>NC_066868.1:11928678-14328678 GCF_025177605.1 Cucumis melo
AAAAGTAAAAAAGGTGAGTCAAGCTGCAGAATACCTAAGCATTCCTCGATTCTTTTACAAATTAGGGGGAGGAAGATGGTGACTTCTCTCTCCAATCACTCTCTAAGCTATCACTTACAATTTAACCACAAAAGAGGTAGAAAATCTTTTATAGAAGGTGAAAAGGCCAGTCCTTATGAAGCTCTCTATGTTTTGGTTCATGTAAATGGTTCATCAACTTCAAATACCATTCTTGTCTGCTAGTGAATCTTCATCGAGTGATGATGTGGTTCCTCGTCTAGGGATGATAATCTCTAGATAAGCTTTCTATCGTACAACTTTCATACACGTTCCTCTTGCAATTCACTTTGTTTCTTCTTTTCTTTATAACCCTGCGATAAAACACTAAACACATGGTAAAACATGCATAAAGACGTGCAATTTATATTCTCTTATGTTTATGAACCCTCGATAAAAGCTACGCGTTTTGACACATTATCCTACGATTTGACTCTATTGTTCTACCTAAAAGGCCATAATAATATGGATTTCTACAATTTATCACTCGTCGGGCCATGTAACCAACTAAAGCTCCATACGTTGCTAGTGGTAAACTCAGGATTAAATACTTCCCTTGGAATATTATGCTTATCTTCTTAGAATGCTTAACTCTAGATTAGTCATTTCCCCAGAAATATTAGATTTATCTTCTTGAAATGCTTAACTCTTCCTCGCCTACTTTCTCCTTGTGATAGAAAATAAACACCCACTACTTCTCACCAGACTTCATGTCATGTTACTAGGCAGAACGCCTAACTCTTTAATAAAATGCCTGCTTCACAACAACAACTTTTAGATCCAAGTACTTCTCTCGTGTTAACATTACTTGAAACACAACCTTCTCCATAATTAAAGACTTCTTTAGAATAATCATTCTTTTTCCTAAGGCTCCTTCTCAACAGGATTCCCTTTTTTGAATCTAGACCTCACATGTATTCCTCAGAGGTTTTTTTAAATGTCACTCACTAAGAGTTAGACTTGCATTTTAAGTTTCTCTTCCCCAGGTAAGCGAATAGAGGAGGTCGTGTTGTGAAGGTTAGCCATTGCGTTCTGCCAGATGTTAAGAACTGGGCAAGGTGTTGGAGTTTAGCAGCTTTAAGTTTTAGCAATTACCTTGTATTTGTAGAAAGTTTGTTAAGGAATGAATAAAATTGACAAGTTCCATCAAGTACTTAAGTGTTGCGCTCTCATTTGTATAATAAAGTTTAAGTTCAAGTAAAAGTTAAGTTTGAAGCTCAGGTGTTCTAACGTTTCATTTAGAAGCATTGGGACTGACCAAGTCGTGTTCGTGCCCAGGAACATGAGTGAGGGACATGTTTTGTCGCAACCCTTCCCTAGCACCATCTTTAGATACGAGAAGAGGTGTGAAGCTAGCATATGCCTACTCTCAAACGTCATATACAAATCGCTAAACTATAACTAAACTCAAATTTCTATCCAAACACATAACACATAAGTTTTTATAGTGATACCCGAGTAAACATTCTACACAACAATACAACTTTTAGTTATAGACAAATTATCACAATAGTTTTGAGCAACTCCACTAAACACATAACACATAGATCCATCGCCGACAATGACCCCTTGAACCTACTGGGCAAACTGGACCTTTGTCAGTGGTAAGGTCAGGTCTGGTACCACGATCATGTCGAGGAATGAAAACATTTGAAATAGTGAATTAGAAAAGCCTAGTAAGTGATGAGTATAAGAATACTTAAGTAAACTTTAGCTTAAACTTAATTTTCCAATTTTGATAAAATATTCACATTGTAAATAAATCTTTAAACATAAAATTTTAGGTGCTATTTGGGCCCGAACTTATCACTATGGGGTTGGGTTACCATAGCCATAACCCTTGTTTAGGGTTTAATTATCGAAAACCCTAGCTTTAGGGTTTCCATATGTAACGCCCCAATGATCTTGTATCCATTTTTCTTAGTATTTTTTTTTTTATTTTATTTTATTTATTTATTTATAATTAAATAATGGAACTTATATCATTAAGATTTGGATTTTTCTTTTTTAAAGTATTAAGTAAACTCCAAATGAAATTATCTTGGTATTTAAGATTTTTATACGTATTTAAAAGTTGAGGGAAAGGAGGGATTTGTTGAGAAATTGGGTGAAATTTTAGAGAGAGAAGGGTGAAACTTGGAATTAATCAAAGAAGAGAAAAGAGGGAAATTATTTTATAAATAAGAAAAGGAAAAGAAAAGGAAAAGAAAAGGAAAAGAAAAGAGAAGAGGGAGAGAAGAAAACCCTAGCCGCGCCGCCGCCGCCGCCGCGAGCCACCGCCGCCGCCGCCGTCGCGAAACCCTAGCCGCCTACCCACGCCACACGCACAGCCGCGCCAGAATTCGTCCAAGCTTCCTCGCACGCCGAAGCCGAGTCGAAGCCGTCCATTCACGCGTCTGCAAGACGACTGGAAGCCGAAGTCACCCCTCGCGCCGCTTCGATCCGAGGCAGATCAGCCGAAACTCGTCGCGTCCCGAAGCCGAGATCCATCTCCACGTCGAAGCCGCGTCGCCAGCCGAACGCGTCTGCAAATCGGAGCCGCGAACGCGCCTACACCCGAGCCGCACCGAAGCCGCGAACGCGCCTGCCTCCAGCCGACGGACGAAACCGAACCCGGAACCACCACCCGCGCGTCCGAACCCGGAACCGCCCGCGCGCCCGAAACCGAAACCCGCGTCCGCGCCACACGTGCCCAGCTCTCCCCGCGTGCAGCCGCGCCGCGCCGTGCGTTCCGCGTAGCCGAGCCGCGCCCCCTCCCTGTAGCAAGCCGAGCCGCACGCGAAGTCCCTGTACCGAGCCGAGCCGCGCCTACGCCAAGCCGAGCCGGTCCTGTCTTCTTCCAGTCGAGCCGCCAAGCCTGTTTTGGCTCCTTCCACCTAAATTTTTGGTAATTTCCAAATTCCCTAGCCTGCCCAGTAATTAAATGAGTTAATTTGGAAATTTAATTAATTTAATTACTTTCCTCAAGAAGCAAATTGGACCAAATAGCTGCTGCAGCTTAGGACTTCCTCAGTAGGAACTCATCTAGCAACATCTCGAGGTAAGAGATTTCTACTACTAGCCCCATGTGAGAATTTGATGTTGCATGTTCCTTCAGTGACATACGATGATGGTTGGGCTTACGATGTATGATAATATTTTATCATGATCTGACGAATGACATGGCCATACTTCGGCATAATATTATAGTAATGAGAACCCTCGAACCATATGTGACTGTATGATAAGACTGATGGACTTATGATGTATGTGACTGTATGATAAGACTGATGGGCTTATGACGTGGGTGACTGTATAATGAGAACTATTAGTGACTGTTTGATGATAGCTGTAGTGGGGGATGAGATGGTGGTTATTTTCTGATGATAATTTGATGACGTATGCATATGTATGTTGGGATTGGGGTATCTGTTAACTTCTCCTATCTGAGTCGTACCTGCATGGGTGTCCTTCGGGATCACCACCTATTTAGGACTGTTAGGCTCGACGGGGCGCCAGTCCAGCATGACTATAGATATGACTCGAGCGACTCGACGGGGTCCTCGCATCCCGACGGTCCTAAGTGTCCCCTGGACACCGAAGACCAGAGTTATGTCCCTACGGGGCGCATGTTGCACGTGTTCGGGAGCGTGCCAGAGATTGGGTACTAGTTTCAGGACTCGATAGGAATGTTAACAGGCACCTAGTGGGACTAGTAGTGGGTCCCTTACTGAGTATTTTTATACTCATTCTCTTCATTTCATGTTTTCAGGTAGAGGACGAGGTAAGGGCAAGGGCAAACTGGCGAGCGACTCGAAGTGAGACCGTGAAGGGCCATAGGGGCTACCGCTTCCGCTTACCTTTATTTCAGATTTTCGCACTTGAGTTCGAGTACTTTCATTATTTACCATCTTTATGTAGATAGGGCCCGCTTAGGGATTTTAAACTTAACTCGTATTTCTACATGTTACTTTAACTATCTTTCATAAATAAATTTGCTAGATTTCTTTGCATTTATTTACACCAGATTTTATGACTTAAACACTGATCCTAGATTTAGTAACCACTTCGATTCAGCATAAAGAGTCGGGTCGTTACAGTTGGTATCAGAGCGCAGTGTTTTAGGTCCTGTAGACTGACTTATGATGTAAGTCATTTTGTTTTGATTTTACCGCACCCTATGGCTATACGGTCCTTCGTCACTCGCCAGGTATGCCTAAAGCTTTACAAATATTAAGATTATAATGTTGCCTGATTAGATTAGACTTAGAGAGAGAATATTGAGCTCTAGTGGTGAAAAATTTGTTGGTGAATTTTAGGAAGAATGCCGCCACGTAGAGGTGCACGTCGAGGAGGTGGCAGGGGAGGCAGAGGAGCCGGTCGTGGCCAACCGGCGGAGCAACCTGCCGCGCCGCCAGTCAACCCCGACGTACCAGTCAACCCTAATGCACCGGTCACTCAGGCGGATCTCGCCGCAATGGAGCAGCGTTACCAGGCCATGCTGCAAGCTGCTCTAGCGCCGTTCCTCGCTGCTCAGCAGAACCAGGCCGCCCCCGTTCAGGACCAGCCTGTAGTCCCTCCAGCCCCTGTTCAGGACCAGCCCGTCATCCCTCCAGCCCCGGTGGAAGCTCAGCCGGTGCCAGTACAACTGTCAGCTGAGGCCAAGCACTTGAGGGATTTTAGGAAGTACAACCCGAAGACTTTCGACGGATCCTTGGACAACCCCTTTAGAGCCCAGCTGTGGTTGACATCCATAGAGACGATCTTCAGGTACATGAAGTGCCCAGAAGACCAGAAGGTGCAGTGTGCAGCTTTCTGTTGGAGGATAGGGGGACTGCCTGGTGGGAGACTGCTGAGAGGGCGCTGGGAGGAGATGCCAGCAAGATCACATGGGAGCAATTCAGGGAGAGCTTTTATGCTAAGTTCTTCTCTGCCAACGTGAAGCACGCCAAGCTCCAAGAGTTCCTAAACTTGGAGCAAGGCAAACTGAGCGTGGAACAGTATGATGCCGAGTTCGACCTGTTGTCCCGTTTTGCCCCTGATGTGGTAAGGGATGAGGCCGCCAGGACTGAGAGATTTGTTAATGGCCTCAGGTTAGACCTCCAGGGTTTTGTACGAGCTCTTCGACCAACCACTCATGCGGATGCTCTACGCATAGCACTGGATCTGAGCCTGCATGAGAGAGCTGATCAATCTAAGGTTGTCGGCACAGGGTCAGCCTCGGGACAGAAGAGGAAGGCGGAGGCGCAGCCCGACGTAATACCACAGCGGACTCCGAGGTCAGGAGGTGTCTTCCAGAGACACCGTCGGGAGCTGGCAGCAGCTGGGAGAACTTTGAGAGAGCTACCCACTTGTACTACCTGTGGGAAGGTCCATGGAGGACAATGTTTAGCTGGGAGTGGAGTCTGCTTCAGGTGCAGGCAGCCGGGGCACACCGCTGATGCGTGTCCTCGGAAACCCTTAGAGACGACGCCACGTCAGCCTTCTGCTCCCCAGCAAGGGAGAGTCTTTGCCACGAACCGGCAGGAGGCCGAGCGAGCTAGTACGGTGGTGACAGGTACGCTCCCAATCTTGGGGCATTATGCTTTGGTACTATTTGACTCGGGGTCATCGCATTCATTTATATCCTCTATTTTTGTCAAGCATGCGGGTTTAGAAGTAGAACCGTTGGGTAGTGCCTTGTCTGTCTCTACTCCTTCTGGAGAGGCCCTTTTGTCTAAGGAAAAAATAAGGGCATGTTGGGTAGAAATAGCAAACCATACCTTGGATGTAACCTTACTGGTGCTAGATATGCAAGATTTCGATGTAATTTTAGGCATGGATTGGTTGTCCACTAACCATGCAACCATAGACTGTTTCAATAAGGAAGTAGTCTTTAACCCTCCTTCAGGGGATAAGTTTAAATTTAGAGGAGCAGGCATGGTAGGTATACCCAAGGCCATCTCAGCAATGAAGGCGAGTAAGCTACTTAGCCAGGGTACTTGGGGTATCTTGGCAAGCGTAGTAGATGTGGCAGAACCAGAAGTTTTCCTATCTTCCGAACCAGTAGTAAGGGAGTACCCTGACGTTTTCCCCGACGAACTCCCAGGACTTCCGCCTCCTAGGGAGGTAGACTTCGCCATCGAGTTAGAGCCCGGCACCGCCCCTATCTCTAGAGCTCCTTACAGAATGGCCCCAGCCGAGTTAAAGGAGTTGAAAGTCCAGTTACAGGAGCTGTTGGACAAGGGCTTTATCCGGCCCAGTGTATCACCTTGGGGAGCCCCAGTGTTGTTCGTGAAGAAGAAGGATGGGTCGATGCGCCTTTGCATTGACTACCGAGAATTGAACAAGGTGACAGTTAAGAACCGCTACCCCTTACCCAGAATCGAGGACCTGTTCGACCAGTTGCAGGGGGCCACCGTCTTTTCCAAGATCGACCTGCGATCAGGCTATCACCAGTTGAGGATTAGGGACGGTGATATTCCCAAGACGGCCTTTCGTTCGAGGTACGGACACTACGAATTCATAGTGATGTCCTTTGGTTTAACTAATGCCCCTGCAGTGTTCATGGATTTGATGAACAGGGTGTTTAAGGACTTTCTAGACCAATTCGTCATAGTCTTCATTGACGATATCTTGATCTATTCCAAGACTGAGGCCGAACACGAAGAGCACTTGCACCAAGTCTTGGAGACCCTTCGAGCTCATAAGCTATACGCCAAGTTCTCCAAGTGTGAGTTCTGGTTAAAGAAGGTGACATTTTTAGGGCACGTGGTTTCCAGTGAGGGAGTCTCGGTGGACCCAGCTAAGGTCGAAGCGGTGACCAACTGGCCTCGACCGTCTACAGTCAGTGAGATTCGCAGTTTTCTGGGTCTGGCAGGATACTACAGGAGGTTTGTAGGAGACTTCTCACGCATAGCCAGCCCATTGACCCAGTTGACCAGGAAGGGAACCCCTTTTGTCTGGAGCCCAGCATGTGAGAGTAGTTTCCAAGAGCTTAAGCAGAAGCTAGTGACGGCACCAGTCCTGACAGTGCCTGATGGGTCGGGAAGTTTTGTGATCTATAGTGATGCCTCTAAGAAAGGACTGGGAGGTGTCCTGATGCAGCAAGGTAAGGTAGTTGCGTATGCCTCACGCCAGTTGAAGAATCATGAGCGGAACTACCCTACCCACGACTTGGAGTTGGCAGCTGTAGTCTTTGCACTGAAGATATGGAGGCACTATCTGTACGGTGAGAAGATTCAGATTTACACCGACCACAAGAGCCTGAAGTATTTCTTCACTCAGAAGGAGTTGAACATGAGGCAGAGGAGGTGGCTCGAGTTGGTGAAGGACTACGACTGCGAGATCCTGTACCATCCAGGTAAAGCAAATGTAGTGGCTGACGCGCTGAGTAGGAAGGTTGCACATTCAGCAGCGCTAATCACGAAGCAGACCCCCTTACTCAGGGATTTGGAGAGAGCCGAGATTGCAGTCTCAGTAGGTGAGGTTGCCGCACAGTTGGCTCAGTTGACAGTTCAGCCAACCTTGAGGCAAAAGATCATTGCTGCTCAGCTGAGTGATCCTTACTTGGCAGAGAAACGTCGTATGGTAGAGACGGAGCAAGGTGAAGAGTTCTCTATATCCTCTGATGATGGCCTTATGTTTGAGGGACGCCTGTGTGTGCCGGAAGACAGCGCAGTTAAGACAGAGCTTTTGACTGAGGCTCACAGTTCCCCGTTTACCATGCACCCTGGGAGTACGAAGATGTACCAGGACTTAAGGAGTGTCTATTGGTGGAGGGGCATGAAGAGGGATGTAGCAGAGTTCGTCAGTAGGTGCTTGGTGTGCCAGCAGGTGAAGGCACCTAGGCAGCATCCAGCAGGGTTGTTGCAACCCTTGAGTGTGCCAGGGTGGAAGTGGGAGAGTGTGTCGATGGACTTTATCACGGGACTGCCCAAGACCATGAAGGGCTACACGGTGATCTGGGTTGTGGTCGACAGACTCACGAAGACAGCCCACTTCGTGCCAGGGAAATCCACGTACACTGCCAGCAAGTGGGGGCAGTTATACATGACGGAAATAGTAAGACTGCACGGAGTACCAGTATCCATCGTTTCAGACAGGGATGCCCGTTTCACTTCGAAATTTTGGCAAGGGCTCCAACTTGCATTAGGTACGAGGCTGGACTTCAGCACGGCATTCCACCCTCAGACTGATGGTCAGACAGAGAGACTGAACCAGATTTTGGAGGATATGCTGCGGGCCTGTGTGCTAGAGTTTTCAGGAAGTTGGGACTCCCACCTGCATCTAATGGAGTTCGCCTATAATAACAGTTACCAGGCTACCATTGGTATGGCTCCGTTTGAGGCTCTGTATGGCAAGTGCTGTAGATCCCCTGTCTGCTGGGGCGAGGTTGGAGAGCAGAGGATGCTAGGCCCCGAGTTAGTGCAGACTACCAATGCAGCCATACAGAAGATCCGAGCTCGTATGCTGACCGCACAGAGCAGACAGAAGAGTTACGCCGATGTTCGACGTAAGGACCTCGAGTTTGAAGTGGGAGATATGGTCTTTTTGAAGGTAGCACCGATGAAGGGCGTTCTGAGGTTCGAGAAGAAGGGGAAGTTGAGTCCACGTTTCGTGGGGCCATTTGAGATACTGGAACGGATTGGCCCTGTGGCTTATCGTTTGGCCTTGCCCCCATCCCTCTCAGCAGTGCATGACGTATTCCATGTCTCCATGTTGAGGAGGTATGTCGCAGACCCGACGCACATCGTGGACTTCGAGCCCCTACAGGTCAGTGAGAACTTGAGCTACGAGGAGCAGCCTGTCGAGATCTTGGCAAGAGAGGTCAAGAAGCTTCGTAGTCGAGATATTCCACTAGTCAAAGTCCTCTGGCAGAACCATGGAGTTGAAGAGGCCACGTGGGAGAGAGAAGAGGACATAAAGGCCCAGTACCCAGAAATGTTCGAGGATTAGAGCTTTCGAGGACGAAAGCTTTCTAAGGGGGGAAGTATGTAACGCCCCAATGATCTTGTATCCATTTTTCTTAGTATTTTTTTTTTTATTTTATTTTATTTATTTATTTATAATTAAATAATGGAACTTATATCATTAAGATTTGGATTTTTCTTTTTTAAAGTATTAAGTAAACTCCAAATGAAATTATCTTGGTATTTAAGATTTTTATACGTATTTAAAAGTTGAGGGAAAGGAGGGATTTGTTGAGAAATTGGGTGAAATTTTAGAGAGAGAAGGGTGAAACTTGGAATTAATCAAAGAAGAGAAAAGAGGGAAATTATTTTATAAATAAGAAAAGGAAAAGAAAAGGAAAAGAAAAGGAAAAGAAAAGAGAAGAGGGAGAGAAGAAAACCCTAGCCGCGCCGCCGCCGCCGCCGCGAGCCACCGCCGCCGCCGCCGTCGCGAAACCCTAGCCGCCTACCCACGCCACACGCACAGCCGCGCCAGAATTCGTCCAAGCTTCCTCGCACGCCGAAGCCGAGTCGAAGCCGTCCATTCACGCGTCTGCAAGACGACTGGAAGCCGAAGTCACCCCTCGCGCCGCTTCGATCCGAGGCAGATCAGCCGAAACTCGTCGCGTCCCGAAGCCGAGATCCATCTCCACGTCGAAGCCGCGTCGCCAGCCGAACGCGTCTGCAAATCGGAGCCGCGAACGCGCCTACACCCGAGCCGCACCGAAGCCGCGAACGCGCCTGCCTCCAGCCGACGGACGAAACCGAACCCGGAACCACCACCCGCGCGTCCGAACCCGGAACCGCCCGCGCGCCCGAAACCGAAACCCGCGTCCGCGCCACACGTGCCCAGCTCTCCCCGCGTGCAGCCGCGCCGCGCCGTGCGTTCCGCGTAGCCGAGCCGCGCCCCCTCCCTGTAGCAAGCCGAGCCGCACGCGAAGTCCCTGTACCGAGCCGAGCCGCGCCTACGCCAAGCCGAGCCGGTCCTGTCTTCTTCCAGTCGAGCCGCCAAGCCTGTTTTGGCTCCTTCCACCTAAATTTTTGGTAATTTCCAAATTCCCTAGCCTGCCCAGTAATTAAATGAGTTAATTTGGAAATTTAATTAATTTAATTACTTTCCTCAAGAAGCAAATTGGACCAAATAGCTGCTGCAGCTTAGGACTTCCTCAGTAGGAACTCATCTAGCAACATCTCGAGGTAAGAGATTTCTACTACTAGCCCCATGTGAGAATTTGATGTTGCATGTTCCTTCAGTGACATACGATGATGGTTGGGCTTACGATGTATGATAATATTTTATCATGATCTGACGAATGACATGGCCATACTTCGGCATAATATTATAGTAATGAGAACCCTCGAACCATATGTGACTGTATGATAAGACTGATGGACTTATGATGTATGTGACTGTATGATAAGACTGATGGGCTTATGACGTGGGTGACTGTATAATGAGAACTATTAGTGACTGTTTGATGATAGCTGTAGTGGGGGATGAGATGGTGGTTATTTTCTGATGATAATTTGATGACGTATGCATATGTATGTTGGGATTGGGGTATCTGTTAACTTCTCCTATCTGAGTCGTACCTGCATGGGTGTCCTTCGGGATCACCACCTATTTAGGACTGTTAGGCTCGACGGGGCGCCAGTCCAGCATGACTATAGATATGACTCGAGCGACTCGACGGGGTCCTCGCATCCCGACGGTCCTAAGTGTCCCCTGGACACCGAAGACCAGAGTTATGTCCCTACGGGGCGCATGTTGCACGTGTTCGGGAGCGTGCCAGAGATTGGGTACTAGTTTCAGGACTCGATAGGAATGTTAACAGGCACCTAGTGGGACTAGTAGTGGGTCCCTTACTGAGTATTTTTATACTCATTCTCTTCATTTCATGTTTTCAGGTAGAGGACGAGGTAAGGGCAAGGGCAAACTGGCGAGCGACTCGAAGTGAGACCGTGAAGGGCCATAGGGGCTACCGCTTCCGCTTACCTTTATTTCAGATTTTCGCACTTGAGTTCGAGTACTTTCATTATTTACCATCTTTATGTAGATAGGGCCCGCTTAGGGATTTTAAACTTAACTCGTATTTCTACATGTTACTTTAACTATCTTTCATAAATAAATTTGCTAGATTTCTTTGCATTTATTTACACCAGATTTTATGACTTAAACACTGATCCTAGATTTAGTAACCACTTCGATTCAGCATAAAGAGTCGGGTCGTTACACCATAATCCCCCAAATCCTTTTCACACTACTCCTTCACTCTCCCTTCAAATCTTACTGTTTTCTCCTTCAAATCTTCCCGCATTACTCACCCAATTTTCTGTTTTCATCTGCGAAGAGATGCAGGTAGAGATAGAATCTCTTTCTATTTCGCTCAACAATCGGATTACATCGCTGGAGTTATACAGGCAAATCAAATGGTGATTTGAGACCAGACATTGTGGCGGTGACCTTCGTGGAAGCATATTTTTTGCCCCTCGCTCCAATTCCTCCTCCTCTCCATATTTTCCTCTTTCCCCTTACTTTCTTTATTTTCCTCTTTGTTTTCCTCTTTCCCTTCCCCTCTTTATTTCCTATCTCCATCATGATTCATTTTTCTCTCCTTCCTCCTCCTTTTGTTAGTTTATGCTCAACTTTCATAGCTATTATGTAGAACTTGTGTTCTGTTTTGTGTCAAATAAACAATAGTGAAAAAACGAGAGCGTTTAAAATTGCAAGAGCACCTCGAAAACACATATTATCATAACACTACTTGCCATAATCCTACCCCCAAACACATACTATCATAACACTAACCCTTCTATAACCTAACCCTTCCCCCAAACGATCGTTATTTCTTTTCTCTTTACTTTAACCGATTTGCTACTAAACCAGTAACTCATCTAATCTTATAGCGGTGGTGAGACTCGATAGAGGACAATGGTGGTCTCAATAACTTGTGTGCACCCAGTAACATATAGCATCAGACTCAATATTCAAGTCAAGTAGTCAATGAAAAGCTAAAAAATCCCATGAAAACATTTCAAACATGCTTGCTTATATCTTATTTGTTTTCATCTCAAGCTTACTCAGCTTGTTCGTGAAAATTGGAAATCTTTTACTAAATACCTGCCAAATATAAATCATACTTGTTCGAAACTATAAATCATACTTGTTCGAAACACATCTTATTCTTAAACACTTCAAAAATATTTCTAAAGTCATACTCCTGCTTGCTTGAAATTCTTGAATATCTTGATAAAACACGTTTCTATTAATAAATTAGTAATATCAATGAACCTAGCCATTAACTCATACCTAAAACATTTTAAGTCAAATACTTTTAGAAACTTAGAGCTTTTGTGCTAGCTAATAAGTCTTATTAAACTCTTCCTTAATTTGGAACTCAATGTTCACATATTTGCTTATAAGGCTTGTCAATTGTCTAAACTTCAAATTCATGTTTTGGAAACCGTTCATAGAAATCATATTCGGTTTGTAAACTTATAGTCAAGCATATAAATCATTTAAAACATAAATAATGGATTTAGAAATCTTTTCTTTTAAACTCATTTTGTTAGTCACAGTCTTGAGCTAGATCTCCGGTCTGTAGACACCACATATTTTCTCTTGACCTATTATACAAACCAAACCCGAACATTAGAAACTTAGATTTCCTTGTCCTTCCATAATATGCTTAAAATAACGTACTTCATATTAAATACTTAAGATACCGCACAAAAATCTCTTTGAAAACATGCATAATGAAATCATTATTTCAAAACAGTACACACTTATTCAAGGAATCTTGAAATCATGTAAATCATTTTGAAGAAACACTTACCCCACTTGACTACTCAAACCCGAATTACTTCTTTTCTTCTTCTTCTCGTGTAGACACTTTGGCAACACTTCAACACTTAATCTTTTCCTTCTCAAAATTTTAGAATAATAATCCTTAACACCTTCATCCTCTATTTAAACTACTCCTTAAACAAGCTTAATCACCCTTAAGCTCTTGGTAAATTGTCACCTCCTGCTTCTTAGTGGTACACATGTGATCTTATGATTTAACTTAATCATGCTTAATTTAAACCTTACACGTGATCCATTAAGTACATTTAGGAAAATTCTGAAAAGTTTCCTTGTTTCTTCTCGCTAAGTTCCATTTCGCGAAAAACTCTAATCACCTAACCTTTCAAAAGTCTTGTCACATAACCTTTCTGGCGAAGTAACCAACTTCTTCTCGCATAGACCACCCAAGACGCCTATTTTAGGATACTCAGTCAAATTTTTACTTCTAATCTTAACTACGGGTCTTATATAGTGTCAATTGTCAATCGACATCTATGAACGTGTTAATAAAGGCGTTTAACATCAGTTGCATTTTGATGTCGATTTTAAACTAATATTAAAGATGCCAACAATGTCCGTTTAAAACGAACATTATAGAGGTACAATGTTGGTTCTTAACTGACATCTGTGAATATGTTATTAAAGCTTTCAAATGTCGGTTTTTCTTGGATGTCACTTTTTAACTGACATTATAATGTCTAACAATGCCATTTGAAAACTGACATTACCACATTGTCCAATCCATTTTTAATGACGATCAAATACTTGAAAATCGACATAAAATGTGTTGCTATATATTGTATAAGCGTGTGCAAATCAATAATATCTCTTCTTTTTCAAGAAACAATATCTCTTTTATTCTATACAACACAACTCTCAACAAACACAAAAAATTATCTCTTTCACAACAAAAAAAAGTGAAAAATGGTTTAAATTGTAACCTATTAGCAAATTACATTGATCATCATATACCAAAAAACTTTCAAAATCTAATGAATAAGGGAGTTGTCCAAAAATATATAAGGAAGATATGCTCACTTAAGTACATAAAATAAATAATTAAAAATAAATGAATCATACCAACAAGAAACTAAACAAACTATATAAAACTTATATTTAATTTACACAAACTACCAAAACATGGAGGAGTTAGAATCGTACAACTTAGACAACCAACAAGTACTAAATTCCTAGAATTAAAAGAATCTAATTTTCAAGTTATAAAGAGAATTATGGGAGGAAGATATCATTTACAAAACAATATCTAAAATTAAATACCAATAATTTAATCAATATCTAAAATTAAATACCAATAATTTAATCAATGTCAATTAAAAATGTTACCATTATTATCTTCATTTCTTTTTCTTCCAAATACCCGATAGAAGATTTAACAATATGTATATCTTGCCATAATGATTCCAGGATATTGGGAATTTTCATTTTCTCATTTCCATCGTAATCAATATCCAGATAACAATTACCGTATCCTACCAACGATAGCTAACAAGTAAAAATAAAAAATAAAAATAAAAATAAAACAGATGCTTGTGGACATGATTTTCTCACTTTCTAGTACAAACTAGAGATACCTAGATCTAAGTCGTAGACTACCAGATATACGAATCTTGCAAAAGAATTCCAAGAAACAACAGAGGTCAATCAGTGAAGATTAAAATCTGTGGTCATACCATGTAAGCACCAAGATTACGTCTAGCATTTAGAATGACAGGTTAACTATCAGAATTGTAGCAGCAGATGATAGAGATCCTTAAGAAAAAAAAAAAAAAAAATGAAAATTGGCTACTCAATACAATCTATCTAATTAGGCAATTAATATTATGACGTATGGGTATTGTAATTCTATTGATAATATACCCAGTCCCATCTTAATTGTGCACAATTTTCAATACGCTTAACATTTATAAACAAAACAACTAAACGCAAAAAAAGCAAAGATCTTCCCATTAACGCACACCAATCTAAATCGTTCATAATTTACGGGGGAGAAAAATCAATACAATAAATTGGTTTCTCACCCGCAAGAGCAAAATTCGCAATGCGCTCACCGTTCTTCATGTTGGGCAATTCTTAATTAAACAACTTTCAACCGACACTATCAGTCTGCAAAAAACTATGATAACTGCCTCGCAATTGCTCCCTCTGTAATCAAACACAAACAACCTCAATTACACTAGCCCAAAACCAAACATCAAACATCAAACATCAAATCAATTGCAAAATGTCATAATTTGGAAGTGCAATTCAAACTACGACCATAACGAAATAATCATAAATTAAAAAACAAGAATGGAAACAACAACAACAATAAGGAAAACCGTTGAATTGGAGAAAGTAACAAACGGTCATACCAATGAGTGGATTTGACCACACAGATCGGAGAGATCGTCGAAGAAAGAGAAGGAATTATTTTATTTTTTCACAAAATTTTCAGATTTAGGGTTTAACTCAAAGAATGGAAGGAAAAAATGAAAAAAAAGGAAATGAAAGTGTAAGAAGCAGCAATTAAAAAGGACATCAATCCACCGGAATGTTAATTTAAATAGATTGACCTTCAACAACGATTGGAATTTAACGACTAAGATTTTATACAGAGAAGTGTTTCTTTTGAAACATGGTATGTTTCTATTTTTAGATGTACACCATTTTTCCTTCTTGCAGACTCCACCTCGGGCAACACCGCTCTTACTGCAACGTAAACATGTCTGCCAAAGCCGTTGAAAGCTACAGCGCAGTGCTGGCTGAAGTCGCAACGTCGAACAATAAATGAAATGCCACAGCAGCGACATCAAGAAGATCAAGAGCATTTTCGCAGATCGTAGTTGATATTTTTGCAAATCGTACAAAGAGAGAGGTTGAGGCAAATCGAAGAAAGAAGAGCGACCATGTCACCCCCTCCCAGATCACCTACTCTCCATCCGAGAGACAACGTGAAGTCAATTGACATTGTTTCTCTTCTGAACGAAACCAGATAACCCTTAACCTTGAACCTTTAACTAATAAGCAACCAAAAGCAAAACAACAGAACTGATATACAAAACTTAGATGCAGCCCATCTTTTAAACCATTTCTCATAGACAAGTCTTACTTGGACATTTAAAAAAGTTACATTTCCATGTATATTAAAGATCCACCTAGAAACATTCTAACTCTAAACAATGTAATCCACGGACTCCAATATTAAGCATAAAATACTCTAACAACTTATTTTAATTTATTGACTCGGTAGCAGCAAGCTTAGCACTCGAAGATGCACAATCTATACCTAAAAAGAGGGAATACATTTTGAAAGGTTAAGTCGAAAGACATAGTGAGCGATAGTTTTATAAACATATTTTCATAAACAGTTTAGTATGGTCTGGGTAGGCCTTAATTGACGCAAGAGATTTATATAAGCATGCTAATTTAGTTGAGTTAAAGCTTTAGTATAAAACTTTGAATATGTTTGAGTCTATAATAAGATGTCTTTAGTTGATAGCAACCTTAGAGGGGAAATTGACCTGTGCACAG
Source organism: Cucumis melo (assembly GCF_025177605.1). NCBI lineage: Eukaryota > Viridiplantae > Streptophyta > Magnoliopsida > Cucurbitales > Cucurbitaceae > Cucumis > Cucumis melo. Next base: position 11,945,023 of record NC_066868.1, read on the forward strand.
AGGTTATGTGATGAAGGTATCCAGTAGATGCCTAGAGTTTCCATCATATAGACTATGTTGAGATGAGGTGGCATGCCCCACCCTATACGTGTCCTTAAACTTGCTATGCGATACGCAACTTGACTTGCAGCCCTGATGCCTCAAGTGAAATGCAAGAATCCTCACTGTAATAGTACCCCTAAAATTAAGATAATTTTGGAGTTAATTATCTTAGTTTTGTTTAACTAGATTTAATTTATTAGGCGTTATTTTGAATTCATTTAGTGAGAATTCATTCATGTTGGAAACTCTAGGCATTCAAAATGACGTCCAATATATTAAATGTAGTTAAACAAAACTAAGATAATTAACTCCAAAATTATCTTAATTTTGAGGCGTTACAATCTTCCCTCCTTTAAAAAACTTTTGTCTTCAAAAGTTCTAATATTCAAACAACTCGGGTTACCGGGTTCTCATATCTTAATTAATAACAATTTCCACCAAACTCCATAATCTTTAATTAATTATACACATACTACAAGAAATTTGACCTTTAATGTCGGTTTAAAACCGATATCTTTGCAAGCGCTAGTAAAGACCTTTAATGTTGGTTGGGCTTTAACGTCGGTTTATAACCAGTATCTTTAATGGTGTTATTGAAGACCTTTAATGTCGGATCTAAACGGACATTAAAGATGCCTTTAATGTTGTTTCTAAACCGACATTAAAGATGCCTTTAATGTCGTTTCTATACCAACATTAAAAGCTTCTTTAATGCCAGTTTAAAAACAACATATTTGCCTTGTTCTAGGCCCATTTTTTCAAATTTATTTTTATTAAATCGTTTCATTGTTGTCCATTTTTTATAAACTGACATTAAGTCCATGTATATAAATATTTTTCCTCACTCCAACAAATCTATAGAATTAATATTATTTTAGAAACTATAATATTTGTCTTTTACATTTGTATACACAAAATGAAATTTTAATAGTGTTTATACATACATCTACAACAGAACATGAAACAAGATCCTATTACAAGACTTAAACAAGAAATTCTAAACGTCTTCTCAGTCTTCAACCTTTAACAATAGCCTGACTATCTACCGTATAATCGCTTCGCTTTCAACCCGATATGTCTTTAATGATCCTACAAACAATATCAAAATAAACCATTTAATTTGACTACTAAAACATTCAAAAATTTCTTTATAGTGACTAAAAGGACATTGAAATGGACTTAAATAGCACATCTTCACAAAAAACAGTTAAAACATAATATATGAAAAGGTAACTACCCTATGTTTGAGCATTAGTCTCCTGAGTTTTGATGAAAACGGCTTTCTCAAAAGCTTCCTTTGTACTATCTGTAGGTCAGTCATTAGAATAAGCTACATCAAAATTCTAGATTAAGTAGCCTACTAAAAAAGTTTCACATAGATTCTAATAGAGCAGATGCTATGAAAATCAACAAAATACTACCTTATCATTTTCAATTCTCGTTCAAAAACTCTAATTCATCATTATTTTTTTATGAATCGCATTAATTCCTAAACGCACGCTTTATTTGGTTCTTTCCATCAGCAAACATTTGGTCATTAACTTTCATGTTGAAACTATTAACTTATCAAGCATAAAAGCATGTTTCTTTCAAAATAAAATCCAATGTCACAACAAAGTTCCATAAAATCAAACACACCACCGAAGGGAGCAGTCACTTCAATACCATATGAAAAAAAGAAGACGTTTGAGTAAGAAGTAAAGAAGAAAGCTACATTCTTCATATACAATTCTACTAGGTTTCCTTGTGAGGGTAGACACATCATATATAATATCGGAACGCTCAAAGAACACAATTGTACAAAAAGGAAAAATTACAGAATCTATAGAACGGGTCCTTTTAAGTAAGCAGTCAAGGAAAAGGCAATATTTCTCGAGACAAGTTTGAGGAAAACAGATCCTGCTCAAGTTGTTAACAAATAGACAATATTCTCTAAATAAGTTTAGATTCTCATTGAATTTCACAGCCCTACCTTTCAAAAAGTAAAGTATTGAATCATATACTCGTATACAAATTTCTGAGCAAACCATAGTATAAACATGATTGAATACTATACAATGAGTGAATGAGATTATAAATTGAAAGAAAAAAATGAGAGTACAAACTATAAGGAATGTAAATTTTGTTATAGTGAGATTGTTTTAGATTATCTTCATTGGCTAGATGTGAATATAAATTTTCGTGATTTGACTGTAATCCCCATCCAAAGTCCATCTGTAAGATTGACATCACATAACTTTGTCTAGCAAGCTTAAGCATAAAGATTAGAAGTTATACTTTTGTCAGGTCTGATATGGATGCTTCTCCCACCGTTTCAATGCATACACACTACCAGCCAAAAGTGAACAAACCAATGGCAGCAAATGCTATTATCATTGAATTTTCAATGCGCCGGTAATAGCCTCTCAACGGTAATAAGACACAAATATCATCTCTGCAATTTCTTATCTTAAAAAAAAACAAGAGGTCATAATGGACCTTGAACCAAACATATCAAGCCTAATAACATGTAATCTGGATTCCTTGTTCTTTTCATTAGGCTTAGTATAACATGTATGCATTTTCAAATTGATAAAATAAACCTGTCTTCATCTAGACTTTCAAACACATCGAATATCTCCACTAACTTTAGTTATGGTAAGATCAAAAAAAATGAAACTCTAGCATATTTTTTCCTACAATTTCTTAAATTTTCAGAAAGGCACTTCATGGTAAACAAATTAGATTTAGACACAGGAATATATTCTTAGGAAACCTAAGGCCCATAACTAAATTCTCATAAAACATGCCCATTCTTTTTAAAACAAATAAGTTGCTTTTGAATGATGGAGGTATACATCAACTCTTGTCGACACCAATGCGAGCTCCATCACTCTTAAGAGTTCAATTGAAGGTAAAATTGCATATCATCAACAGAACAAACAAAATTGCCATTGTAAAACTAGTGTGCAATCAATAGCTGATGTATGCATAATTACATTTCTGCAGATGCTATCATAAAGTAAAAAACACTACCATAGTCCTTAATTTTGCAAGTGAAGGTAAAATTAAACCTAAACAGGCATGAAATATGGAAAGTAGCATCACCAAAACTCCAAGCTCCTGCACATTATAGACAAATAGATCAAGCAGTAGAACATCAAGGTCTTTATTATTCTAAATTCTCAAAAACCTAAAAACATGTGTCATATATAACTTACCTGATAATCAACAGCAACAATTGACCTCACAAGCCCTGATATTGCAAAGCAATATACTAAGCAATCTTCAGTCCGAAAGGGATGATGTTCCACTCATAAGCCATGGAAACAATGAGTATAGAAGTTATAGACATCACTAGAGTTACAACATCTGATATGACGAATGCTGTAAATGGTTTATTCTGTGAGAAAATGGGAATGAAGGAGTTTTTATAAAATCAAATACTTCCTTTAGTGGAAGATCCTGGACAAGAAAATTCTGTATGCGTTCAACAACTTGATAGGCTAATGTCTCCATTAGAGCCTTTCTGTAAAGGGTTAATTACAAAAGCTAAGTAATTAAAGTAGAAGTTTATGAAATTTTGGAATTAGTTTCGTTATCTAAATTTAATTTTAGTTTTGTTATCTAAATTTTGTGGATGAAATTTTTAAAAGAGGGGAACAATTGTAAGATCCATACCTAAGTTAGAAGGTTAAATTTTTTGTCAAGTGTAAAAAGAGGTGTTTTGGACCAAAGGTTGTGAAGAGAAGTTCAGGCTTGGCGATGAAGAAAGACTACAAATTAAGGCAATTAAGTTAGGCCATGAGAAAGGTAAAGCGGCAAGACTTTTGAAGGTTAAGTGTTGTTACGCGATTAAGATGTTTTGCAAGATGAAAAATTAGGCGAGAAGAGTAAGCCAGAAATTTTCTATGTTTTGCAATGAACCACGTGTAGAGATTAAGTTAAGCATGCTTAAATTAAACCTAAGACTACACATGCACCACTAAGAGTAGGAGCTGACAAGTTGTTAAGAGTTTAAGCATGATTAAGCTTGTTTAAGGAGTAGTATAAGTAGAGGATGGGATCAGAATGTTAAGGATGACTATTCTGAAATTTTGAAGAGAAAAGATTAATTGTTGAAGTGCTGCCAAAATGTCTACCCGAGAAGAAGAAGAAGAGAAGCAGTTCGGGTTGAGTAACCAAGTAGAGGATGACTATTCTTCCAAATGTGTTAAGATTAAAAGCTTTCTTATAAAGTTTTTACTAATTTGAAGCTATGATTTGTCTATAAATGTTTCCAAAGAGATGTATAAGAAAAGCTTATGCTATGTTTCAAAGTATGTTTTATGTGTTTCAATGTTTATGATATGGTGTTCAAACCATTAGTCTAATTTCAATCAATAGCTAATTGTTATATGCACATAAGGAGTAAAGGCAGTCAAGCAGAAAAGACTGAATGGTGGAGTGAAGCTAGCCAATGTAGAAAAGGATTGCATTGTGTTTAGAGCCCTGAGCAACAAGATCGAATCATAATATTCTTGGATGTTGTTGTTACAGTAGTCTAAAAGAGACTTCGCATGGAGAATGATTTGGGATTCTTGGGGAAAGGAATGATTCTAGCCTAATGTAAGTTTATCCGAAATGCTGAGTGTATATGATTTGTTATGCGAAATGATATGTTTATATGAAAATGTGAATTTATGTGATTTGATGTTGATGAAATGATGTTTACAAAAGATATTTCGGAAAAAGGATTTCTTAAAACGTCACTAAGTCTTTTGACTTATATTTTTAAGTTTTACTCCCCAGGCTACCAGACATTAAGGCCAAAGTAAGGAAAAGGTGAGGGGCTTACTAAGCCAGAAGAAGCTGCCAAAGCGTTTAGCTTTATTTTATTGTTGTTTATGTAATTTTGTTGTGTATTGCAAAGTGTTTTTTATGTAATTTCATTGAATGTTGTAAGGTGTTGTAATAGGCATACTCCTACTAAAACATCATACCCTTAAATTATCGTTCATAATAATGAATTTAATTTAGTGCGCTAAGATCCATATTTCACAAAATTTCAAGTCAGCTTTGGCATGACACTCAAAACAAAGTTATTAAGGTATCAACAACCTTATCTATTACATCACATGTAACTCTTAGAACGTTTATGAGACAAAAGATATCACATATCAATGCATGTTAAAACAGTCTCATCATATACCATTAAGTCGAAAATCGCTTTGACAGTCTAATTAAGTCTAACCATGTTCAAGTGTATAACTATCACCATTACTTCATCTTGCCTAACTCAGATAACCAAACACACGTCCACTTTGGTGGAACCTATATCAAAGTGATCCGAGCTTCGACAATTCCTAACACATGGAAGGTATACGGCTTATATATTATGTTTTAATGTGAAAAATAAGTATATGAAAATTATCTCATAATTACATATGATAACATAAATAAAACATAATATATATATATATATATATATAAAATGCATTTCATCAAACACAATTAATAACTTAAAACAATTTTAAGGCTCTATGATTGGGAAGGACAATAGTCCTGCCCAAAACAGTTTAAACAATTTCCATAACAATTTAAACCACATTTACAAATCAATTTTGTTACTCATCAAAAATTTTAGATCTCATCTAAACATGTGAACAAAGAACAAGTATATATAGAACAAAATCATTTAATCGGACACATACATTGCATATCTCATATTAAATCTAAATTCATATATCTCATTCAATAAACATGAAAAGAATTAACATCATATATTAACCGAACAATTTGGTTCCAAACATAATAGACTAATCGAATATAAAACAAATATTCGCATCGATCCAAGAAATTCACAAATCTTAATTTTGTTAAACAAAATCGATTGAGGTAGCCAGATAGACGAAGCATGATATTAAACGACTAGAAGAATCAAAATTCTCATATCAATATGGCATAGCAATCCCTAATCTTAAAAACATATTTGAATTTAATTATTTATACAAAGCAACCTGGCTCTGATATCACTATTGGAAAATGATCTAGGGCTGGATGAAGAGGAAATAACATAAAAAACAACTTCTCTCTCCCTTAGGTTGTAAACAACCAGTGCATAAACAATTAAATCACAAATAAACATACCTCTGTGTCGATGTTCCAAATTCAAATTTCCTTGTTTTAATAAGGATGATCCTCCAAATTCGTATGACCAAAATGCTGCAAAATCACGAATGTTCTCTGACAGTATCCACACACAAACTGAAAATTCGACTCCTCGAATTCGACTCTGCTAGAACCTCACAAAGTGAGAATTTTGACTCTCTCTATTCTCTCTTTGTTGAGAATGAATATTATGTTTTTGCTTGGATGTAAAATAAGAGCGCTAAGATCTTATTTATAGGCTTTCCAGGGTTTCATAATAGGTTAAGGATTCCTAAAAAGCTTTCAATTCTCCAATTGGGCTTATTAATTTCGTCTCGTAATAAGTTTTCAATTCTCTAATTGAACTTATTAGTTATGTTTCATAATAGGATTTCAATTCTCCAATTAGATTTATTAATTGCCCAACCTAAAGATAAATTCGACCAAGTTCTTTCGTGTGTAACCTATTAGGTTAATTTAATATGGCAATAGGGTCATAGCTCGTCTTATGGCCCATAAGTCATAATTAGTCTCTAGCAAGATATTATGGCTACCTATATTAAATTAAGTCGGTGATCCAATATAACATAATATAATTATTGCTTTAATCCTTTTACCACATGATATCCTTAATTTAATATAAGGCATGGACAAAGTCACCTTATCTAATTCAATTGCTTTCTTGATCAATAAGCATATTGACAAATAACCTTATTAATTCATTTATAGCACAACCATGCATTTTCACAGTCATGCTTAATCGAGGGACCCAAAGATATCTCTCCATAATAATAGGGATAAATTCCATCTGGTTTAATCAGTCTCAACTACATAATTCACAACGTATTTGAGTATAACCTTTATAATTATCTGGTTAAAGATAACGTTTGATTGCATCATAATAGATTAGTTCTTATGTTTGACACTATGATAATCTTAGGTCTAAGGATCAAAACAATCAATTATTTGAGATTATTTATGACACATTTTCATGTAATAATCTCAAAATAGGTCAGTGATACTCTTATTCTCTAATAAGAAAATATGATTACAATATGTCTTTACATATATAATCTTCCTATAATTATCAATTGTAACTCATAGTAATCTTAATTTATTATTGTTCCCACAATAATAATCGATCAGGGACATTTAGAATATATTAATATATTCATGGATATTATTATACAATAACATACAATTGAATAATAATGACAATAATAACTTTTATTAAATAATTAAAAAATAAACCAATTATCCATAAAATTATTATAGAGCACAATAAAAAAATAAAATAATCTTATAAGTAAAGGTCTCTTATCAAGCACTTATCATGAACTTAAACTACTTTTAATACTTCAAAAAGATGACCAATAAAGAAGTGACAGAAAGATAGTGAATAAAGATGCAAAAATGGAAACTAAAGAAGGCGACCCAAGCCACATAATGCCTTTCTTAGCTCTTTTACAAGTTAGCGGAATGGTTGGGAGTTTCTCTATCTAATATTACTCTAAGCTCTCACTCAAAAGTTAACTGGAGAAAAGGAAAAGAGGGAAACAACTTCTACAGCTTTTGGTCCTTTCAAACCTCTTTTTTCTTGGTAGAGATGGAAGTATATATATGTTAATAACTTGTATTTTTAAAGTATCATTGGAACTCAAAATTTACTTGAGTTTTCTTGTGATTTCTATGGCAAGAGGAAATAGGGCAAATCTATAGACTGAGAATCTAGCCAAAAGTTATGAGTGACAAAAATGAAATTAATAAGAATCTCTATGCCTAATTTTTTATTTGTATTTTCAAGCATGCTTTGAGTTTAAGTATTTGAATATACAAGATTTTTTATTTTATTTATTTAAAAAACATGTGTTTCAAGTTTAGAAATGAGTTTATGAGAAACCATGTTTGAGCTGAAATTCTCAAGCATTCAAATTGAGAAATGTTTCTTTAAACATGAAATTTATGAGAATGCATTTGAATGCTAAACTTTAAAAGTATTTGAGCAAATAAGTTATTCAAGCAAAGCTAGATTTGAAACTTTCTTAATGCAAAAGTTTTACTTAAGCATGCTATCTTAAATGTAAACCCTATATCTTACGAAAAACTTCAGTCTTTTGAAGAGATTCGAAGATTAAGTATTGAATGGAGTTAAGGTTAAAAAGTGTCATTAAAGGTATGTCATGGTTGTTGGAAAAGAAGGAAAATTTAGCTAAGTATCAAAAGATTAAGAGCAAGCGTTTAGAGGTTATTTTAGTGGTGTGTAGATGGCCAAAGGAAAGGAAATAACCTCTATAGAAGATTTAGCTAAGTATCAAAAGATTAAGAGCAAGCGTTTAGGCATTTTAGGCATGTCTAGGAAGCCAAGCACTTGTTGAAAGATACTAGGTAAGAAGAACCTCCATTTGAATGTCATGGGAGACCAAACTTGGATTTGTGCTTGGTTAGGCAAGGAAGATTGTTAGTTAAAGGTTATTTAGGCATTAAGAGGCTAGGCGAGAAGGCTAGAAAGCATGGTGGGCGAGCAACCTTGCAAAGAAGGAAGAGTGGTGTTTGCAACCATCTTTAATGATTAGCAAGGCATTTGAGAATAGGCATTTTTCTTGTTGTTAGATACTTAAGTTGTTTTTTTTTTACGTAAGATGAACAAGAGGTGGAGTCAGTGAAGTGCTTTATTGGTATCCTCTGCATGCTTAAGTTTAATTTTAGCAAGTAAGTGGTGGCAATAAAGGTTCATGGAAGGTTGAGTATAAATAGGGAACTTCAGACAGATTTTTCTTCCAAACTACTTATGATTTTTGGCTCAAAAATACTCTTAAAAGATCACAAATTGAGTCTAGTTTTAAGGCTAGGGCTGCTGGACGATTTTGAGTTAAGGAGAGTTGAGTTTGAGTTGAAGAAAGTGAGGAAGGTGAGTTTTTGGAGCAATCTGAACAACGTTCACTTATGGAAGACTACAGAGTACATCAGTTGGACTTTGGAACTGATATTTTGAGGTAAGCAAGTTAAGGCATGTTTTAGAAATTTTGTAGGAGGAAGTTTTCTTAAAATAGTTGTGGATTTTAGTTGTGATGTTTCAAAACAGGATTATATTTCTGGACGAAAAATGAGTTTCTAGGCAGAGGTAAAGGTCGACAGAGTGTCAAGTTGGGCTAGGTAATATGGGCATGGGTGATGACGTTATTAAAGGTTACTGACACGTTGAGGCTGGTGCTGGATGCACAGCTTTACGCGTGGCCAAGGAGGCCCATAGCAAGCCTTTAAGAAGCCATGCGAGACGCAAGGCACATGCGACAATGTGAGGCGTGCGGTGTGCCTGTGCGCGAGATTAGCACACAACAAGTCTAGCACATGCGGCCAATGTCCTGCCACCCATCCCTACGCGCCAACATGTGCCAATAGGTGTTTTAGGCAATTTTTTGTGGTTTTTGAAATTTCTAAGTACAATTTTGATATTTTCATGGTTAACGGAATTAAATGGATCATTTTATGTCAATAAGAGATTGGGCAAAATTATAGATCAAGGACATGAGCTTGTATCTGTGAATGAAAATGAATTTATTAAAGTGATTACAAGCATGTTCTTAAGTTATTGTTCATTAATGATTTATTTTAAATGTTTAAGATGTTTTATGAATAGTTTGAAAACATGTGATTTTGTTAAGGTATTTATTCAAGCATATTGTCTACTAAACAAAGTTTATGGCTTACTGAGAAATGAGTTTATCAAGGTATTATGTAATTTAAAGGCTCTTTATCCAAAAGGAATCATAAAGAGGTTTAAGGTTATGGTTTTATAAATCTCTTTCTTGGAACCAAGATCTCAAAACCTCTCTTAACGGGGTAGGACAAAGGGTGGCAAGGATAGGTGAGGACACTTAGCTGTATGAACGAGTTAGGGACACCTACGTCGTAGGAACAATTTAGGGACACCAACCTACATAGGAACAAGGATTGGGAATGACCATATCTGATATTTATGGACAAGCTAGTATTAAGTAATCTCTACCTAAGAGTAGATGCTTGCGATTTGACAATGAAAAACAAGGATTTAAGCAGGAAAAACAAGGATTTAAGTTACTGTTTACTAATTGAAATAAAGTTTTAAGCTTTCACGTTATGGTTTATCGTTTACTGTTTCAAAGGATTTATAAATCTCACTGGGCTCGTTTAGCTCACACTCTTGAAAATGTTTTCCTACTTTTGTTCTTGAAGCCTGATTTGCTGCTATCTATCTGCTGAAGGATTTTACTTAATATTGTATGTGTCTTATTGATTAAATTTATGTTTAGCCCGTCTTTTGTGGTATCAGAGTTAGGTTTAGGAAGGTTGGTTTTGGGTTTTATCTTATGTAATAAAGTTAAGTTATGTCTAAGATTTTTGGATATGTTTAAGTCTGTATCGCGATGACTTGATCCAATAACAACCCTACGAGGGAGATTGTCCTGTGTATAAAGATGATGTGATGATAGTATCCAGTGGATGCGTAGAGTGCAGCGAGATAAGGTGCTATTGGCACTTAGAGTTTCATCTCATAGGTATTGTATTGAGGGATATGGCTTCCATGTCTAGAGCTTCATTCTATAGATACACAAAATCCAAGGTATAACAAGAAATAAAAGAGAGAGTTGAAGGCTAAGTTTATGAAGATAAAGATGCTTTGAAAAGTTTATGTATTTATTTGCTTCAGGTTTTATTATCATGTTTTGTTTTAAAGGCTGTCACTTATGAGGCTTTATAACTCACCCTTTATTGTTTTATTTCCTTAACAGGTAGAGATCATAGTTCTTGTGCCTACTAGAGCTCCACCTACTCTTCTAGAGGTTGAATAGAATTTTGTACGGATCATTCCATTAATGCATACTAAGTTTAAATTAATTTATAAGGGACTTAGTTGTGTTGTCTATAATAGATTCAGAAAAGGGCTTTTGATTTGAGATTTATAATAGTGTTGTTTGGTTGAGACTCTAAATAAACCATTTACAGCATTCGTCATATCAGATGTTGTAACTCTAGTGATGTCTATATGTAACTGATTTGAGATTTATAATAGTGTTTGATTTGAGATTCAGAAAAGGGATCCACTACTAGTCCGGCTAGCTGTCTGTTAACTTCCCATTAGAGTCCTGAAAAGAAGTACCCCTAAACTGGCACATTCTCGAACATGTGCAATTTACTTAATCCTCTTAACCTACCATTTAATCAAAAACTCAACGAACACCACATGCCAAAACCTCTAATTAATTAAATATTCATCCAACAAATATTTAATTAATTTCAATTCCCACATAAATCAAATAGTTCTCATTAAATGAATTCAAAATAACACCCAATAAATTATATCTAATTAAACAAAATTAAGATAATTAACTCCAAAATTATCTTAATTTTTGGGCATTACATTTTAGTTCAACGCTGACGGTTCGAAACTCAACACCTACGAAATGAATTCCTCAGCATTTTCTCAAATGGCACTTTCATAAATACTACAAACTTCCCATCACGTGCGTCACCTTTCGCCGCTTGCACACCACTCCGAGGTCATGGTTTCGAATCTCCAAACCTGCACAACATTATTTGACAAATTTCTACAATGGCATTATCATAAATAAATTGCAACTTTATGAAATTCAACGTTTCTCCCTCCATTTCATCTGCACTAGTATCTTTGGTCACCAAGTTCAAGTCTTATGACGGTTATTGATAACTTGTAGAAATACAAGTTATTATAGCCTTTTAGGTAGAATAATGGAGCCAAAACACATGATAAATGTATCTTTTGCACACCAAGTGCCGAACAAGTGTGTCATTTAATGCACTGAGAGGTGCTCACCTTAACTAGAAGCTAGTTAACTGATCTCTATCACATCAAGGCTTGCCGCATGGATTAACCGCTTAGCAGTGCAGAGACATTCCTTCACTTCTCTACAAATACAAGTTAGTTCACATCCCCATCTCTCCACAATTTGTATCACCTTTTACAAAATCTCTAGTGTAGATGTTGGGCTTAATACTTAGTCACATTTAATTACTTTAAACTATATAGATATAGATATTGTATACCGCCTAAATGATGAAGTAAGCTCTATAGACACATTCCATTAGTGGCATGACTTGTTAATTAACGAATGTTGATTAACCGAGCTTAAAAGTGTTTAGCCAGTTAATCTTGAATTGTTGGAGCCTATGATCTTTAGGTCCATTACGTTCTCTGCTAGCTTATATGGAATACACTTAGAAAAGTATGTTGGATTAGTTCAAATACTTCAAATTAGGTAAGAAGAGCGAAATCAACAAGTATAAATGATATAAGAGTTGGTTATCAGATAGAGCTTTATATTTAAATGTGGTTTAAATATAAAAAATATGATTCATATTCATATTCGAAAGCTCAAAATTGATGAAAATAGTTGAAATTGTAAAAAGTCAAAATGTTGACTTTTTAATTTTAAAAGTCAAATTTTGACCAGTTTTATGTTCAAATAAGATTTAAATATTGGAAAAATTAATGCAGATTCATGCTTGGGAGATCAAAATTAGTCAAGACGGACAAAGTGATAAGAAGTCAAAATGTTGACTTTCTGTTTTGACTTGAATGGTCAAATGACCATATTGCACTTAGACTAAAGTTAGTGAAAAAATCGAATATTTTGTTGGGTAGTCTAACTAACACTTAGTGGGATAATTTGTAAGACCCTCACCAAAATTAAAAATAAAGAAGTAAAATTAGTGGGATAATTTGTAAGACCCTCACCAAGCTTAATACTTAAAATACCCTTGTTCATTTCCTACAAGAATCTTATTTTCAATTTTAAAAAATGGCTAAAGTTTCCAAAAATATTTGAATATTTTTATTTGGCAAAAGATTGCTTTTTATTTAATTACAGGTTTAGTGCTTGGTGTTTAGTGGAAAATCATAGGTATGAGTATGTTCCTCTTCTCAACTATAACTCTTATTGCCTCTTATTATTCAACTCTCTACTTTTTACATTCGAAACTTTGCTTCTTATTTTTGGTGAGAGGAGGCAACATTGGAGTTGTTATTTCAATTGAATAAAAGAATGACAAAAATTTTGAAATTTTTACACTTTTTTACTTTGCTTTAACTTTTGTTAAAACGATTTTTTTAAACGACTTAATAGGATTTTCACAAAATTTCAAAAGCTTTAGCTCGGACCTCGAGTATAGTAATGTCCTCATTGGTAAAAATAAATGATAAGATTATTTGTAGAAAAATCATACAAAAGAGGTTTGAGGTAAAACTTGCTTGCCTAATAAACTTTAGAATTGTTTCCTAAGTAAGTTTCCTTATCTAGTTAAACACCTAGATAACAAATGAAACTTCACATGGTTTATTTCAATAACGTTATTATTGAGATGCAAGAAAAAATTAAAGTACTAAAATGCGGGGAGCCAAGCTTGCGACAAGATAAACTAAACACATATTAATTGTGTCGAAGTATGTACTTGTATTGAAAATAACATAAATACAATGAATATAATTTACATAAGTAAAAATTAAAAAACAATTTACAAAAAGAAGATAGATAAATTACAAACATCCCCAAATTTAAGGCTACTGCGGTGATTGTCAAGGCAGCGGTGGAGGCTCATGATTTCTCGCATCGCGGATAGTAGGGTCAACTCGTGTAAGCAATCTTTCAGGGTTTTGTAGAACTTTTGGTACCAAGATGGTTGTACACATCAAAAAGTACTCATATCTCATTAAGGCTATGAGCTGTGTGCCACAACTTCCAGCCAGCTCTTCTATAAAACCAGTCAGCGTTTCGTTCTGTTCCTTTATTGTCGCATTTTTCTCCCAGACTCCAAGAAGCTTTGTTTGGAACTCCTCATTCTACGTTTTGAGCTCCATTATTTCCCTATTAAGTTGACTTATTTGTGCCTCAAAGTTTGCATTTGCATTGTCCATTTTCAGTTCTAAATCGCTCAGTTATCTTTGACTCCACAAATGCATTTCTTGCAAGTTGCTCTGGCATTCGATTATATCTTCAATTCCTTTCTCCATTGGTTGACAGATGTAGTGATCCATGAACTCGAAGATATAATCCTCATTAACTTCTTCCTCTTCTTTTCCTCTCACCACCTTCTTTAACTTATGTTTTCGTGTTAAGGCTTCTAGAGTTGATTTGGGCGGCGAGGGGAAGCGTGTGTCACCATCTATCTTAGGGTTTATTTCTTTTTCCCCTTGGAGTGGGTCATTAACTTCTTCCTCTAAAACTTCTTTTCTTGTTGCGATAGAATTGGACTTCCCACTCCATTTTCTTGCTCTTTAAATGCGTCATCAATGAACGCGGCATGGTCTAAAAGGAAATCTTGGAAGATATCCTGATTGGATTATTCAGGGCTCAAGGGTTTATTTTCACTGGTTGGGTCGGCGACAAGGGATAGAGGATTTTACTTTTGTATGTACAATAATGACAAGATCTTTATTAGTTTCTTGCCTGGGTGAGGAATAGGTATTTTGGATTTCTGGAGATAGGGTTGGCGATTTGGATTTTTCAGGAGGTGATGGAGGTGTTTTCGACTTAGTGGGAGTTTGAGAGGTGGTAGCTCTAGAGGATTTAGATTTATTAGGTAAGGGAAAATCGGTGGGCTTCTTCTTCTTGAGACTCTTCGTGGACGCAGGCGGTAAGATTTCCTTAGATTCCTTGGCCTTAGATGATTTTATTCTCTTTGATCCTAATGCTTCCTCCTCGTCTTTCCGTTTGCATTTTAATGGGACATCATCTCATCTTTCCCATCTTGTTTACTTTTGAGGCGCTTTAGCTTAGCCTTGTTCTTGTGGATGACAATTATACGGTGAAGAGTTGCAGAGGACCAAATCCCATCCTTCACCTCATCTAACATCAGACATGCCTTTAAGCATAATTTCTCCATCAAGTGTGAGAAACGTCTTGTTCCACAAGGATGCTATGATATGCTCGCTTATTATCTCGTCTATGTTCACCAAAATCTCCTCCATTATGCAATAAACTAACATTATTCGCTCCATGGAGATGGTGCCATCATGGCGAGTAGGCATGATGTTCTTCTTCATAAATACCAATCAGATGTTGGCTTTTATATTTAGGTTATGCAGGAAGAGCTAGTACTTCCCTATTGTCGTTATGTCCCATTTTGTCCCGAACCAGACAACTCTCTTTGATGCATCTTCTAAATCTCGCTCTTGTAGGCTTTTGAAAATTGCATGTCCTATTTTGCATGCCTCTAACCCAAATAGCTCATTGATTGCATCTGGCCCAAAATCTACTTTTTTCCCTTTTAACATGGCATAGCGTTCTTTTTCAATGATGTATCTATTGTAAAACATTTTCACTGTGTTGTAATTTTTGTCCTAAAACTCGTAGTTTGTAGTTAAAATTATATTCTATTCAATAAAGTGGTTATTAAGAACTTATTAGTGAAAATAGAGTATTATAAACTTAAGTCCAATAAACTAAAGTCATGAGGCTATCTAGTGTATACTTGAACTTTATGTAGAGACATAAACGTGGATCAAGTTTGAGTATATAGCCCAAAAGGGCTATAGTGTATGAATAAGGTTGGGTGTCTTATTGTAGGAACATAATGGATGCGGCCTGCTTTGTAGTTAGTACAAACAATGTGATCCTAAATCATCCATGTAAAGACGTGGAAGTGGGGACATCCTATGTAAAGTGTTTACGTAAGATTGGAATCTACAAATAGTCACTTTTAAGTTATAACATCGTTGACTGTATAAAATTTACCATTTCAATTTTTGATGACCTAGGTAACTTAATCTTAATCTTGAGCTAACTATGAATTTCTATTCAAACGAAATTATCCTTAGATTTTTATAGGTGAGGCAAGCTCATCAATGCTGGCCCAATAAGCCTCCCATTTTAGAGATAAAACCGGGTTGATGGCTACGAACATAGGGTAGAAGACGAAACTTACTACTACCCGCTTTAGGGTTAGTAGATAGCTTTTTCCCTTTAGGACTGAATCCTTGTCTTGAACAAGGGGCCTCATCCTCTCATTGACCAGAGAGGGATTTGGTTTATAGGTTAGACCTTAAACCAATAGTTCGATAACAGATCAGTGGGACTTAAGGAACAAGATGTAGTCTCAGAAGTAAAACGGTATTTTGACCCAACTGAGGTTACAAACAACCTGTAAAGGATTATTTTACTGATCATGGTTATATTAGATGGACAGAAATATAACTATAGTGAGGGGAGTGCAACTACGGGACTTAAAGTGGAATGACTCATTAGTTAACAAAAGTTGATTAGCTCGGTTTAAAAGGGTTTAGCCAATTACTCTTAGATCGTTGGAGTCCATGATCTATAGGTCCATTAGGTTCCCTTGGTAACCCATATAGATTTAACGTAGAACATTATGATAGAATAATTCGAATGGTTCGAATTAGGTAAAGAAAGAGAAGCCGACGAATATATATGATATAGACATTGATTATCAGTTTGATATAGAGTTTTATGTTTAAATGTGATTTAAATATTAAAAATATGAATATGTATTCATATTTGAAAGCTTAGAATTGATGGAAATGTCAAAGTTGTAAATAGTCAAAACATTGACTTTTGACTTTGAAAGGTCAAACTTTAACCGACTTTATATTCAAATGTTATTTGAATTTTAGAAAAATGAATGCAGATTCATACTCGGAAGATCGAAATTAGCTAAGATGGAAAAATTGGTAAAAATTCAAAATGTTGACTTTTGACTTGAATGGTCAAATGACCATATTACTCTTGGACTAAAGTTAGTGGAAAAATCCAATATTTGGTTGGATAATCCTATTAACACTAAGTGGGATAGGTGGCTACATAAGATGTAAACACCTAGCCCACTAAGTTTCACTAATGGTTAGTGAATTATTTGATATTGAGATTTAAGAAATTAATTACATGCAATTTTGCATGTAATTAGCTTATTTCAAGAGCTTTTTTAAAATATTTAGAACTTTTGGAAAATTTTTGAATTTATGAATTTCCAAATTATTTTTCAAACTAGTTTTCTCTCTCAAATCTCAAACAAAAATTCCTACTAAATTTCCATCTCTTTCTCAAATTTCTTCACTTAATCGATTCCACAATCTGGTTCTAAGTCTGAAGAATAGTGGGTCAACACTAGTGGTGGTCCTCGATTGAAGTTTGTGAGGAAATAATCGAGAAATCAAGAAGTGAAAGTATGACTCTATTAACCCTAATTTCGTTTGATTAGGGTAGTTTTATAAGCATGTTAATCTCTAATTAGTTATATGTATATAGAGTACATTTCGATTCTTTTATCCGATGTGCATGTCTCCGTTTTCTCATGTGCTATCAGAGCATGCTATAATTACTCATTTGCATCTAGTAGGTGCGAATTTATTTGATAAATTGTGATTTTGAACTAAAATGAATATACTATGATTTTGGCCCTAAATTAGGCTTAATTTGTAATTGGCCCGAGTTTATGGCTTAATTGTTGTTGAAAAGGGCCATTAAAGTCCTTATTAGGTTGTAATTTAGAAAAGCTGAAAATTTGAAGAAAAATGGAGGATAGACTGAGATTGGCCTTCAGACCCAGCATTTGACTTGGATCCGACCAGAAGACTGTCCATAACCTGGTTCCTCCTTGCACGCCATGTACCTTCTTAATTTAACCTTTTTCTCACATATGGTAAGCATCTTCCTGGCACGTTTGCACCCACTCTGACTCGCGTATGCCTTTCCCCATCCAAATGCATGGAGCCTATTTCACTTGATGGCCCATCTCGCCTGAAGGCCCATTTTGCATACGACCCCTTCTCACCTGGGCCTTCTCGTGTTAGCACAACCCGCATCCTTATTTGCATGCGTCTGCTAGCTCGCCCCGACTGCGATTTGATCGGTCCACCCAACCCACGCGCCTGATGGTATGGGTAAGTTCAAGCCCAAATGTTAAGTCTTGGATCAGTTCAAGGGGTTTTTGGGCCGTTCAAAGCTTTCAGAAGCTCTAATGTACTACTCCAAATTATTATTGTAATAATTTAGTATTTAGCTTAATTTAAGAGTCAAAACCAATTCCTTTTTTGTGTTTAATTATTTATGCATGTGTTGTATTTTTTAATTTAATTAAATTATATATGCATAATGTATGCCATAAAGATTTAAAATCCAACCACATGTTAACATGTTCATGCATTAAAAGAATGTTATAATGGTTATAATGTATAATATTCATGCTAATTAATTAATATGATTAATTAAGGGATCTTTTCAAAAATATAACAAAGCGGCAAAATATTAACACCTATAGAACAATTTCGAAAACAAAAAAAGCTAACAGGCCCACAATGAAAAATATCGAAAATGCCTTCATCAACAACGCCATCAACAACGCCACCAACAATGGATGTAATACAGTTGGGACACGATCATTTAGATTTGGCTATTGTTTGGTATACGATCGTTTAGATTTGGCTACCCAAAATTTAAATGACGTGTTTTCAAATCTTTTATATTTAGTACATGATCTTCAACAACCAAATATTAGTTTGAAAACAAAAATAGATTGTTTAGATTCTTTGTACATGATCATTTAATTTGGTTACACGATCGTTTAGATTTGACACAAGATCGTGTATATTTGATAGTTTAGATTTGGGTAGCCAAATCTAAACTATGTTTCTTCAAGATTCTTTGTACACAATCGTTTAGATTTGGCTAAACGATTTTTTTCAAGATATTTTTGGTACACGATCATTTAGATTTGGCTATCCTAAACAATTTTTTTTCAACAACCAAATAACAGTTTGAAAACAAAATAGATATTTTATATTCAGTACACAATCTTGAACCAAATAACAGTTTGAAAAGAGAAAAAAGAAGATCGAAGGAAAAAAAAAATTGCAGAACGTGAAGAGAAGAAAGACGATGAAAAGAAAGGGCAAATCTGGAATATCTAAAAGAAATGCCATCTTCATGAGATTTTTTAGTTTGTTACACGAGCCGTAAGTATTTTGGCTATTTGTTATATTATGAAAAATTGTCATTAATTAATTGGTTAATTAATTAAATTAATTTTGATTAAATATGATTTTATAAAATTAATTAATTAATTAATTAATAATTTATTTAAGGGGTCTTTTCAAAAATATAAACAAGCGGCAAAATATTTACACTCTATAGAACAATTCCAAAAACGAAAAAAGCTCAGAGGCCTACCGTGTAAAATACCAAATATGTCCCGTCAACCACGCCGTCAATAACGCACGCATAATATATTTGCGATCGTTTAGATTTGGTTATTGTTTGATACGCGATCGTTTAGATATGACTACAATTTATACGCGATCATTTAGATATGACTACAATTTATACGCGATCGTTTAGATATGACTACAATTTATACGCGATCGTTTAGATATGACTACAATTTATACGCGATCGTTTAGATATGGTTCAAAATATACGCGATCGTAGATATGGCTACAATTTATAGTGATCATTTAGATATGGCTACAATTTATTTTTTAATTCCATCATTTAATTTTGTTACATGATCGTTTAATTTGGTTGTGTTTAAATTTGGTTACACGGTCATTTAGATTTGGGGACCTAAATCTAAATGATTTTTTTTACAAAGATTGATACACGATGCTTTTAATTCTTTTGGTACACAATCGTTTAAATTTGTTTACACGATCGTTTACTTGGTTTACACGATCGTTTACATTTGGCTACTCCAATCCAAATGATTTTTTTTCAAGATTCTTTATACACGATCTTTTATTTTTTTTTAAACGATCGTTTACATTTGGCTACTCCAATTTAAATGTTTTTTTTCAAGATTCATTGTACACAATCTTTTGTTTTTTTACACGATCGTTTACATTTGACTACTCCAATCTAAATAATTTTTTTCAAGATTTTTTATACACGATCTTTTAATTTGTTTACACGATTGTTTATTTTTTTACACGATAGTTTACATTTGGCTACTCCAATCTAAATGGTTTTTCTTTTCAAGATTCTTTATACACGATTGTAACGCCCCACATTTCGGTTTTCCTTTGTTGTTTTGACCATTAATATTAATATTAAGTGTGGTTAATATTATTCTTATTAAACTAAAGTGGTATTTTCTTTTTATATTAATTATTGAAGTTAGGGGTAAAATAGTCAATTAATGGGTTGGCAAATTAATTATTTGTCTTGGAAAGGGTCAAGGGTGGAGAGAGAAAAGAGGGCTATTAAATTCTTTTATTATTTTTTTATTTCTTTTAAAAAGAGGCATTGGGAGACGTGAGACTCCTCATCTCCCCAAAGAAGAAAAAAAAAGAGAAAACCCTAGCCGCCGCCACCCTCCGCGCCGCCGCACGCCGCCAGCTTCAAGCAAGCGCCGAAGCCGATCCACCGCGCGTCTGCAAGCCGAGTGGAAGCCGAACCATCCTCCGCGCGTCTGCAAGCCGAGTGGAAGCCGAACCATCCCCCACGCGTCTGCAAGCCGAATCCGCAGCCGCCAGTCGAAGCCGGAACTCGCCGCGCCGCTTCGATCTAAGGAGGACAGCCGACGCCGCGCCGCTTCGATCAAGAGGATAGCCGAGCCGCGTCGCGTCGCTTCGATCAAGCCGATCTGTGCAGCCGAAGCTCGCCGCGCCGCGTCGATCTGAGAAGTCCAGCCAGCCGCGCCGCTCCGATCGAGCCGAAGGGAGCCGCTTCGATCCGCGCACAGCCGTCTCCCGCAGCCGCCACTCGAAGCCGATCCGCCACGCGTGCCTCCAGCCGACGAATGAACCCGGAGCCGCTCCACGTCCGCGCGCCCGCAGCCGAAACCGAAGCCGCGCCGCGTCCAGCCCTCTCCGCGTGTGAGCCGCGTCCGCGTGGGAAGCCGCGCCGCGCGTTTCTGCGAAGCCGAGCCGCACGCGTAGCTTCCTGTACCGAGCCGAGCCGCGCCTGCGCCAAGCCGAGCCGGTCCCTGTCCTCTTCCAGCCGAGCCGCCAAGACCAAATTGGCTCCATCCACCTAAATTTTGGTAATTTAATTAATTATTGTGGCATTTCCCAGTAAGACTCCATGCTTCGGACGTCAATTAAATTAATTTGGGACTAAAATTAAGTTATTTTCCTTAAGGGACGTCTTGGACCAAGTAATTGCTGCAGCGCGGGAATTCTTCAGCAGGGGGGGGGCTCGAGCACTACAACCTCTCTAGGGTAAGTTATTTCAAATGAGTCTTGAACCGATAGTCGTTGGCGACCTAATTACGAATTTTGGCATATTAAACAGTTAGGACTTCGTCGCTTGGAAAGCGTACTGCCTCGCGGTTAGGACTCGACAAGTAGATCTCCAGGTAAGAGATTCTACTACTAGCTCCATGTTTAGAAGTATGAGACTATGTATGCCCCGACTTTTCATGTTAAGGATTAGACAGTACGTTGCCTGAGATAAATGTTAGTATGATGCAAATGACGATATAGTTATACTATAGCCTGTTATGTGTGGCGAGAGCTGGTATGGCTACGACGAATGTCGGGACGGAGAGTGTAGAGATGATTTATGTGACATGTTATATACTGATGCCATGTGTATGTATATTGCAATTAGGGTACCTGTTAGCTTAATCTGTTAGAGTCGTACCTGCATGGGTGTCCTTCGGGATCACCACCTATTGAGGACTGTGTGGTCCGACGGGACACCAGTCTAGCATGGATATAGATATGACTCGAGTGACTCGACGGGGTCCTCGCATCCCGACTGTCCTAGGTGTCCCCCGGGGCACCGAAGACCAGAGTTACGTTCCTACGGGAGCGCATGATTGCACGTGTTCGGGAACGTGCCAGAGATTGGGTACCAGTTATCAGGACTCTAACAGGAAGTTAACCGGAACCTAGTGGGACTAGTAGTGGGTCCCTTACTGAGTATTTTTATACTCACTCTCTCCATTTTATGTTTTCAGGTAGAGGACGAGGCAAGGGCAAGGGCAAGCTAGCGAGCGACCCGAAGTGAGGCCGTGAAGAGCCATAGGGACTACCGCTTCCGCTTATTCTTATTTCAGATTTTCGCATTTGAGTTCGAGTACTTTTCATTACTTACCATCTTTTATGTAGATAGGGCCCGAGTAGGACTTCAGAACGCTTTTACATTTTTTTTTTTGCATGACTACCTTGTTTAAATTTTTATAAATGAAATTTCTTAAACCGTATGCGTTTTAATAAATTTTACGACTTAAACCACTTGTTCTATATTTAGTAATGACTTCGATTTAGTATAAGGAGTTGGGTCGTTACAGTTGGTATCAGAGCACAGTGTTTTAGGTTCTGTAGACTGACCTACGATGTAAGTCATTTTTGTTTTGGTTTTACTTCACCCTATGGCTATACGGTCCTTCGGCACTCGCCAGGTATGTCTAAAGCCTTGCTAATGTTAAGATTACAATTTTTGCCTGAATAGACTAAGACCTAGATATAGGGTGTTAAGTTCTGGTGGTGAAAAGTTTGTTGGTGAATTTTAGGGAGAATGCCGCCACGTAGGGGTACACGCCGAGGAGGTGGTAGGGGAGGCAGAGGAGCCGGTCGTGGCCAGCCGGAGGCGCCACCTGTTGCACCGGCAGTCGACCCTAACGCACCGGTCACCCAGGCGGATCTCGCCGCGATGGAGCAGCGTTATCAGGACATGCTGCAAGCTGCTTTGGCGCCTTTCCTTGCCGCCCAGCAGAACCAGGCCGCCCCTGTTCAGGCCCAGGCCGTCGCTCCTCCAGCCCCTGAGGAAGCTCCACCAGTACCAGTTCAACTGTCGGCCGAGGCGAAACACTTACGGAACTTTAGGAAGTATAATCCTAAGACCTTTGACGGATCCATGGACAACCCCACAAAGGCCCAAATGTGGTTAACGTCCATAGAGACTATTTTCCGGTACATGAAGTGCCCAGAAGACCAGAAGGTGCAGTGTGCAGTCTTCTTCTTGGAGGACAGGGGCACCGCCTGGTGGGAGACCGCTGAGAGAATGCTGGGGGGCGATGTCAGCAAGATAACTTGGGAGCAGTTCAAGGAGAACTTCTATGCTAAGTTCTTCTCTGCCAATGTGAAGCACGCCAAGCTGCAAGAGTTCCTAAACTTGGAGCAAGGCGACATGACGGTGGAGCAGTACGACGCCGAGTTCGATATGCTGTCCCGCTTTGCTCCCGATATGGTGAGGGATGAGGCTGCCAGGACGGAGAAATTCGTTAGAGGACTCAGGCTAGACCTTCAGGGCATTGTCAGAGCTCTCCGCCCAGCCACGCATGTTGATGCACTACGTATAGCACTGGATTTGAGCCTGCCTGAGAGAGCCGATTCGTCTAAGGCTGCCGGCAGAGGGTCAGCCTTGGGACAGAAGAGAAAGGTTGAGACGCAGCCTGACGTAGCACCGCAGCGAACACTGAGGTGAGGAGGTGTCTTCCAGAGACACCGACGGGAGCTTGCAGCAGCCGGGAGGACTCTGAGAGAGCTACCCGCTTGTACTACCTGCGGGAGAGTCCACGGAGGTCGTTGCTTAGCTGGAAGTGGAGTCTGCTTCAGATGTAGACAGCCGGGGCACACTGCTGATGTGTGTCCTCGGAAACCCTTTGAGATGACACCGCCCCAGCCTTCTGCGTCCCAGCAGGGGAGAGTTTTCGCCACCACCCGGCAGGAGGCCGAGCGAGCTGGCACAGTGGTGACAGGTACGCTCCCAATTTTGGGGCATTATGCTTTTGTGCTATTTGACTCTAGGTCATCCCACTCGTTTATATCCTCCGTTTTCGTTCAGCATGTGGGTTTGGAGGTAGAGCCTTTGGGTAGTGTTTTGTCGGTTTCTACTCCATCTGGGGAGGTCCTGTTGTCCAAAGAACAAATAAAGGCATGTCGGGTAGAGATAGCGAATCGTACGTTAGACGTGACCTTACTAGTGTTAGACATGCAAGACTTTGACGTGATACTCGGCATGGATTGGCTGTCAGCCAACCATGCAAATATAGACTGTTTTGACAAGGAAGTTGTCTTTAACCCTCCCTCCGAGGCTAGCTTCAAATTTAGGGGGGCAGGCATGGTATGTATACCCAAGGTCATCTCAGCCATGAAGGCTAGTAAACTACTCAGCCAGGGAACTTGGGGCATCTTGGCAAGCGTAGTGGATATGAGAGAGCCAGAAGTTTCCCTATCTTCCGAACCAGTGGTAAGGGAGTACCCCGACGTTTTCCCAGACGAACTCCCAGGACTTCCGCCTCCCAGAGAAGTAGACTTCGCCATCGAGTTAGAGCCGGGCACTGCCCCTATCTCGAGGGCCCCTTACAGAATGGCTCCAGCCGAGCTAAAGGAGTTGAAGGTCCAGTTGCAGGAGTTGCTGGACAAAGGCTTCATCCGGCCCAGTGTGTCGCCTTGGGGAGCCCCAGTATTGTTCGTGAAGAAGAAGGATGGGTCGATGCGCCTTTGTATTGACTACCGAGAGCTGAACAAGGTGACAGTCAAAAACCGCTACCCCTTGCCCAGGATTGATGACCTGTTCGATCAGTTGCAGGGAGCCACTGTCTTTTCCAAGATCGACCTGCGATCAGGCTATCACCAGTTGAGGATTAGGGACGGTGACATTCCCAAGACGGCCTTTCGATCGAGGTACGGACATTACGAATTCGTTGTGATGTCTTTCGGCTTGACTAACGCTCCTGCAGTATTCATGGATTTGATGAACAGGGTGTTTAAGGACTTTCTAGACTCTTTCGTCATAGTCTTCATTGACGACATCCTCATTTACTCAAAAACTGAGGTTGAGCACGAGGAGCACTTACACCAGGTTTTGGAGACCCTTCGAGCCAACAAGTTGTATGCCAAGTTCTCCAAGTGTGAATTCTGGTTAAGGAAGGTGACGTTTCTTGGCCACGTGGTTTCTAGTGAGGGAGTTTCAGTAGATCCCGCAAAGATTGAAGCGGTGACCAACTGGACTCGACCGTCCACGGTTAGTGAAATTCGAAGTTTTCTGGGCTTGGCAGGTTACTACAGGAGGTTCGTGGAAGACTTCTCACGTATAGCCAGCCCGTTGACCCAGTTGACCAGGAAGGGAACCCCTTTTGTCTGGAGCCCAGCATGCGAGAGGAGCTTTCAGGAGCTCAAACAGAAGCTAGTGACTGCACCGGTCCTGACAGTGCCCGATGGTTCGGGAAACTTTGTAATCTATAGTGACGCCTCCAAGAAGGGACTAGGCTGTGTCCTGATGCAGAAGGGTAAGGTAGTTGCTTATGCCTCCCGCCAGTTGAAGATCCATGAGCAGAACTACCCTACCCATGACTTGGAGTTGGCAGCTGTAGTCTTTGCACTGAAGATATGGAGGCACTATCTGTACGGTGAGAAGATTCAGATTTACACCGACCATAAGAGCCTGAAGTACTTCTTCACCCAGAAGGAGTTGAACATGAGGCAGAGGAGGTGGCTTGAGTTGGTGAAAGACTACGACTGTGAGATCCTATACCACCCAGGTAAAGCAAATGTAGTGGCTGATGCGCTGAGTAGGAAAGTTGCACATTCAGCAGCGCTAATCACCAAGCAGACCCCCTTACTCAGGGATTTTGAGAGAGCGGAGATTGCAGTCTCAGTAGGTGAGGTTACCGCACAGTTGGCTCAGTTGACAGTTCAGCCAACCTTGAGGCAAAAGATCATTGCTGCTCAGCTGAATGATCCTTACTTGGCAGAGAAGCGTCGCGTGGTAGAGACAGAGCAAGGTGAAGACTTCTCCATATCCTCTGACGGTGGCCTTATGTTTGAGGGACGCCTGTGTGTGCCGGAAGACAGCGCAGTTAAGACGGAGCTTTTGACTGAGGCTCACAGTTCCCCGTTTACCATGCACCCTGGGAGTACGAAGATGTACCAGGACTTAAGGAGTGTCTATTGGTGGAGGGGCATGAAGAGGGATGTGGCAGACTTTGTCAGTAGATGCTTGGTGTGCCAGCAGGTGAAGGCACCTAGGCAGCATCCAGCAGGGTTGTTGCAACCCTTGAGTGTGCCAGGGTGGAAGTGGGAGAGTGTGTCGATGGATTTTATTACGGGACTGCCCAAGACCCTAAAGGGCTACACGGTGATCTGGGTTGTGGTCGACAGACTCACGAAGTCGGCCCATTTTGTGCCAGGGAAATCCACTTACACTGCCAGTAAGTGGGGGCAGCTATATATGACAGAGATTGTGAGACTACATGGAGTACCCGTATCCATCATTTCAGACAGAGACGCCCGTTTCACATCGAAGTTCTGGAAAGGACTTCAACTTGCATTAGGTACGAGGTTGGACTTCAGCACGGCATTCCACCCTCAGACTGATGGTCAGACAGAGAGATTGAACCAGACTTTGGAAGACATGCTGCGAGCCTGTGTACTAGAGTTTTCAGGAAGTTGGGACTCCCATCTGCATCTGATGGAGTTTGCCTATAACAACAGCTACCAGGCTACTATCGGTATGGCACCGTTCGAGGCTCTGTATGGCAAGTGCTGTAGATCCCCTGTCTGCTGGGGCGAGATTGGAGAGCAGAGGATGCTAGGCCCCGAGTTAGTACAGACTACCAACGCAGCCATACAGAAGATCCGAGCTCGTATGCTGACAGCCCAGAGCAGACAGAAGAGTTACGCTGATGTACGACGTAAGGACCTCGAGTTTGAAGTGGGAGATATGGTCTTCCTGAAGGTAGCACCCATGAAGGGTGTTCTGAGGTTCGCGAAGAAGGGAAAGCTGAGTCCACGCTTCGTAGGGCCGTTCGAGATATTGGAGCGGATTGGCCCCGTGGCTTATCGCTTGGCGCTACCCCCATCTTTTGCTGCAGTGCACGACGTATTCCATATCTCCATGCTGAGGAAATATGTCGCAGACCCAACACATGTGGTGGACTTCGAGCCACTGCAGATTAGTGAGAACTTGAGCTACGAGGAGCAGCCTGTCGAGGTCCTGGCAAGGGAGGTCAAGAAGCTTCGCAGTCGAGAAATTTCACTGGTCAAAATCCTTTGGCAGAACCATGGAGTGGAAGAGGCCACGTGGGAAAAAGAAGAGGACATGAGAGCCCAGCACCCCGAGCTGTTCGAGGATTAGAACTTTCGAGGACGAAAGTTTTTGTAGGAGGGAAGATTGTAACGCCCCACATTTCGGTTTTCCTTTGTTGTTTTGACCATTAATATTAATATTAAGTGTGGTTAATATTATTCTTATTAAACTAAAGTGGTATTTTCTTTTTATATTAATTATTGAAGTTAGGGGTAAAATAGTCAATTAATGGGTTGGCAAATTAATTATTTGTCTTGGAAAGGGTCAAGGGTGGAGAGAGAAAAGAGGGCTATTAAATTCTTTTATTATTTTTTTATTTCTTTTAAAAAGAGGCATTGGGAGACGTGAGACTCCTCATCTCCCCAAAGAAGAAAAAAAAAGAGAAAACCCTAGCCGCCGCCACCCTCCGCGCCGCCGCACGCCGCCAGCTTCAAGCAAGCGCCGAAGCTGATCCACCGCGCGTCTGCAAGCCGAGTGGAAGTCGAACCATCCTCCGTGCGTCTGCAAGCCGAGTGGAAGCCGAACCATCCCCCGCGCGTCTGCAAGTCGAACCCGCAGCCGCCAGCCGAAGCCGGAACTCGCCGCACCGCTTCGATCTAAGGAGGACAGCCGACGCCGCGCCGCTTCGATCAAGAGGATAGCCGAGCCGCGTCACGTCGCTTCGATCAAGCCGATCTGTGCAGCCGAAGCTCGCCGCGCCGCGTCGATCTGAGAAGTCCAGCCAGGCGCGCCGCTCCGATCGAGCCGAAGGGAGCCGCTTCGATCCGCGCACAGCCGTCTCCCGCAGCCGCCACTCGAAGCCGATCCGCCACGCGTGCCTCCAGCCGACGAACGACCCCGGAGCCGCTCCACGTCTGCGCGCCCGCAGCCGAAACCGAAGCCGCACCGCGTCCAGCCCTCTCCGCGTGTGAGCCGCGTCCGCGTGGGAAGCCGCGCCGCGCGTTTCCGCGAAGCCGAGCCGCACGCGTAGCTTCCTGTACCGAGCCGAGCCGCGCCTGCGCCAAGCCGAGCCGGTCTCTGTCTTCTTCCAGCCGAGCCGCCAAGACCAAATTGGCTCCATCCACCTAAATTTTGGTAATTTAATTAATTATTGTGGCATTTCCCAGTAAGACTCCATGCTTCGGACGTCAATTAAATTAATTTTGGACTAAAATTAAGTTATTTTCCTTAAGGGACGTCTTGGACCAAGTAATTGCTGCAGCGCGGGAATTCTTCAGCAGGGGGGGGGGCTCGAGCACTGCAACCTCTCTAGGGTAAGTTATTTCAAATGAGTCTTGAACCGATAGTCGTTGGCGACCTAATTACGAATTTTGGCATATTAAACAGTTAGGACTTCGTCGCTTGGAAAGCGTACTGCCTCGCAGTTAGGACTCGACAAGTAGATCTCCAGGTAAGAGATTCTACTACTAGCTCCATGTTTAGAAGTATGAGACTATGTATGCCCCGACTTTTCATGTTAAGGATTAGACAGTACGTTGCCTGAGATAAATGTTAGTATGATGCAAATGACGATATAGTTATACTATAGCCTGTTATGTGTGGCGAGAGCTGGTATGGCTACGACGAATGTCGGGACGGAGAGTGTAGAGATGATTTATGTGACATGTTATATACTGATGCCATGTGTATGTATACTGCAATTAGGGTACCTGTTAGCTTAATCTGTTAGAGTCGTACCTGCATGGGTGTCCTTCGGGATCACCACCTATTGAGGACTGTGTGGTCCGACGGGACACCAGTCTAGCATGGATATAGATATGACTCGAGTGACTCGACGGGGTCCTCGCATCCCGACTGTCCTAGGTGTCCCCCGGGGCACCGAAGACCAGAGTTACGTTCCTACGGGAGCGCATGATTGCACGTGTTCGGGAACGTGCCAGAGATTGGGTACCAGTTATCAGGACTCTAACAGGAAGTTAACTGGAACCTAGTGGGACTAGTAGTGGGTCCCTTACTGAGTATTTTTATACTCACTCTCTCCATTTTATGTTTTCAGGTAGAGGACGAGGCAAGGGCAAGGGCAAGCTGGCGAGCGACCCGAAGTGAGGCCGTGAAGAGCCATAGGGACTACCGTTTCCGCTTATTCTTATTTCAGATTTTCGCATTTGAGTTCGAGTACTTTTCATTACTTACCATCTTTTATGTAGATAGGGCCCGAGTAGGACTTCAGAACGCTTTTACATTTTTTTTTTTTTTGCATGACTACCTTGTTTAAATTTTTATAAATGAAATTTCTTAAACCGTATGCGTTTTAATAAATTTTACGACTTAAACCACTTGTTCTATATTTAGTAATGACTTCGATTCAGTATAAGGAGTTGGGTCGTTACAACGATCTTTTAGATTTTTCTATTTTTTGTACACGACGTAAAAAAAAAGAAAAGAAGGAAGACGATGGAAAGAAATTGCATCGGAAAAAAGAAGAGTAAAAGTAGAAAGACGATGGAAAAGCGAAAAAAAAAAGAAGAGGAAAAGAAGAAAAACAATGGAAAGATTAAATGAAGTAAATAAAGAATTGAAAAATAAGAAAGATGATAGAAAGAAATTGCAGAAAAAAATAGGAAAGAAGAAAGACGAAATCGCAGGAGGAAGACGATGAAAGAAATAGCAGGAGGAAGACAAATCGCAAAAGAAAGATGGAAGGGCAAACCTGGAATATTTTAAAATGGCTAACTTTATGGGCTTTGTTATACGGGCCGTAAATAATTTGGTGTTCTGTTACATTTATGTAAGTTTTCCTTTATTTAATTTAATTAAATATGATTTAACTTAGGGGTCTTTTTAATAATATAACAAAGCAGCAAGTTATTTACACTCTATTGAACAATTTAAGAAACAGAAAAACCCCATAGGCCCACAATGCGAAATACCAAAAATACCCCAACAAAAACGTTAATAAACGATTATTAGACGCCATCGTGTAGAATAATATACAATTGATACTGATCTCGTAAATTACCAAATACATAAACAATCAATAATAAACGCTAAACATAATAATATACTTTAATGATTGTACATCCGATCACGTTTGTAAATCTAAACAATAAGCATACACGATTCTGTACATTATATAAACGATAATCATATATATAAATAATAAGGTAATAAACAGTAAAAGATGACGAAAAAGTTGAAGTATACACGATCGTGTAGAGAAATTTCAACGATCGTTTATAAACGAAAATTTATAGAAACTTCAATAAACCGTAATTACAAAAATGCAATCCAAATAAAGAGGTTATAAAAAGGTGAAGGAACTTGCTTAGACTTTTTCTTTCATTGTCTTCGTCGTTAATCGTTACATCTAACTACTTCAACAGAACTATCCCGAACGATGATCTGCCTTGCATACAAAAAGGTTTGAATTTATATTCATTTCGATCTATCTCCATCATCTACATATATCTAGCACCATCTATATCACATACAAAAAGGTTTGAGTTTATATTCATTTTGATCTATTGAGTCTATGTTCATCTCGATCTATCTCCACCATCCACATATACGTACCACGATTTATATCGCATACAAACATGCCTTAATCTATATTCATTTCGTTCAATCTATATCTATCGCGATCTATGCCACACACAAACATGTCTGTTTCTATATTGTTTGTATAATTTATATTAGTCTTCTTTTTACAAATAGATGGTGAGCAAGAATTAACAAGCATCGTGTAGCAAATCAATAAGATGTAAAGCAAAGATAGAAGAAAGTAAAGTAAAGAAAGAAAAAGGAAAAAATGTAACAAACTAGAATGTGAATATCTGTATGCATAGCGTTGTATATTTCTGTATCTTTTTCTTTATAGTGCTCTGCATTTGTAAATTTGTTTAAACTTGCCCTTATTTGAAACATACTATTTCTTATGTCATTCAACAGGTGAAACACTATCCAAATGACATTGTTATGGAAGATGAACAAAAAAACCTTAGAATTACTGTATACCACAACTTAGAAATATTGAATCCAATCAAGTCAAAAATAGACAAAATGATTCTGTCTCGAGTTTTGACAAATAGCCCTTTTGGCAAGTTCCTTAACATTAAAATGGCCAAAATACCAATACAATTCCTAAATTTTCTATTAAGAAAACAATGCCATACAAAAATAACTAATGTCCTTGCTTTCAACTTCAATGGACATATAGCAGAATTTGGGCTAAGAGACTTCTGTTTTACGCCTGGACTAAGGTCACAAATTCTCTGAGTTAAATCTAGGAGAAAGAAAAGAAAATGGTCTGAAGAATGCGCTTTTTCGTCATGATGACTTTATAACAAGAAGAGATATAGAAAGAACTTTCAAAGCGTTGTGTAATGAGAAAGACACATTGAAATAAAAACTAGTTAACCTCTATATCTCAGAAGCATTTTGAATTCCCAAATAGCAACACAACCACATAAATCTCCTACATCTAGACATATTGGATAATGAAGAAAACTTTAAAGGCTATCCATGGGGGAGGTTGTCATACATCCTAACATATCAGTTCTTGAAAAGAACATCCTACAGTAACAAGGATGCTGTATACCTTCAAGGATTTCCCCTAGCATTAGTCTATTGGGCTTTTGAGAAAATACCAAGACTTTCCAATTTAGATGTTGGGTTTGGAAGACACCTTACAAAGGAAGGGCCACCAATTGTAACATGGGAATGTTTGGAAACAAGTGACTGGAGGACTCTAAACATCGATATTTTTGAATCTGAAAATGTAAGTAAACTTAGAGAGCATGCTTATATATACGTCTATCCAGATAGACAATGAAAGATTTTCTATCCATCTCTATTTTGAATATATGATGATATAAATCTATCACTGTTTATCAATGTTACTACTTTTTCACTAATAATGTAATATCATTTTATTTGTAGTTCTCCATGACACCTCTAGACTCATTAGAAGAAGTGTCTTAAACAATTTTAAGATATTTCAAAAATATTGAGAAGCAGGAAAGAAAAGAAAAAGCAGAGCAACAAAAAAAAAAAAAAAAAAAACAGAGAGAGAGAAATGGAAAAAAAAAACAATGAAACAAATAAAATCTTAAATGAAATAAGTGAAATCAGAAAAAATCAAGAAAAATAGAAACATAACAAATATTATTAAGACAAGGAATAAAAGAAATAAAATGCATGTTGACAATGGTTATGACAAGCTTGAATGTAGCACCACCATCAGCTAAACTTCAACAACAACAGAATGAGAAAGAAGTCGTATATACAAAAGTCGTGGAGAAAAATAGACCACCTACTTGTAGCCTTGATCTTCTTGATGATGGTGAACAAGTTAATACAATGGTGAAGTATGCAACAACAAATTGCCCTACGGTTAGTGCCTTATTCATTTTCCACTCCTTTGTTTTGTTTAATGTTCCTCACTTTCTAAATAAAATAAAACACGAAAGTAGCTTGAAAACAAAGTAGCTTGAAAACAATCGCAATTACAGATTTAGAAACACCCAAAACACAAATATTGTCGAAGGTTTAACTCTTTTCCAAACAATAAAAATAACTAGTATAGACAGATATAATTTATCTGTCTGGATGTGTTTTCTTCATGATGTATCTGAACATTCTTACTTTATATGCTTGCAGATAGATGAAGAAGACGAAAACAACTGGCTTATTCATTTAGGAACACAAAAAATACACGTATTGACACAGGTTTTGATTTGTTTACTATACAACTGAACTGGTTTCACTATCGTTTAAATATAATTAAACGATCGTTTAAATATAATTAAACGATCGTTTATCATAACTAAATGATCGTTTAACATAATTAAACAAGACATAACTAAACGATCGTTTGTTATAATTAAACGATCGTTTGACTAAACGATCGTTTAACATAACTAAATGAATGTTTAATATAACTAAATGAAAGTTTACTAGCTTGTTTAATATACAACGTATTAACAATTCTTTGATTGTAACATTGTAGTCTATTGTTCAAGCTAAACTCAAGCTATCAACCCAAGAGAAATCTTTCATGGAAAGTCGAATTCGAGGGGATGTTAACATGGAAATGGAGGATGATGAATCCATGCCAGATATTGACAATAGTGATAACACTACTCCAGATGATACAACAAACAATCAATCATTGGACACAACCAACAACTTGCAGTCAACCTCATCTCCACAACTGTCACCACGAAAGAAAAAAGACAAACAGTGGCTGATGAGTCCGAAAGGCATCCAATGACCAAGAAGAAAAGCCGCAGATCCAATGACAAAGAATAACAAAGTTATTTAAAATCCTACAAAACACTGAAAAAGAACATCGAAGAAGTTCATAACGATGTCTCTGCATTAACTTCTATAGTCTGTAGAATGGATGACACAGTCAGAAAGCAGTCATTGCAGCTGTCGAAAATGAAGCAAATACTGGAAAGATTGCTCCAGGTAAACTTCGCTTTTAGAAAGTATTTCGTTTATCAATTGTTTAAATAAACGATCGTATAACTAAAATATCCAATGGCTTAAATTTCAACGATCGTTTATCATAGTTACACGATCGTTTAGGTATTATACATCATCGTTTACTTTTTTATACACGATCGTTTAGCAATCGTTTTTTAATTTATTTTCATTTTTATTTATTTATTAGAATCAAAATCAAAATCAAGACAATGATGATATTCATCACTTCCAATATGATCTTCATGATGGAATTAATCAAGACAATATGGACAAAAATGATGATCATCAGAATAGAGAAGATATGATGAGCAATGACCAGCCATATGTTGAAGAACAAGACACTCAAGATCATAACATGGAAACTCAAAGGTTAACATTTCATTCATTGTTTACTGCTTTATAATGTTCAAAATTGTTTACATTCTGAATAAGTAACAATTGTATTTTTTCTTATTCTCATTTTTTTCCTCATTTTGTTTAGGGAACATCAAGAGGAGTCTAGTAGTGATATAAGTATAGACGGTAGGGACGCAGACTTGCTACTGACTATAAGAGATATATCGGATAATCTTAATGCTCAAAGTCAGAAAGAAAAATACCTTCCATAAATGATTACTACCCTCTTCCACTTTGTGAGATACTACCATCATCAAGTAGTACTCTCAACCAACCTGCAATGGCTCCATTGGATTAAACTGTACAAATTTACGAGGTGTCACCATTAATTTCAATTGTAAATGAAGAATCTCAACTGGTATGTATACTTAACAACTATGTAGTCCTTTGAATTAAGAGTTTGTTTCTTATATAATATTATGCATTGTAAGAAATACAAAAAAATGATCAACCAGTTATATTGGCTGCGATAGAAAAAGAAAAAGAAAATAAACAAGTAACTGAGGATCAAACAATTGGAACTGTGCAACAATCTATCTCAACTGAAAAAATAGAATCTCAATTGGTATGTATACACAACAAAATGTGTAGTCCTTTAAATTAATAGTTTGTTACTTGTCTAATATCATACATTATAGGAAACAACAAAACAACAGGTTGAGATTAAAAAAAATAATGAAGTAGTTACTTTGGTTGAAAATGAACCAATAACGCAGGAAAAAAGTATATCGGTATGTAGATAAAAGAGCCAGTACTTTACATCAATTATTATTGTTTTTTATTTTTTCCTTAGTTAACAACATTGTGCATTATAGGAAACAAATGAAGATCAACAACAACCAATGAAGAGAAGAAAGCTATGTAAAATAGCAAATAAAAAGGTGGTTGATCAAGATCAACAAGTTAATCCACCCACAACATCTACTGAGATCATATTAGAACCGACAATGCCTGTACCAGATGTCGAAATCATTGATGTAGATACATATAATCTCATGTGGAAAGTGGATGAAAAATTATGGAACGAATACTTAACATGGAGATCAAGAAAAACAACTCATGAAGAAAGGAAAATACTCTCCACAACAAGAAAGAAAGATTTCTTCAATAAGCTTGAAGAAAACACATAGATACTAAGAGACGTAAGTACTCTTTCCAAATTTCATTTTACATATAACAATACATGATCGAGTACAACATACTTCATCTAAACCAAACGATCGTTTATATATATTACACGATCACTTAGTAAGAAAAAAAATATTGTAAGCGATCACTCGTGTTTTCTAAACAATCGCTTCTATTCACTAAACGATCATTTATATATATTAAACGATCGCTTAGTAAGTAAACGATCAATTCTATTTTCTAAACGGTCGCTTATACTCTTCTTTCATTCACTAAACGATCGCTTATACTCTTCTTTCATTCACTAGACCATGGATTTGCTATTATCCCACTTGCAGAAAAAAATGTTGTATATCAAGAAACTTTGCAAGTATACTTTTAGAGTAATAGATTCCACGTTCATAGTAAGTTATTATTCTTTAATTTTTTTTTTTGTATAGAAGTTATACTTCATAATTATGTTCTTACTAAATTTTTTTACTTGTTTTTCAAGACTGAAATCAATAAGCCACACTACATAATTTGGCAACGTCTTTTTGATACTCATCTGCTGACAGCGGACAATAAGAAAGTTGATTGGAAAGACACAATAGCACCTTAAATCTATGGGCAGAAGAAGATTTGGAATACTATTTCAACACAGTTGTTGGTGATTTCCAAGAAAAGCCAGGGTGGGGAGATGTCAACTACGTGATTGGCTGCATCAACATAAAAGAACACAGGTCGGTTGTTGCAGCTGTTATGAGAAAATGCGAGATCTACGTGTCCGACTCGATGCCAAATTATATTGATAAGAAGCTTGTTGATCATGCTCTTGAAATGCTTGCACGATGCATCGCCTCACTCGCAATTGCAATTGGAGTGGACCTCCATTCAAAACGATTCAAATATGGCCCTTGGCCAGTACTCAGGTAAACTACCACATTACAGAGAGGGCGTTTTGGATTGTGACATTTTCTATTTTAAATTTATTAAATTCCTTCTAACAAATGCTGACCATGATTGTCTAACTGTCAAAAACATGAAACTGTTTAGACAACAATATCTACTGGAACTTTGGGCAAATAAATACTTTTGGTAAATAAATATATATTTCGTTCTTGTACTTTTGAGTTAATGTTTGTATTCGTTTAGATACATATCACAAAACAATTGTATAAAAATATGAAAATATTCGCTTATAGAAATACTCATCGTGCATATACCTTTAAATGATCGTTTAGTAAAGTCTAAACGGTCTTCTTAATAAACATAAAAAATATTAAGCGATCGTTTATATAAACCACACTAATATCTAAAAGAATATTAAGTGATTTCCTAACGTACAGGTGAAGAATATTAAGCTATCATTTATATGTATCACACTAATGTAAAAGATCGTGCATATATCTTTAAGCGATCGTTTAGTAAAGTCTAAACGATCTTCTTAATAAACATAAAAAATATTAAGTGATCACATTAAGTTTGGCCTTATTGCGGTCACCCATTGAAAAAATATCTTCCATCTAAACACACTAATTGGTGAAACAAGTAACCCTGGCATGGTTCCTTGGTACGGATAGAGCCCCTTTTCTATCATAAATTGTTTCTTAACTTTGGAAACGAAGAGTGGTCCTTCTGCTTCACTTTCTTCACCCGCTTCCTCCTTAATTTCTTGAGGCTTTCTTTTCGCCTTTTCAGCTTGTTTTTTCTCAAACTACACTCTCAAGGTCTTCTTCTTCATCTTAACTTTTCTCTTTTTTAGGCCTTGACGCCTCGTCCTCCAAAGGACTTAACTCCTCAATCTCTTTCTCAAACTCCTCGCAATGCTTATCAAACATCTTTTCTTTGTCTTTGCCTCTCTTCGTGAAGAGGGCTACTTTCTCAACCTCACTAAAGAGCTTTTCTCGCTTCCTTAGCTTTGTTTCACCTTTATTTTTAATAGTCCAAACTTCACATTTTCTGTCTTTTCCTAGGTCTTCTTCGCCACCTTATTAAATTATGTTTCAGCAATGGGAGAGAAGGTGCCTTCTTTTTTCACATTTTGAAGTCTCTTCAGGGAGTTGAATTGCTACTCCATTGATGACCACTGTCTTGATTGGCCTTTCCTTCGTTCTTTACTTGAACACAGGATCGCCGAATGGATTTTTCTCAGCCCCTTCATTAGACGAGCTTACTTTTCAGACATGATTGGTACAAAAGATAGGGGAAATCAAACAAAATTTAAAGCTTGGAAAAGGGAACTTACAAATTTCACCTGCGAAGGTGATCAGAATGTGCAGATGTTAAAGATTCCGATGATTGTTCGGCTAAAAATTCCAAATAAGGGTTTAGGGAGGGTTTAAATAGGCATGGTTAATCGTGGTTAGGGTTTGGGTTACCGCGTGGTTAGCATCCTACATTTTAAATGCGAAGTGACGTTCTGACACAAACAATTCGTTTTTCAAGGGAGGTGTAATCATTACTTTTAAAAAAATTTAATTTTTAAAAGAAATGAATCGTTACGAATTCCTTGAAATCCTAATCAATCTGAATGAAACCCTACGCTCAATCACACCTTGCGAGAAGATCAAAATGTCTAATACGTTTTGACGCAAACCCTTCTCTCGAAGTGGCTTTATTGCGAAAAACCCTAATTAGTCTAAAGATTTCATGAGATAACTCACGTTCCATAACTTATCAAAAATTCTAAGCTAACAAAACTAAACTTCGAAAATAATTGCAAGTAGAAATGATATACACAAAAATCAATATACAAAATTTACGGATGCAAATTATAATACAGATAGGAAAAGTTTATGTGTTACAATTGCATCCTTGCGTTCAGGATTTTAGGCAAGAAAGAACTGTGGTCTCAATGCGTACTACTCTGTATCGCCTTCCTAATCACATTGCTTTCTCCTAAACTTCCTTCATCATTTGTTGCATGACTCTCTGCATTGCAATCATTCATCACAATAAGCCTCTAGTCTCAATTGTTCATTGCAATGTTCAAATGATATTTCTTGGTCTCTTATCGAGTAGTTAGTTAAGATACAAATCTTACTAATCATACTGCGTGAACACTTTCTTTGACGCCTTCATATGGGTTCTTAAACAAAGCATATTAGACAATTAAGATTTCAAGTATTTTGAGGTTCTTAGCTTCATTTGCAATTAAATGCATCTATTAAGGTTCCTCTTTATTGAAAGATGCACTTAACCCTGGGGATGTTTCATGCAAGCACAGATTAGTTTGGTACCATGAACCTTTTTACGCGATCTTTGGCTAAATGCGTAATTTACCAAAATCAAGTGTTTTGCCATAAATCAAAGTAAAATCCTACTCTAGTATTTGACAAATAAATTCCTTGACAACGGTGCCAAAAACTTGCTTGAATAAATTAAATTCGAGACTTAAGAGAGTTCTTAGTGCAATGTTGTGTGTTGTGGATCTTTTTCTATGCGATAAGATGTGGTCATAGCATGTTGTATGTTCTATGTCTCACATTCTCATGATATTATTAAGTCCTTGTTGAGAACAACTTTTCCTATTGCTTGCCCAAGTATAAGCGAAGCAATAGGTTTTCCTAGATAATCCAAGGTCGAACGTAGGGAGTTGTTATCAAAGCTTAGTTTTAGGGTTCATTATTCACTTAAGCGGTGTAAAGAATAAACTATACAGTGTAAAGGAGTGTAAGTTTAAACTATATCTACTTATCTACAGTAGAAAATTTATAAAGGGAGATTAAGATGGATGTGAGATGAGATTGCGTACTAATTTGCATAAAAGAAGGGGTGAAGGAAAGTTTATGTATTACTAGGTCATTAAGAAAAGAAAGAACCTTCATGTGATACAACTCAATTAACTAGCTTGTGACTAAGGTGAGCACCTCACGGTGACTTTAAACGCCACACTTGCTCACCTCTTGGGATCCAAATGACTAAGCTGAGTTAAAAGAGATATATCTAGAACGCTTTACCTACAAGATTTATAAAGCTTCTCTTTTAAGGGTGACAACCTCTCAATGCCAAATACCCACACTTGTTCTCCTTTCGAAAAACAAATGATAGAAGTTATCTCGCCAAGGTGCAGTTTATCTTCAAAATCTGCCTTGCACATGATAGCCATATTCTTGCTACTTGCCATCTATGGTAGTTGGTGATAAACACTAGCCAAGTCATGACTATAGCTCAGCTAACACAATAAGGGTTATAAGTTAAATTTCTTATCAATAACTTATCAGGAGATCTTAAACTAGAAATAACATAAAGATAGATGAACAGTAAGGAGATGAAGGACTGAAACAATATAAATATGCAATGCGTATTAAAGAATATAGGCATTCGACCACTATACAATATGAACAAATACATTACAATGAAATACAAATAATGGAAAGAATAGAAATGATATTACAAGTTAAGGGAGATGGTGAATGAGATATTCTTCACTCAAACCTCTCCATAGGCTAACCAGAGAAGATAAAGAAATACTTTACAGACGGTGGAAAGTCTTTTTCTTTCCACCACTCTATAGGGTCTGGTCCCTTCAGGCACCCCTCCCCCCCCCCTTTTGATGGAGATGGAGTCCTTTATTTAGATAGATTTATGTGGTAAATCTAACCTTCTAAACATGTCAGCATCAAAAACTGCCTCTATGTGAAGTTACATCAACTCCAACTGCCACTTTGTCTTCTAACGAACTTTTTCTCGCCTACTGATAAAGTCTTCTCGCGTAGTCTTTAAGCGAGTTCCTCTTCGATTTGCTAGGTTCTTCTTTTGTTCATAATCTTTCATTAAAACACTAAACATATGGTGAAACAGGCTTGATGATTATGTAAAGTGTATTTCCGAATAATTATGAATTTACAACATAAGCTACTTGTTTTGACACATTTCTTATGTGTTTTGGTCTCATTATTCTATCTAAAAGGTTATTATAACTTGTATTTCTACAAGTTATCACTAGAAGGGGAATCTAATTAACCTAGAACATGGCTCCAACGGTCTGAGATTAACTTTTGAATCCGTTTAGACCGAGCTAATCAACATTCATTAACAAACGGGTCATTCTACTATAGTCTCGTAGCTACACTCCCCTCATTATAGATGCATATTTGTCCATCTAATAGAACCATGATTAGTAAGTTAATCCTTCAAAGGTTGTTCATAACCTCGAGTAGGTCAAAATATTGTTTTAGCCCCGAGATTACGTCTTGCTCCTTAAGTCGCATTAACCCACCATTGAACAGTTGGTTTAAGGTCCAACCTATAAACCTAATTTCTTTTGGACCAATGAAAGGGTAGGGTCCCTTGTTCAAGACTTGGATTCCGTCCTTAAGGGAACAATTTATCTACTAACCCTATAGCGAGTAGAAGTGAATTTCGTCTCACACCCTATGTCCCCAACTATCCACCTGATCTTACCCCATGAAATATGAGCCTTATTGAGCCAGCGTTGTTGAGTTGTTCCTACCTATACAAATCTAAGGATAATTTCGTGTGAATAGAAGTTCACAGTTAGCTTAGGGTTAAAATTCAGTTACCTAGGTCATTAAAAATCGAAATAGTAGGTTTTATAAAGTAAAAATGTTATAACGTAAAAGTGACTATTTCATGGTCCCAATCTTATATAAACTCTTTCATAGGATGCCCCTACTTTCATGTCTCTACACGAACGATTTGGGTCACATTGTTTGTATTAACTACAAAGTAGACCTAATCCATAGTATTTCAGAATAAGGCGTCCACCTTTATTCATATACTATAAACCGTTTAGGCCATATACTCAAACTTGATCTAGTTTATATCTCTACATAATGTTCAAGTTTACTCAAGATAGCCTTGGGATCTTAGTTTATTGAATTCAAGATTATATTATCCAATTTCATTAATAACTCGTCAATAATAACTTTGTTTAATAGAATATGATTTTAAATTGCAAACTACGAGTTTTATGACATAAACTCCAACAACTAAGACAATAGAATATCGTAAAAAATAATTTGAGATGAAAGGATATTGGAAAAAGAAAATTTTCTCTTGGCGTACAAATTAAACATTTAACTTATGAAAATATTTGTTCATCTGTCAACTTATATAGAATAAATTTTTAAAAAGATTATATGGACAAAACACATCCATCAAACACTCCAATGAAAGTTCATTCGCTAAATGTGAAGAAAGATATATTTGGACCTTAAAGTGATAATGAAGAACTACTTGGTCCTGAAGTACCAAATATCTTAGTCCAATTGGTGCAATTATGTATCTTTTTAATAACGTAAGATCAAATATTGATTTTTTTAGTAAATTTATTAGCTAGATATAATTCTTCTCCAACGAAAAGACCCTAGAATAGAATTAAGCATAAACTTTATTATTCTCAATGAACTATGGATATGAATTTGTTTTATTCAGATAAATCAAAATTTGATTTTGTTGGTTATACAGATTGTGGTTATTTATCTTATTGTCACAAACCTAAATCTCAAACACGTTACATTTTCACATTTCCTCAAATCGCTGTAATTCTTGCATTTCACGAGGCTAGTAGAGAATTTGTATCGCTAAAATCAATGACCCAACACATTCATGAAAAATGTAGCTTGCCATCTAATAAAAATCGTACGATGATATTATATGAAGACAATTCAACATGTATAGCTCAAATCAAAGGAGTATATATTAAAGGACATATAACAAAGCAAATTTCAAGAAAACTTTTCTAGACTCATGATCTTAAAGAAAATTACGACATTTCAGTACAACAAATTTGTTTGAAAGACAACCTGACATACTTATATATTATAAAGATATTACCTACCACAACCGTTGAGAAATTGGTGCACAACACTATAATGAGGGAACTCAGAGATCTCAAGTGATGTTTCCATTGGAGGAGCAAATATATTGTATGTTTGTATAAGTAGAAATTATATGAACTATATATTCTTTAATCTTCACTAGGATTTCCTTTCCATTGGGATTTTGTCTAGTAAGATTTTTAACGTGATATATTTCATATATAAGGGGCATTTAAGAGTGAGAGTATTATAAATATTATAAAATATGTGTGAAGCAGATGCTCGTGCTTAGTGTTGTCCAAAACCAAGTGTCATGTTCTCATTACCACATGTGTTGGAATGTCCAAATGCATTATATCTTACTTTCTCAAATATAATCCCTATAAATAGTGGTCATTTGTGGATTTTAAAGACACACATCGGTGAAAATTCAAAGAAGTTCAAGAAAGTGAAAATTTTGGAAAAGTTTCTTATTTTATATTATTATTATTAGGTTAATTTTTATGAATATAACAAAACACCAAAATATTTATGGCTCATGTAACAAAATCAAAAAGCCTACAAAGCTGACTATTTTTTAAAAAATGTTTCAGGTTTGCCTTTCTTTTCCATGTTTGCCCTTCCTTTCCACCTTCTTTCTTCTGTAATCTTACCTTTCTTTTCCATCATTTTTCTCTTCTTTTTCTGCATTTTTTTTTTCCTTTCTATTGTTTTTTTCTCTTCTTCTTCTGCCATTTTTTTTTCAAACTATTATTTGGTTTAAGATCATGTACCAAATATAAAATATCTATTTTTTAATTCTTTTAAAATTGTTATTTGGTTTTTCAAGATCGTGTGCTAAATATAAAATATTGTAAAAAAAATCGTTGGGGTATGGGTAGCCAAATCTAAATGGTCCAATCTTTAAAAACATTGTTTAGATTTGGCTACCCAAATCTAAATGATCGTGTACTAGAAATAGTCAAATTGAAACGATCGTGTATAAAAAAAACTTTAAAAAAATCGTTTAGATTTTGGTGGCCAAATCTAAATGTACAAAATTTAAACGATCGTATACCAAAAAATCTTTAAAAAAATCTTTTACTCAAATTTAAACGATCGTGATTAGGTACCAAAGAATTCTTTGCCAAATCAAAACGATTGTGTACCAAAGAATCTTGAAAAAGAATTGTTGAGATTTATCTACCCAAATCTAAAAGTTCAAATCTAAAGGATCGTGTACACAACAGTTGAAAAAATCGTTTAGATTTGGCTATCCAAATCTAAACAATTGTGTACTAAGAATTTTGAAAAAAAAAAATTCGATTAAATTTGGCTATCCAAATTTAAACGATTAAATCTAAATGATCGTGTACCAAGAATAATCAAATCTAAATGATCGTGTAACAAAGAATATAATCAAACTTAAACGGTCGTTTACCAAATATATTACGTGCATTTGGTGCTAATTAATTAAGGGAGCACTTTTGATATTTTCTATTGTGGGTCTGTGAGCTCTTTTTGTTTTTGAAATTGTTCTACACAGTATAAATATTTTACGGCCTTGTTATAACTTTAAAAAAAAAACCTTATTATCATTTAGTTTTTATATATTATGTTTTACACCAAATTTCTTATTTCATATTATTATTATTTATTATTTTATCTATATATTATGTTTTATTTTTTCAATATTATATTTTTTAAAAAAAATTGTGTTTCCGTTCCTACCTCATTTCTACAACAAAAATCCATTACTTTAGTCGGGTAAGAATGATGAAATGATACTTGGTTGGATTCTCAAAAGCAAAAAAAGTTGGAGTGGTTGGATACGGAGGTTAAGGGTTAGGTAAGATGTGATTTTGAGAATTGAAATGTTTACTTCAGAAGAGATCTATATAATCCTAATTCATGAGTCCCCATTTTTATCCTTTACTTTTTAGCCTTTGGTTATTTTTTTCTTCTTCTTTTTAAAACGAGTTTAATTAATGTTATTTTATAAGATTAAAAAAAGGAAATATTGTTTCATATAATTTATTTCATTATAAATAATTTATAAGTTTCTTACTATTTATAGACCAATAATATTTAGGATATTTGAAAGGACACTTGCACTCGTGGCAAAATATAAAATAAAAATTAAATTTATCAAATTTTCACCAAATTACCACTAATTATCAATAATAACATTTGCTATTTGATTCTTGTTCGATTACCACTTTATTTTTTTTCAATTCTAGTTAGTTAGCTTTTTGTGATAGTTATTTCAATACCTTCAAACTATCATCTGATTATTTATTTATTTATTTTCCTATAGTAATTCTTCAACATTTTCATCATCAAATTGATAATTGATGGAAACACATGTCATTTCTTTGTGTGAATTCGAACAAGTATTTAAAGATATGTAGTTGATAGAAATCACAATGTATCAAATACAAATCATAAAGTACTTAATATCTAATGAACAACCACATGGTAATCAAATGAAAATACATCAATAAGACAATAATCACATAATAATCACACGTCAATCATATATCAATAAAAGAACAATCACTTGACAATTAAATCTGAATTACAAAGTACTTAATATCGGATGAAAATCACATAAGAACCATATAACAATAAGATAAAAATTAGATAACAATCACATGATAATCAAATAAAAATTAGAACTTAGTTATTATCTAATGAAAAAATCATATAAAAATCACTAAATTGAACAAAAGAACATTAAATGGAAACATAAAATTCCTTTATAATCAAACAAAATTATATACAAAAATGAATAGAAATAAAATACAATATAGGGTGACAAATGAAAAATTAGCATGTCGATAAAATTGTGAAAAAGATGCACAAATAATAATGTTCAATAGAGTGGAAAAGAAAATATATTTTAAAAAAATAT
Source organism: Cucumis melo (assembly GCF_025177605.1). Classification (NCBI taxonomy): domain Eukaryota; kingdom Viridiplantae; phylum Streptophyta; class Magnoliopsida; order Cucurbitales; family Cucurbitaceae; genus Cucumis; species Cucumis melo. The sequence continues at coordinate 11,989,785 of NC_066868.1, forward strand.
ATATATATATCGTAAGAAGATTAAAAAATTTGACATTTTAACTGTGAGGCCTGAACGCGATCTACACTATGCACTAAAACCACACACGACAAGAGCGAGATATGCGATAAGACTATGTTGATAGTAGTTGGTGATTGGGAATGTTGCAATAGACTGTATAAGGCGTTCTAACTATGCGTTAAGAAAGAGTTACGCGATGAGATGGGAGGCGATGTGAGCTTCCTTCACTATGAAGTAGTTGACCATTCTTGTGTAAGAAGGCCGATGAGCCGATTTGACCTTGCTGCCCAACTAAGTTTAGGATAAGAGGTGGTAGTAACCGTGGGGTTTTGATATTGACTAAGTCTGCCATCGGGTAGAAGTAATCATTTTGGCATGGCGAGTTTCACCGAAGAGGCTTATAAATAGGAAAATTTTGGCTAGTTTAAGAACTTAATTACCTTGTGTTTTCTTAAGAAAAGTTGGAGGATTTACCAAGATTTTTAGTGAGATACCACAAGCTCAAATTCGACAAGAATTTACAAAGAATTTTAGGACCTACTCGAGCTTGGAATCCAGCGAAAACTTGACTAAGAGCTCGAGAAGGAGGTAAAATTGTTGTGGGTGGTTTCTCATTAAAATGTTTTCAAACTAAATGAATTTCCACTGTATTTAGATTCTTGTATTAAAATTTCTCTATTGAATTCTTGAGTTCAATCATTTCTCTTATGTTTCTTCAATTCTTAAAAGGGATTTGGTTTGGTTTACAAATGAATTGAATTGAAAATGAACTAAAATGGTTGTAGTGAGATTTCCTTTTGGTACCCTAGCGATAAGATATATTCCTCACGTTTGTTGTGTGTTCTAGTGTGAGATGCCTTATCCTTGCTTTGTGATATGGGATAGGATGCCCTATTTTTTATGTGTGTTTTCCAATAGGATGCCTTATACTTGCTATGTGATATGACATAAGATGCCCTTTGCTTGCAGTGAGTTCTGACATTGGAAGACGCGTTATGCATGATAAAATTGATGGTGAATTTGTTATTGCATTAAGATGACTCCACACAGCCACAACTCAGAAAAAGAGTGTAGTAAACGCTTGAGCTAGAAATGGTACAAAGATATAATTAAGCTTGCAGAATGATCCTGCATTATGATCTATAAAATGCATTTTGTGAAGTACTTTCCTATGTGACATGATTTATTATGAATGTTTGCAAGAAAATGGTTTCTATGATATTTATAAATATTTGTCAATGAGATTGGAGATGTGTAAATCGCTTAACGCATTCAGATGATCTGATTTGAACTCATGAATTTTATTATGCATACCTATTTATATCGCATGGTTTTGCGAAAAGAATTACAACGCGAAAACTTATTTATTAAATATGTTGGTGAAAAACTCCACTCACTAGACACTTTTGCCTAATCTTTCAAATGTTTTGTGTATCCCCCCCCCCCCCAACTCCCCCCTTCCTCCAGGTACCTAATGACATCCAGTGTTTGACTTGCCGTCTTAATAGTCCACAGTGCCATATACGAGTCACATCATATTGGTAGTAGTCATTGTTAGCTCGCATAACATGTAACATTAGATGAGCAAATAACAAAGTATTGTTTTGAGACTTGAATGTGTTCATAGTGGGAACTCTTGTACTTGTTAAAGATGTACTCTATTATTATAAATCAATGAAGTATTTTCTTATTTCAAAATTAATTCTCATATAGCAATAAAGTTTATGTTTGGTTTATTTCTCTTACTAGGCGTTCAACGTGTAATCTTGCATGGAGATACGTATTGAATGTGTAGGCAATCACGCTTCCACATAGTCGCATGAAGTGAGTTTGGGATGAAGCGTAACATTGACACTTTAGACAATCTAAGAACGAAATAGTTACACTTTTGCATGTTGGAAAATTTAATCTTAAAAGAAAGTGTAAAGAAGATTTAAAAAAAAAACAGAAAAAAAATGAAAATGGATTAGGGAGAGACCAGAATTTGGCAAAGAAAAGGAGAGAAATATTAATTGGAGATTATAAAGAATAACAAACAAAATAAAATTTATCCAATGAGTGATTTGCTACTAGGTCAATTTTAGAAGAAAAATAAACAAATTTTTAAAAAATTAAAATTTTACTATATTCATAATATTAAAATATGAAAGATATGCTTGCAAAAACCTCTTTTAAAATTGTCATCTATTTGCAATTTCCCTATTTGATAAACAGAAGACACAAATAGTTTGAAACTGTGAGACCATAATTAGCATCCCCTTGAACACTATAACCTACCATGCATATTTTAAGGAGCTAATCCCTTACAAATTTTGAGTATTTCCTAACAATCAACTTTATAAATATAGCAAAAAGAAATGCACGTATTTTTGTCCTCTTTGGTTTGTCCATGTTAAATTGTATGAAATATCAATATTTCATTGATGATTCATTGATAATAATGACAGATTACAGCCCTATATATAACCATATTAAAACACACTAAAGGAAAGAATATACAAGAATAATATAATATTTTCTAAGAATAATATTTCCTAAAAATACTCTAATTATGTCAATATCCTCCCTCAAACTCAAGGTTATCACAAACTTGAGTTTGTTAGAAAAACTTACTAAACAAATCAGTAAATCTAGGATATCAAGAACCCACGAAGAAGAAAAACACAAGGAACTTCTAGGTTGGAGACAGATCCCACAAAGAACAAAACGAAGAACTTCTGGGATGGAGATAGATCCCACGAAGAACAAAAGGAAGAACTTATGGGATGGAGACATAGATCCTCGATCTATAACAGAACCTACGAAGAACATACCGAACTTCTGGGTCGGAGAAATAATTACTGATTTGAAAACAGAATAAATAAATAAATATATATATATATATATATATTCCGGCTGTTCCACGACGACTTGGAGTTGACAGCTTGGATTGGAGATCTGAACGGAGGTGGGGCGGAGCGGATTTGAAGGGTGGCAACGGCGGCTGATGCGAGAAGCTTCGTGCAGCTGACGTGGGTTGCAAAGGAACGGGCAAGGAATGGGCAAGGAATGGCAGATCTGAAGGCAGCGGCAGCGGCGTCTGAAGTTGGGGGTGGCGACGGACGTGGGTCGCAAGCGACTAGCGGCGGATGGATTTTTAGGGAATTGTGGGGGCGGATTTTTTTTTTTTTTTTTTTTTTAGTAAAAACAAAGGGTGAAAGTGAGAGATTTACATTTGGGGCTGCTGGGTCTACCTCCGTCTATGGCTAGTCATTGACGATAGACGGAGGTAGAGATCGAACACGAAAATAGAGATCGACTAAAACCTAAAGCTCTGATACCATGTTAGATTGTATGGAATATCAGAATTTCATTGATGATTCATTGATAATAATGACAGATTACAGCCTTATATATAACCATATTAAAACACACTAAAGGAAAGAATATACAAGAATAATATAATATTTTCTAAGAATAATATTTCCTAAAAATACTCTAATTATGTCAATAGTCCAAAGCTCGTCATTTTAAAGATCTCGAGTTTATTGTGCACCTTGAATTTAAGATAGGACATGAATGAACCGATATCATATTTGAATAAGAAAGATCATAAGAACATAAAAGTAAGGTTAAAAAGGACTTAAAAGAGTTAAAAGTTCATACTTATACCAACAAGGTAAACCTTTCTTTTCGATGGCTCGATTATAAAAATTTCAAAGTTAAACGTTCTTAACTCGAAACGATTATATGTTGGATGTCCTCCTAAGAATTTTCTTAGAATGCATGTAAGTAGCACAAAACATGTTAAAAGGATTTGTATTGGTTTGTAGAGACAACTATCAATCTAATAAGTCTTTAAGACAAGTAAGAAGGACGTTGTTAGGTCGCAATGAAATGTCGAGCATTCGAATTTCAAATCATGGTCTAAATCCTATGCTTGGGAATTACATTTATCTTTATAAGTATATCATTATAATTTGTTCATTTTCATTTTTAAAATTAAGTGTTTCTCCTTACATCATACTTTTTGTTAACGTAAATCTGAGATAAACGTTAAGTCAACTACTAATATCCTTACGTACAATATGTATTTCTAAATTAAAGTTGTACGCCACTTGAATTTTGCTATTTTGTATTGGTGTGGCTCACATATTTATGACAACAAAAACTCCGTCGATGTACTTTTTTCATTCTAAAACGAACTTAAGCATCACGGTATCTCTAATTAAGCACCACATCATTATTTGATCTCTCTCTTTCAAATGTCCTCCTTAATCACTATTTTATATTTAATTTTAATACATATTTAGACTTTAATACGTTACTTTTAGGGGTTGCGTTTTTGGGTAACCTAGATAACAAACAATATTTAGATATTTGGGATTATAGATATTTTGAGTTACATATTTTTCCTACATTTTTAGCAAGGGGTTTTTTCAAATATATAACAAATCGGCAAAATATTTATACTGTATAGAACAATTTCGAAAATAGAAAAATACACAAGCCAATAATGAGAAATACCAAAAATGCTCCAATCAACACGCGATTAATCAGTCACACGTGTTTAAAAACTGTCGAGTAAACCTCCCTTATTCTTGACACTGGATTACTTGACACATTGAAAAACGTCAAGTAAACTAATACTTGATAGGTAAAAAGTGTCAAGTAAACCCAATTTTGTAGTAGTGAAATGATCATGTAGGAAATTATACACCATCGTGTAGGAGATTATACATGATCGTGTAGTTCTTTTTGACAATGGAAAAAAATGCTTCGTTTAATTTTTCTTCTAAACAACCATGATACGCGATTGTGTAGGAAATGATACACGATCATCTAGGAAATGATATACGATCGTGTAGTTCTCTTTAACAATGGAAAAATGTTTCGTGTAATTCTTCTTCTAAATGATTCTAATACACGATCGTGTAGGCGATGATGTAAGATAGTGTAATTCTTTTTAATGTTGGGAAAAATGCTTCATGTAATTCTTCTTTCTATACGATCATGATCCATGATCGTGTAGGAAATAACACGCGATCATGTAGTAAGTGATACACGATCGTGTAGAAAATGCTTCAAATCTAAACGTTTGTTTAGATCATATCAAAGTGATATTTAAACGATTTTGATATTATGGAAGAGAAGCTATAAGAAAGAAAGAGAAGATTAAGAAAGAAAAAAAAATGAATAAAAATATAATAAAGAAAATCTTGGAAGAAATATGTATTTTATTTATAAAAAAAAAAAAAAGATGAGCGGAAGAACTAAAGAAATCTGAAAAAAAATATAAAAATAGATGAAGAAAGGGTTGAAGAAATCTAAAAGAGAAGGTAATTAATCGCAAAGAAGAAAAATAAAGAGAAGTGAAAAATTGTCCATAATATCAAGAGCATATATGAAGTTTATGAAAAATTTCTACTAACTCGAAGGACTTTTTTATTTTGTTATATAAATTGCAAATAGTTTAGTTGATTTATTATATTTATGAAAATTAACGTTTTAGTAATCATATTTGCTTTATGGATGTACTTTGTAAGATATATTTGGGAATAATACTTGTATAAACTATAATAAAAGAAAGTGAATTACCCCATAACCATCCATATTTGGAAATATCCACATAATTGGGATTTTTTTAAAGACATTTGAGAATACATGAGGGTTTGGGCAATATTTACTTTGATTATAAAATTAAAATAAGGAAGGATCAAATTTATATATATTAATTTATGTGGATTTTCTCTTGGTAACAAAATCTTTTAATAAAATTGAGTCGCTGTCACTTTTTTTTTATTATTTTACAAATATAGCAAAAATATTCAATAAAATTAAGCCTGTAACAATCCGAACTTGCAAATCAAGCTAAGGTCATTATTCAAAAAGACGAATAACAATTTACAAATTTTCTTTTAAGAGCCAGACGACTAAAATTCTTTAAAACAGTCAAGATTTTCATAAAATATAAGATATCAAACCAACAAAAATAAATTGAAAACGTGACCCGTGGGATCTAACAATTTTAAAGAAAATAAAAAATAAATAAGAAAAAATCTTAAGTAAAATGTCCAAAATCTAAAATACTGAAAAACATATAAATATACGTGGAAGCTGAACTGTGTCCCCATATGGCATGCCACGGATCCCTTTTTGTCGCTCGCCAGCTTTCCAAGTTTTTTACCTTAGCCTAAAATATTAAACATAGAAAAGAGTGAGTATATAAATATAAGTAGGGGACCCACTAGTAGTCCCACTAGGTGATCTGTTAACTTCCTGTTCGAAACATTATTATAACTTCGCGTGCCCAATGGAGCATACCTGGGTGAGTGAGACCGTACAAACACCTCTAAATCGTGCAAGTGATCCAGTAGGAACACCCCTAGTCGTGTGAGTGATTGTAGGTACACACTTCGTAAACATATCTGTGATACATAGGTACACTCCTAATCGTGTGACTGGTTCCGTCGAAACACCCCTAGTCATGCGAGTGACCCTGTATACACAGTAAGACTATCCCCTAACCATGCATGTGATTCGTAGGTACACCCCTACATCATGCAAGCAATCTCATAGGAACACCCCTTATCTTGCGAGTGACCCCATAGATAGGATCACAATACAGGTGGAGTAAAAAAGCTCAACAGACAAAGTTAATAGACACACCACAATTTAAACACATGTAACATAATCATAAACATCATAAACATGACTTGGATATTATTCATAACGTTCTTAAGCATGTGATTAATATATCATGTATCATAAACATCATAAACATATTAGTCATCATTGTCATCAATATAATACCAGTTATCACCATCAACGTAATATCAATCATCATCTATAGCATCATATTATACATCTTAGCTACCATCAATGCATAATTGTAAATACATGCAGTCTCTTAAATTTAGTTCGAAGATTCAATAGTAGAATTTATCTCTTATCTGAGATTACCTAAAAATATTTCTTTGTTGATAGTAAATTCTCAATTAAAGCAGATCCTAAACAGTAAGAGGAAATTTTTAATATTCTTAATTAATAAAATTTACCTATGGCTAGTATCTAAAATTTCTCAATTTAACTTATCCAAAATTTAATGTTGAAACCAATTCAACCTTAATTGGGAAAAATCCAAGATTAAATCTAAAAAAATTAGTCAATTGGACTTTTAAAGAAACCTCAATTTGATCTAAAATTAAATTAACAATTTTTGCCAACAAATTACTAATTTAATTACCTTAAATAACTTACCAAACTTAACCAAACGGAAGTTGAAAAATCATCTTAACTTTGATATGAAAATTCATCACTTAAATCTTTAAGTTTTACCAAAGGAATCAATCATAACTAAAACTAGTGAGATAGCGCGGCGGCATAAAGTTATCCTAGTGAAGAAGATGAATAACTTTTTTCTTTTTTCTTTTCTTTTCCATTTAAGCATTCTAATGCTATTTAGAAACCCAAACAATAACAATAATATTTATATTATTTCCTTTTCCTGTTAGGATATATATATAATATCAAAATATACTTATGTTTTTACTCCATAATCTTTCCTCCCTAATTTCTTAAATGCAACAAATCTTAAACTTGTTGCAAAAATCAAGCTCTCTCCTAAGCTAAAAAAAATTCCAAATCAAGCTTTTCAATTCGATTTCCATTTAATTTATTTGTTTCACTTTCCTCTTTCCTTCGATTTTCTTTTTCTCAATTTCAATTTTGAAACTTCCAAATCACATTTCTAAATGGAAACAAATAGAGAAAAATGAAGGATGAAGTTAAGAAGCTAGCAACATTTTTTTGTAAGGAAAAATATATCAATAGGTGGCATGAATGAGATGTAAGGTGAGGGTTGCAAAGTGCATAATAGGAGATGAGTTTTGTTTTGTTTGTTTTTTAAAATTCTTAAACTAAATTTAATAAATTTGTGGGGTGCAATTGCCTGTTGCATAAAAAAAAAAGATGTTTTTACGTGGATCATGGAGAATCACTAAAAGATTATGAAAATAAATTTATTTACAAAAATGCCATCGATTTTAATTTAATTAAATTCCTCTGACGTTTAAAATTAATGGTAATCCAAAATTACTTACTAATTGACAAAAAAAAATGTAAGACAATCAGATGACAATCATAATGCAATATAAAATCATTACCAATTGACAAAAAATGGAAGGTAATCGCATGACAATATGATTGTAATGATAAACTACTTAATATATACTTGACAAAAGGTGAAAGGTGATGAGATTATTATCAGAAACTAATTAGTAATTATAAAAGAAAGGTAAGGTCATCAAATAACAATTGATATCATTTGCGATTAAATAATAATCAATATTAAATTAAATAATAATCAAATGGAAAATCAATATCATTAACGATGAACATTAAATAGCAATTAGACAACAATCATACAATAATCAAATAGCAATCAACGTCATTAATAATTAGTGGTAATCAGATGATAATCTAATAACAATCAGACGGTAATAAAATGCAGTTCTATATTTTTAACTATGAGGGCATTTTGGTCATCTAACATTTTTAATTGGACCGACTTGTTAATTTTTCATTTTCGTAAATTTTAAAATTTTGGATCATGAACTTAATTTTAATGTCATATTTTATCATGAGTTTGTGTTCCTTAATTTATATGAAAAAAAAAATTAAAAGAGTAAAAAGTGCATCCCCTAGCACAAAATTTATCCCAAAACTCCATGTTTTAGAGAGGCATCCAAAATTTCCTAAGTTGTATGTAAAAACTTTAAATACTCCAAAAACTTTAAATATTCCAACATTTTTCATTATCACAAAATAAATTTGATAATCCAAATGTCTACCTTTAGAAATCTTTGATTATTTTCATTAAACAAATTATCGTAAATGATTACGTTGTAAGTTTTCATAATTATTTGCTATAACCTTATTGCCCCAATATCATGTTTAAATAGTATTTAATACTTTAATAATTTAGGATCTTTTAAAAAATATAGAAAAGTGACAAAATATTTACACTTTATAGAACAATTTCAAAAACGAAAAAAGCGTAGAGGTCCACCATGTAAAATAACGAAAATGTCCCGTTAACCACGCCGTCAATAACGCGCGAGTAATATATTTGCGATCGTTTAAATATGGCTACAATTTATATGCAATCGTTTAGATATGGTTCAATATATACGCAATCGTTTAGATATGGTTCAATATATACGTCATCGTTTAGATATGACTATAATTTATACGTAATCATTTAGATATGACTACCAGACAATCGTTTATATATGGTTATAATTTATACGCGATCGTTTAGATATGACTACAATTTATACGCGATTGTTTAGATATGGCTACAATTTATACGTGATGGTTTAGATATGGCTACAATTTATCTTTTTAATTCCATCGTTTAATTTTGTTACACAATCGTTTAGATTTGGGGACCCAAATCTAAATGACTTTTTTTTATTTTTTAATTCTTTTGTACACGATCGTTTACATTTCTTTACACGATCGTTTACATTTCTTTACACGATCGTTTACTTTTTTACACGATCGTTTACATTTGGCTACTTCAATCCAAATGATTTTTTTTCAAAAAATTTTATACACGATCTTTTTTTTTTTTTTACACGATCGTTTACTTTTTTAAATGATCGTTTACATTTGACTACTCCAATCTAAATGACTTTTTTCAAGATTTTTTGTCTTATACACAGTCGTTTTAATTTGGTTACCCAAATGTAAACATGTAAAAAAAAAAAAAAACGATGAAAAGATTAAACGATTAAAAAAATAATAAAAAAAGAAGAAGATGTAAATATTAAACGATGTAAAAAAGAATCAAAAAAGGAGAAAGACGGTTGAAAGAAATCACAAGATTAGAAGAAAAGAAATACGATGGAAAGAAATCGCAGTGAAAAAAAAATACAATGGAAAGATTTAACGACATAAAAAAACAGTTGAAAAATAAGAAAGATGGAAAGAAATCGCAGAAAAAAAGAAGAGGAAAATAAGAAAACCGATGAAAGAAATCGAAGAGGAAGACGATTAAAGAAATCGCAGAGAAATCGCGAGGAAGAGAAGGGCAAATTTGAAATATTTAAAAAATGGCTAACTATATGGACTTTATTACACGGGTCGTAAATAGTTTGATGTTTTGTTACATTTATGTAAGTTTCTCTTAATAATTTCTCTACAAATATTAATATTTTAAAAATATAAGAATAGGAAAACTATTGTAGTTTTAAGGGTTTTTTTTTTTCCATAAATATAACAAAGCGGCAAAATATTTACACTTTATAGAAAAATTCTAAAAACGAAAAAAATCCACATGTCCTAATAGAAAATATAAAAAATGTCCTACCAATCATGCCGTCAACAATCCGCATAATATATTTAGTACACGATCATTTGGATTTGGCTATTGTTTAGTATACGATCGTTTACATTTAGATAGGCAAATCTAAACGATTTATTTTTTCAATTTTATCGTTTCATTTGGTTACATGATTGTTTAGATTTGGACCCAATTCTAAACGATTTTTTTTTCAAAATTTGGTACACGATCGTTTAGATTTGGCTAAACACGTTTTTTCAAGATTCTTTTGATACACGATCGTTTTGATTTGGCTAAACGTTTTTTTTTATTCTTTTGGTGTAACACCCCATAAATGTAAGGAACTTATTATGGGTATTATATTAAGTGGACTTCAAAGTTAAGGAATATATTCGGTTGCTTTGTGTTGGATTAATTAAATGTATATACATGGGTATGTATATTTAATTAAAGATTTTGGAATTTGGTAGAATTTGTTATTAATTAAGACGTGAGAGCCAAGTATCCCAAGTTGTTCAAAGATTAGAACTTTCGAGGACGAAAGTTGTTAAAGGAGGGAAGATTGTAACGCCCCAAAAATTAAGATAATTTATTGGGCGTTATTTTGAATCCATTTAATGAGAATTATTTGATTTAGGTGGGAATTGAAATTAATTAAATATTTCTTGGATGAATATTTAATTAATTAGAGGTTTTGGCATGTGGTGTTTGTTAAGTTTTTGTTTAAATGGTAGGTTAAGAAGATTAAGTAAAGTTGTGGATTTTTAGTGTTGTTGAAGTTGAATTTAATTAAATAATTATGGATGTTATTTAATTAAATTGTGGGGTGGAAAGTTTGTTGGAGATTCAATAATTATATGTATATGTGGAAATATATATATAATTATTATGTTAAAGGAAAAGATAATTATATTTGTTGAAATATAATTATTTAAGGAAAAGAGAGTTGTATTTTGGGGAAAGAATATTTATTAAAGGAGAAAAAGTAAAATAATTATATTTTGGGAAAATATAATTATTTGTAAAAGGATAATTAATTACTTTGGAGAAAGATAAACAATAATTAATTATTGTGGAAGATAATTAATTATTTTGGAGAAAGATAAATAATAATTAATTATGGTGGAAGATAATTAATTATTTTGGAGAAAGATAAATAATAATTAATTATTGTAGAAGATAATTAATTATTTTGGAAGAAAGGTAAATAATAATTAATTATTGTGGATGATAATTAATTATTCTGCAGAAAGATAAATCTTGATTATGGAGTGAAGTTGTTATGGTTGGTTTAAGACAATTCATGTTGTGGAAGTTATAAGTGATTTATTGGAAAAGATTTGATTGATTAAATTAATTGAGGACTTAAGTTAATTTGAGATTTTGGAGGGAAAAGTTAGTTTTGGTGGAATTGTAATTAATTGAGTACATATATATGGATATATATATTTAATTAATAATATGGAAAAGTGAAGTTAATTATATGATGGAATATAATTATATTTGTTTGGAAAAGAAGATAATCCATAAGGAGAGAGATGGTTGATTTGATTGGACAAAAAAGATATATATTTATTTGCAAGAGAGAATAATGGTTTAAATAAATATATATTTATTGTAGATTTTGGTGAGAGAAAAATAATAATAATAAAGAAGTATTATTATTATTACTAATAGTTATAAATGCCTAAGATTAAGGCATTGATTTAGGAAAGATAATGGGAATAAAGATATATGTATATTTTTGGTATTATATATATATCCTAAAAGGAAAAGGAAAAGAAAATAATAATAATAAATATTATTGTTATTATATATATCCTAAAAGGAAAAGGAAAAGGAAATAATAATTATTATTATTATTGTTATTATTTGGGTCTATAAATAGATTGGAATGCTTAAGTTGGAAAATAAAGGAAAAAGAAAAAGGTTCTTCATCTTCTTCTCTAAGATAACCCTCTGCTGTCGCCGCCTCAGTTGAAGTTAAGATTGGTCTCTTTGGAAGCTTGAGGATTTAAAGTGATGAATTTTTCATCAAGGATAAGAGGATTTTTCAACCTCCATCTGAGTAACCTTGGTAAGCTAATGAAATTAAATTAATATTTTATTAATTTAATTTTGGATCTATTTGAGGTTTCTTTAAAGGTTCAATTGGCTAAACTTTTTAAGATTTAAATCTTGGATTTTTCCCAATCAAGGTTGAATTGGTTTCAACCCCTTTTTTTTAGAAAGTTAATTAATTTGGGAGAATTTTTGGATGTTAGCCAATTGCTAATTTCATTAGTTAAGATACTAAGTGTTCCTTTTATGATTAGGATCAAATTAATTGGAGAATTTTACTGTCAACTAGGGAGTACCTTTGTTTGGCTAAAATCTCCAGGTAAGAGATTCTCCTACTAGACCTTCGAACTGAATTCAAGAGACCGCATGTAATTATGATTATGCATTGATGGCATAATCTCGGTATAATCATTATCAACTATCATCATAATCTCGGTATAATCATTATCATCAAATTATGCATTTTAGCTACCATCAATGCATAATCATAATTACATGCGGTCTCTTGAATTCAGTTCGAAGGTCTAGTAGGAGAATCTCTTACCTGGAGATTTTAGCCAAACAAAGGTACTCCCTAGTTGACAGTAAAATTCTCCAATTAATTTGATCCTAATCATAAAAGGAACACTTAGTATCTTAACTAATGAAATTAGCAATTGGCTAACATCCAAAAATTCTCCCAAATTAATTAACTTTCTAAAAAAAAGGGGTTGAAACCAATTCAACCTTGATTGGGAAAAATCCAAGATTTAAATCTTAAAAAGTTTAGCCAATTGAACCTTTAAAGAAACCTCAAATAGATCCAAAATTAAATTAATAAAATATTAATTTAATTTCATTAGCTTACCAAGGTTACTCAGATGGAGGTTGAAAAATCCTCTTATCCTTGATGAAAAATTCATCACTTTAAATCCTCAAGCTTCCAAAGAGACCAATCTTAACTTCAACTGAGGCGGCGACAGCAGAGGGTTATCTTAGAGAAGAAGATGAAGAACCTTTTTCTTTTTCCTTTATTTTCCAACTTAAGCATTCCAATCTATTTATAGACCCAAATAATAACAATAATAATAATAATTATTATTTCCTTTTCCTTTTCCTTTTAGGATATATATAATAACAATAATATTTATTATTATTATTTTCTTTTCCTTTTCCTTTTAGGATATATATATAATACCAAAAATATACATATATCTTTATTCCCATTATCTTTCCTAAATCAATGCCTTAATCTTAGGCATTTATAACTATTAGTAATAATAATAATACTTCTTTATTATTATTATTTTTCTCTCACCAAAATCTACAATAAATATATATTTATTTAAACCATTATTCTCTCTTGCAAATAAATATATATCTTTTTTGTCCAATCAAATCAACCATCTCTCTCCTTATGGATTATCTTCTTTTCCAAACAAATATAATTATATTCCATCATATAATTAACTTCACTTTTCCATATTATTAATTAAATATATATATCCATATATATGTACTCAATTAATTACAATTCCACCAAAACTAACTTTTCCCTCCAAAATCTCAAATTAACTTAAGTCCTCAATTAATTTAATCAATCAAATCTTTTCCAATAAATCACTTATAACTTCCACAACATGAATTGTCTTAAACCAACCATAACAACTTCACTCCATAATCAAGATTTATCTTTCTGCAGAATAATTAATTATCATCCACAATAATTAATTATTATTTACCTTTCTTCCAAAATAATTAATTATCTTCTACAATAATTAATTATTATTTATCTTTCTCCAAAATAATTAATTATCTTCCACCATAATTAATTATTATTTATCTTTCTCCAAAATAATTAATTATCTTCCACAATAATTAATTATTGTTTATCTTTCTCCAAAGTAATTAATTATCCTTTTACAAATAATTATATTTTCCCAAAATATAATTATTTTACTTTTTCTCCTTTAATAAATATTCTTTCCCCAAAATACAACTCTCTTTTCCTTAAATAATTATATTTCAACAAATATAATTATCTTTTCCTTTAACATAATAATTATATATATATTTCCACATATACATATAATTATTGAATCTCCAACAAACTTTCCACCCCACAATTTAATTAAATAACATCCATAATTATTTAATTAAATTCAACTTCAACAACACTAAAAATCCACAACTTTACTTAATCTTCTTAACCTACCATTTAAACAAAAACTTAACAAACACCACATGCCAAAACCTCTAATTAATTAAATATTCATCCAAGAAATATTTAATTAATTTCAATTCCCACCTAAATCAAATAATTCTCATTAAATGGATTCAAAATAACGCCCAATAAATTATCTTAATTTTTGGGGCGTTACATTTGGTATACGATCGTTTAGATTTGTCTATACGATCCTTTATTTTTTTTTATACAATCGTTTAGATTTCGTTATTTCAATCTAAACGATTTTCTTCAATATTTTTATACACGATCCTTTAGATTTGACTATTTTTTGTACACGATCGTTTAGATTTGGATTCAAATCTAAACGACGTAAAAATAAAAAGGAAAAGAAGAAAGACGATGGAAAGAAATTGTCACGAAAAAAAAAGAGGCAAAGAAGAAAGACAATAAAAAGAAATTGCAGCAAAGAGGAGAAAAAAGACAGAAGGACAAACGGATAAAAAAAATAAAAGAAAAGAAGAAAAACGATAGAAAGAAATCGTAGTGAAAAAAGAAAAAAGACAAATCTAAATTGTTTAAAAACTAATTAACTTTTTTAATTTTGTTACACGGTCCGTAAATATTTTAGTGGTTTGTTATATTTATAAAAAATTCTTTGAAATAATTATTTACTTTTTAAAATTATCGACCATAGTTCTAGGTTTCTTATTTAATTATATACTTTTCAAAAACTAAGTTCGCAGGATAATTATATACTTCCAAAAACTATTTTGGAAATTCTTGCGAACTTTTGAGAACTAACTCAATATATATATAGCCTTTTGATTTTAAAATTAACAAAGAATTTAAATATTTTTCTATGTGAAAATTATATTAAAAAATCTATACTCTTTTTTTTAAAAAAAAGAAAAAAGAAAAAAAGAAATCGCTATCAATGAAGAAGTATGATTTAGCAGTAAGTGAGAATTTAAGTTGTAGTAGGGTGAACCTACCTCTATAAGGTTAGTTTATACTTTATATTATAATGATAGCAATTAAAAGCCAAAAATAATAATAATGTATGGGAAGCCAAAGGTGGTGGTTGTTCAATCTCTTTGAAGGAAAAAAGGGGAAAATAACAACAATAGTAATTCATAAAAAATATAATAATAAAAGATTTTATTTCCCGACAAAACTTGGTGGAGGTCCATTATCTTCAAGAAAATTTTAAACATATCTTACTATTTTTCTTCACTTTTTTCTTTCTTTTTAATTTCTTCAAAAAATAAAATAAAATTGGTCAAGCCTAACTCCAACATATTCACATTTCCCTCTTTCTCTCTCTAAATTTTGTTGAAGGGATAATGATAGTCTTTTGTTTTTGCCTTTCCCAAAAGCTTCTTTCTGAAATTTTGCTTTTTCACATAAATAACTAACAGGAAACACAAACCACTTTGTTTTAGATTCAATTCAATATAATCATTTGCTTACACAATTTTTTAATATCATTGTACTTCAAAATTTTTTTTTATTTTCAATCACGATAAATTTAGTGGTTAAAAGTAAATTTTTTACTAAAATTTGTTAAATTATAATACTTATTTTCATAAAAAAAAAAGAAAAGAAAAGAAAAGAAAAGAAAAATACAATGTAGGAATATATTTTTAGAATTTATAGTAAAAATGTAAAAAGTGAATTTAAGAGTGAAAAGTAAATTGAAGATTTATTGAAATGTGGAATGTTTTAGAATTAGATAATTAAAAGTAGAAAACTAAAATTGGGAGGGAGTAAAATGGTATTTGAATAATTATTATTATTTTACGCGCAAAATTAATGGGATGTGATACTTCAATTAAGCCGTTGATTTGTATTGGTGGGGTGATTTGGTGAAAGCCACCAAGTTGGACTCTCTTTTTGACTTTCCCATCTTCTTGTTGACAATAAGAAATGAAGTACTTAACAAATATATGTATTACTATCTCCAAGATTTACACAATCTTTCTAAATAAACGGTTATTAACCCTCTTTTGATTTCTATTATTTGTAAATTTATCTTTTGTTTGTTTTTTTTTCTTTGAATTTGTTTTATTTTAGCTCTTAAATGTTTGTTTGTTTGTCCTTTCAAAATAGTGGAATGGTAGGATGTATGCCTTCTTTTTTGTTCAATCTTCTTAAACAAAATATTAAAATATTCTACAAAAGAGAAAAGAAATAAAATCTATCATATTACAAGTTATGTTTTAACAATAAACATAAACTATACACCTAAATAGGAAAGGATTCGTGTCATACTAGTATACCATTAAAACAAAACCACTTATATGGTAGAAATTATTACTATAATAGTCAAAGTGATATGCTCATACAAGAAATCATGAAAGCTTTATGGCTCAAATTCTCTTATTTCCTGTTGTACTAAAAAAAGTTATTAAAATAGAAAATAAAATATATGATTAAGGAAGTTTATCATTTTTTTTTATTTTCATTATATAATCAACATTTCGAAGTGAGTGATAAAATTATAATTATCATGACTCATTGGCTGCTTTTAGGTTGATTGATGATTTATCAATGACATCATAGCCAATGAAGCTTACACTGACCTTCAATTCAAATAATGGTGAACTCAAAGAGACACCATTTTGTCCACAAATTTTCACACTAGAAAACTAAAAACATCACAATGTTTAAAAGATAAATAATCTACTTCTCTCCTTACCAATTGATTGTTCATGAAACTCAATATTAACTAGTACGGTATCAAAACCAATGAAAATCAAATGAACATTTTATTACAACTAGTTTTGGAATCGAATTGTCGTGTTATTTAATAATATTCACGTGTACTAATTACTTGGAGAATATGATCCTCTTCCGAGGGAGCCATAGCTCATGAGTACCTTTCAATATATAGACACACATAGTTTATTAAAAGTTTAATTTGCAACATGATATCAAAATATAGAAGCAATCTTTCTCAGTTTAAACAAGAGCATACAAAAAGAAAGATCTAATCCCAATGCAATAATATCAAATAGATTTGTATGGTTCCCACAAAATATGCAGTGATATCAATAATAAAGTGCAACCTACCAAAAGATTCATAAAAGCATTTAATATAAATAATTATACTTTGAAATTCTTCATAAAAGTTCTTCGAAAGAGGAAAGGGATAGTGAAATTAGTAACAAAAAAGAGAGAGATAGAGTCTTTCAACCTTCATATATGAAAGATTGCCACTATACAATAAGCAATGAAGCTGACAAATTTCCTCCACGAAAGAGAGACAATAAAACCTAACACCCTCTCAAAAGAAGAAAATTCACCTACTTCATCACTTGTGGCAATCCCATGCATCTTATTAGAAAACCCTAAACCATGGTAGAAAGAAATAAAAAGAAAAAGAAATTATATCACAGTGCTCTGTAACAAATCGTTCCCTCTCGAGCTTTTCAGAAAAAACTATTCAATGTAACTGTCACAATGCAGATGTCTCTCATTCCAACACTCATGGATGATGCAAGCCACATTGTTCCAATCTCCCAAATAATTCCTCCTCGCACAACCCATCAATTGGAGAATGTTTTGTTACTGAGCACAAGATAATTCAAGATGTTGCATGAGATCATGGATAAGAAAGAAACCCTAATAACGGAAATTACCAACACATAGTTTAAGAGAAATGATCTTCTTGATCATCTGAACCAGTGAGACATTCATCATCAAGAGAGGAGCAAGGTGAATGGCCTTTACCAAAGGATCTAATATGATCTTTTAGAGATCTTTTGTGTTTGAAATCTGAGCCACAGCAGCAATACCATAGCTTACCACAATTCTTTTCATGGGTTCTCCAATCTCCTTTAACAGCCAAAGATTTGCCACATTTTCTACACATAAATGGCTTACAACCGTGTTTTCTTTTGTAATGAGTTTGAAGGGTTCTGAAGTCCTTCAATGGCTTGGCTCTTGGATGGTTAATGTTGTTCTTGCAGCCTTGAGCACAGCAATAACATGGAAGCCTTAGCATTGCTGCTGGTTGTGTTCCTCTTAGAGATTCTGGCCCTTTTCTGTACTCAGATCCATGCCCCCACATGTGCATCTACAAGTATAAGTATATTATCATACGTATATGTGGAGGTAAGTGTTTTTCTTTTTCTTTTCTTTTCTTTTTTTTTTAAAAATCGAAATTACACTGCATATGAGATGGGGAATTGAACTTACGTTACAAACTCATAATAGAAGTCAAGGTAAAATGAGACTTTAAAGTTTCGATTATTAAAATTTTTAGGCCTAGTTTGATATCCATAATTTTGTTTGGTTTTTGGTTATGAAAATTACGATTTTAAATATTACATTTTACCTTTTTATTTATATTCTATCAAAGTTTTTCGAAACTCACACCAAATTTTGTCTATCAATCCATTTGTATATGTTCTTTTTGGATGAAAACAATTACAATTTTCATGAGCCTAACTCTAACAAATTGAAATAACTAATTTTCTTAATTAAAAATTGACTACAAATTCAAACATTTTTTAAGATATGTGAAAACTATATATATATCAATGGATGATAGCAACCTAAATTTGAAGAAC
Source organism: Cucumis melo (assembly GCF_025177605.1). NCBI lineage: Eukaryota > Viridiplantae > Streptophyta > Magnoliopsida > Cucurbitales > Cucurbitaceae > Cucumis > Cucumis melo. The sequence continues at coordinate 12,008,914 of NC_066868.1, forward strand.
ATAAAAGAAAGACAAATTCTTGTAATCAAAGGGGCCTTAATTATTGACTTTGATTTAATTTAATTTTTGTATGGCTTAGCTTTTTCTTTCACTAAACACGATGAGTTTTAAGAAAGTAGTTTCTTTTCTCTCCTGTGTCCTCACGAGAAAGCTTGGTTTTTAGCAACATTAACGGGGTCCCCTTGGTTGCAAAGTCATAAAGAGAAAAGGAGATATCATTAGCTTAGCATTAGTTCAAAATAGCCTAAATTCTTCAATGATAGAACTGTATATTTAGAAGAACATTTCAAACAACAACTTTGTTTTTAATAAAAAAAAAAAAAAAGGAAATTTGGATAGACATTTAACCAAATTAATTACATTGAAAAACTTGTAAATAAAGAATTTTGGCTCATTTCGTAATAGTTTGTTTTTTTTTTTTTAATTTATTTCTATTTTCGTGAGTACATTTTAGAATATTTTCAAAATCAAAGCTAAATTTTGAAACTAAGAAAATATAGTTTTTCAACAAAATTTTTAAAAATTGACTTTAACATAGAAAACATGAAAATGAACACCATCTTAAAAAATTTTAAATTTAGATCCAAGCCGTGTCTTAGTTAAAGGCTCAAACATATTCAAAGTTAAATTTTCTTTGAGAGGGTATATGAATTCAAATTTCTAATCTTAACCATAGAAATTAGAAGGAGGTTCTAAATCAAGGGTTTTAATTTTTGAAAGAGATTAATTAGTAAGGATATATACATATATATATATATATATATATATATATAATAAGCCATGTATAATAAAACATAACTAGAGACAAAAGTTTAATGATAATTAAATTACTTTACCTGCATGTTATTGTATCTATTAAATGATTTATTGCAGATAGCGCAAGCAAATTGCATAGGACCAACAAGGATTTGAGCTTGTGTTGGGATCCAAAACCTTCCTTGAGTATTAAAATTAGAGAAGCTTTTCTTCAAGCTGTTGATTTCTTCTTTCTTTACACAAACATTCATGTTCTTCTCATCACCAAAAACATTAGAGACATCACCAACATTTGGAAGCCCAATGTGCAAACCCACTTCAACTTTCTCCATATCTTCATCCTCCTCTTTGACATCCATATATTTTCTTTCACCATCTTCAGCTCGAGTTTCTTCTTCGTCCTTCTTCGCGAAGGCCTCCGTCTCCGTGAACAAAGGGAGGCATCGCCCGGGAACACATTGGACACTCGTCTGAGAGATCAAATCTCGATCAGAGGAGCACGAAGACGAGCAAGAAAGAGAAATGGAGGTCGGAGAGGAAGAAGAAGGGTTGTGTGGTTTAAGCCATTCTATGAAAGTTGGGGATTGAAGACAAAAGATGTTTTCTTCTGCCATGTGATTTCTCAAACCCATATCTTCAAAGGGTTAACATAAAGATCTCATCTTCATATGTTGAAAACAAAAAAGAGCAAAAAAGAAAAAAACTTAAGCTTTATAAAGGATTGATATTCAAATGATGAACAAAAGGTCTTTTTGGTTTGTCTTTTTTTTTTTTTTTTTTTTTTTCTGTGGTCATTTGATGTATAAAAGAAAAAGGGGAGATAGTAAATGGTGGGGTTCGGAAAAAAAACGACATGCAATGAAATGAAAGACTCTTAATAAAAGGGAAGAATTAAGAATCCAAGAGTTTAGAGTCTTGAGGGCAACTGTTGATAATGTAAACTACACGTCGTTTACCCTCTTTTTTCTCTCTTTTCATAATAAACTATGTGTATTTGGTTTGCTGATTTTTCTTTCAAATATGAATCTTGTGAAAATTTGACCCACATGTCACAATTTTTTCTTTTAAGTGTTACCAATTACGCCAAACTTGGAGAAGCAAGAAGTGGAGGAGCATTATATATTCTCAGTCAATACCTAAAAGAAAAGGACGAAAGTTATATTTATAATTTTTGCAATCCTTCTTAGGTTATTTTGAATTTAAATTATTATACTATATATATATGGTTTTATTTATGAAAATTGCAATGGGCAGTAATAGTTTTTAAACGACCAAATTATAAAAAAAAAATATACCCCTCCAACTTTGCACTTCAAGTCAAAAAATACACTTAAACATACCAAAATTTCAAAAATAGCTTAAAGGTTAAAAAGTGTCAAAACTACTCTCACATTTAGTTTTGGATAATTAAAAAACGTCAATGTTTTGTTTCAAAAATATATTTGAACTTTCAAAAGTTTCGTAAATACCCATCAAACTTGAAAACAAGTTAGATAAACCCTAAATGCGTGTTCAGAACTACTCTCACACTTAGTTTTAGATAGAACCAATTTATGTTTTGTTTCAAAAAGAAAAAAACACTTGAACATTCAAAAGTTTTAAAAATATCTTTGAATATGAAAACAAGTCAAATAATATATTTACCGTAAATATATAAACAAAAAAAAAGTTAATACATTGTTGTAAAAATACTTTTAAACTTTAAAAAAGAAGCATTAATAATCTTATATAAGAAAAGATTGTTAAATATAGGAAAATTGTCCAAACCAACCTATTAGAGCCTGTTTGGCTCAAGGATTGGAGTGGGTGGAGTGGGCTATAATAGCCCACTCCATGTTTGGCTCGCTGATTGAGGAAAAACAAGGATTAGAGTTATTGTAATCCTTCTCATTACCTCATTTCCCTGTTCATCACTCCACCGTTTCCCTATTCATCACTTCCTCCTCAACACTTCACTGTTCACCATTCCCCCTCTTTCCTTCCCTCTCCTTTCTCCGTGTAATTTTTTTTGTTCGCATCGAATGAAAGCTCCAATTTATCTTCTTTTTTCTTTTCGCCATCGGTCCTAAAGAAATCAAAAGCTATCCCCATTATATGAATTACCGATGAACAAGAATCAAGGAAAAAGCCAAATAGATCGAAGGAAGGCAGACCCAAAAAGAGTTTTGGAGGACTCTATCTCTTATCTAATAGAATCCACCACTCCAAGAGAGAGTTATGATTCGCGTATGAGTAGCGTGATTTACTTTCGACTGTGATTTTGTGTCATTTTCAGTAGTTCCTTAGCTTAATCTTCTCTTCTTCTTCCATTCTTTTTTCTTCTGTGTTTACCCATCTTATGATCAAGCTTCAAATTCTCAAGGTTTAAGGGATTTGATCTTCTTTGGGATTTCATTTGATTTCTCCTAAAAATCTGAGATTTTTTTTCTCCATTTCTAAACGTTTTACATTGCATGTGCTTTCTCTTTGCTCCTCAAAATTTGTTACTCTTTCATTGTTATAGTCTGTGTTTGAAGTTGGAATTGGAAGGGTTTTTGGCTTCTTCATACAATGGGTGGAACTTGTTTTAATTAGGATAAATTTTAAGGAACTTGTTTTAATTAGAGAGAAACAAGGGGTCTTTTCAAAAATATAAAAAAATGACAAAGTATTTACATTGTATAGAACAACTCCGAAAACAGAAAATGCCTAGAGGCCCACCGTGTAAAATACCAAAAATGCCTCGTCAACTACGCCGTCAACAACTCGTGCGTAATATATTTGTGATCGTTTAGATTTGGCTATTGTTTGGTACACGATCATTTAGATATGGCTACAATTTATTTTTTCAATTCTATCGTTTAATTTTGTTAAACGATCGTTTAGTTTGGTTAAACAATTGTTTAGATTTGATCATTTAGATTTGAGAACCCAAATCTAAACGATTTTTTTTTTTCAAAACTTGGTACATGATCGTTTAGATTTGGTTAAACGATTTTTTAAAATTCTTTTGCTACACGATCGTTTATTTTTTTATACGGTCGTTTAGATTTGTCTACACGATCGTCTAGATTTGGCTAAACGATTTTTTAATTCTTTTGGTACACGATCATTTAGATTTATCTACCGATGATTTATTTTTTTTACACGATCGTTTAGATTTGGCTACTTCAATCTAAATAATTTTTTTAAGATTTTTTATTCACGATTTTTTAGATTCTGCTATTTTTTTGTATACAGACGTTTAGATTTAGTTATCCAAATTTAAACGACATAAAAAAAGAAAGGAAAAGAAGAAAGACGATGAAAAGATTAAATGACGTAAAAAAGAATCAGAAAAGAAGAAAGATGATGCATGAAAATATTAAACGACATAAAAAAGAATAAAAAAAGAAGAAAGACGATTGAAAGAAATCGCAAAATCATTAAAAAAAAGACGATGGAAAGAAATCACAGCGAGAAAAGAAGAAAGACGATGGAAAGATTTAACAACGTAAAAAAATAATTGAAAAATAAGAAAGACGATGGAAAAAAAATCGCAAAAAAAAAGAGAAAAAGAAGAAAGACGATGAAAGAAATCGTAGAGGAAGACGATGAAAGAAATCGCAAGAGGAAGACGATTTCATCGCGAGGAAGAGAAGAAATATGGAAGAGCAAACCTGAAATATTTAAAAAATGGCTAACTTTATGGGCTTTGTTACACGAACCGTAAATAGTTTAGTGTTTTGTTATATGTATGTAAGTTTCCCGAGAAAAAAAATTAGAAGGATAGTTATTTTTTAGGTAAATTTGAGTGTGGTATATTTTCTTTGGGGTAGTGTTTCCTTTTGTTGATGTATAGGGTGTAACGACCCAACTCCTTATACTAAGTCGAAGCCATTACTAAATGTAACTAACACAAATAAAGTTATGAAGTTTGGCTAAAACGAACAAGACCTCAAAATTTTATTTATTTAAAAACCAAATCAAGAGTAATGTGCAAAACGTAAACAAATATTAAAATCCTAACTCGGGCCCTATCTAATTTTAAAGAAACGAAATAACAAATAAAGAATAATAAAAATTCAAACACTCAAAGTTTAAACTCGGATGTAAAGCGGAAGCAGAGATCCTTATGGCTCGCCACGGTCACTTCTGGTCGCTCGCCAGCTTGCCCTTGCCCTTACCCCTGCCCCTACCTGAAAAGTATGAAATGGAAAGAGTGAGTATAAAATACTCAGTAAGGGACCCACTACTAGTCCCACTAGGTGCTTGTTAACTTTCGATTAGAGTCCTGAAAATGGTATCCAAGAATTGGCACGTTCCCGAACACGTGCAACATGTGATCCCGTATGAACAAAATCTGGTCTTCGGTGACCCAAAGGAACACCTAGGACAATCTAGCCTGTAGCGTACCCGGAGGAAGCGCTAAGATAATTGGGCTGTGAGGATCCCGTCGAATCGCTCGAATTATATATATATATCAATGCTAGACTGGCGGTCCCGTCGGACTACAGAGTCCTAAATAGGTGGTGATCTCGAAGGACACCCATGCAGGTACGACTCTAATAGGGTAAGCTAACATGCACCTTAACCACATCATACATATAGCATAGCATCATCACGTAATCATATCACGGTTAATCATCATATCACGTCTCATCACAATGTCAAAACATAAAGTCATAACAAGCCACGTCATCACGTTATACCATGTCATCATATCAAATTACATCATCAGTCACATCATATCCTCATTAATTCACATATCGCTACACAGTCTAGTCCTCAATGTGCATAACTAAGAAGGTATGCGATCTCGTGATTCTAGTTGTAGAGCTAGTAGTAGGAATCTCTTACCTGAAGATTTGCTCAATGAGTCCTAACAGTAAGAAAATGCGCTTTCCAAGTCGCGGTGTCCTAAATGGTTAGAAAACACCAGTCTTCATAACTTGAGCATTAAATGACCAAGGACGTAAGAATTCAGTTAGAATACTCACCCGAGGTCGTGGTTACAACAAGGTGGTCCTTAACTGGAGGAGTCTTTCACTCTACAAATCAATTGGTCCAAGCTGCCTTTTTTAAGAGAAGTAAATAAGTTTAATCCAAATAGTTTATTTAGGTTCAAAAATTTATGTCCTTGCTGAGTGTGCCAAAAACCCAATCAACTTACCAAAATAGGTGCAAAGGACCGGAGCAGGCTGACAGCTCAAATATAGGCGAATCGGCTCGGCTAGAAAGCAGGAATCGGCTCGGCTTGCGGCAGAAGGCGCTGCTCGACAGGGGCCCTCGCGGCTCACGCGGGCGTGCGACTCGGCTAGCGATGCAGGCGCGACGCGCGTGCAGCTCGACGTGGAGAGGAGCGACTTGGGTCGTAGAGATGAGACGCAGGTCGGGTCGTCCACACGCGGTGAAGAAGACGCGGGCGCGCGGGTCGAGTTCCGGGTCGAAGGCGCGGCGCGGTTGTTCGGGTCGGGAACGCTGATCGGCTGCGGTCGCGGGTCGGCGTGCGTATCGCTCGGGACTACTCGGTTGGGTAGGCGGCGCTGCTCGGCTGTGCGACTGAAACAGCAGCGAGCGGCTGGGCGATTCCGGCTTTGTAGACCTCGACTCAAACGCGACAACTGGAGCGAGGACGGAGGCGCTTGGGTGGACGACGGACCGACGAGGCTCCACGTGAGTGGCTTGGAGACCGGTTGAGATCCGCGCGTGACGGCTGAAGCTCGGCGGTGCGGCGGGCTTCGATCGTCAGTGATGGCGGTGACAGTTAGGGTTTCCAAAAAAAAATTTATTAGGGTTTGCTCCTTTTTTTTGAAAAAGATGATGGGTCTTTATGGTGCACGGGTCTCTATTTCTTATTTAAACACCAATTAAACCAATACTAAATTCCCCTTTCCTTTTCCTTATTGAATTTTCAAACAACGCAATCTTCTCTCTCCTCCTCCAAATCTCACCAAATTTCCCTTTTTGCTCTCCTTTTAATTAATTTTTCTTTCTTTTTCCCAATTAAATCATAACATCTCTCTCCTCAACTAGCCAAACATCTTTACTTACAACAATATCTCTACCAATATTTTTGTAACGACCCAACATTCCGGACTCAGCTGAGGTCACTACTCAATACTAAGACTCGACCACAAAACACAAAAACTCATAAAGGACCGGTTACGATTCATTAAAAACGTTAGAAATATTACAAAAGCAGTTTCGAGCCCTATTTTAAATCACAGTCACGAGAGTTTCAAATACAATACTCAAGTCATCAAACTCAAAATCACAAAACCAAATATTCTAACAAAATACATCAGCGGAAGCATAAAGAAAACCAGACGCGTCCATATGGCCTTCACGCATCCTTCCTGCCTCTCGTCGGTCTGCCCCTCGCTGTACCCTTACCTGAAAAGTTAAAGAAGAGAAAGGGTGAGTATAAAATATACCCAGTAAGGGACCCACTATTGGGCCCGTTAGGGAACAACAGTTAACTTCCTATTCAGGGGTACCCTACATAAACAGTCTAGTGGTTCCGTAAACGCACACATCAGTCTCGTGACCCCGAAGGGTGCACGTATCAGTCTAGTGATCCCGAAGGATGCACCTATCAGTCTTGTGATCCTGAAGGATGCACATATCAGTCTTGTGATCCCGAAGGATGCACATATCAGTCTAGTGATCCCGAAGGATACACGTATCAGTCAAGTGATCCCGAAGGATACACCTATCCATAAGGTACACTACCCCATAGATGAAGCTAACCGTTACCCCTCAGTCCATACTAAACTGTCTACAACAGTCATACTCCGACAATAGTCATATTACAAATTTTCCATAGGCTTCGCCAGTCAGATAGTATAGATCTAAACAACTACATCCTCAGTTGCTATAAGCGTTTCTAATTCACACACCATTGTGATATTCCTTAGATCCAGTCAACTAGTCAAATCAGAATCGGACTCACAATCCTTCCACGACATAACTCCATGATCAAAATCCAGACAATAAACTACCACATACCTAACCTTAAGACTTTAAAGTCCATCGACATCCAATTCCAGTCCATAACGTGGCCCATTAACCTAACTACAATATACAGAACCTCCGGACATCGGTGTCTATTCGTAAACAACTCCTTACACCCGATGGCACACTAGCTACCACTAGCAGTCACATTACCTTTACATCAGACAAGAGCATGACACCGATACTTAAAAGTCAAACATACATCCATTTATTCAGTACAGTTACTAACGTGTAATCTCCTGTGGATTACTACGTTTCCAGCCTCGACCCGAGGTCCAGTAGTAGAAAATCCCTTACCTGATACTTGGTTGTGCCCCCCGATCGAGTCCACGCTCAACGGATCCACCTAAACGAAAACGCAAGGATTTTAAATGACGATACTAGTAGAAGTCATTTTAAATGGTCCTAAGCAACACCCGTTGACTTACCCGAGGAAAGGAAAGCTATCTCCAAATAAGCCTGCCACGAAACCCGAGAATTTGAGCGTCAACTCCCTAATACCTTCAAGGAACGAAAGGTAGGACCAAGTCTTACTCCAATATTCAAACTCGAAATGGTTATAGCAACATTAGGTAAATTACCAAAATAATCCTTACCGAAGACTCACTGTGACCTGAAGTGGAGGAAGGAAAGCTTAGGTGACTCGGCTCGGCTTGGCTCGGCTTACCCTTGGCTCGGCTCGGCTGACTCGCGGCTCATGGCTCAACTCGACTTGACTCGGCTCACGACTTAGCTCAACTCGGCTCGCGGCTCGGCGCACGGCTCGGCTCAACTCGGCTTGACTCGGCTCGTGGCTCGGCTCACGTCTCAGCTCAACTCGACTTGACTCGGCTCGCGGCTCAGCTCAACTCAGCTTGCGGCTTGAATCACGGATTAGATTGGAATTCACGGCTCGGGTCGGCTTCGATTCACGGCTCGGGTTCAAATCCTTTCTCCACCCGACAACGACGGTGGAAAAGAGCAGCTCCCCTCGGTGTTCTGTCTGCGTCGGGAACACGAGATGAGGAGGGAGAAACCGCCGGCGGTGGCGGAGACGAAGAGAGAGAGAGAGAGACGTCGGCTGCAGACGGTCGGACGCCGATTCAGGGATTTCGTCGATGATGTGCGAATACGAACACTACAAGAGATGGGGGTACTCCCGACGCACAAATACGTCGGCGAAAATACAAAGTACGTCGGGAAAGGATATCCCGACGTACAAAACGGCATCGGGAAGAACGTCGGGAGAAATGCGTCGCGAGAGGCTTTCCCGACGTCGTACCAACACGGCATCGGGAAAACCTCTTTTCCGACGTTTTTTTCCCGACGTAATGAACGTCGGGAAATCTTTTTTATATTTTTTTAAAATATTTTATTTTTACTTTTTTCCTTATAATATTTTGCTCAAACATTCACAATGATGTTCAGATTGCTCAAAAAAATTTTGCGACGTTTTGGATTAAATTAAAATAAATTAATAAATATACAAACACAAATTAAAAAATAGAATTAAAATTAATAATACGAATAAGTTGACTACATGTCCTTGTATTGTTTCTACATATAAAAGAAAGAAGATAAAAAAATTAGCACAATAGAGGAACTTGGAGATGGTAGTTTCAAACTTCAAAACCATGAAACGTTGGTGAAAAACATTGTGTAATCCAATTTGGGGGCCAAAATGAACGTTTTTGAGGATGAAAGGCGGACAAGCTGCCTTTGGACAACTATGCTCAAAGTTATGGTCTTTCAAAGTTTTGACTTGGTTTTACGAAATTTTGAAGGGAATTCAAGGTCAAGATACGCTAATAAAATGCTATGGTTATGATTATAGATGTAAAGATCGTAAAAAAACGCATCAAATCAAGTGGTTATATGTGTAAATTGAGTTAGTATTGATGGAGATATGAAGCTCGAAAGATAACGTTATGCTGATGAAGATTGTAATGGAATTGAATTTGGGAATGACAATTGGATCAGCTATATTGTTTACACCCAACGACAAAACAACATAGCTTCGCGCGCAAAATTTCATTCTCCCTCGCATCTATCCCTATCCTTCTACTCCATTGACTTCCTCGCATCTTCGAAGTTTGAGTTCGATCGATTGGGTATGCCGTTGGGCTTGAAATTAGATGCGAACTGGATTTATTTACTTCGAAGGACTGCGGAGAAAATCCATTTTTCTCGTAAGGTCGACTTTCATAGGGGTCCGGTCCGAGAGGGGCGAAGAAGAACACAAGCGACTACATCGGCAAACTAGTAAGGTCATGGTTCTTTACTCTTTCTGGGCGTAAAGATCTCTAGATCGAGCGAACATAAGCGTGAACCTCTAGATTTCATTTAACTATAAAATCCCCCCTCAATTCAATTTTCTAAAACAAAAATCCTAAACCATTCAAATTTCAAATTTCAATTTCAATTCAACCACAAATTACACACACTCTATACAAAAATACATTTAACAAACAAAAATCTATTCCAAAAGAAAATCCTAAACTAATTATCATAAAAAAAAACCCTAAAACATAAACTTAAACTAAATAAATTTTCATATTCCACTTACCTAAAGTGGCAGACGGCGGCGAGGGACAACGGCGAGGGAGGGCGGCGAGGGACGGCGGCAAAAGGGTGACGAAAATCGCGACGACTTCTTCTCCTTTCTTAATTTCCCCTCTCGGTTTCGGTTTCCCGACGCAGTGACATGGCGTCGGGAAAAGCGGAATTCCCGATGCTCATTAAACGCTTTTCCCGACGTTTCATGCGGCGTCGGGAAAAACCCCTATTCCCGACGCCGCTCCCGACGCACTGTTCACGGCGTCGGGAATAGTTCGTTTTTTAAAATTAATTTACCCTTTTCCCGACGTACCCTTGCCGACACCTTCGTGTTGCGTCGGGAAAGATTGCATCGGGAAAGATGGTTCGTCGAAAATGGCATCAGGAGTAATGGGAGATCCTGGCACCATTAGTGATTCGTTGAGAATGACATCAAGAGTAAAGGGAGCTCCCGGCGTTTTCGTGCTGTGTTGGGAGTTCCCCTATAAAATAGATGTTTAAGTTATGTGAAACACATAACCGAAACGAAAGAGAAAGAGGAGATCAGTTCGACTGGCGAAACGAAGAGAAGAAAAACTTTCAGCCTTCGTTGTCTTAAACTTGCCATTGTGCCTCTTCCGCCATCTGCCACCGCACATCCCTATTTGAGGTAAGTTTAAAATCTTAAATCTTTAAAAATGTTAGTTTAGGTTAGGTTTGATTAAATAGTTTAGGTTTTTGTTTTTTAAAATTAGTTTTAGGATTTTGATGATGATTTAGTTTTAGGATATTGTTTAGGAATCGATTTTGGTTTTTGAAGTTGGAATTTTGAATGTGGGTTAAAGGAGGGGGGTATTTAAAAAAATTATTTAGAGAATTGAAATTTTGAATGTGTGGGTTGAATTTGAAGAGGGGGAGAGGGGTTTAATTGAATTTTTGAAGGGGATGGGTTGAAAATTAGAGGGGGGTGAATTGAAATTTTGACGGGGGAGGGTTGAATTGCAATTTTATTAAAGGGGGGTTAGAATTGAAATTTTGAAGGGGGAGAGTTGAATTGGAATTTTGAAGGGGGGTTGAATTGAAATTTTAAAGGGGGTTGAATTGAAAATTTGAAGGGGGAGTTGAATTGAAAATTTGAACTGGGGGGGGGTTTAAATTTAAATTTCGAAGAGGGTGGGGGGTTTGAATTGAAAATTTGAGGGATTAGGGTTGAAAATTTGAGGGGGGAGGGGAGGCGATGGCTATTATTGTGTTAAAAATCTTGTAATATGTGTTAGGATTCGTTTTGGCTATCCTGTAGTTATGGTAGCTTTTAGTTCAATTCTAATAGTTTATTTCTTAGTAGTTTTGAATAACTTTGTTATTGATTTGCGATGGCTATCCTGCAGTTATGGTAGCCTTTTTTGTTTTGAACTTGTTTGTATTTTTTAGGGTTTGTAGTGGTGGTAGTAGGATAACTTGTAAGGTAGAGTTGCTGGAAGGGGTGGGTATGATGCGAAGATTGAAGTTGTTTGTGGTTAATAATTAGGTAGTGCTGGTTATCCTGCAGTTATGGTAGCCTCTGTAGTTTGAAGTTAGTTTTGGTGAAAATTTTGAGAGATTGTATATTCAGGGGAGTAAGTTTAGGATGTGAGAGGAGATGAATAGGTTTCTAATCAAACCTATTTATGTTTTAGGGACTTAAAATGATGGATAAGGGTTGAATGAAACTTAGGAATACGTTTTTCCTTGAGTATAAAGAGGGAGTGACCCAATTTTTAGAATTTGCCAAGTTTCACGTCGATGCCTACAGACGAAAATAAGGTGTCCATGCAAAAGATGTATGAACTTAAATTGGAACTCTCTAGAAGGTGTGGAACGACATCTACTGGTTATTGGAATATCCCCTTACTACAGAGAATGGATGTATTATGGAGAGTCATTAAGCTTTAGAAGTACAAAAAACTTTGAGGAATGAACTAGTAGTAACCTTTTTTATGAAGGAACTAGTAGTAGGCAGTTTGATGAAGAAGATGATATGTTTGGTATCTGAATGATTTACAAGCCCCGATTAAAGAGCAAGAGGAAACAGAGAAGGGTCGTTTGAAAGATCAAATGTCAAGGAATATTGGGATAGATATAGATGAAGATACAACAAACATATTTTAGGACTTATTGAATGAAACACGTAATGAGTTGTACCCTGGTTGTGCTGAATTTTCTTCTTTGAATTTTTTGGTTAAGTTGATGTATGAAAAGGTTCTAAATGGTTGGAGTAACAATTCGTTTGACACGTTCTTAGAACTCTTAATAGCAGTGTTTCTAATGTGTAGTAATACTATCCCTAGTTCATTTTATGAAGCCAAACGAAAACTTCGTGACATGGGCTTGGAATACAAGACTATTCACACGTGCAAGTATGACTGTGTATTGTACTAGAAAGAGTTTGCTCATTTGCAACATTGTCCTACATGTGGTAAGACTCGATATAAGGTTAATCATAACAGAGGAAAAAAATTCCATATAAGGTATTGTGTCACTTTCCTTTGCTACCGAGATTATAATGCTTGTTTGTATCGTAGGAACGGTCTACTGACATTAGATGGAATAAGGATAAACGTATTGAAACAGATGATGTGTTAAGACATCCAGCTGATGTAGAGGGATGGAAGCACTTTGATTATGACTTTCCTGATTTTGCTTGTGATCCGCGGAACATGCATTTGGGGTTTGCTTCAGATGAATTTAACCCATTTTCTCAAATGAGTACCTCGTACAATATGTGTCCTGTTGTGTTACTTCTTTACAATTTTCCACCATGAAAATGCATGAAAGAGACAAATTTATTCATGTTACTGCTCATACCCGATCTTAGATCTCCTGGTAGGGAAATCAATGTTATTTCCAACCATTGATTGAGGAACGAAAAGAGTTATGGACTTTCAAGGTGCGTAAGTATAACTTTTTTACAGGTCAGTCTAATAATGGTATACATATTAACTTAGGATTATTTCAAGTTTTTTTCTAACATTATATGTTCTTATAATTTATTCAGTAGGTACTTCTCAACCATCTGTGACTCCAACTCTTAGGAGACATGCACAATCTCGACTCTTAGAGTTGGAGCGCTATGTTGCAGCCAATGGACAGATTCCAATGACAACCACCCCTGGCACGGAGAAGCCTATTTTTCCACACATTATTCGCTTAAGCCAGGTGATAGGCGTGTGTGTGCGAAAAACATTTTCCACCCTCTTCCTTAAGTGAGCAAACGTAGGCAGAGAATACATCGAGGTCGTCAAGGGCGACCTTCAGGTAAGTCCATTACACATTTATGTTTTCATTTGAAACATATTTAAGTTAACCAAGCTAATGTGTTGTTTTTATAATATGTAGCGATTTTTTGTGCTTGATTTCAATGATCAAGCAATGAATAAGTTCGTTGAGCATCAGATGCTCAGCACCTTTAAAGAGTTTTAGGGGGACTGTCACATGCACTTCAAAAAGTACAGCAACCTGAGGAGGCTCGTGCTAACCCACCACACCTATTGGTGGGACGTGATGAGGATTGACACTATCTTTGTGACCACTATATGAGTCGTGTACTCCAGGAGAGCAACTGAACCTTTTGTCATGGTTAATTATGATTCAACTTTTAATATGTACAAGAAATAAACAATATAATTGTTTTCATATAGGAGCAATCATAAACAAACAAGGTTGCTAGACAAAAGCAGCCTTACAATCATATCAGCGGGTCAAAGTCGTTTTTACAACAACAGAGCGAGCTCGCTAAGCAAAGAAGGGAGTCGATCGATCGTGTAAATTTTTTCCGACAAACACATGTTCGAGATGGGACGTTCGTGTCCCAGGCTACGGAGGATGCGCATGTAAGTTACCCAAGCAATACTTCTGCTCTTATTTGTCTTCTTTAATATATAATATTTGTTTTTTTACTTACTAAGATAGTTTCTAAACTTGTTGCAGTATCAAATGCTAGAACTCCAGTCCCAGCTTACCTAGAGGATAGTCAGCCACTCTCTAGGGATGAGATATGCAAGACGGTATTGGATAGACGACCGAAATACTTAAAAGACCTTGGTTGGGGACCCAAGCTCAAGGCCCACAAGACGACTAGTGCGAGTAGTTCCACGACGTCATGTCCGCAGTCCACAGTAGAGCTTTAAGTATAGGCTAAGCTTGATCAAGCTATGTAAAGGATGGAAGAACAGACAAGAAATCACGAAGCGTTAGTTTCAGAAGTGGAACAAATACGAAAGCTCATAGAAGACAAGACTCGGGCACAACAAGGACCACCACATGATCCTTAGCTTTACGGGACATATATATGTTTCCATTATTCTTAAGTTCTTAAAATGACAGTATACAATGATGATATGCATATATATGTACTAAACTTAGCCACTTTTGTATCATTGTAGAACCCATGGTGTAGGATGGCAAATAAGGTTATTAGGAGACGTACGTTATGAAGTACGACTTTCTTTGTACTTTTGTTTTTAACGAGAAATATTTTTTATTTCTATTATGAACGTTGGTTGTTACATTGTTTGAACTTCTTTATATTATGAACATTGAATTTTTGGTTGAATTTGTGTTTGTATTTCGTAATTTACTAATTTATTTTAAACTTTCTTTAATTGAATCGAAAACAAATGCGAATGTTTCAGGAAAAAAAAATAAAAATTACATATTTAAATTATTTCCTGATGCAATACAAACATCGAGAATATGGTGCAAATGTCACGTCGGGGATAGTTATTCTCGACGCATGGACGACGTCGAATATAAAAACATCGGGAGTAGTTATTTTCGATGCATAGCTTACATCGAAACTGTGGATGTCGAGAATGACTTATTGACAACGCATCGAAGACGTCGATAAAGACAACGTCGGGAGAAGACTATTTTTGCGCCTTGTTGGTGACGCATCGAGAATCAATCTCCCGATGCGTTTCTTCCAACGGTCTTTCAGACGTTCCTTTCTACGTCGAAAATTCCTTTTCTGACGTCTTTATCACTTTCACCGACGTTTTTATGCGTCAGGAGTCTCCCCACTTCTTGTAGCGATTGTTTAAGTTCAGTTATATAGGGTTGATAGGTATCATTAGAAGGAGAGTGATTTTGGTTGGCTTCAAGTCACTATTCAGGTCTAGTAAGGAAGGGCTCCTAGATCGGTATGACACTTTCGACTATGAAGTTCATATATAATATAAATGTGAGTAAAAGAAAAATTACAAATGACCAGAATAAGAAATGAGTCCGTAAAGTGCAATCTCCTGTATTCTTTGGCTCCATGGATGTTTGTTATACAAGGTTGAGATATGAGATATGAAATTTTCCTTACCACTCTTACTGTAAGCTCTCACCTAAAGATATAAAAAGAAGGAAGGTTAGAGATGACAATGGTGATTCTTTCGTTCTACCACACAGTGACACATACATGCAAAATGAAGAATGAACTATACATCTATGGGAATTTGCTTGGCGCATTTGTACATGGCTTCTAAATTTCCATAAATTCTTCTCACTTTCTGAGCACGTACTAAAATCTTCCTCTTCTTCCAATTTGCGTCATTCCGAATGTCACGTGATCCTTTTTTGCTACCTTTCCCACCAACTTGTTTGTCTTCTAGCAATTTGTATGGCTTGGTATCTTTTCATTTATCGTCTGGTTAGTTGACACGAGCATTAATTTCCTACGACAACTTCTTCATTTCGATTCTACAAACCATGATAAGCGGGCATTTTATCTTTTGCAGTTCACATATGGGACAGTTCTTATTTTCACATGATTTTCTACACGTTATCATTTTATGTTTTTGAAATATTGCTTCATTATTCTATATAAAAGGTTATGATGACTTATATTTCTACAAATTATAAAGAATGCACCTAATTGAAAGAAGATATTCAAACACAGGTTGCCAAGGGTAAGATTGGTGCAACCGAGGTTGAGGCCGAAGCAACATTATCATAAATAGATTTTGTCTTTTGTTTAAATTTCATTATTTATAATTTATTATTTTCATTCCAAAACATGGTGCATTTCTTCATTATTTTAATAAATATTAGATTTTCCATAAAATGTTTGTAATTGATACCCAAAGGAATATTTTATATTCTATAAACCAAATATTTCATGAAAAAAGAGATTGTGCTATGTTTCTCCATTAGATGAATGCAAAAAATCTCAAAGGCAAAGCTGAACATGAGGCTAGGGAGCTTCAAAGGTCGAGATTGACCGCAAGAAGGCAAAAATTGAGGCGAACAACAAGACGACTGAGACAGAGGCCAACAACAACTAAATTTCTCTTTTAGTTGGCATTTGTTCAACAAAAGGATGATGGTACACAAATTTTACTTCTAAGTCTCAAATTTTACTTCTAATCTTTCTGGAGATGGTACACAAATCTTAAGAGAATCGATTTTCATTTTCCTAGAAGATTGCCGCTTCACCTTTTGAGAAATCAATTTTTCATCTTTTTCAAAATGGTGCATAATCTTAAAAGAATTGATTTCTTTCTAATAAGATTGCCACTGCCCCTCTTAAGAAATAAAGTTTCGTCTTTCCTAAAATGGTGCACAAATCTTAATGGAATCAATTTTAATCTTTTCGACAAAATTGCCACCTCAACTCTCAAGAAAGTTATAGATGATTTTGGATCAAATAGTATACTCTCAAGTCATATCAAACCTCACAACCCAACTTAAGAAAAGGGCTAGTATTATTGGGCGATTTTGGATCGAATGGTACAATTGACATTTTGAAATAATAAAGTTGTAAAGAAAGCATGATACGAGCCAAAAGAGACAATTAAACATCGGAGTGGGGCTAGAAAAGGGGATTGGCTTGTGCCAAGCCCAAGTCGGTGGCCAAGAACGATTCTTGCCAAATGCCCAACAAGACATATTTTATGCATACCTGGCCAAAAGTAACACTTGAAGCCCTATATATAGCCCAAGGAAGACGCTCGATGGAGGTCGGGCCCACCTTCTCCATTAGACATGTCTTGTCCATTCAATTTGTTAGATAACTTTATCTTATTTGGAATTAGGAAACTTATATATTAAATCCACCGTAAGTATTTCTCAATATATAGCTCCATTATGAGGTAACTTGAGATTTCAACTTCTTTATTTTATAATTCTCTCACTTAGGCATCAGAGCCTCTGTACTTTGTTTTTTAGTTTCTGTCTTCAAATTACAAAACTCAATTGTTGGTGTCATTTGACAGTCATGTGAGTTTATCCCTAACTAAAATTTGATCAACAATCATCTTGTTCAACAAAAATAACAATCCTAATTAAAATAACTTTTGAAATTGTAGAACCGAACATCGAACTAGTTATATAAAAATAAACTTTAATAAGTCATTGTTGATGCATTTATAAATTAATTTTCACTAAAACTCTCCCAAACCCACTTCAAAATGAATGGAAACTTTTCAAAATTACTTGAGCATCTAAATTAACGGTGAGTCATCGTCCCATGTTGACTAGCTCCGGTTTCTTAATTAGTTTGCCTAATGGTCTCAAATTTTTGGAGCTAAAATTCAGTTTTTCTTTTCCTTTCATTCAACACTCGAATGATTACCCTTTTAGAATATTTTTGAGTAACATGATATGATTTGGTTTATGTATTTTTTAAGAGAAAGAGAGACCTAGAAGTTTGACACTTGCATCTTTCGAAAATTAAAGTCATTAACGCGTTTGGTATTCCCCCATAAACATATTGGCGTTTGTTTAATTTTTGAGTTTCATGATTGGCTAATGTCATTTTTCTTTCTTGTATTACCAAATCAAATAAGATGATGGTGTGTTTCAAGTAAAAGGTGTTCAAAATTTTGAATAAAACTATTATTAGTAGTAGCAGTAGTATCAGTATTTTTATCATTATTATTTAAAAAACAACCACTCTTCATGAGAGGACATAGTTTGTTTTGGTATAGGGACAGAGTCACTCTTCATGAGATGGCATAGTTTGTTTTGGTAAAGGACAGAGTCTTATCGAAGCAATGTTATTTCTTATAACATACAACTTTATATTAAATAAATCCGTCACTCTTTCAAAATTAATAGTCTGTAAATATGTGATTTTCTTATTAATTTTATATAAGTCAAAATTGCAGTTGAACCATTCCTATTCAAATATTACCGTATTCTTTCAGCTTTTTGGGTGAAGTGTGTTTTATTTAGAGGATAGTAAGTCGTTCTTAGACGTTTTGACTAAGAAAACTGTTTGTGATATATATCTTTAAGATTCATATGAAAACAAAATAATCTTTTCAAAAATAAAAAAAATTATAAACTATTTAAACTTCATACAATAAAACTACTAAAAGACAAAATTCATTACATTTAATTTTTTTATAAAATATAAATATTTTATCAAATATTTTTAACAGTTTCCCATAAAATAAACTAATTTTATTCAACTAACTACTTGAATTGTTGGATTCAAATTTACAGTTTGGGTTGTTTCCATATTTTCTCATAATTAATTGGAGGAGATGCAAAAATAGCATTTAGATTCAAAGTATTAATATATATAGTGTCGCCACGTGCCAGAGACGACGCGGAGCGGCTGACGTCATCAAAATGAGTTAGGTTTTAAAATAAAATAGGAGAGGCTACCAATCTTTTTTACGGTGTGATTGGACATCGAAATACAGTAAGAATCATTAAAAAATGGTCTGCGAAAACTAGAGTTGAGTTTGAGAGTCATTTGTGTATATGGAAAGTGTTAACACTGCACAACACCCATTTAGAAAACAGTGGCTAAATTCCAAATCTTGAATTGAAAATATTCTTTAATTTCTTTTAAAAACTAATGTCTTATTTTACCCCTCATTACTCCAATATTTGAAGCAATGATCTCATAAAATAAGTGGAAAACATTCTATCAATTAAACTATGTTGAAGAAAATCTTCTCACCTCAAGAAAGTGAGGAATTAATATAATTTTTCAAAATCCGTCATAGGAATAGCCTTCTAATAAAGAGATGTTTTTAAAACATTAATTAAAATCATTTTTTCTTGAGATCAAATCTTGAACTCCCAAATATGTGATCCCTCTTCTAAGAAATTGGACTCCCAAATTTCCTAAATTTCGTCGTAGGATTTCATTTAGAAAAAACGGTATGAAATCATAGATTAAGTTTTGAACGTTTGAAAAACATAAAAAAAATTGTAACTTTAAAAGAAAAAAATTATGAATGATAAAGAAAAATAGTTTTGTGAAATGTTTTAAAACTTGGATAATTTTAAGTTAGAAAGATTTTAAAACATTGAGAATTTTAATTACAAAGAGTTGAAAGTTTTAAATAAGAAACAAAATTAGACTTATAAAGTAGAAATAAACAAGAGTAAATAAGCATCGTAATAAATTATGCAAACATAAAGTAACATATTGAGATTTTAGTAAAAACATATTGGAGGTCGATCTCAGAATTCCAAAGAATCGATTTCCTCACCTCAAGAATTTTAAGAAATTGGACCCCCAAATTTCCTAGATTTGATCGTTGGATTTTTTTAAAGAAAAATAATTTAAAATGTTAACAAACTTAAACATTATTAGTAATAACATATTAAATTGACCACAAAATAGGGGAAAAATATTAAATAACATATAAAAGACAAGAACATATTAAAGAAGCAATAATCAAGATGAGAAAAATATTAAAGAAGCGATAATGAAGATGAGAAAATACTAATGAAGCAATAATAAATGATATAAAAAGAAAAAAGAATTAAATAAATAAAAATGTTAATTATATCTAAAAAATATATAGAAACAATACCTAGAAAATAAAGCTTAAGAATAAATTAATAAAGTAAAGACATAATAATAAATAAAAAATAGATTACAACAAGGTATGAAGAAATATGTAATAAATAAATAAAAACTATAAAAGAGAAGCTCACAAGATAATAAATAAATAGTTATAAGAGAAATAAGAACAATAATAATAAGCAAATATTTAATCTTTTTTTTTCTTTTTCTTTTTCTTTTTTTGCATTTTTTATGGAAGATCGAAGAAAGATAAATAAAATAATTAAAATAGTAAGGATAATGAAAAATAAAGAACTTTAAAGGAAAATAAACAAAATAATATGAATAGGAAGAGAAAAAAAAGAAAAGAAAGAAAAGTTGAAATCTCAACACGCTAAACTCATTTCTTATTAAGGTGTGGATCATTGGAACCAAAACTCTATCATATAGCTCCAACTAAGTTAAAGTCTTTTTTTTTTTTTTTTTTGTGCGTTGGATTTTTGGCATTGTAGGGATAAATATGAAGATTTAGGGATTGCTAGAAGAGAAGACAAAATGGATGTTGTATATCTTTTGTTTTTTTTTTTTTAAGAAGATATAAAGGTTAAAAGAAGTAGATGATATGGAAGTTAGAGATTTAGATGAAGAAGAGACAATGTGAAGGTTGTAAAAGTTTCTAGGTTTTTTTGTGTGGCCTTTTCTTTATGTTGTGTTTCCTATGGATGAAGAAGAAGGGATTATTTATAGTCAAAAATGCTTCTTCAAATGGCTAAAAATTTAAAATGGTAAATTTAAAATGGCTAGTTTCTTTTAATTTGAAAATAATACCAACTTTAGCATTCATATCAAAATGGCATGAAGTCTTTAATAACCAAAATCAAATTCCAAAAAGTTACCATGTTTGGTATTTATCCACTTACCTTAATTACCCTAGCTAAATGGTTTAGTTACTTTAACCAAACTACCTACAAAACTTAAAAAGTAGTTGAATAACATTTTGTTTTAAGAAAAAGGTAGTTAATCACAAAATTAAAAATAAACCAACTTATGGCAAAAATTAATCTAACAATTAAATTGATTTTAAATAATGTCGGACAAAATTAGGTGGCTACATATAACAATATTTTAAAATATTACAAATATAGTAAAATTTGTCGATCTTTCAATAATAGACTAATAGAAGAGTCTATGAACGATGTCTATCAACCACATAAAGTTTATCATTGATAAACTTTGCTCTATTTGCATTTTTTTTAAAATGTAGAACACTTGATTATTATCTCAAAAAATTGCTATTCATTGAAATTATCATATAATTATTCATTTGATACAAATAGTTGCATATTCAGTTTTGATCTTAATATGACGAAAAGACATTAAAAAGGGAAAATTACTGTGGTGACAATTTTTAGTTAGCAATTTGCAAGTTTGTCGCACAATTTTTTTTTATTTTGTAGAGTTGACAAAAAAACAAGTCCAAACTAAGTGATACACATGATATACATTTGATATACCTATATACACTTGGTACACCTTATACACATGTTTATATACATAAATGTTGAAAATAACAAAATATTAAAGGTTTTAAATTTACTGAAAATTAAGTAAATATGTCTTGTAACATTTGGCTAATTAAATAAAACAATGTGACATTTTTTGTGGGGTCTTTTAAAAAATATAACAAAACGGCCAAATATTTACATCGTATAGAACAATTCCAAAAACGAAAAAGCTCATAGAGCCACTATAAAAAATGCCAAAAATGTCCCGTCAACAACGCGCATAATATATTTGGTACACAATCGTTTAGATTTGGCTATTGTTTGGTACCCGATTGTTTAGATTTGATTACACACGATTTTTTAAAAAAAAAAAATTTGGTACACGATCGTTTAGATTTGGCTAAACGAAATTTTTCAAGATTCTTTTGGTACATGATCATTTAGATTTCTTTACACGATCGTTTAGATTTCTTTACATAATCATTTATTTTTTCAAGATTCTTTGGTACATGATTGTTTAGATTTGGCTAAACGATTTTTTAAAATTATTTTGTTACGCCGTCATTTATTTTTTTACTTCAATCTAAATGATTTTTTTTCAAGATTCTTTATACATAATCTTTTAGATTTGGTTACCCTAATATAAACGATGTAAAAAAAGAGGAGGGAAAAAAGAAAGACGATGGAAAGAAATTGTAGCAAAGAAAAAGAGAGAGAAAAAGAAGAAAGACGATAAAAATAAATTAGATTTGGTTATTCAAATCAAAACGACGTAAAAAAAGAAGAGGAAAAGAAGAAGATGATGGAAAGAAATGGCAACGAAAAAAAAATAAAGAAAGGAAAGGAAGAAAGACGATAGAAAAAAAAATAGCAGCGAAGGGGAGAAGAAATGACTAACTTTATGGGCTTTTTTATACGGGTCGTAAATATTTTAGTAGTTTGTTATATTTATGAAATTTTACTTTTTTTTTCTAAATAAGTTGATTTTTATCAACTTTAGGGCAATAAAAACGTGAAACACTTTTTTAGAGAGCAATAGGGCAATGAGTAAATTATTGTAGTTGTATGTTATTATAGTTGGGTTTTATTACATAGTTTGTGTTCAGGGTCCAGATTATTTTAGTTTGTACTGTAGTAGTATGTGTTTATAGTTTCTACTTTTATAATAAATAACTTTTTAATAATCCTTTAACAAAAATTCAAATTTTTTTTTATCATAAATCAATATTTGGTATATCGCTAGTATGGCGTTGATCAAGTGTTATCAAGTTTGTATAACAAATGTGTACCAAGTATATATCATGTATGTATATCAAGTATATCAAGTGTATATCAAGTGTATATCAAATGTATCAAGTGTATATCAAGTGCGTATTAGGAGGATATCAAGTGTACCAAAGTAGATATTAGTTTTATCAGTAGTGTATCAACTGTATATTAGTAGTCTATCGAGTGGGTTGAGTTTATCAAGTGTAGCAAGTATGTATCAGTAGTGTATCAACTGTATATTAAAATGTATTACGTGTGGGTTGACTTTGTTTTTTATTTTTATAGTAAAAGTAAATAAGTATGTGTTATAGACCTAATTTTTTTAAAATGTATTTTTGTCATACATATAAGCAGCTCTACAAAAACAATTTGTAACGGAGAATTGCATTGTGTGGAAAAATAAATTAGTAAACTCTAGACATGACTTTTTTATTTTGCATTGTGTGGGAATTTTGATTTTACCGTTCTTATCTCTTATTTTGTGTTGAAGATTTTTGTCTAATACAAAATATGAGATTATTTGTTTAAATATAAGATAATCAAAAGATAAAAAGACTTCTCTTTATTTTAGGAATCTTCCAAAATATCTTTGTGAAAGTAGAAAATATATATGTCATATATATATATATATATATATATATATTTATTTATTTATTTATTTATTTATTTATTTATTTATTTAAAAGAGGTTTTCCGGAGGCTTGTTGACTGACTAAACAAACAAGGAAACAATATACAGTTGACAAAGCCGGAGGTACGAATCAGTAGTAGAGGCAGCAGGTACGAAAAGGTAGTGCGATCTTATGACTAAAGGTTTTGGATGTTGATCTAAGATAATTTATATGATGAGTAATAATTAGGACGAAGAAGTGATTTGAGTGATCACAGCAGAAACTTCAATAGAGTATGAAGACTACGTTCGAAAGATTCACCATGCATTCAGGGGGAGCCTGAAGTCAGACACCATCGAGAGAAGGATGACTCATGTATTCAGGGGAGCCTGATGTCTGAAGCTATTGAACATGCTAAATAGTCATATAGTAGAACAAAGTTCATATGCTGATTTTATGTATTTTGACTGAAAGTGAATCTTTATAAAATTATTCATCTGGGCTGTGCGTAGCTCCCCAGACGTAGACATCATTGGCCGAACTGGATTACCATAGTTTCTTGTGTTATTCTCTTTTGTTGTCCCTTTAGCTATTATAATATTTATTAGCATGTGGATTATCTAAAAAGATTATTTGATTATCTCACATTGTTTTTTCAATTTGTTTTTTCTTAATTTATTTTCACTTTAACCTCAGGGCACTTCACCGCCATTGTATCCTCAAGCCCTAAAATATATGTTATGGCGACAGCACAAAGGATTAAATCTTAGGACTTGGCAGCCAATTTCTTACAACTCAGCACAATTAGCAAAAATAGAGCAAGTCAAAGATTTTTTCCCGTTTTGTTTTATATTTTAAGGCTGATTATCAAGATATTGTTTGTTAAATTTGGAGTCGATAATTTTGTTATGGTATATGTGGCATTTAGAACAATTGCTCACTTTGTGTAGATCTCAGATTCTAAAAATTAAGTTTAAAAGCTTTGGCATGGAAGCCAAAAGAAAAGGAAAAAGAAAAAAAAAAAAAAAAAACCAAAAAAGAGGCTAAAAGAGGTAACAAGGTTGTATTGATAAATTTTGGAACAATCTATGAATAACGCAACAAGTGTGCTTGGGGGTTAATTATGAGCAACTTGAAAAATTATGATAACGTCTGGAAAGACGGCTTCCTTAGCTACCCTTCAAAAAACACCAAGAATCTGCTTGTCTAAGTTGGGGTTGCTCAGCCACGAGCGTTCATCATTTGTTAACTTTAGGGACGCTAAAAAAGGATCTACGGCTATAAATTCTTTGAAAAAGGTTGTTTTTTTTCCCTCTTTGTTTCTCTGTTTTTGATAACAATAAGCATTAACTTTTGTAGTTGATGAATTCTGTATTATATGTCATAATGTCTTCAAATATTTTTGTTTGAGAGCACTGCCAATGTCATCCTCAATAAAAGCTATTCCATAAGGTTTTTATAAATCCTCTTTTAGAAAGCAAAGGAAACTGTAGCAAACAACATGACAAATATTTGAAAAATCTACTCGAGTGCATTGCAATAAAAAGTTTCATACAACACCTTCATTTCATTCTCATTTTATATATTTATATATGTTTGCGTGGTTTTGTTTTAGATAACAATAATATAATAATCAAATAATAATTAAACAATCAAGACATCAATTAGAACACAAATTAATATAATTAAGAATTAAATAATCATCATGTCAAATAACTTTCAGTATCGTTAAAATTCAATATTAAATATCAACCATATAAGATTAGATAGTAATAGATATCTTTATCACCGTTGGATTCTTGTTAATTTGATTAAAATCTGATTCTATTGAGATTATTGAAATTCAAATATGTTTTATTATATGTATTTTGTTTTAGTTGTAATGTTGATTTTGTCATGACTTCAGTAGTATATGATATACTTTATCTTCCATATATCATTAAACTGGCATACTTTCATAGTAATGATATACTTATCTTTCATATATCAATATATAAACTGGCATACTTTCATAGTAATGATATACTTATCTTTCATATATCAATATATAAACTGGCATACTTTCATAGCAATATGAAAAATAGTATCATAGAATAATGGGGTCTTCTCAAAAATATAGAAAATCGGAAAACACTACAAGAAATTTGACCTTTAATGTCGGTTTAAAACCGACATTAAAGGGCTTTAATGTCACTTGACAACCGACATCTTTGCGAGCGTTATTAAAGGCCTTTAATGTCGGTTTTACTTTAATGTCGGTTTAAAAACGACATTAAAGGCCTCTTTAATGTCGGTTTAAAAACGACAATAAAGGCCTTTAATGTCGGTTTTCAACCGACATCTTTGATAGTGTTATTGAAGCCCTTTAATGTCGGTTTTAAACCGACATCTTTGATAGTGTTATTGAAGCCCTTTAATGTCGATTGGGCTATGATGTCGTTTTAAAACCGACATTAAAGAGGCCAATAATGTCAGTTTAAAACCGACATCAAAGGCTTATTTTTGTCCATTTTTAGAAATTTATATTTATTTAATTGTTGTATTATTGTCCATTTTTTATAAACCAACATTGAATCCAACAAGTGAAATTAACTACAAACTTGAAACTACAAGTCACATTCCGTAGGAAACCATATTATTCAAGTCTGATTCCACCAACAATGAAAATGCTATTAGCACTTGCACATAAATCCCATTCATATCTTAAAGCAACAATAAATCCCATTCATATCTTAAAGCACATAAATCCCATATTATTCAAGTCTGATTCCACCAACAATGAAAACACGCTTGTAAAATTAACTGCAACCAAACAGAATTATATAAATTCAAAGATCACGACATTTTAAAGGTCTCGAAAATGCTTCTTCAAACAATTATTAATATTGGAAACAGGCACCAAATGCAGCAAGGGCTTGACATTCCTCTTCCTGAACTGTAGCTCAAACCTTATCTAGAAACTTATCGTCCTCCTCTAGTAGAAAATGACCTGGAAAAATATACAGTTATCTACATTCAATCAAGCACGACAAAAACAATTGTTATCTACATATAATATCGGAACGCTCAAAGAACACTATTGTACAAATATCTAAATGATATCAAATATCTAAATCAACCAAAAACACTCTAAATCTCTTTAGTGGTTATAGGTAAATGATATCATCAAAGAAATTAAATATGTAAATGTTTTGAGAAGTAAAATCTATAAACACTTACCAACATACAAGACAGTTATGAAATTGCACCAGCTACTAATCACAGCACCAACCCACAAGCTTACTATGGCCTGGAAATACATTCACATTAAAGTATCCACAAAAAAGTCGTCCAGGTTAAGATGGTTGTCACAGACAGCTTTCTAGTAGAATCATAATCCATAACTTTTTACCTTGAGGGCAATTTGATGAACTTGGCCATTTAAATCTAAGCTTCGTCCCAGAATCCTTTCCCAATACAACTGAACAA
Source organism: Cucumis melo (assembly GCF_025177605.1). Classification (NCBI taxonomy): domain Eukaryota; kingdom Viridiplantae; phylum Streptophyta; class Magnoliopsida; order Cucurbitales; family Cucurbitaceae; genus Cucumis; species Cucumis melo. Next base: position 12,035,787 of record NC_066868.1, read on the forward strand.
TACCATCACAAATGTTGGTATCTCCGGCACCAGCAGCAACAGGTACACTTTGGCCACTCTCCACAGTGTCAAGGCCAGCTCCATCACCAGCTCCATCACCAACGGGACTTTGACAATAAATTAAAAGTTCACAAACCTATGAGATGCTTTTTAAAGTTCAAGGACCCTAAACTAATACTTTAAATCTTGGTAAATTTGTTTCTTTTAAAAAATACTTCAATTATTGAATGAATAGAAAAAGACGGAGAAGATGCCTTTTTATAGCCTAATTCCATAGGTTACAAACCTAAAACTAAAAAGGAAACTAAATCTTTAACTAAGACAATTAAGAAACTAAAAAGGAAATTAAACAAGACAATTAGGAAACTGAAAAGGAAAATAAACCTTTAACTGAGACAATTAGGAAACTAAACCTTAACAATTAAGAAAACTAATTAAAATTAATTACATCACTAATCTAAAGTAGAGAGATACTAACTGGATGATGGGAATAAAAGTTTGCACAATAATGAAGAAAGATAAGGTATTTTATTTAAATACCTGTAATACAGAGAAGAAAACTGACAGAATATAGCTGTGGAGGCCCATGGAAACATATAAGGTGCCCAACATACTACCAATAAAGATCACTGTAAAAGGAAGTCTCTGCATCATGAAACAAAGGAACAAATAACAGAAGCGAATCAGCTAAAATATCGAGAGGGTTTTGATAGAAATGTAATGAAAGAAATATCAAGCATACCTCTTTTGAGAACAGATGGCCTTAAAATCATTTTTTGCTTCAGCTGGTGTTATTTTTTGCAGGCTGTAGCGTGAAGGACCTGGAGCCTGTTATACAATAACCTCGCTGATTATTCTCATATGTGGATTCAGGTGTTTATTGCCCAGTTTCTTACATGACAGAATACATTTCTAGAAGCAGGAAATTGATAATTTGGCTTTGGCAGCTTTAAAGTAACTTAATTGGTCGAAAATTATTTCATATTCTAAAGCTCCCAGACTAAGAAGGAAAATATGTGCCATTTCCAATGTATTTTGAAAACCAAGTCAAACACTTGGAGAATGAGTCCTTTTGGCTTTCGATATTTTTAGTTAAGATACCTTGCCATCCTTTGAATATTTTAACCTTGGTAGAAGAGCTTTCCAATTTACTCAGTAATTTTTTTCTTTTCCATTTTTTTTTTCCTGAAACACAAACTGCATAGGCATTTTATTATTAAACTGATGAACGAAAATCAGACGAACGAAAATCAGATAAACGAATTATTTGCAACATTTTTCCCCCCTCTCAAAGAAACATCATGGAAAATAAAACAAACACAAAATCAATAACATGAGCGAACCACAGTTTGAACCATGCACAATTTTCTCTCTTTCTCAGACTTCTAATATCTCTTCTCCAATTGATCCATGGTCATTTTGTTTTCTGGCACTGATTGTAAAGCAGTTCTCAACTTCCAATTTACCCAGTAAAACAGTAACTAAAGATCAGGAATAAGGATGGAATAAGGATACTTATAGAGATTAAGTAACAATGAGTCATTATATGCTAGCCTATACGATTTCCACAGGTCAGTTTCTAAGGTGCCCAACAGACTACCCACAAAGAGGACTTTGCCTGTTGTGACAAAGATGTACCCTAATTTAGGCAATTAATCACAGGTATTTAGTAGATATATATCGTCTACTATGAAGACACACAAACCACAACCATGGAAAAGATCTAGTAGTCAACTCTGTACCACAGTTTTAATTATTAATATGTGTCTGTGTAGGAAACCGAGAACGAGAAGTGTGAAAAGAAACATGTATCATAGGGAGGGAAAAGAAATGGAGTCTCAACCCTATCAACAAGAACAGACCCTAATCTAAATAAATTTATGAGACTAAACTGGTAATTACAAAGAGCCCAATTTATGGAAAGAAGTTTGTACCTCCAACTATAAACAACGTCCCTGTAATCCAAAAGTTAGCATACATCCACAAGACTAGAATAGCAAAGAGCCCCACAATAAAAAGTCCAGGAGTGTAACCGAGATATTGAACAACAACTCCTGCAGCTCCCTGAAACAGTGGACTAAGCTATAAATATAATGAAATGAAATTTCATTTTATTGACGTATTACACTATTAAACTAAAATAGAAGGAACCTTGTAAAGCAACTTAACAAATAATTCTATGAAAGTAACTTGAAAATATATCGACTATTGCCCACTTCCATGACATTGTAAATCTACTGGGATCGTAATTCAAAGAACAGAATTTTTCCATATGGAACAACCAAAATCAACTTATTATTGATGCATTTCCAATGGACCCTCTCTTGTGTGTTTCAGCTTCTCCGGCCGCAGCAATGACTTAAGAAAAACTAATAACAAACAAAACATGGTTTAGATGTAATTAAGATTAAATTACTGTTTCAGAGACTGCATTTAATTAAGGAAGCTTACTCATTGGTCTCTACCGCAGCTTTAATCTCCGAGTCCAACCTTGAAAATCTTTTGGTGCCAAAAGTCCTGGAGAAAAGAAAAAAAAAAGAAAAAAAAACAGACTCAATTACAAACAGAGAATAAACTTTGAATGAGTACAGAAAGAATTTTGGAAATTGGAAAGATGTTTATTTGTTTCTTCCCCAGTTACACAAAAAAAAAACAACTCACCACAGCATTCAGTTGGAATCCATTACCCAAATTGAACTAAAAATTCATTAAATGGAAACGCAATCAAATTAGAAAAGCAGCAATATACAAGGCAATTACATTGTATTGGCCTCTCTTTTTTAGTACTTCTAATTTTAATTCTCTTTTTTTTTTTGTGAATAATATGTATAGCTCAAGTGGTTTGGTATTGGGTTTGACGAATCCGGTTGTTCTTTTGTTGGAAGAGTTGGTGTTATTCCCAGCTGTTACCACTGTGAAGGAACATGTGACTAGAAGCACAACTTCCCTGAATATTACATACACCGAAAGGAACCGAAGATGCAGATCTCTCCAAGTAGGAAGCATTTGGTGGTGACATCCGACGAAAACAACGGTGAGCCACCGAGGAGGACAAGGAAGTCATTGAAGAAGGAGGCGATATTCTTTTAGCATATTTGGGAGGGGAAAGGAACGCTCTGATCTTCAACGACGAGGAAGGGTGATCAAAGAGCGAGTGAGATTAAAAATTGAAATGAGCGAGTATGAGGAAACATTGAAAATCCCACTTACCTTCTTCACCACTGCCAACAGCCGCTACGTTGTAACTAGCGGGATGAGATGGCGACGGCGTGAGAACGGCAACGGTGACGGCGACGGCGTGAGAAGATTGGAATGCATTCACCGGTGAGAATGTGAGAAGAAATGGACAGATTCCATTTGGAGAAGAAAGGGTTTGCGAGTGGGAGAAGATTGAAAGAGTAAAGTAAGAGAGAGAATTTGTTATCAAAATGAAATTATTAAAATAAAAATTTAAATGGACCTTTAATGTCGGTTTAAAACCGACATTAAAGCTTGTTATTTTTTAAAAAAATAAAATTATTAAACTTAAAATTTAAATGAACCTTTAATGTCGGTTTTCAAAATGGCGGACCTTTAATGTCGGTTTAAAACCGACATTAAAGCTTACTCTTTAATGTCGGTGGAAAACCGACATTAAACATCCGCCTTTTCAAAACCGACATTAATGCTCATTTTGCATTTTTTCCAACCGACATTAAAGCCTATATTTCTTCTAGTGAAACTATTTACACTGTATAGAACAATTCTGAAAACGAAAAAAACCCACACATCCACCGTGTAAAATACCAAAAATGTCCAGTCAACAACGCGCGCGTAATATATTTGGTACAACAACACACGCGTAATACATTTGGTACACGATCGTTTAGATTTGACTATTGTTTGGTACACGATCGTTTAAGTTTGGTTACAATTTATTTTTTCAATTCTATCGTTTAATTTTGTTACACGATCGTTTAGATTTGTGTCCAAATCTAAACGATTTTTTTTTCAAAATATGGTACACGATCGTTAAGGTTTGGCTATTGTTTGATACACGATCGTTTAGATTTGGTTACAATTTATTTTGTCAATTCTATCTTTTAATTTTGTTACACGATTGTTTAATTTGGTTACTTTTAAATTTGGTTAGACAATTATTTAGATTTGTGTCCAAATCTAAACGATTTTTTTCGAAATATGGTACACGATCATTTAGATTTAACTCAAAATTTGGTACACAATCATTAGATTTGGTTACAATTTATTTTTTTCAATTCTATCGTTTAGTTTTGTTACACGATCATTTAATTTGGTTACGTTTAAATTTGGTTACACGATCATTTAGATGTGATCGTTTAGAAATCTAAACGACTTTTTTTTCAAAACTTGGTACACGATCGTTTAGATTTGGCTAAATGATTTTTTTAAATTCTTTTGCCACACGATCGTTTATTGTTTTATACGATCACTTAAATATGTCGACACAGTCGTTTAGATTTGTTTACACGATCGTTTAGATTTGTCTACACGATCATTTAGATTTGGATAAACGATTTTTTTAATTCTGTTGGTACACGGTCGTTTAGATTTGTCTACCGTTGATTTATTTTTTTACACAATCGTTTACATTTGGCTACTCTAATCTAAATGATTTGTTTCATGATATTTTATACATGATTTTCTAGATTTTGTTTTTTTTTTACACGATCGTTTAGAATTGGTTATCCAAATTTAAACGACGTAAAAAAAGAAAGAGGAAAAGAAGAAAGACGATGGAAAGAAATAACAAAAAAAAAAAAAGATGATGAAGAAGAAGAAGAAAGACGATAGAAAGATTAAACAACGTAAATGTAACGACCTAACTTTTCGGACTAAGCTGAGGTCTCTTGGTAGTACTAAGATTCGATAGTAAAATACACAAGCTCATAAAAGACCGGTTACAATTCATTAAAAACATTTAAAATATCACAAAAGCAATTTCGGGCCCTATTTTAAACCACGTTCTCAAGAGTTCCAAAATATAGTTCTCAAATCATCAAAACACAAAACCACCAATCAAATGTTCTAACCATGACTCGATCTGACAAATGAAAAATAACAAGTAACAAAATACATCAGCGGAAGCATAAAGAAAACCAGATGCGTCCATATGGGCTTCACGCATCCTTCTTGCCCCTCGCCGGTCTGCCCCTTGCCATACCCTTACCTGAAAAGTTAAAGAGAAAAAGGGTGAGTATAAAATATACCCAGTAAGGGACCTAGTATTGGGCCCGTTAGGGTAATAACGGTTAGCTTCCTCTAAAGAGGTACCCTACATAAACAGTCTAGTGGTTCTGTAGAACGCACACATCAATCAGTCTAGTGATCCCGAATGATACACGTATCAGCCGAGTGATCCCGAAGGATGCACATATCAGTCAAGTGACCCCGAAGGATGCACATATCAGTCTAGTGGCCCTGAAGGATGCACATATCAGTCTAGTGATCCCGAAGGATGCACATATCAGTCTAGTGATCTCGAAGGATACCATGCCTGTAAGATACACTACCCCATAGATAGAACTAACCATTACCCCTCAGTCCATTCTTAACCGTCTACAACAGTCACATCACAACATCGTTCAAGCTAACAGTTCTGTTCATAAGCTTAGTCATTCAGACCGTTTAGGTTTAGTCAATAGTCTCATCAGTCGCTATACATAAATCCAATCCACGCAATACCGTCACCTTTTCTAAATCCAGTCAACGAATCAATCATCTCTAGGTAAATACACCTGACAATCATTTCGTCTCAGTCCAAACGCTAGCACAATTACAAATAAACTATATTATGCATAACGTCCTTATTTTGCTTAACGTTCCCATTCAATCTACAGTACAGTCCATTAGTGAATACACAGTCTACACATGAGGTTTCCGAACCTTAGTCCATCAACTACATAACTCAATAATGAGCAACCAACAACATCCTTCAACTATACATAACATCAAGATTTTCATAATTTAAAGACATCACTATTTCGGTTAACAGCACGACCCATCAATATAACTATATCACACAAGACATTCAGGCGTCCGTACTCCATCAGTAGAACAACTCATTAACATCTAAACTCAATCGACTGCACATCCCATCATTATAACTAGGCTACACCTAGCAGTTATATGCTTATACTCAGTCGAAAGCATAACTTGGCAATGCCTTTTTAGTTTATACAAACAGTCGAACAGTACAGTTATTAAATTATAATTCTCATATCAGTCAATATGTGTCAATCTAAAATTGAGTCCAGTAGTAGAAGTCCCTTACCTGAAATGTAGCTAAATTCCTTGTTCAATTGATGTCCAAACGAATCCACCTAAATACAAACATAAGGGTTTAACAATGACATCACCGAAAATCCACATTACAAACGTTCCAAAGTAACTTCTACCGGCTTACCCAAAATAGAGGAGAGTTGGTTCTAACTACACTTGTCGTAACACTCATGAACTCGAGCGTCACCTCGCTAACACCTCCATGGGATCAACAGTTAACCTAACCAATCCGTCCAACATTTTAATCAGACATTTAAACCCACATCAACTAATGAAAACGTGAGAAATTTATCACATTGTCCTTACCAAAACTCACCGGGACTCAGCAGGATAGAACGGCTTACGCAGCTCGGTGAACCGAGAGATCGGCTTGGAAAAATGGCTCGGCTCGACTCGACTCTCGGCTCGCGGCTCGCGGCTTAAATCGGCTCATGGCTCGACTAGCGGCTTGGCTCAGCTCGGTTTGGCTCGGCTCAGAACTCGACTCGCGGCTCGACTTGGCGCTTCGTGAACGACGACCAAAGTCAACAAAAACCGTAGAAGAACACGACGTCGGCAGCGCGCGACTCTGCCTCAACGCAGCGAACGGTCGAACGAAGGAGGACGCACGGCGGCGACTGGGCGTGGGCAAACACACAGGGAGAAGACAGGGGCAACGGTGCAAGAACGGAGAAGGAGAAAATTGGAGTGTGGTGGTGGTTCAGACTCGACGATGTGTGGAGGAACGATAAGGGGAGTTTGGTTTGGTTCGACGAGGACTCGACGACCACTTTCGACCGAGGCCATCGGGCGTAGGAGAACGAGAGACGTGCGGCTACTGGCCGACGTTGAATGAAAAGGAAGGAAAGAGATGATCGAGATCTGCCATTGGAGAACGAAGATGGAACGACGCGCGGCTTGGAGAAACCGAGATGGAGACGGCGGTGCTGTCGGGAAAGAAGATGGAGAGGATTGGGGTGGCGGTCGGGCGAAGGAAGAAAAAGGAGAAGACAGGGGGGCGGCACGCGGGAGGGCTTAGGGTTTCTCTTTTTTTTTATATATATATAAATATAAATAAATATAAATATATATATATATATATATATATATATTATTAATAATAATATAATTAATAATAATAATAATAATAATAATATTTATATTATATTATTATTATATTATTTTATATCATATTATATTATAAAAGAAAATTCAAACCCTTCAATTTCTTTTTCTTTTCTCTTCTAAACCAAACAAAAATTAACATAAAAAATTTTAAGTTCTCGAAAATTAACACAAAATGTTAAAATTTAGCTTGAAATTTGGGGCGTTACAGTAAAAAAAAGTCAGAAAAGAATAAAGACGATGAAAATATTAAACGACGTGAAAAAGAATCAAAAAAGAAGAAAGACAGTTGAAAGAAATTGTAAAATCAGAAAAGAAGAAATACGATGGAAATAAATCGTAGTGAAAAAAAGGAAAAGAAGTACGATGGAAAGGTTTAACGACGTAAAAAAATGGAAAATACGAAAGATAATGGAAAGAAATCACAGAAAAAAAAAAAGAAGAGGAAAAGAAGAAAGATGATGAATGAAATTAAAGAGGAAGACGATGAAAGAAATCGCTAGAGGAGGAAGACAATTTCATCGCGAGGAAGAGAAAAAGATGGAAGGGCAAACTTAGAATATTTAAAAAATGGCTAACTTTATGGGTTTTGTTACACGGGCCATAAATAGTTTGGTGGTTTGTTACATTTATATAAGTTTTCCTAGAATAATCCTACAATTATTATTGACAATCAAATAGCGATCAAGATAGAGTATTAATTAAACAATAATTAGATAGCAATCACACATAACCAATTCGATAACATTACATAACAAATAACCATCAATAACAAATAACAATTAGACATGTTAAACAATATAAAGTACTAATTAGATGACAGCCATAGGATAATTAATCAATATAAAAAATGGGCGTATGCAAAAATAGCAAAAACAATTATGATAATAAGGTCCTTGTCAGTACATTTTCTAATTTGCAAAAGTTGCAAATTTAAAAGTGGATAACCCTCTAATAGCCCTCTGATAGTCGTCTAATATATCTAATTTCTTGTCATATTTGTCATATTTGCAACATGCAAAAAAGAAGTGCTATGGACTTTCTTTTTCTAAATTTTTTTTTTGTCAACTGATGCAATTTCCCTATAAAAAATTACTATGACAAAAGAAAAAGTAATCAAATTAAATGATAATCAGAAGGTAATCAAATAACTATCTTAAAAGGCTAATTAAATCCAAGGTAATCAAATTGCAATTACAAGGTAATCAAAGGACTATCTTAAAAAGCGAACTAAAATTAAAAATAAAAACAATAGAATGTAATCAGATGACTATCTCATATGGCTAACTAAAATTGAAAATAAAAACAGTAGAACAGTATCAAATGACTCTCGCTAGGCTAACTAAAAGTGAAAAAAAAAAAGTAAGGTAATCAGATAGCAATCGCATAACAATAAAGTTGTTTTAAAAAAATGAGGGATATTTTTGACTTTTTACATCAAGTCCATTTACAAATTTGGGCTAAGTTTATCGAATTTGCTATTTTTACGATTTAAAAATTGGATAATTATAATTTGTAGCAATTTTAGGAATAATAATTATGTGTGTAACAACATTTTTCAAAAATTGCAACCATAGCAAAGTCTATTAGTGATAGACTCTAATGTTTTATCAATGATAGACCTATATTTGCAATAGACTCCTATAATTGATAAACTTTGACAGATTTTGATATATTTGCATTTTTTTAGAAATGTTGTTATATATTTAATTATTTTTTAAATATAATTGCTATATTTACAACTATTCCTTGAAAATTCAACTAACATAAGCCTAATTTAATTGTTTTTTTTTTTTTTTTTTTGCTAATGATGTTGGTGGCCCTTTTTTTACGTGGGAAAAGTCGAATTAAAGGGTTACTTTTTTTCATCCAGTGAAATGATTCATTTTTCTCTATGTGTGCTTTGTTAGTTATTTTAATCTTATAATTTAATTATAATTATTTGAAAATTTTAAATATTATAAGTTGTGAAATCAGTAGTCAGTTCCGTGATCCCAAATCCTTTATTTGTTTTAATTATTATATTTCGGCTCAGATTTGGTTATTGGGATTTTTCGATTGGTTGGTTGTGCAGCTCCTTTATTGTCGATTTGTTTGAACTATATCTCTTTTTACTGGTTACATCATTATTAGTTGTGTGTTGGTTGTGGCACCAATAACTTGTTGATAACTTGTAGAAATACAAGTGATTATACCCTTTTAGATAGAATAATGAAACGAAAACACATAAGAAATGTGTCAAAACGTGCAGCTTATGTTGTAAATTCATAATATTCAGAAATACACTTTACATAAGCACCAAGTCGGTTTCATCCTGTTTTTAGTGTCTTAACATAGGATTATGAACAAAAGAAGAAGCTAGCAAATCGCAGAGGAACTTGCTTGAAGACTAGGTGAGAAGACCATATCAGTGGGCAAGAAGAGGTTAGCTAAAAGACAAAAGTGTTAGTTTGAGTTGATGCGACTTGACACATAGGCAACTTTCGGCGCTGACATGTCCAAAAGATTAGATTTCCCTCATAAATTTTCCTATATAAAGAACTTCATCTCCTTCAAGAAAAAGTGGCTCGAATAGGCCAAGTAAAGGTCTGGACCTAGAGTGGCTGACTATGTAAAGACTCCTTTTCGTCTTCTATAAAGTTTTTCATCATCTTCTCCGGTCATTTTAAGAGTGAGAGATTTGAGTGTAGAAGATCCCATCCCCATCTTCCCCTAACTTGTAATGCCACTTATATTGTTTCCTTTCTTTATATTTATTTGTAATGTACTTGTTCATATTGTACAATGGTTGAAGGCCTATATTATTTAATACATTGCATATCTATACCAGTTTCAATCTTCTATCTCTTTACTATTCATCCATCTCTGTGTTATCTGTAGTTTAAAATCTATGATAGATTCGTGATAAGATGGTTAGTTATATTTCTTATCACGTTAGTTGAGCTATTTTCATCACATGGCCAGTGTATATCGCCAACTACTTGAGAGGGTAAGTAGTAGGGATATGGCTAACGTGCGCAAGAAGGAGTTTGCACCTTGGCAGATTAACTTCCATCATTTGTGTCCCGAAAGGAGAACAAGTGTGGGTATTAGGAGCCGATAGGTTTCACCCTTAAACGAGAAGCTCTAAAAGTCTTGTAAGTGAAGTATTCTAGATATAACTTGTTTAATGCAGCTTGATCATTTTCTGAAAACTAAGCAAGTGTGGCCTTTAAAGAAACCGAGAACTGCTCGTCTTAATCATAGGCTTGTTGACTATGTTATATTGCATCAGGGGTATATTATTGCTTAATTGCCAGGTAATGCACAGACTTTCCTTCACCCCCTTCTTTTATGTAAGTTAGTGTTGGGTTTTATGTCCTAAAAGTCGTAGATAGTATATATAATTCATTGACCGTTGTTAATAAAGTGGTGTTATTATAATTTCAATAAATGTTATTGATTATATTATTAGTTTTCTCTTAATAACCTAAATCCAATATACTAACTACCTAAGTTGTTTGTTGAGTCTTTAACAGTATGTAAAGACATACAGGGATCAATATTCGAGATATAACTTAAAGGCTCTATAGTGAGGGTATCTAGTGTAATGAGTTCGCATAAGATCGGACCACGAAATAGTTACCACTAAATGTAACTCCATTAACTAGTTGGGTTCCTATCTCATTAGGATGACTTAGGTAACTTAGTCTTAATCCTGAGTGTATTATGAACTCTTGTTCGCAAAAAATTGTCCTTTGATTTGTACGGGTGATAGTGGCCATATTTCTGACTTAATATGTTTATCATTTTGGGGACAAGATTGAGTGGGGAGTTGGAAACATAATCACACAAGATGGAATTCACTCCTTCACGACTTTAGGGTAAGTAGATAAGTGTTCCTTAAATGGTGTCTCCGGGACTTGAACAAAGGACCCTTCCCTCTCAATGGCACGAGAGAGGTTTCTGTTTATTGGTTGGACCATAAATATGTTGTTCATTAAAGGAGCAATGATATTTAAGGACTAGAACTAACCTAAGGGTAAAACGGTAATTTTACCTAGCTGGTGTTACCTAGAAAATTAATATAATGTATAACAATAAATTATAATATAAAGTTTATATTTTAATTAAAATTATTATATATTTTAATTTTGGATTTTAGTAGATTCAGAGTCGTTAACTTGCGTAAATGTTCTTGCTCTTATCCATATTTTTTAAAATATAGCATGCTTAGCCATAGCCATAGAATTAGTTGCTTTAATTCCTTTTGCCAATGTATCGGTATTTTTATATTCCCAAATTAAATTGAGTAATGGTTCTATTTAGCTTTTCCTCTGTGCAAGGTCTCTCATCCCTTCAGTTAGTTCATAATTCCATCTCATATCCATCTTAATTTTTCTTTACAGATTCTCTAGAGTAGATAAGTAGATATAGTTTAAACTTATACTCTTTCACACTGTATAGTTTATTCTTTTATATTGCCTGATCGAATCCTAAAATTAAGTTTTGATATCAATTTTCTGTGACTCTACACCACTCGGATAAATCTATTGTTTCGCTTACACTTGGAAAAGCAATAGGAAAACTTGCACTCAAGGACTTAGAAAGTTACATAATGAAGAGATACATGAAAGCATCTAGTATGCAATGATCATGATCAATGACTCTTCATGTAGATTTAAATACCAATGTAAGTAGCAACACTATTCTCCTAAGCTCCAAAACTAATTTAACTAGCCAAAAGCGGAGTTTTTTGCACCGTTGAGTTGGCAACGAAAAAATTCAGGCACGCTGAGAGAAAAAGTGTTTTTCAGAAAAGCAACGTTGGTGATATATTACTGATCTACGATAAGTTTATGTGTGCTTCTTCTTGATAGAAATGACCTAAACGTAGAAAAGTGAAGTTTAGGAGATTGTAGGGAACCAAGATTATTTGATGATAATATTGCAAGTGGTTATTGATTAAGGGGGAGGGATCCTTATTAAAGTTATGGCTATTGTTTTTATGCAATTAAAGTTTTGATGTTTGAGTCAGTTCATGAACACGTTGATTTATGTTTAAAGTGTTGTACCTTCAGTCATAACGATGTTGTAATTGTTAATTACTACACGAGTAATATATGATCTCCTACTATGGGTCTAGGACCCCCTAGATGTAGATGCTAAATCATCGAACTGTGTTACCAAAGATTGATGTATCCCTTATTTTATTTATATGATTCTATAGTTATTCCTTTTGTTATTAAATCGTGGAACAACATAAAGTACAATAATAACTAAGTGTGTTTTCAAATTTGGTATCGGAGTGTGTTCAGTAGAAAGTTTGTGAAATGGAACAGATTCATGAAGGATGTTCAACTACCAAACCTCTTTTGTTTAACGGATCAAATTATGCTTACAGAAAAAAGAAAGAATGACAACCTTCTTAGAGTCAATTAACAGCAAGTCTTGGAAAGCTGTTGTAACTGGATGGGACCAACCGAGACAGATGCTACTAGTGAAGTGTCTCTTAAACCTAAAATCAAGTGGTCAAGTGCAAATGATGAAGCAGCTTTGGGGAATTCTTGTGCTTTGAATGCCCTCTTAATGGCGTAGATCAAAATGTGTTCAAATTAATTCATACATGCACATCTGGTAAGGAAGCATGGAGTATTTTAGAAGTGGCCTATGAAGAAACCTCTAAGGTAAAGATGTCACGACTGCATATTCTGACGTCAAAATTTGAAGACCTCAAAATGTCTGATGATGAATTAATTATTGAATTCATTATTCCTGTCCTGGACATTGAAAATTAGTTGTTTTCCCTAAGAAAAAAGATGTCAAAGCTTTGAAGTCAATTTCATAAGCATATGAAAAATTATAAAAATCACAACAACCGTGATTTTAATACTTCATCTTCATACTCTTACTAAAGGGATAAAGCCCTTACACAGCACATGAAAGATTTAACAGAGACCTTAGACTTAATTTAATTAGAAACTAAAAATAACAGTACATTAAAAATAGTATGTAAACAAATTTCTAAATTACTATAAGGCTAAGCATGCTTCTAAACAATATATGTTGAAGTCTCTATATCTACCAATCACCAAATTAGGGCACCAACAAAACTTGAAAACCTTTCTATTCTGTAAGCTAGAAATCTTGGTTTGTGAGAATAAAAATTCTTCTTGGAAAATTTTCAAGGAGATTTTTTTTCTTAAAGAGAATATGCAAAAAGGCAAAGGCAGAGTATTTGTCAAAACCCTTTGTGATTTTTGTTGTGCATATAACTCTCTCTTCTTAGGGAAGTTAGAGAGTATAGGAGAGCGTTGGAAAATCACCCATGTTCCTTATTAATTTAACAAATTCTATTTAAAATTAAAACTAAAATAATTAATTAAATTAAATAATTTGAACCTTCGTCCTTTCACCTTCATCTGTCGTACAAAAGGCGACGAAATTGTAACCTCGGGTGCATCTTCAAATGGTTGCGTCATGTAGAAACCCTTGCAAGTATTAACCATAGTGAACAATGATCAAAATGAACTGTTGTAACAGTGGGAATAAAGGGACGAACAGGTTAATGGTTGTTTTAAATAATCACTAGTTACGAACCCCATTATTTTAGGGGAGACTCTCCATATGCCAAAAAGATAGCCATTAAATCCTCAAGCGGCGCTGACATCCCTAATGATTCAGAATGCATAAAGATGCGCCGTCTTAATAGCTGGTCATGGAGTTAAATGCGACAAACTCCTAAACCAGTACGTAAATATTCAAACGTATTTGCATCTAGAGGCTTAGTGAATATATCAACTAATTGCAAGTTCGAGCAAATATGATCAAGTCTAATAACTTTATTTTCAACAAGTTCACGAATAAAATGATGTCAAATATCAATATGTTTGGTTCGACTATGTTGAACCGAATTTCTAGATACGTTAATGGCACTCATATTATCACAATATAAAGTCATGGTTTCTTGAGCAAACCCATATTCTTGTAACATGTTATTCATCCAAATCATCTGGGTACAAGCACTCCCTGTTGATATATATTTAGCTTCATATGTAGACAATGATACACAATTCTGTTTCTTACTGAACCATGAGATAAGATTGTTTCTACAAAGAAACAACCTTCAGAAGTGCTTTTCCTATCATTTGGAGAACCAGCCCAATCAGCATCACAATATCCAACCAAGGAAGAGGTTGTGTCAAAAGAATACAAAATTCCCAAACTCACTCGTCCCATGTACATATTTGAGAATTCGTTTAACAGCGGTCAAATGAGAAGTGCGAGGATCTGACTGAAATCGAGCACATATACCAACAGCATAGGCAATGTTAAGTTTTCTTCCCGTTAAATATAGAAGACTCTCAACCATGCTCCTATACAGTTTGTGATCTACTACTGTGCCATTAACATCTTTAGTAACTTTAACATGTGTCGCTGCTGGAGTCCTTTTATGTTGACATTGATCCAGACCAAAGTTTTTGACCACGTTCTTGGCATACTTCTCTTGAGATATAAATATACCCTCACTTCTCTGTTTGATCTGTAAACCTAGAAAAGAGGAAAGTTCTCCTACCATGCTCATTACAATTATGATTTCATTATGTTAATGAAGTTGTCAACAAGTGCCTTGGGAAATCCCCCAAATATAATATCAGCAACATAAATTTGTGCTACAATAAGCTCACTGCGTTCATACCAAGTTCGAGGAGCTTGCTTTAACCCATACAAAGCTTTATTTAACTTGTAAACATGCTGAGGAAATTTAGAATCGACAAACCCTTTTGGTTGAGCTACAAAGACTTCCTCGTTCAAGTAACCATTTAAGAAGGCGCTTTTGACATCCATTTGATATAATTTAAATTTTCGAATACACGATATTCCGTGCAGAAGGCGTATAGCTTCAAGTCTAGCGACAGGTGCGAAAGTGTCATCAAAGTCAATACCTTCTACCTGAGCATAACTTTCAACACCAAACGAGCTTTGTTCTTTGTTACATTCCCTGATTCATCAGTTTTATTCTTAAAAATCCACTTAGTTCCTATAACATTCACCCCGTCAGGCTTAGGAACCAAGGTCCACACATTATTACACTTAAATTGAAGTAATTCTTCTTGCATAGCGTTTATCCAGTATTCATCCTTGAGAGCATTCTCAACAGATGTGGGTTCTATTGCTAGCACATAACATAAATCAGCAATCATTTTCGTGTAATCTACTTTCTCTTTCCTTCAGGTAGTGATTCCACCTGATGAATCCCCTATTATGGAATTTGGGGGATGATTCTTTTTCACATGTGCAGACGGGACAAGTACGGTTTCATCATTCATAACTTCATCAGTTATTTTTTATGAATTTGTCTTCGTACTGTCTAACTGAAAATCATCTTTAGATATTTCCTTAAGAAGGGTAGAAGTAACATCAGGTATAACAGAAGTCTCATCATCCTCAATATTAAACTGGTTGACATTAGATTCAAAATCATTTACCACAACATTGATTGTTTCCATAACTGTTCCTAATTTAATATTAAAGACTCTGTACGCTCGACTATTCTGAAAGTATCCAAGAAAGATTCCTTGATCAGATTTCACATCCCACTTCTGATGATACTCTCTATCGGCTAGAATGTAACAAGTACTTCCAAAAATATGAAAATACTTAACATTTGGCTTCCTTTCCTTCCATAGTTCATATAATGTGACTGTCGTACCAGATTGAGTAGTGACCTTGTTGTGAATATGACATACTGTGTTAACGGCTTCGGTCCAAAAATTCAAAGGTAAGCTTTTGGCATGTATCATTACTCGAGCCATTTCTTGTAAAGTTCTGTTTTTTCGTTCAACTACTCCATTTTGCTGAGGAGTTGTGGGAGTAGCAAATTCATGATGGATTCCTTCCGACTGACAGAAATTATTAAGATCTTCATTATCAAACTCCTTCCCATGATCACTACGGATCCTGATTATCTTTTGCCTCTTTTCTCGTTGCAAATTCAAACATAGACTGATACATAATTTAACAGTATCTGATTTTCCTTTTAAGAACCAAACCCAAGTAAATCTAGAGTAGTAATCCACAACAACCAATACATACTTCTTTTCACCCAAACTTTCAGTTTGCATGGGACCCATAAGATAAAGATGTAGAAGTTCAAGGACTCTGATTGTATAACATTCCTTTAAACTTCTGTGAGAAGTTTTAGTTTTCTTTCCAACTTGACAGTCACCCCAAAAGAATTTGCCATTGATATCTAAAGAAGGAATGCCTACAACAGCCTCGTTTCTGATAATTTTATCTAAGCTTCTCAAGCTAATGTGTCCCAATTTCCTATGCCACAACCAGGTTTGATCAGAGTTAGTTAAATGACATATGTTTGAGCTAATGGAGCTCCAATGATAACAGTTATCTGTTTGTCATCTGCCACTCATAAACACTTGATTATTTTTGTTTGTAACTACACTACCAGTGTTGTTAAAATTTACACTGTATTCTTGGTCACATAGTTGACTTATACTAATAAAGTTTGCCTTCAGTCCATCCACATATCTAACTTCATTAAGACAGGGTAGATTACTTTTATCAATGTTTCCTTTTGTAATAATTCTTCCTTTGGCTCCATCTCCAAAAGTAACATGACCTGAGGCGCATTCCTCTAATTTAGTAAAGAATAATTGATTGCCAGTCATATGTCTTGAACATCCACTATCAAAGTACCAAACATCAATAGAGGTTTGAACTGTTGTAAATGCAACCTTTCACTTCTCAGAAGTCTTCACTCTCCAAATCATGTGAGTTCCTCTTATACTTTTGTTCCATTTTGCAAACATAAAATTATTCTGATGGTTTTCAAATTTTGACTTCTGCTGATATCTCCTATCTCTTAGTAATTTGTAGCAAAATGACCGAATATGACCTCTTTGACCACAATAATAACAAACCCATCTGGAAGATTTAGCAACTGTATTAGTAATCACAGTTTCACAATTTGGTTCGGTTGTTCCTTTTACTGAAGCTGGAACAAATCTTACTTCAGGTGTAAACTTGGCACTCCTCATGGAAGCATCAAACTCGAGGCCATATTTACTTGAGTCATTCTGTCTTGAGTTCAGGATTGAGTCTAAGCTGTCAGTTCCTAAATTTAGCATTTTCACAGACTTAATTGTCTGATCATACTCATTCTGAACCTCTTTCAATTTCACTTTAAGAGATGATATGACTCCCATCGACGATTCATTTTCTTCAATCAAATCTTGAATTCTTTCTTTTTGAATAGCTCTGGCTTCTGCGTCTTCCTTCCTCAGCATTTTGAGTTTTTCAAGCATTAGCTCTTCATCCTCATCATTATCAGAAAACTCATTATCATCTTCAGGATTGATTTCTGTAATACTCTCTGTGAAGGCATTCATGCCATGATCAACTTCGTCATCATCTGAGTCCTCATCAGACAAGGTAGCATAATAATTTTTCTTTTGTCTTCTGAGATACGTGGGACATTCAGGCTGATAATGACCAAACTCCTCACATTCTCTACATTTAAAAGACCTCCCTACATCTTCTTTTTTCTTACCATAGTCGCTATTTCTTCTGTATGAGAAGTCATTAACCTTTCTTGTAGAGTTATCACCATTGTGACTTCAAGTTTTGACAGTTGTTCCAGCAGTATTCATATTTTTGAACTTCTTGACCATCTTAGAGAATTGCTTCGTTAAGAGAGCTATTGACTCATCCTGATTAACTTCATTATCAGACTGATTTACTGGTCTCCTGTTCATAGGCTGATTTAAAGGCAATCCCCTAATCTTTCTTACTTTCTCTATTTGACATAGCCATTTCAAAAGTAAATAGCGACCCAAATAGCTCATCAAGTTTTAAAGTTGTTAAATCTTGGGCTTCTTCTATGGCAGTGACCTTCATGTCAAACTTCCTGGGTAAAGAGCGTAACACTTTCCGAACAATTTTAGACTTAGATATCTTTTCACCAAGTACTAGCGAATCATTAGCTATCTCCAGAACCCTTTCATTATATTCAGAGACTGACCCATCTTAAGTCATTTTCAAGGCTTCGAATTTTGAAGTTATCAACTGCAGTCTGGATATCTTCACTTTAGAAGTTCCTTCGTATGCAACATCCAATATTTTCCAAGCTTCTTTAGCAGTAGTGCAGGAGTTAATAAGTTTGAACACGTTTAAATCCACAACGTTGAAGATTGCATTTATAGCTCTAGCATTTCCAACTAAAGCTTGTTCTTCAGCATCTGTCTAGTCAACTTCCGGTTTTGGCACTGATACTCCATCCACAGTAACCATTGGAGGTTCATAACCAGCAACAAGGACTCTCCATGCTTTTTCATCTAAAGTTTTAATGAAGAATATCATACGAGGCTTCCAGTATGAGTAATTTTTTCCATCCGATATAGGAGGACGAGAAGCTGATGGTCCCTCTCTAATTATCTCCATGATCTAATAACTCGCTCTAATACCAATTGAAAAAACAATGAGATAATAAAATCTTCAGTTAATACTAAAGCTAATAACTTTTGTAATAACTAGAGGGACAGCATAAGAGAATAATACAAAAAACTTTGTTAACCCAGTTTGGTCAATATTGCCTACGTTTGGAGAGTTGCGCACAGCCCTAATGAGTAATCTTTATTAATATTCACTTGAGTCAATATACATCAATACAACATATGGTACTCTGTTCAATTATATGACATAATAACATGTGTCTTGACATCGACTCCAGGCTCCCCCTGAATTACTTTTCTTCACGATGTCCGGCTTCAGGCTCCCCCTGAACACATGAGCGAATATCTTTGACAACGTCTTTAGATTCCTCTAAAGATCTCAATGATCACACAAATCACTGTCTCGTTTGTTACTCATCAATTATTGCAACTTAGATCAACATGTCGATCTCATAGACATAAGATGATAATACCTTTAGAATTTGGTAGCTTCTGCAGACGACCTCTGACGTGAACAATCTTCTTCAACTTTTGTTTCTCAGTTTTTCGTCACTATCAAAACCACTCCGTAACAACCTATTTATACATATATATTATATGTATAAATCTTTTTTTCTTTTGAAGATAAATAACAAGATTCCTAAAATAATAGAAAATATTTTATCCTTTGAATATCTCATCCTTTTATTAATTCATTAATCAAAGATATATAATTAAAGATATTCCCAAAAATCTTTTAGATAAAATCTTCAACAATACCAATGAAGCCATAACAAAATCAACATAAAAGCCAAAACAAAATCAATATAAACGAAATATATTTGAATTCCAATAATCTCAAAATAATCAGATGGTATTTAGATAACAGTCTCATAACAATCAAATGGTTAATAAAGATCTATAAGATAACAATCAGATGGTATTTAGATAACGATTGCAAACTAATTAAGTTACGTAGTCAATCTCCTTCTAAAATATAAACTAAGAAAAATCAAACTATCTTCTAGCATCCTCAATCCTCCCATAATACTAAGAGAATATAAATTGCATAAGTATCAATGTTTATTTTATCCTATTTTTAGTATTATAAAGAAAAGAAGAAAGCCAATGAATCGCAAAGGAGTGCATGCTATCGATCAGAAGCTTGCCTGAAAACTAAACATCTCTAGACAAGGAACCACATCAGCACGCGATAAGGATTCACTAATAGACAAGAATGGTAGTTGGAGTTGATATGACTTGACAAAGGCTGCAATCGACACTGACATGATTAGAAAATAGAAGTTTCCTCCAAAAGTAGTCTATATAAAGTCTCCTTCTACACCAAGTAACTCGCCTAGTATGAATGGACCAAAACTTTGAGAGCTCCACTGGAGCTAATGAAAAAGACTAGCCTTTTCGCTTTCTATAAAAGTTCAACCTCTACTCCAGTCAATCTTGTAAAGAGCTTAGAGAGAGATTAGAAAGAGATTCCATCATCTTCTTTCCCCTAACTTGTAAAAGAGCTAAAAAATGCTTAGGCATTCTACGGCTCAGCTCATCCTTTTTACTTTCCATTTTTTGATTTGTTCATTGTAATGTACGACTTTATATTGGACATTGGTCGAAGACCTACACTTTTTAATACATTGCAAGTTCATTCCTTTTCAATCCATCATGTCTTTACTATTCATCTATCAAAGTGTTATAAGTAGTTTATGCTTGTAATAGGTTCCTAATAAGAAATATAACTTATAAGGTTTACCGGGTTAGTGAACTATACTCCATTGTTTAACCAGCATTTGTCGCTAACTACTAAGAGAGTAAGTAGAAAGGACATAGCTAACGCGCACAAGAGGGAGTTTGGAGACAAACTCTACCTTGGCGATTAAAGCTCCATCATTTTTGTCCTGAAAGGAGAACAAGTGTGGTAATTTGGCACCTAGAGGTTGCCACCTTTAAAAAAGAGGTAATATGAATCTTGTAAGCAAAAACTTCTATATAGATGTCGCTTAACTAAGCTCTATCATTTGCATCCCGAGAGGCGAGCAAGTATCCATTTAAGGCACTGAGAGGTGCTCGCCTTAATTAAAAGCTAATAAACTGATCTCTATCATATCAAGGTCTATCGCATAGTTTAATCGTGTATGATAGAGAGACCTTCCTTCACATCTTCTTAATACAATTTAGATCACTTTCCACTCTTATCCCACTTCTTGCTACCTTTACAGAATCTCTAGTGTAGATATTAGAATTAGTACATATACTTGCATTAACTTTATGTTGCATAGAGTTTGTATACCGCCTAGAAAAGTAGTAAGCTTTATCACTAAGATCTGATAGCATCTCCTTACATTCGACCCTTGCTTACCCAGGAAACCTATCATTTCGCTTACATTTGGGCAAGCAATAGGAAAACGTGTATCCAACGAGGATTTAGTAACTACACGAGGACAAGAGCTTGTACTTTTTATTGCATAGCCCTGACCTAGACACATAGTGAACATCTCACATGCATGACAGCATAGAGAGGTTTGCCATATGAATTTAACTTACGCATCTCAATTGTGCAAACCCATGCGATAAGACTATAAATGAAACACGACACTAAATCTAAAAACCAAACTAAATCTCAAATACCAACAACCCATTCTACGAAATTTCATTCCTCCACAAACTCATTTTGAGCAAATCAAGATAACACAACGTTCCAAGAAAGAACATCATTCTCAGGTATCCGATTAAAAATTTTCTCTACAAGACAGAAACAAAGATGCAAAAGTATGTTGCAAATATTGTTTAACAACTTCAGAGCTATCAAAAAGAATATCATAAGATGATATTGTATATAAGTGTAACATCCAAAGTTTTTAGTAATCTTAAATCAATTGTCTCAAACTAATGAGTTTTAATTTTCCTTTTATTTTGGAGTTCGAGTCAAAATAGAGATAATTTGAGGATAAATGGTTAGAGATTAAAGATCTTATAAAGAAACAAAATTTGAATCTGAAATTAAAGAAAAAGGAAGAAAATCAAATTTGTTCACACTGCCTTGGAAGCTCATTTCAAGTCAAATAGAAATCAAATTGGAATCACATGTAAATCAAATAGCAATCAACTTGAAATCACATAGAAATCAAATAAATATGAACTGGCTGAGATATGCTGAGTTATTAAAAAAAAGTTCTTTGGAATTCAAAAGTAGGCCTAAACTAGTGGTGATATGCTGATATTTAACTACATTCCTTCTCTCTATACATTTCTCTCTGTATAACATTTATTTGTAGAGTGACCACTCTTCATGTTATACTAATTTTCTTATATAGTTTTTAAAAAATGTTTGATGAAATAATTAATTTATGAGTAAAAACAAAAACAAAAACTAAGCTTTTCAAAGGAAAATCTCAAATTTTCATATGCCAGCTACTATAAGTAAAAAGGAAAAATGGTTATTAGTGTTGCCTATCTCTTTAAAGCATATTGCAATTTTTGACGACAATTTGGATTTGTCATGCTTTTAGGAACTCTAAGTTTACTTACAATTTTCCCTTCGATTTTCCTTGAAAACATGCAGTCATTAACTTCACCAAAGTTGTCATTGTCATCGCGAACAACATCTAAAACTAATTAAGTACTGCACAATTTTCATTGTCGTTCCTTTGACACCTCCACTGTGTTCGATCTCAATAGTCCACTTCCCAATCTTTTTAATTTTAGAGAGAAAAATCCCAATCTTCTAAATTTTAGAGAGAGAGAGGGTGAGCTTACCGGTAGCGACAACTATCGAACAATGTTGTTGGCAATCGATGGACAAGCAATGGAACGTTGAACAATTTGGGGATTGGAATGTGTGAGAGCAAGAGTAATGACTGTGAATAAGGTTTAGGTAAACATGTGTTAAGGGGATTTATATTCAAGGGTAAAATGGGAATACAAAAATAATTAAAATGGAAGTTTGATTTTTTTTTCTATTTTTTGCAAAATTTAAAGAACCCAAGATATGTTTTTTATTTCCTTAATAAGTTTTGTTATCCGTTATAATGTCCCATTGAAATACATAGACTCCATTTTGAGGTCCATAACTTTGATCCACTAGTCACTGTCCACGTCATCCATTGTCTGTTTATAGGTTAATGGATCCTCTATACCATTGATAACTTATAGAAATACAAGTTATTGTAGTCTCTTTGATAGAATAATAAGGCCAAAATGTAGAAGAAGTGTATCAAAATACCATAACTATATTGAAAAAGCATAAATATTTAGAAATACACTTTACATAAGCATTTATATTTATTTTACCGTGTTTCAGTGTCTTAACACAGGAATAAAAGCAAAAGAAGAGATTAGTGAATCGTAGAGGATATCGCGCAAGAGCAACACGAGAAGAGCCCATCTGGCGAAAACAAATGTTAAGCCAAGAGCTTCATCACTACGCGAGAACGATTCACTAGAAGACAAGAATGGTAGTTGGGCATGATGTGACTTGACAATGGCAACTTTCGACACTAACATGATCAAAAGAATAGAAGTTTCCCACCAAAAGTTGCCTACATAAAAGACTCCATCACCATCAAGAGAGAGGGACCCGAATAGGCTAAAGAGTTGGCTATGTGGAAAGTCATATGTTGACCTTTGGCCAAAGTGCCTGAATGAGCCAAAACCTAGAGAGCGGAGGAAAGGAGTAGCATTTTCGTTGTTTGTAAAAGTCATCTTCTTCTTCTCCGACCAAGCTGTGAGTGAGAGCTTAGAGTTTGAAGGAAATGAAGTTCATTTCCCACTTCTTCTAACTTGTAAACATTTTTCATTCTCTTTTCTTCCCATTTTTGTATTTTTTGTAATTTATGTTATTCATATTGTACAATGACCGAAGACCTACATTCTTTAATATATATTACATGTTTATATCTCTCCAATCCATTCATCTCTTTACTATTCATCTATCAATGTGTTATTTGTACTTCACTATTATTGTGATAAGTTCTTGATAAGTTGCTTTGCTTATAACTCTTATCACATTAGTTGAGCTATTTTCATCACCTGGCCAATGCTTATTGCCAACTACTCGAGAGGACAAGTAGTAAGGATATGGCGAATGCACGCAGAAAGGGGTTTGGAGAAAAACTCCACCTTGACAAAATAACTTCCATCATTTATACCCCGAAAGGAGGACAAGTGTGGATAATAGGCACCGAGAGGTTGTTGTCCTTAACCCGAAGCTCTATACGTTTTATAAGTGAATCCTTCTAGATATATCTCATCTAACTAGGTTAAGTCATTTGTACCTCAAAAGGAGGACAAGTGTGACGTTTAAAGACTACGAGAAGAGCTCGCCTTAATCATCAACTAGTTATGAGAGTCATATCACATCAAGACTTTCATGGTCAAATCGCCTAGTCATGCATAGACATTCCTTCACCCATTCTTTATACAAGTTAGTTCATATCTCCTTCTTGCATCCATCTAAATCTCCTTTACTGAATCTCTAGCGTACATAAGTAGTTATAGTTAAGTTCACATTCATTTATTTATTTATTCATTATTCTTTTATACCACCTAATTGATGAGTAAATCATATAACTAAATTTTGATATTAGTTCCCTGTGTTCAACTCTGGATCATCCAAATAAACCTATTGTTTCGCTTAGACTTGGACAAGTAATAGAAAAACTTGTACACGAAAAGGACTTAGCTTTAATATAATGAAGAGATTCTCAAGGAGCATTTTGCATGCAATGATCTTGAATCAATGACAGATTAAGAAGGATGAGTTATAGTTTACCTCACTAAGTCCATAGCAAACAACCACCAAGTAGCCATCATCAGGTATGACGACTTGAGTTTTAGTTAAACCCAAGTAAAATCAGACTGATGAACAATCCTCCTACTATGTCGAGGCTCTCTCAACTCTTGAGAAGGATGTGATTGACCAGATTTTCTAGTTTTATTAACTACTTTAGTGGATGAACTAGGTATATCTATAGCATCTTGGGAAATCTCATTTAATATTAGATTACTGTGAGATTGATGATACCTAATGTGGTCTTCCTCTAAGAATGTGGTATTTGTCGATACAAATAATTTATTATCTTGAGGATCGTAAAACAAATCACTTCTTGATTCATTTGGATAACCTATAAATATGTAACGACAAAACTTTTTAAACTAAGCTGAAGTCATTACTTTAAAATTCAACCTAAAACAAATCGTTAAAATTAAAAAGATTGTATTATAAAAAAAAACATTTGTTTCAAAATAAACATTAAAGAAAAGTTTACTTTGAGCCCTATTTCAAAAAAGATAAAAATACAAAAATATTTGTGTTTTAAGACACAACAAAACATACAATCATTTTAAACATAAAACTCATTTCAATCATCTAAACTTAAATGCAGTAAAAACTTTAAGCGAAAGCATTTTCAAAAGATTCCCATATGGCATTCACGAGTTTTTCTTGTTCCTCGTCAGTCTGCCTCTAGCATTACCTTTGCCTGATAAAGTTAAACACGAAAAGGGTGAGTATAAAAATATACCTAGTAATAGACCCACTACTGGTTCCGTTAGGGGTAAAAACTGTTAACTTCCTATTAGATGATACCCTGCATCATAACAGTTTTGTGATCTCATAGGATACACATCAATCAGTCTAGTGATCCCGTAGGATACACATAATCAGTCTAATGATCCCAAAGGATGCACATATTCAGTTTAGTGATCTTAAAGGATGCACAATATGTGGTGGTCCTGTAGGACGTCGTGCCTACAAGATATACAATCCCATAGCTAAAGCTAATAGTTTCCCCTCAATCCATATAAATTCATACCAGTATAAACAGTCCAATACAGTGAACTCAAAAATATGATCCAATCTATCCACGTATTTCAATTCAACATATAAGCAATCAAATTAATCATACAAGTACATATTCAATCATCAGTGTAGCAAGTCCTCCATACATCCAAACTTATGCATAACCAGTCAAAATATGGAAGTTTACACTAGTCAGTCAAATCGTCTCATACGATACATCTCAATTTAATTTGGACTCCAGTAGTAGAAATTCCTTACTTCGAGATGAGCTAAAATTTTCTCTCTTACTGACAGTCCAGAATCTCCCAATTAAATGGTTCCTAAACAATAAGGAAAATTTCAATAATTTTAATTAATTTTTCCTCCATATTAATTTTAAATTGAGAAGGAAGCCACAGAAGTTGATTATTGTTGTGGTTGATTTTCTTGCACCACATTCTTTCCTTTGTCACCAATTTTGACAACAGAAGTTTGACTCGACTAAGCAGTTTCACGAGTCTACATGTGCTTTCTCAAAGCTGTGATTTTGCGGTCTCATTCCTCGACAACCTTCATCAGGAGATTAATATTTCTCTCCATTCCGCCATGGCAACCTTGGTCGTTACATCAACCATCATGACAGACATCACGTCAGGGTGTGCTTTCCTCTTTGACTTGCTAGAGGCATAATCCCAACTTTAGGAGACTCCATCAATTGCTTAAGAATGCTTTACGCAATGAAAGAACCTTGATCCTGCTTCGGATGATCCGCTTAAAATGATTGCAGGTGACAGGTCCTATATAAAATTAAACTTGCCTTTATGTTGTATTTGTGTTGATTTGATGTAATGTGGTTCGATCTCTAGTATTTGATCCTCTAGTTCTCTCTCAGTTGAATGCCTACGTTTGATTTGAAGAAGCGGAGCATGTGACGTTCTTGAAGTTGGAATCTTGGAAAAAAAATTGTATCTTTAAAGGAACTTCAATCTTCGCAGGTAGTTGGCTTTAGGAGTTAAGGAATCTTCTAACTCTTGAGATAATTCTTTCTAGACCTTCTGGAGTAAAAAACTTTTATCACCCTACCAAATGAAGATAACTCCTCTATTTATAGAGTTCTCTAGTAGGCTTTATGGGCTTGGGTCTGGTTGGTCCACTGATAACTTGTAGAAATATAGATTATTATGGCCTTTTAGGTAGAAAAGTGGAGTTCTCTAGTAGCCAAAACGCATAACCTTTCCCCCAAATGCATCTTATAACCCCCATAACCCAACCCTTCTCTCAAACGACCCCTTAATATGTATCATATACACATTGAACTTTAACCTATAGTTTTAATATGAATCTAATTCATATTAAATTAATATTTGAACTCATTCCAGAATAATAATCCTTAATACAATGATATGAGATTAATTGGTTAAACTCATTAATTAATAAATATTCGTTAATTATGTGTACACTCCACTAAAAACACGTTGTTGAACTCTTCTCACTATAGATATATTTCTGTGCCCACAGATATAGATCAATAACAGTAAGTTAGTCTTTCTCAAGTGTTTGTAACACCAACTGGGTCAAATTATTGTTTTACCCCTTATTACTTCCAGTCCTTAAATACCAGTGCTCCTCTAATGAAAAACTTGTTTATGGTCTAACCAATAAATAGAAATCTCTAAAGTCGGGAAGGAGTGAGTTCAATCTTGTGTGATTATGTTCCCAACTCCCCAACTCGGTCTTGTCCCCAAAATGATAAGCATATTGAGTCGACAATCTGGCCACTCTCACCCATATAAAATAAAGGACAATTCCTTGCAACCTCTTGAATAATAATCTTTTCTTCTCAAAATTCCAGAATAATAATCCTTAATATTCTGATCTCATCCTCTATTTGTACTACTCCTAAAACAAGCTTAGTCATGCTTTTAAGCTCTGGGTAAATCGTCACTCCCTGCTTCTTCGTGGTCCACGTGTGATCTTAAGATTTAACTTAATCATGCTTAGCTTAAACCTTACACGTGGTCTATTAAATAAATTTAAGAAAATTTTTAGTTTCTTCTTGCCAAGTTCTATTTTACAAAAAACTCTAATCGCCTAACCTTTCAAAAGTCTTGTCACATAACCTTTCTCGCGGGCTAACCAACCTCTTCTTACATAGTCCACCCAAAATGTCTATTTTAAGATAGTTAGTGAAATATTTACTCCTTATCTTAGCTACGAGTCTTACAGTTTGCATAAGACATTACCATTAAATAGTCACTTTTACGTTATAACACCATTGGCATTTTAAAACTGACTATTTTTTTTAATTTGATGACCTAGGTAACTTAACCTTAATTCTACGCTAAATATAAACTCATGTTCACACGAGATTAATCCTTAAATCTGGATAGGTGAATGTAGCTCATCAGCACTGGCCTAACATGCCTCCCATTTCAGTGATAAAATCGCTGAGGACATAGGGTGCAAGATGGAATTCACTCCGAACCTCATTAGAGTTAGTAGATAGGTTGTTTCCTTATGCAATGAATCTAGGTCTTGAACAACGGGCCCCACCCTCTCATTATCCCGATGGGGATTCGGTTTATAGGTTGGACCTTAAACCAATTGTTCATTAGAGGATCGGTGGTACATAAGGAACAAGAAGTAATCTCAAGGATAAAACGGTAAATTGACCCAGTTGAGATTACGAATAATCTATGAAAGATTAACTTACTAATTGTGGTTATATCTGGTGGACATGAATATATATATATATATATATATATATATAGTGAGGGGAGTTGTAACTACGAGACTTTAGTGGAATGATCCGTTAGCTAGCAAATGTTTAATTAGCTTGGTCTAGAAGAGCTTAGTAAGTTAATCTTGGATCGTTCGAGCCCATGATTTATAGGTCCACTAGATCCCTCTACTAACCTTATTACGGTAATAAAATTTAGAACAAGGTTATCGAAAATTTTGAAATAGTTCAAATTAATTTAGTTAAAAATGTCTGATATTACTAACTAGTTTTTTAGAAGTAAAAGATATTTAAATAAGATTTAAATATTGATAAATTCGAACAGAGATTCGAATTGATTCAATTGGATTGATCGGGATTTGACATAATATTATTTTATTAATGTTAATTAATTAGATTAATTAATAAGATTAATTAATATTAAATAATAAATAATTAAAAATTGTTTTTTAGTAAATCAATTTAAAAATCAAATTTCTTGAAATTTGAATTTCAATTTGTTTTCTTCCTAAGATACAAACTCAACCTCTTCCACCGCGTGGATTTCTTCAACAAATTATTCTTCTTAACTTATATATATATATATATATATATATATATATATATATATATATATATATATATATATATATATATATTGAAGAGGTTGTTCAATTAAGAGGGGTGGATTCAGAAAAAGAAATTCACGAGAAATTTGTAGTTTTTTTGGAAAATTTTCATATTTTCAGTTTCTCTCAAAAATTCGTAAAATCAGTCTCCGGTTCGATCCCATAATCACATTATAAAGCTAGAGAACAGTAGAAAAAACTCTCGTGGTCGTCTACGATTTAGAATCAACAAAAACAATCGAGAAACGAATGAGAACTTCAAATTCTAAGGTTAGTATGTGTTCTTCAATTTTATGTTTTTCTAATTTCTATTTTTCAATTTCACGTTAAATGAGATGAAATGTTTTATTTAATTCTACTTCGCTGTCATGCTCGTTTTTCCATCCGTTTTAAATTTTATTCGTAATTTAATTTGATTTGAGGATAAAAAATTTAAATTTAAATTTAATAATTTGAAATATAGACAAATTTTAATTTGAGATAAGGATGAGTTTTCAATCCTACTCTAAGTTGAGACAAATAGAAATCCTCAATCTTGGAATAAGGTTGGAGAATCTCAAATAAAATTTTTTTAAAGTAACGTAAGATACTAGATTTTATTTTCTATTTTATTATTAAAAAAGATTTGATATCATTCTAAATTTTATTAGAGATTGAAGTCGTTGATCTTATAAATAAACTCATACTTTGAT
Source organism: Cucumis melo (assembly GCF_025177605.1). NCBI lineage: Eukaryota > Viridiplantae > Streptophyta > Magnoliopsida > Cucurbitales > Cucurbitaceae > Cucumis > Cucumis melo. Next base: position 12,065,450 of record NC_066868.1, read on the forward strand.
CATTTTTTCTTATTATGATCAAGCCAAAGAAAGGTATGGAAAAAAAACTTCCCTTTCTTTCTTTTTTTTCCCTTCCTTTCTAACTTCTTTTTTTCTAACTTCTTTTTTTCTAACTTTCTCTATTTTTTTTTTAACTTTCTCTCTCCTTATTTTTCCTTTTTTTTTTTCTTTTCTAACTTTTTGTCCTTTTTTCTTTACTCTTTTTGCTTCCAAACATATTTTCAAAAGAAAGCTTTTTTTTTTTCTTTTTTCGCTATCGTTTGCACTAATAGAAATACAAAGGATTACCATATGGTTCACACTACACATAAATATTGTCAATAATAGAGATACAATATGTGTGCTTACCTTTCAATTAGTTGTCACAGTCATCAATCTTTTCAAAACAAATTGATGTCATAAGGAACACCAAAAACTATAATGTTGATTGAGTGATGGTTTTAGTTACAAAACACTAATTGTGACCATGCACATTTTCCATGCACGCTACTAACCAAAGGTAGAAAGATCAAGATCTAGAAAGGAGGTGGTATTAGTAGGTACTAATAGACATAGGTGAAATGTAAATTTTTCAAAGTACTTACGTTGGGTAATGAGCACCAAACTGATTAGCAAAAAGTTGAAGGTCAGACACTCTACTAGGGTTAATACCAACAGCTAATGCACAAGTAGAAACTGTGACCAAATCCTGCCTAATAGCAAAAAGGCATACATCGATAGCTTTCGAAAGCTCCTTCCTGAAATTTAACAAATAAAGTAAAGAATGAGACACCTATACAAACACACTATTCCATTAAGACCTAATACGTGCATTTGAGAGTTCATCATGAAACCCAAGTATACGTACAAAAGATATCTTGAGAAAGAAAGAGAAACAAAACGTAGGATATATGTACTTGCATTTTTAAAGTAGACTAGAATTCTCTTATTAGACAAGAACAGGTATACGCATCAAAATTCTACTTTCTTTGGAGTATCAATTAAAAGAAGAGACGTAATTATGTATGTATATCATGAATCAGAATGACCATATACATCCTTACCAAGTACACTGCCATGAAGAGATCCATAACAAACAAGGCGCAGACCACCTACATTAGTCTACATTTCCACCAATCGGGGCAGCTTCTTTTAGCACCCAAGTCCAGTGGCATTATGAATCTGAATGAAGGCATAAAATATCGTGAAAATAATTTGATGATGAGCAAGTGCTATCAGATTCAGCAACAAAATCTCGATAACAAACATATCAAAGAAAACTGCTCAAGAAAATATATAAAAACATGAGTCATCATGTTCCTAATGCAAGAAAAGTAATAGAGAAGTAAAGTATAAAAGCAGAAATACCTTTGCTTAGTTTGCCATTGATGTGAAAATTAAACAGCAACTTCAGGGGAACACTCACTCTATGCAAGACCATTGATATCAATATGGACTCATTTCATTTACCATTTGAAGAAAATGGAAGACCGATAAGGAACATTTAATTAGGAAACGAAAAGGGAAAGTATATGTACTGAGAAGCTAACATGAAGGGAAGGACTGACAATATTACACAATACGTGGAAGAAATCATATGATGCAGATATTCTTGGATATCACCCACTTCAGACGCTATATAACCACTCTCAGAATCAATGAAAATCAAAGAACAAAAAAAATCGTCCAGGTTTAATATCTAAACAAATACTAATAACAACAACAACAATAATAATAATTTCTCACCATTTCTATCATCAAAATGTCTCCCAAGATCATTACACAAACAAAACCAGAAAGAAAAAAACACAAAAACTAACGTTTTCCTCGGACGAAAACCTTGTGGACAGGCCTTTCCTTACCAAAGAGGCGATAAACTTAGATTTGATAGAAGCAGAAGTATCATCCTTATCATCATCACAATCAGAAGAAGAGGAATCAATGAGTTATATTATTCATTCTAATTATTAAATTCCATTAAAGAAGTTTGTGGTAAAGATTAATTTTAGTAGACTTAAAATTAGGAACTATTATGGAAAGACTAAAACACTATTTCAACCAAAAAGAACCATATGTAATCCCCGTCTAAAGTATGGGGAAAAGAGTATAGGCATAAAGACCAAGTCAATAGAAACAGATGACTACAAATAGAGAAAATATGATCACTAAGAAAATGTGGAACCTTGATAGCAACATCCTTAGTCGCTCTATCAATAAAACATGACAAGATCTTCATCAAAGTCATCAAACATCTCATTTTTAATCTTCGTTTGCAGCCACACTAGCATAACCAAAGTTATCTATACCATCTGCCAAGGTACCTGATAAGCTGCTCATGGATTCCACCCTTACCCAATCAAGAACCTCAAGTGGCATTATATTCTCAAAAGTCGAGTTCTCTATATTTAATCGAGTCCCCTCGCAGTTGTCCATAAGATGACCTACATAAAGTAAGGACTATATCATGAACGTGGATGAAATTAGTGTTGGAATTTATGTCATAAAACTCGTAGTTTGTAATCATATTCGATTCAATAAAGTCGTTAGTGAGAAATTAAATACTATAATCTTAAAGCCAATAAATTTAACTAAGGTTCCAAGGCTATTTTTGAGTAAACTTAAACTTGATGTAGGGACATAAACATGGATCAAGAGTATATAGCCTAAATAGTCTTATAGTATACGAATAAGATTAATCTTATTCTGGGGACACTATGAGTGTGGCCCGCATTGTAGTTAGTACAAAAGATGTGATCATGAATTGTTCAGGTAGAGACATGGAAGTGGGGGCATCCTATGTAAAACGTTTACATAAAACTGGAACCATGAAATAGTCACTTTTAAGTTATAACGTCGTTGACTTTAATAAAATGGATTATTTTGTTCATAGATATCCAAGGTAACTTCATCTTAATCCTCTGTTAACTATGAACTCCTGTTCACACAAAGTTATCCTTATCTGCATAGGTGAGGACAGCTCATTAGTACTGGCCTAATAAGCCTCTCATTTCGGCTTAAGACCAGATGGATAGCTGAGGACATAGGGCAAGACGAAATTCACTCCTAACCACTTTAAAGTTAGGTAGGTTGTTCCCTTAAAAGACTGAATTCAAATCTCGAACAAGGGCCCCACCCTCTCATTGGCAGTCGGTTTATTGGTTGGACCTAAACCAATTGTTCAATAGTAGATGAAAAGAACTTAGTTTCGAGGGTAAAATGGTATTTTCACCCAGTCAAGATTAAGAATTATCATGGTTATATCACGTGGACACAAATATATTATAGTGAGGAGAGTGCGACTAGGGGACTTTAATAGAATGACCAATTAGTTAATGAATGTTGATTAGCTTGGTCTAAAAAAATTTAGCAAGTTAATGTCAGATCGTTGGAGCCCATAATCTATACGTCCATTAGATTCCACGCTAGCTCACATAGAATTAACTTAGAACGCTTTGTTAGAATAATTTGAATTATTCGAATAAGGTAAAGAGAGAGAAACCGACGAATGTAAGGCAACAGTGTTGTCATGGTTAGAAACAAGCAAATGTTGTTTTTGTAGCACCTATTGCAAGTTGTTGTCGTCGTTGTGGTCGTCGTGTCATTGTTGGTTGTCGAAGGATGGACATAAACAAAGAAAATGAATAACAATCTATAGCACCATCAACACCATAACTATTTACAAAGAAGAATAAAAACCATTATATTTCCTACCAAGTATTCAAAAATCATTATATACGATTTGCTCAAAAGACGTTGATTTAGACCATTGCCTATTGGCTCTTATAAACTGTATAACTAACGAATGACATGTAGTTTTAGGTTTTTCTATTGAATCTAATTTCCATTTAGCCATCTGCATAGTGATTATACTCGGGAACTAGAAACAAAAATCATCAGGGTACGTCGTCAGTCATACAAAACATGGCAATCTCATTTCATTTTATGAAATTCCATCAACCGACAGAACAAGCTAAAGTTATTACTCAATTGTCATATACAAAATAAATTTTCAAAACCACCACCAAGTCAATGCAAAAAGAAAACAAGTCAATGCACCGACATCCTAATAAAGAAATCAAGATCTCGAAAGAGCCAATGCAAGAAACAACGCAACAATCAGAATATCAAGAAGCATTGGACAAGCCAAAACTCTCAATCAAAATAGCAAGCAAATAGCTCGAACAAACACAGACAAATGAATTAGGCAAAGAAAGCAGATCCACAAGTATATTCCAAGCAGAATTAAGAAAATAACAAAAAAAAAATGCTAACTTATTTTGGGTTGCTTTTTCTTATATTGATTTGTTAACCTATGTAAGTCACTAAGATTGAGTTCAAGAAATGGTCTCCAAGACGAGAGCAAAACAATGTCTAATTTGAGCAAGCAATCCAACACTTTCCCACCATAGTAACACTAAGAACAAAAATGAGCGCTACAACTTCAAGCTAGAGTAACAATGAATCTAAAATACTCACAAAATTAATATCGCCAACAGGCTATTGCCAATTACTTCCGCAGCAATGTGAAAAAGAAAATAAAATCAAAATGTATTGAATTATAGAAAAATCACACTCTATTTAAGACGTGGAAGGTTTTCTCCAAGAAGGTATACTATTACTGGTCAATCTAAATCTAATAACATTATCTGACCCGTTAATCTGCCAGATTACCTTCAATGTATACCATGTAAGCAAAATTTAAAACCAATTCACAATTGCTTCAACAGGAATTTTATGATCCATAAAACATAATAATGGCTAATACACTGAATGTCATGCCGATATAATCATATTCTCACTTAAACTATCCATTAATTCCTGTGACATGAATTTGGGAGTGAAAAAAACTAAACGAATACGAAGAATTACAGTTTCTTTACTCAATCCATACGTTAATAAGTGAGCGACGTTTAAGATGTTTCCAAATTCATATTCCTGCAGTACAGTCTCATAATCAAGGAAAAATAGATTAAACGATATGTTCCATTCCATTGTCCTCATTCCAGTGAGAAAATAGTTATATAGATGAAACTGAAAGTGCAATTTTAGGGTCTGGAATGGGGTGGAAATGGAAGAAATTACCATATAGGTTGATTATGCGGTCCAAGCAAGCCTCAGCCAATTCTTCATCGAAACCGAGTTTCGCTGCCAAGCTTAACAATCGAGCTCTCTCCAATTCCAAGTCGTGTCCGCCCATTGCGATATAGATTAGTGAGGAAAAAAAACCAAAAGCCATCCTTCGAGTACTTCTGAGAAAAAATCAAGCCACGTCCCAAACGCACTTGAGCCTCCACTATTCCATGGCCTCCATAGAATTCGGAAAAATTCCTTTGAATGAGACTCTACAGTCAAAAAAACCCCTTCAAATAAGAGACCCATGCGGCTGAAACTGCTTTAGAAACTGGAGACTCACAAATCATCCCACTGTTGCAAATCGGCCGCTGAACTGATGCTCACAAGGAGAACTCAAATTCCATTTAGGGAGGAGAAGGAGAAAAAAGAACTTGACAAATTGCCAAAAATAGGTTAAAAAAAGAGGTTTAAATGACTTTTGGCACAAGTTTTCAAAAGAAAGACTTTTAGGACAATTTGGGTGTGAATGGACAAAAATACCCTTCTTTTCCTTTCTCTCTTCCACGTTTGCTTTCCCTTCTCTCCACGATTGATTCCTTCTCTTTCGCGTATAGTTCCCTTTCCCTTCTCTTTTCTTTCGCGTAGAACACCTGAACCTACTCCGCCCATCATCGCTTACCCTTCGTCGGTCGTTATCCAGTGCATTTCGTCGCTCCTCTTCGAACCATTCAATCAACTTCGAGCGTTTTCTCTTATGTGGGTGAGTTTCATGTCTAACCCATTTTCAATTTATTTGTTGTAAGTAAATGTTTGGTTGGGTTATTTGTTGCTATTTTCATCCGTAATTGTCTGATTTTTGGAATGGACTTATTTGCTGTAAATTAGTTTAGTCAAATTTTGGTTTTAGGTTCTTAGAAAGTTTAATGGGTAGTGAAAAATGAATTGAACTAGAGGATGAGGATTTAGTTGGATCAAATAGAGGAGGAGTAAGCAATAGGAATAGAAGGAATGGAGGTTTTTTTTTTTATCTCGCATGTTCCAAACTTTCACTATTTATTTCAAAATCAAATTGGTACACCTCCTAATCCATTTAGAGTTATTATTTGCATGTTTAGTAACTCTCTTAGGCCCTCATGCTTTATCTCGCACGTATCTCGCACACATCTCGCACACATCTCGCATGTATCTCGCACATTCCAAACTTTCACTATTTATTTCAAAATGAAATTCGTACACTTCCTAATCCATTTAGAGCTATTCTATGCATGTTTAGTAACTCTCTTAGGCCCTCATGCTTTATCTCGCACGTATCTCGCACACATCTCGCACGTATCTCGCAGGTTTCAAACTTTCACTATTTATTTCATAATCAAATTGGTACACCTCCTAATCCATTTAGAGCTATTCTTTGCATGTTTAGTAACTCTCTTAGGCCCTCATGCTTTATCTCACACACATCTCGCACGTTCCAAACTTTCACTATTTATTTCAAAATCAAATTGGTACACCTCCTAATCCATTTAGAGCTATTCTTTGCATGTTTAGTAACTCTCTTAAGCCCGCACACATCTTGCAATTATTTTTGTTATTTCTTTACATCTTGCACGCATCTTGTAGGTTCTTAAGTTCAAATCAATTTTTGAAGATACAAAGCTACTTAAGGTAGTTTAAGGATGGCACATGTTCGGATTTTAGTGCGTCATGGTAGTGCATGGGATGAGCGACGAAGAAAATATGAAGGAGTGTTAAAAAGCATTGTTGTCGATAAAGAAATAACGCACAAAGATTTACAGTATGAATTATATGACCTTGCAAAAGTTGACCCTACAAAGTTCGACATAAAGATAAGATGTATATATGAGATAAAAGGGGAAAAGGAAGCTCCTCCATTTGAGTTAAGCAATGACCGTGATTTGAAGTTTTATATTCTTAGTGAAAATCCATTGGAGGTCCCCCTATACCTATCATTTGAGCCTACAAGCAACCGCACATGAAAGTGTTAAACAAATATTACAATTCAGTATCTGGGAGCAACCAAGTTCAAAATTTAAACCCTCATCCTCCAATTGGAATGGATACATTAGATGAGAATGAAGTTGATATTGGTGAAGTTCAGGTTGGCTTGTGTGATAACATGATAGGGACCAATTCGGCTATATGGGAATCATATGAGTCATATATCATTCAAAAGATGATACTTTTACATGGGAGTCAGTTGAGATGTACAATGAATTGTTTGACATCCCAGAACAAAGAGATGCTCCTATAAAAGATTGCAAAGGAAAAGGTAAAGTTGACTACAGCTCCTCTAGTCGGAAGTTGAAGACAAAAGGAAGTGGCTGGTCCGAATAAAGTTGTACAAGTGAAGAGTTGGATGTAGGACAAATCTTTTTTTGCAAGAGAGATTTGTCAATGAGATTAAGTGTGTTGGCAATGAAAAAAAATTTCAGTTTGTAGTAAAAAAGTCTACAAAAGAGGTTCTTTTCGTTAGATGCATCGACAACAAGTGTGGTTGGAGATTGCGAGCGGTTAAACTGAAGGATTCAAATATATTCAAGATTAAAAAGTTGTGAAAGTTCATTCATGTTCTCTTGAGTTTTTGAATCGTGACCATAGGCAAGCAAAATCTTAGGTTGTTGGAGAATTAATAAAGTTGAAATTCAAGGGAGCCGGTCGCATATACAAACCACGTGATATCATAGAAGACATGAGGCAAGACTATGACATAAATATGAGTTATGAGAAAGCATGGCGAGTGCGAGGGTCTCCTGAAGAGTCATATAATCTTTTGCGTAGATATGGTGAAGCACTCAAATTTACAAATCCAGGTACAATATTTCACATGGAACTCGAAGATGATCGTTTCTTTAAATATCTTTTTATGGTTGTTGGTCCATGTGTTAGAGGATTCTTAAATTGCATTAGACCGGTCATAGTCATGGACGGAACATTTCTTAAGAACAAATATCGGGGTCAGTTAGTAGTGGTCGTTTGCTTAGATTGCAACAATCAGATCTATCCTCTAGCCTTTGGAGTAGTTGATAGAGAAAAAGATGACTCAATACAGTGGTTCTTAGAAAAATTGAAAGGTGCAATAGGGGAGGTGCCTAATCTAGGCTTCGTGACAGATCGAAAAACATGCTTCTCCAAGGGTATTTCATCAGTTTTCCCCTCTGCATTCCACGGCCTTTGTGTCCAATATTTGAGTCAAAATTTGCATGATAAATATAACAATGACACGGTTGCTACTTTGTTTTATAATGCATCGAGAACATATCGTGAATCAACGTTTGTAGAAGCGTGGAGACATCTTCTTGCATTTCCAAATGGTTCAGGGAAATATTTAAATGATGTTGGAATAGCACGGTGGTCTCGTGTTCATTGCCCAAGAAGACGATATAACATGATGACAACAAATATAGCAGAGTCCATGAATTCTATACTGAAAAAACCTAGAGATTTGCCTATTGCTTCATTCCTTGAACATGTTCGAGCTTTGCTACAACGTTGGTTTTGGGAGCATCGAGAAGAAGGCATTAAAGTGACGTCTACATTGACCAAATGGGCAGAGTTAGTTATTCAAAAGAAACAAGAAGGAGCTTTGACAATGAAGGTCAACCCAATTGACTGTTACCAATTTCATGTCAAAGATTTAGATAAGGAGGAGGTCGTAAATCTTCAGACTAAAGAATGCACTTGCAAGGAGTTTCAAGCTGAGCAACTACCATGCTCACATGCCATTGCTGCAACACGGGATCGTAATATAAATGTTTATAGTTTATGTGCTAATTATTACACTAATGAATGTTTGTTGGCTGCATATGCTGAGGTCGTCTACCCAGTTGGGAATCAGTCAGATTGGAAGACAAGCGAAGACTACGTACATATAACTGTTTAACGTGTATGTAGTCAAAAGAGTTGATCGACCGAAGAAAAAAAAGGATTCCAAGTGTTGGTGAAGCTCTGAAATTGCATAAGTGTGGTCGGTGTAAACAAATAGGTCACAACAGATTAACGTGTATCAATCCAATTTCATATACCGACAAGTCGAGCATACAAGATTAGAAATTTCTCTACCAATGTACTAATTATTACACTAATTAATGAATGTTTGTTAATGATGTGTTTTCTTAATGATGTGTCCCAACATTTTTACTTTCTGTGCTTCCAGATGGATGAAGAAGACAAAAATAACAATTGGCTTATTCATTTAAGAACACAAGAAACTGGTTTTAGGATCGTTTAAAAATAACTAAACGTTCGTTTAAAAATATCTAAATGATCGTTTAAAAATAACTAAACGGTCGGTTAAAAACAATCAAACCATCGTGTAAAAACAACCAAACGATCGTTTGAAAATAACTAAAGGATCGGTTAAACAAAACTAAAGTAAACGATCGTTTGATAACAACTAAACGATCGGTTGAACAAAACTAAACGATCGGTTAAAAAAACAAAACATCGTGTAAAAATAACCAAACGATCGTTTGAAAACAACTAAACGATCAATTAAACAAAACTAAACGATCGATCAAACAAAACTAAACGATCGTTTAAAACAACCAATCGATCGTTTGAAATAACTCAACGATTGATTATAAAAAACTAAACGATCGTTTTAGTTTTAAACGATCTTTTAAAACAACGAAACACAACCGCGAATTGTTTACAACCACGATTCAGCATTTTGAAAAAAAAGTACGCGAATTTACAATATTGCCCCTTTGGTAAAAACAACCGATATATACGTTACGCCTTCTTCGTTCATTTTCCGTCACTTCGCAATACACAACCGCACTGATCACTCACCTTCGTTTTCTCTCAGTCCATTGTTCTCTCAGACCATTTTTGTCTCAGTCCATATTTTTCGTCAACGTCAAAAGGTATTTTCCCGAACTTTTCCTACTATAACGTATACACTTTTCCTTTCTTTATATTTCAAACGTTTCGACTTCTATCTTGAAAAACTATCATTGTGTTCTTAAATTATTATTGTGAAGCGTTTAGGGTTTCGGATTTGACTTCTATCTTCAATATAGTTCTCCAAATTTTTAAATTTATTACTTTCCGATTAACTATATTTTCAGGATGGTTGTACCTAGTGACAAGTATTTACCTAGTGACATTTGACAAACAAGTTTAGGATGTGCCACAAGATATATATAAATATATAAACAAGTGGTTTCACAATCGTTTGAAAACAACTAAACGATCGTTTAACATAACTAAACGATCGTTAAAAAACAACTAAACGATCGTATAAAATAACTAAACGATCGTTTAAAACAACTAAACGATCGTTTAAAATAACTAAACGATCGTTTAATTTTAAATGTATGCATAAGTTTTGAAGTAAGAAGTAAGAAGTCACATACCTGTAATGCATGCGGAAATCCATTGATAATATATTTTTTTGTCTGTGTTGATTTCTTATTTCCCTTGGCATATTGCTTGTCCAAGGCTCTTTTCAAGGCACTTAGCGTGTATCCAAAAACAATCCCACCCCAATCATAATTATTAAATGTATTCCAATCATCAGCAATCTTGAAAAAACCAATGTCGACTTTGGTTCGCCTATCTTTTCCCAACAAAGATATCTCTATAAAGTAGACTAAAGCTAATTTCACAATATCATCGTCATCACCCTCGTATTCCAAAAATATATCCTCTAAGTCGTTAACATAAATACACTCCTTGTCTTCGAAAAACTTCTCCAACAGTCGACTATTCCCAACCAACTGAATATAGTTCTCTTTAGGACCCCATAGTCCAGTTATGATGTTAAACTCTCTCCTACCGAAAGTACAAACAACGCCCCCTAGTAAAAAACTTATAGAATCCTTTCCTTCATCTTCCACCTCCCTTAACAGTAAGTAGTGGATGAGTGGCCCATTAAAGACAATATTTAGGTCCAAAAAGTGCTCAAACTTTGTTTTCCTAAATAAGGCTAATTGATCGGGTTTGAGTTTGGCCTTAATATTATGTGTTGTCTTTTCTAAATGAGACAAAAAACTTACTAGGGAATAAAAATTATTTGGAAGGATTAATCTTGTACAAGGATCCGTCAGTCGATGTCGATGTCATGATTGAAGCCTGAAGAAAAAGGAACAAATTCCAACAAATAAGTCGATTCCAAAACCAAACATTTACAGCAAATATATTGAAAATGGGTTACAGATAAAACTCAATGAAATAAGAGAAAACACTCAAAGTTGATTGAATGGTTCGAAAAGGAGAAGCGACGAAATCCACTAGAGGATCGACGAACAATCGGAGTATCTTCGAAGAGCAGAGCGGGAAATTTCAAAAGCCAACGAAAGGAGATGTTTTTTTTTTTTTTTACTTCAGGTGTTCTACGCGAAAGAGAAGGAAAAGTGAACGTGGGTAGTCGAAAAATTCAATGAAGAGGGATAGAAATTTAATGAGGGCATTTTTGTCCATTCACACCTAAATTGTCCTAAAAGTCTTTCTTTTGAAAACTTGTCCCAAAAGTCATTTAAACCTCTTTTTTTAACCTATTTTTGGCAATTTTTCAAAAGAACTTGATGGGTAAAAGCAGAGTGATTTTATCTAAGTCAAATAAATAATGGGGTTTTTTCAAAAAAAAAAAATATATAAAAAACGTAAAAATATTTTAGAACAATTTAAATTTAAAAAATGGAAGAAGACTGAGGCCTAAAATACAAAGAATGATCTGCCAACCACGCCGTTAGCACGCTTAATATATTTGCGATTGTTTAGATTTGGTTATTGTTTGATACGCGATCGTTTAGATGTGGCTACAATTTATATGTGATCGTTTATATATGGATACAATTTATCTTTTCAATTACATCCTTTAATTTTGTTACACATCGTTTAATTTGGTTACGTTTAAATTTGGTTATTTAGATTTGATCGTTTAGATTTTTTTATACAAGCATTTACTTGTTTTACATAATCATTCACATTTGGCTACTTCAATCCAAATGATATCCAAATGATGTTTTTTTAAAATTCTTTATACACAATCTTTTAGATTTTTCTATTTTTTGTACACGACGTAGAAAAAAGGAAGAAAATGAAGACGATGGAAAGAAAACGCAGCAAAAAAAAAAAAAAAGAGGAAAAGTAGAAAGACGATGGAAAAGCAAAAAAAAAGGAGGAAAAGAAGAAAAGCGATGGAAAGATAAACGACGTAAATAAAGAATTGAAAAATAAGAAAGATGATGGAAAGAAATTCCATGAAAAAAATAGGAAGGAAGAAAGATGAAATCGGAGGAGGAAGACGATGAAAGAAATAGCAGGAGGAAGATAAATAGATGGAAGGGCAAACCTAGAATATTTAAAAAATGGCTAACTTTATGGAATTTGTTATACGGGTCGTAAATAGTTTGGTGTTTTGTTACATTTATTTAAGTTTTCCATAAATAATTATAATTTTATTATTTATATTTAATGATATTTAAAAAAAATTTATAGATTCATGATACTTAAAAAGTATCCTAAATTTTTTAAATTCGAAATATTTCGTCTTTTTCTGTCAAAAATGAACTTTTTTGGCATTGATAACACTGTTTCAACTTCCAACTTCAATTTTGGCTATACTCATATTTCTTATAGTGTTACGAGATATGCAAAATAAATAGTATTTATTTATAAATAAAATCTTATTTATTATATATATAAATTGGTTCAAAATTGGGTACACAGTCATTTAAATTTGTTTATGATGGAATAAAAAACTAGAGACATGCAGCAGCGGAAGATATATATCATGTTTTACTCTCTATGCATCTAAACTAGAGACATGTACCATGCGATGAACCTAAATGAAGAGATAGGATGGTAGGCGATGTACTTACCTTTGAAGTTCTCAACTTCTTCTTTGGTCCAAAACTTCTTCTCTTCCTGAAAATCACGAGCAATGACAACCACCAAGTTGACCTGCTATGCTCAGGACCAAGAACGGAGTTGTGGGACTCAGTTATGCGAAGAGAATTTTGGAGAGAGATGGAAGTCAATCATTTAGGTGTTTTTTCAGAGAAAAACCCATCCTCTTCTCATTCGGTAATGAGAAGTTTTTATATAAAATTTTTATGCAAATTGCATGTAAATTATTTTATATCTTATCAACACCTAATCAATTCATTAATTCTTTAATGAAATTAGTGGTGTTTAATTCATAATTAGTTGACATTGCCCATTAACCATTAATTAATAAAGTAATTAGCCAAAGAGGCATTTTGGTCATTTGACCAACTTAAGTCAAAGTTAAACTTTGACTTTTACTATTTTTTCCGTCTTGACTAATTCCAACCTCCCGAGTATGAATCCGTATTCATTTTTCTCAAATTCAAATCATATTTGAATATAAATCCGGTCAAAGTTCAAAATCAACATGTTGACTTTTGACTGTTTTCTAAACTTTTCAAGCTTTTAAATATGAATCTATATTTATATTTATTTAAATCATATTTAAACACAAAACTTAAAGTTTATTTCTACCGACTTATATCTTATATATTTGTCGGTTTCTTTCTCTTATCTTTATTCGAACGATTCAAATTACTTCAACATACTTGTTCTTAATTGAATCCATATAAGCTAGTAGGGGAACCTAATGGACCTATAGATCATGGGCTCCAACGATCCGAGACTAACTGGCTAAACTCTTTTAGACCAAAGTTAATCAACATTCATTAACTAAAGAGTCATTCCACTAAAGACTCTTAGCTGCACTCCCCTCACTATAGATATATTTCTGTCCACCTGATGTAACCATAATGAGTAAGTCGATCCTTCACAGGTTGTTCGTAATCTTGGCTGGGTCAAAATACCTTTTTACCCCCGAGATTACATCTTGCTCCTTAAGACCCACTGATCCACTATTGAACAATTGATTTAATGCCCAACCTATAAACCATAATCTTTCTCGGGCCAATGAGAAGGTGAGCCCCTTGTTCAAGACTTGGATTCAGTCCTTAAAGGAACAACCTATCTACTATCCCAGAAGTGGGTAGGAGTGAATTCCCTCTTGCACCCTATGTCCTTAGCTATCCACTCGGTCTTACCCCTGAAATGAGAGGCTTATTGGGCCAGCGATGTTGAGCTACCCTTACCTATGTAGATCTAAGGATACTACCGAATGAACAAAAGTTCATAGTTAGCTCAGGATTAAGATCAAGTTACCTGGGTCATCATAAATGAAATAGTCAGTTTATAGTTTACGGTGTTATAACTAAAAGTGACTACTTCGTGGTTCCAGTCTTATGCAAACCATTTACATAGGATGCCCACACTCCCATGTCTCTACATGAACGATTTAGGATTACATCGTTTGTACTAACTACGGAGCGGACCGCATCCATAGTGTTTATCCAGAATAAGGCGCCAAACCTTATTCATACACTATAAACCATTTGGGCTATTAACTTGAACTTAATCTATGTTTATGTTTCCACATAAAGTTCAAGTATATATGACAAACTAGTAAATAGCCTTGGGACCTTAAAAAATATTGGTTTTAATATTATAGCATTCAATAATAAATTGTATTGAATCAAATAACAAAGTATGAGTTTTAGGACACAAATTCCAACAGTTTATACGATCGTTTATTTTTTCGAAATTCTTTAGTACACGATTATTTAGATTTAGCTAAACAATTTTTTGTTTTATTTTTTTTTGTATACAATTGTTTACTTTTTTTTTTACACGATCGTTTATATTTGGCTACTTAAATCTAAACAATTTTTTTCCAATATTCTTAATACACGATCTTCTAGATTTAATTACCCTAATCTAAATGATGTAAAAAAAATTCAATATTCTTTATGCACGATCGATTTGATTACGCTAATCTAAACGACGTAAAAAAAAGAGAAGATGAAAGACGAAAAAAAACAGAAGAAAGACGATAGAAAGAAATCTGGAAAGAAATTACAACGGAAAAAAAAAAAAGAAGAGGAAAGGAAGAAAGAAGTACAATAGAAAACAATTGCAGCGAGGGGGAGAAGAAAGATAGAAGGGTAAACCTGAAATATTTAAAAAGTGACTAACTTTATGGGCTTTGTTACATGGACTGTAAATATTTTAGCAGTTTGTTATATTTATTAAAAAATCCCTATTATAAATCTAATACACAAATTTTGTATATTTAATCTACCAAATCGTCCTAATTTTCGTAAAATAATTTGCCTTAATTTATTTAACTACAATGTTTATTTTCAACATTTTTTAAGTATACGTTATGTTTCAATAAATTGATTTTTATGAATCTGACACGCAACCTGCAAAAATTAAATAAGTGCAAATAAGGGAAACTATTGTAAATGTAACAAAACACCAAACTATTTATGGCTCGTGTAACAAAGCCCATAAAATTAGCCATTTTTTAAATATTCTAGGTTTACCCTTCCATATTTCTTTCTTCGCGATTCGTCTTCCACCTCTATTTCGTCCTCCTCCTCTATTTCGTCTTCTCCGTTCTTTCCTGTGATTTCGTCTTTTTTCTTTCCTCTTTTTCTTTTCTGTGATTTCTTTCCATCATCTTTCTTTTTTTTCAATTTTTTATTTACGTCGTTTAATCTTTCAATCGTTTTTCTTCTTTTCCTCTTCTTATTTTTTCTCTTCGATTTCTTTCCATTGTCTTTCTACTTTTCCTTTTTTTTTATGTGTTTGCATTTAGGTAACCAAATCTAAACGACTTTGTATAAGACTGTGTAAAAAATAGTAAAATCTAATGTGTATAAGATTGTATACAAAAAAAATAGCAAAATCTAGAAGATTGTGTATAAAGAATCTTAAAAAAAATCATTTAGATTGAAGTAGCCAAATGTAAACGATCGTGTAAAAAAAAGTAAACGATTCTGTAAAAAAAAATAAAAGATTGTGTATAAAGAATCTTAAAAAAAATCATTTAGATTGGAGTAGCCAAATGTAAACGATCGTTTAAAAAAAGTAAACAATCGTGTAAAAAAAATAAAAGATTGTGTATAAAAAATCTTGAAAAAAATTCATTTTGATTGAAGTAGCCAATGTAAACGATCGTGTAAAAAACAGTAAATGATCATGTAAAAAAAGTAAACGATCATGTAAAAAAAGTAAACAAAATTACAATCGTGTACCAAATTTACAATCGTGTAACAAAATTAAACGATGGAATTGAAAAACTCATATCTAAACGATCGCATATAAATTGTAGTCATATCTAAACGATCGCGTTGTAGCCATATCTAAACGATCGCGTATAAGTTATAGTTATATCTAAACGATCGTATTGTAGCCATTATCTAAACAATCGTGTATAAATTGTAGTCATATCTAAACGATCAATAACCAAATCTAAACGATCAATGACCAAATCTAAACGATCGCAAATATATTAGGCGCGTGTTGTTGACGGCGTAGTTGACTTTGACATTTTTTGTATTTTACACGGTAGGCCTTTGGGTTTTTTCCATTTTCGGAATTGTTCTATTGAGTGTAAATATTTTGCTACTTTTTTATATTTTTGAAAAAAACCCTGCAAATAACAATTAACGCTTTTACCAACTCTAGTTTTATTTTATAGTGAAAAATTACAATGAATCTAGTTTAGGTTTCTCCTCAATTTATTTTGGTCTACTTTTAAAATATTAACTTTAATTTTTATTTTGTTCAACGGTGATTTATATACTTTCAAAATATTTATTTTAGTCATTTTGCAACAATTTCTAGATAAAAAATTCATGAACCTACCACCTCCATAACAAAATATTTGTGAAATTACAACCCCATCAATTTTTGTTTTAATAAAATAGTTTTCATAGTTTTCTAATTGTTGTAATCAATTTATGGTAATTTGTTAAACCCATTGTTTTTTTTTTTTTTTTTATTGAATTGACATTCCTTAGATATTTAATTAAGCTAATTAACAAATAACAATGAGGTTGAGATTGATATCAAAATTTTAATTTCACAAATATATTGATATGAATTTAAACGTAGAGTTGATTGAAGGTAATTAAATTAAAATTTTAATTGTGTAATCACACTAAATTACCTCATTCAAGAGTAAAGAAAGAAATTAAAATTTTAATTATGTAATTGTACCAAATTCATAACTGAAAAACAAGCTGTATTTTTAAATAAAAATATTAAAATTAACAAAACTCATAAATATAAAAATTATAAATGAGAAAAAAAATGGATAGAGGAAGAGTTGAGGAAGGATTGAGAAAGAGTTGAGGAAGAATTGAAGAAGAGTTGAGGAAGACGTCAGGAAGGGTCGAGGAAAATTTGAAGAAGGGTTGAGGAAAGAGTTTAAGGGGGTAAAACTATGATTATGATAACCCTTCCTCCAAACATGCCCTTGAGATTTAGGACATCCCAACCGTTTCTTTTCCAAAGCCCATGCTAGTTTTTTGGTTGCAAAATCTAAAGAAATCTTTAGGTATAAAAAGAAGAGCTTGATCTTTCTAATTTGACAAAATAAATTTTAAAAGTAGGTCCATATATAATCGAGACTTCTTACTGTTACAAAATTGTTGGAAAAAAACAAACCCAAACCAGATAATACAATATACTTGATATCATCGTTAATACACTATACACCTTTGATACATTTTAAGTATATCGAAGAAATGTGAACTAATCCTTCAAACGTTAGAGAAATGTGTGATTAAGAGAGTTCAATCCAACTAATATAGTTCACAAGGTTACTTCAAATTATATTTTATTTGCATTATAAATTTATTTTCTTAATTACGACCTCTCATAAAACAAAACCACCTTTCTTTTTCAAACCGCTATAATATCCTTCTCCTTCAATTTTCAACCTTTCTTTTCCTCTTTTAACCCTTTCTTGTTCTCTTGCTTCTATAATCTATACCCTAAAACTAAGACAGCTTGATTAGTACTCCATAAATAATTTTCTTTTCTCTTTTTCTTTAGCTCTTCTATGCATCATCGAACTCTTCGCTTCAAGCAATCCACAAGTTTCCATGCATTTTCCGCTGCCATGAGGTATAATTTCTTCTCTCTATGGTGTTCTTTTTTTCTTTTTCTTTTTTTTTTAATTTTCGACTAGAATTGGGAGATTTTATCATCGTTATCGAAATTATCAAGCCTCCATGTGTCTGCTGTAGAGTAAATCGATGGTCCAGATTCGTGATGAATCTTCCCAATAATTTCTAAGTAAAAAGTAGAGTATCTAAGTTGCAAAGTGAAAAAGCGTGTGACATGCTTCAAATATCATATTCATAAATAATAATACGACATAAGTTGAGAAAATGTATTTATAAATGGTTTTAGATTGAGGCCAGATTTGGCATTAGATTATGTTCTTACCAATTTTTATTTGAAACAAGCACTAATCTTATAAGTAAACCTTTAAATCTATTCCGTTTTCGGAGGAATGACAGAATTTACGTTTCATTTTTCATGATGAAATTTAATACAGAATATGATATACGTTATGGCATGCAAGACCATATATGAAAACAACTAATAATACAGCTCACTACACACAACGCAAAGAACAACTCTGCCCTTACCCACTCTTCATCACTTACTCGTTGTAAGTTTAATTCAATCCTTCCTTTTCTTTGTTTTTCCTTTGGTAGATTATTTTTTTTTTTTTTTTTTTTTTTTTTTGATAATCATGTGTTCTTTTACTAATTTTGTTCGCCGTTCAATTAAATTTTTAGGCTTTGGTTTTTTTTATTATATTCTATGTTCAATCCTAATTTCTAATCTCTTTGGCAATAATTTCTTTCATTTTTTTCCAGAAGTTAAATTTGAATAGTTTTTTGTTAATATTTTTTGTATTTATAAATCAAATGTGGAATAATTTTTAATAGTTTTCCGTTTTTGTGTAATAGTAATTACACCTATAATACATTTAAATACCATTAACATTTGTCACTTACTAGCCATTTCATTTTACATTGATAACATTTGAATACAGGGGTATCATGGCAGTCTCAAATTATTCTTTTTTTTTTTTTTACTTTTTTTTTTCTCTATACAAAAATCTAAGTATTTATATGAAAAGTTTGTAAATGTTTAAGTTCCATCGGCCATCTAATTGATATTAGGCCTCAATGTTAGATTGACCATTAAATTTGACATAAAAGTTTGGAGTTGTGGTGATGAATGGAGAAAACAGATTTCGTAATTATCGTACTTTAAGTTGTACCTTTAGTTAATGACAACAAGAATAACTATAGTAATATAAGAAAATCAAGTGAAGGCATATTAATTTTTGGTAATCTAGTTCGATGACTTAACATTTACATTTGGGGTCCTTAGATCATATATTGCTTGTGTAGTAATTGACGATTAAAATGTTATAACCGTGGAAAAACAACACTCTATTTGCTATATTTTGTAAATATTTTGTTAAATTTGCTATTTTTGATAATTTCTCTTTTAAAAAATTGTTTTTGTTTTTGGAATTTAGCTAAGAATCAACCCTTGTACTTAAAAAAATATTCAAATTATTATAAAAATTAAAAGGACATGAACAGATTTAAACTAAAAAAACAAACCCTAAATAATTAATAAAATAAGATTTAATAAGTAATTTATGTTCTTTAGTTCTTTTTCAGGCCATGATTATTATAGCAACAATATTTGCATTTGCATTGGGGATTGTTGGATGGATTTATGTAGCACTCAAACCACCAAGCCCAAAGATATGTGGAACACCAAATGGTCCTCAAGTAACTTCACCTAGAGTTAAGCTCAATGATGGAAGGCATTTGGCCTACAAAGAATTTGGAGTTCCCAAGGAAAAGGCTCAATACAAGATCATTCTTTCACATGGCTATAATGCTTCCAAAGATATGCACATAGCTGTTTCTCAGGTATGACCCTCTCACTATTCTAATCCTCTTCTTTATGAATGTCTTTTCCTAACAAGTTTGATGTTTTAAAGACTCACATAGCTACGGTTATTGAGAGGTTCATAAATCTATTAGACATCACTTACGATCACAGTGTTTTTATTGATGTTGCCGATTAGCTAAAATTAGAAATGTATTGATTTATCATGTGTGAACCTCAAAGTTGTATACGTATTTATGTTATTTACATTATATATGACTTTATATAAACTCTCTGACGCAGTATAATAAACTATTCTCTTCCTTTGTTAGCAGACGTAGTTAGTTAACACGTTGTTAGCGGATGTATGTGTCAATTTTCCTACCTTTTATGTTTTATGTTATTTTTTGTTGGTTGATTTTCCATAACCATATCGATAATAATGAATGATTTTAGGAATTTATGGAGGAGGTTAAAGCATACATGGTAATATATGACAGAGCTGGTTATGGTGAGAGTGATCCATATCCATCACGCTCAGTAAAGACAGAAGCATTTGACATCGAAGAATTAGCAGACAAATTGAAGCTTGGAAGCAAATTTTATGTTATTGGATGTTCACTGGGAGCATACCCTATATGGGGTTGTCTAAAATACATTCCACACAGGCATATAATTATAACTATATTTAATTTTTTGTCTCTACTATATTAATTAATTTATAATTATTGTTTTTCACTTTGATTAAATATCTTAATTAATTAATTTTGCAGACTCCTAGGAGCTTCCTTGGTAGTTCCTTTTGTGAATTATTGGTGGCCTTCCATTCCATCAACATTATCAATACAATCATTTTGGAAACTTCCTTTATGTTTCAAGTTTACATTTGGAATTGCACATTACACTCCTTGGTTATATTATTGGTGGACCAAACAAAAATGGTATCGATCAACGGGGATAGAAGTTTTGTTTACTAATTCAGATTTGGAGATATTAAAGGACGTCGTGAACTGCCCAACAAATTTTAAGGTATTTTTCTTATTTATTTCAAATAAATCTTACCATCCTTTATTTTCTTTTTCTTTTTGGAAATGTATTGATTGTGTTTTCATCCGTGGGTGCTACAATATAGCAAAATTATGTATTACTTTTGCAGAAATTTTATAAATTGGTTAATACTTGTTTGATTATATATTTGTACAATTGAATTGAATGTAGTAAAAAGGTCTTTTTTAATGATTAAAGTTAGTAGTCAAATAAAATTTTCGGATGATCAATTTGTTTTTAAACATTACAAATGAACTAAGATGTTTTTAAATATAGTAAAATATCTTTGATAGATAAATGTTGAAAGACGTTGATAGATTACCCTGCCATCTATTACCGATCCAAAATAACTCTCATATTTTCCAAACGTCATATAATAATTATGGTTTCAAAGAACATATGTTTCATATAATTTCTGTACTCAAAAATAATTGTTTGGAACATTTCTATGTCTCTTCTAATATTTTTACTTCCAACCAAGTTCAGGAAAAAATAAGACAGCAAGGTGATTATGAATGTCTTCATCGAGACGTATTGGTTTCTTTTGGAAAATGGGAGTTTGATCCCACTGAATTGACAAATCCATCCACTGAGAGTATAAGATCTGTTCATATGTGGCAAGGCGGTGCAGATCGTGTCATCCCGATCGAATTTAGTCGTTTTGTGGCACAGAAACTTCCATGGATACAGTATCATGAGGTTCCCAATGCTGGCCATTTAATAGTTCATGAAGGTGAAAGCCTTAAAGCCATAATAAGGGCACTTATAGCTGAATAACTTTATTCTCCTTCTGCTCATTTACTATACTGTTCTTTGT
The DNA here is from genome assembly GCF_025177605.1 of Cucumis melo. Classification (NCBI taxonomy): domain Eukaryota; kingdom Viridiplantae; phylum Streptophyta; class Magnoliopsida; order Cucurbitales; family Cucurbitaceae; genus Cucumis; species Cucumis melo. The sequence continues at coordinate 12,087,156 of NC_066868.1, forward strand.
GCTCTTAGTTTTCTGAGGTGTTTGGACTATATATGTTAAGAAAGCTTCGTTATAGTGACGGATCATATTTTTTTAATTTATTATTTTGAGTTTAAGTTTCTCTTCTTATAAATATAGTTATGTTGTATCTAAAAAGGGAACATGTGGTCTATTTTGAATACATTTTTAAGTGTTCAAATAAAATATTTGATAACTATTTTAAATCGTATTTATATATAAAAAATTTAAACAAAAATGAGTTTTTTGAAAACACATCTCATGTCAATCCAAATCGACATGTGTTGTTTGGAGTAACACGAGTCGAAGTGATGGCCTCTTTTGTTTCTAACAGAGAGGTTTGTACAGAAGTTTTATTATGATCTTCACTTATGAATACTTACATGAATCAAGTTCTTTATATAGAGGAACTTGGTAACTGATTTGTAACTAATTAGCTACTAAGTTATAACAGAATGAGGGTTTATCAACTCTTAATACTCCCCCTCATCAAGTTAGAAGATGTGAATGTCAATGATTCCTAATTTGGACGTTAGTCGAGATAGCGTAGATGATGGTAGTACTTCAATGAACATATCTACTAAGTGTATGTTGGATTTGATGAGTAGGAACCTTGAGAAATCCATCAACAATCTTATCTCAAATGAAGTGGTAATAAATCTCTATATGTTTGGTTCCTTGATGAAATGTTGGGTTACAAGCAATTGCAATTGCTGCTTGGTATTCAGCTTTTGCAGAGGAACTTGAGACAGTTGCTTGTTTTTTGGATTTCCGAGAGATTATAGAATCTCCTAAGAAAATGCAGAACTCAGTTATGGATCTTCTAATGTGAAGACCATGCTCCCCATTCGGCATCACTGAAAAGCCTTTAGAAGAAAGCAGGTAATTAGTTTTATTAGAACACCTTTATGTTGAAGATCTTTTTAAGTATTTCAATATAATAAATGGTGTGCAGCATCTAAATGGGTTTCTGTGGGTTTTTGGATGAATTGGTTGAGGCGAAGAATGACAAAGCAAATGTTTGGTATGGATATTTTAGAGATATATTAGTCTTCCATAGTCTTATGTAACAAGTAATGTCCTCTTCAATAAGGAGTTCTCCTTCATCTTTTGAATCCCATAAGAAGGAATCGAATATATTTAGGGTCCGTTTGGTAGCGATCATGTTTTTCGTTTCCTATTTCTAATTTTTTAAAAAACAACGATAACGTTCTCTGTTTTTCGTTTTCAAAATAATTAGAAACGTTCTTAAAAACTTGAATTTGGGGAACAAAAGAGTTTCTCCTATTCCCATTTATCTTAGTTCTCAGATTTCGTGATTTGTCTTTCTTTTCTCCTATTTGTCTTCTCTCTTCTCCTCCGATGTTTCTCTTCGTTCTTCGGCTAGGGCTCCATTTCTCCGTTCGCCTTCTTCAATCTCTTACTCATTCCATCTCTTCGTTCGCCTTCTTCATTCTCCGATCATGGTGGCTCTTCCTACTCCGTGAAATTCAATTCCTCATGGCAGCAGATCTACAAGTGCAAGAGAAAAAAATAATAAAAAAAAGATGGGATGGGTAACGCAAACGCAGGATGGGTAACTCAATCCCTTACGGCAGAAGAGAGATTATGGAGAAAAGGATTTCGGTGAATTGCTGCAAGTGCAAGAAAAAAAATAGAAAAATATGGTTTTTTTTAAGTTCCCCTTTTTTTCCACTTGCGAAAGAGACAAACAAACGCAAATAGTTGAAGGAAGATAAAGGAAATTTGATCCATGGTCGGTGTTTTGCCCATTCCTTTTTGGTGTTGCCATAACTGGCCCCTTGATTACCAAGATGACTACCGAATTTTCTGAGGAAGAGGTGAAGAATTCTCCCTTTGTACGGAGGCACAATCAATGAATCCTTTAATGGGGGGATTAGTGGCATTGGAAAATTTTAGATGTTTTTCATTTGTCACTGAGTTGCTTTTCATCTGTTGAAATATGTTTATGGGTGATTTTGAAGGTGATAACAATTTTAGATTATTGACCTTTCGGTGAAGTAAATTAGGATCATGTTGGTGTATTCATCTGTCATATGATTGAGAATTGTAAGAAAAAGTGCACGTTTTAAAGTATATCCGATAGCATGTTGCACAATTCACAATTATATGTTTAATGTAGGACATTATTAAGAAAACAAGAAATAAAAAACACGAAAAAAGAAACAGTTATCAAACATGTTTGCTGTTTATGTTTATTTTTTTCAAACATATTTTTATTTCTTGTTCTAAAAAAAGAAACAACGAACAAAAAACAAAAAATGGAAAACAGAAAACGAAGAATGGAAATGTTACCAAACCGGCTCTTAGTTTCCAGATAATTGTGTAGGAATTGAATCCCATGACAGGAAGCGGTTTATCATTGCTCTTTTTTAAAAAAAAAATTACGAAGATGAAATTGTACATAATTAAATTAAAGGAAGATTATAAAAAATGGCAAATTTGACAAACTATTCACAAAATATAGCAAAAGTATAGATTCTATAAATAATAAACATTGATATGCTTCAATTATGACATTGATAAACAGCGATAAAAATTTAATTATGATAAACAACAGTAGAAATTTAATTATCAATTTCTATCATTGATAGAATAATTTTTTTAATATTTTATAAATATTTAATTTATTTCACTATATTTGAAAGTAAATTAAACCTACACAAAACACATCGCATATGGTAAAATCTAATTTGGGGCTAAATTTCAATTTACAAATTAATTACCTTTGAAGACGGCCATTCTTCACATTTATCTCTAAATCTTGATCTCCTCATTTCTCATAAACTAATTTAGTATAACTAAATAATAATCAATTAATTTAATGATTAAGTGATTAATTTACTTGAATATCTCATATTTAATTTAATATAAATTTAATCATATTCAAAATTCACTTCTCTTTCATAACTTTTATCAAATATGTTGACATTAATATAGAAAAGTTTTTATATAAATTCTAGATAAATTTTTATAAATATAATAAACTAATGAAAAATTTACGACTCGCCTGACAAAATGAAAATATCCATAAAGGTGGTCATCTTTTAAAAATATTCCGATTTTATGATCTCTTCTTCCTCTAGGATTTTTTTCCTTTGCATCGTCTTTTTTTCTCTTTCTTTTTTCTACTGTCTTTTTTCCAAACTGTTTTAAGATGATACACAAGAGAAATATAAAACATTTTTAGATTTGAATTTAACTCTTTTATTTAAGAAATATGAAATAAAGCAATGATAAGAAACATGCTTAATAGATTTAAGTAACCAAATTTAAAGGCGTGTACAAAAATAGTACCAAAAGAATCTTAAAAAAATCATTGGACAGTCAAATATAAACGATCGTGTATAAAAAAAATAAACGATAAACGATCGTGTATAAAAAAATCTAATCGTGTACAAAGGATCTTAAAGAAAAATCGTTTAAATTTGATTATTCAAATACTAAATCTAAACAATTATGTTAGGAAACGTGACAAACCAATAGCCAAATAACCACAAAGTAAGCAGCGACAAAAGTAATATGTGATACAAATTACAGCACGCTTGGAGGAATTTTATCGAGCAAATTCAAGATACAAATTAATATGCTCTGTCATATCAGACTTTAATATTGACCAAACACCAAGGAACTGAGAGAACATTAATGCCTCTTATACCGAAACCAAAACTACCGAAAACCGCCTCTTTTAATCGGAGACCTATGTGTCGAACACCCACTCAACAATTGAATGACCCACGGCTAAACCATATGATCTACGCTTGAGTACGATGAAATCCGCTGCTGAATGACGCTAAGACCAATCAAAACCTCGACAAAAATCGCCACGCAACTGCCCGTCGAATCACGCCGTAGCTGCCCAAAAACCGAGACCCAAACGCCCGAAAATGCCACCTCTAACCCGACGGAAACAACCCGTCGAAGTTGGCTGTCTCTTCGCCGAAAATCGTGACACAACCGCCGCGACCTAAACGCCCAAGACCCGAGCGTTCCAAACCGCTGTGGACGCCGACCTGTAGTGCGCCGTCAACGTCGCTCTCTCTCTCTTCTCTGTGAATTGCGGCGGCCTCTATGTCTTTTTCAATTTCTTCTTTTCTTTTTAATAACCTATAGGAAGAAGATAAGCTTAATTTCAAAAATGCCATTGAAGCATAATTATAGTTTTATCTTCAATTAAAAAAACCCAATTTAAACCTACTTACACATTCGTCTTTTTACAAATTATCCAAACAATAACCAAATAATAGTTAACAATAGCGTTGTTGACGGGACATTCTTCTTATTTTTCCGGTACACTTTTTCTATTTTCGAAATTGTGTAAATATTTTATGGTTTTGTTATATTTTTTAAAATATTCCTAAATTCTATTTATATTAATTTAATATTTAAATAAAATTCAAATGTATTTATTCTCCAAAATAAAAATGCAAACCAAAATCTCAATTTAAATTAATTCCATTTCAAGTGTCTAAAAATAAATTCCATTTTTGATAGTTCCTCAAATGTTATATCTTCTGGCTTTTTTGGTTTATATTTCATTGATCATAACGAAAATATATATAAAATGCAGGAATGGAAAACACTTTTTAAATTAATTCCATTTCAAGTGTGTTAAAATTTTAAAAATAAATGATGTTTTTGTAAAATGACACAGAATCAATAAAAGGTTCACCATATAGAGATTTTTTTAAAAAATATTATCGAAATTATTGATGTCCATTAGTGTTAATATCTAAAATTATGCTATATTTTATAAATATTATTATCCCTTTTGTTATATTTGAAGATACTTAAAACATGTATTTATTATGAAATAAGAGAGTAAAGAACACAGAGTTAGAAAGAAAATAGATACAGAATGTATTCCCAATTTAATTGTATTTCTCAAAGGTCTCAATGATCACTACTTACAGAGTTTACGAGATGTAAAAAACGGTAAACATACGGCGAAGATAATGAAGAACATATTTAAGGAAAAAGAGTATATTATTCATATTTTTTAAAATCCGCATCATTAAATCTAATCTTTTGTTAGGAAAACCTTTGTGGGACAAAATTATAGTGATAAAAAGAACTATCTTAATCACATTTGAGAACTCCTTTATTATAGGTGAATCCTCATAACAATAATAAAAATGACTTCGATTAAACAAATTGGTAAGTAACCCCAAGAAAGTTAAATGTTTTTACTTGGAAATGTTGATAAAAAATTCAAGAAGAAAAGAGAATTTGTTCCTAACTTAGGATTTCTAGTTCTCCAAAATATAATTGATTAAACTAGATTGAAAGTTCTAAATATGCATTCTAACACAAGGGCACAAAAAGAAAAAAAACAAACATAAAGCTCGAGAGATGAAACTTTATAAGAAATTTTATTCATATTCAAGTGAGGTGGTATAAAAAAAATGTAGAAACTACAACCATATATATCAATGAAAAATGTTATAAAAAATAACACTACATTTAATGTTTATGTCATTTCAACTACTCTAATAATAAATGAAACTACGTAAACCTAAAGCGATACATATACAAATTTAATCACTTTCATGAATCTAAATTTCTAGATTCATCACGTCACGAACCGGCAAATTCTTGAAGGGTTACAACTCTCCCTGTTTGAAAGCTTAACTTGAGAGGTAAACCCTTTAATTCTCAAACTCCTGATTTAATGTCAAGTATTTTCCATATCATTAAAAACATAGCTTGAGCTTCAATTGAGCTTGTTTTAGCTGATTGAGTTTCACATTTATGTTGTAGAACTTCATGGTCCTTGTGGATCAGCTACTTAATTATCCAATAGTCAAAGGAAAAAGATGGGCATCACGTTTACTTCCCTTGATCATGAAACATCACTGGATAACTCTCGGTTGTCACATGCAAATTTAGTGTGCTAACTTCTCAAATATTGTTGCAGGTAACACCTTCGTCAATCTGTCTTTCGAGTCATGTTTTGAAGAAAGGTTGTTAGATAGTAATGCTGACATTTGACGCTTCATTGTCTTCATATAAGAACACTATGCATAGCCTCCTTCATCATTCAAGATGTCATCATGGATTTGAAGTAGTTGTTATGATCTGCTTCATATACTGTGTCACAATATAATTTTTTTCCTCCTGTACCAAGTAAAATGTCTATGATCTACCTCACATGGATTAGATAAATTAATAACATACATCTTCACAGTCAACTACATCACAATTAAATCTATTAGAATAAAAAAACTTCATGTGAGTTGATTCTCATAACACATGTGTAACTCTATTTCATTATATCTTTCTTCGAAAGAATATTATATTTAATTAACAAAATTACTAAAAATATTATAGATGGTAGTATATAGACTAGCCGGTAAAGATATATAAATGCACTTATTTATTTCTACAATTCTTCAAGGCCAAAAATATTTTGTTATTTTATGATCTATGATCGTTAAGGAATAAAATATGTTATGGAGGGGTCTCAACTATTGTTATTGAAAGTTCGAGAGGTAACTCATTGTTTGTAACAATACTATTGCTCATTTCACTATGCATTAATTTAAATCGTCAAGATATTTGTGTTTAAGTTCAGTCTGCTAACTTTGCTCGGAATACAGTTTTATAAGAGTTTTTCTGTTTTGTTTGCTATATTTGTCACTTGTGGTGAATTGTTCGAAATGACTAACATGTAGCAAATTGAAACTACACATAATTAATTTTTATTACCGTTACGTTTTGGAGTTGTGTTAATCATAGAGAATAACCGACTTTGGCTATTTAACACCGAGGTCGCATTGATTCGACTTTCATGGTAGTGAGATTTATCCACGACACAGCAACCTATGTGTTAGATTGTATGGAATATCAGTATTTCATTGATGATTCATCCATAATAATCACAGATTACAACCCTATATATAACCATATTAAAACACACTAAAGGAAAGAATATATAAGAATAATATAATATTTCCTAAGAATAATATTTCCCAAAAATACTCTAATTATGTCAATACCCTCCCTCAAACTAAAGATTATAACAAACTTGAGTTTGTTAGGAAAACTTACTAAGCAAATCAGTAGATATAGGATAGAATCAGGAACCCACGAAGAACAAAATCACAAAGAACTTCTAGGCGGGAGACAGATCCCACGAAGAACGAAAGGAAGAACTTCTGAGATGGAGACATAGATCCTTATATAAAGATCTATAAAAGAACCTACGAAGTTTGTAAGTAATTTTACAAACTGAATCACAACGGAGGACAGAGAGCTTCGTCTTGAAGCAAACGGAGATCGGAGAATGGGGCGGTGGAGAGTAGAACATGAGACTAGATTTTACGGAGACCGAAGAGCGGCTGAGAAAGGGGGTTTTGTTGTTTTCACGGAGAGTAGACGGAGCTGATGCAGATGGTCGACGGATTGATTTTTAGGGATGACGGATGAGTTTCGCTGAGGGAATGCGACAGAGTTGCAAAGTTGAAGGCGGCGGCGGCGACGGACAGAGCTAAAACGACGGAGTTTTGTTGTTGATCGCTGTCGAAAACAGTGATCTGAGCTACGCGGGGACATCACTGTGCGTGGTCGGGATCGTTCGTGGACGGAGTTTCAAGCTCGGCTTCGGAGGTGACGGAGAAGCCAACGATCGAAACTTTTCGACTGAGACAATAAAGAGATTTCGGCTTCAGATGCGATGGGCGGAGGTTCGCGGACGGCGGATGGAGAGGGAGTCACCGCAACGAAACGCGACGGGGAGCGGAGCTTCGCAGACGGCGGACTGTTCAACAATGACTGGGTCGTTGTCAGAGCTGAACAGAAGAGAAGAAAGTGGAGGCTTGTTCACGGGCGAAGAAGAAGAAAGGGGAAGGGTTTTTTTTTTTAATGTGGAAACAAATAGTAGAATGAGAGATTACATTTTGGTCTGCTGGGTCTGCCTCCGTCAATGACTAGTCATAGACGGAGGCAGAGATCGAACAATGAGAAAGAAACCTAAAGCTCTGATACCATGTTAGATTGTATGGAATATCAGTATTTCATTGATGATTCATCCATAATAATCACAGATTACAACCCTATATATAACCATATTAAAACACACTAAAGGAAAGAATATATAAGAATAATATAATATTTCCTAAGAATAATATTTCCCAAAAATACTCTAATTATGTCAATACTATGTTTAAGCTACCTGAAACACATCTTATTCAAAAGTTAGCAATCCTTTCTCCACAATGTTATTTTTAATTTAGGTTTGGTTTTTTTTTCGTTAAAAAAATTGTGTAGGTTTCTTTCCAAAATTTCAATTCTGTTAAAGAAACTGGCCTCAATTTTCTTGTCAAATTTTGAAAACAAAATCAATTTTTTCTCCATAGATAATGAAACTGTAAAATTTATTGGTGAAAGTACTCTTAAACCAAAAATAAAGAACTAACCATGATCAGGTAACTATTTCATTTTCTACTTCTGGTTTATTTTATTTTCTCTTCATTTTGTACGATGATTGCATTTTTCTAAAATACAAGAGTTGAATTCTTAATCCAATTTGAAAACAAGAACAAGTTTTTAAACACTACTTTTTTTAAAAAAGAATTGACTTGGTTTTTTAAAATGTTGATGAAGAGTAAATAACAAAGCGTAAAATTTAGACACGAGATGAATATTTGTATGCTTTATTAAAAAAAGAAGTTGTTACCAACCCGAGCCTTTCTTAACCATTTTATATTTGATTTTTGAAAATTACAATTGTTTTCTTTCAAGTACTCACAATTTTCAAATTTCCAATATAGACATTTGAATTTCAAACCATTTTAGGGTAATCAAACAAGGCCTTAGAATTAAAATGCTTTAAAAAGATGTTACCAAATGAGACTTAAACATAATTAGTAAGGCCAAAGGACCTAATTAGTTATAAGTAGTTATTGAAGAGAAACGTTAGGAACCAACTAAATAATCAAAGAAACAAATTGGCAGCACAACTACCAACAAATTCTCTTAGTTTGTTGCCCTATAATTTCTTGTGTTCAGTTATAATTACCAACCCCTTCCTTCCTTTCCATATTTATAGTTATTTAGAGATAGATTTGAAACTTGGGTTGATCACACATCCTCCATCCCCGACCAATTCTCGCCCATGTCCTTTCAACTCTTGTGTTCATCATAAGGTTAATTACCATTCCTTCTCTCTCTCTCTCTCTCTCTCTCTCTCTCTCTCTCTCTCTCTCTCTCTCTCTCTCTCTCTCTCTCTCTCTCTCTTTGTACTGTTCAGTTCATTATTGTCTTTGTAGCCTATTTTATACATATACTTTGTAGGATTTATATATATATTTGTTTGGTTTGGTTTGGTTTGGTTTTTACAGGGAATTGATGACTAATAGTGGTGAAGCAATTGGAGTATCATTATTTGTAGTGGGGATTGTTGGATGGGTTTATAAATCACTTAAACCTCCAGCTCCAAAGATATGTGGAACGCCAAATGGGCCTCCAATAACTTCACCGAGAATTAAGCTCAATGATGGAAGGCATTTAGCCTACAAAGAAGTTGGAGTTCCTAAGGAAAAGGCAAAATACAAAGTCATTTTGTGTCATGGCTATGATACTTCAAAACATATGCACCTAGCTCTTTCACAAGGACGACATTACACATTGAATTAACTAGCGTATGCATTTTTATCATACTTAAATAAGTTTTGATATTATGGATGACTTTTTATATATGATGATTAGGAGTTTATGGAGGAGCTTAATGTATACATATTACTATATGATAGAGCTGGTTATGGAGAGAGCGACCCATATCCATCACGCTCGGTAAAATCAGAAGCATTTGACATTCAAGAATTAGCTGACCAATTGGAACTTGGCAACCAATTTTATGTACTTGGAGCTTCCTTGGGGACATACCCTGTTTGGAGTTGCCTAAAATACATTCCACACAGGCAAATATAAAATTATTTTTTTAAGAATTTCATCATCAGTTATTGTATATATTTCTTGGAAGGGTAATGAATTAATTAAATTTACAGACTCCTAGGAGCTTGCTTGGTAGTTCCTTTTGTTAATTATTGGTGGCATGCAACTCCATCAGCTTTAGCAAAAAGATCATTTGAGCAGCTTCCTAAATCTTTCCAACTTACATTTGGAATTGCACATCACACACCCTGGTTATATTACTGGTGGACCAAACAAAAATGGTTCCCTTCAATGATGGATGAAGGGATGTTCACTGATTCAGATTTCGAGTTATTCATGGGGGTCATGAACACCCTCGATAATCGACCCGTACGTACGCTTTTCTACTCCTTCAAGTCAACACATGTTAATCTTATTATTAATAATGTATCATGTTAAATTTGTATGATGTATTATTATTTGTGACACAGGAAAAAAGAAGACAACAGGGGGAACATGAAAGTCTTCATCGAGACCTATTTGTATCATTCGGAAATTGGGATTTTGATCCAATTGAAATGGCAAATCCATTCACTCATTGTAATAGTAATAAGAGTTGTGTTCAAATGTGGCAAGGTAGTGCAGACCGTGTCGTCCCGGTCGAATTGAATCGTTTTCTAGCAAGGAAACTTCCATGGATTGAGTATCATGAGATTCCCAATGCTGGCCATATGTTATTTCATGATCATCGAAGCTTAGAGGCCATCATGAGGGCACTTCTACCTCCATAACTTTTAAAGTATAAAAGTTAAATAATGCATATATTTTGTATCAAGGAACTTTGTATAACGTTTTATCGAGGAACCCTTTATAGTTTGTTCAATAAAACAATGCATGATTTTGTTTCTACAAGTTAAAAATACAATTTCATCTTTAGACTTTCATGAATTGTTATCTTACTTGTCATTTTGTAACCGATTAGTTTTTGAACTTTAATATAGAACAAGTATATGTTTTAAAATTTATCATAGCCTTTCAATATTGTTGGTATCAAACCCTTTTAATAAAGTTCAAATTCATTACGATTCATTTCAAATTTCATTTTTAGGGAGAAGACACTACTACAAAAACTGACTCTCTTGACGGTTTGAAACTGTCAAGAATGAGTATTCTTGACGTTTTCAAAACCGTCGTTGAATCCAGTGTCAAGAAATGCCATTTTCTTGACGGTTGTAAAAAGTGTCAAGAATTGATATCGTTGACACTTTTTAACCGTCAAGTATTCAATTTTTCATGACAGTTGAGAGCCGTCAAGAGAATACGTTTTTATGACTGTTTTAAACCATCAAGAATGAGATGATGAAGCCCGAAAACCGTCAAGAATACGATTATTCATGACATTTCAAAACCGTCAAGAGTAAATTTTTCATGACATTTTAAAACCGTCAAGTATTCAATTTTCATGACATTTACAAACCGTCAAGAGTTCAGTTTTCATGACATTTAATAACCGTCAAGAGTACTCTTTGCCATGACATTTGGAACCGTCAAGAGTGCTTTTTAATGACATTTTAGAACCGTCAAGAATTTTGTTATTTATGACATTTGCAAGCCATCAAGAAATATATTGTTAATGACATTTGAAAACCGTCAAGCAACTTTTCATTTTTTTAATTGTAATTTATTTTATATTATTCTTTCTGTATTATGCTCCCCTTGGTCCAAAAATTCAACTACATATAAACAACAAATATACATCAAATGGCAACTAAACATCATCCATTCAATATCATTTCCAAAACTTTGCATCATATTCATATATCATTAACAAAACCAATATATATATATATATATATATAAACAATTTCAACAGATTTCCAAGAATTGAACTAAACATCATCTATTTAACTAACCTAGCCCAAAAGTATATCATCCCCAATCCATAAACTTTCATAATGGCAACCCCCTACATATATGAACAGTTCACCTATCAACAATTCACCTAAACTCTAATCCTCTACAAAGTCTCAAAAGTATATCAATTAACCTCTACCCTCCAGATGAACATTTCAAAAAATCAGCCACAAAAAATAAAGTTAATTTCCTTTTGCAGAGATGACGTCATAAGTCCTAGATCACATGTACGAACCCAAAAACTCTACCAACTCAACCCGCACCTCATCTAACTCGGCTTGTGAGTATGATTTTCGTGTATCAATCTGTAGACATGCAAAATAAATGAATTAGTATTCATGAAAATTATTATACGTACAAAAGAAATAGTTTGATATATAACATACCGAATCCGAGATGACAATGCTTCCCCTATTTACAATTTCTCTCATATACTTCATGACATAGTATCCACACGTAGTGCTCCCGACTTGTAGTGGACACTATAAAAACAATAAATTAGAATAACGGACTAGTCTTAATTGCTAGTTATCTACAAAATACAATTGAATTTAAATATTTATACTTGCCTTTACTGTTCGCCATAAAGTTTGTTTCCTGCTTTTATTAATGTTCTTTTGCGAGTGAAATATTGCTATTGCTCTATTTTGCCAAGATAAGATTGCACATATCTTAGAATATTGTACATGCATTAGAATTAAGAGCACTACATGATATAAAAGATTAAACTTACGTGTCGGTTACATATCTTGTAGTTGCTTTTGATGTTGTCCTTAGCGAGTCAAGGTAAAACACTGTATCCTCATACGCATTTATAGCAAGCAGTGCCCAATGACCCCTAATTATACAAAAATGTAAGTACTATTTTATTGTAAATGCAACCAATACCCTAACTAAACTTACCCGGGATTAAAAGGAGCAAGAACTACTTGGTCGGGTTTGGACACCATCAATCTACTACACAAGTTTCGAATTCGAGATTCTTGTGTGTTTCCAGAAGAGATCAGGGACGGATCTACAAAGACATACTGCATATTTTCTTTCGAACCACTAACAGACGAATACAAGTACCTACAAAATATATAAACTCGTAAAAGAGATACATAAATTTAGATGCAAAGGAATGAAATCGACTTACATCATATAGGCCACCAATGTAAACGTTTTCACTTCGTTCATGTTACAAAGATCAACGATATCCTCTCGAAGCACAGAAGTCTTTCGACTATCGCCAAAAAGGTCAGCAGGTAGTGAAAAAGTGATGCTGGAATCTTTCTCCATTACCTTCTCAGCATATCTGAGAATCGACTTCAACGCTAATGGCAAAGTTGATGTCGATTCACATACAACTTCTGTAGGCATTTTTATTAAGTCCCTCTCCTAATTCAAGAACATCCAAATTCAGTAAGACGTACAATATTAGACATTCGAGTTTAATAGTGGATTACATACCTTCAAGACGTCCAACTCTGGTTCATTCATCTTCATCACCTCCTTCCCTTTCTTTTCCTTATGTTTTGGTTTGTCCAACGATTCCACTTCTATTCTCTTACCCTTCTCTTCAATCCCCTCTAACACTATTGGCCTTGAACAACTCCCGTGTGCAGACAACGGTGTAGATAAGTTTGAGCGAATTTGTGCCTCTAATTCACTAACTCGCCTACGGAGCTCTTCATTCTCAACTAGAATGTTCGCCTCATCTTTTGATGTTTTCTTAACTGAATGAAAGTACGTTGTTGGAGTAACGTATCCACAACCCCACGCACACGACCATTGTGCTCTTTCGTACCCAATGCTTGTGTTAATACATCATTCGAACAGTGTCTATTCACAGATGATGAATCTGTATTCATTGATATCTCATCCTAAAAAAGATAGCAAAATTAATGTAAGTTATAGAAATGATTGCTTATGTAATGGATAATTGAAATGTGTGATTTACATATAATGACTTACTATTTTATGGACGACTTGCTGAATGTCGTCGTTGTCGTACTGTCCTTGCTTGTTAACTCGAGCTTTCTTCCATAGTTTAGCTCGATCAACATAAACTTCATTTGAACCATCCTTCTTCATTCGAGAACATGGAGTTCAATTGGTAAACATATTAGCTTGTATGCCATTTTTGGTATAAAGCAAATTTACAAGAAACAAACAACAAACTTACAACTTTTTATGCAACCATTTACAAGAAACAAACCCCCCCCCCCCCAACTTTTTATACAACCACTTTTAACTAGTTCCAAACCCAACTTTAGAGTATGAGAGGTAGAACTTGCATTTACTTTTTTCTTTTTTCCTTTTTTCTTTTTATAAAACTTCAGCATTTTTGGACCATGGCCCATTCTTGTATCTATACTTTGTGCAAAGGTTTATTTGAGTTTAGAGAATTTGGACCAACTCAAAAATTTTCAATTGGTTGGATTGGTTATTATAAGATTCAAGAAATGTGGTCTCCAACATAATGCTTAGATTTTTGGCTTGTGTTAGATTATATAAAACTCTAAAAGAAGACACGGTTTATTTCTTTCACCTTTAATTCAAATTCTCCATTTTCATTTTTATGTTTTGGTTTTTCTATAAACAACCTTTTTCTTTCAACCAAAAAAAGAGAAATCACAGCATTCATTCCCTTTTCTTTGTTATTCTGTTTATATTATCTCAATTCATCCATATCATTTTTCTTCTTCTCTCTTTCAAATCCTTCCAAAACTGTGATAAAATGACAAAATGAGTATGATAAAATGAACTATGAACTCAAAATCAAAACTCAGAAATCAAAACTATGATAAAATGACTTCAATTTTGAACTCAGAAATCAAAACCATGGCAGCAAAGTCACTTCAATTTTGAACTCAAACTCAGAAATCAAAACTATGATAAAATGACTTCAATTTTGAACTCAGAAATCAGAACCATGGCAGCCAAGTAACTTCAATTTTGAACTCAAACTCAGAAATCAAAACTATGATAAAATGACTTACGGCGGTTGTCGTCAGGCGGTTGTCGTCGGAAGAGACGCGGCGGTTGTAGACGAAGCTGCTGTCGTCGGAAGAGACGCGGCGGTTGTAGTCGAAGCTGCTGTCGTCGAATCGGAAGAGACGCGGAGGTGATACGGCGGTGGTCGTCGTCGTCGTCGAAGGTTTCGTCGTCGTCGAAGAGACGCGAAGGTGATACGGAGGTGAATGGCGCGAGGTGGTGGCCTTTCGCGATGAGGAAGAAGAAGAATGAAAGCCACGCGAAGCGTCTAGGGTTTTTTTTAGATAAATAAATTTAATAATAATAATAAAATTTAAAAAATTTAAAAAATAATATAAAATAATAATAAAATAATAATATATTTTTAAAAAAATAGGTTTTTTTTAAAAACATTCTTGACGTTTTTAAAACGTCAAGAAATATCAATAAATTTGAAAATGAAATTTTTTGACGTTTTAAAACGTCAAGAATTTAACGACATTTCTTGACAGTTTTAAAACGTCAAGGATAAATATATACATTTGACGTTTTAAAAAAACGTCAAGAATATCAAACTCATGATAATTCTTGACGTTTTAAAAATGTCAAAAATGTAAAATAAACAACTTGACGGTTCCAAAACGTCAAGGAAACATTGCATATTACTTGACGTTTCAAAACCGTCAAGAATTCTGTAAATTGCCTCCCCTCCGCCTTTTAATCAAAATTCTTGACGGTTTTTTCATTAAACCGCCCCTTTCTTGACGGTTTTTCAAGAAACCGTCAAGAAAAGAAAAAATCAACCGTCAAGAAAGGGTCTTTTTCTAGTAGTGAGAGTTTGATAAATTTAATAAGTTCACCTTAAATAAATATTATTCTTCAAGTTTCTTATTATTTCAAGAGATTGAATTTTGAAGATCCAGACTCTACGTTCACCTATACGTCTGTGTCTAAGTTTGTGGTCCCAGCAGTAAGATGCAAGGAAGCGCGATGAGACCGTCGATCAACAGTAATCCGCCTTAGCACATGTAAGTATAGATTCTCAGTCCAGAAATTTTATTTCTAGAATAAATAGAATTTTTTAAAAATAAACGTTTATAGTATGAGAATTTAAAATTTTTAAATGTCTAATTTTCTGAAGAAATTTTTGTCTTTTAAATTTTTTTCCAAAGAGCTTTCTCAAAAAGAAATTGAGGAGCAACATACTACTTCCTCCAATACAAATGATGTTACAAATGAATCAATTTAGATTGCAAAAATAGAAAATGATTTTCTCAATTGGGAATTTTCAAACTTGATTAAAAAACAATTTACTTTTCAAATAATTTTAATTTCAAAGAAAATCTTTGTGTAAAAATCGTTGAAAGAAGAATCTCAGTCTATAGCAAAGTTGATTCCATACAATTATTTCTAAGAAATGATATTGAAAAACATAAAAAAAAGAGTTTTAATTTCTTCACATAGGTGTTGTCCAAGTAGCCTTAATTTCAATGTTTAGATTTGGACTAGATACACCAATCCTAGCAATTTTACGTGATAAACGTCATATAGATTTTTCAAATTCTTTATTAGGAGTAATTGAATCACATTTGGCTAATGGCCCTGTCTATTTTAATTGTTTTACAAATTTTATGGTGTATCCTAATGATCCACACATTCTTAAAACCTTGGCCTAAATGTAGGCCAAGGATTAAATTTTGAAGTAGGAATTAAAAACTTATAAACCCTTGTTTACCAAGTCAGTTATAAAGTTTCGACAACTACCATGCATCCAAAAGCTTTATTGTCGTCAACTAAAGAAAAACCATGTTACATTGATAGAAACAAATCTCAATAAATCATTTGTTAGTGTTCCAAAACTCCTTTCTTGGGAAGAAGTTACCAAAAATCTCCGTTAGATTTTGAACAACGCTTTTATCCCTCAAAAGAAAGAAAAAGAGGTTCCCTATATCATTGAACATCCTGATGGAAAAGTGGAGATCAAATTTGAAAACAAATTGCCTAGGTTCCCTGTTGTTACAGAAAATATGAATTCTCCAGAATTCATGAGTTCAAGACCAAGTACATCCAGTATTAGAAGTGTGCCAATATCTAATCTAAAAATTAAATCTATTAGATTAGATCAAGGACAAGGAATACCAAATATTATTTATGAAGAAAATCTCCCAAATTCTCCAACTCAAATAGAGATGGATACAAGTTCTCGATTAAATGTAATTATTTCATAATAAAATTTTGAGCTTGACAAAGAATCCCTTCAAAAGAAATTTATGTCTAAAAAAACATATTTAAAGAATTACCTTTTTCAAAAACTACTCTAAAATAGATAGGAAGTTGTTCAGGGAAGAGTATTTCAAAAACCTTAAAATTATACTTCAAGAATATATTGCATTTTTTAGATAGTTCAACCGAAGGAAAGTGTAATGACCCAACTTTTCAGTGTAAGCTAAGGTTATTACTTACTACTAAAACACGACATCCAACATAAAAACTCAATAAATGTCATGTTCAAAATTCATTAAAACTTCAAGATGTAATAAAATCGTCTTCGGACCTTATTTCAATTCAATTTCAAAAGTTGCAAAACATAGTCTATGGAATTTCAAACAAAACAAACAAACAAATGTTCTAACCAGAACTTAAATTTAAAATTCTCAAAACGAAAACAACAAAGACATTGAGCGGAAGCATTAAAACTAGATATTTTCATATGGCCTTCACGCATCCTTCTTGTCCCTCGCTGGTTTGTGTCGAACATTACCTTTACCTGAAAAAGTTAAACATAAAAGGGTGAGTATAAAATACACCCAGTAAAAGACCCACTAATGGTCCTATTAGGGTAATAACAATTAGCTTCTTATTAAGGGGTACCCTGCACGTAACAATCTAGTGGTCCCGCGCACACATCAATTAGTCTAGTGATCCTAAAGGATACACATATCAGTCTAGTGATCCTGTCGGATAGACAACATGTGGTGATCCCATAGGACACCGTGCCTGCAAGGTACACTACCCCATAGATAAAGCTAATTATTACCCCTCAGTTCATTCTAAATAATCTACAACTGTCACATCATAATATAGCTCAAACTAACAGTCCAGTCTCTAAGTATAATCAGTCAAACAGTCTAGGTTCAGTTAACAGTATCGTCTGTCACTAAACATATATCCAATCCACACAATAAAATCCTACCATCTAAATCCAGTCAAGATCAAACCATCGCTACGTAACTACACCTGACAGTGACACCATTTACACCTAACTAGTAGCACAAACCACAAGTAAATCTAAATTAACTATGCATAACGCCAATGTTCAGTCTGCAACACAGTTCATCAGTATATACAAACTACACATAATAGTCCAGAACTCATACTCCATCAATAGCACAGCCCAACCGTATGATAAGCTACACATAACAGCTCAAACATCACTACTCCATTAACAGCACAACCCATCAGTATGTATAAACTACGTATAACAGTTAAATCGTCTATACTCTGTCAATAGCATAACCCATCAATATATTGAAGTTGATGGTTCAGGCTCAGCTTAAGCAAATAGACAAACGACGTGCACAACTTGAGCAACCAAGAAATCGGCTCGGACGGTGCGCACGACTCAGGTCTGGTGCACGACTTGAAGAAGCGCGGTGGTGGATGAAGAGAGGACGAGTATGGTCGATGGCTTGGTTCATGGGAATGTGACGGTCAGGCGACAATGAAACACTTGCCGAAAGGAATGCAGCATCGACAGCGTGCGACAGGACTCTAACACGAGGGACGACTGCGAGCTTTACATGACGACACGATGAGGTTTGGCTCACCTTAACGAACCAAGGACACAGCGGAGGGATGGGCATCGCTGACGGTTTGACGAGGAGGAGGAGAAGAAGATCAAAGTCGGGAGGGGGGCTGCGGTTGGAGAGAAGAAGAAGAAGAGAAGATTTTAGGTTTTTAAAATAATAATAATAATAATGATAATAATAATAATAATAATAATAATAATAATAATAATAATAATAATAATAATATTATTATTATTATTATTATTATTATTATTATTATTATTATTATTATTATTATTATTATATTATATTATTTATTTCATTATTATTTTATATTATCACCTAAAATATTTTCCTTTCCCTTTTCTTTTCCTTTTTTCTCACCAAACCCAAATAATATAACACCTAACAAAATAAAATCTTCAAAATTTTGGATAAAAGTGTTAAGAAATTACCTCAAAATTTTGGGGCGTTATAGAAAGAGTTGGATAACCTTTGTACAATTAAAGAAAAGGAATCGTGGAAAACTGAAAGAGGAGATATCAAAGTTGATTATCCTTCAATGGAAGATGTTGAGTGTTCAAAAGTTTTTATAACGAAAATGTTAGAGCAAAACCTTTTCAAATTATCAAGGAATCCAAAGAACACAAGGCTCCAACAAATAAAGAAATAAAGAGTATCCAAGTTCAAACTAATTATTCTAACAAAATGCTTTCTTCAATTGCAAGCCAAGTTTTCAAGCTAGAAGAAATTATCAATCATCTTACTCAAGAAGAAACTCCTAATCTTTTCTAACCCTTAGAAAATGTTAAGATAAAAACTCAAAAACAAAAACTTCTTGAAGAAATTAATAAATGCCTAAGCAACATGAAGGGTGAGAATTTAATAAATGTCCTTAATGAAGAAGATGTAGCTCAATTCATGGAAGACTTCGAAAATCTTTCAGACAACGAAGAGGATAAACAAATCAATAAAAATAAACTTTGGAAGATTTGTTAACAAAAGGGATCAAATTAATTTTCATCATTGACCTTCATTTCCAGGCAAAGGTCTAGAGCAAAGAAAAATATATGTCATAAATACAGAGTTCAATGGAGGTCCATATATGTATGGAATATTGATGGAACCCTGGAATATCAAATCTATGACATATTAAATAATATGTTTAACTTGCTCCATAGCCTATGAATCCAACAATCATTCAAATGGAGAAACTATTATGCTTCTAATCAATGGATTTAGTGGAAGTTTCAGATTATGGTAAGATCAGGCCTTAACCGATGAACAAAAAAAAGCCACTAAAAATCATAAGACACGAGTTAAAAGGACAATTAAAACTGAAGATGGAACTTCAGCAACTCAAAAAGTTGAAGAAGAGCAAGAGGACGCTGTAGAAGTTCTTCTTTACACAATCAACCGACATTTTGGTTTAGGATGTAAAAATGATATAGACAACCAGAGGAAAATAATAAAAAATCTAAAATGTTCCTTTATAGGAAACTTTAGATGGTACAGAGATATGTTCTTATTTAGGATTTATATCTTCAATGATTGCAATGCCAGACATTGAAAAGAAATGTTCATTGATGGACTTCTAAGCTTCATGGCAGAAAGAGTTTATAACTCTGTGAACAAAGCATATCACGAGAAAGTACCTTGAGAGAACCTTACCTATGGCCAATTAACTTGCATGATCATAGAATGTGGATAAGATATTTGCAGTGAAATAAAAATTCAAACCAAATTTCAAAAGCATTCAAATCTTCACAAGAGAGAAATAAAAACTTTTTTTTTATCTCAATATGGATTTAAGAAAGCCAAAAAATCAGAATCTTCCTCAAGAAAAATTTGTCCAAAAAAACTATAATATGAGATTCACATGTAGGAAATCTTGAAGGTATAAAAAACCTTACATCCCTAAAAGGCATCACAAATATTCAAATTACAAAAAACCTGCAAAAAAACAACAAAAGGAAGTTAAAAAAAGGGGGAAATCAAATAAAAAGGTTCTTTTTTTGTTATAAGTGTAAAAAAGGACATTATGTCAATAAGTGTCTGCAAATAGGAATCCAGGAAATACACGAAGAAGAATATTCTTTAGATTCATCCTATATGTCTAACTTTCAATTGCAGGAAATTGCAAATGAAACCAATTCATAAATTCGAGCCCATCTTTCTCAAATGAAGGACCAAGAGCATGTGGGTGTATTAAAGACCCATGTAAATGTGTTTTAAACGAATTAAATATGTTTTAAACTGAAAAGGGATTAGTAACAAAGAAATTTGGAGAAGAATTAATTTTTGAATTTATCTCTCCAATTTTTCCCCATAAACTTTTAGAAATTAATATTTTGGAAAATGAACAAATGAAAAGAAAACAAAAACAAATTAGTTTTTTATAAGAGGAAATTGATTATAAAAGGACCGAAGAAAATTTGAAAGAATTTTCAATTCAAAATAGGATAAAAGAAATTCAATTCAAAATTGAAAAAGAAAATTGATCCAATTTACCAAATGCATTTTGGAAAAGAAAAAAGCACATCGTTGATTTTCCATATTCCAAAGAATTCAAAGAATCAAGTATCCCAACAAAGACTAGACCGATTCAAATAAATCCAGACTTGCTAACACATTGCAGAAAAGAAATACAAGACTTATTATATGTAAAAGTCTAATAAGGCCCTAAAAAAGCCCATGGTCGTTGTTGTTTTTTATGTCAATAATGTCGCCGGAAAAGAGCATGGAGTTCCAAGGTTAGTAATCAACTATAAACCTATAAACAAAGTTTTGGAATGGATTATATATCCAATTCCTATAAACAAAATTTACTCAAAAGAATTGCAAATGAAAAAATATTTTCAAAATTTGATATGAAATCCAGATTTTGGCAAATTCAAACTTCTAAAAAAGATAAAACAAAATTATTGTTAATGTTCCGTTCGGACAATACGAATGGAATGTAATGTCTTTTGGGCTAAAAAATGTCCAATCATAAGTTTTAAAAATCATGAATAATATTTTCAATGATTTCCAAGATTTTACAATTGTTTATATTGGTGATGTTTTAGTCTTTCTCCAAATATGGAAAAATATTTTAAATATATCAATATTTTTATAGATATCATAAAAAAAAATGTTTTGGTAGTCTCCCTTACCAAAAGTTAAAATTATTTAAAACAAAAATAAGATTTTTGAGTTTTGAAATACACCTAGGAAAAATTAAACCCATTCAAAGCTCGTTTAAGTTTGCTTCAAATTTTCTTGACCAAATTTTAGATATAAAATCCAACTTCAAAGATTTTTGGGCTATCTAAATTATGTGTCTGATTTTTCCAAAACCTCAATCCCATTTGCAAACCACTATACCAAATGTTGAAGAAAAGTCCAAAACCATGGTCTGACAAATACACCCAAACTGTTCAAAAAATTAATTCTTTAGTCAAATCAATCTCTTGTCTCGGTCTCATTAATTCAAAAGCAAACCTTATCGTGAAACTGATGCCTCTGATATAGAATATGGAGGAATTCTCAAATAGTGTCTAGATAATACCGAATCAATAATCTAATTTCACTCAAGAATTTGGAACGATACACAAAAAAATTACTCAACGGTGAAAAAATTACTTGCAATAGTTCTCTGTGTTCAAAAATTTTAAGGAGAACTAATCAATAAAAGATTCATTATCA
Organism: Cucumis melo; assembly: GCF_025177605.1. Classification (NCBI taxonomy): domain Eukaryota; kingdom Viridiplantae; phylum Streptophyta; class Magnoliopsida; order Cucurbitales; family Cucurbitaceae; genus Cucumis; species Cucumis melo. The sequence goes on from NC_066868.1 coordinate 12,109,394, forward strand.
AAACAGATTCTAGAGCCTCAAAATTCGTGTTAGAAAAAGATGTAAAAAATCTTGTTTCAAAACAAATTTTTGCGAGATGGCAAGCCATTTTTTCTTGCTTTGATTCCGAAGTTAAGTTTATAAAAGGAGAGCAAAACCGCCTAGTTGATTACCTCTCAAGGGAGTCTTCTACTCCTTCTACTACTTATTCTCAAGTCGATCGTCACTCTCGATAAACGGTTCGTACCAGCACCCAAGATCAAAATCTATTTTAAAAAACCGATCGTTGTCTATGATCCTATTACAGAATTCAAATATCAAAGTCTTACTCTAGATGAGACAATTTCAAAAATATTTCTTAAGAGTTTGAATTTCCATTCAAAAGACCTCAGAAAAACAATAAAATTCTATGAGTTTATTCTAGTTGACACCAATTCTATAGAAATAACTCATGTTCCAAATAAAAATGATTCTTCAAATTTTTCTTATTTAAAATTAAAAACTTTTAAAACAATCAATCCACCCATTGGAGTCAAAGAATTTTTACAGAAAAATCTCTTTCAAAGCCTTTTGCTCCTCAATCTTACTCTTACCAAGATTACATCAAAGTTTAGTTTAGAGTATTTTGATTTTCAAGTACAAACGATTCAAGGTTCATTTCATTTTGTCAAAATGCCAACAAAATCAATTTTCCTTTATGGTTCATTCAATGGTGGAATAATTTTGGTCTTACAGACGATATTCTACCAACACCACTTCAAGAATCTTATATTTAATTTTCAAGAACTATACAAAAGAATTCATTTCATAATTTGATGAGATTCTGCCTTTATTTTCAAATTCCATGGATATTTTATTGGAGCTTCAATACAACACCATATCCTCAGTACAAAATGTTAGTAAAAAACTCAAGATCAAATGTTGGAAAAAAAATACAATTTTCAACATGTCACACCATCAAACACATGAAAGAATGGTAAACAAAGAATCATTATCTACAAGACATTGATCAAAGAGAGAACGCCGAGTTCCTAAATGATAAATCAAAACTTCTTGTATCACTTGCTCATACTACAACTGATGTAAATTTCTAAAGGTTATTATCAATAGCAGAAAATGCATCATCATCTTCAAAATTAGCATCTTCCTCCATACAAGAAGACAAAGAACAAGAAAATCCAGAATACGATCTAAATGACCAATTTCTTGACTCATAGTCTACGTGAGCTCTGAATCCAGGATTCTCGACTCACAGCCTATGTGAGCTTCAAACCCATATACATGTTTCAAAAGAAAAATAGGTTTATTGTAGTCTTCCGAAAGAAGATATCTATTCAAATTATTATATTAGTTATAAAAAAATAAAAAATATATAAAATAAAATAAGTAATGTATATTCACATCCCTAGTGTAATTAATGAGTAAACTTTGTAAATATTCTAGTTTACTTTATAAATATTGCTCTGTCATCTAGAAATACATGAAAAAATTGAAGATAACAAGCGCAATTCAAGAACAAGTCCAAGAGCTAAAATGAAATTGTGTATATTTCATGAAATGTTCGACTATGTTTGATGGTCTCAACCATAGGTCGCAATATTGGAGCTCGGTGAGTCCATTGATCAGTTTGTAATCCGTTGTAGGAAATATGAGTAATGATATACATAATTACAACTTGTAAGAAAGGACAACAAATATTCTTCAAGAATAGAAAGAAGGCTTCAATTATTCATTGGTTTATTTGGCCAACAACTTCATTGGATGTTTTCTTAGGAATTGTAAATGATAATTAAGATATTTAAGTGAATTGTACAATTATTTAAAGAAAAGTACTAGTTATTAGATGTAATAATATTAAAGTAAAATAATTAAAGTAGTATAGGTTTTAATTAATTTGGTGGAATTTTGCATCCATCTCTTAATTTATTTTCATTTTAGGTACGCAAATGGATTCTTAAATTATCCATCATTTATATTTTCTATAAATAAGTTAAGATTTTAGGTTTTTAAGATCAACGAGAATCTTATCAAATAAGGAGTCATGTCCTGTCTGATTCAATCTTATCTGTTAATTTTTTTATTTCAATTGTGTTTCAGGGTCTATAAATAGACTTTCAAGTTGTAATCCAAAGCACTTCGTGAAATATTATCAAGCTCCTAAACACCATAACCTCTCCAGATTTGCATCCAAACCTGAGTGTTCTGTCTTTACCTTCAAATTTCATCACTTTCCTATTAGTTTCAGTTCAAGCATCCTTCATAAACTTTGTAAGAAATAGAAATATCTTTCTAACCCGATAAATCCCGACTTCTAGCTTCTTTTGTGTAGTTTGAAATCATCAATAAAACAAAGGTATGTAAAATGAACCAAAAATCTGTCATGGTTAAGGTTCAACTTGAGTTTTTCTTGTCTTCTTCAACCCAAAATCTAGAAAGCACTTCTTCTCTCTTTCTTCAGTATTTACCTCTATTTGCTCTAAAAATTTGGATGGAAAATGATAGGGTTTTGAGCTTGGCAATGAGTGGGTTTAAAGCATCGAAATTCATTTCCCACTTTCTTCCTTTTTCTCTTCTTTTCTTTTTATTCCTTTTCTTTTCTTCCTTTTCTCTTTACTTCCTTCTTTTATTTTCTTTTTGAAATGAATATAAAAACTAACTCTTTTTGTCTTTGCTTTTTTCCCTTCAATTGCTTAGTCATTGGTTCCTTTACAATAAAAAAATTATAACTTGTAGAAATACAAGTTATTATAGGCTTTTAGCTAGAATATTGAAGCCTTAATGCATAAATTTGTAAGAAAATATGTAGGAAAGTAAAGAAATTGGACAGGTTGGGCATAACGAATCACAAAAGAGCTTTATGTCTGTTTATTGCTTTTCGGTTGTCTTATTGCAAGATTGTGAGAAGAAGAAGAGCCCAGCGATAAAACGTCTGGCGAGGATGATGCATATGGCCAACTAGGTGAAAAAAATAACAAGGCTAGGCAATTTGAAGCACTAGCAAAAAAAAAAAAAAAAAAGTGGTTGGCGTGAATACCAGAAACATGGAAAAGGACACATGCGGTGTAGACATGGCTTTAACAGAAGTAAATAGAGTCTATGTTGTCCTATCACATCATAACTCGCCTATAAATAGAGGCTTCTTCTTTATTGTCCATGTGTGAAAGTTGTCTAAAATACGGAAATCAAACTTGCTTCTTCCATCTTTTCTTTGTTTTAGGTGAGTGTCTGAAAGAGAAAGAGCTCAACCATTTTCCCCTCAGGATAAAATGGCAAAAATCAGAGCCAATGAGTATGAAAACTCATACTACGTAGCTTGTCTCATTTTCTTGTAATTCATTTTGTAATTTATTAGCATTGATTTGTAAGATCGACTTCATGGCCAAGAGGCCTAAAACTTTATTCATAATATTGATACATTCTTTCTACCATCCTCTCATATTTCTTTGTCTCTTCATTCTTTATACATTTAATTGATTGTTAATAACATGTAGAAATACAAGTTATTGTAGCCTTTTTTATAAAATAACGAGGCCAAAATGTAGAAGAAATGTATAAAAATGCTACGTTTATGTTGAAAAAGCATAAGTATTTAGAAATACACTTTACATAGCATCCATGTCTGTTTTACCACATTTCAGTGTCTTAACGCATGAATAAAAGCAAAAGAAGAGATTAGTGAATCGTAGAGGATATCGCGCAAGAGCTAAGCGAGAAGAGCCCGTCTAACAAGAACAAATGCTAGGCGAGGAGCTTCATCACTACGCAAGAATGGTTCACTAGAAGACAAGAATGATAGTAGGAGATGATGGACTTGACAATGGTTGCATTCGAAGCTGACATGATTAGAAGAATAAAAGTTTTCCACTGAAAGTTGCCTATATATGTTTATGTTCGACCAAATCCTAGAGAAGCCTTTCTACCGTCTGTAAAAGTAACATTCTTCTTCTCTAATCAGTGAGAGCTTGAAGTTTAAATAGAGAGAAGCTCATCTCCCATTTCCCCTAAAGTTGTAAACGTTGTCCATTCTCTTTTCTTCCCATTTTTGTATTCTTTGTAATATATGTTGTTCATATTGTACATTTTTTAATATATAGCATGTTTATGCCCTTTCAATCTACCATTTCTGCCTTATTCACCTATCAATATGTTATTTGTAGTTTAGTCTTGTGATAAATTCTTGATAATAAGTTCAACTTATAATTCTTATCACGTTTGTTGAGCTATAGTCATCACTTGGTCAGTGCTTATCGCAACTACCCTAGAGGACAAGTAGCAAGGATATGGCTAATGCGTGCAAGAAGGAGTTTAGAGACAAACTCGACCATGGCGAGATAACTTCCACTATTTGTATCCCGAAAGGAGAACAAGTGTGGGTTTAGGCACTGAGAGGTTGCCATCCTTAAAAAGAAAGTACTATAAGTCTTATAAGTGAAATCTTCTAAATATATCTCGCCTAGTTAGGTTGAGTCATTTGTACCCTGACAGGAGGACAATTATGGTGTTTAAAGACTCTGAGAGGAGCTTACCTTAATCATAGACTAGTTATGAGGGTCATATCGCATCAAGACTTTCACGACCTATCGCCTAATAATATATAGACATTCCTTCAACTATTCTTAATACAAGTTAGTTCGCATCTTCATTTTGCATCCATCCAATTCACCTTTTATAGAATCTCTAGTGTACATAAGTAGTTATAGTTTTGCTTACATTTATTTATTCATTATTCATTATTCATTATTCATTATTCATTATTCTTATACCGCTTAAATGATGAGTAAATTCTATAACTAACCTCAATTCCCTGTGTTCAACTTTGGATCATTCAGATAAACCTACTGTTTCACTTATACTTGGACAAGCAATAGAAAAACATGAAATCAACAAGAACTTAGCTTTCATGCGATAAAGAGATACATAGTAAGTAATTTGCATACCATGATCATTGTCGAGAGGACGACGATGGTGTAGCTTCGCCTCTACCTCTTCTAGATGACGAAACGGTGCAGCTCGACCTCTATCTCTCCGAAATGACAATGGTGCAGCTCGACCTCCACCTCTCCAAAAGGACGATGGTGCAACTCCACCTCTGCCTCTCCAAGATGATGATGATGGCATAGCTCCGCCTCTGCCTCTCCAAAATGACGATGGTACAGCTTCGCCTCTGCCTTTCTAAAATGAAGATGGTGCAACTTTGCCTTCATCTTTGCAAGATGACGACAATGGTACAACTCCACCTCTGCAGCTCCATGATGACGATGATGGTGTCGTCTGTCTCCACCTCCACCTCTCTAAGATGATCGATGGTGCAGCTCAACCTCTACGTCTCCAAAATGATTATGGTGCAGCTCCACCTTCGTCTCTACAAGATCATGGCGGTACAGCTTTGCCCCTTCAAAAGGATGGTGGTGTTTGATCGTTCCTACTAGAAGTAGAATAGCTAATGGCAAAGTAGATGCCTGATCATTTCTAGTAGAAGTAGGACCGCCAACGATATAGTAAAGGTGTCTGATCATTCCTACTAGAAGTGGCAAATATTGCTAATGGCAAAGTAGATTTCTTATCGTTTCTAGTAGAAGTGGGATCATTGACAACAGAGTCAAAGATCGTTTCTACTAGAAGTGGGATCGCTAATGGCAACGTAGATGTCTGACCATTCCTAATAAAAAAAAGTATTGTTAACGGCAAAATGAAGGTGCCCGATTGTTTATATTAAAAGTAGGATTGCTGACAGCAAAGTAGATGCCTAATCGTTTCTACTAGAAGTGTGATCGCTGAAGGCAGAGCAAGATGCCTGATCATTCCTACTAGAAGTGGGATCTATTGGACCGATATGACAACCCCAAAGGGGGTGAATAAAGTTTAATTAAACTTTTTAACAAATAAGCCTAAATTAAACTAATTATATAAATTTTAAATTAAATAAAGAAATTAGGTAAAATATGTTAAATAACAATATTGATAAAAACTATGCAATAAAGTATGCAATCAAATTAACTCAACCAACAAGAATATGTAACTAAAATTAAATGCAAAAATAATTAGAAGAGAGTTCGAGAAAACCGTAATTTTATAGTGGTTCGGTCAAACTGGACCTACATCCACTTTTCCAAGCACCTCTTGGAATTTTAATTGAAAACCTTCTATTGATTCTTTTCACGGGTTAGGATCAAACCGTCACAATATGTTGAAGTTTCAAATTACACAAAAGAACATCTCTCTAAAAGAGTGATTATACAATTTTAAGCTCACAATAATTAATCCTCACAATACAATAAAAAAAAGTTCTCTCAATGACAAGATGAAAAGAATGAAAATTGAAAACTTTAGAGAGAATAACAATGATGGCTTTTGCAACTTTTGAGGATTGTAAAGATAAACAAAGTTCTTAAAAAAATTTGGGAAAAATGAAGTATTTAAAAAGAAGGGAAAATTGAAATCCAAAATCATTTTGGGTCATTGGATGTAAGTAAAAGAAAAGTGAATGGTTGAGATTTAAACTCAATTAGCTGTTAGACACAACACAAATAACAATTTAATAATAGTATGTCTTTTTTTAAAAAAAAAAATTAGCCCAATAAAACAAGTTCACAATATTTTTAAGAAAACTAGCCGTTAGACACAAAGATAAATAATAATATAATAATATATCATTTTTAAAATAATTTATTTAAAGCCCAATAAAACAACTTCACAATCTTTAGAAAAAAACTAGCCGTTAGACACAAAGATAAATAATAATATTAAATTTATTTTCTTTTTAAAAACCAATAAAAGAAACAAAAGCAAAAATAAAAACAAAAGCCACATGTGTTACCTCTCCATTGCTCCAAGTGACTTTCTCTAATTGGATTAAGTTGATTATTTGGCTGTCACATCACCATCTCGTGTATTTTTCCGTTTAAGCTTCTTTCAGCAATATTTTCTTTGTTTGAACTCTGACTCACACCCTTTAATTTCAAGCTTTACGTTTGAACTATTCGAAATAATAAATTTGTCAATAAAAAGATTTAGATTTGTTATCATCAAAACATTAATTAATCAATTTGAGATTAAGGGTCAAAAAGCCAACAATCTTCCCTTTTTTTTTGATGATGACAAATCATTGAAGAAAGATAACTTGAAACACACATAACCACAGAAACACACATGATCAACAAGTAATTCTATTATCAAGTTTATGTATATCAAGAATGTATATCACCATAATGTTCATGTATCTGTTTCACCACAAAGATCAAACTTGGAAATAATTAAAAAGAGATACTTATCCCCCTAATTAGTTATCCCTCTAAAAAATATGCATTTTCAATAGAAACAATTATGCAACAAATTCATAAAAACATATTTTTCTTATACTTCTCCCCTTTGGAATCATAAAAAGGAATAACAAGGAAGTAAACTCTTCCTAACAAATTATAAACACATACAAAATGTCTAATTCTCCCTCTATCAATATGCATTCGGTGACAATATCAAGTAAGATATAAAATCATGATGCATCACAACGAATAATACCAAGCTCAAGCCTATTTTTACAAAAACTTTCTTCATTCAAAAGCTTGGTAAATATATATGCTAATTGATTATTAGAGCCCACAAACTCAAGAGTAATATGACCATTTCACACATGCTCTCCAATAAAGTGATGTCTAATGTTCTAGAATGATGTATAGGATTTTTAGTCAAATTGATGGCACTACTATTATCATAAAATATAGGCACATTATCAAATTTTAATCCAAAATCACAAAAAGTTTGTTTCATCCAGAGAATTTGTGCACAACAACTAGCAACATCAATATATTCCACTTCGGTAGTGGATAAAGCAACTGAATTTTGCTTTTTACTAAACCAAGATACTAAGGAACTACCAAGAAATTGAAAAGTCCCGCTAGTACTTTTACGATCAAGTAAACTACCGGCAAAATCCGCATCGGAATATCCTACCAAATTAAACTCAACATTTCTAGGATATCATAATCCAACATCAATAGTTCCAAGCAAATATTTAAGTATCCTTTTAACGGCATGCAAATCTGATTCTTTGGGAAAAGATTGAAATCTAGCACAAAAACATACACTAAACATGATATCGGGTCTCCTAGCGGTCAAATAAAGTAAGGATCCAATCATACCTCGATAAGTCTTTATATTCACAAATTTACCTTTTTCATCTATGTCAAGCTTAGTGGTAGTGCTCATGGGAGTTTTTGCAATTTTACCTTCATTGAATTTGAATCTCTTGAGCAAATCCCTTGTGTATTTTTCTTGACTTATGAAGATGTCATCCTTGAGTTGTTTGATTTGAAAACCAAGGAAGAAACTAAGTTCTCCCATCATACTCATCTCAAACTCATTATGCATACACTTGGAAAATTCTTCACACAAGGATGAATTAGTAGAACCAAACATAATATCATCCACATAAATTTGCACTATAAGCATGTCATTGTTTTTAATCTTAATAAAGAGAGTATTATCAATTTTCCCGTCTTAAAGTCATTCTCAAGTAAAAATTTGTTAAGTCTATCATACCAAGCTCTTGGAGCTTGTTTTAAGCCATAAAGAGCCTTTTTCAACTTATAAACATGATAAAGTAAATCAAAACTTTCAAAATCCGAAGGTTGTTCTATGTAAACTTCCTCCACAATATAACCATTTAAAAAAGTACTTTTTACATCCATTTGATACAAAATGAAATTATTATAAGAAGCAAAAGCAAGCAACATTCTAATAGCTTCTAATCTAGCAACCGGTGCAAAAGTCTCTTCATAATCTATACCTTCTTTTGACAATAACCTTGAGCTACAAGTCTTGCTTTATTTCTAATGATATTTCCATTCTCATCCATCTTATTTCTAAAAACCCATTTAGTTCCAATTATAGATGTATTAGAAGGTATAGGGACTAATTCCCAAACTTTGTTCCTTTCAAATTGATTTAATTCTTCTTGCATAGCTAAAATCCAAAACTCATCACATTTAGCATCTTTAAAACTTCTAGGTTCAATTTAAGGCACAAAAGCAAGATTACAAAATAAATTAAGAGAAGAACGAGTTTTCACACCTTGTTCATGATTACCAAGAATTAAATCTTTGGGATGAGATGAGCATATCTCCACTCTTTAGGCAAGGATGAAGAATCATCTTCTTTCTTTTCTATGATGTTCACATCTTGCATACTTGGAACAATTTCTTTGCCTTTGTCACTAACAAGTAAATCTCCAAAATCTTTTTCTAAATCATCACTACAAATAAACTCATTAGAAACATTATTACAAGATTCATCAAACACAACATGCATAGATTCCTCAATAACTAAAGTTTTCTATTCAAAATAATAAATTTGTCAATAAAAAGATTTAGATTTGTTATCATCAAAACATTAATTAATTAATTTAAGATTAAAGGCCAAAATGCCAACAGGATCGTTGACGGCAGAGCCAAGGTGTTTGATCATTCATACTAGAAGTGGGATTGCTAACGGAAAGTAGATGTCCGATCGTTCCTAGTAGAAATGGGATCGCTGATGGTAAAGTCAAGGTGCATGCCTAATCATTCCTACTAGAAGTGGGATCGCTTATGGAAAAGTAGATGTTCGGATCGTTCCTAGTAAAAGTGGTATTACTGACGGCAAAAAAAAGTCACCCTTGCAAAAGATACTGAACGGAAAAAAAAAAGACAGAGAAAAAAACTCATCTTTTGATATTAGGTTTGAAAGAAAAAAAAAAGTTATTCCCTCATAGGCGTGACAATATTGGTTCCTGCAAAAAAATAGGGAAAAAGGGGTAGAAAGTTAGAGAAATAAAAAAGAAAAGAAAAGAGAAAGTAAAAAATAAAAAAATAAAAAGAAGAAAAGAAAAGAAAAGGAAAAAAGAGAAGTTTTTTTTTTCCATACCTTTCTTCGTAGGATTGCTTACTTTTACTTGATAAGAAAAGAATCAGTCATATTTATAGGGTCAACTCCAATTTCTAATAGTATTTGAAATGATATAAAATCTTTTTTTAATAATAAAATAGAAAAAAATCCAAGAATATTATGTTATTCTAAAAGTTTTTATTTAGGGATAAATCATGAATTTCACATTTGAGATAATTAAAATCTCTAAGCCATTCAAATTTCCAATTTTGAATTAAATTTAGTCGTACCATAGATTTTATTCCAAATTTCACCCAAAGTTCAAAAATCAAGTCAAATTAACTTGCATATATGACCTCAATTTTCATCTCAAATTTGACCTGAAGCCCTCAATCCAATTTTATCTCAAGATTGAGAACTCCTATTTATCTCAAAATTAAAATTAATCTTTTCAAATTTTTGTACATCCTCAAGACAAGTTAGGTTATAGTTAAAAGTTCTTCCTTATCTCAAATTAAAATTTGGTTATTTTTCAAATTTTATCCATATTCAAATTTAAATTTTTTTATCCTCAAATCAAATTAAATTACGAATAAAACTTCAAACTTGTCTCGAACTAAGGTTAGGACATATTTGATCCTTATACCAAATTCAAATGAAACTTATATACTAAATTCATAGTTTGATTAATTTGATATGTCGAATTGAGCAAAAATAAAATGTTCATCTTTTGACTTCTAACTTTATTTTTTTTTTTAGATTCATCCACCTATGTACATGCATAATTCTCGAAAATGGACATTAGTTGAATAAAAAATTTCGGACTAATCACAAATTGTCACGTCATTTACCATATTAACGATGAAAAATACAAACAATTGAATTTAAAACTAATTAAAAGTTGACATGTGTCCCAGATTGAGATTGAAGACATAAACTCGTCAATTCTGATGATAACACATGTTTTCATTATGATCATTGGTCAAATTAAATATTATTTACTTGCTAAAGTTCAATTGAGCCAAAAAAAAAAAAAATTATTTAGTCCAAATGCTAAATATAATCCAAATCCATGTGTGTTGAGCCCATGGGTCTGGTCCCAAACCAAATAAGCCCAAACTCATAAAGGTCACCAAAGAATTCTTAAATAGAAGAGTTTCATTTGTGGGGGATAAACAAAGTTTTTACTACAACAAAGTCTTAGAGAATTCTCCTAAGAACCATGTGTTCGAAGATACAAGCTTACTTAAGCTTACGTCCAAGACTTCGACTATTTAGCTTCCTCAAATCAAACCTAGGCATTCAATCAAGAGACTCTTTTGCTTCCTCAAATCAAGCGTAGTCATTTCGCTTACTCAAATCTAGCGTAGGCATCCAATCAGGAGAGAATCAAAGGATCAAATACTCGAGATTGAACTGCATGACATTAAATCAACACAAACACAACATAAACGTAAGTTCAACTTCACAAATTAAATTTTTTTAACAATCTCATGTGAATATATATATTTCGTATAGTTTGGTTTTATACAAACTCTTTGTATAAGATATCTCCAATTTCCACTTATATGTCTTTACATAAACGATTTGGATCAAATAGTTTGTAACGTTTGCAAAATCAACCAACCAAAAAAGGGGAGGAAGAAAGTAAAAAATGTAGTTTTTATTTTTTTTATAATTCTTTTTGCAGGACGGCAGCCGCAAACGACGGAGGAAAAATGTACATTGAGGTTAAAGTTGTAATTTGTCACATAAGTAAAGGGTCAAAATTCTTTAGTACATTTGGGCCTAAAAAGGCCCTTTGTGCGATTCTTCTCAATTTGGTCGGGATATGGTTATCTACCTTTCAATGGTACGTTAGGCCATGTTTAAATTGTGCAAAACCAAAACTATGTGAACCGTCGATCTCGCTCCACTTGGAGCATTTCATTTTGGTGGGTTTTCTTTTCTGATTCTTCTTCTTCTTTTCTATTCATGTTCTGAAATCCTGTTCTTGATCATTGTTGCTTATGAGAAATACATGATTATTTGGAATGCGTCCTGGATTTCCCTCCTAATTAATTGTTTTTGTTTTATTCTGTAGCGTTTTACGTTCTCCTCGAAGTGAAGGAGTACTGCTACACTCGAGTGTAGCAGTTCAGCCTGTGATCGGAGACCTGTAAAGGAATTTATCTTCCTTTGAATCTTCTCAGGTATTTTACCTTTCTGGCTGTGAAATTTGTTTATGTGATGCCCTATTCTGTTGTTGAGCCAAACTGTCATTTTTCTTTCACAGAATTAGGGCAATCTGAAATGTTTAAGGAAACTGTTTAAGGACTTCTTTGATCCAAAATAGTGGTCATTTTCACAAATAACATTGGAATGTTTTTTAGTATATGCAGATATTGAGTTTCATAATCTAAATTGTTGAGATATACACATAGTCTTTAATTGAGCTCATTTCATTGTTGTGAAATAATAATTATACAAAATTTATAACATAAAACATGTTCATCAATAATAGTTGATATTTAGCCTGATCTTTAGTTGGTGACTGCAAGCATTTTTGTAATTTATTAAACCAAACACATTTTGAACCATGGATTAAATTGGGATGTAGATTCTTAATCAGTTGCCAAATACATTCAACTATGCACTGATTCATTGACCTCTTGTTTTCAAATTTTTGTTTTTCAGATTACTATCCAAACACACCCTTATCTTCCATTTGTTCTTTTTCCTCACCTGATTCGACAGATGTGTGGATGAAAATAGGGAATGAGTGATAGTTAGATTCGTCATTTGAGTTAAAATCTTATATCATCGTTTTGTCTGCATTGCAATAGTTAATCTATGTATTAGCCTTATTGATCATTAATAATAATATAAGAGCTGGTTTTAACAAATACATTGATTAGCCTCATTTGATAATATATTTTTTTATTTGTTTTTTTTTTTGAAGATTAAACCTATAAACACACCTACACCTTCATCTCTAGGTTTCTTTACTTTGTTATTCAACCAATGTTTTATAAAATTAAGTTATGTTTTGGGAAAAAAAAAGTTTTAAAAAATATGTTTATATTTTTAGAATTTAGCTTAAAATTCAACTACTTTACTTAGGTAAGATTAAACCCATGGTAAGAATTGAGGGTCAGTTCAATGGAGGCATTAAAGTGATGGCTAATCTATTATTAGTTGGAAGTAGGATTTATTTGTGATTATTGGAGACATAATGCAGTACATGCCCAAGAATATTTTGTATTATGGACTCTCTTATTTAGAAAGTCACTTTAACACTTGCATTTTCACTTGCACTTTCTATTTGATGTCATTCAGAGCTTAACCAAGTAGATAAATCCAGGAGGGTTATTTTCGTTGCATAAAATTGGTGAAATTTCTGCTCCATGTGATTCATATAATACATCATTGGTCCATTTATTAGTAGTTAATCTATACTGCACAAATTCACTGTGTACTCCATAGCAAGCATATTATAGTGCAATCGTTCTATTCAAGAAGAGAGGTATCTCTTTTTTCTATTAGGTTAGATTGTGAAAGATGATACAACAAGAAGAATATTTTTTTGGTAAAAGAAACATTTTATTGATAAATGAAATCTAAGAAAACTCCCAAACATCAAAGAGATTAAAAAAGTGATGCTAACCAGTGATGCGAAAAGATAAACTAAAGAGAGGGAACAATTCTTATTTACACGTGTAAAATTCATAACTCAAATAATTCTTGTTGTTTTTATAGACTTTGTTTAGTCAGGCAAATTGTTTTGCGAAAAATTCAACGATTTGGTAAATTAAATATATGAAATTTGTGTATTGGAATTAGAATAATAATTTTAAAAAAGAATTAATAATTTTTGCTCATGTTCCACGTAATTGACTTCAGTTTATAACTCCCTTCCTAGAAACTATTTTCTTCTTCATATATCGTTTCGTTTGAATGAAATTATATTGCAAGTCATTGGTTTAAATCAATGGTTAAATACTCGCAATTTGTGTATTGCATTTAGAATATCAATTAAAAGACAAAAGTATAATTTTTTCACACCTAATGACCCAATGTTAAAAAAGGTTGAAAATGGAAGTCGTCTTTAAAGAAATTACTGGAAATTGTTTTATGAAAACTAGACGATTTGATAAATTAAATATATATAATTTGTGTATTAGAGTTAGAATACGAATTTAAAAAAAAAAAAAAATTTATTGGCATGAAACGCTTGCCTAAAAAACTTTGTAAATGGACATGGTATTTAAGAAAACTAATGGAACTTGTTTTACGAAAATATGACAATTTGGTAAATTAAATAAATTAAATATACAAATATTTGTGTATTGGATTTAGAATACAAATTTTAAAAAAAAAAAAAAATTCATAATCCTTCTCACATAACCCTTCCCCCAAACATATCTTATCATAACCACCTCATCCTTTTTACATAACTCTTTCCTCAAACACATATTATCATAACCCAAGGATTATTATAATCCTTTTCCCTCATAACCCAATCCTTCCCCCAAACGGCTGCTAAAAGGTATCGATCTTTATTGTAATAGTAATGGATCGTACACCAGAATCACAGTAGAATAACTAGGGCACAATCACAGACGATCGTCCTTAACTCCGTATCTCTCACTCTCGAGAAGATACTCTCCAATCTCTAATTCACTAACTCAATGCCTCTGTGAATAATTATTACTCTCCTGAATGACCTTTACCCCTTACAGTTCCCTTGCCCGTGCTACTCATTCCTTGCACTATTGGCAGCTTAACGTTTCTTTCCCCTTCTTAAGGTGGAATTCAGGAAATTGCTTCCTAAGTCACATCGTATACTGGTAACCCTTTTCAAGCTACCAGTGCTTTCCACTCTATAATCTGGATTCTTACGATACCCATACACTTCTTTCGGTTCTATCTCCCACTCAAATCTCTTGGAGAGTGGAGAGAAGGTAGGTAGTGCTACCTTTTATTGTCCCAATGCATTCTTCAACTGAGATACATGGAACATTAGATGGAGGCTTCTTCCGGCAAGGTTAGTTGATATGCTACTTTTCCTACTTTCACCTCAACATAATATAGGCCAAAATACTTAGGAGACAACTTCTCATTTCTTCTAACTCGCACAGAACACTGTCTATATGGGCGTAGTTTAAGGAAAACATAATCACCCACCTTGTACTCTACTTCACGTCTTTTTTGATCAACATACTTTTTCATTCTCTCCTGTGCTACCCTTAGGTGTTCTTTCAGCATTCCCAGCATGATATCTCTTTCACGTAATTGATGATCTCAAGTGGAATTCGATGTAGACTGCTCACTACACTCAATCAAAGCAGAAAGTACATGACATACAAAGCTTGAAACGGAGTGATACCATTTGAGATGTGATAATTGGTACTATACCAGTACTCTGCCTAATGCAGCCATGAATACCACTGAGTTGGTTGTGGTTTGTTCACCACATAAGCATTGCAAATATGATTCTACACTTTTGTTCACTACTTATTGCCTATCTGACTGTGGGTGGTATGCTATGCTTCTATTCAATTTTTTCTCTGCCAATTGAAACAACTCTTACGAAAAATGGCTAAAAAACACCTTATCCTTGTCTGAGACTATCAATTTAGGAAAACAATGAAGGCACACGATTTCCTTAATGAAAGTGGCTGCCACACTTTTAGCTGTGAAAGGGTGTTTCAACCCAATGAGATGACTATATTTGGTCAATTGATCTATCACCACAAAGACCACATCAAGTCCTTGAGACTTTGGTAATCCTTCAATAAAATCCATGGAAATATCTTCCCACACCGTATTTGAAATTGCTAATGACAGTGGTAATCCAGGTGGTGTCATGGCCAATTATTTATTTCTCTGACACACTGTCACACCCCCTCTCGGATCACCTACTCTCGACACAAGAGATGGCGTGATGTCAACTGAAGTCGCTACGCTACCCTTCAGAACAACACCAGTGGACCCTGACTACTAAACCTTTTGTAATGCTAAACGACTTTGAGTAAATTAACATATGCAACGGATTAACATGATAAGCACAAATTAAACAAACTTCATTACATAAACCTCAAAATAAGTTAATGCTAAATGCCAATGATTACAGACTATACTTTAAGATTGAACATAAACTAAACAACTAAACTTAACCCTAAACTTATGTACAACATAAGAGGGAACCTTAGTACTAACCAACAGCAGCAAAAACTATCAATGACTTTGGAGAGCGGACTGGAGACTACGATCAGGTTCTCGTATCACGATCTCTTCTTGAAAAGTAGAAAAACATTTGAAAAGGGTGAGCTATATAGCCCAATGAGTGACGGTTTTGTAAAACATACTTTTGGAATAAGTAAACTTTATTCTATTTCACAAGTCATTCATAAAACATAACTTAAACATAAAATGTTAAAATTCTTTTCGCTTTTGGAAATATCACTTTCTATCTTTTAGAAGCTCTTTTGCTTTCTAAAACAAATCTTTGCATTCTTGTCTTTGTTAGTTCTATACCCTGGAAACTTGGTCACGATAGTAACTAGCTCGATCTATCGTGCCTGAAACTCGATCATGATTATATCATGCTTGAACTCGATCATGATGATGTCATGCCTGAACTCGGTCATGATGATGTCACGCCTAAACTCGATCAAGATAGCAAAGCGGCGTTCATACTATCCTGCTTAAACTCTGTGGTAGCGACTTAGTGGTCAGCATACCATATACCCCCGGAAACTCTGTGCACATTGACCGTTGATAACTCGATATGTAGAACAAACATGGTATTCTTGCTTAAAATCTTTCTCATTAAATTCATGTGTTTCAAGCATCTTTCTAAAACAAGTAACATTTCTATAAACTCAAAGCATACTTATAATCATTGCTTTGCAAATCCCATCAATAAACTTGTCCATAAATACATGCTTTATTAAAACATTTCTAACTTATGCTTTGGAAACGTTTTCTAGATAAGCACTCAAATACTTTTCATAAACATGCTTGTAATTCGAGATATAATAATCAACTCAGTTCAATAGTCATTCCAAAACATTCTTAAACAATAGCATGTAAAACTTATTCAAAAACTTTATTTAGAAATCATTTTGTCTCTCACTGATGGAGCTTAGATCCTCGGCTCGTAAACTTGCCCAATCACCCTTTGACATGAAATAATGGGAAATAATTCCATTTAATTCCCTTTAATCATAAAAATATAAGAACTTCACTTAAATTTCCCAAAAATCACAAAAACAACCTAAAATCACCAATTGACGTGGGCTGGCACGCAAGGACGAGCAGTAGAGGTCGACATGCGCCTGGGCAAGCCTTGCCGCGTGCTAACCTTGCAAGGGCACGCGGTGCGCCTCACTTGGCCACGTGCCTTGCATCTCGCGTGGCCCTCCTTGCGCTTAGGGCTTGTTGCGCACCTTCTTGGCTGCAAGTGCCTTGCGCAGGCTATGCGTCAAACACAAGCCCATCTGCACTATGCTAACCTCTTTCAACCCAAATCCACGCCCATCTTGCCTAGCAACCCCTGACACTCTACAAACGACCACACTGCCCCGAACTCTATTTCTCGACCAGAACTTAAGTCCCACTTTAGAGGTTAATATCTTAAAATCCGTAACTCAAATAGAAATATTTCCTTCTACAAAGTTGCTGGAAAGTCTAAACTTTCTTACCTCAAAATTTCAGTCGAAAACTCCACGATATGCGTTCGGTAGCCTCCTTAGAGTGAAGACTGCTTAGATTCCTCCGAAAATGACCTTTCTCCCTTCTTCAACCTAAACTCAACTTTCCTCTACTCAAATTTAATTGGCAGCCCCAACTTAGAAAATAGACTCAATTTGTGAACTTTTGAGAGTAATTTCCGCCAAAACACACAAGTAAATTGGGAGAAATTTTGTTCTAAAGTGACCTATTTATATTGAGCTTTGCATGCAAAGTTTCTGACACCTCCTACTTGCTGAAATTTAATCTAGGCATGCAACGGATACCTGTAAAGCACTTCACCGACTCCACCTTTTTATCATCTCGCCTAACTTTACTTAAAACGCCTAAGCAAAATGCCTTGAGCCTTTGGAATGTCTTGCTAACCTCTTTAGCCTTGGCCGCAAGCCTCATCTTGTGCACACAAGTCTCCTCACTTAGCTTCCCACACCTTACTAACCTCTATGGTTGAGTCTTCAGCCTCTTGGCTGCCTAGCTTAACGGCCAATAACCTCTCAAGACAAGTCTTCTCGCCTAGTCCAAAATGCCTACCTCACCTGGAGGTTATTCACTTCTCGGCCACACGCACACAACTCAAGCTTGCCGCCTACCCTTGTCTAAACACCTAGATAACCTATTTGCAGGTTATTTTCTCCTCTTTTGGCCGCCTACCAAGCACAAAATGCCTAGCCAAAGGACTTGGCCAATTTTCCCACTTTTTCAACTTCACCTCCTTAACTTTTAAACCATTCTTTCTTAACCTTCCTTCTTCCCACCGACCATGGCACAATTACAATGACACTTCTCAAGCTTATCCTTCCACCTTAACTTCACTCAAAACTAACCTTTCGAACTCTTTTGGAAAACCCAAGTTTCTTAGGATTCGGGGTTTACAATTTCTCTCCCCCTTAAGAAATTTCATCCTCGAAATTTCAAACAACTCCAGATCATAACATTTTACTTAACTTTAAATAAAAAACTTTTGTCCGGTGTCTCCTCCACTTCCTGTTGACCTAGAGCATACATTTTTCCTCGTTGTCGTGGTCTACCCACTACTCCTTTTTGCTTGATATCACTCGTTCCTTCTCCTCCAGAAGTTGCCACTTTTGGTTGATTAACCGTTTGTCATTGAATTTGTGAATCCGCTTGCAAATCAAACTTTAATTGAGGATAATTTCTTCTAAAATGTCCAGTTGCTTGCATTGATAACAAATATCTGCTCCAACCAAACATTGTCTCCAATGGTACCTTCCACAACTATTGCACAAAGGTTTCCTAACTGTGTTAGCCATAAATTCCTGTCCTGACTGTGAAACTGTAGTTAACCTTGTTGGTTGACTAAAACTTCTTTGCCCTAGTTTTGAGTAGTCACTCCCCATGCTTAGTTCTTGTGATAGCTGTCCAGTAGAACGAGTCTTGAAATCCTTCTTCCCTAACACTCCGGGAACAAAATGCTTTTGATCTTCAGTGTGTTGATGACACGTGACTCAGATATTCAGTGTGTTGATGACACGTAACTTCAAGAGGGAGAAATAGACATATAAGACATCCGATGCAGTAATCGATCACCAATATTGATGGCACCCCAGCTAAGCTCCCAAAAAAAAAGTGTAATCTTTTTTTGGGTAGGTCTTTCTAGATGGCCTGAGTATTAGATCAAATAATAATCGAATCTGTAGCGCCCACAAGATCAGCCATGAGACATTAACCATAGATATTATAGATGGGTCACGCAACCATATCCAAAAAACAGAAGAGGAGTGCTATCTGAAAAAAGCCAAATGATTAGATAAGGAAGGCCTTTAAAGAATCTCCAGTTCATTAAGATTATGTCTTAACTGTAAATCCCAAGCAGTAGAAGATGGAACCCATACATTAGCCACAGTAGCTTCCGGCAGCTACATAATACAACATAGTTGCAGATACATAGTAGAAAGAACATCACTAAAGCCATGAATGCCTAAAACATGTAGATACGCCATCACCAATCCAATGTTGAATTTGAGGAGCAATCAAGTTAATAAACTGACAAATATACCTCAATGAAGCCTTGCATGAAACACGAGTTATTGGAGTAGGCCAAGTACAATTTGGGGTATAATATTTAGCCACAACAAAATTTCTCCATAACACATTACGATCAGATAAAACCTCCAAATCCATTTAGCCAGAAAGGCAGAATTGCAATGCTTAAATACCAAGGCCATCCGAAAGTTGTGGATGCTGTGAAATCAACCAATTTACATTGCGCATGCCACCATCACCATCCGATCCTTCCTGAAAGAAATCACTTAGCAACTTATCAAGACATTTAATGACAGATACTAGAGCCTTAAATGAAGAAAAATAATGTAGGAATACTAGAAAGAGTAGCCTGTATGAGCGTATGCCTGCCACCTTTCGAGATGTATGTTTACTTCCGATTATGAAGTTTATGCTGAAATTTCGAAACATCTAATACAGATTTTTCATTATAAATTTTAAAAAGTACCGATTGGTTCTTAGACCAACTGAGTAGTTTCACTTCTATAATTGCACTGTCCTGAAATATTTGTGATAACTAGTAGATAATTGATCACCTATATGCTACCAATAAACTTTCTTTAATAACCGGTACAAAGCCTGATTTTTTTTTTTTTTAAATTTTTCAATACATGGCTATAGTAATGAAGCTTTAGCTTTTCCAGGAAATGATTACACCAATAGGAGTAGCATTTGCAGTGGGTCTTCTTGGATGGGTTTATCGATCACTGAAACCTTCACCTTCAAAGATATGTGGATCAGAAAATGGCCCGCCAGTGACTTCACCTAGAGTAATGCTCAATGATGGGAGGCATTTGGCCTACAGAGTATTTGGAGTTCCAAAGGAAGAGGCTCAATACAAAATCATTATGTGCCATGGCTTCAATAGCTCCAAAGATATGTACTTACCTGCTTCTCAAGTATGAGACCGTTATTATCTGCTTAGTTATTATCTTTATCTGAGCAGTCTTTAGGATTTTTTGCAGTTATA
This sequence comes from Cucumis melo, assembly GCF_025177605.1. Taxonomy (NCBI): domain Eukaryota; kingdom Viridiplantae; phylum Streptophyta; class Magnoliopsida; order Cucurbitales; family Cucurbitaceae; genus Cucumis; species Cucumis melo. Next base: position 12,129,963 of record NC_066868.1, read on the forward strand.
AATTTATTCAAGTTCTTGAATCTTTTGAACTTTGTCCTTGAGATGGGTTGAAAATTTTGTTTCTAAGTTCCACGCGTCGGTGATAAGTAACGGGCGTGAATGAATAAACTATAAATTATGGTATTGTGCTGTATTTGAGAATTCCTTTAGCTTAAACCTCGTGTCATTTAATGCTTCCTCAAATCTTAGTGTGTGCCTGACGTTATTTGGCAGTTTAATCAAAGGGGTGACAATTTAAGTGAAAATTATTAAATCACTAATTCACCCAAAAACTTAAGCCAGTGATCGAAGGAAAATTTAATTATATATCACTAACACTCCCTAATTTAAAGGTCCAACAAGTGGAAATTAATTTTAATTGGGGAGGAAATGACAATGTAGGGGCTTGAACGCAGGACCTCCCTGAACCATATACCCTGATATCATATTAAATCTTCAATTCACCCAAAAGCTTAAACTAGTGGTTGAAGGAAAATTTAATTATATATCACTAACAAAAATATAAGGCATCTATTTTGTTTTAGGTGATAATATATTTCTGACTCTCGTAATTTAATCCTAGCCTTATCATATTATCTTTCCATGTTTATGTTTCAAAGCCCCCTACTTCGCTGATCAATTGAAGTGTGAATCCCTTTGCTTCTGTCTTATTATTCGATCATATATTCAATTTTTTTTTTTTTTTTTCAGGAATTTATGGATGAACTCAAGATATGTATAGTATTATATGACAGAGCTGGTTATGGAGAGAGTGACCCGTATCCAGCGCGTTCGGTGAAGTCTGAAGCATTTGATATTCAAGAATTAGCAGACAAATTGCACCTTGGCACAAAATTTTATGTAATTGGATGTTCAATTGGAGCATCGGGTATTTGGAGCTGTCTGAAATACATTCCACAAAGGTGCTTTGTCATTTCACTGCGATCAACTGTATTTCAATTCACTTTTTTGGCCTTTTTATACACTTTCACCAACCATTATGCAGACTTTTAGGAGCGTCCCTAGTGGTTCCCTTTGCGAATTTCTGGTGGCCTTCAGTTCCTTCAGCTTTATCACGACAGGCTTTTAGGAAGCTTCCTCAATCTTACCAACGGACGTTTCAGATTGCACATTACACACCTTGGTTATACCACTGGTGGATTACTCAAAAATGGTTCCCAACATTGGGGGCTGATGGCATGTTCAGTGATTCAGATCTAGAGATATTAAAGAGACTGTCCGGAGGCTTAAACCATAACCCGGTACTTTTCCTCTCTGTAATAAATCAATGTTTGATTAGCATATGAAGATTCTAGATGCATGTGTTAGACCCCAATCAAGTTAGTTTACCAAAGAAGAAAAAAAAAACAATAATAAATAAACAATAATAAGTAATAGAATTAGTTAAGAAAAGAGGTTAGCAGATTAGTTAGAAAGCACGTGTTAAATATGCTAAGAAGAAGTCGGCAAACAGTGTGTATAAATAGATGGTTATAGGCGGGAAGAAGATATGAAAAATTTAGTGAATTTCTGTACTTGAATCTTGAGAAGCAAGATCAAGAGGTTGTAACAGAATTGATATCTCATCAATTCTGAGTGTGAGATATTTCTGAAATAAAGGAGGAAGAATATTCTTGAAAGGAGTCCTATCAAATTGGTATCAGAGCCGTGATCCGACAAAATGGTCGAAACCAGAATCGAGGAAAGACTCGAAGTAATCGATCAAGAAATCGCACTGATGAAGAAAGAACTCGAGAAAATGCCGATCATCGAGTTAAGCCTAAACGACATTGCGAAGAATATGCAGACGATGCGATCTCAGTCGGATAAACAAGAACAAATGTTGTTGATGATAATGGAAACCATGGCCAAAGATCGAACCACAACCAGTGAACGAAATGAGGAACCCAATGCGCACATGTCTATGACAAATAAAGGAAAAGAGAAAGAAGCAACCTCCAGCAAATCGGCCATATCGGGCCGAAATAATGCCGACGACCGAAACGAAGGAAAAACAGAGACTGAAGAAGTTACGCCGGACCGGAATAAACTCAAGAAAGTCGAAATGCCCGTGTTCATCGGAGAAGACCCAGATTCATGGCTCTTCCGCGCCGAAAGGTACTTTCAGATCCATAAACTTTCCGATTCTGAGAAAATGCTTGTTTCCACGATTAGTTTTGATGGTCCTGCATTGGTATCGATCTCAAGAAGAAAGAGAAAAATTCATTAGCTGGTCAAACCTGAAGGAGAGATTATTAGTAAGGTTTAGATCGAGCAGGGATGGAACAATATTAGGAAAATTCTTACGGGTCAAACAAGAAACTACAGTCGATGAGTATCGAAACTTGTTTGATAAACTAGTCGCGCCATTAAGTGATGTCCCAGATTCTGTTGTCGAGGACACCTTCATGAATGGTTTGTTTCCATGGATAAGAGCAGAAGTGGTATTTTGTCGACCGAAAGGATTGGCCGAAATGATGGAAGTCGCGCAGCTGGTTGGGAATAGAGAACTCATTCGAAATGAAGCCAATTTGAATGGCTTCGCGGGCGGGAAATATCCTCCACAGAGTACAGCGAACAACAGAGGGACGACAAACACCATTAGTGACAACAAAGGGAATGTCACCTTTCCAATGCGAACCATCACCCTGAGAAGCTCCAATAACATCGAAATCCGTAAAGACGCCAACTCAAGAAGATTGTCCGACGCAGAATTCCAAGCTCGAAAAGAAAAAGGGCTCTGTTTTAGATGCAACGATAAATACTCGGCTGATCATAAATGCAAAATGAAAGAACTACGTGAGCTGAAGATGTTTGTTGTGATAAAAGAAGGTGAGGAATACGAAATAATTGAAGAAAATACTGCCGAAGAAAAAACACTAGCAGTATTGCAAGTAAAAGAACAGAAAACTTTTGTGGAATTATCTTTAAATTCTGTCGTTGGATTATGATCCTGGCACAATGAAAGTTAAAGGAAAGCTTCAAGAGAAAGAGGTGATTATTCTCATAGATTGTGGGGCTACTCACAATTTTATTTTTGAGAAATTAGTAAAATCATTACAATTACCGATCAAAGAGACTGCTCATTACGGCGTTATACTGGGATCGGGAACAGCAATACAAGGTAAAGGTGTGTGTGAAGATGTAGAAATTCAATTAATGAATTGGAAGGTGAAGGAAGAATTTCTATCGCTGGACCTCGGAGGGGTTGATGTTGTGTTGGGTATGCAATGGCTTCATTCACTTGAAGTAACAGTAGTTGATTGGAAAAACCTTACACTTACGTTTTCTAGTGAAGGGAAACAAGTTTCGATAAAAGGGGATCCTAGCCTTACTAAATCACGAATCAGTCTCAAGAGTATGTTTAAGACTTGGCTTGATCACGATGAAGGATTTTTGATCGAATGTAGAGCGATACAAGTTTGTGAAGAGAATGAGCAGACTAATACAACAACTGTTACCCTTGAAGTTGAACCCCTGCAAAACATGTTGAAACAATTCGGAGATGTTTTTGACTGGCCGGAAAAGCTCCCACCAAGAAGAAAAATTGAACATCAAATACATCTCAAAGAAGGGACTAACCCAATAAACATTAGACCTTATAGATATGGGTTTCAACAAAAAGCAGAAATGGAAAAACTAGTGGAGGAAATGCTAACTTCAGGGATTATTAGGCCAAGTAATAGCCCCTTTTCAATCCCGGTACTGTTAGTTAAAAAGAAAGATGGCAGTTGGCGTTTCTGTGTCGATTACCGTGCAGTAAACAACGCTACAATTCCAGATAAATTCCCGATATCGGTGGTTGAAGAACTATTTGATGAGTTAAATGGTGCAACTGTGTTCTCAAAGATAGACCTCAAGTCAGGATATCATCAAATAAGAATGGTTGACGAGGATATCCCAAAAACGGCTTTTCGCACTCATGAAGGTCATTACGAGTTTCTTGTTATGTAGTTTGGATTAACCAACGCTCCTGCCACTTTTCAAGCCTTGATGAACAACATCTTTAGACCATTTTTGAGAAAATTTGTTTTGGTCTTCTTTGATGATATCCTGATCTACAGCAAAAATGAGAAGGACCACGTAGAGCATATTGAAAAGGTCTTCCTCACATTAAGAAGACATGCCTTATTTGCCAACAAAAAAAAGTGTAATTTTGGTCAGCAAAAGATTGAATATTTGGGGCACATCATATCAGGGGAAGGAGTAGTAGATTCTGAAAAAATCAAAGCAGTTGCGGATTGGCCATGCCCAACAAACATAAGAGAAGTCCGGGGATTCCTTGGATTAACAGGCTACTATAGGAGATTCGTCCAACATTATGGGTCAATAGCTGCCCCTTTAACTCAACTCCTTAAAAAGGGTGGATTTAAATGGAACGAAGAATCCGAAAAAGCATTCTTAAAATTGAAGTCTGCAATGATGTCCCTACCAATATTGGCTTTACCCAGTTTTGAACTTCCCTTTGAAATAGAAACAGATGCGTCCGATTTTGAAGTGGGGGCCGTGTTAGTTCAATCAAAGAGACCCATTGCCTTCTATAGTCATACACTATCCATGAGAGATAGAGCTCGACCTGTATACGAACGCGAGTTGATGGTTGTTGTACTATCCGTACAAAGATGGAGACCATATCTGCTGGGGGCGAAATTTATTGTAAAAACAGATTAGAAATCACTAAAATTCTTGCTGGAGCAGAGGGTTATCCAACCGCAATATCAAAAATGGGTGTCTAAATTACTTGGATATTCATTTGAAGTGGTTTATAAACCAAGCTTAGAAAATAAGGCAGTCGATGCCTTATCGAGAAAACCACCAGACATACAATTAAACGCCATATCAGCCCCGTATTTGGTGGATTTGCAAGTCATAAAAGAAGAGGTGGAAAAAGATGAGAAATTAAAGAAAGTGATAGCCAATTTAAATGAAGAAGATGAAGCTCAAGCCAGTAAATTTACACTGAAGAATGGCCATCTGCACTACAAAAATCGACTGGTAATCTCAAAAACTTTGTCCTTAATTCCAGCAATGTTAAATACTTTTCATGACTCAGTGGTAGGAGGACACTCGGGATTCCTAAGAACATATAAAAGACTAGCAAGTGAGGTATATTGGGAAGGGATGAAATCGGATGTCAAAAAACACTGTGGTTCTTGCATAGCTTGCCAATGTAACAAAAGTTTTGCTCTATCACCAGCCGGACTGTTAATACCACTGGAAATACCTCATCAAGTTTGGAGCGACATCTCTATGGACTTCATTAATGGTCTACCTAAAGCAAAGGGATATGATGTAATACTCGTTGTAGTAGATCGACTCAGCAAATACAGTCATTTTTTGGCCCTTAAACACCCTTACACAGCCAAGTCAGCAGCAGATATTTTTGTAAAAGAAATAGTCCGACTGCACGGATTCCCTTCCTCCATTGTCTCCGACCGGGACAAGATATTTCTCAGCCACTTCTGGAATGAATTGTTCAAAATGGCAGGTACTAAACTCAGGAAAAGCACAGCATATCACCCACAGTCCGATGGACAAACGGAAGTGGTAAACAGAGGCTTGGAAACTTATCTTAGATGTTTCTGTAGTGAACGTCCAAGAGAATGGATTTTATGGCTACCCTGGGTCGAGTATTGGTACAATACTACTTATCAGAAAGCACTTGATATGTCTCCATTCCAAGTGGTGTACGGCCGTAAACCACCAACCTTGTTGTCATACGGAGAAAGGACTTCAAATTCGTCGGTAGATGAACAGCTGAGAGAACTAACAACAAATGAAATTATATGCTGACCGAAAAAGGCGACATGCTGAGTTTCAGATTGATGAATTGGTGTTGCTTAAGATACGTCCATATCGACAAACCACTTTGCGAAGTAAAAGGAATGAGAAGTTATCATCTCGGTATTTTGGACCTTACAAAATTCTGGAAAGAATTGGTGAGGTAGCTTACAGATTGGAATTACCAGTGGATGCGGTTATTCACCCTGTTTTCCATGTCTCTCAATTAAGAAAATTCGTGAGTAATCAGACGAACGTTTTGCCTACACTACAACACGTGACAAAGAAGCTTGAGTGGCAATCTCAATCGGAAGAAGTTCGAGACTACAAACTGGACAAATCTGGGAAATGGGAAGTGTTAATTGCTTGGCAGAACCTACCGGACTATGAAGCTTCTTGGGAAGACTATGATGAAATAAAAAAGTTGTATCCTAATTTACACCTTGAGGACAAGGTGAATTTAAAAGGGGGAAGTAATGTTAGACCCCCAATCAAGTTAGTTTACCAAAGAAGAAAAAAATAAATAAATAAACAATAATAAGTAACAGAATTAGTTAAGAAAAGAGGTTAACAGATTAGTTAGAAAGCACGTGTTAAATATGCTAAGAAGAAGTCGGCAAACAGTGTGTATAAATAGATGGTTATAAGCGGGAAGAAGATATGAAAAATTTAGTGAATTTCTGTACTTGAATCTTGAGAAGCAAGATCAAGAGATTGTAACAGAATTGATATCTCATCAATTCTGAGTGTAAGATATTTCTGAAATAAAGGAGGAAGAATATTCTTGAAAGGAGTCCTATCAGCATGATAGATGCACCCGATCCAACTTTCCTAGTTTCATCTGACTTCTAAGTATTAGACGCAATATGGAAAAATATCTATCACTTATAATTTTTTAGAAAAACTTTCTATAGAATTACAGAAGTATTTTTAGCCAATGAAATAATTTTATGGTGTTTGCTTTTCAGTCACTTGATAATTCTAAATAAGTGCAATATTATTGCATTTAGTGAATCCACATTTTGCTTCTTTCAAGATTTTTTTTTTGAAAGCACGACACTTTACAGTTATCCCAAAATTATTTTTGTAGTATGTGTTTTGGTGATTTTATGTTTTTGAAATGCTACTTTTGACCTCATTTACAAACATCATAATAAATTTGAGAAAGTTTTTAATTAGATAAAAGAACTTTTACCTTTCTAAATGGCGGTCAAACTCTGTTTCATAATTTGATACCTTGGTGCTTTATGATATTATCTCTCTTATTAACAAAAGTTACAAGGAAGAAATAAATAGACAACATGCTTATGATAAAAAGGAAATGAAATTAGGTTAAATCCTTCCTTATGGTCAAGCCCACTAATTCTAATACTCTTCCTCAAGTTGGGACGTAGAAATCATTGAGACCCAACTTGCTGACACATGAGTTAAAGCTTTGTCTGAGAAGCCATTTGGTGAGAACATCAGCAATCTATTGGCTCAAGGGGGTGTAAGGAATGCATATGCTACCATTGTCCAATCTTTATTTAACCAAGTGTCAATCAATCCCCACATGTTTAGTTCTATCATGTTGAACTGGATTGTTGGTGATGCTAATTGTTGCCTTATTATCACAAAATAATTTCAACGGCACCTCACAGTCCTGATGAAGGTTAGATAGGACTTTCTGAAGCCAAATTTTCTCACATATCCCCAAACTCATAGTCCTATACTTAGCTTCAGCACTACTTCTAGCAACAACCCATTGCTTCTTACTCCTCCAGGTCACGAGATTGTCCCATACAAAGGTACAGTAACCGGACGCCAATCAAAATCAGTATAGACCTTAATAGCTCTCTTGTCGGTCGTCCTAAACACCAACCATTTAGTAGGAGTTGTTTTTTAAGTATCTCAGGATTCTATTAATTGCCTACATGAACTGGCTAACAGCACTCACAGCATAGGAGATATCTGATTGAGTATGTGACAAGTAAATCAACTTTCCCGAAGCCGCTGATATTTTTCTTTATCAACTGGAACTTTATCATCTAAATTTTCCAGTTTACAGGTGAATTCAATAGGAGTATCAGCAGAATGACATCTCAGCATATTTGTCTCGGTCAACAAATCAAAGGTATACTTACTCTAAGATACGAAGATACCTTATTTTGATCTAGCTACCTCCATATGAAGGAAATATTTTAGATTCCCCAAGTCTTTGATTTCAAGCTCATCACCCATCTTCTTTTCCAGTTGGATGATCTTAGCGTTGTCATCCCCAGATAAAACAATGTCATCAACATAAACAATCAACGCGACGAACTTTCCAGCCTTGGAGACTTTTATAAACAATGTGTGATTAGGGTGCCCTTGGCTGTATCCTTGGGACTTGACAAAGGTAGTAAACCTATCAAACCATGCTTTCGGTGATTGTTTTAGTTCATACAAGGATTTCTGAAATTTGCAAACCCAATGATCAAACAGGGCTTCAAACCATTGAGGGGGGCTCATGTAGACTTCCTCTTCCAAGTCTCCATTCAAGAACGCTTTCTTAACATCTAGCTGATATGGAGGCCAATCGCAACAAATAATAGGACCCTAATGTTATTTAGTTTTGCAACTGGGGAAAAAGTTTCAGAGTGATTGACGCCATAGGTCTGAGTAAACCCTTTTGCAACTAACCTGGTTTTATGTCTGTCAAGAGTTTCATCTACCTTGTATTTGAGTGTGAACACCCATTTACATCCCACGGTTTTATGTCCCTTAGGGAGAGTACTGTTTTCCACTCAGGGCATTCTAAAGCAATGTGAATATTTTTAGGTATCATGGTAGAGTCGATGTTGGTTGTGAAGGTTCTGAACTCTCATATGAAACATAGTTACAAATGGAGTGCTTTGTGTAGGACCTGGTACCTTTCCTAAGCGCAATAGGAATGTCAAGAGAAGAACCATATACTTATCCAAATTACCTGAATGATCTTGTTCAGCCTCATTATCATCAGTTTCTACTATGACCTTGGTCTCATCAACTCTGTCTTTTTCTTCCATATCTTTAGGAACAGCAATATCAGACCTTTCAATTCTCACTCATTTTTTTGTAAACACGAGTCAATTGAACTAGTCATACATTGATCTCGTGGAAGTTTGGAGTCTTGGACCGGAGCCGGCGGATCAGTAAGGGACTCTATTTCCTTTCTGAGATTCCTGCTATTGTAGGTTTTTCAGGGAACTTGGTTTGTAGGTAGGACCATGGGATGAGGATCAAGGTCAAGTAAGGTAAGAAGGGTATGATAAGGGCCAAAGTTTTGAACATAGGTTGTACACCCAAACACACGAAGAGGAACTTCAGAAATGAGGCGGGTAGAGGGATAAGACTCCTTGAGACAATCTAAGGGTGTCTGGAGGTGGAGGATACAAGAATACATTCTATTGATGAGATAGGCTGTACTAAGAACATCTCCCCATAGATAAGAAGGAAAGAAAGTAAACAACATAAGGGAACGAGCTACTTCCAGAAGATTATGGTTTTATCCCTTGGCAACCTCATTTTGTTGAGGGGTGTAAGCACACGAGCTCTGGTGGGCAATCCTTTTGGAGAATGGAACTCACTAAGGGTATTGTTTTGAAACTCATGACTATTATCACTCCGAAGAATTGCAATTTTTTTTATTGACGTGCGTTTCTACAGTGTGATAGAAGTTCTGGAAGGCAAAGGAGTCCTTAGATTTATCAGTAAGGATGACCTAGGTAAGACGGGTATGATCATCAATAAAGGTCACAAACCACTGTTTCCCAAAGGAGGTAGTGACCTTTGAAGGACCCCAAACGTTGCTATGGATAAGGGTGAACGGTTGAGATTTGGCTTATATGGCTATAATGGAAAGCAAACTCAATGTTGTTTGGCCCGAATATACACATTACAAGAGTAAGAGGAGATATCAACTTTAGAGAAGAGATGGGTAAATAAATACTTCATATATTGAAATCTAGGTGGTCCAATAGGAAATGCCATAATATACGATCTTGTTCAGAAATAGTAAAATATGAAGATAGTAAACTAATCCTAGGATTACTACTAGTAGAGGTATCATGGTCAAGGAGGTAGAGTCCCCTATTATCTCGAGCAGTGCCAATCATCCTCCTCGAGCTCAAGTTCTGAAAAGAAACAAAATCAGTAAGAAAGCAGCTTTGCAGTTTAACTCATGAGTGATCTTGCTTATAGATAGCAAATTATAGGTAATCTTAGGCACATGCAACATATTCTAGAGAGATAGGTCTTCAAAGGGGAAAATTTGCCCCTTCCTAGCAATTGGAGCTAAGAAACCCTCAACCATTATGATCTTTTCATTACCAGCAGACAAAATATAAGAAACAAAATTCTCAGAGAAACTTGTCAAGTGATCTGTAGCACCAGAGTCTAGGATCCAAGGATTCTTCCTATTGACACCGATAAGACTAAGAGACTGAGGCATACCTGACTGAGTAATGGCTCCTAAAGTTGAGGGTGGACTGGGACCGGTTTGGTTTACTGTAGGGTCAAATGGTTGAGAGTTTCCTGCAGACTCACCCATATAAGAACACCCTGAATTCTGTTTATCATTTGAGGAACGTTTCTTACTTCCTAAAGGATGACCATGAAGTTTTCGACACTAACCCTTAGTGTGCTACTATTTTTTGTAATGCTCACAAATAGAGATTGATTTCCTGTTGTTCTTCTCACTATCATGGATCGAGGATCTAGCACTAAAGACAACGAAGTCAGTAGCATGAATAGTCAGAACACTCATAGCAATTGTACGGTTTTCTCCATGATGGACTTCATAACACACTTTCATTGAAAAGGAAGGGGGTCACTGGCCTAGTATATGACCATAAACAATGTCAAATTTGGGGTTGAGACATGCGGAAGTCATAAATCTAATCAGCTTCTTTGAATCTAATCAACCTCATTCGGAGTATCTCATACCGTCTCTCTGTACAGGTCTATCTCTTGCCAAAGTAGGGAAAGTTTATTGAAGTAGGAGGTAACATCTAGAGTTCCTTGCTTGCAATCATGGACTTTTTTTCTCGGTGTATACAAACGAGAGGCGTTCTGATGCTTCGAATAGAGTTTCTGAGTAATGTCCCACAGATCCTTTGTAGTTGCTACATAAAGCAGAGGATTGCCAATTTGTGGTTTCATACTATTAATCAACATGGACTGAATAAGAGAGTCATCTCTTCTCTAGAAACGTTCCTGGGCATCAACAGGTGGGGATTGAAGAGTCTCCCCTGTCAAAAAACCGAATCGGTGACGTCTCTCAAGAAACATTTGACCGTTTAAGACCAGGAAAAATAGTTCTGGTCATTCAGTTTCTCTCCTGGAAAGACACCTATCAATAGTGCCAGAGAACTAATCATATAATTTGAGGAAAAAGTAGGGAACCAAGTTACCGGGTTCTTGGAATACATCGGCAAGTTTTTTGTTTGGATTGTGCCAAAGATTCACCAACTTGAAACCCAGATTTATTATGGAGTTGATCAATCCCGGTACCATGGAAGTGCGGTTGCGGTAAAGAATCAAAATGCAACACTGCATAAAAAGAGGGCAGCATGTAGAATGGGGCCTGCGGTGGTGCGTGGATGTGTGGCTGATCAAGAGAGTGCTGCGACTAAACAGAGGGCCACGGTCAGGAGTAAGCTGGCTGAACTGTGAAGACGACGGATGGCGGCACGTGGGGGTGCGTGCTTGGCAATGGCGAGGCAGCTGACTCTGAGGGTGAGGCCCGTGTGATCACCGACGGCTTCTGAAGCTGGTGGAGCAACTTTTCCATGGCAGCGGTGACTGTGGATCCATGGCTAGAGTTTCCTCTTTACCTCGCTTTGATACCAATATTAAAAGGGATAAAGAAAATAGGCACTGAGTTACGTGGAACCCAAGTACCTGGAAAAAAACTACAATCTGACTTTCTTATTAACTTCTCTTATTAACAAAAGATACAAGGGGACAATAAATAGACAACATGCTTATGATGAAAAAGAAAAGGAAATTAGATTAAATCCTTCCTTAGGCCAAGCTCACTAATTCTAACATTTTCCATACTAAGATGCACATTAAAATCAAATGTAGGTCAAGAAATCTAAATTTTATACAAAAGAAAGGGACAGCCATAACTTCTATTATCGAATTTGATATATTTTGCCTGATTCTTATCTTTTATCTGTTAAACCTTTAAATATCATCAGCATTTTGACAGAGTTATGCTTTGAGTTAACATGTTTGACATAATTCATGTGCCAAATCTTTGCAAACAAATTTAGGAAAAAGTGGCGCAACAAGGTGAACATGAATCGCTGAACCGAGACATACTGACTGTCTTGGGAGAAAAATGGGAGTTTGATCCCATCATCGACGTGAGCAATCCATTCCCTGACAACAATGGCTCTGTTCATATTTGGCAAGGTTGTGAAGATCGTGTCGTTGCTTTTGAGTTTAATCGTTTTATAGCAGAGAAACTTCCGTGGATTCAGTATCATGAAGTTCCTGATGGTGGGCATCTAATAATTCATGATGCTGAAAAATTTGAAGCTATAATAAGGGCACTTTTGGCCAGATGAGTCCACACTTGTCGGGTGACATTGCCATCGTGTACTGTACTTTGTATTTTATTAGTTGCATAGTATCCACGATAGATTTCCATTCAATAGTGCCAACAAACTGATCCTCCGAAAGATAGATTAAAGATGAATGGCAATTTATCTTGCTGCTACTGATTGTGGTATGTACCTGGACTCGGGTTTAGAACAGCTATGTTAAGGTGAGGATCATATTCAAAATCAAATCTTTAACTTTTATGCTTGTTAAAATATAAACTTGATTTGAGTTGACAACACTTAGGCCTGGTCCAAATAGAAGCTCACTTTCTAGAAGTAGTAATTATTATAATATTCTAGAGAAATTAACTGTAGGAGATATTTAGGGTAAAAATATCTAGATAACATGATAAAGAAGTGTAATTGTAGAGAATATTCTAAAATGGCATTTGTAACCATTAGATCAAAAATGTGTTGGGCAAAATCTTAGCCATGCATTCAGGGGTGCTAACTAATATAAATAGAAGAGATGTCCTACCATGTGTATCAAGCCAAAAAATTAGAAGGGTCTAATAACTCAACTAACATTTTTCCTCAATTTTCTTTTCCTAATCTCTAAAATTCAATTCCAACGAAGTGGTATTAGAGCTTAAGGATTCTTTTAAAGAATATGGCAAGCAATAGCAAGGTTCCATTCGTAGTCCCAATGCTCAACAAGAGCAACTATGATAATGAAGTATCAAGATGAAGACTCTTCTTGGCTCACAAGATGTGTGGAAGATGGTAGAAAAAGAATACATTGAACCAGAAAATGATGGTGGTTTTTCTCAAGCACAAAGGGATACTTTGAGAGATTTAGGAAAGGGAGATAATAAGGCTCTTTATACAATCCATGAAGGATTAGATCATGATGCATTTGAAGAAGTTTCAAACGCAAAGACGGCGAAAGTAGCAAGGGAGATGCTTCGAACATTGCACAGCATCATAGATTGCCAACAAAAAGGTACGTCTTCAAACTCTAAAAGCAAAGTTGGAAACTTTGTATATGAAATAAGGGGAAGCTATCTTAGACTATTTTTCTAGAGTTTTAATTGTCACCAATCAATTTAAAAGAAATTATTGATGATGTTAAAACCATGGAAAAGATACTAAAATCTTTAGATTCAAAGTTTGGTCATATTGTTGCCATAATCGAAGAAAAAGACGAAGGTAGGAATCAAGAATCAATTGCTTAAGTTTTGAGTTAATTCAACTGGTGGAAGAGTTAGTCTCAATAATACAAGCGAACAAGGGCAAAAATGTGGTGAACATTGAAGATGAGAAAGAGGACAAGGACAAGGATATGGTTGGGGAGGCCCAGTGAAGACAACAATAAATACCAAAGAAGGATCGTAGAAACTCAACAAGAGGTCATGGGGAAAGCAACTCAAAATCAAGGTATAACAAATCATCTACAGTATATATAAAATGATGGAAGTAGAAACACTTTTTAGTCTCATTTTACCCTTTCAATATAACCTTCTTTAGTCTTGCTTTAGTGACAATTTTGTCATTCACATAGATTTAATGTTTGTGATCATTTTCATTACAAATTGTAATAACCATGTTATTTACTTTTAACTTTTTCTATCTCCTTATTAAAAAAAAAATTAATTTCATAACTGATATTAGTTAATACTCTATGTTATTAGAGCCATAATGTACCTATTTTTGTTGAACTAATTCTTGTTTGGTTATTTAATTAATAAAACGGTTGAGTGAGAACTTTATTTGTATTCTTATGTTGTTTAATCCATTGATTTATTATTCTCTCTCCTTCCACTACCCACAACAATAGGAAAATAGTCATCCCTCTCAAAATTTTAAAATTTTATCTCCAATTAATTATGTCATTAAAATTTATCCAAATTCATTCACATTTCTCTCTCTCCCTTGATCTTCTATCTCCCAACTATTCAAATTCTCTTATCTCAATATTAATTCTTTTATATCTCTTTCAACATTTCAAATTCTTCATTTCCAAATCTTTGGGTATAAACATCCTATTCTTTTTTTTCTTTCATTCATGTTAATAAATCACAACAAAATGCTAAGGGTGAAGAAGAAATCAAATCACTCTTCTCTATTCTCTTATAATTTTTTTCTTTTTTTATTTTGTTGTCTATTTTTTTTTATATAGAAGTATGCTTGTATATATTTCTTCATTTATAAGTTTCATTTTAGTACACAACAGAAGTTGGGAAAACTTGAACCACCAACTTCGTGGTTGACATGTACATATGGCTATGCTCTTTCTGTTTAATTCCTGTAATATTGAGAATCATTTTTTAATGTGACCATGGGAATCTTGCTCATGTTTTTTTCTCCATTTATTTTTTTTATTAAAGCTATTTTATTAACAAAATAGTTGAGTGACTTATACTTTAATTTTGTTAAAACAATGTAAATATTGTTGGAATTTATTAAGTATGCATAAGGGTAATAAAATGTGTAAAGCAAGAAATATTAAAGTTTTTTCTTTAATTTTTTTACCTACAAAATCATTAAAAAAAATTATGATTTCAAATTTATAATTTCATAATTTGAAAAGAAATATGATTTTGGTGGATGTTTTACTCTTTCATTATAACGTTTTTTAGGTCTTGCTTTTGTGGCAATTTTATCATTCATATAGATTTAATGTTTGTGGTTATTTTCACATTCAACGAGATAGAAGTTACACTTCGTTAACTTTTCATATCCTTATTAAAAAAAGATTTTAATTCTATAACCGATGTTAGTTAATGCTCTATGTTATTAGGGTCATAACGTAACTTTTCTATCTTCCATAAACATTACATAATGTTATATGTTATTACACAACTAACAACATTTCTGTCTTTCACTTTATTTGTATATGAATTATATGGTTAAGTTTGGAACGTGTAAGCTTAAGATATTAAGAAATGGAATTTGAAGTACAATTTGAAATCGTGCATTAGAAAAATAAATTCGAATTGTGCATTAAAAAAGTACAATTTCATTTCAAATTATAATTAAAATAAAAAATAAATTTTGAGATAGTATATTATGATATTTCTAAATTTACTATTCATTTTCCACTCATTATGATGTGAATATTAAAAGGATATAAATATGAAAATATTGAAATGACTCTTAAAATTTTATAAAGTTAATTTAAAACTATAATTTTTTCATGTGCATTACACAAATTGTTTACTAGTAACATTAAATGCTATAATTGTAAGAATTTGGTCATTATGCATACGAATGTAGAGCTCCTAGAAACCATAGAGTTGAAGAGAAGGCAAGCTACATGGAAGAAAGAAGTCAAGAATGTGGCATTGCTTGGGTTTATTTTTGTGTTTAGTTTTTATGGCAATTGTATAGATGGTGTGCTCAATGTAAGGATCATCGTGTGACCTAATATTCATAGTTTTATCATTAAGGCTCTAAGTGTGCGACTTTATTTAGGCGACAAGACTATACACATGCGATAAAAGGTGTAACTCGTAGAATCTTATTTCATTGTTTAAACCTTATGATTTGTCTATTGCGTAAAAGTTTTTCTCTTTTGCCTAAGTGCAAATGAAAAAGAGAGGTTTCTTAGGTAAATTAGAGTCGAACACAAAGATTTTAAGATAATCTGGAATTGTAACACCTTACTTACGTTCTTATGCGCTATCTATATTGTATAAAATATTCATAATATCATGTGTTTAAACCAATATCATGTACAATAATGGTGGACTATGAAGGGTTGACATGGACATAAATGATCGTGGATGTTGTTGAACTAACTTTGCTTATCAGAGACCTTAGAAATAGGGAAAGAAGAGTTACTACATGATAATAATAAAATGAACAGATAAATTCCTTTGAGGCGATATAAATATCATATTTAACTTCCATTAAAGGTGAGCAACTCCTCGGCACCTTCGCCACATGTGCTCGCCTCTTGGGACCCACATGTTGGAGTGAAACATAAGACTCATATCTAGATCTTTTTTGACACGATATTCATGTTTCAACTTCTAATTAAGGTAGCAACTTCTTGCCGCCTAAAGGCCACACATGCTCATCTCTCAGGATCTATATGATAAGGTTAAAACCGCAGAAATAATTTTATTTCTATAATCACTTCTATATTGGTTTAATGAGTTCTTAGTTACTTTCTCTCTCGAGTAGTTAACTTCCAATTCTTAATTATTTCTCTTGAATAGAACTAGACATTAAATATAGCTCTTATTAAACAACCCAAATGTTACAACCATCTAGATTTCTAAAAAAAAAATATTTTAATTTGTAACATAAAAAACTGAAACATGAAGTAAAGAGATGGGAGAATAATAATGAAAGTGCATTGCATTTATATTAAAAACTTTAGACCTCTCGACCATTGAATTCATAGAACAAATACAGTATAAAGAAAAGCTGTAAATGAAAAGACAATGAGATAAGTCAAGCTTCAGAATGCAATCTCTTGCATTCTTTGGCTTCATGGCTATTTGTTTTACAAAGTTAGCGGAATGGGATTTGGTGGTTTCCTTTCAACCCTCACAACTCTAAGCTCTCACCTAAAATTACTAAAAGTAAGAAGAAAAGGGAATGGCAATGGTGTCTTGTGTAAAACTTGGAGATGATGAACTTTCTTTGTTTCTTTCACACGTTCTACGCCTTTATTCTATCAGTGACACTCTGAACCATTGAAATGAAGCTTTAGCCATGTATTTATAGGTGTTTAGTGGGTGCACCTGTACATGGGTTTTTATGCAATAATAAATTCTTTTGAAGCTCTAAGTCATTGTAATGTTGCACCGCTTCTGTCTTCCGTCGTTTTGAATGCTGCCTAGTGTTTTCTGATATTCTCACCAATGCATGCCCCTACTCCAAACTAATCTCCTTTGCTTAAAACTTGCGAACGACTCACCTTACCTTTCCTGACACTCGGCCAGCCTCAAGCATTGCCCAAAACTTTAATACAACTTTGAAAATTAATTACTCCAAATCCATAACTTCAATTAGGAAACTTTCTTCTACAAAGTTGCCTATAAATGTCTTAACTTGCTTACTTGAAAATTTCAACTTAAAAATTTAAGAGATATGTTCTGTAGCCTCTGAAAAGTGTACTCTGTTCTAGTTCACTAGAGAAATGACCTTTCTCTCTTAGCCTAAACTCAATCTTCCTCACCTCACTTTTGTCCAGAACCTATGCTCTAAAAAGTAGACTCAAGTTGTGAACTTTTAAAAGTAGTTTAAAGAAAAAATTTCATAAGTGGTTTGTGAGCTATTCTTATATGAGTAACTCTTATGTAGAGTACCTTGCATGTCATCCCTTCGACACCTTTTGCTTTCTGCAAAAATGTATTATGCATGTTGTGGTCATCTATAATTCACTTTACCGACATGCAAAGAATGCCTACAAGCCTTACCACTTTGCCCATCTTAAGGTTACACACCCAAGTCTTCAAGTAAAGTGCCCAACTAACCTCTCTTACTTAGCCGCACAAGCCTTCCTTGCACAACCACATGGCCACATAGCTTCAACGCCTAGGTCTTCTTTCTACAACACTTAGCCTACCAGCCTCTTTATGCCAAGCTTCTTCTCACCTAAGTGTAATTGTCATATCCCCTCCCGAACTACCTATTAGCTTAACACGGAAGACAGCATGAAGCCGACTAACATCGTTCTCCTCTAACGATACCTGCTGACTCCTCTAAACTCATAAACCTGTTTAACATGCTAATCTTATACTTATATAGCAACCAAACATCATGCATTTTGCTACCGCAGAAACTTTGAAGCACTCTAATGCACTTCTGTAATGTAAGCCCAACTTATCTCAAATTAAAGGTAATACAATTGGTAAAAACAACAAATACATCAGGACTGATCATTTAACTGGAACATACTTGTCTTGACACTATACAAAAGTTGACAGGGTACAAACATATATAACTATACAAACACCATATACAACACCATCCACGTACGGTAAGTAAATCTGCAAGCTACTAGTAGACTATGGGAGTGTGTGATGCATTAGAGCTCGATCTCTACGTGGAAAGAGAGAAAACATTCGAATGAGTGAGCTAATAAGCTCAATGAGTGACTAAATTTAAACTTGTCTTTCAGATAAATCTATGAATGCGATAAATTACAAATCATTAAGTCGCATCAATAAAATAGAGTATTAATCATGTTCAAAAACAACTTTTCAACTATTTAACTAGTATAACTAACACAACTTCTCAACGTTGTATAGGATTTTCCTAATACCATCATCATTCCATATCATTACTAGCTTTTCGATGTGGTAGGCTAATAACTTGTAGAAATACAAGTTATTGTAGTCTTTTAGGTAAAATGATGAAGTCATAACGAAGGATAAAGTACCAAAGCGCATAACTCTTACTACAAATCTATAAAGATAAGAGAATACAACTTACATAAATCTCCAAGCCTGATTAACTATGTTTTTCAGTGTTTTTATGGTAGGACGATGTAGAAAAGAAGAAATATAGTGAATCTTAAGAAGAACGTGTGCAAGGACTCACGCGATAAGGAGCTGTATGGCGATTAACATTGCTAGGCAAGATGCCACATCATTACACAAGGAGATTTGCTAGAAGAGAAGAATGGTAGTTAGAGTGATAAGTGCAGAAGTTAAGTGCAGATAAGTGCAGAAGTTAAGTGCAGATAAGTGCAGAAGTTAAGGAATAGAAACTTCTCGTCCAAATTTGCCCGTAAAAACCTCCATCTCTACCATGTAAAAAGAAGGTTTGGAGGGACTAAAAATAGAGGAGCTATGGGAGGTTTATCTCCATGAGAGCCAATGAAAAGGAATAGCCTATCTTTTTTTGTAGAAGTTCTTTCCTTCTTTACTTCTTCTCCAATCAATTTCTGAATAAGAGCTTATAGAGATATTAGAGAAAGAAATCACCAACCATTCCTCTAATTTGTAAAAGAGCCAATGAATGCTCAACAATCCATTTTGTAGCTCGACTCAACTCTTTACTTTCCATTTTTATACTTTTAATGTAATGTTTTAATTTTTATATTTTCATGGTCGGAAGGCATACATCAATCAATCCATTGCATCTTTATTTACAGTTATTCTATCACTTCTTTACTATTCATCTTGTTTCAATGGTTATAAGTAGTTTAAGTATATGATAAGTGCTTGATAAGGGCTCATTACTTAATCGCGCTTAGCTGAGTTCGACTCCATTGCTTGACAAACATTCATCGCCAACTGCTTGAGAGAGTAAGTAGCAAGGACATGGGTAAACACACATAAAAGAGAGTTTGGAAACAAACTCCATTCTGATTTTTTACCTCCATTATTTGTGTCCCAAAACGAGAACAAGTGTGGTATTTAGGTATCGAGAGGTTGCTCACCTTAAATAGAGAGGCAATGTGATTCGTATAAGTAAGGAAACTTAGATAGTCATTTCATAATATATCTTCATCATTTGTGTCCCCAAAGGAAAACAAGTGAGGTGATTAGGCATCGAAAGGTTGCTCGCCTTAATTAGAAAATGGTCAAGTGATGTATATCGCATCAAGGACTACCGCATGGCTTATTCGCCTACAACGCAAAAATCTTCCTTTACATTTCTTTAATACAAGTTAGTCCACCTTCCACAATCATGTCATTTTATCCCACCTTCTACAAAATCTATAGAATTATACCGTGTAGAATTAATACACACATACATCATAATGTATAGATATTTATACCGCCTAAATGAGAAGTAGACATTGTAGCTAAGCTCGATATAATTTCTCAATGTTCGACCCTGGCTTACCCAGAAAACCTCTTGCTTCGCTTACACTTAGGCAAGCAAGAGGAAAACTTGTACTCAAAGCAAATTAAGTAGTTACACGTGGAAAGGATGTGTACCTTTTATTACACGACCTTCACCTAGAGACATAGCGAGCATAATGCATGTGATGATCATGTCTGGCCGCGTAGCATAGTCGCAGATATAGAACCTCAATTACACACCAATGAATTCAACATTAAGCGGATGAGAGGTACGTTAATCATCGTATGCTTCATCTTGCATGAGTATATCTCATTGGTTCTGCGAAGAGAGATTTTCGGTAGAATTATTAAAATGACAAATCTAATACCCCATATGTCCAAATGCAAGCCCAGAACCAACAAAATAACAAGCAGGTTTCTGGCACCGTCCATCACCCCTATCGTCTTTATCATTATCGACTTTACGATGTGGTGTGCTCTGTCCATCACCCCCATTGTCGTTGTCGTGGTGGGCTCGCCCATCACCCCCGACAGCATCGTTGTTACGGAGCTAAAATTCAACGTCAACAACAAAAATAAACATGTATGCACATGATTCCATACAGCCCCGGGCTCAATAACTTAATTATATAATCAATAGATAACTCTTAATAACTCATAGAAGCATTTCTACCTAATTCCTTTCTTACGTAACATTCAGTTTGTTCAAGGACACTAGAAATTTTATAACAATACTCACTACCACATATTATGTTTAAAGTAATGTAATTGCAACGATTTCCAATAACTCGTTAGGTACATGCTCATACATAGTTTCATTAAGAAATTTACTTCTCGAGACTCATACCTGGAATTATTTGTAAAGATCATGTACCGTTCTTATATTTGCATTCAAACATATAAAACAATTAATCTCAAATTAAAGTCTAGAAATTTTTGGAAGTTATTTTGTCACCACAGTCTTGAGCTAACTCCTCGGTTAGTACACTCGACCCACTTCCTCTCAGCCTGCCAAATGAATCACAATCAAGCATCAGAATCTTAAGCATTCTTTTCGTGCTATAATAAGCTCAAGATGACAACAAATAATGACTCTAATGAATTCTAGATTTAAGAAACAAAATCTCAATTCACATTTTTTTTCAAAATTTTCTAGATTTAGCACCCTATATTCAAACTCTCGTAACTTTCTCAATAATTTAACCAAAATTAACATGCTTTATATCAAACTCTTTATTTCGGAACCCTCTACAACTTATTTGAAGGAATAAAATGTGATTCCCATCAGAGTTGTACAAAAATTGCTCAAAGCACAGCTAATCCAAATTCGCTACTCCTGCCACCCTGTGTTTTACTTGGAAAATAAACCTTCTTTCAATCATTTTTCGCTCATGAGTTCTTCATATAAAAAATTGAATAAGCTTTCTAACCATACCAATTAGAGATTCTAACTCATTCCGCATACTCTGAACTACTTGAACAACCAGAGGCTTCTCCATTTTGCTCAAATTTTCTATTACCTGACTTCCTCTTCAAAAATCAATTACCTAACATCAAAATGTGCACAAACCTCCTTCATGGAATTTTTTAGAAAATAAACTAGCTTTTAAACAAAACAAGTCTCACCTTTCGATTCTTCTTGTGTAGCTCAAACAGTAATAAAAACCGAAGATATCACAATTGAAACCAAGAGCTACCATGATTACCAATCCTAACACTTCTTCTTTCCTTTCTTCTCAAATTTCTCTCGAAATAAAAAAATATTAACTCTCACTAACAAGAATTCCTAGATCAACCGTACACCATGTGTCCCTTAATATTCCCGACCGAGATTAACCCGAGATCCACCAAAATCTGCCCAATTCTTGGCCAAGAAGGGTCCTAAGTTATGACCAGGAACTCCAATTATTTTTCCCTTCCTTCAGTCTCGACTGAACACAACCATGGGATGGCCTGAGAGTTCTTCAATTCTCTTCTCTGTTTCTAATCTCGGTCGAACTCGTGCCCTTGATTACCTGAGATCTCCTAGACTTTTTTCTCTACATCTCATTCCCAATTCAACAAAGGTCGAGTTTGTCCCAAGATTACTCTTCTGAGCCCTTTTTATTTTTTATCTCAGCCTACCATAGCCTTGAGAGCATCGAGATTTTCTCTCTGTCTTTCTTCTACCCTCAATCTCGGTCGAATAGGATCAAATCTAAACTTCTCTGCCCAAAGATTCCCTTACCAGGAACTTGTTCTACTTTGCTAACTTCAAAATGAGTTCCCTGATTCGTTTAACTAAGCCCAAACTTATGAAAGATTCTTAATTGCTCTTGATACTAGACAAACAAATAGAATAAGAGTTACGGGTACTACATATTTAGCCGTACAAGACACTCCCTTTTAAAGGTTTTCATGTCCAAATCAACTCAATTCATGCCTTGACCACCTAGCTACCTCTTTAGAGGTTTTCAACGTTTTCTTTGGCCGCCTACCAAGCCCATCTCGCCTAGCTCATGGACCTAGTCAAAATTTCATTTGCCAACTCTTTTCACAACCCAATAGCTGGCAACCTCATTTTCCTTAACTTTTCATCACTTGGTTTCCTTTAACCATACAACTTTGAACGTTAAGAACATATTAACAATCTTAACATGGCTTTCCTTCTTCTCACTAACCATGAGACTCTTAGGCTATTACTAGAGATGTCCATAAGGCAGGACAGGACGGAGACAAGGATGCCACTCCCCGTCCCCTATCCCATTCCCCATCCCTACACGTTGCGAAAAACGGGGTGGGGATTCCCGGCGATGAAATATTCCATGCTTTTGTTTTTTTTCTTGACGAATAAATATAAATATAAATAGATATATATAGTGGAATTGTCAAAAATGCAAATTTAACAAAATATTTATAAAATATAGCATAATGTTAGATTCTATCAATGATAGACATTGATAGATGTTGATATGTTTCTATCAGTGACATTAATAGATAATAATAGAAGTTTATTAGTGTCTACCATTGATATTTTATTATATTTTGTAAATATTTTAGTTTATTTTACTATATTTGAAAATGTCTCATATATATGTGTGTGTGTGTGTATATATACATATAGAAGTACATGTATAGTGCATCTATATATGTACATGTATATATGTATATGTATTTATATAAAAATATAATATATAAACATGTATACACATATATATGTTTATATATACATATACATACGAATATATAAATATATAGGAGTCTTTTTTTAAAATATAACAAAGCGGCAAAATATTTACATTGTATAGAACAATTTTAAAAACGGAAAAAGCTCACAGGCCTACAATGAAAAATACAAAAAATGCTCCGTCAACAACGTGCATAATATATTTGGTAACGAGCGTAATATATTTGGTACACGATCGCTAATATTTGGCTATTATTTGGTATACGATCGTTTAGATTTGGATAGCCAAATCTAAACGATTTATTTTTTAAATTCTCTACACGATGTACACGATCATTTAGATTGACTAAATGATTTTTGTAAGATTCTTTTGGTACACGATCGTTTAGATTTGTCTACATGGTCGTTTCTTTTTTATTATACACGATCGTTTAGATTGGGATTTAGATTTTGCTACCCCAATCTAAACGCTTTTTTAGGACTTTTTGTATACGATCGTTTGGATTTGATTATTTTTTGTACACGATCATTTAGATTTGACTACCTAAATCTAAACGACATTTTTTTCCAGTCTTTTATATTCAGTACACGATCTTGAACAACCAAATAAAAGTTTAAAAAAAATATATCTTTTATATTTGATACACAATCTTGAACAAAAAAAAAAGGAAAAGAATGAAAGATAATGGAACAGACGAAAAACGAAAGAAAGAAAAAAAAAATAAGAAAGACGATGGAACACACAAATGGGGAAGAAGAACGGATGGGGAAATCTGAAATATTTTAAAAATGGCTAACTTTACGGGTTTTGTTACACGAGCCTTAAGTAGTTTGATGTTTTGTTATATTTATGAAAGTTTCCCAAATATATAAATAAATAAATAAATATATATATCCCTTATTAGGAGCCCTTCAAATTAGAAATAACTTGACTCAAAATGTAAGGAGAGGGGCAAAGAATTTGGGAACTCCTTATCAAAGAATGATCGAAATCCATATGAAAAAATTCACTCGACCATGAATTGTCGATGGGGAAAACTAATTCTTACTCCCTTCCACATTCCCCATGTATTCGAGGATTCCCTGCCTCATTTGGGGGCAGGTCTTCGTTGGGCCCCAACCTCGTGGGTTAAATAGACACCTCTAGCTATTAATAGCAAACTTCAACTTAACCCTCCTTAGAGTTATTTCCTCGACTTAATTCCAACCTTAACCTAAATTTAACCATCCAAATGTTGGATCGATATGGTCACCCTAGAAGGGGTGAATAAGATTTAATTAAACTTTTTAACAAATAAGCCTAAATTAAAGTAATTAGATAAATTTTAAATTAAATAAAGAATTAGCTAAATTATGTTAAATAACAAGATTGATAAAAAGTATGAAATAGAGTATGCAATCAAACTCAACCAACAAGAATATGTAACTAAAATTAAATGAAAAAATAATTAAAAAAGAGTTAGAGAAGAAGACACCGTAATTTTATAGTGATTCGGTCAAACTCAACCTACATCCACTTTTCCAAGCACCTCTTGGAATTTTGATTGAAAATATTCTTTTGACTCTTTCCACGAATTATAGCTGAACCACTATTTGCTCCTTTTTCGGGTTCAAGAAAAAACCTAATCATTTCCATGGGTTAGGATCAAACCGTCACAATATGTTGAAGTTTCAAATTACACAAAAGAAAAACTTTCTAAAAGAGTGAGTATACAATTTTAAGCTCACAATAATTAATTCTCACGATACAATAAAAAGTTCTCTCAATGACAAGATGAAAAGAATGAAAATTAGAAGGTTTAGAGAGAATAACAATGGTGGCTTTTATAACTTTTGAAGATGGTAAAGATAAACAAAGTTCATAAAAAAATTGGGGGAAAATGAAGTATTTAAAAAGAAGGGAAAGATTGAAATCCAAAATCATTTTAGGTCATTGGATGTAAGAAAGAAAAATGAATAATTGAGTTTTAAACTCAATTAGGCATTAGACACAACACAAATAATAATATAATATATTTAAAAAAACTAGTCGTTCGACACAAAGATAAATAATAATATAATAATATATCATTTTCAAAATAATTTGTTTAAAACCCAATAAAACAACCTCACAATCTAAAAAAAAAACTTGTCGTCAAACACAAAGATAAATAATAATATTAAATTTATTTTCTTTTTAAATTCATTTTCTTTTGCAAAAGCCAATAAAAGAAACAAAACCAAAAATAAAAACAAAAGCCACATGTCTTACTTCTCCATTGCTCCAAGTAGCTTTCTCTGATTGGATTAAATTGATTATTTGGCCGTTACGTCACCATCTCGAGTATTTTTTCGTTTAATCTTCTTTCAACAATATTTTCTCCGTTTGAACTCCGATTTTGGTGATTCAAGAGGCATCAGAATTATTGTTTCAAGCTCTATGTTATGGACTATTCAAAATAATAAAATTGTCCATAAAAAAAAAAATCAAACTTGTTATCATCAAAACATTAATTAATTAATTTAAATTAATTAGTTTGAGATTAAGGATTAAAAAGCCAACACCAAACTCTTGAAAGACTTAAAGGTTCTTAGGTCTAGGGTTTAAATTATCGATTTCAAAAACAATTGAAATCTACCGACGAGGAAGAACAAATATTTGCAGAGAACATAAGAGAAAGGATGACTACGGCTTAAAAAAAGTGGGAGGAGAAATACCTTGAAGGACAGTTTGGGAATAATAACAAATTTAAAATGAAAGATATTTTCAAGAGTGAGAATTTTGTCATTTATTTACAAAACTCTAAAACTGTAGTCATGTTTGCTATATACTATTCTAAAAAAACTACCCAATACAATTTCCCTTAAAAGGTGTAAAAAGAAATACATTATTGAAGAATAGTTTAAAAATAATAACAAGTTTCAAATGAAAAATATTTTAAAAAGTAGAAATTGTGTCATATACACAAAATTCTAAAACCATGTATCAAATGTATATAATATTCTAAAAAAGCTACCCACTACATTTTCCTTTTCGTTGTAAAACCGAAGAACAACCGAAACACGAAAATCGAAAAAAAATATAACATTAAAATAGTATATAAATAAAATAAATAAAGAAATAAGAAAATTAGAAAATCTCAAATTTTGCTACTTTTTCTAAATTCTTTGGAATTCTATGTGGTGTATATGTGTATTCACGAATCCACCAAAATTCTCTATTTATAAGAAAAGTGAGGGATTACTTGGCCACTAAGTGATAATATCTTCAAAACATTTGTTAGGAGGATCAAGAATGGGTGTAGACACTAAACTTGATTAGATAATGGACCTGTATTTAATATAATATTTGTAATAACTTTTTGCTACCTGGATTTTCATTTTTCGTTTCTCCTTACTCTTTCTCCTCTCTCCCTCAAATACACATCCAACTCTTTCACACTCTTAACTTCTGTTCACCTCCTGTCTATCTCCCTCACCTTCACCATCAATCTATTAGATTTCCCTTGACTTTCCACCCCAAGCACCTCCTCTTTCATTTTAGTTTCTTTTTCTTCGGTGGAAGAATTGTGAGGAACCAAAAGACAATCCTCAACAACACTCCTCCAAAACATTTCCTGTCGTTTACTCGGTTTATATCATAGAAACCTAGGCTTAGGGCAATGACGTCTGAAACACATAATCCGCTTGACAAAAGGAAGGTTTCGAATCAACATTTAGGGATTTTCAACAACAAACTCTCAGTAGATTTCAGATCGATACCCTCAAATGGTTCGATTAAAATTTTCTTTTCAACCAACTATTCTGTTTCCCCTTGTGTTCCTCCGATGGAAAATAATTTTGATCGTTTTTATCTAGCAGGAAAAAAAATATAAACGAAATTCTTAAAATTCTTAAAATTGGAGAAAGGAGAAAGGAGAAAGGGAGCTGCAAAATCCACCTAATTGAAAAACCTATTTAAAATTAATTATAATTTCCACTTCAATTAAAATTTGCCAACTCAATCTATCATATCAACGTTATTCATGCTAAAATAGATAGAGGGATGTTCATTTTTAAACTTGAGGAATCAAACATTTACCAACGTTTTATCCTAACTATTATATGAGGTCAGTAATTAGATGGGTTGAATGAACGAGATAGAGAGATCTGTCGATGCAAATAATGATCTTTAATTATTACGGAACGAAACTGTGGGTGGACAACCAACTTGGGCCAAATGGCCATTAATGATTCATCCTCTTAAAGGTTAAATTTGGCCATACACGTAGGTAATGGTGTTTATGTTATGAAAAACTGTGGTTTGAATTTGAACCTGGATTACACTTTAGAATCTAAGTCTCAAGAGTTGGACCACGTTTAAATTGTGCATAATCATGTCAACCCTCGATTTCCCTCCACTTGGAGCATTTCCATTTGGTACTTATTTTTTATTTCATGTTCTTAAATCCTGTTCTTGATCATTGATGCTTATGAGAAAACACATGATTATTTGGAAATTTCTCACTGATTAAGTGCTTTTGTTCAGCTCTGTAGTGAAGGAGTAGTGCTACACTCGAGTGTACCAGTTCAGGCAGTGATCGGGAACTTTGGTAAAGGAATTTATCTTCCTTTGGATCTTCTCAGGTTTTTTCCCTTTCTCCTTTCTCCTTTCTCGCTGTGAAATTTGATGGTGTTATGCCCTATGCTGTTGTTGAGCCAAACTGTTAGTACATGCAGATTTTGAGTTTCATAATCTGAAGTGTATGATCCCTTAATGTTATGAAAATATATATTATTGTGTGATAAATATAGTATTTAATGTTATGAACTCATCTCATTTTTAAAAAAATTAAAATATGTATGATATAATATATTATAAATTATATGATGCTGTGAAATAATAAAACATGATCATCAATAATAGTTGATATCCGATCTAATATTTAGTTGGTAACTATAGGTATTTTTGTAGTTTATTAATATATTACCAAATACATTTTGAACCATGGATTAAATTGGGATGTAGATTCTTAATCTGTTACCAAATACACACTGATTCATTGAATTTTTGTTTTCTTCCCAATTTCCCAACACACCCTTATCTTCTGTGCCTTCTTTTTCCATCACCCGATTCGACGGATGATTGCACTAATATGAGTAGCTTTGAAAATAGGGAATGAGTGATGATTAGATTTGGCATTTGAGTTAAAATCTTACACCATCGTTTTGTCTGCTTTGCAATAATTAATCTATGTAAGAAGAGACATTATTGTGCAATCATTCTGTTGAAGAAGAGATGTCTCTTTTTTCTCTTCGTTTAGGATTGTGAAAGATGATACAGCAAGAAATTTTTAATACAGATTTTTATTTATAAATTATAAAATTAAAAAAAAAATGTTGATTGATTCTACCAACTGAGGAGTTTGTCTTCTTCCAAAATTGCATTGTCCTGAAATGTTTGCAGTAGATAATTGATCAACTACATAGCTACTAATGAACTTTTTGAAATAACCGGTGCAATTCTGATCTTTTTATTTCTCAACGACAGGGCTATTAATGAACCTTTAGCTTTTCCAGGCAATGGTTGCACCAATGGGATTAGCCTCTGCAGTGGGTCTTCTTGGATGTGTTTATCAAGCTCTAAAACCTTCACCCCCAAAGATGTGGATCAGAAAATGGCCCTCCAGTGACTTCACCTAGAGTAAAGCTCGATGATGGTAGGCATTTGGCCTACTGAGTACTTGGAGTACCGAAGGAAGAGGCTCAATACAAAATCATAATGTGTCATGGCTACAACAGCTCCAAAGATATGTACTTACCTGCTTCTCAAGTATGAGACCGTTACTCTTTGTTTAGTCATAAATGTCTTCATCTGAGCAATGTTTAGCATTTTTTGCATTTACAAGTGTATGTAAGTTCTAGAATTTCTTAAACTTGTTATCCGTGGGATGGCCAAGTCTTCATCATATTGGTGATGAATGATGGGCATGAATGAATAAGCTATAGATTTTGGTAATTGCACTATGTTTGAGAATGTTTTTACCTTTAACCTAGTGCAATTCGATGCTTTCCTCAAATCATTGTGAGTGCCCCAACATTAAGATTTTTTATTGAAGGTAATGATTTCAGTGAAAATAAGATGTCTTCTTTGCTTTAGGTGATAATATATCTTCGACTCTAGTAATTTGATCCTAGCCTAATCATATTTTCTTTCCATATTTATTTTACAAGGCCCTCAACTTGCTGTTTGAAGTGAGAATCCCTTTGCTTCTGTCGTGATCTTCAATCATATATTTATATTCATATTTTTTATTTTCAGGAATTTATAGATGAGCTCAAGATATGTATAGTATTATATGACAGAGCTGGTTATGGAGAGAGTGACCGATATCCTGCACGTTCAGTGAAGTCTGAAGCATTTGACATTCAAGAATTAGCAGATAAATTGCAGGTTAGCACAAAGTATTATGTAATTGGATGTTCAATTCGAGCATCCAGTATTTGGAGCTGTCTAAAATACATTCCACACAGGTGCTTTTCCTTCATTTCACTGCTATCAATTATATTTCAATATTTCACTTGTTTGGCTTCCATTAACTCTTAATGGAGCTTCATTTGCAGACTTGTAGGAGCTTCCTTAGTGGTTCCTTTTGCTAATTACTGGTGGCCTTCAGTTCCTACTGCTGTATCACTACAGGCTTTTAGGAAGCTTCCTCCATCTTACCAGCGGACTTTTCAGATTGCACATTACACACCTTGGTTATTCCACTGGTGGATGGCGCAAAAATGGTTCCCAACGTTGGTGGGTGATGGCGTGTTCAGTGATTCAGATTTTGAGATATTAAAGAGACTGTCCGGAAGCTTAAATCATAACCCGGTACTTTTCTTCTCTCTAATAAATCGATCTTCGTTTACCATATTATGATTCTAAATGCAGGATGGATGCACACTTGGTCCAGCTTTCCTAGTTTCACCTAACTTTAAGTATTAGATGCAATGTGGAAAAATATCTCACTTATTTTTTCTAGAAACACTTTCTTTAGATTCACAAAAGTGTTTTTAGCCAATGAAATAATTTTATGGTGTTTGGTTTTAAGCGTCATTTGATAATTCTAAACTATGTAAAATATTATTGCATTTAGTAGAACCACATTTTGCTTCTTTCAAGAATGTTTTCCGTTGAAAGCAGAACACTTTATACTTATCCCAAAATCATTCATCAAGTGCTTGTGTTTTAGTGATTTTACATTTTTGAAATGTACTTTTGTGTTTTGACCATATTAACAAACATCATAACTACTTTAGAAATTTTCTAATTAGATAAAAGAATTTTACCTTTCTAAACGTAGGTCAAACTCTTTGCTTGTTTCATCAACAGATACGTTGGTGCTTTATGATATTGGCTGTAGGCATGTATTACAGTAATTGCTCTCCTTTTTTAGTCTTTTTCATACTTTGATACTGTTAGATGATATAATATTAGATTCGCCTCTATCTATCAATTGAAGTTTTTGAGTCATCATTGATTTCAGATAGTATCATAGTAGGTGGTTTAAGAGGTCATATGTTCAAGCCTATTATTTCCTCTCCAATTAGTATTGATTTCCACTTGTTGGGTCTTCTACAGATTTCAAGTCCACAAGTTAGGGGTAGTGTTAGATTATATTGTATTAAATTTGTCTTCACCTATCTACTTAAGCTTTTAGTTCATTCGTTGATTTAAGAGATACATATTAAAATGTAACATTGGTCCTAAAAATTTAACATTTACACCCAAAAAGAGAATAAAGAAGAAGAAATAGAGGTCAAGCCATTGCTTCTATTATCAAATTTGAATATATTTCACCTAATTCATGTCTTTATTTTGTATACCTCTAAATATCAACAGTATTTTGACAGAGTTATGCTTCAAGTTAACATGATTGACACAATTCATTTACCAAATCAGTTCTATTTTATTTATTTATTTATTTATTTATTTATTGCAAACAAATTTAGGAAAAAGTGAACACGAATCACTTAATCGAGACCTACTGGCTGTTTTGGGAGAAAAATGGGAGTTTGACCCTATCATCGATGTGAAAAATCCATTCCCCCAGACAACAATGGCTCTGTTCACATTTGGTAAGGTTGTGAAGGCCGTGTTGTTGCTGTTGAGTTTAATCGTTTTATAGCAGGAAAACTTCCTTGGATTCAGTATCATGAAGTTTCCGATGGTGGTCATCTAATAATTCATGATGCTAAAAATTTTTGAAGCTATAATAAGGGCACTTTTGGCCAGATAAGTTCATCCTTTTTGGGTGACACTACCATTGATCCTCCTTTTTGTTCTTCCATGAATCATAGAGAGAGTTGTGTAATAAATTCTTATAGTTATAGTTTATCAATGTTTGTAAGGAACTTAGCAAAGCCAACTTGGGCAGAGTAGAGATACGAAGAATGAGAAAACTGAGAATATCTTAAGATTCCATTTTGGTTACTTGCATTGATATGTCATTTGGTCCCACAATAATGGCATCAAAGCATCTAGCTCTGCGTGATTCCATTCCCTTTCTCGTGTCTTTCCCATTTTTTACTTTAATTTTATTGTCCTCTACTTTTTCGTCAATGGTTCCACAATTATAAACTAGGCAACAAATTGGAAAGTGAAACTTGATTTGACACTCACGATTTGAAGTTATTTAGATGACGTTTTCTTTTTCCTCATTAAAATATATTTCTATTGCTTCGGTTAGATTTGTATTTGCCTGTGGCTTGGAGTGAAATGAACTGTACTAATGTTTGTGAATAGTGTTTTGGGTTAAAATTTATATTTCAATATCAATAATAAGAGTATTGTGTGTAACTTTTAGAAATTGTCTATTATTTCTTTGTCTGTGAATACATCTTGTCAATTCTCAATTATTGGCTATTAACATGTATATTGAGTGAAATGGTTTGATTGGCTTGACGGAATTAGAGATGAATGGGCAATTAATTAAGTAGGTTTGGTCTGTCATTTTGGGAAAATTTGTGTATTAGGTTTGTGTCAATTTGAACTCTAAATTTCCACGTAATAGATTAATCAGTTAAAAAATCAGTGAATCTTGGTTGGGTAGTAGCATCGACAATAATGCTAACGATGCCAATAAGGTAAGTTTCAGTTTTAACAAAATCAGACTTTTCTTTATATTTTGAAGTTGTCCATGACGAGAAACCAACGGTCTTTGATTTTGGAAAAATTTTGGCTGAATCGGTGACTTGAGTTGGCTGTTTTAGAAACAGAATAGTAGAGAGTAGAAGTAAGCATAACTTGAACGTAAATCTTTTTATAGAATAATGTGAATGGGAGTTTATCCAGTTGAGGAATTTAAGTAGACACAAAAGTGTATGGACAAAATAGAATAACTAACAATGAACCAAAGAAGGGAAAAGTTGAGTAAATTAGACTTCCATATACTTCTATTACGTGTTCATCTTTTTTCAGATTTGTTTTGAATAGGAAACAGTCTCCTATTAACAACATTCTCCCCTTTGGGCAAGTGATATGATAATATGACGTTATCACTTCTCTCTTTCAACTTCCTGTCAAATTATCCCATTCTTACAGTTAAACAAAACTTGAGTCTCTCTTTTGACCACTTTGTTCTTGTGCTGTAGGATTTAATATTTGTTTATCGAACTGCCAAGTGGATTCAAGACTTGATTTATGGACAGGAAAACATGAAGAAGACAAATGCCCTCAGTTGTCTGCTATAAGTTTTTTATGGTTCAACTATCTTCCACTTTTTCTCTTTCTTGTAGGCTTCTGCTCTGGGGATTGGGCTCTTACGGGACAAAATAATCTGCTACGCTCTTCTTCGACGATGATTTTTAAGGCGGTGGTTTTTACTGTGGTGAGTCTTTTGGGACTGGTTTTTCAGGCCGCACAGCTGCCTCCACAAAACAGTCGGGAATCAGTGGGCTTGTCTGTTTCGTCCCCAAGAGTCAGACTCAGAGATGGAAGATTTTTGGCTTACAGGGAGAGAGGAGTGAGCAAAAATGATTCCATCTACAGGATCATTGTTTCCCATGGTTTCGGAAGTTCCAAGGATATGAATGTTCTGGCCACTCAGGTATGGTTTCTGACCTTCACTTAGATCTCACCTTGTAGAAATAAGATATTTGTGATGCCTTGTTGCTAAATTGGAATGTGGGATAGATTATTATGCTACTTTAAATTCCATAATGATATTGTAACTTAAGCAAAAGGTTTTGGTTTTGATGATCACGTACCGACGTAGATATTGTTATATATTTATACTTAACATCCTTCTCATTTGTAATTGATTTGGAACTATTATTACTTAACCAAACCATGTTCAAAATTTTTAGGAGGTTCTGTTGGTTTAGAAATACTATGAAATTAAAGCAAACCAAACTCGGATGGGGAGGTTTTTATTTTTAGATGCCTAACTTTCTATTGAGAATCAATTCATATTTCCAATATTATGTCAATTGAGGTGAGTTTCACTCCGCTTTATTTTGCAGGAGCTAATAGATGAGTTGGGGATCTATTTTCTTCTATTTGATCGACCCGGGTATGGAGAAAGTGATCCAAATCCAAACCTTACAGTAAAAAGTGAAGCATTGGACATTGAAGAACTTGCTGATCACTTGCAAATTGGTTCCAAGTTTTATGTGATTGGTGTCTCAATGGGATCATATCCCATTTGGGGTTGCCTTAAATACATACCAAACAGGCAAGCCACAGAACTCAAAGTCTATCTTCATGTTTTCCTTTTTCTGCTTGAGCCATTTCAAACTCCAAAAGAATTGCCTGCAGGCTAGCTGGTGCAGCACTGATTGTCCCAACTGTTAACTATTGGTGGCCTTCCCTTCCTCATAGTTTGATAAGCAAGGATTATAGAAGACAGCTTGTGCAATGGGCTGTCTGGCTTTCGCACTATGCCCCCGGATTGTTATATTGGTGGATCACTCATAAATGGATACCTTCCAATGCTGTCCTGGAAAGAAATCCCATCTTCTTCAACGATCGAGATATCGATATCTTGAAGTCGATTCCAGGATTCCCAATGTTCACACAGGTAACCCTGTCTTTGTGTTTTATAAACTTTCGGTTTTAGAAAACTAGAAACCTTACAACCACATGCTAAAATACCATAATTTGGATCGATAGACAAGAAATCCATACTCACTCCATTTATTTTTTGTCATGTCAACATGTTTTTGAAAATAGGGTGAGATCTATTGATATTAACGTGGGGTCTAATAATATTTAAGAAGACGAATTTGTAGTTTGAATGTAGAGAGTAGTACTAGAAATTTTCCTATCAACAGACTAATTTTATCTGAAATGCAAAATCTAATATATCTATCCATCTATATATGTATGTATATTCTCCCCTTGGTTCCATTGAGCACAATAGAAGCTAATCATTATACTGTTGGAATATTAAAGTATTGTAATGGTTATAGAATAAACTACGGGAAAGAGGTGTTTTCGACACACTTCGTCATGACTTCATGGTAGCGTTCGGCGAATGGGGGTTTGATCCTATGCATCTAAACAATCCTTTCCCTGAAAATGGAAGTTCAGTGCACATATGGCAGGGTTATGAAGACAGGGTAGTGCCCTTCCAACTTCAGAGATATGTTTCTCGGAAGCTGCCATGGATTCAGTATCATGAAGTTCCTGATGGGGGCCATTTGATTGTGCATTATAGAGGCTTGTTTGCCACCATATTAAGGGCTCTTCTGCTTGGAGAAGAATTTTGTTCTGATCCCAAGCCAAATTTGTCCAATATTGTTGTTTGAATTTGTTCTGTTCAACGCTGTAATTGTTTTTGTGTACATATTTATTTTTCTTTTGGAATTGCCAAATGCACGAATTTGATTGTAAAGCAATTTGATGAATCCTAAACCCTTTGTCGCTAACACATACTTTATGACGAGTTAAGTTATGTTTATTTTGACGTGTTGTATCTTTTTTATAAAATTGGAACTTTTAAGTTTGTGATAGTTAAGTTTAATTGGAATCACGAACTCACTTTTATATTTAGTAAATTCGTGAATATAGTCAAAGTTCAAGATTTAATTTATAATTTGACCAAAATTAAATGTAATATTCACCATAAAAATTAATTTTTGTCGCAAGTCATCAACTTGTTTGACATTTTAAAATATCAACAACATTTATCAAAAAAGGGAGGTATAGTTTTCTGACTTGATTTACTTTTCATGGTGGAGTGGGGTATAGTTTTCTGACTTGAGAATTTTGATTATCGGGGAAGGCAATGGATGTTGTAGAAGTTATGGATTCTTCGAATACCTTGCCAAGGTTTGTTATGTTCTTTACAAAATATCAATAGTCCAATCTGTCCTAGATTAAAAAATTGAATAAAGTGATGGATTGTTACCACTCTAAAAGAAGATAAGTTGTTTTATATCATAAAACTCATATGTTAAATTATCTTATTATTAAAAAATGTTATTGAGGTATTATTTGATAAATTGTTATTAAATAGGTTATTTGCTCGCTCGTTATAAACTAAATCAATTAAACTAAGGTTCCTTGACTATAGTATAAATATTTGAACTTTCTGTAGTGAACGTAAAAGATCAATTAAACTAAGGTTCCTTGACTATAATATAGTCTAAATCTTCTATAATATAGAAATATGGTTGGACATCTTATCACGTAGACATTATAAATGCAACCCGCTTTGTATTCAGGACCGTTACAATATTCAATTGAAATATTAAGCTGTCTCTACCTTACAAAAGGAAGACATTAATCCATTGTCATAATGCATCCATTATTCTCTCAATCTTTGACCTATGGTTTATAGTATATATTATTCCTTAATATTTGGGATTCTTTCCCTATATTGCTTGCTGCACTTTTATACACATCTTACCGTAATTGTAAACTCTCCATATATTGGAATACAATCTCCTTGGCTCTGCACTGTAGAGCAACTTGCCAAGTAGTTACCTTTTCCTTAAACTTTGTCTTGGTATCAGACCGGGTACTCGTTCATCCATTATCTTTATCACCATGGCAAATGAAGGTTCAAGCAATCCTCTTCCTGCTACATCAGTTTCAACAATTCCAACAATTCATCTTGGAACTCATTTGAGCGCAGTACTCATAGTCAAGCTAGATGAAAAAAATTATCTACTCTTGAAGGCCATGATCCTTGTAGTGCTTCGTGGACAAAAACGGAACAAGTTTGTTCTAGGAACAATTGATCAACCAACTCTCAAAATCCCATATGTCGAAAAAGACACACAAATTCCAAACCCAGCATATGAAAGTTGGATGGCAATCGATCAATCTATACTTGCATGGCTTTATGGATCAATGAGTCCCTCAACGACTTGTAATGTTCTGAATCTACAAAAATCTAAAAATGTGTGGAAAACCCTTATGGTGCTGCAAATAAGGCTAGTATAAACCAGCTGAAAAGTAGTTTGCAATCAAGGAAAAACCAACAAAGAATGAACGATTGTTTATCTAAGATGAAACAATTTGCAGGTTGTTTAACTCTTGCAGGTCAACTAGTCAGTTAAAGATCTTTAATTTAAAGTATACTAACCGGACTTGTGCCAAGTATCTTCCAGTAATATGTACAATCAATGCCAAAGGAGATATCTCTTGGCATGAACTCCATGCTGCTCTCGATGCCTTTGAGAATACATTGATGCTTCTCAACACAATCAACAACAATGCAGATCTCTCTCATCCTTCAACAACTTATCTTCTTGGGGAAAAGCCTACCACCAACCACTTGATTACAATTTTCGTAAGGTATATGGATGTGCTTGCTTTCCATGTTTGAGACCTTACCAGAGTCATAAATTCCAATATCACTCGACCAAGTGTGTTTTTGGGCTATAGTGATGTCCATAAAGGTTGCAAGTGTTTGAGTTCAAGTGGGAGAGTACATTGCTAGAAGTGTCGTGTTCGATGAAGAAAATTTCTCATTTAAGAATGGGTTCCTTTCCTAACATCAACTCCTTCCAGTCGAGTCTCACATGAAATCATCATCACTTGAATCAATCCTAGTGAACTCCAAGCTCAACACCTTCTCCAACACGTTCCTCTTCTCCAAACCTATCAAACTCACACCTACGATAACGTCTTCCAACCCTTGAAAAATTCATCTTGTACAAGCTTTCACGACCAACCAAGACTGTTCTCTCCTCAGCTTGATGACAATAACCTTGTTGAAAATCATAATATACAAACCAATTTTCAATGCAGTAGTCTCAGACGATATTGTTGGTGATCGCGTAGAACTAGAAATCTTTGAACAAATTTCTACTTCAACTCAAAGCCAAATCAGCTTGTGGCTTCTTCCCATCCAATGCAGACTCTTCCAAAAGTGGCATATTCAAGCCAAAAAGATGGAATTTCTTATCTCAAACCAAGATTACATCAACTTCCAAAGAAGGTACCAAGTATATTGAACCAAAAACTGTCAAAGAAGCATTATCTATGGACACAAGCCATGACAGAAGAAATGGAGGCATTACAAAGAAACTCCACCTGGACTCTTGTTCCATATCAAAATACTTACAATTTGGTAGGAAACAAATGGTTCTTTTCCTTAAAATGTAATCTTGATGGGAACATCCAAAGCCACAAAACAAAGTTGATTGCCAAGGGTTCCATCAAACATTAAGAGTTGACTTTGTTGAGACTTTTAGTCCCATTGTCAAATCATCAACCATATGAATCATCCTCACAATAGCCGTCTCAAATGATTGGTGCATTTGCCAACTTGACATAAACAACACTTTTCTCGATGGCAAGCTAGAGGAAGTCGTTTACATGTCACAACCTGATGGTTTCATTGAGAAGAAACATCTTGATTAAGTATGCCAGTTAGGTAAAGCTCTATGCGGCCTCAAACAAGCACCAAGGGCTTGGTATGATAAGTTAAAGTGTACTTCTTGATTTGGGATTCACAAATTCCAAGGCTAATACTTTTATGTTCTTCTTCAAATCAGGTGTCACCTTGATGTTTCTATTAATTTATGTTGATGCTAAACTAGTGACTGGGAATGATATTATAATAATCAAGTGGTTCATTAGTGAACTAATTAATAGGTTGTTTGCGCTAAAGGACATTGACGATTTGAACTTTTTCCTCGACATTGAAGTACATTGAGATAAAACTAGCGTATACCTCAATCAAGGAAAGCACATCTCTCATTTGTTTAATAAGTTGAAGTTGCAGCATATAAAAACCATGTTCAACTCTTGCAACATCTGGAAAAGCTCTCTCTCTAATGAAGGAGATTGTTTGGAAAATCCAACAGAATATAGAAGCTTAATTGGAGCGTGAAAAATATCTCACAAATACAAGACCTGAAATTTCCTTCAGTCAATTTTTGCAACATCCAACCATCATCCATTGGCAGGTAGCAAAAAAGGGTGTTACGATACTTGAAAGGTACCATCCATCATGCCTTATTAATTCAACCATCAAACAAATTGAGCTTATAGGCTATTGTGATGCTGATTGGGCTTGTTATCGACCCAATGATAAAAAATTTGTTGCTTGCATATTGTGCGTTTTTAGGCGTGTTCGTAGATAGTAAACGTAATTTGTTTACCATCATTAAGAGAGAGTTATTTTTGTAATTGTTTCATCGGTTATTTTGTCTTAATAACTAAATCCAATAAACTAACATCCTAAATTGTTTGATGGGTATTGAACTATATATAGACATACGTAGATCAATGTTTGAGATATAGCTTAAAGGGTTATAATATGGAGATGAGGTCGAATACCTTATTCTGGTAACACTATGAATATGACTCACTTTGTAGTGACATGCGAATGAGGGTATCATATGCAATGAGTTTGAATAAGACTCGACTACGAAATAGTAACCATTTAACTCCGTTAGCTAGCTAGATTTCTATTTCATTAGGATAATTTAGGTAACTTTGTCTTAATCCTAAGTGTATTATGAACTTCCATTCGCGAGGGATTGTCCTTTGATTTGTACGAGTGAGAGTAGCCAATTGACGAACGTTGATTAATGTGGTTAATGAGTTTACCTAATTAATCTCATATTGTTATAGCTCCTAATTTATAGGTCCATTAGATTCATTTCCTAGCTCGTAAAGGGTAATGAGGTTAATATATATTGATTCTAATTTAAAATGTTCAAATTTACTTTGAAGATTAATATAATGTTGATGATACATTCTAATATAAAATTCATTTTTCAATTAAACTTTATAATATAAATTTAATTTTTGTATATGATTTAAAATTAATTTATGAGATAATAAAATATTTGAATGTGTTCAAATATTAATTTAATGTAAATTAGATTCATACTAAAACTTTGTTAAAATTTAATGGGTATATGATTCATATTAAAACTATAGGTTATGAGAGAAATATTCATTTAAATATGATTTAAATATAATATTAATTAAATCATATTTAATTAATTATTAATTTAATTATTTGTGTATTTTAATATTAAATTAAATTATTTGAGAGAGTTATTCGAGGGAACGTGTGATGTTTTCCACGTATCCCAATCTCTCCAACTTTCTCTTCTTTAGAAGGAATTAAGAAAGAGGAAGGAATGTACGTAAGAAAGGGGAAGGAAGGTACGTAAAAAAGACGATGCAACTTCTGAGAAACAAAGAGTGTTATGCATGAACTCTTTATGAAGAAAAAAACCTCTCCTTTTTTTCCCTAATTTTGTTTTGTTCCCATAGACCAAAGCTTCAATTAGTTAGAGGATCGAAAGATTTTCAAGTGATGGTGATCCAATATTGACATTTAGTAGATACAAAATCGACAACGAGAGTAAGTTCCAATTCTCTTATTTCTATTTTTTGTATGAAGCATCCTTAACCATTAAATTTATTTATGTTATAGTAATTTTTTGTTTTTGCAATTTTTCCTGATGTACTGGTTTTTCTAAATCTCAATTAAATTCGATTTTAATGGTTATGTTAATTACTTCGGCTGCAAAGGGCTTTTACCCTTAAGGAGACACTTTTTTCTCTTGGACCTCTAGAAAGCAATATGTTGTTGCCAGGTCAAGTACAAAATCATAGTATCGAGCTTTTACATTAGATGTAACGCCCCAAAATATAAGGTAATTTTAATTTTAATTATCTTGGAGTAATTTTAATTATGTCAAAATTATTTTGGGTGTAAATTGAGTTAATTGGTGAAATTTGGTTTTTTATGTGGAAATTGGGATTAATTAAATATTTTTGGAAGAATATTTAATTAGTTTGGAGTTTTGGAATTTTGGTGTTCAAATTCTTTGATTTAAATTGTTTGTGATTGGTTAATTTGTGAGATTATGGGTAGTTATATATATATAATTATAATTATAATTATAATTATAATTATCTAATTAATTAAGTTATGAAGGTTAAAGATAATTATATTATAGAGATAATATATTTAAGGAAATATATATTATTTTGGAAGAAGAGAAAAGAAGATAAAAAGAAGATTTGATAGTAAGAGTTAACGATGAGAGAGGATCTTTGATTTTTTTGAAAGGAATGATTTGATTGGTAATTAAATGGAGAGATAAAATTATTTGGTTAGTTTATTTGGGAAAATGACAAGGAAAAATAGAAAAGAAAAAAATAATTTTATTATTATTATTTTTCTTAAATATACCTCGTTTCCCGTGTATTACTATTCATCTTCTTTGCCGCCCAAATCAAGATCCGTCGCCGCCTAGTCTATCATCTGCCACCTTGCTCTAATCTCTTTCTCTGCCATCGTGTCTTGTCATCTCTGCCTCTCGCTTCGGTTGTTAGCCACCGTGAAAGCCGACCGTCGATCTCTTTGTTTGCAAAGTCGTTCTCTTCTCTATCTTCATCCATCACCGTCGCCGTCATAATCCTGTTGTTTCCACCGTTGGCCACCGCATGAAGCTTCGTCACAAGCACCCGAGTCGAGTTTCCCCTTCCAAGCCACACGTGTGTCCAAGCCTTCCTTACTTCAAGCTGCACGCGAGCCTTCCATCAGTTGTCTGAGCCATGTGCGTGTAAGTCGAGCCGTGCGCGACTTCATCCTTCCAAGCCGTTCAAGCTGCGTCCCTTCAAGCCGTCAGAGCCACTCCTTGCTTAGCCGAGCCGCCACCTTATTTTGGTTCTTTTCTCACCTATTTTGGTAAGTTTTAATGGGTTTTGGATAATACCCATGAGATATTAATTTTGGACTCTAAATAATCTAATTTTGGATTTAAGTTAGAATTTCTTTTAAGTTTGATTATTTTTCTTGAAGAATCGTCAATTTTTGGAGAAGTTATTTGAGAAATTCTGTCTCAACAATTGAATTAGTTTCAACTCCATTTGTTGGTAAGTTTGGGAACCCTAATTAAATATTTGGTAGATATTGGTTAACAAAATTATTAATTTAATTTTGTCTGTATTTAGGACTTGATTGTTTGGGAAAGCTTGGTTAGGAATATTTTTGGTTAAGCTAATCTCAAGATAGGAGATTTTCCTACTAGATCCTCGTACTGATGTAGCTAAAATAAAATATTAGTCTCATAATTGAGAGTCGTACTTATATGGGTTTCCCTCGGGATCACCACCTTTTTATGATTGTGTGGTCTGACGGGATCACCACTCTTATGAGATGTTATGTATATGAGTGGTCCGACGGGGTCACTTACAGCCCAATTATCCTAAGTGTTCATTTGGGTTCACTAAAGACTAGTTTGTCTTAGGTGTTCTTTCGAGTTCACTGAAGACCAGCTTTGTCCTAGGTCTTCCCTTTGGGTTCACCGAAGACCAGAGATGTTCCTATTGGATCATTAGATTGCATGTAGATGGGAACGCGCCAGTTTAGGGGTACTTCTTTACAGGACTCTAATAGGAAGTTAACGGACACCCAACGGAACTAACGGAACCAGTAGTAGATTCCTTACTGAGTATATGTTTGTACTCACTCTTTCTATGTTTAATTTTTCAGGTAAAGGTAGAGATAGAGGTAGAGGAAAGCTGACGAATGACAATAAGTGACTGTGACTTGCCATAGGGAAACTTTTTGC
Organism: Cucumis melo; assembly: GCF_025177605.1. Classification (NCBI taxonomy): domain Eukaryota; kingdom Viridiplantae; phylum Streptophyta; class Magnoliopsida; order Cucurbitales; family Cucurbitaceae; genus Cucumis; species Cucumis melo. The sequence continues at coordinate 12,172,220 of NC_066868.1, forward strand.
TTCCACTTTTACTTTACAATTATGATTTCAACATAATAGAGCTAGGATTTTATTTTTAGAGATTTATTTCTACATACTCTTATTTATTTAATGAGCATTTTAGGTTTTTAGTTGAAGTTAGTGTTATTTTCCATATTGTTCGGAGAGTTTTTATTTTCTTTTAAATAGTAATGACCCCATCTTAATATAAAAAGTTGGGTCGTTACATTAGTTGTCTCAAAAATTAATTACCTTGAATCTCTACTAAAAAAAATCGATTAAAACTCCTCTTCCTAGTACATTCATGGTTTGGTGTGATAATATGAGTGCTCTCTTTCTTGTCTCAAATCCAGTCTATCACTCACGACGCAAATATGTTGAATTCAACGTTCAGTTTGTGTGAAATAAAGTATTAGCTAAACAATTAAATGTTTTTTATGTTCCATCAAGTGATCAATTGGCAAACTGTTTAAGAAAGGCTCTTCCTAAAGCTATGTTCATTTGAGTTAAGAACCAAACGGGGGGGGGGGGGGGCTTACTTCCCTGTTAGTTTGAGGAAACATGTTACAACGTTCGTTTGAGTCAAGAACCAAAGGGAGGCATAAATCAATTGTCATATTGCATCTATTATTCTCTTAATATTTGACCTATGGTTTATTGTATGTATTATTCCTTAATATTTGGGATTCTTTCATTGCATTTCTTCCTGGACTTTTATACACATCTTACTATAATTGTAAACCTTTTATATATTTAGAATACAATCTCCTTGGGCTCGACACTGTAAAGCAACTAGCCAATTAGTTATCTTTCCCTTGAACATTGTATAGTACAGACGATATGGTCCTCAATCGTTCATGTGGAGACATGTGAGCGGAGGCGTCTTATACAAAAAGTTTTGTATAAGATTGGACCATGAGATAATCACGTTTACATTATAACATTATTTACTGTTTAAAACTAGCTATTTCACTTTTTTATTATCTTGATAACTCAACCTTAATCCTAAGTTAACTATTTAGGATTATCCTTAAATATACATAAGGAAGGGCAGCTCAACAACGCTAGCTCAATAGACCTCCCATTTATGGGGTAAATTTGGGTAGATAGTTGGAGACATAGGGAGCAAGAAAGAATTCGCTCCAACCCGCTTATAGGGATAGTAGAGAGGTTTCTACCCGTTTATGGGGATAGTGTAGAGAGGTTGTTCCCTTAAGTGCTGACTCTCGGACTTGAATAAGGGGTCCCACCCTTTCACTGCCTCGAGAAGGATTCAATTTAGTAGTTATAAATAAATTGTTCGATAGAAGATAAACGGAACTTAAGTTATAAGATGTAATTTGAAGGGTAAAATGGTATTTTGACCTAGTTGAAATTACAAAAAACCTGTGAAGGGTCAAGTTACTGATCATGGTTATATCAAGAGGAGACAAATATATCTATAGTGAGAAGAGTGCAATTGCAAGCTATAATGGACAGTCCTGTTAGCTAATGAGTCTTGGTTAATTAGGGTTAAAGAGTTTAACTAATTAACCTCGAATTGTTGGAGCTCATGATGTGTAGGTTCATTAGGTCCCTTCACTAGCCACTATGGAATCAAACTCAGAACAATGTGATCGATGAATTCATTTAGAGAATAAATTGTTAATAATGTTTGATATAATTAATGATTACAAATTGAGAGAGAAATGATATTTAAATAATTGTAATTCGTATAAGGAGGAATTAGGTTGATCGGATTGATGGAGATAAGTGATTAAAATAATAATTTAATATTTTGATATCAAAATTTAATTAATTAATTAATTAATTAATTAATTATTTAGGGACTTGTTCTGAGTACCAAAATATTGACAATATTTACGAAATATAACAAAAAAAAGTTATAGAAAATTTGATGGAATTTGCTATATTTTGTAAATAGTTTCAATATTTTGCTATTTTTGAAAATGCCCATATTATTTATTATATTACTTAATTAAAATAGGTTTTATTAATTGATTTGATTAAGTATAAAATTATTTAATTAAATAGAAAAGTAGAAATTTTTTACTGCAAAAGTGAAAGTCTTAACAGTTTGACTATTCTTAGTGTGGGTTTCTCCAACAATTAGTTGAAGAGTGAATAAGGTGACTATTCTTAGTGAATTAGTTAGGTGTTATTCATTAATCTCACCACAAATCCCAACAAAGTGTCAAATTGATGTGAATTTGAACTGAACTTTAAAACAAATTTTTAGTGAGTTTTCAATACATGTTTAAATCCTTAAATTTGATAAAACTTAAATTGATATTTGATCCAATTATTTAGGTTGCAGGACTAAATTTGAATTAAGCTCCATTTGTATTTCTCTAGTTTGAGAATGAGAAAATGATGTAAGTGGTATAAAACTTTGGAAGACAGTTCTGAGGTCTAGAGAGAGAATTATTGCATGGGATTACAATAAATTTTTGTATAGTGAATAATATTTTTAAATCCATGATATTTTTCCGGTTTGAAGTTTTGTTATGTTTCTAGTTTTATCATTTTTCTTTTAATTTCTCTGTTATAAGTTTTTCAACTTATTTTCCTAGAATAGAAGGGAGATTTTTTTCAAACAAAGTGTTGTATCTTTTGAATTTTTCATAGTTAGCTCTTAACTCTCTAAGCTTATTAACTCTAGTTAGTGAGTCAAAACATATCTTTAAAAACCTCAACTCCATACCACTTTGAAAACTGTCTTTTAAAAATTATAGATTTTAGTACAAGTGAGGTGTGAGAATTTAAACTATAGCACTTTTGGTGATGCTGCTTGTAGTACTACTGAGAGCAAATTAACTTTCCACGTGAAACCTAAAATGATTAGAAATGACAAACCCAAATCGCATCCTTAATTCAGTTTATATATCCACTTCAATGTCCCATAAATCATAACCAAAACTAATTTAACAACATTTTTTGTTTATTATTTCTATTATTATATTTTTTTTAGTTCATATTTATTTTGGGTTAATTTTCATAAATATAACAAAAACACACCGATATTAACAGTTTCCGTAACAAAAAGAAAAAATTATCCATAAATTCGGTATAATATTTTCATAAATTTCAGATTTGCTTTTGAATATTGAGAACGATTCGTCACTTTCTTTTTCTTCTTTACGATTTATTCATTTTCTCTTCTAAATTTCTTTATCTCCTCTTCCAGATTTTCTTTCTTTTATTTTTAAACAATTTATTTTTCTGTTTAAATCTCTTATTCCATCTTCATCGTTTTCGGCAAGATTATTTGAAACTATTTCATCTTTTTCATATTCGAGAATATCAATACCATGGTCAACAACACAATCGTTTTAATTTGAAGCATTTTTTCTTTCGTTTAAAATGGTTTAAACGATCGTGTTGACATGATCTAAATGATCGCTTATCATAGTTAACATGATTATTTAGCAAGGTCAACACGAGCATTAAATTTGAAGTTTTTAATCATAATTTACATTGGACTATACAATCGCTTGCCATAACAATACGATCGTTTTCTATGATCAACACGATATATATGATCAACACGATATTTGTCAACATGATCGTTTAGCATGATCAATACGATCGTGTCGTTTTTCCCGTCGTTAAAAAAACTTCACAATTGTGTTGAATGACCTAAACGATAGTAGTATTCATTTAGATTGTAGTACACGATCGTTTAAAATAAGATTACTCATGCACTTGAGACAGTCGATCAATCGCGTATTGACTGGAGCATTTTTTGTATTTTTCATTATGAGCTTGTGAGTTTTTTCCATTTTTAGAATCATTCTATACCGTATAAATATTTTTCGATTTGTTATATTTATTAAAAAAAACTCTTTATTTTGTGATGCACAAATGATTTTCGACTCCAATGCATAACATGTTAGATTTATTCTTAAATATAATATTATCATTAATATGACCTAATTGCATTATATATTATTTATCTATTTTGGGCTTATTATTTTATTAGGCCCATTAGGTTAAAAGATAATACCCTAATTCAACATCATGATGGCTGATGTTTATTAATAGAACCTTAAGAATTGGTCCTCTCACTGCCTCATTAAGTAATTTATTCTTCGTTTTAAGAAACTTAAATTAAGTCTTAGAGGAAAGCAAGTGAGAGAAACACAATTCCTCAAGATGATTATTATGGATTCAAGGTGATCAAGTATGTTGTTCTTTAACTAAATTCAATTTATAAAATTATCTAGTTCAAAGATCTTGGCAATTATTGTTATATACAATATTATGATTTTATTGTATAATCATGAAACTAAAGTTTGCATGTGGTATTAGAGCTTGATTGAGAACTTATAATTTTACATGGATAATTAATGATTTGTTTTAATGTTTCCGCTGCATGTTTTTCTTTTAAATTTAAATCAAGATTCTTCAATTATTGATTATCATTTGAATTAAAAATTCTTTGATTAGAGATTATGAATTTGAAAATTTCTTTTTATGGAAAGCTGGAAGAAGAAAAGAAAATTATAAAAGTTTTTAAATTCACCGTTTTTTCTTCAAGGGGTTAATTCATCCACCGCCGGTAATCTTCTTTTCCTTTGATAAAATTCATTGAACCACTTATTAATGATTAAAGTGTTACGAAGATTTGATAATTTTTAAAGAATTAAGATATTGATTTTGATATAAATTTCAATTATCTATTTGAAAGGCCACAAATTAAGTTAATATTCTAATCCTTGATTAAAGGAATTAAAATCTAATAAATATTACGATATTGTCGAAAATCTAATTCATCATAAATCTAATTAAATTTTAGATTTTTAATGATTTTCGAAATATTGCATATATTTAGTTTAGGTTGAAATTGAAGATTATGAATTAATTATAATTTATGTGTTATGCATATATTATGTTTTAAAATATCAATTTATCCTAGTGATTTTAAATTATGCATTAAATGAGAGTTTTAATAAATTATTTGCAATATTAATATTTTTGCAAATTTTGAGATTAAAATCACTTGGAAATTATGTTATTCGATATCTATATGTTAGGAATAATTTGTTAGTCATCAAAGTGACCAAATTAGTATGTTATATAGATATCAAATTAAACTTAATTGATTAAAAATAAAATAAATCTTTTATTTCTCTTATTATGAAAATTTTTTATTTTTTTTATCATATAAAATATTTATTTTCTTATTATGAAAAGAAAAAGAAAATAAAGATAAAGAAGAAAGAATCTTTCATTTTTTTATTATGAAAGATAAAAATCTTTTATTTTTCTTATCATGGAAAATCTTTTATCTTCTTATTATAAAAATATATATATAAAGAAAGGGAAGATAAAGATATCATCCGGAGATAATTTATTCAAAATAATCATATTATCAAGATCAGAGTTTTCCAAGATTCAGTTTTTTTTTTTTTTATTTAAAGTTATCCCAGATTTAATTACATTCTTAATTACTCTATTAATGTTATCTATTTTACATGATTGAGTTGCTTAAATTTAAAATATAATAAATATGGTACAATAAATTATGTTTTATTGTTCCTTTTGTATTATGTTTAAGTCACAAATAATTTAAAGCATGTATTTATTTGTGATTATTTGATATCTATAGTATAAATAATTTGTTAGTCATCAAGGTGGCCAAATTAATAAGTTCAATAGATATCAAATTAAAGTTAAACTCAATTACTCATATTCATGTGATGCTGATGAATCATATTATATTATGAAATATAAAGATATTATTATGAGTATATTGATTTTCATTATTATAAAACATTTAAATTGCCCAAAGGTAATTAGTAGTTTTATAATTTTGAATCTTATTGTGGTTAATTTGAATTGTTTTATTATGATGTCTATGTTATGAACAGTTTGTTAGTCACCAAAGTGGCCAAATTGGTAAATCTTTAGACATCAAATTAAAGTTGATTCAATTACTCATGTTCATCTGATGCCAGTGAATGAGATATTGTGAAACATTAATGATTTGTCATGAGTGTATTGATTTTCGCTATTATAAAACATTTAATTTGCCCAAAGGTAATTAATAGTTTTATAATTTTGAATCTTATGGTGGTTAATTGAGGTGTTTGGTTAGATATTATTAGTATATCCAAAGATAACTAATGTATCAAATTTGAGCATTTAAATTGCCAATTATATGAAACTAAATCTAGCATTAGTTAAGTGTAAATGTTGTACATTGTTGTGTCTTCCAAAGAAGAACTTCAATGTATAAGTTAATGATTATTTAATATTATCTGAATCAGTATTGTATCTTTATGTTTATTTCTCAAAGCAATAATGTATAAGCATATCTATTTTTGTAATTGCATCATCTACTCCTGTTTCTATTCATTCGCATGCTACATCTATAATCAAGTTTAATGGACTCAAATTTTCTGATTGGTGCAAACAAATCCAATTCCATCTTGGAATTTTGGATCTTGATTATTTGGCACTCTTAAAGTGAGAAACCTTCTGCACTTACTTCAACTACTAGTCGTGACGATGATAGATCTTTCTATAAAGTTTGAGAAAGATCCAATAAATTGAGCCTAATGTTTATGCGAATAATTGTAGTAAACAATATCAAGTTCGCAATTACAATATTGAAAATACCAAGGATTTTATAAATTTTATGAAAAATATGATGTGAAAGCACATTGTTTTGACTTTCTAAATTCCTAGAAAGTTATGGTATAGGTGCTCAATATACAGTACCAGGAACACCGCAACAAAACGTTGTTGCAAAAGAACGTTAGAAGCATGTTAATTAATTTGTCTTTACCTGTGTCCTTGTGGATGTATGCATTAAGAACCGGTTAATATTTATTAAACGTGGTTCCTAGTAAGTCAGTTCTAAAGATATCTTTTGAATTGTGGACAGTAAGGAAACCTAGTTTAAGGCACCTGCATGTTTAGGGTTGTTATACATAAGTAAGAATTTATAATCCACGTGACAAGAAACTAGATTCAAGAACTATAACCAGTGGTTTCTTCATTGGTTATCTAGAAAACAAAAGGGTATAGATTTTATTGACCTAACCATAGTATGTGAATAGTTGAAACTGGAAATGTGAGGTTTATTGCATTGAAACTGGAGATGTGAGGTTTATTGAGAATGACGTAATTAGTGGAAGTTTGGTATCACGTAAAGTGAAAATTCAAGAAGTTAGGGTGGAAATTCTTTCATCTATAACTTCTTCTCAAGTTGTTATTTTTGTAGTTGTTGACCCTGTTAACAATCCACAAGAAGAACAAATTAATGGTCAAACACCGCATAATGATGTTATAACAGATGAACCTCTAACTGAGTGACCACAAGAAATAGAGTTAAGAAGATCTATAAGACAAAGAATATCAGTTATTTCTGATGACTGTGGTTTTATCTGCATGAATCAAAATTTGACTTAAGCATTGATAATGATTAAGTTTCGTTTTCACAAGCCATTAAAGGAGATAATAATGCCAAATGGTTAGATGTCATGAAAGAAGAGTTAAAATCAATGAATGATAATGAAGTCTAGGACCTTGTAGAATTGCCTAAAGAAAAGTAAAAGAGTTGGGTGTAAATGGGTCTTTAAGACCAAACTTGACTCAAATGGCAATATCGAACGACACAAGGCTTGACTTGTTACCAAAGATTATTCTCAGAAAGATGGCATTGACTATAATAAGACATTTCTCCTATATCGAAAAAGTACTCATTAAGAAGTATTATGGCTTTAGTAGCTCATTATGATTTAGAGCTTCATCAAATTGATGTGAAAACTACTTCTCTAAATGAGAATTTAGATGAAAAAATGTTCATGGATCAACCAAAAGGTTTTATGGTTGAAGGAAAGGAACATATGATGTGATACCATCACATCTTTTGGTTTTAAAGAAAATATTGTTGATTGATGTATATACCTAAGAATCAGTGGGAGTAAGTCTAATTATTATCGTTGGTCTATATGCTTACTTACAAGAGATCCAATCATCTTCAGGTGATTGGATATTTAGATTCAAATTTTGTTGGATGTGTGGATACAAAAGATCCACTTTTGACTATATGTTTCTATTAGCTGAAGGAGCAATTTCATGAAAAAGTGCGAAGTAGTGTCTTGTTGCTACATCCACACTATGAAGGTTGAATTTGTAGCATGCTTTGAGGCTACGATTTATGTTTTATGGCTGCAGAACATTATCTCAGGACTTGAAATTGTCGATAGTATTGCCACCCATTGAGAATTTATTGTGATAATTTTGTGGTAGTTTTCTTCTGAAAGAAAAAATGACAAGTATTCTAAAGGTGCTAAACGTATGAAATTAAAATACTTTGTTGTTAAAGAAGAAAAGTTCAGAAACAAAGAGTGTCAATCAAACACATTAGCACTAAACTTATGAATATCTACTAAATAAAGTATTGCTACCATAAACATTCAATGATCATGTCAAATGTGTGGGTATTAGTAGATATTATTATTTAAATCAAGATTATGTTATTTGACACTTTGAGCTCATTTATTTATTGTTTCTGATTTTATCTTATAGTTCTGTTCTTATGATTAGTATGTACATAAAAGAATTATGTAAGCCAAACAGGATATCGTCTTTGATAAAGACACTTATTGTTGGACTATTATTGATTATCTTTGTTATAGATCATGTTAATAGAAGAACTATTTCAGTGATACATGGAAGGGAGTATGTTAATGCAATGATGTATGATCGCCATGATCCTTTAGTAGTTTCTTTGCCTTGATACGATATGTTATGAAGTTTAATTTTGCGCATTATGTCTATGAACGTATATGGTAAATAATGTCAATGGGCCAAGTGGGAGAATGTTAGATTTATTCTTAAATATAATATTATCACTAATGTGGCCCAATTGCATTATATATTATTTATCCCTTTTGGGCTTATTATTTTATTAAGCCCATTAGGTTAAAAGATAATACCCTAATTAAACACCATGATGGGTGGTGTTTATAAATAGAACCTTAGGGATTGGTCCTCTCATTGCTTCATTAAGTAGTTTATTCTTCGTATCAAGAAACCTAAATTAAGTTCGAAAGGAAGGCAAGTGAGAGAAACACAATTCCTCAAGAAGATTATCATGGATCAAGGTGATCAAGGTATGTTGTTCTTTAACTAAATTCAATTTGTAAAATTATCTAGTTCAAAGATCTTGTCAATTATTGTTATATACAATGTTAGGATTTTATTGTATAATCATGAAACTAAAGTTTACATAACAAAACAACGGTATGATTTAAATGAGGAAGAATTAAATTGGAAAATTATATTAAAAAAAATAGGACACATTCTGGGAGTTAAAGATTTTTTTGGATCACTCTATAATAAGGAACAAATTTGATGTGAAATCTCTAAATTTCCCTTTTAATTAAAGAAAAAAACCCTAAATGAATTAAAAAGCATCCCATAGTTTTCAAAATAAAAAAATAGTAACTAAAACTTCTTAAAACATGTTTAGAAGAACCTAAAATCATATAAAACAAGTATATAATTGATTAGTGATTAGACATTTAAAGTTTGGAAAATGAGAAATGTTTACAAGATGAAAAAAGTAACAAAAAGATTTACTAAAGTATGTGTCAGCCAACTTTAAATCATTTGAAACAATTATAAAATTGATTTTGAGTTATACATTTAAGGTTTAAATAGTTAACCCGGAGAAGAACAGAATAATTTAACTCAGCCCCACGTCAAAGAGTAAACAGACCGAATTATCTATAACAATTAAAAATAAAAATATGTATATAATAATAAAAAAAAAACATAAACATAAACACTTAACCAAAATGATAAAAGAGGTTGCTCAAGGAAAAATTGGCAAAAAAAATAAGACAATGTTATGAGGTGCAAAGTGTTTTTGGGATTACAAGTTGAAAAGTTAGGGTGCGTTTGGGGGACGGGTTGATTTAGAGAAGAGTTAGTGTTATGATAAAACTAGTGTTATGTTAAACCTAGTTTTATCATAACCCTTGTTTGGGGGAAGAGTTTAGAAATGTAGTTTTATGATAATATGTGTTTGGGGGAAGGGTTAGGTGGGAAGAGTTAATGGGGATTTTATGATAAAATGTGTTTGGGGGAAGGGTTAGGTGGGAAGAATTAATGAGGATTTTATGATAAGATGTGTTTGGGGGAAGGGTTAGGTGGGTAGGTTTATATGGATTTTATGATAAAATTTATTTGGGAAAATTGTTATATGGGTTGGGTTAATAATTTTTTTATGTGATATAATATTTTTTAAATTAGATTGTAAATATGATAAAAAAAATTATTACATACTTTTTTCTGAAAGCGTTGAACCCGTCTTATTGCAAATAATTTGTTGTATGTGTAATGTTATTAAATTAGTACAGACAATTGTCCAATTTAAAATTAATTTCTGAACATATTGTGAAAAATTTATTACAATTCATTTTTTAGAAAGACAAAAAAAATATTTCGTATTTCTAATCGGCGATAGCGATGTCCTCCTATTTTAAACCTATATAAATAGCCGTTATAACGCTTTTGGAAAATTGTGACTATTTTTCTTAATTTTAAATAAACATTATGAAGGAAAAAAATAGTTCTTTACAATAGGAAATGCATAAATAGTCAACATCATACAGAAAAAAAGGTAAGGAAATAATAAGCAACCCAGGTCCGTAGAAACATAAACTATCTCGTGATGTCTCGTAGGAGGACTCTACAAAATCTCTCCCTCTCATCCTCAGGCATGAGTACGAAATCTCGAAGGTCGTCCATACAAGACAAAAGATGCCTTTGCAATAACGCCCTATCCAAACTCGTAAGTTTTGGCATCTCACGCAATATGCGGAAGAATTCCGTGCGCACATGGTTGTTGTTTGCAAGGGTGCGTGCAGGCCACTCCGCAATCTGCCTGAGTTGCTCGTTTGTTTGGTCGAGCGCCAGATGTATCGCTTCAACATCGAAGTCTCGCTGACTTCCCCTCTTCCTCTTGGATCTACTCGATCCGGTCCTACCCTCTAAAGCGCGAGAAGGTCGGGATGCACGTACATCGTCCTGCGAGAGGTCAATCCCCTGGCTGTACACGGGTGGGAACTCCTCATTTCCATCCCCATATCAAATATGTCATATCAGCCACCAGGCTCGTTAGACCCCGCGTCGGCAAATGTCTCAACAAACCGACCCGTCACCCTATCGCGACCGAAGATATATGTAAGTTCGTCGTAATACGGGAATAATTTGTTCAGGAGTCTCTTCGCTGTAGGATGCGACTGCGGGGAAAAATAATATCACGTATGAGTACTGATTGAAAAATTGTTAAGTAAATGTACATTATGAACGTTGTGTGACGTTTATATTATTTTCCTTACCCTAACCCAATTATCAAATAATTCTTTCTCCGCAATGATACATTCCTCTTCATCGTTCCACCCAAAGCCACTGCACGCTGGCCCCCGCATTTCGGCAATGGCCTGGAATGTTCGCTTCAGTGTCTTAATTCTACAATCAATTACAGTCGTTACTCGGACCTGACATCCAGGTAGTTTCTCCGCCATCATGCGTATCAACTACGCAAGGTAACCTGGGCGGAACGTACCATCATCTGATTTTCAACCCCCCATTGACACCAACTTCATTAAACATTCCACAAGAGTGCCCTCCTCCTCATTCGTCCAGACATGTCTCGGGGCACAATTTGAGGTTGACATACCAAGAATGACAAATTAGAAAAAATAGATAGAGTACGTTAGTAATTTCACAATTTAATAGTTAAAAAGAAAAGGCATGATAAAAATTCATGGCACGCGTACATTTCATATGCAACACCCGATATTACTTTTTACAGTACATTTTAGACACGATAGAATTTCAACCTTACAATCAAAAACTTGTAATGTAAAATTGTCTTATCTAAGCGTTACGCAATTGCCAATCAGAGAACATCATTCGGCTAGTTCGTCGCGCCACTGAGACCACTCGTTTGTTGTCTCAATGTAGTGAATGTCTTTTGAAGCGGTGGTCGTCGTGTATGTGGAATCCCCCTTGTCCACGTCGTCAACGTCCTCGCAATATGTCATTTCCCTGTTGATCAAATTGTCAAGCAAGGCACATGCTAGTATGGTGCGACACTGGACTTGCAGGGGATAGTACGACTTCCCACGAAAAATGGCCCAATGACCCTTAAGAACACCGAACGCGCGCTTAATGACATTCATTGTCGAGGAGTGCTTCATGTTGAAGTACTCCTTTGGATTTGTTGGCGCATTTGCAGCACCACGCCACTCTTGCAAATGGTACTGCTGGCTTTTTTACAGGGCGAGAAATCCCTCCGCGTTTGGATAACCCGCATCGCACAGATAATAATATCCTGTTATTAAATCGTTCGTTTAAGACCTTTAAATAAGTAAGTAGGAAGCGGCGGTGTTTTATTATAAATAAGATATACCCTTTGGCACTTGTAGTCCATTTTCTCGTGAAAGGGCATCACGTAGGATCCGCGAGTCTGCTGCGGATCCTTCCCAACCGACGAGGATATAAACGAAATCCCCTTTCGTGTCACACACCCTAGAATGTTTGTGGCAATTTTTCCCTTACGCGTTCTGAATGTAGGCCAATCTAATGCGGGGACGTTGACCTTTATATACGTCCCGTCTAACGCGCCAAGGCAATTCTGCAGGTTCAAATAAAGACGCTGAAATAAGTGCGACATACGTAAAGGTCAAATACAGTGAACTTCTATCATGCCCACCTCTAAACACTTCCAACGTTGATCATTGCAGTTATTTGTTACCGGAACTGGTCTCTTTATCAACTCCTCGTGCAGTCGAACAACAACCAACAATACGATGTTAAAATATCGAGATACTGTCTCACCGGATCGTACAAATTCTCGTTGGATGACACGGTTCTTCACGTCATGAGCAAGGACGTGCAAGAACATTGCTACCATTTCCTCAACATCGACAATCTCAGTCGACGAAAGACCAGCCACATTTCTAAGTAAATGACATAAAATTACGAATGTTCGCCTGTCCATCCGTGTGCTCTTTCGACACATAACATCTGACTCGTGTATCATGCGAAAGTACGCAAGCTCCCTAATTATATGGCGTGTATCGGACGGTGTATGTGGGAGACGCTTATTGTTGTTCATTAATAGCTCCAACGTTAGTAACATCTGGCATTGGGCCAACGTGAATGTAGTTAGAACTCCAATAAGTGTTTGTTGATCCATTACAATGTGTGTAAAGTTTCCTAAAAAACATGTACTAAGTGAATTAGTACAATATCGATATATAGTGTGAAAAGATCCCTAAACTTAGTAATATCCCTATTTACTAAAACCATAAACATAGAACAAAGAACTTGTTTTAAACATTATTTAGAAAAACGGGTTGCAGTAAAAATAGTATGTGAGATACGTACGTACTCGTGACGATAGTATTTAAAAAAAGCCAAATTTGACATACGTATGTGTCATAATTCATACAAATTTCAAGTAATTAAACACATATTTTCCAAGTTGATGAAATGTGTATTCCATTAATTTAATTTAATTACTATCAAAATTTATGATCATATTGAAAAAACAGTATTAGTAAAAAGTTGTTGATATGCAAATTTATGATCATATTTCAATTAATTAAACACTTGTTTTCAAAGTCGATAAAGTTAATGAAATTATTTCTATTACTTAGAATGATTGGTAATAAGGTTAGAACTTTGTACTTGTAAAAAACATTGTTAAATAGTTGTACTTATTAGGTAGTAGAAAAGTTTTTATATTTTTTAAATTAGGAATTGTTGTTAATTAATTGGATAGTTAATACGAATTGTTGTTAATATTTAATTGGATAATTAATTGAAATTTTCTTAAATAGAAATTGTTGTTAATTAATTGGATATTTTGTAAATAGAAATTGTTCTTACTATATAAAAAAAGGAAGATGGTTAAAAAAAAGGAAGTTAATAACTAACAATATTTAACAAAATTTAAGAAAATGTTCTATATACACATTATAAACCAAAACAAAATGTTCATAATAAAATTATACAAAACTCAAAAAAATTTAATAAGAAAAAAGTACAGTATACAAAGCCTACAAACGGCCATTACAATAGTACCTCTTCAAATAGTATACTCGTGAATCGCGACGTCCTACATAAGACAAAAAACATGGTTAATATTTGTACATAACACACGATATAGAAGGTCAAAAAATAAAATAATATTACATATACATACCTTATATGACGACAAATCTTACCCCAAATCAACATTGAATGGGAAATCGATTAATAATGAACATCCAGATGATATCAAAAAGAAGATTTTTTTTTTTTAAATTCGTAGCCTCAAAGTTTTGAAACCATTCAAAATAATGAATGGAATTCCATCATAGTGAACACATGAAAAATAAAGAAGTAAACATGAAACAATAACAGACAAAGAAGGAGAGAAACATATAGCAAAAGGAGGACAGAAACATAAAAGGAGGACACAAACATAGCAAAAGGAGGACAGAAACATATAGCAAAAGGAGGACATAAACATATAGCAAAAGGAGAACAGAAACATAGTAAAAGGAGGACAGAAACATATACCAAAAGGAGGACAGAAACGTATAGCAAAAGGAGGACAGAAACGTATAGCAAAAAGAGGAGACAAACATATAGCAAAAAGAGGACAAAAACATAACACAAAAGGAGGACATAAACATATAAGAAAAGGAGGACAGAAACATATAGCCAAAGGAGGACGGAAACATATAACAAAAAGAGAACAGAAACATATAGGAAAACCAAAATTAAAATATATATGGTAACTTAAATGAAGAATCAGCAAACAAATGAAGAATTAGCAAAAGAATAAGGCAGAGTAAATGAACAAAATCAGGAAAAAGAAAAGAAAAAGATAACTTACAAAAGAGAAGTTACAACCAGAGAGAAGATACAAAGAGAGACAACAGTGCAGTGAATGAAAAGAGGAAACGTGGTTATATATAGGGAAAGATGGGGCAAGTTGGGAGGACTTTAATGAAGGCAAACCAAAAAATAAACATGAAAGTAATGGACTGCAAGCTATCCATCAATAAAAGACAGGGAATCTCTGTTAGAACTGACATAAAGCATAACAAAGTCCAAAGAGTCAAAGCCTATGTACTGAAAGCTATACCAAAACCATACAATATAAATAGATGGAAGAGACAACACTGGAAGCTATACAGAAACCATACAATGTAAACAGATGGAAGAGACAATAGTATGCAGCCACATAATTTTGAACCGAAAGGATGGAATAAACAATACTATGTAAGAAAAATTTGTAAAGAACTTGAAACAAAATTTGTGAGTAAGAAATGAGGCAACACCAATGGTATGAAAACAATACAGTATGAAAAGAATACAACAATGTAAACCAATGTAAAAGGTAAGGAAATGTTATGAAAACAATTTACAATGTAAACACAAAAGATAGAATCGAAGGCCAAAAGAAGGTAGAGCAATGTAAAGGTAAAGCAATAAGACAGAACACATGGCCGCAAAAGCATGGATAACCAGTTTACATACATATATAGAAAACACCAGTGCTAAATTGTTTCAATCAACACAGAACAGAATGCAAACAAATACATAAATTCGAAAAGAAATCAGTTTGAATTGAAAATGGGAACTCATCGGCTAAAAAAGAATTGGATTTAAAAGACTCCAATACCTCCCTACCAAGCTCCATCGGCATCCAATGGCAGACAACAACGGTGTGAAGTTTCTATCTTATTAGTGAAGGGAATCACTGAATCGCAAGCGAAACACCCAGCCGCAACAATGGAACCGCGAGCGGCAAGGAGTAAATTAGGGTCACCTTCAACAAAATGACTTTGGAGGGAAAACCCTAGATTCCAAAAGAAAATCGTGTTTGGAGCCAACGACATTGAACGGTCGGCTTCAACAAATACAGAAAATCTTTCGGAAGTGAGAGAGACGGATGAGAGAGATGCAGAGAGAGATTCGACGTCACGAAATCGGATTTCATCGCGAAAACGCAAGGGACGAATGAAGGAAGAAAATATACACAAAATGCGGGTTATGATCCATCGATTTTGCATGCAGATGGATTGAGGGAGAATATAAAACGATAGAAGGAGAAGCCGATTTCATTACGGAGAACACAGAACGAAATAATAAGGAGAACTCGATTCGTTGAGGGAGAAGACGAAACAAAACGAACAAAATGGATTTTGGATGAAGACAAACCAAACGAAATGGAGGGGAGAACACAGAACGAACAGAAAAACTCGATTCCTTGAGGGAGAAGACAAAACAAAAGAAGGAGAACTCGATTCCTTGAGGGAGAACACAGAACGAACAGAAAAACAAATGGATTTTGGATGAAGACGAATGGAGGGGAAGATTTAACACGGGTTCAACACGGAAATGGAAGAGATCTATTGACAGATTGACGGGAACGACGAAACCGGATTAACGAAAATGGGGAAGACGCAAATCGGCGTTTCTTTGCGACAGACGAAATCGGGTTAAGGAAACCCTAAAACTAGGGTTTCCTTAACCTTCGGCCCAAACGGGGGTTAGGGTTGGGCTAACCTAAGCCTACAGTCCCAACCCTAACCCCAAACGGGCCCTTAGGTTTTAGGACAAATATGAGTATGAAATGTCTCTAATGTCTTTTACATGAAAAACTTCCTTTCATCTCTTTTTCTACCAAAAAAAATGTGAAACATGCTATTTTTTCACATTCTCTCATCTCTGTCTAACTTCTCTTTAGCTTATTTTTTTTCAAGTTTTTTTTTAACTTAGTAGTCACTCTTTTAACAACTTTCTTGTTATTTTAGTAAGTTCTTTTTTACTGTTATAGATAAATGATAGTCCTCCTAGTTTTTGACATTTGCTCTCCTTTGTTCTCTTGGAGAAACATAAACTTTAACGTATAACCCAAAATCAATTTTACAATTGTTCCAAGTGATCTATGGTTATTTGACATATATTTAGAAAGCTTGTTGTTATTTTTTTTTTCTCGCAAGTATCTCGCAAATCTCAAACTTTAAATGTAAAGTCCCAAATCAATTATATATATACATATATATTTTAGGAAATTTTTCATAAATATAGCAAACCACTAAAATATTTACGGCATGTGTAATAAAGCCCATGAAGTTAGCAATTTTTTAAAAATTCCAGGTTTGCCCTTTTGTCTTTCTTCTCCTTTTCGTTGTGATTTCTTTCTATCGCATTTCTTCTTTTCCCCTTTCTTTTTACGTCGTTTAGATTTGGGTAATCAAATCTCTTTTTTTACGTCGTTTAGATTCGGGTAACCAAATTTAAATGATCGTGTACAAAAAATAGTCAAATCTAAACGATCGTGTAAAAAAAAATAAACGATCATGTAGACAAATCTAAACAGTCGTATACCAAAGAATCTTGAAAAAATAAACGATCGTGTAAACAAATCTGAACAATCGTGTGCTAAAAGAATCTTGAAGAAAATGGTTTAGGCAAATCTAAACGATTGTGTACCAAATTTAAAGAAAAAAAAAATCGTTTAAATTTGGCTACTAAAATCTAAACAATCAAATCTAAACGATCATGTAGCCAAATTAAAAAAAATTAAATGATAGAATTGAAAAAATAAATCATTTAAATTTGGTTATCTAAATCTAAACGATCATATAACAAACAATAGCAAAATCGGTGAAATTTGGTTATCTAAATCAGATATATTCCGCGCATTGTTGACGGCATGGTTGACGGGACATTTTTTATATTTTACATTGTGAGCCTGTGGGCTTTTTCCGTTTTCGAAATTGTTCTATACGGTGTAAATATTTTACCACTTTGTTATATTTTTTAAAAGACCCATTTTTTTTATGTAATTTAAAATGATTCTACACATGTTTTAGGAAGTTTTAGCTATTATTTTTGTATCTCGCAACTTTCAAACTTTAAATGCTCAATGTCTAATCAATTATATACTTATTTATGTGATTTATGGTGATTCTACACATATTTTAAAGAGCATTTAGGTACCCTTTATTTTTTGTATATCGCAAACATTTTGCAACTTCCAAGTTTTAAATATCCAATCTCAAATCAATTATATACTTGTTTTAGGTGACGTATGGTACTTTACACGTGTTTAAGGAATTTTTAGCTACTATTATTGTATCTCGCAAACATCTCACAATGTTCAAACTTGAAATTTCTTACTTCAAATCAATTATATATTTGTTTTAGATGGTTTATGGTGATTTTACAACATGTTTATGGAGTTTTCAACTACTACTTATTGCTTAGTAAACATCTCACAGGTATCTTGCAAATACCTTGCACACATCTCATAAAGTCCAATTTTGAAATACCCAACTCCAAATCAATTATGTACTTAGTTTTATGTGATTTAGAGTGATTTTATAACATCTTCGAGATTTTTAATGTTGAAATTTGAAATGCACGAATTCAAACTAATTTTATACTTAGGCGATTTAGGGTGATTTAAAATGTTTGATGGAGTATTTTTTTATTTTTTAATCTTGCAAACATCTTGCATATATCTCGCAAATAGATATTTCGAGTTTTCAAATGTTTAATTCCAAATCAATTATATAATTTAGAGATCGATAATTTAGAGTAATCTTAAAAAACTTTATAAAATATTTGTAAAATCACCCTCAATCACCTAAAGTATATATAAAAATAATTCGATTTTGGGCATTTCATGTATGAAAGTTAGAAACTTATTGAGAGATGTTGCAAGATTAAAAAATACACCTAAAAAAAACTATATAAGACATGACTAACAAAAAAATACCTAAAAGAGAAGCAACAAAGATCCAAAAACTATCCTATAATAACCAATTTATTATCAAATATCTTAAAAAACAAAAATCAATAAACCTTTCATCGTATAAGATGTATAACTTTTATTTCTTTGTCTACTCAAATAAAATTTTGGCAACCAAAATTAATTTAAAAATTAGAAAATTTAATTAAAAAATTAGAAACTTAAAAGAAAAAAAGATAGCAAAAAACATAGAATAATTTAAAAACAAATCAACAAAGAATAATTCATTACAATGATTGCAGTTTGAGAAACTTTTCCAATTTATAAAAACATTGTCCACTGCCATCCAAGTCTCTATTGTCGTCGTTATTCAAGTTTGAACATAAGAAATCAAATCCCAAATGTCTAAAACACACCTCCGTTGCTTTCTAAGTCGCCTCTGTCGTCTGATCATGTTGTCTTCATTCGTTATTGCTGCTGGGTAGTCACACACGAGGGTGTGTGTTCAAAATCTGTCAGAGTGTGTGTTCACAATACGTCGAAGTCGAAAAAACTACTCTTGTGTTCACAATTTAATGAAGTGTCACACAGCGCCCCAAAGTCACTCTATGTGACCAAGTGGAGATATGACCGTCTAGACATTATACACAAGTCTCTCCGCGAGTTAACATACAGAATGCCTAGTAGTAAGCGGATTAAATTCAACCAACAAGCTTAAATGTGGAATATGAAATAAGAAGACTTCATTGGTATTTAGATAATAGAATACATTTAACACTTAATATAAAGTTCCCTTCAGAAGAACTACACAAACTCAACAACATTTAGACTATCCGTGCCTAGCTTCTACATGTTATGCGAGTTGACAACAGCCACTACCAAAATGATGCATTTCCGAATGACACAATAGGCAATCAATGCTGCAAGTTTAATGGTGGATGTCCTTCACTACCTGGGGAGGGGGAAGGAGGATAAAACAAAAAAATTTAAAAGGTTAGATAAAAATGTTTAATGAGTGAGGTTTTTTATCAACACCTTTAATAAATCAATCTCTACCTTAACGCATCACAATCATTTCGTCAAATCATGCAATATAATTACTTTGTGTTTCAATAATAGAATATAGAGTTTAAAGCAATTCATTTCATCACGTTAGACAATTAACACAATTTAAATCTCAACATCAAACATTTACAAATCGCATGGAAAGTCATTTCCTTTGTAAATCAAACATAAGGCTTATATCGCATAGAAACGCATTCATCACCATTCATCTTATATTTACAACATAAAATTATTCAGTTTATTTAATTACATCTTTGTATCATTTCCTTAGCTCAAGCGTTTACCACACTATTTACCTAAGTTGTAGCTATGAAGAGTAGTCTTAATGCATTTAACAAGTTTCATCAATTCCATTACGCATAATGCATCTTCCAATGTCAGATAACAGAACAAGCAAATGGCATCCCATACCAGATCACACAACAAGTATGGGGCATTCTATTCCAGATCACACAACAAGAATAGAGCATCTTGTTCCAGATCACACAGTAAGAATAAAACATCTCATACCAAATCAAACAACAAGTATGAGGCATTCTCATTGCATAGGGTACAAGAGATCATTTTTCATTATTTCAACTCATATCAAATTTTATGCATTTATAAATCACATGCATTTGAAAAACATAATAGAAATCATATATCTCGTGGTTTCAATGGAAATATCTTCAAGGATGCAAACACATTGGAAATTCTTTTTTGTTTTTGAAACATTTTAAAGAAGAACCACTCACAATCAATGTACTTCCTCGCCTAACTCTTTAACCGAGAACTTCCTTACTCTTCCTTGCAACTCCTTGTCGGATTCAAGCTCTCTGAAAATCTTTTGGAAATCTTGGAAATTCTCTCAATTCTTTGTTAAGTAATTTCAGGGTAGAAGCAACTTCAAAATGACCGGACTCACCTATTTATAAGTCTCTCTGGTGAAGTCTCCCATGCTGAAATTTTTACTTCTGCTCGACGGTGAGAATGATTCAATGTCAAAATGACACGTGTTACTACCACATTCCTATCCTGAATTTTGATTGGACAACAAAATCAAATCAATTGCCGACTTTCATACACAAGGGTGACGTCACTACTTTTTGGTGAAGTAAGCTCGAAATGCTTAACAATTCCTCGCATAGCCTTCATCACATAGATGTCTTATCACATAGTCAATTTTTTGTCACGTGCATCCTTATCACTTAGTAGAACGCAATCAGATCAGTCTCACACGAAGCGGTTGACACTTGTGGCCATCGATCAAAATCACCCCATCCATCAAGTGTTGTCCAAATATGTTTATCACCTGTAAACAAGAAAATGATGGAAAGGGGAAGAAGGAAAGCCATGGAGAAAATGGTGAAGAGGGGAAAAAGGAGCGAGCAAGGAGAAAACGGTGGAAAGGGGAAGGAGAGCACATCACAATGTAAAACTATAGGATCTTTTAGTGAGGGAAACTTTGACACTTCACAAATATTTATCCCAAAACTCTACTTTTAAAAAAATGATCCTAAACCTCTTAATATCCTTTGAAATTGTTTTATTTTTTGACAATTTTTCCTTGTTCAGCAACTAAAAATTTTAAGCAATCACAAAAGAGCTTGAGACGAGAGAAATTAAAAAGAAGGATGGGAGAAGAAAACCACTTTTACGATTATCGAGAAAAAAGAAAGATGAAAGGATATTTTTAATTTAAGGACATTTTAGATTTTTCATAACCTAATTTGTCATAAAACTCAATTTTTTAAAAAAATTAAGGGAAATTGCCAAAAATAGGTTAAAAAAAAGAGATTTAAATGAATTTTGGGACAAGTTTTCAAAAGAAAGACTTTTAGGACAATTTGGGTGTGAATGGACAAAAATGGTGCAATTTCCGCTCATCTACCATTATTCAGTCAAAGAATGGTGCAAGTGTTTACCTATCAACCCCATTCACAACTCTACCTAAACGGTCTGTGACATCAACCACCAGCACCTCTCAGTATGAAGCAATTGTTTATGATCCTATGCACAAAATACTTGACGTCCATTTAGATAGACTTCAAGCTTGGATTACAGACAAGCGTACAGACGATGAGCTGCGTGAAACCTTTCATGGGAAAAAATCGAAGGCTTTTTGCAGAGACTTGTTTATGTGTCGCCGGTGGTTGGCGGATGAGGTATGGGATTATCTTATCATTTATGCAATTATAATTTTTTTATTGTTATGGTTCTATACATTTACTGCTTACTTTTGTTTCTATTAGCATTTGGATGCACTTTTTCTTTTCATTCGCTTGAAGATTAAGGCAGCCGGGATACCTTCTTCTCAGAACTTCACAACTGCAGACACAATCTTTATGGTTTGGAATCGTCGCGTTACTTTATGTATGTATTTGCGTTTGATATTTGTCTTTCGGTCTGATATTTGCGTTTGTATGTTTTTCTTTGCAGCGCATTTTAGTTTCGAAGTGGCCCCTATACAAAGAATGTATTAAAGAGAATCGCCCGTTTGACTGGGACGAAGAGTATAGGTTGGTTGACTATGTTGTCAGGTCAAAAGAAGACTTCCAAGATCCTTGGGCAAGTGTTGATTACGTTTACTCTCCATTCAATGTCCATGGCAACCATTGGGTTCTATTATGCTTGGATTTGGTAAGTTGTCAAGTGAAGGTATGAGATTCGCTTCCGTCACTTACAACTACCGAAGAGATGAAAAACATATTACTGCCCATTCGACAGTTGGTGCCAAAGTTGTTAGATAGTACTGGCTTCTTTGATAGGAGAGGTAGATCATCGACATACAAGGAACCTTGGCCAGTTGTCATTGTTGACTCAATTCCACTTCAACGAAATAATAGTGATTGTGGCGTATTCACAATTAAGTATTTTGAGTACATAGCTGCTGGTGTTGGTTTAGATACATTATGTCAAGAAAACATGTCATACTTTAGAAAACAATTAGCATTTCAATTATGGACCAACACTCCTATGTATTGAAATATTTACATAAATCACAAGTATCAATTGGCTATTCGATTATTGTCTATGTTGCATTTCAATTAGTATCAATTGACATTTCAAGTGACGATGGACAAGAGACGATGGCTGGAGTAGGTTCAGGTGTTTTACGCGAAAGAAAAGAGAAGGGAAAGGGAACTATACGCGAAAGAGAAGGAATCGATCGTGGAGAGAAGGGAAAGCAAACGTGGAAGAGGGAAAGGAAAGGAAGGGCATTTTTGTCCATTCACACCCAAATTGTCCTAAAAGTCTTTCTTTTGAAAACTTGTCCCAAAATTCATTTAAATCTCTTTTTTTAACCTATTTTTGGCAATTTCCCAAAAATTAATCCCAACAGTTGTTACACCCTCTAAAAAAAGCCTACTTTAATAATTTTTCTATTAAATTAAGATTGTATCATACAAAACGATTTTTAATTTGCACTTTAAACCTTTTGAAGATTTTTATTTTTGTCACTCAACTTTGATATTTGTTAAAATAGGGGTTTTCTTTTCGGTTTTCTCAATCATAATAAAAAAAAACTAATTATTTATATTTCATAGCAAAAATTCACTACATATTTAACCCACTTTGCTACTTTTGACAATTCCCCCTTTTTTCTCTTCTTTCTAGATTTTTTCTTTTTTGTTTTTTTCTTCTTATAGGTGCAAATGTGAAACATATGCGACGTTATTTTCAATGTAATATATGTAAATTGACATCTTAATTGAGGTATAGAACAAAAGATTTTAATGATACATTTTAAATAACAACGGTCATAATTTTCTTTAGCGTTAATAATATAATGCACTGGCTTATTGCATGTTTGGCAAATTAATTATGCTTCAAAAATTAGATTTATAGCACAAACTTATTTGTTTTTCACAAATGACAAAAGAACAAGTTTAATCCACATGATACACCTAATATACATTTGAGATATATACACCACTGATACACTCGATATGTATAACACACTCAATACACTACCAATATGCACTTCATACACTGTTGATATCCACTTTGATACACTTGATATCCTTCTAATAGGCATTTGATACACATTTAATACACTTGGTGCACATTTGATACACGTTTGGCATTCTTGATGTACACTAGACACATTTTTTATATACCAAATATTTGGAGTTATGATAAAGAATTTTAATTTTTGTTAAAGTATTGGGAAAAGAAAAATATATATTTATTGTAAAAACATAAACCACAAACACATACTATTATTGCCAAAACTAAAATACTCTAAACTTAAGACACAAACTATTATAACTCAAATATAGTAACTTAGGACTATAATAACTCACTTTTTGCCCCAAACGTTCTAAGGGTGTGTTTGGGTCTCGGGTATAGGAGAAAAGGAAAAGAAAATTGGGTCAAACCTTGTTTGGCCCAAGTATTATGCTAAAAGGGGATTAGGAAAACCCTAATCCCCATATCCCTTATATTCTCCTACACTTAAGCCGTCGACCGCCTCTTTTAACCCTACCAAATTTCGGCCGAATTCCTTCGATTTCCCTGTATTTTTCGTTCCATTTTCCTCGCATTATCTTTGATTATCTCCATTTTACCTATCTCTTCTCCCTTCCTGTTCAAGTTGATTTACATTTTGTTCGTATTTATACTCTTTGACTGATCTGTTCGTGACTCTGAAACGCCTCTCATCCTCTCATCCTCTCCCTGAAACGATCTGTTCGTGTTCCATTTTTTTTGCCCTAATCTCCCCGAAACGCCTCTCATCCTCTCTATTTTGCGTTTCGTTAATCGGTTGCGACGAACGTGTAACGACCCAACTTTTTGGACTAAGCGGAGGTCACTACTCAGTACTAAGACTCGACCACAAAACACAAAAACTTATAAAGATCCGGTTACGATTCATTAAAAACGTTTAAAAATATTACAAAAGCAGTTTCGGGGCCTATTTTAAATCACAGTCACGAGAATTTCAAATACAATACTCAAGTCATCAAACTCAAAATCACAAAACCAAATATTCTAACAAAATACATCAGCGGAAGCATAAAGAAAACCAGACGCGTCCATATGGCCTTCACGCATCTTTCTTGCCTCTCTCGGTCTGCCCCTCGCTGTACCCTTACCTGAAAAGTTAAAGAAGAGAAAGGGTGAGTATAAAATATACCCAGTAAGGGACCCACTACTGGGCCTGTTAGAAAACAACAGTTAACTTCCTATTCAGGGGTACCCTACGTAAACAGTCTAGTGGTTCCGTAGAACACACACATCAGTCTCGTGACCCCGAAGGATGCACATATCAGTCTAGTGATCCCGAAGGGTACACCTATCAGTCTAGTGATCCCAAAGGATTCACATTTCAGTCTAGTGATCCCGAAGGATGCACATATCAGTCTAGTGATCCCGAAGGATACACCTATCCGTAAGGTACACTACCCCATAGATGAAGCTAACCGTTACCCCTTAGTCCATACTAAACCGTCTACAACAGTCACACTCCGACAACATTCATATTACAAATTCGCCATAGGCTTCGCCAGTCAGATAGTATAGGTTTAAACAACTACATCCTCAGTTGCTATATGCGTTTCTAATTCACACACCATTGTGATATTCCTTAGATCCAGTCAACTAGTCAAATCAGAATCGGACTCATAGTCCTTCCACGACAAAACTCAATGATCAATATCCAGACAATAGACTACCACATACCTAACCTTAAGATTTTAAAGTCCATCAACATACAATTCCTGTCCAACACGTAGCTCATTAACATAACTACAATATACAGAACATCCGGGCATCGGTGTCTATCTGTAAACAACTCCTTACACCCGATGGCACACAAGCTACAACTAGCGGTCACGTTACCTTTACATCAGACAAGAGCATAACAACGATACTTAATAGTGAAACATGCATCAATTTATTAAGTGCAGTTACTAACGTGTAATCCCCTATGGATTACTATGTTTCCAGCCTCGATCCGAGGTCCAGTAGTAGGAAATCCTTACCTGATACTTGGTTATGCCCTTCGATCGAGTCCACGCTCAACGGATCCACCTAAACGAAAACACAAGGGTTTTAAACGATGATACTAGCAGAAGTCACTTTTAACTGGTCCTAAGCAACATCCGTTGACTTACCTGAGAAAAGGAAAGCTATCTCCAAATAAGCCTGCCACGAAACCCGAGAATTTGAGCGTCAACTCCTTCATACCTTCAAGGAACGAAAGGCAGGACCAAGTCTTACTCCAATATTCAAACTCGAAACGGTTATAGCAACATTAGGAAATTCACCAAAATAATCCTTACCGAAGACTCATCGTGACCCGAAGTGGAGGGAGAAAATGGCTTAGGTGGCTCAGCTCGGCTCACCCTCGGCTCGCGACTCAGCTCAGCTTGACTCTCGGCTTGCGGCTTGCGGCTCGCGGCTCGCGGCTCGGCTCAACTCGGCTTGATTCGGCTCGCGGCTCGGCTCAACTCAGCTCAACTCGGCTCGGCTCGACTCTCGGCTCGGCTCGAGGCTCAGCTCAACTCGGCTCGCGGCTCGGCTCGCGGTTCAGCTCAACTCGACTCAGCTCAACACGCGGCTCGACTTGGTTTGGATTCGTGGCTCGGGTCGGCTTGGATTCACGGCTCGACTTGCTCGGCTCAACTCAGCCGTCTTAGAGCCTATCTAAATTCCACACGGCGGCGAAACACACGGCGGCGAAACACACGGTGACGATGGTAGAGAAGGTTTGCCCGAATACTTACGTCGATGCTAGATGTACGACGGTCGACGCTGCACAACCGAGGTGGAGATAGCCAATGGCTGGCCGTGCACGCGGAACCCAGAAGGACGGTCGGAGGTGGCTGTAGATGGGTGGTTTTCCGTCGGTGATGTGCGGCCGGTTGGATGAAGGGGAAAGCATTCGTGCGGACGACGAAGCACTACCGAGCTGGTGACGGAGAGGAGGTCGGAGATGGGGACGGAGGTGGAGACGTACGCGAACGGAAGGGGGATGGATGCGAGGCGGCGGCGGCTTCGCGTGCGGAAGACGATGAAGAAGAAGAAAAGTGGATGGGGCGCGCTTTAGGGTTTTTAAAAAAAATTTATATATATATATTAAACAAATAAATAATAATAATAATAATTAATAATAATATTAAATAATAATTATTATTATTATAAATAATATTATAATATTAATATTAAATAACAATAATATTTAACAATAATAAATAATAATAATAATAATATAATTAATATTATATTATTATTATATCAATTTACAAAATATTAAATGTACAGAAATTCATATCCCTAAATTTCTTTTTCTTCCCTCTTCGAAAGCAACCAAGAATTTCCACCAAAATTTTAAATTTCCGAAAATTCACACCAAATGATAAAATTTACCTCGAAAATTTGGGGCGTTACAGAACGTCCGTGACCTCCGAAACGCTTCTAATCCTCTCTATTTTCCGTTTCGTTGATCGGTTGCCACGACGTGCCTGACCTCCGAAACGCTTCTCATCCTCTCTCCATATTTTCATACCATTTCATCCATCGAACAACCCTTGCCGCTCCCCACTCTTGTCGGTCGTATAACCAGTTTATTGCACTTTTTTTTTATACCGAACAGATATGTTGTCATTGATTCTACACTAAATCGGTGAAAGGAAGTCGAGTAGGGGCATAGAAGCATGTCAAGGGTTATCGGTGTGCATCAAAGGTATGGTCAGCCTATGATGAGTATTATGGTGGTCTGTCTGATTTGATTTTTTCATGTTTCTTCTTATTTTCGGTCGATTATGCATTCGTTTTTCTATTGCCAGTGATGAGTTGAATTATATATTCATGATTCTGTTCATTTTTTTTAAATCTTCGTTTGTCAACTTCTTTAACCATCATCCGTCTTTGTTCTTGATGTTCATATGTGATCAATTGTGGAATTCTTTGTTCTTGATCTTCGTCATCAATTGTGTTCTTGATGTTCAAATGTGATGAATTGTGGAACATCCCTCTTTGTTCTTGATCTTCGTTTCTGAACTTGTTTAATCATCATGACTCTGTGTTATTGACATCCATATGTGATCATAAATCTTTTTGCTTCCTCTGTGATCATTTATGTTGCAACTCTGGATTTCTTTACAACTTGTTCAATTTCAATTTTTCTGTCTGAGAATTGTATCTATTCCTCTACTCTATGTAGAATAATGTCATGCCTACTGTGTACTTGTGTTGAAAAAAATATCCGGCTACTGTTTTTAGGGTTTGACTGCATTTCTCAAATCCCCTATTTTATGGGATTCTTGTTGGACTTAATTAATGGTTGTTGACCTATTTATTAGCATACTCCCTTTAGTATATATTTGGATGTTCCTCCCTGCATTACATGCCACATTGTCTTCTCCTTTTGTTATACTTCCAGTCCCTTTGGTATGTTCATAAAATTTGTTTGCTCTAATTGCTTTCCATTACATTTGCCACTTTAGCCACTGTTTTCAGTACTTTACAATTGAATCATTTTTAATCTAACTTTTAAAATCTTACTTGTTTGTTTTTTACATTTGCCACTTTTGCTATGTTCTTCAAATTTCCCCTACTTATTTGTTTTTTACAAAACATATCTGGTTGTTGTACTTTGATTTCTCCCTATGTCTTATTTTTGTTGTTGTAGTCTGTTTTCTCTCTATGGTTTTTTTTTTCCTTTGCGCACTGTGTTCTCACACTGCCGACGGTTTTCTGAACATGTTGATCTCTATTTTATGTCTCTCGTTGGTTGCTTGTGTTTTACATGTGATGTTATCGAGTTCACCGCACTAAATTCTACCGCAAATGCGTTCTCTTAAATGTCTTTGAGGGAATTTATTAACTCTGAGGCAACTTCCTTTC
Organism: Cucumis melo; assembly: GCF_025177605.1. NCBI lineage: Eukaryota > Viridiplantae > Streptophyta > Magnoliopsida > Cucurbitales > Cucurbitaceae > Cucumis > Cucumis melo. The sequence goes on from NC_066868.1 coordinate 12,200,886, forward strand.
CCATACATTATGTACTAACACATTTATTTTTTGGTACGGTTCCATGGATTTGTAAGCTTTCGTTTCTGTTTAAGGTATGTTTCATTTTCATTTTTTCATTTATTTTTTACAATACATAATCTTTACGGCCACGCATATGTAATGACAATGTCGTTTCTTGTGTAAATCTTCAGGTTGTCGTACTTAAAGCATTCGTAAACGAGGTACAACGGCTTTAAACCTCATTCATTTATGAAGTTTATGTATATGTGGTCTACTTAATTATTTTTGTAATGAATTCTTTTCTTTCGTTATTATTCATTTATGTTTGTTGTATCAAACGTTTCGCATTATAGGTTATAAATCGTATTTTTCTTAATATGTTAAGTGATAGTATTCTTTATTCATTTCTTTCCATACTATATTCGCCACTGCCCGTATGTATGAATAGCATATTCATTACTTAGCTACTGTTTTGAAAGTAACTGCTATCACATGTACCTATTAGGACTAAAAACGTAATAACGTAACAAATTTAAAATTACATCAAACTTAATTAACATTCTTATTTAAGAAAAGTTGATTGTATATGTAGATGAATAATAATAACACAGTGAGCTATAGATAAGAAAATTGACATTATTATTTCAACAATATTATTGAGACATTGATGTATGTAACTTGGGTGGTATTAAATAATGCTAAATGATAGTTTGGGTTGTATTAAGTAACCTACTGAGGACCAATGTTAAAATATATTATTTTATTTTCTACAAATAATTTGGGTGGTATTAAGTAATGTTAAATGCTAATAAAATTCAAATTAATTTTTTGAACTAACTTTATTTTATGTAATATGTAGTGGGTTAGAAAATTACTAGCTCCCCTAGTTAATTTACAAACATTTTACTTTACAAAAAATTACTTTAGAAACTCCTTCAATTACTTTAGAACAAATTAATGGCAAATATATTTTACAAACTCCTCCAAATATTTTAGAAACAAATTCCATTTATAAACCAATTTTACAAACTCTCTTAATTAATTTATAAAATATTTGTATTTCTAAACATATTTTATAAACTCCCATAATTAATGTACAAAAAATGTATATTTATAAACATAATTTTACAAACTATTCCAATTAATTTGAAATTAAATAAATTTTCAAAACATATTTTACAAACTCCTTTAATTACCTTACAAAGAAATTCCATTTATAAAGCTATTTTCGCATATTTTACAAACTCCCCCATTTATAAACATAATGACACAAACTCTCCCAATTAATTAACAAACAAATAATATTTAAAAACATATTTTACAAACTCCCCTATTTACTTTAAACACAAATTCCATTTTTAAACATTTTACAAAGTACCCAAATTAATTGACAAACAAATTTATATTTATAAACATTTTTTACAAACACCCCTCGTTACTTTAAACATATTTTAAAACATATTTTACAACATGCACTGGTTAATTTATAAACAAATGTTCAAATGCAACATATTGCTAACATTTTTAAATTTAATTTCAAGTATTTCATTAGGCTAATAGCATTTGAATGTAACGTGTTCATAGGATTCTTTTTGAACATGTCGTAAATCTAGTATTTCTAATGGACGAACACGAATTTGCGTCGCTTCTATATGCGTTTATAACATCCCAACGTCAGTTACTACTAATGTCGAATCTGTTAAATAATGACACGAAAAGGATAACACACATCCTTCATGACAGTAGGCATAAGATTAGATAGTTAGCCTATTTTTGCATGATTCATGCCTCAGACCTAGTGTGTCGCCAGAGTACGAGAATGAATCGAAGATGTTTCGCCATTCTCTGCCACCTACTAAGGACCATTGGTGGACTAACGTCGACCGAAGTCGTCGATGTTGAGGAGATGGTAGCAATGTTCCTCCACATTCTTGCGCACGACGTGAAAAATCGTGTCATTCAACGGGAGTTCATGCGGTCGGGTGAGACAATTTCCCGTCATTTTCACATGGTTTTGTTGGCTATTATTCGACTTCATGACGAGCTTTTGAAAAAACTACAACCAGTGGCTAACGATTACATAGATCAAAGATGGAGGTGGTTTGAGGTACACATTTGTCTGAAACTTCGTGCTTCCACCCCAACGACGTTTGATCTTATCAATAATCATCATATATGCGTTGCAGAATTGCCTAGGTGCATTAGATGGGACGTACATAAAAGTTAACGTTTCAGAAAGTGACCGGGCTAGGTACAGAACACACAAGGGGGAGGTCGCCACAAATGTACTTGGCGTGTGTGACACGAAAGGAGATTTTGTTTACGTACTTGCCGGTTGGGAAGGATCAGTTGCGGACTCACGCATCCTTCGTGTGCCATTTCAAGACCTAATGGCCTGAAGGTGCCCGAGGGTAACTGCCAACGACATTGTACCTATAAATGCAATTTTCCAATTAATAGTTGCGATATTTTAATCCTCCAATGTGATGACAGGCTATTACTACCTGGTTGATGCTGGGTACCCAAATGCAGAGGGTTTCCTCGCACCATACAGAGGCCAACGCTACCACTTGCAAGAATGACGTGGCACTGAAAATGCACCTTCAAATTCAAAAGAGTTCTTCAATATGAAGCATTCTTCTGCTCGTAATGTAATCGAAAAAGCATTCGGTGTCTTGAAGGGTCGATGGGCGATACTACAGAGAAAGTCATACTACCCTATAGAAGTCCAATGTCGCACAATACTCGCATGTTGTCTCCTCCACAACCTTATCAATAGAGAGATGAAAACCTTTGATATAGTGGACGACATAGATGAGGTTGATTCCACCCACGCGACTAGTGCCGCCGATGACATACATTACATAGAGACGTCCAATGAGTGGACTCGGTGGAGGGACGACCTTGATGAAGAAATGTTTAGTGAATGGGAGTTGCGCAACGAGTAGAACAATTAAATATTCACCGTTCATTTTCATATATAAGTAGTGGTTGCACTGGGTCTAATTTTCTCATAGTTATCGGAATATATTTGTCTTCAATGTATTGATTACCGAACTTTTTAATGGCAAACTGTTATTCAGTACGACTTGAATGTATTATGTATGTAATCATAGGAAATTAATGAAACTAATATGTTGGCGTTTCATTTCTAGCATGGCAAGTTCATTGAGACTACTTAAGCACAATTAGACTAAAGAGGAAGAGGCAGGCCTCGTCGAGTGCCTCGTGGAGTTAGTCAATGCTGGTGGGTGGAGGTCCGACAACGGGACGTTTCGGCCCGGGTACCTAAATCAGCTGGCGAGAATGAAGGCCTTCAAGATCCCAGGTTCTAACGTCCATGCTTCAACGTCGATAGCCGAATAAAATTGTTGAAGAGAATGTTTCATGCAATTGCGGAGATGTGTGGCCCAACTTGTAGTAGATTTGGGTGGAATGATGAACAAAAATGCATCGTCGCAGAGAAAGAAGTCTTTGACAATTGGGTCAAGGTGCGTTACTAGTCATTTGTGTGATTACTGTAGTATATTTCAAAAATTGGACTAACAATTTATTATTGCACTTATACAGAGTCATCCAGCGGCAAAGGGCCTCCTTAATAAGTCGTTTCCCCACTATGACGAACTGTCGTATGTGTTTGGCAAAGATCGTGCAACGGGAGGTCAGGCCGAGAGTTTTGCAGACATTGGGTTAAACGATCCTGCTGGGTACGAGCCATTTGCCGTTGACGCTATGCCGGATACGGACTTCCAACCTATGTACAGTCAAGGATTGAACATGTCACCTGATGAATTGATGGGAATAAGAAATGCTCAGGTAAGTGAAGGTAGGTATGTTTCGAGCGGGTCTAAGCGGAAACGTAGAGGACGGGCCGCAGACAGTGGGGACGTACTTCGCACTGCGATTGAGTATGGAAATGAACAACTGAACTGCATTGCTAAATGGCCTATCCTACAACGTCAAGACGCAAGCCAAACACGTCAAGAGGTTGTCCCAGTTGGAGGCCATCCTGAGCTGACATTGATGGATAGGTGTCGCTTAATGCGTATACTTATGCGTAACGTCGATGACATGAAAGCTTTCCTTGAGGTTCCCGATAATATGAAATACCCGTACTGCAACATCATTCTTCAAAAAAACCGATGACTAGTTTGTTTGTTCTATTTGTATTGGTGGTTTTTTGTACTTGGACTATATGTTCATTAATTTACTTATTTTGTCTTATTATCTAACAAAATTCTCTTTCTCTTCAAGCTTGGTTTGTATTTTCATTTCGTTTTCCAATGTAATGGTTTGATATTGTTGTATTATAGTATTAATGTACTGTTTTCGTTCAAGTTCTTTTTTACAATATTTCTAAATTGCGTACATGTGGAAATAATTTGTTTAAATGCGCTAATGAATTTACGGATTTACGAATTATTTTTGCACGACATAACATAAGAGAAGAAACAAAATTATTAAATGGGACTTAATATAACTATTTTAGAAAATAAATATTTTATTAATAAATATTTTGTTACTCACAGGTACGTAAAAAAAATATTTCAAAAGTATATACATAAATATGTTTGAGTTATTCTAATTATATAATTGAATATTGATCATTTTAAAAAATATATTAAATTATAAATTTTGTATTCTTATATTAACATTCCTTATTTAAAAAAAATATCATAAATTCAATTAACGTAATCTTTATCCCAAACAAGTTTTATAATAATATTACATTCATAACTCTTCCTCCAAACACAATTTATAATAATACTACGATAGTTTATATTTGGCTATAAGATTGTTTATATTTGACTATACGGTTGTTTATTTTTTGTACACGATCGTTTAGATTTGATATCCAAATCTAAACGATTTTTTTTAGATTATTTTTACACGACGATTTTTTCCAAGGTTATTTGATACACGATCGTTAGATTTGGCTACACGATTTTTTTCAAGATTCTTTTGGTACACGATCATTTATATTTGACTATACGATCGTTTATTTTTGTACACGATCGTTTAGCTTTGCTATCCAAATCTAAACGAATTTTTTAGATTCTTTTTACCCAAATTTAAATGACGTTTTTTTAAAGATGTTTTATATTTACTATATAATCTTAAACAATTATAAAATAGTTTTAAAAAATAAATATTTTATATTTGATACAGGATCTGAATCAAATAACACAGAATCTTGAATCAAATAACACATAATCTTGAATCAAATAACAGTTTGGAAAAAAAGAAAAAGAGAAAGAGAGGAAAGATGATGGAAAAAAATCGCAAAAGAAAGATAATGAAAAAAATGAAGAGCAAACCTGAAATACTTAAAAAAAATAACAAACTTTATGAGCTTTTTTATTTTGTTACATCGACGTAAAATATTTTAGCCATTTTTTATTTTTATGAAAATTTCCTCTCTCTATATATCTTATGCATGTATAAATATATCTATTATTTTTTCTTTCAAGTTGGGGCCGACATCGAGAATGTATTTCCCGTATCCGCCCGAATTGTCGATGAGAAAAAATAATTCCCACTTCCTCTCTATTCCTCGTGGATTTGAGCATTCCTTGTGTCTGAATGGGTTCCGGCCCGGAGGTTAATTGAGTTATCTTTAGGGTGCGTTTGGGGAAAGGAAAAAGTTACGAGGGAAAATGATTATAATGATCCTAGGATTATGATAATCCTAGTGTTAGGATAATATGTGTTTGAGGTAAAGATTATTATTGGTAGTGTTATGGTAATATGTATGGAGGAAAAAAATATAAAAAGTACTGTTATGATAGTATGTGTTTGGAGGAGAGATTATGATAGTAGTGTTATATAATATGTGTTTGGGAGAAATGTTATGATTGTAGTGATTTAAAAGATAATAATAGAATTTGAATTGAGTTAGTTAGATAAGGTAATGTAGGATTGTAAGAAAGTAAGAAGAAATAGGTTTATTTACGAATTAGGATAACCCTAATCCCCATTTATTATAATCCTTAGACCAAACACGATTTAACACAATTTCCTAAACCTTCTACCTCTAAAACTTCATCCCAAACACACCCTTAGTGTTTTTTTCTTTTTAAATAAACAATAATAAAAAGAAAACTCGACTCTTTGAGGATCCCAAAAGGACAATTGGTAATTGGCGCGTCCGCGTGGGAAAATACACTTCCAACGACGTCGTTTAGATCTTCTGCCTCATTCTATTACTGCAACTCTCCGTCCTCCTCCTCCTCCTGTTCTTCGTTCATATATAATCCTTTGGTTTGATCTTTTTGTATCAATTTGATCGGATTGAACCTGTAATATTTGACCTCTTTCTCAGGTACTTTCTCTTGCTTTCTTCATTTCTTTCACCTCCTCTTCATTCACCTAACTTCTTCCCTTCCCTTTACATTTTGCTTTTTTCTAGGGTTTTACACTTCATTCACCTTTCCATTTCTTTCCCTGCTTAGATCGCTTGTTTTCTAAATTTGTGTTGTTTTTACTTCTTATTTGCTTATTTCTTCGCCGACATTTGTGCTCTAGCTGGAGAACTACGTGTTTTCCTCACTCCTAACTTATTTACCCCCAATTTTTGTTTCATTTGATGATTTTGAGACTAGTCTTTTGCTGTTCACTATATCTTTTTTTTTTTGAAAATTAATTCTGGTCAATGTTTATTCAATGTTTACTCGGAGGAAAAGGGAATATTTGGTTACATAGGATTCGAAGAATATTGGAGAAGGAAACGGGGAAGATAAGTTTTATATATTTGGCTAAATACCATTTGTAATTGGTTCAGTCTTCCAGTTTTTTTCTTGTTATATTATACTTGTACTCGATTTGTGGTTGACAGTAATTGTTTTTTTCCTGGGAAGTCCTGGTGATACTTGTATAGTGATTATCTTTTTGCTACGTCACTTAAATGTTTCTGTCGTTTTTTTTAAATTTTTATGCCCGTATGTGATGGTTGGTGGTTATGATGCCTTATTGTAATACCGCTCTTCATTGTGAAAAGCAATTTTCATAAGTGGTTTTTTATTTGTTCGTTGCTGCTTTCCACACAAACATATTCGACCAATAGAAAGTGAAGACTAGATCTAAAATTTACTTCCAAAAGTCTTCAACCTCTCCGTTTGACCACCTGTGTTTTTGGGTTCCTCCAAAAGTCTTATCTTGTTTACTGTATTATTGTTGGTGTTGCTGTCACGATCTCAGTCTCGGGTGGTTAATGAAATATATATATATGTGTGTATATATATATATATATATATATATATATATATATATATATATATATATATATACTTATTTCAAACAGACAAAAACTACATTTGTATGTATGTAAGTTTTTTGAATCAGAATTTTTATATTGTCTCTACTTTCAATTGTGATTTTATTATGCCAGGAAGTTGATACTCGAGGGTTGTTTTGTCTTAAAAGGAATTGTTGAGCACTTTGGATCATTTTGCAAGAATATTGCAAGTGTATGATGATAGGATCTGGGAATAACTTAAACCGAGGAAGTGCGTTCCTGCCATCAAATATGCCATCCTTGCCCCAATGCTTACCCTTGGAGCCCATTACATTAGGTAATCAAAAAAATTGCTCAGGGGAGCTGAAAAGAGCTCTAGGTGTTTCTTCTGGAAATGCATTGGAGGATCGTCCTTTTGGAGTAGTCCACCTGAAACGTCAACCTCCGGTGGCATCAAAGGAGTTGAAGCATTTTAAAGATAGTGTGCAAGATTCATCTAGAAGGGCAAGGTAACTTTTCTCTTTTCTTTTTGTTTTTTTTAAATTGTATATCAAGCTTCATGAAAGATGAATATATATAGATATATAAATCAATAATTGAGTTCTCATGGAGGACTAATGAAACAATATAAGGGCTAAAAATAAAGGGGAGTCCATAAAAGGAGGTAAACTGAAAAAAGGAGCCTTCAATTAAGGAAAGTTAAGACTTAATGGACAGTTACGAAAAGATTTAGCTACTGAAGTGTACATTGACGCATTGGACTTAATAAGAGCCCAAGGGTTACTTGAAGACCTCTCAAGTCTGCTAAAAACTCTGTTATTCCACTCTCCCAAAAATTCCACAAAAAAACCATATCCTAGATTTCCACAAAAACGAATTCCTTTCTTGCGAAAAGAGAGTGGAGAAGGAACCCCTTGATCATCTCTCGTTAGGCTAAGGCCAAATTTTGTAAAGAAATTACTCTGCACCAAAGATCAGCCAAATCATAGCTCCAGAGGAAATCTTCAAGGTCGTCAGTCATTTGCCTACAAAGAATGCTGACACAGGTGAAGGAAAAATTAGAGATTTAGATTTATGCTAAACCTTCGCCAATGAGTGAATCCTCATGAAGGAATATGTTTAGGGGTAATTCTTAGGCAAACCCAAATATCTTCGCCATCTGATTCTCCATCAAGGATAGGTTAAAGGTAATTCTGGGGTCTAGCTTTTGCTGTGCATTGAGAAAGGCATCCATACCCTTTGGATAACAAAAATCACGGTGCACCTGCTGATCTCAAGGGTTTATGCTGATGTGTTTTTGCTATTTTGTTTTGTTGTTATTGGAGCATTAGCCTCTTTTCATTTCATCAATGAGAGGTTCTATTTTTGTTTTTTTTTTAAATCAGTCGTTCCTACTGTGAGCTCTTTTGTTAGACCAGGAACAGGAGGATGATTTACCAAAGTTCTTATTCTTATCGAAGTAGTATAAGAGGAGGCAACGAAACAAATGTCACGTTAAGCTGGAATGTATTCTTATCTACTCCTTAGTTTTGTTATTTCTCTTAAGTTCTTAACTTGATCCCCTAAAGAGTTATTTGAACCTTTATGCATAATCAACTTTCTTTGCTGGTGGTATGTAATTAAAGTAAAACAAGATCATTGTGGAAATCTGAATAAGCATAGTAAATTGGAGAAAGAGTGAAGCTTAAGTGATGCCCTCTTTCTTGGTTTGGAAATGAAGAAGGAATAGGAGAGTTTGTAAGGATGACGATAGGATTGACAAACAATTTTGATAATGCTATCATGTAATATAAATTTGTTTGTATTGGCTTCATTTGTTTACTTATTCATGTTCGTTTGTTTTGTTTTGTTTTGTTTTTTTTTTTTCTGTTTCAGGGAAAGAGCAGACATGCTGAGTGAATCCTTGTTCAAGTTGGATAAATATAGGGAAGCCATGAGCTCAAAAAAGCGACAACGGAGTGAAGTTTCATCAAGTGAAAGACTAAGTGGTGGCAACTTATCTAAAGTGGGAAGCCAGATTCACAGAAATGGTCATGATGTTGTTATTTATAGAATGGAAGACAGAGCAAAGAGTGTAGGCTTGAACAAGCGTGCCCGTTCATCCATATCTGATGTTCAGGTTTGTAGTACGACAATATCTAGTATCTAATTTGCTAGTCATCTTTTCCCTATTATTTAGGCATTCATATTCAGTATGAGAATTTACAGCTTCATTTTGATATTAATAGTCTTCTTTAAACCATTATGGGTTACTTTTCATTTTGATATCTAATTTGTTCGATGATTGAGGAGTTTTTGCCTTTCAAAGAAAAATATTGTTTTTTGTCATGGGGATGGGGGTGTATCCTGTTGTGGGATCTTTGGGGGAAAGGTATAATAGGGTGTTTAAAGGGGTGGATGGGGACCCTTGTGACTTTGGTCCTTGGTTTGGTTCTGTTTCTCTTTTGGGCTTCGGTTCCTAAGACGTTTTGCAATTATTCTCTAGGTAATATCTTACTTACCCGGGGACCCTTTCTCTAGGGGTTTTTGTGGGCTTGTTTTTTTTGTATTCCCTTGTATTGTGGGCTTGATTTTCTTGTATTCCCTTGTATTCTTTTTCCTCAATTTAAGCAGCTGAGTCACGACCTACTTACAATATTAAACTCCTACGGTTTTCCGAGTAGTTAAATAGTGTAAGAGTTTGGTGGTTATCTTGTATGATTTGTCAACATACGTGGAACTTGGATCAGACAGTACAGATATGTGGGGGGGGGGGGGGCTTGAATTGTTAAATAAGAATAACAATAACATGTCACTAGAATTCGGTCATATTTGACCATTCTCCAACAGATAAGAAACACAGTTACTTCTATTTTCATTGGTTTAAGTGCGTTGTTTCTCATCTTCCAATTCTAGCAGCCAGAAGCCAGGTTCACCACAATGACAAATAGTACAACCTTCTTGGAGAAGGATAGTGATGATGGTTCTATCCGAAGTGAAGAAAAGACTCGCAAATTGCTTGCTGGAGGAGAGGGATTGGATCAAAAAATTAAAAAGAAAAGATCTGTTGGAGCTGTTGGTTATAGAGTTAATAATGGTGATCGGGAAATAAAACGAGCTACTCATACCAAGCTGAATTCTGATTCTAAGTTGCGTTCTTTTGATGCTCAAGGGCACAGGTATCCCTCATTCTTTTGCATGTTTGATTTAAGATATCTGATATGGAATTGATGATTGGCAGTTGCTATTTAATATAAACTAAGGAGCATATGCAAAAATGGCAAGGAGACAGGCATCTCCTCCTGAGAAATCAAAAGGGAGAATCTATAAAAGAACCCTAGTTCATATCAATGGATTTTTTAAGAAAGAAAGAAAAATTATTATGAAATTTAATTCAAGAGGAGACTTTGCAGTGTGCAACCTCCCAAAAGTTTACTGTCTATGATAATAATATTTTATTTGTACATTCATTCTTGTAGATTGAAATCTTCATCTGGAGTAAATGGAATGAACAGGTTGGATGGTTCTTCCGATCCCACTAGTTCAGATGCAAGTACCATATCAAAGAATGAACCTGAAAGTGGTCTCCCTTTGAAGGGTCGTACGTATATATTGGAGCAGAGGATGCTTAAAGGGAACAATAGGTACTATGATATTTTCATTATCTTGATACTGTTATTGTGTGTATTGCTTCTAAATTTTCTGGTCTAGTTAGTCGTTAAGAAACATTTATGGTACTCAACATTAAGGAGTGTTGCATTTGATTTTGAGTGACTTAGAACATTAATTATCATTTGTTTTTTATTTGGAAATCATGAATACAGTGAATGGAGTTTAAGCACTGAAAGTCAAGAAACATTAAATTTGGTTTTTAGATACGACTACGTAGAACAAAATGATTTAAGAAACAGTTGTTGATTTCTCCAAGTTTTCAAATTAAAGTGTATTTTCACCATTGTTTTCTACTCACTTGTGAAAGAATTTGAAATTAAATATCGTAAGTTGATAGATGTATTTTATTTTTTTTAAAAATTATGTATTAAACTTTCAATTGGTTTAACTAAGATGGAAACAATAGTCAATTAATTGCTTGTTAACGTACTTGATAACACCGTTTAATACTATGCTTCATAAATTCATTAAGAACTATATAAAAATACAATATGCTTCAACTAAGTAAATTTTTAAGTTCTGAACTCTTTTTTTTTTGTTAAAATACAACTGTGTTTTTCCGTATTCAAATTATTTCATTAACTAGATCTCAAACTATAATTCAAATGATACATTAAAGGTTTGTTTCGTTTTGTATCTTTTTCTTTTTCCTATTTTGTTGTACAGTCTTTAATTTTTACATGCATCCCCTTGTCAGGCCAATTAACCGAGATGACAACTCATCAGGCAGCCCTTGTACTGTGATTAAAGCAAAGGTGTCTAGGGGACCAAGAACTGGATCAATTGTGGGATTAGATTCATCCCCAAATATTCATTCTTCATCTGAAACTCATCAAAGCTGGGAATCTGCAAGTGTTAGCAAAGCCCAATTGACTGGACTTTCAAGTAATCCAAAGCATGTGATACCAACTGGTTCATCTTTGTATCCTGTAACCCAATGGGTTGGCCAGAGGCATAAAAACTCTCGTAGTAGGAGATCAAAGCTGCTGCCTCCTGTGCCAGATCTTGGCGAAATTCCAAGTCCATCTCAAGACTTTGCAGCTTCTGATTTTGGTCCAAGAACAAATATGACAGATGGATCAGTGTTGGCTAGTAGTGTTGACAACAATACCATGAAGTTTAAAAAGGAAGTAGATAATGTATCTTCTCCAAGTGGGCTGTCTGAAAGTGAAGAATCAGGACCTGGAGATGACAAAGTAAAACTGAAAGATACAAGCAGTGGCAAGTTCTCTTTGAGTGCAGGAGATGAAGCTGGGTCATCTATATTGCCAGCAAGGAAGAATAAGGTTCTGGTGAATGAAAAAGGAGACAATGTGCGAAAACAGGGAAGGAGTGGAAGAGGTTCTACCATAGTTAAGCCTGATAGCCCTTTGGTGAGAGATAAGTCAGAGAGCCCATTTGCAGAAAAACCACTCCACAGCATGAAGCCTATCTCTGGGAAAATTAGAAGGTATATGAACTGATATTACTTTTGTTCCTAAAGCATTATGGTTGTATCGTAATCTTATATATTTTTTTTTACTTTTATAATTAGCAAATCTGGTCGTCCACCGTCTAAAAAACTAAAAGATCGCAAGGGTTCAGCTCATGTGGGGTTAACTTGCCGGTCCTCAGATATCACAGGTGACCACATCATTTCATTTCATTGATCTTTCTTGCATTTGGTCCGAGGTGTATTGGTACTGATTTTCTTTTTGATGTTTTATCTTTCTAGTTTATAATATTGCACTTTATGAGAAACTCTTATTTCTTTGAAACTTCTATTCTGGTTCATTTTTTTCTGTTTCATCTTGATTTAACTTTTTATTAAGATGCTGATGGGGAAGACTTGTAGCTTATGCTAAATAGCTATATGACGGTGGCTCACTGGTGGATATTAACATTGTTTTCCAGGTGAATCAGACGATGATCAAGAAGAATTATTTGAGGCAGCGAAGTCTGCTCGTAATGCCAACAGTATGCCTCTGGATTTTTTTTAGTTGTTTAAGTTTTTACAAGAACTTCACTTACCGTCCATGTCTGTGGCTCTATTCTTTCTACATTCTCTTTCTGACAATAATGTGGGGCTTTTGTGTTTGTAGTTCGTGCTTGTACTGGTCCATTTTGGCATAAAGTGAATTCCATCTTCATTTCTGTTAGTCCAGCAGATGTAGCAAACTTGAAGCAACAGGTAGACTATGTTATGTGATGACATATTTTGCATTTCTAAGTTATTTTGGTCATAGATTAATAGTTCCCTGACCTTTGGGATTTACTGAATCAGCTAGGTTTGGCTGAGGAGCTTAGTGAGAGATTGTCTCAGATGCAGGACATGGAACATGAGGTATTGTAACTTTCTTCTCATCTAATTTTCTATTTGTGCTTATTGTTCAAACAATTTTGTTGCTTGATCAGTCCACTTCTATACATATACATACACATATACATACATATTACATATAATATATATAAGTAAGTAAGTAAATATCCATATAAAGTTGATAGGACAACACTACATACAAGAAAAAAAGAAGAGAAATATCTACTTCCCACTAATTCCGTGCTTAAATTCTCAGGATCTTGGTGTACATATAACAGAAACCAATTGTTCTGAAGAAATTCGAGGGTCCAACTTTAGTAAGGAATTTATTCTGTCTGGTTCAAAAGGTGGCAGATTTGATGTGGGAAGACTAGACAAGACTGTACCCCTGTACCATCGAGTTCTTTCTGCTTTAATAGAAGAGCATGATTGTGATGAATATTACCACCAAAGTGAAGGGAAGCACACGTTTCTGCAATCAGCAAGTGATGATTCTCATTGTGGTTCTTGTAATCTTAATGATTATGAACACAGAGATAGAGATAGACTGGAATCTGAGGCTGAGTCAACGATAGATTTTCAAATCCCAAAGAACAATGTGTTTGACAGATTCTCTTGTGATAAAAGTGCTGTGTCCAACTTGTATCGTAACCCAAGCATATCAGGTTTCATTCATGGTGGCGAGCAGTGGCAAGGAGACGAAGATTTATCAAACTGTGATGTTGGACACACCAGTGAAATATGTTCAAATGATTCTTTCCAGCTACAATCTGGGGATTTTAACGTACCTAGTATTTCTTCCAACTGCCACTATCAGATGATGCGACTGAATGACAAACTTCTATTGGAACTACAGAGTATAGGGTTGTATCCAGAGACCTTGGTGAGTTTTTTCTACTGCTGTTTCACGCTTAGAACTTGTAGGATGAGCTTTATTCAATACATATCTCACAGTAGTGTTCTTTTGCCCCTTACATTATTTTTCATTCTGTTTTGACTGTAGCCTGATCTGACCGAGGGAGAAGATCTGATTAACCAAGAAATTATGGAGCACAAGAGAAGCTTGTACCAACAGGTGTGCACTTATATCCATTGAACTGGTTTCTCACGAAAAAAAAAAAAAGAAAAAGAAAAAGAAAAAGAAAAAGAAAAAGAGAAATCTGCATTTTTTTTTTTTTTTTTTTTTTTTTTTAATATTCAGTTCTCTTGAGATTCTTGAATCCTTTGGGGTTACAGAGCCATTAAATAAAGAAAAGCTGCACCATCTTCTTGAACCCTTTGATATATATTTTTGTGGATGTTTTGTTAATGTTTCGTCATTTAATAGATTGGGAGAAAGAGGCGCAACCTGGAAAAGGTGGAGCAATCTATCAAGAGAGCAAAAGATATGGAAAAACGGTAAGGCTCATGCAGATGAATTCTAAAATTGCAGAAATTAGAAGGGGCTGTTTTCGAGCTTCTAGCATGCTTTGTTAGTAGGACCACTAGTTCTGTTGTTTTTCTAATATGTTCATAAAACCGTTATTATAGTATAATTTCATTTCCAAATGAAAGTTTGGTTTCTTACACAAAAAGATTTTTTTTCTTTTAACAAAACTTTGATACTCAACCCATCTGCAATGTGACTGGTAAGAGTTTGTTCTCTCTCTCTCTAAGTACAATTTTATCACATATTGATAGACCTCCAATAGTATTTCAGTACAGTAGGAGAAATATGAAGAAGCCACACGTGTTATCACACGTGGAAATGGCTGAGTTGTAATAAAAATTACAGACTATAATAGTCTGTTAGTAAGTTTGTTAGTAGTTGTTGAGTGATAGTATGTCGGTGTGAGCTGGTATAAATAGAGTGTGGGCCAGGAAAAGGGGTCATATGTATTTTGGAGACGTTAGTTGGCTTCTGATTCTTGAGAGGAAGAAGACAAGAGTTCCCTAGTATTGAATTGAGTTTCACTCAGTTCAATCCACATTGTAATCGAATTCCATTTTCATTAATAAAGTTCAGATTCAATTTTCGAATTGTTCGGTACCTATCATTTTGGTACCAGAGCTCGCCGATCTGAAAGAGAAGTTAACGATGGTGCAAACAAGAATCGAAGAGAAGATGGAAATGTTTGATCAAGAGATCTCCGAAATAAAGGAGTTAAGTAAATTGCCGATGATTGAAGCAACATTGATTGAACTTACGAAGAATATGGAATTAATGCGTCTGCAGTTCGAAAAGCAACAGCAGGCCATACTGTTGTACATGGAGACGAATGCGAAGGAAGGGTCAATGATTAGTGATCGACTGACTGAGTCGGCATTGCGAGAATTGTCGACAATGAAATCTAAGGAGAACGAAGCGACTTCCAGCCAACATATCGGTGAAAACAGAACCGAAAAGAAAGCCGAATCGGACGAAAATATGGGAGATCGAAGCAAATTTAAGAAAGTGGAAATGCCGGTTTTCACCGGTGAGGATCCCGATTCCTGGCTCTTTCGTGGTAAGAGGTATTTTCAAATACATAAACTAACTGAATTTGAGAAAATTTTGGTTTCTACTATTAGCTTTGATGGTCCGGCGTTAATTTGGTACCGTTCGCAAGAGGAGAGAGAAGTTTGTGAGTTGTTCCAATTTAAAAGAAAGGCTATTAGTACGATTTAGATCCACTAGAGAAGGATCTATTTGTGGTCGTTTTCTTAGAATTCGGCAGGAAACCACGGTAGAAGAATACAGAAACTTGTTCGATAAGCTTGTAGCTCCTCTGTCCGATTTACAAGAAAGAGTCGTGGAAGAAACATTTATGAATGGACTCCTTCCATGGATAAGAGCCGAAGTGGCGTTCTGTAGACTGAAAGGACTAGCGGAAGTGATGTTGTTCGCTCAATTGGTCAAAAATAGAGAAATTATTAGAGGTGAAGCAAATTTGAATGGATTTTCCGGCGGGAAATATCCGCCACAATCTTCAGTGAGTACGAAATCGGTTGCAAATCAGTATGTAAGTGATGTTAAAGGAAATACTTCGTTTCCTATAAGAACTATTACGTTGAGGAGTCCGAATGCTGGAGAAGTGCGCAAGGAGGGAACTTCTAAACGACTACTGGATGCATAGTTTCAATTGAAGAGGGAAAAAGGATTGTGTTTTAAGTGTAATGAGAAGTATTCGGCTGACCACAAGTGCAAAATGAAAGAACAACACGAGCTCAGAATGTTTGTGGTTACTAATAACAATGAGGAACTTGAAATCATTGAGGAAGCCGAAACTGAAAGTAAAGAATTGAGGATGGTGGAGATAAAAGATAACACTATAGCCTGTGTAGAGTTAACCATCTATTGTTGGGTTGAATGATCCTAGAACTATGAAGGTTAGGGTAATGTTACAGGATAAAGAGGTGGTGATTTTGATTGATTGCGGGGCTCCGCATAATTTTGTGTCTGAAGAATTGGTAAAAGCGTTGCAACTACCACTAAAGGAGACTACTCATTATGGTGTCATCCTAAGATCAGGCACAACTATCCAAGGAAAAGGAGTATGTAAATCTTTGGAAGTAAAAATGAATGAATGAAGTGTGAAGGAGGATTTCCTACCACTAGAACTCGAGGGGTAGATGTAATACTTGGAATGCAATGGTTGTATTCATTGGGAGTGATAGTGGTGGACTAGAGAAATATAACTTTAACATTCCATGACAATGAGAAGCAAGTGTGTATTAAAGGGGACTCGAGCCTCACCAAATCAAGGGTGAGTTTGAAGAATTTATTGAAGACATGGGAGGAGCATGATCATAGATTTTTGATCGAATGCAAAATACTAGAGCAGGCTGAACTGAACAAAACTGTGTCTGAGGAGACGGATATAAACTGCGAAACAGAAGAATTAATAACCTCTGTGTTAGATTAGTTCACTGATGTGTTTGAATGGCCAGAGAGATTACCACCTAGAAGGAGTATCGAGCATCACATACACTTAAAAAAGGATACTAACCCTGTAAATGTAAGGTCGTACCGCTATGCATACCACCAAAAGGAGGAAATGGAGAAGTTGGTGGGGGAGATGCTAGCCTCGGGAGTTATTAGACCAAGCATGAGTCCGTATTCAAGCCCAGTATTGTTGGTTAAAAAGAAAGACGGTCGTTGGCGATTCTTTGTGGACTACCTAGCCTTGAATAACGTCACTGTTCTTGATAAATTTCCAATTCTAGTGGTTGAGGAGTTATTTGATGAATTAAGTGGAGCGTCGTTATTCACTAAGATTGATTTGAAGGCAGGTTATCATCAGATCAGAATGGCTGAGGAAGACGTTGAAAAGACTGCTTTCCAGACACACGAGGGCCACTATGAGCTTTTAGTGATGCCTTTTGGGCTAACTAATGCACCGACAACATTCCAATAATTGATGAATACAATATTCAAGCCTTATTGAGAAGGTTTGTTTTATTTTTCTTCGATGATATATTGGTTTACAGTAGGAATACTGATGACCATTTGAAGCATATGGAGGTAGTGTTGACTGTGTTGAGAAAACATGAATTGTATGCTAATTGAAAGAAGTGCAGTTTTGGCAAGACAATGGTGGAATATTTGGGTCACATAATATTTGAAAATGGTGTGGATTCCTCGGATTAACGAGGTATTATCGAAGGTTTGTGCATCACTATGGAGCTATTGCCGCTCCTCCTACTCAGTTGCTGGGGGGGGGGGGGGGGTTAAATGGAGTAAGGAAGCTTACAAGGCTTTTGACAAGTTGAAGGAAGCAATGATGTCTTTATCGATCTTAGCATTGGGAAAGTTTGACCAGCCTTTTGAAATAGAAACAGACGCCTTTGGCGTTGGGATAGGAGCTGTATTTATCCAAGCTAAACGCCCTATAGCTTTTTATAGCCACACATTGACGATAAGAGACATGGGAAGACCAGGGTATGAAAGAGAGTTGATGGTTGTGGTTTTGGCTATACAGAGGTGGAGGCCTTATTTGTTGGGGACCAAATTCATTGTGAGAACTCATCAAAGGTCCTTAAAATTCCTGTTGGAACAGTGTGTGATACAACCACAGTATCAAAGGTGGATTGCCCAACTCTTGGGTTATTCGTTTGAGGTAGTGTATAAACTCGGAGTTGAGATTAAGGCGGCTGATTGCTCTCTCGAGGATGCCTCCTATTGCATAATTGTGTAATATTACAGCTCCAGTTTTTCTTGATTTGAAGACAATTAAAGAAGGGGTAGAGAGGGATGAGAAGTTACAGAAAGTTATAACAGAGCTATGCGGGGAACAAGAACAGGTTGATAGCAAATTCAGAATCCACAATGGCATGTTGAGGTACAAAGACCGACTGGTAGTGTCAAAAACCTCCAAAATAATTCCACCTATTTTACAGACTTATCATGATTCAGTTGTGGGAGGCCATTCTGGATTCCTATGAACTTATAAGAGAATAGCTGGGGGGGGGGGGGGGATTGTATTGGCAGGGTATGAAAACTGTCATAAAGAAATATTATTCAGAGTATTAAGTATGCCAGTGGAATAAAACGTTAGCTCTGTCTCCTGCGGGGTTATTGTTACCACTAGAGGTTCCTACACTGGTTTTGAGCGACATATCCATGGATTTTGTTGATGGACTTCCTAAGGCGGCTGGGTTTGAAGTAATATTTGTAGTGGTGGACCGCCTAAGTAAATATGACCATTTTTTGCCGCTAAAGCACCCTTATTCAGCAAGATCAGTAGCTGAATTGTTCATTAAAGAGGTAGTGAGACTACACAGGTTTCCTACGTCCATTGTATCAGATAGAGAAAAGGTGTTCCTTAGTAACTTTTGGCAGGAGATGTTTTGGTTACTTTGGATGAACAGTTGAAAGAAAGAAACCTGGCTTTAGCATCTCTAAGAGATCATTTACGGTTGGCACAAGATCAGATGAAAAAATATGCTGATAAATAAAGGAGACATGTAGAGTATGAAGTTGGGACTTTGTGTTCTTGAAGGTAATACCCTATCGTCAACTGTCTTTGAGAAGAAAAAGAAATGAGAGACTCTCTTCCAAGTATTTGGGGCCTTATAAGATCCTTGAAAAGGTTGGTCCAGTAGCTTATAGACTGGAACTACCTGAAGGTTCATTGATCCACTCTGGTTTTCATGTATCTCAACTGAGGAAAGTGGTGGGAGAACATAATAATGTGCCGCCAACAATTCAACCGTTGAATGAGAATTACGTGTGGGAAACTAGTCATGTTGCAGCTATTGACTATCGTAAAGATAAGGCAGGAAGATGGGAAGTTATGGTAAGCTGGGAAGGGTTGCCAAATCATGAGGCAACTTGAGAAATTTATGAAGAAATGCAGCGCAAGTACCCGAGTTTTCACCTTGAGGACGAGGTGAATTTGGAAGGGAGGAGTTATGATAGACCTCCAATAGTATTTCAGTATAGTAGGAGAAATAAGAAGAAGCCACACGTGTTATCACACGTGTGAATGGCTGAGTTGTAATAAATTACAGACTATAATAGTCTGTTAGTAGTCGTTGAGTGATAGTAAGTCGGTGTGAGCTGGTATAAATAGAGAGTGTGGGCGGGAAAAAGGGGTCATATGTATTTTGGAGAAGTTAGTTGGCTTGCGCTTCTCTAGAGGAAGAAGACAAGAGTGCCTTAGTATTGAATTGAGTTTAATCTACATTGTAATCGAATTCCATTTTCATTAATAAAGTTCAGATTCAATTTTTGAATAGTTCGGTACCTATCACATATATTTAAATATAATAGTTAATAATTATTATTTAGTTTTACTGTTTTAAAATAGAGGTAGCAATGTTAGTTTTGATATGCAATGGTCATGTACATTTTTAAAAAATAAATAATCAGCCTGACCCTGGGGTGATATTCAGTTTTTAAATCTTTTCTTTTTTGAGGTTTGAATGACGTTATATTTTACATGCAGGGAAGTTGAGGAAGTTGCGATGGACCAACTTGTTGAGATGGCTTACAATAAGAAAATGGTAAGTTCATTTTATTCTGCCATTGCTCATATTAATTTGGTTCTTACCATTTCATGTGATATTTTCAGTTATTTTTTATATATTAAAATATATATGCTTAGGTTTCTTATTAAAACAAATAGTTGTGTATTATAATTTGTTATTATATTACAATTTTATTGTATAAGAAATCAAGCTTTCAGTGAGATAAAAGAGAAAATGTGGAAAAAGAAAAAACAACTAAATCAGTAAAAGAAGCTCGAAGCTAATTAAAAAATGGATTTCAATCGAAAAGAATGAAGCTAAGCTGGTCGCTATAAAATGTCTGATTAAAGTCGCAAACCTATGTATTGAGTTCTCACAAATAACATATTGACAGGGGTATCGTGGCAGTACTGGCTCTAAAAGTACAGTTCGCAGGGTCTCAAAATCAGCTGCCCGGTCCTTAATGCAGCGCACTCTTGCTAGATGTCACAAATTTGAAGATACCGGGATTAGTTGTTTCAATGAACCTGCATTGCAGGATATTATTTTCTCTACACCTCCACCGAAAAGGGATGCAAAAACAGTTGACTTTGGTGACTGTACAACTGCTACTAATGCATTCTACGAGTCTTCCCGTCAGATGGACGATAGGAGACTGGGTATGTGAATGCCACCTTAATTCTTAATTATATCTGACATAATCATCTATTCATACTATATATATGGTTTATCATCTATTTTGGGATTATTTTTGTGGCACTTGTATTATTTGTTCTTTTTTTTTTCCCAATAAAAGTAAGGTTACTCATAATAATAGAAATATAATAGTAGTACTGATAGAAGAATTCATCTATATTTTGGAAATATCTAGAATTGATTGGTCATTTTGAGGAATATATGTTGGGGCAAGTCTTCCTTTGGTAGTGTATTTGAAATGACTTTTGGGAGTAGTGCTTCTTAAACACTCGATTGTTAGCACTCTTGGAAGAAGAGCATTTTCTGAGTACCTCTTATCAAAGCTTTTAACAACACCTGAGCATTTTAACAAACTTCAATTTCAATTCTGATAGTTTTAACAAACTTCAAACTAATTTTTTACGTAAAAAGAAGAAAAAAGAATGTAGAAATTTTGGCAAAGCTTTCAGCCTTCCAAAATTGGTTTTTCACTTATCCTAAACAGTTTTTTTGTGCTCTTATTTGCCATTAAAGGTGCTGTCTCGGGCCCATCCGAGAGATATGACTCACAGAGTGATACACTGGATAAAGGTTCTTCAAATGCTCAAGCCATTAATTCTTCTGAGCTAGTCTCGGTGCGTGGATCCATGATGATTAAGCAGAAGAAGAGGGAAATGCGCATTGACGAAGTTGCTGGAAGTGCTTCCTCCAGACTCACCCCAGGCACGAAAGGCAAGAGAAGCGACAGAGAAAGGGACCCAAACAAAAACCATCCTCTTTCCAACTTCTTTGGCCCATCATTAGATGGCTGCCAAGGTGTCCGAAGATCGAGGCCAAAGCCCCGGCAGAAAGGTAGTTGTTTGTCTGCTTCAGGAGCCAGATCTGAGATCCAACTTTCAGAAGTCCCAGAGTCGTTTACTTCTCAATCTTCTAAAATGGGAGCAAAGTTCAGCGACAGAACAAGAGGTATCGACCCGGTATTGCCTGCTAACTTTCTGGTAGGGTCGTCTAAAGATGCTGACGAGTCAACTGGTTTGAGGAACTTGCAACTGCATGATTTAGATGCTATGGAAGATCTAGATGTGTCGAAAGACCTTGGTGATCATCAAGACCTTGGTTCTTGGTTGGATATTGATGAAGATGGGTTACAAGACCATGATGCTATCGGTCTCGAAATTCCAATGGATGATCTTACCGAGTTGAATATGATGGTTTAGACTGTAGCATTTATATACCCCCATATTTAGGGTTATTACTGTACCATTGGCCCCAAGTTATTGTTAGTTGGCTTCGTTTCGTAGCCGAGTTAATATAATTTGTATATAATTCTTTAATAATTCTGTAGCTATTGGCAAATTCATTTTGTATCTCAGCAAGTTTTGTCTCGGAATGTCTTTGCTTTATTGTAAAACTACCTCTCTTCATGATAATCTCTCTTTTCTTTTCTTTTCTTCTTGGGATGTAAATGAATCGTGGATAAGGAAATATCAATTCATCGAGTTTTTACAAGAAAAAAGGAATAAAGAAAAAAGTAATCAGTGGCCAAAGTAAAATGGAAAAGTGGAATCCTTTTTTCTTGACAAATAGTTGGATACAACTCCTATTGCCAGACTTTTAGCTTACAACTCATCTTAATGTTAAGAGTTAAATTTCTTTTTAAAGACAGCCACTCCATCTAATACAACACCCTTATCTAAATACACTTTATCTTTGCTTATCTTTTAATCTTTCCCCCTAAAAAAGAGTTCTCTACTACCCTTCTTCTTCTTTACAAAAACCACTTTATATTACCTAATCTACCCAAAGCTCCATCAACAATCAAACATCGACTAAAGCTTTTATGTTTATCACCAACATTATTTTAAAGCTGTTTTCACTTTGGTCATTCCAATCATTTTGACAAACTTTATTTGGAGCCTCTCAAGCAATTCCCTATTTTGCATGTCACTGAATTACCAACAATAGATTTCAACGTTATCTATAACCATCATATTCATCTTTACACTTGGGTGTGTTCAATGTTACACTTATTGGACGGTTTAGCTCAATTTTAACGGTAAGCATTATTGAAGTTTATATATCTATAGAGTAACTTATCTTCCCAGCTTTCTTTACATTCATATGTATAAATGAATTTGATTTTTCTTTCTATTTCTATTTTACATATTCATTAGATAACTTTGTCTTCCACTCTTAATATGCATTTCACATTTATCGAAAAACTTCATGTTACAATTGTGTAGTCCAAACACAACTTATTAACTTCACTTGGTGGATCAAACAACTCCTTAAAGATTTTAATCAAGTAGGGTACAATTATAACATAAGGGAAGTCAAATTTTTTATTCTACAAATAATTGTTTTATGGGTTTGATGATGTATTTTTCAGTCACCATTTTATTTATATTTTCTTTTTTATTCTCTAATGAAAAAAAAAATTATGTTTACAATATCACAATTTTTTTTTTGTATCCGTTCATTTATTTCTTGTTGCTAAGTGTGAATTGGAGCTTTTGATCTTTAGTAGATGATCTATGTTTTAATGAATTGAGCTATGTGCTCATATGGGTGATATCTTTATTTAAAAAATAAATAAAAGACATGATTTGAGGGAGGAGAGAATAGAATAGAATAGAATAATTTGATTTGGAGAAGGAAAAGTCATATAATAAAGCCATCATTTTCACAATCTTTTGGTTAGGGCTTTTAGAAAGAAAAAGTTAAGGACCACCATCAGCATGAATGAATCCATGTAATGATATGATATTCTCTTCTATTTTCTTTTACATACAGACTTTCATGCAACTTGGCTTCCTTTCTTTTATAAATTTTTATCATCTCTTTCTACATAGTATATATTATTATATATAAATATTTAAATGGATAAGGCCACAATTTCTTTGTCCTTTTTCATGGGGAAGAGACCATTTATATAACCACTTGAAATAAATGAAGTGGAAAACCTAACACTCATAATTCAATTCTTGGCACTAAAATTAATATTTATTTGTTGTGTACAAACAACTTTTGAGTTTTTCCTTCTCTCTCTTTTTTTTTTTTTAAATCTCTTTTGTCCTTTCTACATTATTATAAACTCTCTCGTTACTCCAAACCACTCCATAGAATATATACAATGCCTCCATTACCTCTCTCACTATTGAAAATATATGACAAATTCAGGTATTCAAAGATTGATGCATGGCAATAAATTAAGTCATAAAGAGGAAGAAGTTTTATAATAAAAAAAATATTAAAATTGATTCACATTTTAAGTTTACACTCCATTGTATAATTTGATTGTTTTATATAAAGATTGAGCAAATTTTAAAATTATCTTTCATTGGTAAATTGAACTATTTTACTTAAAAAATTGAAAGGATTTAATTTTTAAAAATTAAAAACAAAATATTACCGAACAAAACCTTAATGGTAAAAAATTAAGATCTACACTTTACACAAATATTTTCTTGTGCAAAAAGGTAATAATATAGTATTGCAAAAAGAAAACCTGTTAGCTTGAGATGAAGGCACAAAACGTACAAACAAGAAGGGAGAGAACACCAACAAAGAAACAAAAACCTAAAAAATTATATTACTTCTATATCACTTTATTTTCTCAACTTCTAACTAAAAATTTATATTTCAAATATTTAACCTTACCACCAACACAT
Source organism: Cucumis melo (assembly GCF_025177605.1). Taxonomy (NCBI): domain Eukaryota; kingdom Viridiplantae; phylum Streptophyta; class Magnoliopsida; order Cucurbitales; family Cucurbitaceae; genus Cucumis; species Cucumis melo. The sequence continues at coordinate 12,225,328 of NC_066868.1, forward strand.
TTCATATTCATTATAAATTAATCACGTCAAAGATATAGTTTTAACTAACCTATCTTTTTCTAAGAACAAAATTATGTCAAATATTTTCTATTTAAACTTAATAAAAGTATAAGGCACGGATAAAAATAACAAAAAAATTTATGAAAATAGGCCTTATGTCACTACATTTTAGATAGTTTTTTTTATAGCCATCTGATATATCTAATTACTTGTCATATTTGCTATATATAAAAAAGGGATGTTTTTTTTTTTCTAAATTTTTTTATCATTTGATGCAATTTCTCTTAAAAATTTATGTTCTAAAGATTTTTTCACATGTCCTCTACCTAATACATTTAAACCTACTCGGTACAAAAGTGTCTACATTGATATAAAAAAGTAGTTACAATAAACAACACTTTTAGAACTAATAATAACGTTTAAGTGTACAGATGATTGTAAATATCATAAAATCTATTAGTGATCATAAATTCTATCATTAATGGATTTAGCTAAATCTAAATTTGGTTATATTTGTAAATTTTCCTATATTGTATTATATATATATATATACCTACTAGCATTTTGGATTTGATTGCTATATTTACAACTACTTCCGGTAAAAATAGTAACAACTAAATGATGTAATTATCCTAAACTTTGTATTTTAACATTAAAAGAAGTCGAATATATAATCTTTTTAAACATTAAAAATAAAAGTCAAAATATATCTTTACCGTTAACCAGTAGATTGGGTCAATTCATTAATAACCTTAGACTTGAAAAAAGAAGTTAAGAAATACTCATACAATTAGTATACAGATAGAAAAGGACAACATCAAAAATAGGGTTTTAATAGTTACAAATTCGGTGGTGCACAAATTTTCCTTCTTTTTCTTATCCCAATAGTTGTACGTCTTCAAAACTGTGAGTGAAATTCTCTAACAAAGTCTCTCTTTTTGTGTAGTAAACTCAACAACATACTAACAAACATACCAACTACCATTGAAACGATTTGATCGTCTCATAGTGGTTTTATTATTCTCTTTTTTCTAGCTACGTAAGCTTATATAGACCTTAATTATTGAAGAGAGTATTAATAGAGTTTTGAGGAATGAAAGAAGTCGAAGAAGTGGATGGTAGAATTACAAGAGAGGGAAAAATGAGGAAAAATAAGAAGCATAGACCATTTATATTGAAGCAAAGTAGAGACGAGGTAATGGGCTACATAAATGATTTCTCGTAGGAAAACTTCAAAACCGTAAACTATTTACGGTCCATGTAACAAGTCCATTAAGACAAATTATTTTTTCAGAATTTCTTATTTGCCCTAATCTTTTATAATGATCTTTCAAATATGATTTTCTTCTTCTTCCTGATTTTTTCACGATCGTTGTTTCCGAGTTATTCATCTCGTCTTTTATATATCTTTCATCTTGATCATTCGAGTTATTCTGAGTTATTTTTCGTAATTTTCGACAACATTCGCTCTGATATCCATTATCTTCGATAACATCATTTCTCTTCTTGTCATCTTGGACAATCAAGATCGTGTATACTGCTCTGTTGATATCATCTCAATATTTTTTGGTTTCAGTGAGTATTTTAAATATCGTTTTTCTTTGAACTATTTAGTTGATTATAAAATTTCGTTCAAAATTATATATTTCGATGTGAAGATAGAATGTTTAGTATATGTAGGGTATTACTGTAAGACATCCTGTATTTGGTTATGAAGATCGTTGAAAGTTTTGATTACTGTTTATGTTTAAGAATTTATATTTAATATGAATGTCGTTTGAGTTTTTTGTTGTTTGTAAGAATTTAAGGTTTTTTATTTCGTTTTGAACTTTAAGAATCACTGTAAGATGTGTATATCATTATGGAGATCGATAGTTTGAAGTTTGTCAGGATAATTTTCATTGAATTACATGATCGTTTACCTCTATCAACATGATCGTTTAACAATATACAGATGATCGTCTTGTTATATGAACACGATCGTTCATCTTTATGAACATGAAAATTTTCAATATTTTGTATGATCCGGATCTTTAAACGATTTTATATCAAATTCAATATGATTGTTTAAATGATGAGTGTCTAAAAAAGATCGTGTATCAATTTCAATAAGATGGTTTAAATGAATAGTATCTTTAAACGATCGTGTATCAAATTGGATATGATGGTTTAAACGATCAGTGTCTTTAAACGATCGTTTAATTTATTAACTTCTTTGCACGATGGTTTAAACGATCAATGTCTTTAAACGATTGTTTAATTTATTATATACGATCGTGTATTGTGTTAAACGATCGTTTAGTATTCTCTTATTACATCTAAATACTTAATTATATTTTCTTTTTTTCCAGATTAAAATGTCTATTCCTATTGTTGTTTTTTATGGAGGTTAATGGAATGGTTGCAATGTTTATGAGAATTACTTAGTGTCTGAAATTTTGGTAGATATGCGAGTCAGCTTTAATTCTTTGGTTGCTTTGATATGTGAACAACTTGAATTGGATGTATCAGTAGAATTATCTGTTTTACTTGATTTTGGTAAAAGTAATGTTCAAACTATGGTGCCGATAAAGAAGGATAATGATGTTGCTTGGTATTTAGCTTTTGTTAAAGATGCAACTAGTAGACATCCATTAGTTGCCCATGTAAGTGTTGATTGTTTGGAAACGTCTTCTTCATCTAGTAGTGTACAGGGAAATGTTGATATGTCACCGAATATAGGTTTTTCTTCTTCTGTTTTAAATGATGAAGTTATAAGAGACGTCTCTTATTATTTTGATTTGAAGGAAAAAAGTTTATTTGAAAGTAAAGAAGTGCTTTCAAAGTGTTTTTGCATAATAGCAGTGAAGAACAACTTTCAATTTAGGACTACAGTATCAAATTTGAGGTCTCTTGAATTTAGATGTCTGCAAGAAGGCTACAAATGGTATATAAGAGCATCTCATTATAAGAAGAGTGATTTGTGGATGCTACGAAAATACACTTTTAACCATGATTGTCCATTGAGTACTGCCCAAAGTTCTCACATACAAGCTTCTTCAACTGTAATTGGCAATTGTTTGATAGATGATTTTAGATTCATGTCTACTGATCGTTACATTCCTAAAGAGATTGTGCATAAGGCTCGTACAAATCTTGGAGTTAATATAAGTTATCAGAAAGCTTGGAGGGCAAAAACATATGGTAAAGATATTACACGGTGACACAGTTGAATCGTATGCATTGATTCCAAGATTCTTTGATAAATTGGTTGAATCTAACCCAGGTATGATCAGTTTTTTATATCAAATTTAAATTGATTTGCAGATAGATGTGGATAGACTAATATCATAGTCTATCTAGATAGACCAATATTGGCATCTTTGATATTCTTTCTGTTCTTTTTTGTTTATGCTGATAGAAATGTGTTTTTAATTATTATAGGTACATGTACTGCTTTAGAAATGGATGATAGTGGTCATTTCAAGTTTTGTTTTATGACTTTTGGTGTATCAATTGAGGGGTGGAAATATTGTAGACCTATTATTTCTGTTGATGGGACACTTTTGAAGTGTAAGTTTGATGGCATCCTATTAACAACCACATCACAAGATGGTAACAATCAAATCTTCCCTCTTGCTTTTGCCATTGTAGATTCTGAAAATGATGCATCATGGACATGGTTGTTTGAGAAGATACGAAGTAGTTTTTTAGAGTGAGCTAATTTATTCATTGTTTCTGATAGGCATCTTAGCATCCCCAAAGGAGTTTTAAGAGTGTTTACTGATGTTGAGTATTATGTGTGCACAAAACATCTTTTAAGTAACTTGAAACTCCATTTTAAAAATCTACTACTTGATAAGTATTTCTTTAGCTGTGCTTATGCCTACACTGTTGAAGAATTTGAGTACCACATGAGATGCATGAAGTTTGTTTGTTCAAATATTAGAGATTATCTTAGTAGTGTTGGTTTTGAGAAGTTGTCTCGGGCATATTCACGTAGACAAAGGTATAGAATGATGACATCAAATTGTGTAGAAAGTGTAAATTCAATGTTTAAAGATCTTAGAGAACTACTTGTGACAACGATACTTTGTTTAATTAGGAATGTATTGCAAAAGTGGTTTTATGAACGAAGTAAAGCTGCTTCTACAATGAAGAGTCATTTAACTTCTTGGGCTGAGAACATTCTACGTTTAGAACATGAAAAGTCAAGAAGATTATTGGTAAGATTTTACATTTTTTTTTTATCTCGAATAGTTAGAGATAGATTGCTATGTTTGTCTATCCAAAAGATAAAGATAGCAATTTATCTGTTCCTGTCTCAGATAGGCACTGATAGATTGATATCTATATATATCTGATGTATACAGAGATTGAAATCTATTTCTTCTTATGTTATTAATTGTCTTTATTTGTGTTATGTATTAGGTTGATCCAATAAGTACAACTGAATACCAAGTAATAGATGAAAATCAACAGTTTATTGTGAAGGTAAACGTGAGATGTTGTAGTTGCCGAGTATGGGATGTTGAAGAAATTCCTTGTGCACATGCTCTTGTTGTTCTACGGATGCTTAATTTAGATACCTATTATTATGTATACACGTTTGATATTAAATTTGATGGGGAGTTGATATTGTTTAGACATTAGATATTTAAATGATCGCTTAATATTTTTTATGTTTATTAAGAAGATTGTTTAGACTTTACTAAACGATCGCTTAAAGATATATGCACGATCTTTTACATTAGTGTGATACATATAAACGATCGCTTAATATTCTTCACTTGTACGTTAGGAAATCACTTAATATTTTTCTAGATATTAGTGTGGTTTATAGAAACGATCGCTTAATATTTTTTATGTTTATTAAGATGATCGTTTAGACTTTACTAAATGATCGCTTAAAGATATATGCACGATCTTTTACATTATTGTGATACATATAAATGATCGCTTAATATTATTCACTTGTACTTTAGTAAATCGCTTAATATTCTTTTAGATATTAGTGTGGTTTATATAAACGATCGCTTAATATTTTTTATGTTTATTAAGATGATCGTTTAGACTTTACTAAATGATCGCTTAAAGATATATCCACGATCTTTTACATTAGTGTGATGCATATAAATGATCGCTTAATATTCTTCACCTGTACTTTAGGAAATCGCTTAATATTCTATTAGATATTAGTGTGGTTTATATAAACGATCACTTAATATTTTTTATGTTTATTAAGATGATCGTTTAGACTTTACTAAATGATCGCTTAAAGATATATGCACGATCTTTTACATTAGTGTGATACATATAAATGATCGCTTAATATTCTTCACCTGTACTTTAGGAAATCGCTTAATATTCTTTTAGATATTAGTGTGGTTTATATAAACGATCGCTTAATATTTTTTATGTTTATTAAGTTGATCGTTTAGACTTTACTAAACGATCTCTTAATATTTTTTATGTTTATTAAGAAGATCGTTTAGACTTTACTAAACGATCGCTTAAAGATATATGCGCGATGAGTATTTCTGTACACGAATGTTTTTATATTTTTATACAATTTTTTTGTGATATGTAACTAAACGAATACAAACATTAACTCAAAAGTACAAGAACCAAATATATATTTATTTGCCCAAAGTTCTAGTACATACTGTTGTTTAAACAGTTTCATGTTTTCCACAGTTAGACAATCATGGTTAGCATTTGTTATAAGACATTCAATAAATTTAGAACAGAAAATGCCACAATCCAATGAACGCCCTTTCTGTAATGTGGTATTCGACCTAAGTACTTGCCAAGGGCCGTATTTGAATCGTTTTGAATGGAGGTCCACTCCAATTGCAATTGTGAGTGAGTCGATGCATCGTGTAGGCATTTAAAAAGCTTGATCAACAAGTTTCTTCTCAACATAATTTGACATCGAGTCAAACACGTAGATCTTGCATTTCCTCATATCAGCTGCAATAGCCAACCAGTGTTCTCTTATGTTGATGCAGCCAATCACGTAGTTGATATCTCCCCACCCTGGGTTTTCTTAGAAGTCACCAACAGTTGTGTTTAAATAATATTCCAAATCTTCTTCTGTCCATAGATTTAAGTTTGCTGTTGTGTCTCTTTCAATCAGCTTTCTTATTGTTTGTTGTCAGCAGATGAGTATCAAAAAGACGTTGCCAAACTATGCAGTGTGGCTTATTAATTCTAGTCTTGAAGAACAAGTAAAAAAATTTAGTCAGGATAGAATTATGCAGTTTAACTTCTATACAAAAAAAAAAAAGTTTAAAGAAAAACAACTTACTATAAACGCGGAATCTATTGCTCTAAAAGTATACGTGAAAAGTTTCTTGATATACAACATTTTTTTCTGCAAGTGGGATAATAAAAAATCGATGGTCTACAAAGAAAATTAAACGATCGTTTAGTGAATGGAAGGAGAGTATAAGTGATCGTTTAGAAAATACAAGTGATCATTTACTTAATAAGCGATTGTTTAGAAAATACAAGTGATCGTTTACTTACTAAGCGAATGTTTAATATATTTAAACAATCGTTTAGTGAATAGAAGCGATCGTTTAGAAAATACGAGTGATCGTTTACAATATTTTTTCGTACTAAGCGATCGTGTAATATATATAAACGATCGTTTGGTTAGAAAAAGTATGTTGTACTCGATCATGTATTTTTAATATAAAATGAAATTTGGAAAAGAGTACTTACGTCTCCTAGTATCCATGTGTTTTCTTCAAGCTTTTTGAAAAAATCTTTCTTTCTGATTATGGAGACTACTTTCCTTTCTTCATGAGTTGTTTTTCTTGATCTTTTCCATTCTAAATATTCGTTCCACAATTTTTCATTCACTTGCCACATGAGATTATATCTATCTACATCAATGATTTCGACATCTGGGACAGGTATTGTCGGTTCTGATATAATCTTAGTAGATGTTGCGGGTGGATTAACTTGTTGATCTTGATCCGACACCTTTTTATTTGCCATTTTACATAGCTTTCTTCTCTTAATTGGTTTTTGTTGTTCATTTATTTCCTATAATGCACAATGTTGTTAACTAAGGAAAAAAATAAAAAACAATAATAATTATTGCAAAGTACTTCAGAGTTCTTTTATATACATATCAATATAGGTTCTAAATGAATTGTAGAACTTGCTTTCTGCGTTACTGGTTCATTTTCAACCAAAGTAACAACTTCATTATTTTTTTGAATCTCAACATGTTGTTTTGTTGTTTCCTGTAATGTATGATATTAGATAAGTAACAAACTATTAATTTAAAGGACTACACATTTTGTTGTGTATACATACCAATTGAGATTCTATTTTTTCAGTTGAGGTAGATTGCTGCACATTTCCAATTGTTTGATCCTTAATTACTTGTTCCTTTTTTTTCTTTTTCTATCTCAACCAAAGTAACTGGTTGATCATTTTTTTGTATTTCTTAAAATGCATAATATTAGATAAGAAAAAAACTCTTAATTCAAAGGACTACACAGTTGTTGTGTATACATACCAATTGAGATTCTTCATTTACAATTGAAATTGATGGTGTCACTTCATGAATTTGTACAGTTTGATTCAATGGAGTCATTGCAGGTTGGTTGAGAGTACTACTTAATGATGGTAGTATCTCACAAAGTGGAAGAGGTTGGCTCACAAGTGGAAGGGTAGTAATCATTTCTGACATGTCTTTTTCTTTCTAACTTTGAGCATTTAGATTATCCGATATATCTCTTATAGTCAATAGCAAGTTTGCATCCCTGTCGTCTATGCTTATATCTCTACCAAATTCCTCTTGATGTTCCCTAAACAAAATGAGAAAAAAAATGAGAATAAGAAAAAAAATACAATTGTTACTTATTTAGAATGTAAGCAATTTTCAACATTATAAAGCAGTAAACAATGAATGAAATGTTAACCTTTAAGTTTTCACGTTATGATCTTGAGTGTGTTGTTCTTCAACATATGGCTGGTCATTGCTCATCATATCTTCTCTATTCTGATGATCATCATTTTTGTCCATATTGTCTTGATTAAATCCATCATGAAGATCATATTGGAAATGATGAGTATCATCATTGCCTTGATTTTGATTTTGACTTTGATTCTGATAAATAAATAAAAATGAAAATAAAATAAAAAAATGATTGCTAAACGATCTTGTATAAAAAAGTAAACGATGATGTATAATACCTAAACGATCGTGTAACTATGATAAAAGATCGTTGAAATTTGATAGACGATCGGATATTTTAGTTACATGATCGTTTATTTAAATAACTGATAAACGAAATACTTTTTGAAAACAAAGTTTATCTGGAGCAATCTCTCCAGTATTTGCTTCATTTCAAACAGCTTCAATGACCGCTTTTTGATTGTGTCATCCATCCTATAGACTATAGAAGTTAACGTGGATACATCCTTATGAACTTCTTTGATCTCCTTTTTCCGTCTTTTGTAGGATTTTGAATGACTTTGTTGTTTTTTGTCACTGGTCTGCGACTTTTCTTCTTGGTCATTGGATGCATTTCGGACTCATCAGCCACTATTTGTCTTTTTTTCCTTCGTGGTGACAGTTGTGGAGATGAGGTGGATTGCAAGTTGTTTTTGTCCAATGATTGATTGTTTGTTGTATCATTAGAAGTACTATTATCACTGTTGTTAATATCTGGCATGGATTCATCATCCTCAATTTTCATGTTATCATCCCCTTGAATTTGATTGTCCATGAAAGCTTTCTCTTGGGTTGATAGCTTCAATTTAGGTTTAACAACAGTCTGCAACGTTACAATCAAAGAATTGTTAATATAAACAATCAAAGAATTGTTAAGCTAAATGATCGTATATGTTAAATGTAAACGATCGCGTAATTGTATTAAACGATCGCTGACAAGTTTTACTTACATTTTTGTTGTCAAATATGTTCTTCTGCAACATTTTGTAAGATGGAGCTTGTGTACTATTCCATCTCAATATCCTAGGGATTGATCCCTTACTATTTCTTGTGGCCAGGTGCTCACTTGCAGTTGAAAGTACTTCATAAGCCCATACCTAATACATTTAAACAAATATGTTAAACTTTGATGTTTAATTTGCATTTAATTAATGTGTATAAACAAAAAAAAAATCACATGAAAAGCAAGCACGTAGCCTTTGATGTTTTAGTATGCCACTGCTTTGGAACTTCTAGTCTTCTTTAGCTCATATGCTTCTTTTTTCCTTTGTAGACTTGTCTGCAAACTGTTGAGCAGACAAGTGTAAAAGAAAGTTAATCAATCGAAGCTTTTAAATACTTCTTCATCATCAACTCGTCCCAAAATATCCATGTCAAACTGTGTTTTCTTATCCTTTCCGACCATCACAGTTTCTATATAGCCAAGGTGACCTTCACAGCATCGTGATCATTTGTAAACTCAAAATTGTTGAAAATTTCCTCAAATTTCAAGCATGTTATTATTTTCTTATTTTCTGATTCGAATATAAGGCTTTGTAGGCGCTTGTTATCATAATCTTTCTCCAATGTTGTGTTTGTTGGCCACAATCTAGTTATGATGTTGAATTCCTTTTGGGTGAAATGGACGTTTTTCCCTAAAACTGAAAAATAGATTCCATCTGCGTTGGCTTCTTCAGGTATCTGACTCAGCAAGAAATGATGGATAAACTGGTCGTTGAAGACCATGTTGACATTTAGCAATGGACCAAAAATTGTTTTATCAAACATTTGCAGCTGTTCCTTAGTCAGTTTATTCTTAATAAGACTGCCAATTTTGTGCACTTGGCATGAGACAGTGGCAGGGAAATACTTGTCGCTAGGTACAACCATCCTGAAAATAATGATCAGAATATACTTTCGTTATGTACATGATTGTTTATAAAAAATTAAACCATAAACCCTAAAATTAAACTATTGTTTACTTGATGTAACAGATCGTTTAATCCAAACAAAAAGACATTTGTAATATATTTATCAATCTGGAGAATAGAAGTTTAAACGAATCCGAAAACCTAAACGATTGAAAATAAGAATTTAAGAACAAAATGATAGTTTTTCAAGACATAAGTCGAAACGTTTAAAATATAAAGAAGGAAAAGTGTAATGTTATAGTAGGAAAAGTTCAGCAAAATACCTTTTGTTGTTGAAGAGAAAAATGAACTGAGAGAAAAATGGAATTGGAAATCTTTGAGACGAAATGCTGAGTGATCAGTGCGTTTGTGTATTACGAAGTGGCGAAAAACGAAGAAGGCGAAACATATATATTAGTTGTTTTTACCAAATGGGCAATATTGTAAATTCATGTACTTTTTTTAAAATATTGAATCGCATTTTTTACTGTTTAATATATATATATATATAAACGATCATGTAATTAAGTTAAAACGACCTTTTAAAAAATGTTATTGATCGCGTTGTTAAACGATTGGAAAAGCATATAATGTTAAACGATGATGCTGTACAACTAAATGATCGTGTAGGATATCATTTATAAGGTGTTGTTAAATGATGATGTTGTACAATTTACGCGATCGTATAATATATTATTTAAGCGAATATGTATATATGCGATTAAACGATGGTATTGTTGAACATGAACGATCGTGGTAATAAATGTAATTGATCCCTTTGTACGTTTTACAAGATAGTGTAGGATATAAAGAGTGAAATGGAATATGGATTTATCAAGTATAAAATAAAGAATTTTTTGAAACTTAAATTTAATGATTTGAAGCTTTACAAACATTATAAATCATCTCTAAAATATTGAGAAATTTGTAGGTTGAAGGATGGAGCAGTATTAATGTATTCTTGAGTTGACATTCTTCTTTTGTTTCTCTTGCTGCTTTCTCCTTGTGTTCAGACTTTTGTATTTTTTTGTTGACTAACATTATTTTCCTTTTGCATTTCTTTAATTTCTCTCTTGTTTCCTTTTGTTTCAACTTCTTCTGGTTCTTGACTGCTACCAGTGTCAATTTCTTCTTGTGGTTATTGACTGCTATCAGTGTCAATTTCTTCTTCAGTTTCAGTTCATCTTCATCAATCAACTTTTGTTTTCCTTTTGTTGTATCTTTTGTATTTTCTTCCCCTTGTTTTTCAATTCTTTTTCTTCAACGATTACAATATTTTTCAATTGAATCTGATTTCGTTTTGTTTTGTCTTATTGACTCCTATTTTCAACTTCTTCTTCTTTTTCTCCATCTTTAAATTCAATTATCTGAATGTAAAAAGAGAATGTACTGTCAAAATGATTGTGCAAAATGTAGACAGCCATGCAATATAAAGATCGTTTAAATATGTATATACGATCATGAAAGCAGCTGAGTAGCAAACAATTAAAAAATATATAAATTAAAGAATTACAAACTAAACGAACAGTCGTGTGAAATATATAAAAGATCATTTAGTTATTTTAAACGATCGTGTAGTTATGTTAAACGTTCGTTTATATATTTCACACAATCGTTTAGTTATAAATATGTATATACGATCTTGAAAGCAGCTAAGTAGAAAACAATTAAAAAATATATAAATTAAAGAATTACAAACTAAACAAACAGTGGTGTGAAATATATAAACGATTGTTTAGTTATTTTAAACGATCGTTTAGTTATTTTAAACGATCGTTTAGTTATTCTAAATCTGTAGTTGTTATTGTTTCCAAACTACTTTGTGATTCCTTAACAACAGCTTCCTGTAAAGAAAAAGAAACAACATAATCGTGTTTTATTTTATTTGGAAATTGAGGAACATTAAACAAAATAAAGGAGTGCAAAATGAATAAGGCACTAATCGTAGGGCAATTTGTTGTTGCATACTTCACCATTGTATTAACTTGTTCATCATCATCAAGAAGATCAAGGCTACAAGTAGGTGGTCTATTTTTCTCCAGGACTTTTGTATATGCAACTTCTTTCTCATTCTGTTGTTGTTGAAGTTTAGCTGATGGTGGTGGAACATTCAAGCTTGACATAACCATTGTCAACATGCATTCTATTTCTTTTATTCCTTCTCTTAATAATATTTGTTCTGTTTCTATTTTTTCTTGATTTTTTATGATTTCACTTATTTCATTTAAGATTTTATTTGTTTCATTGTTTTTTTTCATTTCTTTCTCTTTTTTTTTCCTATTGCTCTGCCTTTTCTTTTCTTTCCTGGTTCTCAATATTTTTGAAATATCTCAAAATTGTTTAAGACTCTTCTTCTGATGAGTCTAGAGGTGTCATGGAGAACTACAAATAAAATGATATTAGATTATTAGTGAAAAATTGTTAGCAAAGGTATTGATAAACAGTGATAGATTTATATCATCATCTATTCAAGATAGAGATGGATAGAAAATCTTTCATTGTCTATCTGAATAGACATATATATGAGCATGCTCTAAGTTTACTTACATTCTCAAATTAAAAAATGTCGATGTTTAGAGTCCTCCAGTCACTTGTTTCCAAATATTCCTATCTTACAATTGGTGGCCCTTCCGTTGCAAGCTTTCTTCCAAATCCAACATCTAAATTGAAAAGTGTAACGCCCAAAACTTTTTTGAGGTAAATTTTATCTTTTTATGTAAATTTTTGGGAATCTAAAAGCTTTGGTGTTAATTTTTTTAGCTGGTTTTGAAGAGGGAAGAAAAAGAAATCGAAGGGTATAAATTTTTTTTATATAATATAGTATAAAATAATATAATAATAATATAATATAAATATTATTATTATTATTATTACTTATATATTATTAATGTTCTTATTTAATTTAAATATATATATATATATATATATATATAATATTTTTTTAAAAATAAAAACCCTAAACCCTCCCTTCGCCCGCGCCCCCCCCCCCCCCCCCCCCCCCCCCCCCGTCCTCCTTCTTCCTCTTCCCGTGCGTCTTCTTCTTTTTCATTCTCCTTCTTCAGCCGACGCAATGCCCATCTCTTCTTCTCCTTCTTTTCCGATCAACACTGACCTGCAGCCACCGTACGTTGAAGTTTCTCATCGTCGTCGCCTCGCCACCAGTCCCTTCGCTTCCGTTCGTTTTCACCGTCGGCCCTCTCAATCTCCACTTCGTATCTAGCCAACGCCACCGCCGTCACTGTCCGTTCGTTTTCACCGTCGTGCGTCCCCTCCGTTGGCCTTCCGCTGCGTTGAAGCAGAGCCGATCGTTGAACTTCTCCAAGTCGCAAAACGCCACTGCCGTCGAGTGTCCGAAGACCCGTCGCTCGTGGTTGCCCCAGCTTCAAGCTGACCCGACCCGAGCCACCCTCTTCCAATGCCCGCGCCACAAGCCGAGCCGAGCTGAGGATTGAGTCGAGCTGCGTCGCGAGTCGAGCCGCGAGCCGAAGACTGAGCCGAGCCGCGAGCCGAGTCAAGCCGAGCTGAGCCACGAGCCGCGAGCCGCGAGCCACTAGCCGAGAGTCAAGCTGAGCTGAGCCGCGAGCCGAGAGTTGAACCGAGCCAAGCTGAGCCACTTAAGCCATTTTCTTTCCACTTCGGGTCACGGTGAGCCTTCGGTAAGAATCATTTAGTGAGTTTCCTAATGTTGCGATAACCGATTCTTGTTTAGATTTTGGGTTAAGACATGGTCCTACCTTTCGTTCCTTGAAGGTATTAGGGAGTTGACGTTCAAGTTCTCGGGTTCTACGATAGGCTTATTTGGAGATAGCTCTCTTTACTCGGGTAAGCCGACGAATGTTGTTTGAACGATTTAAAAAGTGACTTTTACTAGTGTCATCGTTTAAACCCTTATGATTTTCGTTTAGGTGGATTCGTTGGGCGTGGACTCGATCAAGGGGCATAACCAAGTTTCAGGTAAGGGATTTCTTACTGTTGGACCTTGGGATCGAGGCTGGAAACGTAGTAATCCATAGGGGATTATACGTTAGTAACTGTACTGAATGAATTGACGCATGTTTTACTAATACATATCACTTATATGCTCTTGTCTGATTAAAGGTAGCGTGACCGCTAGTTGTATTAGCTTGTGTTCCATCGTGTGTAATGAGTTGTTTACGGATAGTCACTGATGCCCGGATGTTCTGTGTATTGTAGTCGTGTTGGTGGGTTACGTTGTGAACTGGAATTGTATGTCGGTGGACTTTAAAGTCTTAATGTTAGGTATGTGGTAGTTTATTGTTCGGATATTGGTTATTGAGTTATGTCGTGGAAGGACTAAGAGTCCGATTCTGATTTGACTAGTTGACTGGATCTAAAGAATGTCACAATGATGTGTGAATTGGATATGCATATAGCAACTGAGGATATAGTTGTTTAAACTTATACTGTCTGACTGGTGAAGCCTATGACGAAATTGTTAGTATGAACGTTGTCAGAGTGTGACTGTTGTATATGGTTTAGTATGGACTGAGGGGTAACGGTTAGCTTCATCTATGGGGTAGTGTACCTTACTGATATGTGCATCCTTCGGGATCACTAGACTGATATTTGCATCCTTCAGGATCACTAGACTGATACATGTATTCTTCGGGATCACTAGACTGATACGTGCATCCTTCGGGATCACAAGACTGATGTGTGCGTTCTACGTAACCACTAAACTGTTTATGTAGGGTACCCCTGAATAGGAAGTTAACTGTTATTCCCTAACAGGCCCAGTAGTGGGTCCCTTACTGGGTATATCTTATACTCACCCTTTTTCCTCTTTAACTTTTCAGGTAAGGGTACAGCGAGGGGCAGACCGACGAGGGGCAAGAAGGATGCGTGAAGGCCATATGGACGCGTCTGGTTTTCTTTATGCTTCCGCTGATGTATTGTTGTTACTTGTTATTTTTATTGTCAGATCGAGTCACGGTTAGAATATTTGGTTTGTGATTTTGTGTTTGATGATTTGAACACTATATTTTGGAACTCTCGTGAATGTGATTTAAAATAGGGCCCGAAACTGCTTTTGTAATGTTTTAAATCATTTTTAATGAATCGTAACCGGTCCTTTATGAGTTTGTGTGTTTTATGGTCGAGTCTTAGTACTGAGTAGTGACCTCAGCTTAGTCCGGAAAGTTGGGTCGTTACAAAAAGTCTTGGTATTTTCTCAAAAGTCCAATAAACTAAAGCTAGGGAAAACCCATGAAGGTATACAACATCCTTGTCTCTGTATGATGCTTTTTTCAAGAACTGATATGTTAGAATGTATGATAACCTCGCCCATGGATAGCTTTTGAAGATTTCTTCATTATCAAATATGTCTATATGTAGGAGATTTATGTGGTTGTGTTGCTATTTAGGAATTAAAAATGCTTATAAGATATAGAGGTTAACTAGTTTTACTTTCAATGATTCTTCCTCGTTGCACAATGCTTTGAAAGTTCTTTCTATATCTCTTATTGTTATAAAGTCATCATAATGGAAAAACGCATTTTTCAGATCATTTTCTTTTCTTTCTCCTAGATTTAACTCAGGGAATTTGTGACATTTTAGTCTAGTCACAAAACAAAAGTCTTTCAGCCAAAATTCTGCTATATGTCTATTGAAGTTGAAAGCAAGGACATTGGTTTTTTTTTTTTTTTTTTTTTTTTTTGTATGGCATTGTTTTCTTAATAGAAAATTTAGGAATTTTGTTGGTATTTTGGCCATTTTAATGTTAAGGAACTGACCAAAAGGACTGTTTGTCAAAACTCAAGACAAAATCATTTTGTCTATTTTTGACTTTATCTGATTCAATGTTTCTAAGCTGTAGTATACAGTAATTCTACGGGTTTTTTGTTTATCTTCGATAATAATGTCATTTGGATAGTGTTTCACCTATTGAATGACATAATAAATAGTATGTTACAAACAAGGGCAAGTTTAAACAAATTGAGAAATGCAGAGCGTTATAAAGAAAAATATACACAAATATACAACACTATATAGACAGATATTCACATTCTAGCTTGTTACCTTTATTCCTTTTTCTTTCTTTTTTTTTTCTTCTGTCTTTGCTTTACACCTTATTGTTTTGTTACACGATGCTTGTTTATTCTTGCTCACCATCTATTTGTAAAAAAGAAGACTAATATACATAATATTCAATGAAATATATACAAATAGTATAGAAACAGACATGTTTGTATGTGGCATAGATTGCGATAGATATAGATTGAACGAAATGAATATAGATTAAGGCCTGTTTGTATGCGATATAAATCATGGTACATATATGTGGATGGTGGAGATAGATCGAAATAAATATAGACTCAGACCTTTTTTATTCTTGCTCACCATCTATTTGTAAAAAAGAAGACTAATAAATTATATTAATTGAAATATATAAAATCAGTGTAGAAATAGACATGTTTGTATGTGTGATAGATCGCGATAGATATAGATTGATCGAAATAAATATATATTAGGATCTTTTTGTATGCGATATAGATGGTGCTAGATATATGTGGATGATGGAGATAGATCAAAATTAATATGGATTTAAACCTTTTTGTATGCAAGTCAGATCGTGAATCGCGACAATTCTGTTGAAGTAGTTACTAGGATGTAAACGATTGACGACGAAGACGATGAAAGAAAAAGTATGAGCAAGTTCCTTTACCTTTTTATAGCCCCTTTATTTGGATGGCATTTTTGTAATTACGATTTATTGGAGTTTCTGTAAATTTTCTTTTATAAACGATCGTTGAAATTTCTCTACATGATCGTGTATACTTAAATTTTTTCGTCATCTTTTACTGTTTATTACCTTATCGTTTATATATATGATTATCGTTTATATAATATACAAAATCATGTATGCTTATTGTTTATATTTACAAATGTGATCAGATGAACAATCGTTAAAGTATATTGTTATCGTTTAGCGTTTATTGTTGATCGTTTAGCGTTTATTGTTGATCGTTTATGTATTTGGTAATTTACGAGATCGTGTATCAGTTGTATATTATTCTACACGATGCTGTCAAATAATCGTTTATTAACATTAGTCGCGCGTGCTGACGATTAATCGGGCGTTTCTTGGGGTATATTTGGTATTTCGCATTGTGGGCCTATGAGCTTTTTCCGTTTCTAAAATTGTTCTATAGAGTGCAAATAACTTACCGCTTTGTTATATTATTAAAAAGACTCCTTTCTCTTAAGATTTTTTTTTTTAAGAAAACAAAGTTAAAAGGATACTAATGTAACTTTTGATAGTCGACCTAAAACTATTTTTGAAAAAGAAAATGACTAACTGTTTTTGTTTTATGATAATAATATTTTTTATTTTAGGGTATTCCTGAAACTTTTTGAAACTTTTAAGGGTGGTAGTTTTTAGGGGAATTTACAAAACAGATAAAACAAGTTACAATAATTAAGTCTATAGCATACAAATTTATTGTTTACAAACATGGAAAAAACAAAGCCCAACCCACATGTACAAAATGTAAAAAGTCATAAATGCCTACGTTACTGATATACATTTCATACACTTGATACACGCCTGATACACCTAATATCCTTTGATACACTTAATACTCCTTAATACACTTTATATACATTTGATACTTCTTGATATCCTTTGGACCTTGGTACACTTGATGCGCCATGATACTCTTTAATACACTCGATACCCTTTGATACACCTGAAACACCTTGATACCCATAATACTCTTTGTTACATTTGATTCTTCTTAATACACTTAAAGGCTTCACTGATGAGTTTGATACACTTGATGCAATACTAATAAACTTGTTATGCTTCATTGGAACACTCAACAAATTTGATACGCTTGATGTACGTGATACAAGTTTGATACACTTGAAGCCTGCAGATACACTTAGTATTCTTCACTGATACACTTGATCGATTAAATACACTTGATATGCTTGAACTCTTATTTATACACTAAATACACTATTGATATACACTTAGTACTTGTAAACTTGATAATAATTCACTTTACTGATATGCTGATATGTTGATATACTTTACTAATATATTGTTGATATACTTGATAATCATGCACTGAGTTATATCATTCATATACTTCATAAAATTTGAAAAAAAAAAACGAAATTACGTGGTAAGTATATCAACTAACTAATACATATAATATAAGTACATCACAACAATGATATACAAAACTGATACAAAGTAAAACCAAACACAACCAACATAAAGAAAAATAAAACAAAATCATTTTAAATCAAAACCAACTTAAAATACAAATCAAAGAAAGTAGAGAAAAATCACAAACGAAGTTAAATTATTCTGATAATCAATCATTATATTTCATATTTCTATTAATGTATCATTGATATCCTAAAATCAAAATTAAGACATGAAGAACAAATCGTTTTTCCCCTATTAAAAAAAGGATGATTAGAGCATTAAAAAGTGGAAAAAGAAATAAAGGATGATTAAGGTATTCAAAAGGAGAGAAGAAATAAGTTATTGAAGATTAGTTTGGGAATAATAACATATTTAAGATGCAGAGTATTTTAAAAAGTGAAAATTTTACCATATTTGCAAAATTTTAAAACAATGTATTATATTTACTATATTATATTCTCAAAAGGCTACCAATTGCAATTTTCCTATTTTGTAAACAAATGAGTATTCATAAATTAATTTATCCACAACTAAGGACAATAGGATTTTATTTTATTATTTTTTAAGTTTATAGGTACTATTAAAAATTATGGAAGCTTATAGATATCTTGGGAAATAAAGTACAAAGTTGAGGGTATATTAACATCCGAATGCATATGTTAAAAAGATACGTACGTAAGTACGTGTGTGTGTGTATGTATGTATGTGTGTGTGTATGTATGTATGTATGTATGTATGTATGTATGTATCTATATATATATATATATATATATGTATGCACCCTTGAGAAAATTTTCAAAATTAAATTTTAGTTTTATACTACCTCTAATTTATTGCTTGGCCACATCAATATGACATGTTTTTAAAAGGACTTTTCTCAAAAATATAATAAATTGACAAAATATTTACAGTCTATAAAATAATTTTGAAAACAGAAAAAACACACATTCCCACAATGAAAAATATCAAAAATGCCTCAGTAAAACATGATTAATCGACCATACGTGCCACTGTAATTTTTCTTCTATATGATCATGATATGCAATTGTGTAGTAAATGAAATACGATCGTCTATGCAATGATACATGATCGTGTAGTTCTTTTTAACAATGAGAAAAATGTTTCGTGTAATTCTTCTTCTAAACGATCATGATACGCAATCGTGTAGTAAATGATACACGATCGTCTAGAAAATGATACACGATCGTGTAGTTTTTTTTAACGATGGAAAAATGCTTCGTGTAATTTTTCTTCTAAAGGATCAACGTCACATAAGATCAGCATGCAACTCCTCTAGACTAATCTATGTATTTTAGCCACCATCAATGCATAATCAGTAGATACATGCAACACTCTTAAATTTTCATTCGAAAATCTAGTAGTAGAATCTCTTACTTAAAAAGGATTAAATTTCTGTGCAAAATCTTGGATGCCAACAAAATTATCAATTTAATTAACCTTAGCTTTCCCAACTTATCCAAATTTGGGTTTGAAATCCAACTCCAACTTATTGGGAAAAGCCACATAATTAAATTAACCTAAACATATGAAAAATAATTAATAATTTTACTTAATAAAATTATCAATTATGTCCAAAGAGTAATTCATGATGAGCATGCAAACAACTATCATATTTTTCCATGTAAGCATTCACAAGTAAGCATTCTCAAGTAACCATAGGTTACGCAAATCATTGCCCTTTATGCATTTGACAGTAGACTTAGACCAAACCAATGATTACCCTTTATAAATTATAAGTAATTCATAACTAAGCCAATAGTTATCCATCACAATTATTACAGTAACCCATAAGCTAAGCAAATAATTCATTAGTAATGGACTTATAGTAAACCATCACAATTTATTTCACAACATACCATATCAGTAATCCATAATAGACACGTAAAAAATCATCATACTTCACAACAAGCATAGACAATTCCCACAATAAGCATATGCAAATAATTATCCTTTACACCTTAGCCTAATCCAATGGCTACCATTCACAATTTAACAATAACTTTAGGTGTAACGACCCAACTTTTCCGGACTAAGCTGAGGTCACTACCAAATACCAAAACTCGACCATTAAACGTAAAATTTAAAACGGACCAGATACGATTCATTAAAACAGTATAAACCTTACAAAAGACAGTTTCGGGCCCTATTTTAAATAATTCAAAAAGTCACAAAATAAAATGTCAAGTCACCAGTCCAAAAATCACAGTCAAAATATTCTGACAAAATACATAGCGGAAGCGAAAAGAAAACCAGACGCGTCCATATGGCCTTCACGCACCCTTCCTGCCTCTCGTCGGTCTGCCCCTCGCTGTACCCCTACCTGAAAAGTTAAAGAAGAGAAAGGGTGAGTATAAACATACCCAGTAAGGGACCCACTACTGGGCCCGTTAGGGAACAACAGTTAACTTCCTATTCGGGGGTACCCTACATAACCGTCTAGTGGTTCCGTGGAACGCACATATCAGTCTAGTGCTCCCGAAGGATGCACATATCAGTCTAGTGCTCCCGAAGGATACACATATCAGTCTAGTGCTCCCGAAGGATGCACATATCAGTCTAGTGCTCCCGAAGGATGCACATATCAGTCGAGTGCTCCCGAAGGATGCACATATCAGTCGAGTGCTCCCGAAGGATGCACGTATCAGTCTAGTGCTCCCGAAGGATGCACGTATCAGTAAGGCACACTACCCCATAGATGAAGCTAACCGTTACCCCTCAGCCCTCACTAAACCGTCTACATCAGTCACATCTCAACGGCATT
Organism: Cucumis melo; assembly: GCF_025177605.1. NCBI lineage: Eukaryota > Viridiplantae > Streptophyta > Magnoliopsida > Cucurbitales > Cucurbitaceae > Cucumis > Cucumis melo. The sequence goes on from NC_066868.1 coordinate 12,246,135, forward strand.
CATATTACAGTCCCGCCATAGACTTTGTCAGTCAGATAGTATAGGTTTAACATCTACACCCTCAGTTGCTTTATGCATTACCGATTCGCACACCAATAGGGAAACCCTAGGTCCAATCGACTAACCAACCAAAACCGGACTCACTGTCCTTCCCCGTCCAAACTCCATGAACCACATCCAGAACAGCGTTTAATACATACCAAACCGTAACTTTAAGGTCCATCAACATGTAATTTCAATCCACAAATAGCAGTCACAGTACAATTTCATCAGACAAAATATAATATCAGTACTTAACAGTCAACACGCATACAGATATTCAGTACAGTCACTAACGTGTAATCCTCTGTGGATTACTACGGTTTTGGCCTGGACTCGGGGTCCAGTAGTAGGAAAACCCTTACCTGATAGTCGGTTATGCCCCTCGATCGAAAACTACGCTCAACAGATCCACCTAAACGAAACACGAAGGTTTTAGTGGATGGCCTTAGTAGCAGTTGATTTAAAAGGTCATCCGTTGACTTACCCAAGGAAAGGAAGCTATCTCCAACCAGGCCTACCGCGAGACCCGAGAACCCAAGTGTCAAATCTGAACTACCTTCAAGGGAGAAAAGTAGGGCCATACTTATTCCAATATTCAAGCTCTAATCAGATGTAGCAACATTAGAGAATACATCGGAACAATCCTTACCGAAAACTCACCGTGAACCGAAATGAAGGAAGGAAGGCTTAGGTGGCTCGGCTCGGCTCAGCTCGGCTCGGCTCGGCTCGGCTTGGTTCTCGGCTCGGCTCGGCGCGGCTCAACTCGGCTCACGGCTCGGCTCACTCGGCTCGCGGCTCGCTCGGCTTAGGGCTCGGCTCGGACAAGGATGGCGGCTCGGGTACGGCTCGCGGCTCGGCTTGCCCAACTCGGCTCACCCGGATCTGTGTGGCTCGGACTGGAAACGGGTTCGGGTCGGGTCAGCTTGGAACCGGGTCGGGTCGATGAAAACGGCAGCCACGGTGATCGATTTTTCCCGGCGAGCGACGGCGGCGGCGTTTCGCGGACGACACACGAGGGATGCGGGTGGCTGCTTCGTGGAGCGGCGACGAGCGGCGGTGGCGTTGGCTGGGGCTCGACGGATGACGACGAAGAGACGGGTTGCGGCTCGCGGATGGTGGCTGCGGCGAACGTCCGGCGAGGCCACGCACACCGACGGAGATGGAGATAGGGCAGAGGACGGAGACGGAGATGAAGAGACAGACGGAAACGGAAGAGAAAGCGAAAAGCGGAGGCGGAGGAGAAGAGGAAATCGGAGGCGGCGCGCGGGTTGATGAAGAAGGAGAAGACGAAATCGGGGGGGGCTGCGCGGCGCGTCTTTAGGGTCTTTCTTTTTTTTTTTTTTGTAATAAATATATATATATATATATATATATATATAAATAATAATATATATATATATATGTAATAAAATAACTAATAATAATAATAATAATAATAATCTTAATTATAATAAAAATATAAACAAAAATAATAATGATATATATATATATATATATATATATAATAAAATTAATATAAATTTATAATAGAATATTAATATATATTATTATAATAATATTAAATAAGAATATTAATATTTATTTTAAATAAAATAAAGGAAAACAAATTAACATTAAAATAATAATAATAATTTCCGATAATAATAATATAATCAATATTATATTATTATTTTACCGTTTTACCAAAACTCAAATTTCCGAACAATTTTCTTAAAAAAAATGCTAAAAATTTTACCTCGAACGTCGGGGCGTTACATTCTTCCCTCCTTAGGGAACTTTCGTCCTCGAAAGTTTTTATTCCTCGAACAGCTCGGGATAACGAGATCTCATGTCATCTTCTCGCTCCCACGTAGCCTCTTCTACCCGGTGATTCCGCCACAAGACTTTAACCAGGGGAATTTCTTTATTTCTCAACGTCTTCACCTCTCTAGCAAGCACCTCAACAGGTTGTTCAACATAGCTCAAGTTCTCATCAATCTCTAGTGGCTCGTAATCCACTACGTGGGATGGATCTGGCACGTACTTCCTCAACATAGAAACGTGAAACACATCATGAACTGTCGAGAGTGATGGAGGCAACGCCAAGCGATAAGCTACAGGGCCAATCCGCTCCAGAATCTCAAACGGCCCAACAAAACGGGGACTCAACTTTCCCCTCCTTTCAAAACGCAAGACACCTTTCATAGGTGCTACCTTTAAGAACACCTTATCTCCTATCTCAAACTCAAGGTCCTTCCGCCTCACATCTGCATAACTCTTCTGCCTACTCTGAGCGGTATTCATGCGTGATCTAATCTTCTGTATCGCTTCGTTAGTAGACTGAACTAACTCAGGGCCCATCAATCTCTGCTCACCTACCTCACCCCAGCAAACCGGGGATCTACAACATCTGCCGTACAGGGCCTCAAACGGTGCCATGCCAATAGTAGCCTGATGACTGTTATTATAAGCAAATTCCATCAAATGTAAGTGGGAGTCCCAGCTACCTGGAAATTCCAATGCACACGCTCGCAACATATCCTCTAAAACCTGGTTCAGACGCTCAGTCTGACCGTCAGTCTGTGGATGGAAAGCCGTACTAAAGTCCAACCTCGTACCCATAGCAGTCTGCAAACCCTTCCAAAATTTGGAAGTGAAACGGGCATCTCTGTCAGAAACAATCGACACTGGCACTCCGTGCAATCTCACTATCTCAGACATGTACAACTGTGCCCACTTACTAGCAGTATAGGTGGATTTACCCGGAACGAAGTGCGCTGATTTAGTAAGTCTGTCCACCACAACCCAGATCACTGTAAAACTCCTCAGAGTTCTCGGTAGCCCTGTAATGAAATCCATGGACACGTTCTCCCACTTCCATTCCGGTATGCACAAGGGTTGTAATAAACCCGCTGGTTTCTGCCTTGGTGCCTTAACCTGCTGGCACACCAAGCATTTACTAACAAATTCTGCTACTTCCCTCTTCATGTTACGCCACCAATAAACCCGCTTCAGGTCCTGATACATCTTCGTGCTACCTGGGTGCATGGAAAATGGGGAACTGTGCGCCTCAGATAATAATTCTGTCTTAACCGCACTATCTGACGGAACACAGAGGCGTCTCTCAAACAACAGTCCACCATCAGAGGATAACGAGAACTCAGCCGTTTGCCCTGCCTCTGCTAGGCCACGTTTCTCAACCAGATAAGGATCGTTATTCTGAGCATCAATGATCCTCTGCCTCAAAGTCGGCTGTACCGTCAACTGGGCTAACTGCATGGTAACTGTCCCCACTGACACTGCAATCTCAGCCCGCTCGAGATCCCGATGCAATGGGGCCTGCCGGGTAATGAGTGCTGCTGAATGTGATACTTTCCTACTAAGAGCATCAGCTACCACATTTGCCTTGCCTGGATGATACAGTATCTCACAATCGTAATCCTTCACTAACTCAAGCCACCTTCGCTGTCTCATATTCAATTCTTTCTGAGTAAAGAAGTATTTCAAGCTCTTATGATCTGTGAATATCTGTATCTTTTCACCATGTAAATAATGCCTCCATATTTTTAAAGCAAAAACCACTGCTGCCAACTCAAGATCATGTGTAGGGTAGTTCTGCTCATGACTCTTCAACTGACGAGACGCATAAGCGACCACCTTACCCTGCTGCATCAAAACACAACCCAGACCCTTCTTGGAAGCATCACTATAAATCACGAAATTGCCAGAACCATCAGGTACCGTAAGAACCGGTGCGGTAACTAACTTTTGTTTAAGGATCTGAAAACTGTCCTCACATGCCTTGCTCCAAACAAAAGGAGCTCCCTTTCTGGTCAACTGAGTAAGAGGAGTAGCTATACGAGAAAAGTTCTCCACAAACCGTCGATAATAGCCTGCTAAACCCAGAAAACTACGAACCTCACTGACTGTGGAAGGTCGGGTCCAACCGGTGACTGCCTCTATCTTAGCTGGATCTATAGAGACTCCAGCCTTAGAAACCACGTGGCCCAGAAAGGACACCTGCTTCAGCCAAAACTCGCACTTCGAGAACTTTGCGTACAACTTATTATCCCGAAGTGTTTGCAAAACCATACATAAGTGCTCCTCGTGTTCGGCCTTCGTCTTAGAGTATATCAAGATATCGTCGATAAACACAATCACGAAAGTATCTAGGAACTCCCTAAACACTCTGTTCATCAAGTCCATAAACACTGCCGGAGCATTCGTCAAACCAAAAGACATCACAATAAACTCGTAGTGTCCATATCTGGATCGAAATGCTGTATTCGGTATATCCTCATCCTTAATCCTCAGCTGATGGTATCCCGACCGAAGATCAATCTTAGAGAACACTGTGGCTCCCTGTAACTAGTCAAATAGATCGTCTATCCTGGGCAAGGGATATCTGTTCTTTACTGTTACTTTGTTCAACTCCCTATAGTCAATGCACAGACGCATCGATCCGTCCTTCTTCTTAACGAATAAGACTGGCGCACCCCAAGGTGACACGCTCGGTCGAATGAATCCCTTATCAAGCAATTCCTGTAACTGTACCTTCAGTTCTTTCAATTCTGCGGGGGCCATTCTGTAAGGGGCTCTGGATATAGGAACCGTGCCCGGCTCCAACTCTATGGCAAACTCAACCTCTCTATGCGGAGGTAACCCTGGAAGTTCCTCAGGAAAAACGTCCGGGTAGTCCCTCACTACTGGTTCTGATGATAGGGATACATCCGCCTCTCTAGTATCCACCACGCTCGCTAAGATACCCCAAGTACCCTGACTGAGCAGTTTGCTGGCCCTGATGGCTGAGATTACCTGAGGCAATGACTTTGACCCTCCTCCCTTAAATTTAAAACTGGCCATCGAGGGAGGGTTAAACGTTACCTCCTTACGTGAACAATCTATGCTGGCGTGGTTAGCGGCCAACCAATCCATACCCAGGATTACATCAAAGTCCAGCATATCCAGAACTATCAGCGTTACTTCAATCACATGGCCTGCTATCTCAATCTGACATGCCTTCACCTTTTCCTTCGACAACATACATTCCCCGGAAGGAGTAGATACTGACAGAACATGGTGTAAGGGCTCTACCTCTAAGCGGGCATGCGACACAAATGCGGAAGAGATAAAAGAATGTGACGAACCCGAATCAAACAAAACTAAGGCGTAATGCCCCAACACTGGGAGCGTACCTGTCACTACTGTGCCTGCCTTCTCAGCCTCAGTTCTGTTGGTAGCAAAGACTCTACCCTGATGTGGAGCACCTGCTCTCTGATTCTGCGCGATCCCCGTGACTCTCAACGGGCATCTATCAGCTGTATGACCCTCTTGCCTGCACTTAAAGCAGGTCCTGGTCCCGAATAAGCAACGGCCCAGATGGTGCTTCCCACAAGTGGTACACAATGACTTTCCTCTGGCAGCCTCCCCTGACTCAAAAGGTTTCTGCTGGAAGCTGCGAAACTCACCACCTGGTCTGAAATTCCGCTGTGGTACTGGAACAGGCTGCTGCTCAGCCTTCCTCTTCTGTCCCGACGTCGAACCTCTACCAGCGGTCTTAGACGAGTTGGCCCTCTCCTGTAAACTGAGATCCACTGCCAGGCGCAGTGCATCGGCATGAGTAGCGGGTCTGAAAGCTCGGACCAAACCCTGAATGTCCAGTCTGAGGCCTCTAACAAACTTGTCAGCTCTGGCCGCCTCGGTCGCTATCATCTCGGGAGCGAAGCGGGATAACATGTCAAACTCCGCATCATACTGCTCCACTGTCATGTCACCCTGCTCTAAGTTCAGGAACTCCTGCCGCTTGGCATCTCTCAAACTGGCAGAGAAGAATTTCGCATAGAAACTCTCCTTGAACTGCTGCCACGTGATCTGACTCACATCACCACCTAGCATCCTCTCTGTAGTCTCCCACCAGGCAGTACCTCTGTCAGTCAACATAAAAACAGCACACTGAACTTTCTGATCCTCAGGGCATTTCATGTAACAGAATATGGTTTCCAAGGATGATAACCACATCTGAGCCCTGGTGGGGTCCTCCAAAGACCCATCAAACGTCGTGGGATTATACTTCCTGAAATCCCTCAGGTTCTTAGCCTCTGCCGACAACTGATCCGGCACAAACTGGGGTGCAACTGGTACCGGAGCCGGAGCTGGAGCAGGAATTGGTGCTGGAGCTGGCGCTGGAGCTGGCGCCGGAGTTGGCGAGGCAGGCTTCTGCTGCTCCCGCATCTGCATAATCATATCTCTAAACCTCTGCTCCATGGCGGCTAGGTCCGCATGAGTAACTGGCGCAGCCGGGTCAGGGGCTTGGGCTACAGGCTGCACCTCAGGCTGAACGCGTCCTGCTCCCCTTCCTCGGCCTCCTCGGCCACCCCTACGTGCACCTCTCCTTGGTGGCATTTCCCTAACAACCACCAACGATTCCTTTAGTCATAAATTGGTAATTGAATTTGCAGTTTAACTTAGGTAAGGTAATGCATGTAGAGTTATACATATACTTTCATGAGAGCGTACCTGACGAGCGGCAAGGATCGTTTCAGCCATAAGGACACAAAACACAGACTCACATTATAAGTCAGTCTACAGAACCTAAAACTTAGGCTCTGATACCAACTGTAACGACCCAACTTTTCCGGACTAAGCTGAGGTCACTACCAAATACCAAAACTCGACCATTAAACGTAAAATTTAAAACGGACCAGATACGATTCATTAAAACAGTATAAACCTTACAAAAGACAGTTTCGGGCCCTATTTTAAATAATTCAAAAAGTCACAAAATAAAATGTCAAGTCACCAGTCCAAAAATCACAGTCAAAATATTCTGACAAAATACATAGCGGAAGCGAAAAGAAAACCAGACGCGTCCATATGGCCTTCACGCACCCTTCCTGCCTCTCGTCGATCTGCCCCTCGCTGTACCCCTACCTGAAAAGTTAAAGAAGAGAAAGGGTGAGTATAAACATACCCAGTAAGGGACCCACTACTGGGCCCGTTAGGGAACAACAGTTAACTTCCTATTCGGGGGTACCCTACATAACCGTCTAGTGGTTCCGTGGGAGCACTATATCAGTCTAGTGCTCCCGAAGGATACACATATCAGTCTAGTGCTCCCGAAGGATGCACATATCAGTCTAGTGCTCCCGAAGGATGCACATATCAGTCGAGTGCTCCCGAAGGATGCACATATCAGTCGAGTGCTCCCGAAGGATGCACATATCAGTCGAGTGCTCCCGAAGGATGCACGTATCAGTCTAGTGCTCCCGAAGGATGCACGTATCAGTAAGGCACACTACCCCATAGATGAAGCTAACCGTTACCCCTCAGCCCTCACTAAACCGTCTACATCAGTCACATCTCAACGGCATTCATATTACAGTCCCGCCATAGACTTTGTCAGTCAGATAGTATAGGTTTAACATCTACACCCTCAGTTGCTTTATGCATTACCGATTCGCACACCAATAGGGAAACCCTAGGTCCAATCGACTAACCAACCAAAACCGGACTCACTGTCCTTCCCCGTCCAAACTCCATGAACCACATCCAGAACAGCGTTTAATACATACCAAACCGTAACTTTAAGGTCCATCAACATGTAATTTCAATCCACAAATAGCAGTCACAGTACAATTTCATCAGACAAAATATAATATCAGTACTTAACAGTCAACACGCATACAGATATTCAGTACAGTCACTAACGTGTAATCCTCTGTGGATTACTACGGTTTTGGCCTGGACTCGGGGTCCAGTAGTAGGAAAACCCTTACCTGATAGTCGGTTATGCCCCTCGATCGAAAACTACGCTCAACAGATCCACCTAAACGAAACACGAAGGTTTTAGTGGATGGCCTTAGTAGCAGTTGATTTAAAAGGTCATCCGTTGACTTACCCAAGGAAAGGAAGCTATCTCCAACCAGGCCTACCGCGAGACCCGAGAACCCAAGTGTCAAATCTGAACTACCTTCAAGGGAGAAAAGTAGGGCCATACTTATTCCAATATTCAAGCTCTAATCAGATGTAGCAACATTAGAGAATTCATCGGAACAATCCTTACCGAAAACTCACCGTGAACCGAAATGAAGGAAGGAAGGCTTAGGTGGCTCGGCTCGGCTCGGCTCGGCTCGGCTCGGCTCAGCTCGGCTCGGCTCGGCTCGGCTTGGTTCTCGGCTCGGCTCAACTCGGCTCACGGCTCGGCTCACTCGGCTCGCGGCTCGGCTCACTCGGCTCGCGGCTCGGCTCGCGGCTCGGCTCGCGGCTCGCTCGGCTTAGGGCTCGGCTCGGACAAGGATGGCGGCTCGGGTACGGCTCGCGGCTCGGCTTGCCCAACTCGGCTCACCCGGATCTGTGTGGCTCGGACTGGAAACGGGTTCGGGTCGGGTCAGCTTTGAACCGGGTCGGGTTGATGAAAACGGCAGCCACGGTGATCGATTTTTCCCGGCGAGCGACGGCGGCGGCGTTTCGCGGACGACACACGAGGGATGCGGGTGGCTGCTTCGTGGAGCGGCGACGAGCGGCGGTGGCGTTGGCTGGGGCTCGACGGATGACGACGAAGAGACGGGTTGCGGCTCGCGGATGGTGGCTGCGGCGAACGTCCGGCGAGGCCACGCACACCGACGGAGATGGAGATAGGGCAGAGGACGGAGACGGAGATGAAGAGACAGACGGAAACGGAAGAGAAAGCGAAAAGCGGAGGCGGAGGAGAAGAGGAAATCGGAGGCGGCGCGCGGGTTGATGAAGAAGGAGAAGACGAAATCGGGGGGGGGCTGCGCGGCGCGTCTTTAGGGTTTTTCTTTTTTTTTTTTTTTGTAATAAATATATATATATATATATATATATAAATAATAATATATATATATATGTAATAAAATAACTAATAATAATAATAATAATAATAATCTTAATTATAATAAAAATATAAACAAAAATAATAATGATATATATATATATATATATATAATAAAATTAATATAAATTTATAATAGAATATTAATATATATTATTATAATAATATTAAATAAGAATATTAATATTTATTTTAAATAAAATAAAGGAAAACAAATTAACATTAAAATAATAATAATAATTTCCGATAATAATAATATAATCAATATTATATTATTATTTTACCGTTTTACCAAAACTCAAATTTCCGAACAATTTACTTAAAAAAAATGCTAAAAATTTTACCTCGAACGTCGGGGCGTTACATTAGGTTATACAGATAATTCAGCATTACAAACATATCACTGATTATGCATATAGTTGCATCATCATTATCACCCAGTAGTTCAACCCTCATTTGGGGATCCAATAGAGCCCTTCCCTTAGATTATATTATGTTCCTTACTGCAAACGAAACCACAATTCCACTTATGCATAACGAAAATTAAATTAACAATTTTTGCCAACAAATTACTAATTTAATTACCTTAGTTTACCAAACTTACCCAAATGGAGGTTGAAAAATCCTCTCAACCTTAATGGAAAAATTCACCACTTAACTTCTCAAGTTTTACCAAAGGGACCTTCTAAATACATGCAACCAAAATCAATTCCAATAATAGACTTAATTTAGAGTCTCAATTAACATTTAATATATGTGTATTAAAATCCCACAATAAATACCTAAAATACTCACCTAACTCACCAATCTTAACCAAAATTCGTGAGCGGTGACGACAGAGGGGAACGATAGACCGACGATGCAAACAGCTGTGACTTGAGAGTTACAAATTGGTCAAACAAGGTTGCACATTTGGTAGTGCGATGACAATCTCATAGAAGATTTATGGCGATAGGAGTTTTGATTCAACAATTTGATATAAATGTGACTCAAGAATACATTTATTAGTATAATAATATTACGAGGCTTTATATCACTCGACCAGGAATAACTATGGATCATCTGGTACATATTTAAATATTGTATAATTACTTAAATTATTTACTCAATTAAATATTTCCATTTTTTTTACAATTCACAGAGATGAACAACACAAGACTTCGTGATGTTGCAGATGATTCACAATAAGGCCTTGATATATGTAATAATAATGAGAGGTACATGGAGAAGATACGTAATATGTATGGTCTATCTATTGTACCTCCACCAGTTCATAGGGACGTGTTCGAGTGGAAGAAGTTGAACTTGAAGAAGTTTACCATAATGTGGAAGAAGTGCCACCTATGACACAGACACAGAGCCAAACTGATTATGGTGGTTCGATGATGATGATACCAACATTTGGAGCAAGATATTGTCATTCTAAGGTCAGTACATGATATTATGATTTAGGGTCGGTCCATCGTCTTTGTACAGGGTGGACACAGACGTGGTCATGGAGAACATAATAAATATTTGTACTATGAAGCACCTGCAGAGGTATAAGATCGACAAGAGTACTAACAAGAACCAGAGAACAAGAGGAGTTAGAACAACATAGAGTTTAGAATTGACGGCGACAACCAGCTCGAAATCGACGACGTTCGAGTTGTGGAATATATTGATTTTCTCTTATCTTTTAAATGAATGTAATTTGGTTATTAAAAAAATATTTTAATTTACATTTATTTTTTTCAATTACAGGTCATTATTAAAAAACAGTTCAAAGAATAATATTTTTTAATAATTAAAAATACAATTATAAATTTTCATAAAGTTAATGACAGATGAATGAAAGATAAAACATATAATCTATAAATGAATTGAAATTTCAATATGGTTTAATCTAATTATTTAGAATTATTTATCAAAATTTCTCATATTGGAAGGAGGAAGGAAATAACAAAATTTAAATTTTGACAAAAGTATTAAAAGGAAGATAAATGGAGAGAGAACAAGCATGCATGTAAAAAACAATAACAAAATTAAAAGCAATAAAAAAAATGGCAATGTCTTGGGTTCAACCATAGACATTGGAGAGAGAAAACAATGTCTTAGATTCAACCTAAGACTTCTGTCCCAAGACATTGGAGAGAGAAAATTACCACATTTTTATAAATATTTTTAGAACTACAATATTTCAAAAGTTACATTATTTATCTAAATTTCACTAATGAACTTTACTTTTCCATATTAATTATTTATATAAAACCAAATAACTAATAGGTTTTTTTTTTCTAAAATAGAAAATTTGACAAACTATTTACACTTCATAGAACAAAACCACTAAAAGACAAAATCTAATACAATTGATTTTTCTATGAAGTCTAAATATTTTGTCAAATGTTTTATTTTTGATAATTCACTAGTTAGTATCATATTCCACCCAAAATCCAAATTCTTAATGAAAAATACATACCCATATATGTACTTAATTAATTCAAATTCTACCAAAACCAATTTTTCCTTTTAAGACATCAAATTCTCAATTCTTTTAATTAGCCAAATCTTCTCCAATAAGTCTTATTTTAAAATTTCATAAATTTCAATATGAATTAACTTAACCCAATAATTCAATTTTAGCTTCAATCTTCAACATAACATCCAAATAATTTAAGATAATTAATAAATAATTCCTAAAATTTTGGGATGTTACATTTCTTTTACTAATTATTATATTCCAATATATGATCATCAATATTCAACTTATTTACTATATAACCAAATAACATTCTGCACCAAATTTCAAAATCTTTAATTAATTAATCTAACACGTTACCTAAATGAACTCATTAACTTCCAATTCCAATTAATCTACCACCTATAATAATCTAACGATAAATGATTATTCAAGATAATTAAATAACAAAAATATCTTAGATTTTTTTATTGTTATAATTTATGTATGTAAATATGTGCATCAATGTATCAGGTGTATCAAATATATATCAAATATTTTAAGTGTGTATCAAATGTATATACGATATATCAGGTGTATCAAGTCCACTACAATCTTTTATTTTATTAACGTAGATAAATAAATAAATAAATAAGCAACAAAGTGAGAAAAGAGATTAGAAATCTTTCAAAGGATGGAGATTTGCGAGTGCATTCTTAACCATCCATTATCTTTTATGGTCGAAAAATTAACAAATTGAACCCGTTGAAGTTTATGTTTGGGAAAAGTGGACTCATTTGAAAAAGCTTATATTTTTTATCTTTTGATGATGAAAATGATGTAAGTATGGAATACTTGAAAGGATTAATTATTTTTCCTACTCTCTCCGTCTCATTAATACTACACATTACTACTCTCTCCGTCTCATTAATACTTCACTAATGTGTTAAATTAAAGTGACCAATTCAACTTATAAACTCAATAAAATGTAAAAGTCAAAATAAAAAAATAACGAAATGAACCAGCATTTGCTCAAAATATAAAATCTTAGAGTATCCATATACCTGAATTAACTGAATTGTTTAGAAGTTTAACTTATAACTCAAAAAGAAAATAATAGATTTTACTACAAGAAATTGGAATGTTCTTGACGCACAAAACGACATCGGAAGAAAATACGTTGGGACAAAGACCTCTCCCCAACGATGTTTTGTACATGTCGGAAAACGACAATCAAAATATTTAATTATTAACATGTTCCGATGTCGTCAATGTGTCATCGGCAAACAAGAACCCATTCCCAACATTTTCATCATGTAGTGCGCTGGAAATAGTTAGCAATAAAATAATTTATAGCTTTTCTCTCGACGGTCCATGCATGGCATCGGGAATAAGTAACCCTGTTTCCGACGCCCCATGGATGGTGCGAGAATGGGAACCCCTGTTTCCGACGGCACTCGTAATGCGTCGGGAATAGTCATCTCTGTTCTTGACTCCGTGCATGGGTCAGAAATGTTCAAAAATTAATTATGTCAGATCACGATTCTAGATGTCCCATACATGGCATTGGGAATGGATTTGGGGTTTCTTGATGCCATTAGTGATTTGTCGGGAATGTTTCTGGTTATTTTCGACGAATCATTAATGGTGTTAAGAATAGGGGGAATCTCCCGATGTTTTCATGGTTCATCGGGAGTTCCCTTATATAAACATGTTTCAATTACATAATCGAAACAAAGAGAAAGAGATCAGAGACATTCGGAGCGAAAATGAAAAGAAGGAGAAGAGGAAGAGAGTTTATGGTCGCCGTCGTGCCCCTACCGTTGTCTGTCGTCTCTCATCCCTATTTCGGTAAGTTTAAAAACTCTTAAATGTTAGTTTAGGTTAGGTTAGTTTAATTAGTTTAGTTTTTTTTTTTAAAAAAAAATAGTTTTAGGATATTTCTTTTGAATAGATTTTGGTTTTTAAGTTGAAATTTTGAATGTGTGGGTTGAAAATTTAGGGGGTATTTGAAAAATTGAAGTTTGAATCATATCGTTGAGAGGGAGGGGGTTGAATTGAAATTTTGAAGGGGGTGGGGGGTTTAATTAGGTGTAGGAAGGAGGTGGGGCGTTTCAATTGAAAATTTGAGGGGGTTAGGGTCGAAAAATTGAGGGGGGAAGGGGTGAAATTGAAAAATTCAAGGGGGAGGTCGTATTGAAAACTTTATAGGGGCAATGACTATTATTGTTTTAAAGATTTTGTAATTTATGGTTGTGATTTGTTTTGACTATCCTATAGTTATGGTATCCTTTAGTTTAAATTTAGTTGTTTATTTCTTAATAGTTATGGTAGCCTAAGTCCCGCAAGACGACGGGCAGTGCTAGTAGTTCCTTGACCACGTATTCGCAATCCAGGGAGTATGAATTACGGATCGAGCTTGATGAAACTAAACGAGCGATTGAAGAACAAAGAAAGACATTAGAGATGTTGGCTTCACAAGTGGAACAAATGGGAAAGCTGTAACGACCCAACTCCTTATACTGAATCGAAGTCATTACTCAATATAGAACAAGTGGTTTAAGTCATAAAATTTTATTAAAAGCATACGGTTCAAGAAATTCATTTATAAAAGCATAAACAAGGTAGTCGTGCAAAAATGTAAAAACGTTCTGAAATCCTACTCGGGCCCTATCTACATAAAAGATAGTGAAAAATAAAAAAAGTACTCAAACTCAAATGCTAAAATCTGAAATAAGAAATAAGCGGAAGCGGTAGTCCCTATGGCCCTCCTCGGTCTCACTTCGGGTCGCTCGCCAGTTTGCCCTTGCCCTTGCCTCGTCCTCTACCTGAAAACATAAAATGGAGAGAATGAGTATAAAAATACTCAGTAAGGGACCCACTACTAGTCCCACTAGGTGCCTGTTAACTTCCTGTTAGAGTCCTGATAACTGGTACCCAATCTCTGGCACGTTCCCGAACACGTGCAATCATGCGCTCCCGTAGGAACGTAACTCTGGTCTTCGGTGCCCGGGGACACCTAGGACAGTCGGGATGCGAGGACCCCGTCGAGTCACTCGAGTCATGTCTATATCATGCTAGACTGGCGTCCCGTCGGACCACACAGTCCTCAATAGGTGGTGATCCCGAAGGACACCCATGCAGGTACGACTCTAACAGAATCAAGCTAACAGGTACCCTAATTGCAGTATACATACACATGGCATCAGCATATAACATGTCACATAATCATTTCTACATTCTCCGTCCCGACATTCGTCGTAACCATAATGGATCTTGCCACACATAACAGGCTATAGCACAACTATATCGTCATTTGCATCATACTAGCGTTTATTTCAGGCATCATACTGTCAAATCCTCAATATGCAACATAGGGCATACACAGTCTCATACTTCAAACATGAAACTAGTAGTAGAATCTCTTACCTGGAGATTCACTCGACGAGTCCTAACCGCAAGACACGTGTGCTTTCCAAGCAACGGGATCCTAAATATTTAATAACGCCAAAGTTCGTAAATAAGTCACCAACGGCTAACGGTTAAAACTCGGTTGAAATAACTTACCCCAGAAAAGGTTGCAGTGGTTGAGCCCCTACTGAAGAAAATCTCCCGCTGCAGCAGTTACTCGGTCCAAGACGTTCCTTAGGAAAAATAATTTAATTTAGTCCAAATTAAATTATTTAGCGCCCAAAACATTGGGTCGTATTGGGGAAATGCCCAAAATAAATACTTAATTTACCAAAAATAGGTGGGAGGAGCCAAAATAAGCTTGGCGGCTCGGCTGGAAAATAGGGCAGGAACCGGCTCGGCTTGGAGGCTGGAGATCGGCTCGGCTCGCGGTGCAGACAGGCGCGGCTCAGCTTGGACAGGAACTACGCGTGCGGCTCGGCTTGCAACAGGAGGGAGACGCGGCTCGGCTACGCAGAAGCGCGCGGCGCGGCTCACACGCGGGTGCACGCGGGCGCGGGTCGGTTTCCGGAATACGGCGCGCGTTGGCTCGGGTCGCGGAGCGGGTCTTCGGTCGGGTCTGATCTTCGCGCAGAGTGACGCTGACTTCCGGACTCGGGTTGCGCGACGGGTTGCGGTGGTCCGGCTTAAATGCGGCTTCGCTCGGCGGCTGCGGACGGGGGCTGCTCGGCGTCGAAACGAAGCGACGCGATTCGGCTTCGGCTGGCCGCCACGATTCGGCTTGCAGACGCGATGGGCTTCGGCTTCGGCTTGCGACTCCCGACTGAAGGCGGCTTCGATCCTTGGCGTGCGGCGGCTTCGATCCTTGGCGCGCGGCGGCTCGACGTGGACCGATCTTCGACGCTGCTGGGAGACCGGCGTGGTGACCTACGGCGGTTGACTAGCGGCGGCGGCGGCGGCGGCGGCGGGGGAGATTGGGATTTAGGGTTTTCTTCTTTTTTTTTTTTTTCACTTCTTGGGGAAGAGGTGAACTACACGCTTTCCAAAGCCCCCTTTTATAAAAGAATTAATACTAAATAAAAAACATAAATATTATTTCTTTTATCCCCCCTTTTTTTTTTTCTTCCTACTTTAGTCCAAATAACAACCAACTTAACAAATTAAATCACCCACAAAAATCTCTAAATCTTCATTAATCACGAGTAAAAATTTCCTCAATTCGAAAGAAATTTCAAGAATTTTACTCTTAAGACGATAAAAAGGGAAGACAAATTTGGCGGGGCGTTACAATCTCCCCTCCTTAGAAAACTTTCGTCCTCGAAAGTTCTAATCCTCGAACAGCTCGGGGTACTGGGCTCTCATGTCCTCTTCTTTCTCCCACGTGGCCTCTTCCACTCCATGGTTCTGCCAAAGGATCTTGACCAGTGGGATTTCTCGACTGCGAAGCTTCTTGACCTCTCTTGCCAAGACCTCGACAGGCTGCTCCTCGTAGCTCAAGTTCTCGCTAAACTGTAGTGGCTCGAAGTCCACCACGTGTGTTGGGTCTGCGACATATTTCCTCAGCATGGAGATATGAAATACGTCGTGCACTGCAGCAAGGGATGGGGGTAGCGCCAAGCGATAAGCCACGGGGCCAATCCGCTCCAGTATCTCGAACGGCCCTACGAAGCGTGGACTCAGCTTCCCCTTCTTCGCGAACCTCAGAACACCCTTCATGGGTGCAACCTTCAGAAAGACCATATCTCCTACTTCGAACTCGAGATCCTTACGTCGTACATCAGCATAACTCTTCTGTCTGCTCTGTGCTGTCAGCATACGAGCTCGGATCTTCTGTATGGCTGCGTTGGTCGTCTGCACTAATTCGGGGCCTAGCATCCTCTGCTCTCCAACCTCGCCCCAGCAGACAGGGGATCTACAGCACTTGCCATACAGAGCCTCGAACGGTGCCATACCGATAGTAGCCTGGTAGCTGTTGTTATAGGCAAACTCCATCAGATGCAGATGGGAGTCCCAACTTCCTGAAAACTCTAGTACGCAGGCTCGCAACATGTCTTCTAAAATCTGGTTCAATCTCTCTGTCTGACCATCAGTCTGAGGGTGGAATGCCGTGCTGAAGTCCAACCTCGTACCTAATGCAAGTTGAAGTCCTTTCCAGAACTTCGATGTGAAACGGGCGTCTCTGTCTGAAATGATGGATACGGGTACTCCATGTAGTCTCACAATCTCTGTCATATATAGCTGCCCCCACTTACTGGCAGTGTAAGTGGATTTCCCTGGCACGAAATGGGCCGACTTCGTGAGTCTGTCGACCACGACCCAGATCACCGTGTAGCCCCTTAGGGTCTTGGGCAGTCCCGTAATAAAATCCATCGACACACTCTCCCACTTCCACCCTGGCACACTCAAGGGTTGCAACAACCCTGCTGGATGCTGCCTAGGTGCCTTCACCTGCTGGCACACCAAGCATCTACTGACAAATTCTGCCACATCCCTCTTCATGCCCCTCCACCAATAGACACTCCTTAAGTCCTGGTACATCTTCGTACTCCCAGGGTGCATGGTAAACGGGGAACTGTGAGCCTCAGTCAAAAGCTCCGTCTTAACTGCGCTGTCTTCCGGCACACAGAGGCGTCCTTCAAACATAAGGCCATCGTCAGAGGATATGGAGAAGCCTTCACCTTGCTCTGTCTCTACCACGCGACGCTTCTCTGCCAGATAAGGATCATTCAGCTGAGCAGCAATGATCTTTTGCCTCAAGGTTGGCTGGACTGTCAACTGCGCCAACTGTGCGGTAACCTCACCTACTGAGACTGCAATCTCTGCCCTCTCAAAGTCCCTGAGTAAGGGGGTCTGCTTGGTGATTAGCGCTGCTGAATGTGCAACTTTCCTACTTAGCGCATCAGCCACTACATTCGCTTTACCTGGGTGGTATAGGATCTCGCAGTCGTAGTCTTTCACCAACTCAAGCCACCTCCTCTGCCTCATGTTCAACTCCTTCTGGGTGAAGAAGTACTTCAGGCTCTTATGATCGGTGTAAATCTGAATCTTCTCACCGTACAGATAGTGCCTCCATATCTTCAGTGCAAAGACTACAGCTGCCAACTCCAAGTCATGGGTAGGGTAGTTCTGCTCATGGATCTTCAACTGGCGGGAGGCATAAGCAACTACCTTACCCTGCTGCATCAGGACACAACCTAGTCCCTTCTTGGAGGCGTCACTATAGATTACAAAGTTTCCCGAACCATCGGGCACTGTCAGGACCGGTGCAGTCACTAGCTTCTGTTTGAGCTCCTGAAAGCTCTTCTCGCAAGCTGGGCTCCAGACAAAAGGGGTTCCCTTCCTGGTCAACTGGGTCAACGGGCTGGCTATACGTGAGAAGTCTTCCACGAACCTCCTGTAGTAACCCGCCAAGCCCAGAAAACTTCGAATTTCACTAACCGTGGACGGTCGAGTCCAGTTGGTCACCGCTTCAATCTTTGCGGGATCTACTGAAACTCCCTCACTGGAAACCACGTGGCCAAGAAATGTCACCTTCCTTAACCAGAATTCACACTTGGAGAACTTGGCATACAACTTGTTGGCTCGAAGGGTCTCCAAAACTTGGTGTAAGTGCTCCTCGTGCTCAGCCTCAGTTTTTGAGTAAATGAGGATGTCGTCAATGAAGACTATGACGAACGAGTCTAGAAACTCCTTAAACACCCTGTTCATCAGATCCATGAATACTGCAGGAGCGTTAGTCAAGCCGAAAGACATCACAACGAATTCGTAATGTCCGTACCTCGATCGAAAGGCCGTCTTGGGGATGTCACCGTCCCTAATCCTCAACTGGTGATAGCCTGATCGCAGGTCGATCTTGGAGAAGACGGTGGCTCCCTGCAACTGATCGAACAGGTCATCAATCCTGGGCAAGGGGTAGCGGTTTTTGACTGTCACCTTGTTCAGCTCTCGGTAGTCAATACAAAGGCGCATTGACCCATCCTTCTTCTTCACGAACAATACTGGGGCTCCCCAAGGCGACACACTGGGCCGGATGAAGCCTTTGTCCAGCAACTCCTGTAATTGGACCTTCAACTCCTTTAGTTCGGCTGGAGCCATTCTGTAAGGGGCCCTCGAGATAGGAGCAGTGCCCGGCTCTAACTCGATGGCGAAGTCTACCTCTCTGGGGGGCGGAAGTCCTGGGAGTTCGTCTGGGAAAACGTCGGGGTACTCTCTTACCACGGGTTCGGAGGATAGGGAAACTTCTGGCTCTCTCACATCCACTACGCTTGCCAAAATACCCCAAGTACCCTGGCTGAGTAGTTTACTGGCCTTCATGGCTGAGATGACCTTGGGTATACATACCATACCTGCCCCCCTGAATTTGAAACTAGCCTCGGAGGGAGGGTTGAAAACAACTTCCTTGCCATAACAGTCTATATTGGCATGGTTGGCTGACAGCCAATCCATGCCTAGTATCACATCAAAATCCTGCATGTCTAACACTAGCAAGGTCACGTCTAACATACGATTCGCTATCTCTACCCGACATGCCTTTATTTGTTCTTTGGACAACAGGACCTCCCCAGATGGAGTAGAAACCGACAAAACACTACCCAAAGGCTCTACCTCTAAACCCACATGCTGAACGAAAACGGAGGATATAAACGAGTGGGATGACCCAGAGTCAAATAGCACAAAAGCATAGTGCCCCAAAATTGGGAGCGTACCTGTCACCACAGTGCCAGCTCGCTCGGCCTCCTGCCGGGTAGTGGCGAAAACTCTCCCCTGCTGGGCCGCAGAAGGCTGGGGCGGTGTCGTCTCAAAGGGTTTCCGAGGACACATATCAGCAGTGTGCCCCGGCTGTCTGCACCTAAGGCAGACTCCACTTCCAGCCAAGCAACGACCTCCGTGGACTCTCCCGCAGGTAGTACAAGCGGGTAGCTCTCTCAGAGTCCTCCCGGCTGCTGCAAGCTCCCGTCGGTGTCTCTGGAAGACACCTCCTGACCTCAGTGTTCGCTGCGGTGCTACGTCAGGCTGCGTCTCAACCTTTCTCTTCTGTCCCAAGGCTGACCCTCTGCCGGCAGCCTTAGACGCATCGGCTCTCTCAGGCAGGCTCAAATCCAGTGCTATACGTAGTGCATCAGCATGCGTGGCTGGGCGGAGGGCTCTGACAATGCCCTGAAGGTCTAGCCTGAGTCCTCTAACAAATTTCTCCGTCCTGGCAGCCTCATCTCTTACCATATCGGGAGCAAAGCGGGACAGCATATCGAACTCGGCGTCGTACTGCTCCACCGTCATGTCGCCTTGCTCCAAGTTTAGGAACTCTTGCAGCTTGGCGTGCTTCACATTGGCGGAGAAAAACTTAGCATAGAAGTTCTCCTTGAACTGCTCCCATGTTATTTTGCTTACATCGCCCCCTAGCATTCTCTCCGCGGTCTCCCACCAGGCGGTGCCCCTGTCCTCCAAGAAGAAGACTGCACACTGCACCTTCTGGTCTTCTGGGCACTTCATGTACCGGAAAATAGTCTCTATGGACGTCAACCACATTTGGGCCTTTGTGGGGTTGTCCATGGATCCGTCAAAGGTCTTGGGATTATACTTCCTGAAATCCCGTAAGTGTTTCGCCTCGGCCGACAGTTGAACTGGTACTGGTTGAGCTTCCTCAGGGGCTGGAGGAGCGACGGCCTGAGCCTGAACAGGGGCGGCCTGGGCCTGAGCAGGGGCGGCCTCGGCCTGAACAGGGGCGGCCTGGTTCTGCTGGGCGGCAAGGAAAGGCGCCAAAGCAGCTTGCAGCATGTCCTGATAACGCTGCTCCATTGCGGCGAGATCCGCCTGGGTGACCGGTGCGTTTGGGTCGACTGCCGGTGCAACAGGTGGCGCCTCCGGCTGGCCACGACCGGCTCCTCTGCCTCCCCTACCACCTCCTCGGCGTGTACCTCTACGTGGCGGCATTCTCCCTAAAATTCACCAACAAACTTCTCACCACAAGAACTTAACACCCTATATCTAGGTCTTAGACTATTCAGGCAAAATTGTAATCTTAACATTAGCAAGGCTTTAGACATACCTGGCGAGTGCCGAAGGACCGTATAGCCATAGGGTGAAGTAAAACCAAAAACAAAAATGACTTACATCGTAGGTCAGTCTACAGAACCTAAAACACTGTGCTCTGATACCAACTGTAATTACCCAACTCCTTATACTGAATCGAAGTCATTACTCAATATAGAACAAGTGGTTTAAGTCATAAAATTTTATTAAAAGCATACGGTTCAAGAAATTCATTTATAAAAGCATAAACAAGGTAGTCGTGCAAAAATGTAAAAACGTTCTGAAATCCTACTCGGGCCCTATCTACATAAAAGATAGTGAAAAATAAAAAAGTACTCAAACTCAAATGCTAAAATCTGAAATAAGAAATAAGCGGAAGCGGTAGTCCCTATGGCCCTCCTCGGTCTCACTTCGGGTCGCTCGCCAGTTTGCCCTTGCCCTTGCCTCGTCCTCTACCTGAAAACATAAAATGGAGAGAATGAGTATAAAAATACTCAGTAAGGGACCCACTACTAGTCCCACTAGGTGCCTGTTAACTTCCTGTTAGAGTCCTGATAACTGGTACCCAATCTCTGGCACGTTCCCGAACACGTGCAATCATGCGCTCCCGTAGGAACGTAACTCTGGTCTTCGGTGCCCGGGGACACCTAGGACAGTCGGGATGCGAGGACCCCGTCGAGTCACTCGAGTCATGTCTATATCATGCTAGACTGGCGTCCCGTCGGACCACACAGTCCTCAATAGGTGGTGATCCCGAAGGACACCCATGCAGGTACGACTCTAACAGAATCAAGCTAACAGGTACCCTAATTGCAGTATACATACACATGGCATCAGCATATAACATGTCACATAATCATTTCTACATTCTCCGTCCCGACATTCGTCGTAACCATAATGGATCTTGCCACACATAACAGGCTATAGCACAACTATATCGTCATTTGCATCATACTAGCGTTTATTTCAGGCATCATACTGTCAAATCCTCAATATGCAACATAGGGCATACACAGTCTCATACTTCAAACATGAAACTAGTAGTAGAATCTCTTACCTGGAGATTCACTCGACGAGTCCTAACCGCAAGACACGTGTGCTTTCCAAGCAACGGGATCCTAAATATTTAATAACGCCAAAGTTCGTAAATAAGTCACCAACGGCTAACGGTTAAAACTCGGTTGAAATAACTTACCCCAGAAAAGGTTGCAGTGGTTGAGCCCCTACTGAAGAAAATCTCCCGCTGCAGCAGTTACTCGGTCCAAGACGTTCCTTAGGAAAAATAATTTAATTTAGTCCAAATTAAATTATTTAGCGCCCAAAACATTGGGTCGTATTGGGGAAATGCCCAAAATAAATACTTAATTTACCAAAAATAGGTGGGAGGAGCCAAAATAAGCTTGGCGGCTCGGCTGGAAAATAGGGCAGGAACCGGCTCGGCTTGGAGGCTGGAGATCGGCTCGGCTCGCGGTGCAGACAGGCGCGGCTCAGCTTGGACAGGAACTACGCGTGCGGCTCGGCTTGCAACAGGAGGGAGACGCGGCTCGGCTACGCAGAAGCGCGCGGCGCGGCTCACACGCGGGTGCACGCGGGCGCGGGTCGGTTTCCGGAATACGGCGCGCGTTGGCTCGGGTCGCGGAGCGGGTCTTCGGTCGGGTCTGATCTTCGCGCAGAGTGACGCTGACTTCCGGACTCGGGTTGCGCGACGGGTTGCGGTGGTCCGGCTTAAATGCGGCTTCGCTCGGCGGCTGCGGACGGGGGCTGCTCGGCGTCGAAACGAAGCGACGCGATTCGGCTTCGGCTGGCCGCCACGATTCGGCTTGCAGACGCGATGGGCTTCGGCTTCGGCTTGCGACTCCCGACTGAAGGCGGCTTCGATCCTTGGCGTGCGGCGGCTTCGATCCTTGGCGCGCGGCGGCTCGACGTGGACCGATCTTCGACGCTGCTGGGAGACCGGCGTGGTGACCTACGGCGGTTGACTAGCGGCGGCGGCGGCGGCGGCGGCGGGGGAGATTGGGATTTAGGGTTTTCTTCTTTTTTTTTTTTTCACTTCTTGGGGAAGAGGTGAACTACACGCTTTCCAAAGCCCCCTTTTATAAAAGAATTAATACTAAATAAAAAACATAAATATTATTTCTTTTATCCCCCCCTTTTTTTTTCTTCCTACTTTAGTCCAAATAACAACCAACTTAACAAATTAAATCACCCACAAAAATCTCTAAATCTTCATTAATCACAAGTAAAAATTTCCTCAATTCGAAAGAAATTTCAAGAATTTTACTCTTAAGACGATAAAAAGGGAAGACAAATTTGGCGGGGCGTTACAATAAATGAATTTCTTGAACCGTATGCTTTTAATAAAATTTTATGACTTAAACCACTTGTTCTATATTGAGTAATGACTTCGATTCAGTATAAGGAGTTGGGTCGTTACAGCAAGGGATATGAGCAGAAAAAGCAGCAGATTCTATTCTGGGCATGAATGTGCAACCTATCGAAAGAAAGAGTCCTCTACTTCCCACCGTGGCAGCTAAAGTCCTTCTCAATATTCTGATCGCCTCGGTCGAAACTTTCCCCTTTCTTCCTTCAACCTCTCCGTGGGGTCGATCCGATACCTCCCTCTGGAAATACAAGGGCGGGCTAGTCTCATTCCGAAAGATAGAAGAGAGATTGCACCCCTTTTTCTGAAATTACATGCTCTCCGAACTCCTCTCGTGCCTATCGCTGTCTCCTTCGAGTAGGCACACCCCTGCACCCATCTTTCCTCCGCACCTGCACCCTACCTCTCTTTACCTCGCCCTGGCTAACTCCTTTCCCAGTCTTCTTTCTATATTATAGAACCTCTTGACTTCCTTCTTTTATTCAAATGCATCCGTTAGCTCTCGTGGGTCAAGCTGCTTTCCCTCCTTCTCCTTCTACACTCGAGCTCCTTCCCTCCTTTCGTAAGTAAGGGCGAACAACAAGGCAGCCGGATCGATATGAGCTCATAAAAGAGGCCGGAATTCGAATCATATAATGGCCCCTCCGGGGAACCCAGGAAGGCCTGTTCAAAAACATGGCTTTACCCCCTACGGGCTTCCCTGCTCTGGTTCACCTCCCCCTAGTAGAGAGAGGGAAGACTTTCTCTCCTCTGCTCTACTGATTAGGGGTATGGAGCCACCCTCGCTTTCATCAGCGTGCCATTAGACCGGGTCTCCACCCAGTTAATGGCGGTAGACTGAGACACAGTTTTCCGACAGCCACCCAGGATCTCTGGGCTCCAGAAAGAGCCTACCGATTGATGCCCTTTGTCCACCCCTAGTCGCGAACGA
Source organism: Cucumis melo (assembly GCF_025177605.1). Lineage (NCBI taxonomy): Eukaryota > Viridiplantae > Streptophyta > Magnoliopsida > Cucurbitales > Cucurbitaceae > Cucumis > Cucumis melo. Next base: position 12,270,196 of record NC_066868.1, read on the forward strand.
TTAGTCTTCGGTTTCGGGCAGACATCCTTTGAAGAAATTCATATATGAGAAAAGCAATTTCATACCTTCCCTCGCTGGCCAGAGCGTAGCGACTGAATCTGCCCGGAGCCAGAGGGAGCGGAGCGACTTCCTTCATCTGCTTGGATTGCCCCTACGCCTAGCTACTGAATCTGCTTTCCCTACGCGTAGCGACTGAATCAGCTCTTGAATTAGTTAGTTCCTTCCTTCTTGCTTCTTCCTGGGTGGTCATTGCTTTGGCTAAGTCAACCTTTCTGGGATGCAATCTCCCTGATGATATAAGGATCAGACCATCTCTCGGTTCCCCGAACGAAGGGACAAAGGGGGGGCACATCAACTTATGAAAGAGGAGCCTCTAATGCCCAGTAAGGAACTGCCTCAAATTCAAGCGACTTCTGGTCTTGTACAGATGAAAGGTACCCGCGTAGTGGGCATTGAGAGGTTATAATGACCATTGGGATTAGGGAGACGTCATCTCTTTCATTCTCATTCGTCGGCTAATAAATAGATGATTCATTGTCTGGTCCATACATGTCTGACTTTCTTAGTCTACTGCTATTAGACGTTCAAATGATTACACCTTCAAACTTCCCTCAACCCTGGAACAAGTCAAATTCTCATTAAAAGGAGTAGAGGCAAAGAGGCTGCTCGACCTCTTAATAGAATTGAAAGCGTCTTTCAAGGCTCAAAGAATGATCGAAGGCTCAAAGAATATTGAGAGGACTCATTCATGGAACTAATATATAGGAGGGGTCCGACTAGAAACTGAAAGTGGGGCTGACTCTTTCAAGGCAGTGGAGGGAGTGAAGGTTGCCAAGTTCTCTTTGCCCGACGGACCGGTCTGAAAGTGCAAGACTAGTTCTCTCTCCTAAGCCCAATGAGAAGACAGAAGAAAGAATGAAGAAATGAGGGCTCGACTAAATGAAAGACGTTCGGACTTGAAGCATAAAGAAATTCAGACTTGGTTTGGAAAAGAGAAGATATGGAATACATCCTCGCATCCCTTCTTTCCTTTCAAGTGTAGACGACTATCCTCGAAGAAGGGCTTACGACGATGAATCTTGAGCACCGGTCCGTGGTAGTTTAATTAGACGAGAAAAGAAAGATCAAGCCTATGGCTCCCCGAAGGATAGGCTTTCTGACTTAGGCTTTTCCCACGTAGCCCTTCGTGTCTTTCCTTCCGCCATAAGAAAGGGGTTGATCCTAGAATATTTGACTCGGCTAGGCTTTCCTTCTCTAAGCTTTCTCTTGTTGGATAGGCTTGATTCAGTCTTTTTTAGGTTTCCTTGTTCATTGATCTCTTTCCGCAGAAAGGGAATGATAATCAGCCACTCGACTCTATCGGCGAACTCAAAGAGGAGATCCCGAACTTGAAGAAAGAGGGACCCACTATTAATAGATGTTCTCCACTGAACCTTTCTTATACGAGAATTCAGTAGGAGAAGGGTAGCTACGAATCAACAATAGGAACTGCGGAATAGGTTTCTGCTTTCTCGTGTAATCAGTCTCTTTCGAACTGGAGGGTTGAATCCCTCTCTTGTTCGGAATGAGCGGAGAGGCAAATATCAAGCCTTTTCACTGAACTCAATTTCCTTTGATTTGATACAATCAACCGATTTACTAATCGAAAAGTAAAGAGATCATGCCCTACGTAGGGCTTTGATGAGCGAAAGAGAGATAGGAAAAGAGCTTACCAATCGATCGAAGAAGGGTTTAGTAGTGATCCGATCGAAGAACAAGAACTTTCGAAGCAGACGACTCAAGGGCAAGGGCTCCAAGTCCTTCCCCTATATTCGGGTGAGGCCTCCAACTCTGCTGCTTCCCTCAAGACGGGTGCCAGAGTTCTAGGACCGAGACTTCTCCCTTTAGAAAGAGGTCGTTGAAGAAAAGAAGCTCGACCAGCAGGTTATTCAATATGCGAGAACATATTCAATATACTACTTTTCTCGAAAGAGTCATCACCGGATCGTAACCCCGCAGCTCAACTTCTTAGTTTACCCTAGGCTTTCCTCTCCAACTTTCTCTAGTTTGAGAACTGAAGCTCGTAGGACGTGAAGCTCTTCACTCTGCTTTCCTAACTGGATAAGTAGGCTAGGCTTTCGGAATATTGCTCGGCCGTAGAAGGCATCAAAATGAACCTTCTTCATTGATTGAACTGCTTTCCCCGCTACGTGGCTTTCTTTGCGCCTTCTTCGTCTTCTTTTTATTCCTTCAAATTCAATGAAAACCGTCCGGACTCCAGCACTCCTCTTAAGTCGCTTCGCTAGGCTTTCTCTTTCCGACTTTTCATACCGCCTCAATGAGAATAAAGTCAAAGACTTTGAGAGGAGTTGAATGAGCTTTCTTCTTTATTATCTCTTGTCTTCTTTATTTTCTTTAACCTCTTCCTTTCATTGCTTTCCCATTATTTTCTGACTTTCTTTCCTAATTTCTCTTTTAGAGTTGATAAGTTTGACTTCCATGAATGAGTCCGACCTATCCACTGAAAGTAGCGGAGGAGTCTTGTCTCCCTGCTTTCGTCTTCTTATATCCTCTTCTCTGGATTTAGTGGAATTCGAACAAGTCCAAGAACAAGGAAAAAAGAATGATCGAGGAAGGATCAATGAAATATGATTGATGCAATTCAATTCCATAAATCAGTCCAAGAAATTCAAAGTGGAAGGATCATATTCTTTTTTGATGCCTTCGGACGGTTCTCAGTTGAAGCAGATTCAGAGGATAAAGGCTCGACACCAGTAGTCGCAGTTGCTGGAGAGGCAGGAGCCCTTTCTCTGGCTTTTCTTTCTTCGTCAGTGGTTGCAGTAGCTCCTTTTCTTGCTGCAGAGCCTGCCTTCTTGATTTCATTGACCTTCTTCCCGTCCTCCGGACTACCATAAATCAGAGATTAGGAGAAGGCCATAAAAAGATAGGGGACCTCAATGAGGGCCCACTCCGCGGACTTTCTTCCGCCCCCTCTTCCTATGGTCGAGCTACTTCCGTCCCTCCTTCGGAGTAGTCTGAAAACCTTTGCCTTTATTCTTCTTCTGACTGAACTTTCCTTTCATTTCACTCTTCCTTATTAAAAACCTACTAAAAAGATTCAAGCCTATGATTATCATTCCATTTTCACTTTCTTCCCGTCCTCCGGACTACCATAAATCAGAGATTAGGAGAAGGCCATAAACGGAGTCGAAACTGAAAGAACTCTCCCGTAGGTCTCCTTCCATCTCTCCTTCTAAGATAATACTAATACGAGAACTCAATTCAAAGAATGAGAAATCTCCTCTAAGTCCTTTTTCTCTTTGTCTTTATCTTTCAAGTAATTCCCACTCCGCGGTGGGTAAAGCTTCTGATCTCGACTTCGTTATATAACTAACTCGAACTCCTTCTCACCTTTCTCACTTTTCATGAAAAAGAGGTGGTTCAAAGAATGATCGAAGTCAGATCTCTATATAAGAAAGAAAACCCCCCGGAAATGGGATTGTCGGTGGAAGAGTTCCGGTTGGTAAGAAGGACAATGCCCCCTAACCCGCACTGATCCCTCCTATGTTCGCGCGATAGAGACCTTGATCTTTCCTATGTGTGCCTCCCAGGAAGACGGAGTTTGGAATTGAGGTGGCACAAGAAGAGGTCCAAGAAAAGGAAAGCCGTCAGTCAATGAATCGAGAAGAAAAGGAGCAATTATCTCATAGGCACTATGGGTGGTCTCGCCTAATTCTGGAATCAAAGAAAGAGTGGGTTTGCCGCCCATCATGTGATTCTCATATTTAAGGGCCCATGGCCTTTCCTTTAGAGGTAGAGGCGGAGTAAGGCGCGAAGCGAAGCGACTGTTAAGGAGTGCAAGTTGACCTACTAAATAAGGCCTCAGAGCCCTATCCATGAATTTCTCATTTCAGGCGGAAGGAAAGCCTACCATGAAAAAGAGTTTCAAGCAAGGCGCAGTGCATTACCTAGAAAGCGCACACCGGAAGACCTTGAATTGGGCGGCGCTTCGCTGACTATTGATTGAAGTGAGACTTCTCGCTTCCGATCCTTATCGCACCGAAGATAGTTGGAGTTTGCCTCCTGGATAGCTACTTGGTCTCGAAGAAGACGACGACGGATGCGAGAACAAGGGGCGGGCCCTCTCCTCTTTCCTTTCGAACCTCTGATCCAGTGGCGCCTACCGGATACATGGGGGAGTGAGCAAGGGCTTGATTGAGTGGGGCTAAGCTAGCCTTAGAAATCGAGATCTACCTTTTCTTCTTTCCAAAATCAGAACTCCGCTCCAGCCAAGAACATCGATCAGTCGCTTCGCTTCTTTCTCTCGCACTCCGCTCCTATTCTTTGAGTTCCATCTTTTATACATTGTTATATGAGAAGGAAGGAACTCATATTCATTCGGCCTCAGTAGTTTAATTATGAGTGGAAAATCTCTTTCGCAAATTCTTTGCTTACGCGTCCGAAGCCTTTTTTCTCAAATTCTGATCGCCTTTGTTTTTGGTTCTACGTAGCTTAATTAGTCCAAATTCTGATCGCCTCTTTTCGCAAATTCTTTGCGCCTTATCACCACTAAAAGAAAAGCTCTTCTGAGTCCGAACGTCTTTCATTTAGTCGAGCCTTGTGAATTGCCCTTGTTCATTGACTGATCTTTCTTCCTCTTTCTCGTAAACTCTGTGTCTTTCCTTTCTCCTCTCCCTTCTTCAGCAGGCTTGACAGCTTCCATTGGTGTGAAGCAAGTTCAGTGGCTTCATTCAGTCTCATTCATATTAGTCCCTGTCCCTCGGTGTGGTCAGTTGGATAGGCTTGAATCTAAGATCAATATTCTTGGTTGAAAGTCCGACTATCCACTGAAGAAAGTAGTCAAAACCTAGCATTTTTTTCATTTGAGCTAAAGATCAAGCCTAGCGATTCCCACTCCGCGAAGAAAGTCTTTGACTTTGCCCTGACATTTCTCAATTTCTTTTTTGGTCACTGATGAAAATCGAGTGAATTTTGCTTTTCTCGTGAATGAGAGACTTTCTTCATTGATTCAGTCGAGCCCTTGTTCATCGATCTGATTCTGAGAAATCGGAACCTACGGCAAGGAAGTGAATATGGAAGAAGACTACGGAGTGGGCGTCAACAGCCAGGACAAAGTAGCTCATCTGGGACAAGAACTTCTAAAAGAGGAACTGCTCCTCTCCTTTCAGTCGAGCCATTTCATTCCTCTCCTCGACTTTCTCTTATTTAGTTTAGGGGTCTTACCGGGCTTCCTAACCTTCTGTGTTCCCGGAAAACCGATCCTGTAGCGTAGGTCTCCGATCGCTTATCCTTCCTTTTCTCTTGAGAGCGGAACCTTCTTCTTCAGTCCCATTCAGATGGAGGAGAGAGATGGAGAATGATTGAATGAGAATCAAAGACGTGAATTCATTCCATTTTCCCCGTATTTCAGGCTGACCCTTGTAAACACATATGTAATGGTCAAAGACGCTGCTCGACGAGCTGGGAAGGATCCATTTTTCGATTCGCCCCCTTGCTCTTTTTCTAGTTTTCCTGTGAAGGAGGAGGAAAGGGGGGTTGAAGATGGAAGTGAAATAAGTAAAGATCGCATCGACTAAGACGAGTCAGAAATGGGATAAAGAAAGTTGTAGGCCCGCCTTATAAGGAGCGATCCGATCGATCGAAGACGAAGACTCTATTCTATCATATACTCTCTTTCCCCTTGTTCATCGATCAGTCCGAAGGACTAATTTCATGGTCCTTGTTCGCAAATTCTTTGCGCCTTTCTTTTTGCTTCGGATCAAAGAGGTCTGGAGGACGGGTTCGCAACTCCTACGGAGCCTGATTCTGAAATCTGATTTTCACCCTTTATTCACAACTCGTCCGGTTCGCAAATTCTTTGCTCCTCTCCTATATTTTTTTCGTAGAGTACCTTCGCTCCTCTCCTTCCTAACCTCAGTCTCAAATTCTTTGATCCTCTCCTATATTTTTTTCGTAGAGTACCTTCGCTCCTCGCCTTTCAGTCGGGCCTCAGTAGCTTAATTATTCAATCTACCATATTCATCTTTTGGAGAATCTGTAAGAGAGAATACGAAAAAATCGTTATTGGGGGAAGCTGCTCTATATATTGAGGCTTTCCTCGCCCGATCAATCCCCTATCACCTTCGGTGCCTCCTTGTGGTCCTTCTACTCGTACTGCTTAGACTGATGATCCCGGCAACATCTCTTTCTTCTCAAACTGATTCCGAAAGAGCTCAGACTCCAGTTATTCATTCCGGTATAGTAGAGAGAGATAATAAAGAGATGAGAGCGCGCGCGTCCTACTACACCCTATTTTCTAGTGCAAAAGACTTCCTCTCAAGCCGAGCGCTTTCCTTTGTCCTCTATGGAGGAGAATGCTGCTTAAAGTAGTACCTCCCGTCCGTCTGACTCTTAGACTGCCGATTGAGAGTAAAGAAGAGCTGGTCGAGACTGAACCTCTGGTCTTAAGAAGGTGAACCACCGTCAAGATCAATTAGTCAGGTTTTTGGCCTAGGCTTGAGATTTTGTCTTCTTATATATATAAGATCATCACTTATGTTCTAGGGTGGATGGACACAATATTGAGCAGCGGTCTAGCATCAGATCCCACAGAGGTAGGCCGGATCTCAGAGGCAGAAGTCGCTTAGTTTCGATCTTCATGCTCTCTCAACTCCTACGGAGCCTCGTCAAAGATGCGGCTGATCCTGATTTTCTGATGAGAAATAGAAAAAGGAAGGAAGTGAATATGGATCAAAATCAGTCCGACGGAATATACAAAGTGCCATTGCTCATACGAACTCTGATTCATGAAATACCGTCATCACACTGGTACTTGGCGGAGAAGTTTGAATATGCCTAGTTCTCTCGCTTAGAATAGGACCAAGAATCGGTACAAAGGGAAGGAAGATCTCTCATGACCCCACTGCCACTAAATTGAGTTTCTACACGATCCGACCGATTCTTTTCATTGCATTCTTTCTCTGGTTCGGAGGTCAATTCAACTAGTTAGCCCGCCCAGCCTGAAAGTCTTCTCAATTCTTGGTACCCGAGGCATCCGTTGATGGATAAGCTGGATCCTACTCTGCTGACCGGCAAGGTTATCAGAAAGGAGAGGTAAGAAAGAAGTCGATCAGAGGAGAGAAGGAATTGAGAAGAAGGGGAGATCTTGTGCAAGGTTTACGAAAGAGAGAGAGAGAGATTCCACCTAACTTAGATGAGTAGGACTAGCCCGCCAAGAGTCCGAGCTTGATCTTAGTCTTGCGGAAGAGGTATCATACTCAAAGGATAAGGATCCGAAGCTAGGGAGTCGGCTGTCCCCTCGTCTGACTTAGTTGGGGAGTACCGCGTAGTGGGTAGGGGAATTTCATAACTAAGAGTTTCATGAGTTCGAGTCAGACACTGCGAGAGATACTGGATCGAGAGTAGAAGAAAGGTTTGATTCTGGGATTCTGAGAAGTGCTGTTGAGAAAGAAAGTCAATGAAGAAGGCGGAAAGAATTTGCGAACAAGGAGCGGTAATAGCTTCGAAGTAATAGCTGCCGAGCTTTCATACAGGTGCTTTCCCGATCAGACGAGGGTAAGGGGACCAGGCTAGGCCCAGTATCAGATTAGGAATCTTTAGATCTTCATAGTCATATTACAGTCATTCTCAGGAGAGAAGATCTCTTTCAAGAGGCGGCCCGTATCGGTTAGGTATGATAAGGATCCCTTTGGGGTTGGGGTTGAAGAGGAAGAAAGGTCAGACCGCGCGCGAACTCAAAATATGGAGTTCTAGAAGGAGCCAGATAGGCGAAAGAAGAGAGACTGGATTGACCGGATGGGAGTTCTATCTCTAAGAATCAGGCAGAAAGAGCAGAAGAAGCATAAGGCAGAAGAAGAAGGGGCCCTCGACTAAACCCCTCCCCCTATTAGGAGAAGGGCAGGGGAATCTGAAGTACCCCTTTGTTTAAGCTAGGGCATAAAAGGGCGGACGAGTCCGAGCTTGATCTTTTTCTTTCAGCAGTAGTTCTAGCCCTGAGTCAAGTTTGTAATAGTCTCGTAAATCATCAAAAGAGTAGCGGTTCTACCAGTGGAGGTTTCAGTCGCTTTTCTTGCAGGATCAGTCCTCATTTCTGATATATAAGCTAAGCTCAGATTATTTGTATAGATAACTAGGAAAGAACTCGATTCCTGAAATTCATTCTCAATTCATTAATGAATAAAGAAGCTATACAAGAGGCCCCGCCGAGCGGCTCGACCGGGCGATCGCGGATTAATACGACTTGAATCAAGACCACGAAGCTTGGAAAGGAATCAGGAGAAAAGCCGTCTCGAGGGAGAAGATATATATAGGCGAGACGGAGAGGAGCGAAGGAAGCCGCTTTACTGCTTACTGTCCGTCAGACGAAGAAAAAGCTACGAAGGACAGGAACCCAACCCCACACCGCTCCGTGCTTTCAGTTTCTAGTCGGACCCCCAGATAAGAGAATATCAAAGATTCCACTCTCCCGGTCCGTGCTAGCTTAATTAGTACGCCGTGCCCTCCTACTTTGAATCCGTATCTCTTCTTGTTTCAGTTCTTGTCGTAGAAGTTGAAAGAAGCTTATAAAAAAGATCAAGATCTCCATCTCTCACTAACTCATTGAAAAGAGGGACAAAGTCGACAAGAGGGACGCGCCTAAAGCTAGAACTCCTTTGACATAAGAAAAGATGGGGAGGTTCTTTTAGTGGAATGAATGATTTTTAGTGGAATCAGACTCCTTCTACGCGGTCCGGAGGGTCTCATTATCTAATGAGACTAATAGGACTTCGGACCACTAAAAGCTGGCGCTTTCCTCTTACTAGACACAAAGAAAGAAAGCCACGTAGCCTTCGCCTAGGGCGAAAGGAAAGGAGTCAAAGGATAAGGGAAATACCATCAACCCCAGGTTCAGAAGATTCAACGGAAGCATCTATAGTAGCTTCAAGGGAGTCAACTCCAGGTAATGAGGCTTCAAGCCTTCCATCATCAAGTCAGAAATCTCACCCTAGGGACTGATCGATGTTCTTGGTAGGCTTTCTCTTTCTGGCTGATTTTCTTGTCTTTTTTCTACTATTAGACCTTTCCTTCTTCTTCCCTATGCACTCGACCAAGAGTCAGTACATAATTAGATTGATGTCTACCATACTCTAGACTAGATTTGAATATCTAATACGTGAACAAAGACTTGCAAGAAGAAAATGTACTACTGTGGGCCTAGGGGAGCAAGCAGCTAGCTTCAGTTCTTTACTCAGCCTCAATGGGAGTGGCTCTACTGTTAAGGAGATAAAGGGAATTAGAATTAGAGTGAGCGCTTGAATTTTGGACTCCTCCAGCCCCTGAGGAAGCTCAACCAGTACCAGTTCAACTGTCGGCCGAGGCGAAACACTTACGGGATTTCAGGAAGTATAATCCCAAGACCTTTGACGTCTCTATGGACGTCAACCACATTTGGGCCTTTGTGGGGTTGTCCATGGATCCGTCAAAGGTACATGAAGTGACGGCCTGAACAGGGGCGGCCTGGGCCTGAGCAGGGGCGGCCTCGGCCTGAACAGGGGCGGCCTGGTTCTGCTGGGCGGCAAGGAAAGGCGCCAAAGCAGCTTGCAGCATGTCCTGATAACGCTGCTCCATTGCGGCGAGATCCGCCTGGGTGACCGGTGCGTTTGGGTCGACTGCCGGTGCAACAGGTGGCGCCTCCGGCTGGCCACGACCGGCTCCTCTGCCTCCCCTACCACCTCCTCGGCGTGTACCTCTACGTGGCGGCATTCTCCCTAAAATTCACCAACAAACTTCTCACCACAAGAACTTAACACCCTATATCTAGGTCTTAGACTATTCAGGCAAAATTGTAATCTTAACATTAGCAAGGCTTTAGACATACCTGGCGAGTGCCGAAGGACCGTATAGCCATAGGGTGAAGTAAAACCAAAAACAAAAATGACTTACATCGTAGGTCAGTCTACAGAACCTAAAACACTGTGCTCTGATACCAACTGTAACGACCCAACTCCTTATACTGAATCGAAGTCATTACTCAATATAGAACAAGTGGTTTAAGTCATAAAATTTTATTAAAAGCATACGGTTCAAGAAATTCATTTATAAAAGCATAAACAAGGTAGTCGTGCAAAAATGTAAAAACGTTCTGAAATCCTACTCGGGCCCTATCTACATAAAAGATAGTGAAAAATAAAAAAAGTACTCAAACTCAAATGCTAAAATCTGAAATAAGAAATAAGCGGAAGCGGTAGTCCCTATGGCCCTCCTCGGTCTCACTTCGGGTCGCTCGCCAGTTTGCCCTTGCCCTTGCCTCGTCCTCTACCTGAAAACATAAAATGGAGAGAATGAGTATAAAAATACTCAGTAAGGGACCCACTACTAGTCCCACTAGGTGCCTGTTAACTTCCTGTTAGAGTCCTGATAACTGGTACCCAATCTCTGGCACGTTCCCGAACACGTGCAATCATGCGCTCCCGTAGGAACGTAACTCTGGTCTTCGGTGCCCGGGGACACCTAGGACAGTCGGGATGCGAGGACCCCGTCGAGTCACTCGAGTCATGTCTATATCATGCTAGACTGGCGTCCCGTCGGACCACACAGTCCTCAATAGGTGGTGATCCCGAAGGACACCCATGCAGGTACGACTCTAACAGAATCAAGCTAACAGGTACCCTAATTGCAGTATACATACACATGGCATCAGCATATAACATGTCACATAATCATTTCTACATTCTCCGTCCCGACATTCGTCGTAACCATAATGGATCTTGCCACACATAACAGGCTATAGCACAACTATATCGTCATTTGCATCATACTAGCGTTTATTTCAGGCATCATACTGTCAAATCCTCAATATGCAACATAGGGCATACACAGTCTCATACTTCAAACATGAAACTAGTAGTAGAATCTCTTACCTGGAGATTCACTCGACGAGTCCTAACCGCAAGACACGTGTGCTTTCCAAGCAACGGGATCCTAAATATTTAATAACGCCAAAGTTCGTAAATAAGTCACCAACGGCTAACGGTTAAAACTCGGTTGAAATAACTTACCCCAGAAAAGGTTGCAGTGGTTGAGCCCCTACTGAAGAAAATCTCCCGCTGCAGCAGTTACTCGGTCCAAGACGTTCCTTAGGAAAAATAATTTAATTTAGTCCAAATTAAATTATTTAGCGCCCAAAACATTGGGTCGTATTGGGGAAATGCCCAAAATAAATACTTAATTTACCAAAAATAGGTGGGAGGAGCCAAAATAAGCTTGGCGGCTCGGCTGGAAAATAGGGCAGGAACCGGCTCGGCTTGGAGGCTGGAGATCGGCTCGGCTCGCGGTGCAGACAGGCGCGGCTCAGCTTGGACAGGAACTACGCGTGCGGCTCGGCTTGCAACAGGAGGGAGACGCGGCTCGGCTACGCAGAAGCGCGCGGCGCGGCTCACACGCGGGTGCACGCGGGCGCGGGTCGGTTTCCGGAATACGGCGCGCGTTGGCTCGGGTCGCGGAGCGGGTCTTCGGTCGGGTCTGATCTTCGCGCAGAGTGACGCTGACTTCCGGACTCGGGTTGCGCGACGGGTTGCGGTGGTCCGGCTTAAATGCGGCTTCGCTCGGCGGCTGCGGACGGGGGCTGCTCGGCGTCGAAACGAAGCGACGCGATTCGGCTTCGGCTGGCCGCCACGATTCGGCTTGCAGACGCGATGGGCTTCGGCTTCGGCTTGCGACTCCCGACTGAAGGCGGCTTCGATCCTTGGCGTGCGGCGGCTTCGATCCTTGGCGCGCGGCGGCTCGACGTGGACCGATCTTCGACGCTGCTGGGAGACCGGCGTGGTGACCTACGGCGGTTGACTAGCGGCGGCGGCGGCGGCGGCGGCGGGGGAGATTGGGATTTAGGGTTTTCTTCTTTTTTTTTTTTTTCACTTCTTGGGGAAGAGGTGAACTACACGCTTTCCAAAGCCCCCTTTTATAAAAGAATTAATACTAAATAAAAAACATAAATATTATTTCTTTTATCCCCCCTTTTTTTTTTTTCTTCCTACTTTAGTCCAAATAACAACCAACTTAACAAATTAAATCACCCACAAAAATCTCTAAATCTTCATTAATCACGAGTAAAAATTTCCTCAATTCGAAAGAAATTTCAAGAATTTTACTCTTAAGACGATAAAAAGGGAAGACAAATTTGGCGGGGCGTTACAAAAGCTTATAGAAGGAATGAGTTGGGCACAAAGAGGACCATGATCCCTTATAGTACGTATATATGTCTCCATTGTTAATTTTTTTAAATTACATTATTTAGTGATGATATGCATATGTACTAAACTTACTTTTGTATCATTGCAGGTCCCATCAATGTAGAATGACGTACACTACTTGTTAGAAGACGTACGTAGTTTTCTGATTTCTATGTATTCTTTTTAACATTTACTATATTTCCCTCGGTGTATTATGTACCTTTTGGAACGGTTACATATGAAAAATTGATTTTGAATTTTCTATTCTATATAATTATTTACTAATTTATTGTTTATTTTCTGTAATTTACTTCAATTTAAATCGTATTAGGATCGAAAACAAATAATACTATTAAATAAAAAAATTCAGAAAAATAATAAAAAAAATATTTAAATGATTTTCCGATGCATCAGACACATCGAAAATCGAGAACTCTCGACGCACCCTAAAAAGCATTAGTAACAAAGTTCCCAATGTTGCGTTGAGACGACATCAGAGAAAGTATCTTTAATATAAATCTCATGTATACTAAATTATTAATTATTTGAATCATATCTAAATAAATTGATTCTTAAATATTATATAATTTTCATATAAATCTAATTCATGATCATTTGTATAATAGTAATAATGTATCACCATACTACTAATATTGATCGTAACTAATGTAATAATTAAATATATTTTTCCTTAGTTCAACACGTTAATTCGAACATTTTGACCAAATTATTCTTTTAATATGCTTTGACCTTGTTGATTGGTCATGAGCTAGCAGAAGATCTTATGGATCTACTAATTATATACTCTATTCATATGAGATTAATTGATTAATTTAAGCCTTTAAATTTATTCACCTCCATTTATTAACATTGAAAAAATCACTATAGATTACTAGTTGGACTCTTATACACTATAGGATAAGTTGTGTCTGTGTATATAATTATCACTAAATGTAAGTTGATCCTTCAATAGTTATTTGCAATTGCAAATGGGTCAAAAGCTCATTTTTACAAGGGTAAGTGTATTGATCGAGTGGAGATGGTAGCTGGAACGTGCCTTAATTGATTGCCTAGAAACTGGTCACGTTGTTGAGTTGATTACCTAATCGAATTCGTCTCTTGATGAGTTGATCACCTTAAGTTGGTCGCTTTGGTCACTTGCAAAACAAGAGCTTGTTAATACTTAAGTTGATCATGCTCTTTTTAAAGTGTTTCAAAGTCTTGTCCTCTATAAAAATAATTCAAAAAACTTGTTATATCATCTCTAGGATAAAACAAAAATCAAACAACATTTGGCTTATTTGAAACTGCACTAGTAGCGGATCAAAATACTCATACCCTTCTCATTGTGCTAAAAAACTAAAAAAAAAAAAAAAAAAACCATAGAGAAAGGTTTTTTTTTTTTTTTGTTCTCTTTGCTAACCTAATCAATAGAAGAGAGTATATTTAACTAAAAACTAAGTACATAATTAACAAACTCTCGAAACATCCAAATTTGCCTATATTGATCTTGTTAGACTTGCTGTGGGCCTGGTTCAAATTTATAAAGATATTTGCTTAGTACGATATTGTTTCTAAAAGGTGTCTGCAGTTGAAGATTTTTTCTTTTGAAGATATTATTAAATATTCAGTTATTTAGATATCTTCTGAGAGATATTATTCCTAGTCTTGTGGAATTATTATACATTAATATAGGTATATTCTATATTGCCTCTATCTTCAAGATAAACAAAGATTCTCAAAGTTATATATATGTGAGACGTCTAATGTGGTGTATGTGCGTGAGCTGATCAACCGAAGAAGATTATTGTGATCGAAAATACTTGTGTAGCAAGTATGTTCTACGAGTGAAACATATGATTCTTGCTTGATATTTATCTGCGGTGATTCTTGAAGAATGCATATGGAGATCTTCTATAGCAAGATCATATAACCTCTATTTTGCGAAACAAGTTCAACGCAAGCATTAAGATGCTTGATGGAATTTACCATTAATGGGAGATTTCCACCAACAAATCCTTAATCAATTGATTAATGAGATAAATGATTAAGGGGGAGGTTTTTTTTTATGATCTTTGTATCGTGATATTGATAAGTTTAATACAATAAAATTGTATCACTGATAGTATAGAGTGAATATGTGAATGTAGAAACTCTATACTTGACATCATAAAATCGTACTTATGATTTATTAATCAAATAATAAAATCTCTCATATTGGGTCAAAGACCTCTCGAACGTAGATGCATTATCATCGAACTGGGTTACCAAAGTCTGTGTTCTTATTGTCTCTCCTTATCTGCTCATATTGTTGTTCCTACTATTAACTAACTAAAGACTCATCCTCTCTACTATTGTTGATGTTCTCATTTTATCAATTGGTATCAATGCAAGGTTTTCTGTATTTAGTGGATTCTCTTCGTGAAGGATCCTCAACAACAAGACCACCTGTTCTAGATGGAGCAAATTATGCCTACTGGAAAGCTCGAATAATTGCATTTATAAAATCGATTGACAGTAAGTGTTGGAAAGCAATGATTGCTGGTTTGAAACATCCTTCCCCTAAAGATGTTGCTGGAAAAGAGACACTTAAACAAGAGATAACTTGGTCCAAAGACAAAGATGAAGCTGCATTTGGAAATTCAAGAGCTTTAAATGCAATTTTCAATGGTGTTGATCAGAATATCTTCAAATGGATTAATACTTGTTTGTTTGCAAAAGAGGCCTGGAATATTCTTGAAACTGCTTATGAAGGAACTTCTAAGGTTAAGATATCCAAACTTCAAATTTTGTCTTCAAAATTCGAAGCAGTTAAGTTGATAGAAGATGAGACCATAGTAGAGTTTAATGTTCGTGTTCTGGATTTGGCTAATGAGTCATTCGCCTTAAGTGAAAAACTTACTAATACAAAGCAGGTGAGAAAAGTGCAAAGATCTCTTCCTCCTCGGTTTAACATGAAAGTCACAACTATAGAGGAAGCTAATGATATTCTAGTCATAAGATTGGATGAGTTGTTTGATTCTTTGCGAACATTCGAGTTGTCACTAGATCTACACTTGCTTATCAGGGAGTCAGTGAGGAAACGACAAAGTCTACCTCAAAGTTTCCTTAGGATGATCTGTCTAAAGTAGTTTCTCTTCTGTCAAAACAATTCTCTAAATTTAAAAGTAAGTTTTACAAAAATCCAGGAACATTCGGAAGTCAATCAAATAGAGATTCTACATGAATACTTTCTGTACAGGATCACCAAGTTCTATTGTTGGGTCTCGACGGAAGGATAGTTATCAAAATACCGATCAGATTGATAAAAGTGTTAGATGTCATGAGTGTGAAGGATTCAGGCACCATCAAGCTGAGTATGCTATTTATTTAAAAAGAAAGAAAAAGGGGCTTGCAATCACATTATCTGGTAGAGCTCTAATCAGTTGTGAGCAAGAAATATCTAATGATAATAATCTAATTGTTGGTTCTGAAGAAAAACGTGAGTTAGATAGTGAGAAGTTACCCTCATCTGGTGAAAAACTGGTCAAGGTAACTACTTTAGATTTTGAAGAATTATTATCGCTACGTAAGGAAGATCAAGAAGTGCTAAGACTGCAACAAAAACATATTATAAGCTTATGCGAAGATAATTATAGGTTAATGACTACCATTGTTACATTAAATCAGGAACTAAAAAGTGCCTGAAATGACTATGAGGCCTTAACCAAATCAATATGACTTGTCCTCTGGAACTGATAGTCTTAATAACATCCTAAGTAGGGAAAAATTGAAGAAAGACAAATAGGGTATAGGTTTCTAAAAAATTAGTTCCTCCTCAAAAGGAAAATCTAATGTGTTTGTTCAAGCTATACAAGGCACGAATCAAAATCATATCCCTGAAACCACATAAGGTAAAGTTACTACTGTCAAGCAGAGGTCCAGTGTAAAGTCAAAATGGATATGTCACTTTTGCAATGAGCTTGAGCATATTAGACCATACTGCTACAAGCTTCATGAGATCAGCAAAGTGACTAATCATAAGTCCAGAAAATATAATGCGTCCTCAAGCGCTATTGTGAAAAAGGTTTGAGAATGATAGAGTCAGGAAGATCACTCGCGTGTAATATGGCTTTTTCTTGAATCTATAACTCAAATTATAAAGAGTGGTATTTTGACAGTGGGTGTCCAAGGCACATGACAGAAAATCTCTCTTTTTTACTAATTTAAAAGAAAGTAAAACTGGATAAGTAACTATTGGTGATGGTGTTCAGGAAAAAGTTATTGGTAAAGGTCATATTGATCGGTCAGGTACACCAAATCTTCGTGATGTCAAATTAGTTAAAGGTTTGTCTGTAAATCTTATTAGTATTAGTCAATTGTGCAATCGAGGGTTCAAAGTTCAGTTCTCAAAAGACAATTGGTGCTAGATTTTGGCAAAAATGTAGTAATGACTGGAACACGGCTTTCTGAAAATTGTTATCATTGGGACAATAACCTTAAGTTTAATTTGGCTAAATATGATGAAACTATACTATGGCATAAACATCTTGAGCATATAAGTTTATCTAAAATTTGTAAGACTATCAACGCAGATGTTGTTCATGGTGTGTCGTTGAAACAAAATACTAAGATTCAGTGTTTAGAATGTCCAATTAGGAAGTAAATCAAATCATCTCATAAGACTGGAGACCATATTAGAACAAATGAATCTTAGAATTGCTTCATTTAGACTTAATGGGTCCCATGCACGTGGAAAGTTTTGGAGATAAAAAAAAATATGTGTTAGTAGTTGTTGATGACTACTTTAGATTCACTTGGGTACGATTTATTGGAGAAAAATCTGAATCGTTCAAGATGTTTTGATCATTAATTACGTGTTCATTTACAACGAGAATAAGATAAAAAAGATTCAACGTATTAGAAGCAATCATGGTCGAGAATTTGAAAAGGCTAGTTTTAATGAGTTTTGTCAAACTAAGGATATTTTTCATGAATTCTCAGTACTGTTAACCCCTCAGCAGAATGGGATAGTTGAGAGAAAGAATAAAACTATTCAAGAAATGACCCGAGTTATGATACATGTGAAGTCTCTTCCTCTATGTTTCTAGGCAGAAGCAGTAAATATAGCATGCCATATACACAATTGGATTACTCTTCGTCCTGGAACTGTGTATACAAATTATCAGCTATGGAAGGGTCGTAAACTTAATGTTAAATTCATGTATTTGGCAGCATGGATATATATTCAATGACCGACCATATCATCTAAAATGGGATCCCAGATCAAATGAAAGTACTTTCCTTGGCTACTCTATCAATAGTAGAGTATTTCGAGTATATAATAAACGCACTAAAACTGTTATGGAGTATGTGAACATTATTGTTTATGATACTGGAGACCTTATTAAGAAGGAAGAAGATGATTCAAGACTATCATCTTCTCTAACTGATGAGATCACTGAATGTTCTGGATGCAATAGTTTGAAAAAAGAATATTTTGATAGTCTATCAGTTATTACTACTGATCAAAATTTCGCTAATGAGGAGTGTATTAATACAAGAGGTACTTCCACAAGCATGCATGTTGACTCTATTGAAACATAATCCATTGAAGATCAAAGTTTTATGCCCTCAGCTTGTATCAAGAAAAATCATTCATCTACTAGTATTATAGGAGACATTGGCTGTGAAATTACTATAAGAAAGAAGAACAAACCTGATTATGCTAAAATGATTGCCAATGTTTGTTTTACTTTTACAGTAGAACAACTAGTGTTACTGAAGCTCTAAAGGACGAACAATGGATAAAATAAATGTAGGAGGATTTACTTCAGTTTGAATGAAATCAATTATGGGAATTAATACCAAAACCATCTGATGTCAATATTATCCGTACAAAGTAGACTTTTAAGAACAAGATTAATGAAAAATGGAATATTATTAGAAAGCTCGTCTTGTAGCTCAAGGATATGCTCAAATTGAAGGAGTTGATTTTGGAGAGAATTTTTCTCCTGTAGCACGGCTAGAAGCTATTCGATTGTTGCTAGGTATCGCATGTGTGAAAAAAATTACATTATTTCAATGGATGTTAAAAGTGCATTTCTTAATGGGTATACTCAGAGGAAGTTTATGTAGCACAACCCAAAGGCTTTGTTGATCCTACCAATCCAGATTACATGTATAGACTACGTAAAGCTCTATATTGGACTTAAATAGGCTTTTAGGGCCTGGTATGACAGACTGTCTACATATTTATTAAAGCAAGGCTTCTTTCGAGGAGGTACTGACAAGAAAATGTTTATTAAGAAAAAGGTTAAAGAGTTCTTAGTTGCTTAGATGTATATAGATGATATATTCTTTGGAGGTCAACCTCAGACTATAATAACAGATTTTGTGGAGCATATGAAGATTGAATTAGAGATGAGCATGGTGGGAGAATAATCATTTTTCTTGGGTTTTCAAATTAGACAGTGCAAGATTGAAATTTTCATCTCTCAAGAAAAATACGCTCGAAACATCATAAAAAAGTTTGGCCTTGAAAAATAAAAAATAAAATGAACTCTTGCAGCAACTCAACTCAAAGTGTCTCGAGAAAATCATGACAAAGTAGTTGATGAAAGTATGTATTGAAGTATTGTAGGAAGTCTACTGTATCTAACAGCCAGTTGTGCTGATATTGCTTTTGCAGTTGGTGTATGTGCTAGATATCAAGCAGATCCTAGATAATCACATTTACGGTCTACCTAACGCATTCTCAAATATGCATCAGGGACAATAGACTACGATCTCTGGTATTCCTTTGATACTACTTCAGTTCTAGTAGGGTATTGTGATGCTGACTAGGCAGGATGCACTGAAGATCGAAAGAGTACTTCTGAAGGATGTTTCTTTCTAGGCAATAATATTATTGCTTGGTTTACTAAGAAATAAAATTGTGTATCTTTGTTTACAGCTAAGGAAAAATACATAGCTACAAGTAGTAGTTGTACTCAGTTATTATGGATGAAACAGATGTTGTATGAATACAATAATTTTCAGGAATCAATGATTCTATATTACCGATAGTATGAGGGCAATTTGTAAAGATCCAACTCTTTATACTAAGCTGAGGTTATTACTACTTAAAGGAAAATAAGATTTGTTAAATTAAATTGGAAAGTAAAACAAATGTTCATGATCAAAACTTCAAATAAATAAATAAATAAATCATTTAAAATCATAAATAAATAAACGAATAGAAATAAATCTCAAAATAACAAAATCCTAGTTTGGGCCCTATCTAGTTTTAAAGAGTAATAATGAAAGTACAAGAAATATTAAAACAAACTAAAATCATAATGGCGGAAGCAACATGTTCCCTATGGCATGCCACGGTCACTTCTTATCATTTGCCAGCTTTCCTCTACCTCTCTCTTTACCTTTGCCTGAAAAATTTAAACATAAAAGTGTGAGTATAAAAATATACTCAGTAAGGGACCTACTACTAGTTCCGCTAGGTGACTGTTAACTTTCTATTAGAGTCCTGTAAAGTGGTAACCCTTAAATTGGCCTGTTCTCGAACACGCGCAATCTGTGATCCCGTAGGAACATCTCTGGTCTTTAGTGAACTAAAAGGAACACCTAGGACAAAACTGGTTTTCAGTGAACACACGGAACACCAGGACAAACAGGTCTTTAGTGAATCTCGAAAGAAACAGTAAGACAATCGGGCTGTGAGTGACCCCATCGAGTCACTCATAATATATCATCTCATACTTGATTGGTGATCCCGTCGGACTACACAGTCATAAAAAGATGGTGATCCCGAGGGACACCCATGTGGGTACGACTCTAATAGATAAAGCTAATAGTATGACCTATCCATAGCATGTAGCATAATATAATATCATAATCATGTCATGAATATTAACCATAGCATTCTTAATTATAAGATTAATAATTCATGCATAACATCAACATCAACAGTCATCATCAACATAACTCAGTCCAAACTAACTGTCATCGTAAGTATAGACTAGTCATGACTACCAATCATCATAAATCATAAACACGTTATGCATATTTGCTACATTAATGCATAATGGAAAAAGTTACATGCAAGCTCATACTTCAATTCGAAGGTCTAGCAGGAGAATCTCTTACTTGGAGATTAGCTTAATTCACAGAAATACATTCCCGACAGCAAAGTCAAGCTTCTCAAGAAAATCCTAAATAGTAAGGATAAAATACTAAGATGACAACTTAACTTGCAGTTAATTTAGGATTTAAAAATTTAGGTAATTCAATTTACCCAAAGTTGAGTTAAGATCCAACTCAACCTTAATTTAGAGCAAAGTTCCACAGCTCATGATTTCCAACTAAAAATCTAACCAATTTAATTAGAAATTAAATATTTAAAATCCAAACTCAAAAATTTGTTGGGTATACCAAAAACCCAATCAAAACTTACCAAAAATAGGTTAGATAGGATTAAAAACAAGCTTGTCAGCTCAAACGGCTTGGCCAGGAGAACAATCGGCTAGGAGGCTCGACTGAGAGAGGGAAATCAGCTGAGAAGGCTTGCACGCGACTCACGTGCGAAGGGCGACTTGGTAGCTTATAGAGGCACGACTCAACTGAGGTTAGAAGCGGCTTGCGCCGGTCAGCGGCTCAGGTTGGGGCATTCAAGGCTCGAATTGCGCATGACCAGCTCTTCGAACGGTGTCGATAGAGGAGTGACGCGACGCTGATTGGAGATGAATGGCTTGTGACGACGGAATGACAGAAGACGACAATTGATGACTACAGATGGAACGACGCGACAGAACGGTTAACGCGAAGGAGAGCGTGGCTGAAAGATTGTTGTCCGCTCGGTTCATGCAGACGATCGACGTAATGGGATGGGACGCGACAATCGACGGCGACCTATGGTGGCTGTCGACCGGAGGAAGGTGGTGGTGGTGAGGGCAGCTCGGGTTCTTTTCTATCTTTGTGATATTAGTGTTTGTGAAGAAGATGATGAATAGTGCCACGTTTTCCAAGGAGCTATTTAATGAAATAAGAATAATATAAAAATAATAATAAAAAAATTATTATCATTTTATCTTCTCTTTCTTTACTCATTTTTCAAATAAAATCTCCTACCCTCTCTCTTCATTTAAACCCATCAAATCTTTTTTTATCTTCTTTTTAACTTTTCCCCAAAATAAAATCAATACTTTTCTCCCCTCAACCAATCACATCACTTTATCCTTCCAAAATAAATAAACCAATCTCAAATAATTATATTATTTTCACAATACAATTATTTTAACCTTAAATCCAAATAATTATATACTCTTATATATAATTATTCAAAATTCTCTCAAATACAAATCTCCCAGCACAGACTACTTAAAAAGCAAACCAAATCAAACATTAATTCCAAATTCAATTAATTAAATATTTTTCCATAGTATCTAATTAATTCTAATTTCTACAAATCAAGGATTTCCACAATTAAATCATATAACACCCAAAAATAATTTCAATAATTTCCAAAATTTAACTTAGGATAATTAAACTTAAAATTACTTACTTTGGCGCGCTACACAATTAATATTTCCAAAAATCCAGTTCAATATAATCGCACTAAACATATTGATATTCGACTTCAATTTATTCGAGAGTTGGTGGAAACTAAAGAAATCTCTCTTCAACACGTCCGTACCTCAGTTTAGCTTGCAGATATTCTAACAAAATTGTTAGAAGTACGTTATTTGAAAAACTTAGAGTTGGGCTTGGAGTATGTCAGTTTCAGCAATAGAAATTAATGTCTATGGTATATGAGTTGTTTGCTTATTGGGCCTGGTCAGATTTACCTGGTTTGCAAGGAAGAAATTTGAATTTGAAAAATTCTGGGTGGCGTTGTTTCACCTTCACGATTCCCGTCCTTTTGTTCAGGTGTTTTATATTTCTCTCAAGCTCTTTATAAGGTGTACAGTTTCTTGAAAGGCATTCACTCGTCAAGCTCAGTATCATTCTAAACCTTCTCCATTGACGAATCCTTCTTCCTTTATTCCACAAGGTTCAAAACCTAGAAGAATCAAGATGATACCTGCACGCCATCCTTAAAGAAGAAGATTGTGGTGTGCTAGTGAAATTCTGAAATCATTTTCTTCCTCCGAATCTCATAAATCCATGCATGAAAAATTTATTGCTGCTACTAGCAAAACAACCATGCAATCTCCCATACAGCCCTCAATGGAAACTGGTACTCAAAGTCCTTTTTCTAGGTTTGCTAATCTATCTTATCAAAGAAAGCCTTGAGTTATAATTTCATATTCTGAGTCTACTAAGATAATTTCTGTTGAATCTGAGTCATCTGATGATGACAATGTGATATTGTTTGATGTTCTGAAGAGGAAAGCATATGGTAAAACTCCTATGTGTAAGGAAGTGGCCTCTAAAAAGCCCAGGGTTGGGAGGTCATCTAATGCAGATGATCTTTATGAAGATCTTTTTTATGTTCCCCCTCCAGGTCATCATGATTCTACCACCATTAAAGCAAAGGATTCATTTGTTCCCTTCTCATCCAAACCTACTTGGACTAATGATGACTTATTTACTGAGTTTTATCAAACTTCTGATATGCCTGACTTGAATGCTTCACAAGAATCTTTTTCGAATGAACTTGATCCTAACTCTGTTCCACCTCCACCTTCCACAGTTACTGATACTCCACAAGATCAACCATCTGTTCCTGATCATTTAGCTTCTAACAAGAACACTGCTACTGATGCTCCTCCTACAGCTTCCGAATTAGCTCCAAAGATGTCCAAAAGGCAGTTTAAAATGCCTATAAGAGGTCAAAAAGTAGTGATTACTAAAGTAGGGAGACGTAACCTTCCTTTTAATGTGCCTACTGTACCTATTGATGGCATTTCATTTCACTTAAAAGACTGTGTGCACAAATGGATGTACGTAGTCCAAAGGCGTATTGCAGATAAGGCTGTAATCTTTGATCAACACTGTTCATGTTCTACAGTAATTGATCTCATTGATGTTGTTGGTCTTATGCCTACTGTCACTAATGTTGGGGCTTTCTATCCCAAGTTCGTTAGAGAATTTATAGTAAATCTTCCTCCTAATTTCAATAACCATGGAATGCCGGACTATAGAAAGTTCATGTACGAGGCAAGTGTTTTTTTATTTCTCCTGCTCTTATAAAATCATTTCTAGAGAGTACTCTTCCATTTGAGGTTTCAATTATTCGACCATCTTCGAAACAATTGGCTTTAAAACTATCTAATGGCTTTGCTCGACAATGGTCTTCTGGTGGTCAATTTCTAACTATGAAGTTAAGTATTAGGAATGTCATTCTTCATAAAATTGGTATTAGCAATTGGCATCCAACCTCTCATCTTTCTACTGTCTCCACTACTCTAGCCAATCTGTTAGATTTGATAGGAACAGGTCCACATGTTGATATAGGAGATCTTGTGTATCATCATGTTCTGAGACATGTGGATACATTTGGAATAAACATTCTCATCTGTTTTCCAAGACTATTATGTGCTTTTATGTTATCTCAATATCCTGATATATTTGACTAAATATGATGTGAGCGGCCTTGCCCCTAAAACAATATTGCTTAATTACAAGTTGTTTCAAGGGTCTTATCTTCCACATCTTCCACCAAGTTTTCGTCCTCCTCGACTTAGTTCTCAATCTACAGCTACAAATTTGAATATTCCTGCCTTTGGGTTACATCTCTCTCATGAGTTAGCGACTCGTATGGTTCATCTCTTAATAAATGAATCTCGGTCTCTAACTACTACCATTCAAGATATGAATGAGGTAATGGCTAACCTTATCAGTGGACGAGTGGCAATTAACTCAATGTTGAATGCAGTTCAGCATATAATTGAAACTCAATATCCTTCTTCGTCTACCTAGTTATTTGTTCACATGTAAGGGAGGATAGTGGTGGTGGTGATGATAGATTTCCTTTGAGACGGATGGCTGTTTTTTTGTGTTGATTTGTAAGTTGAGAGTGATTGTAGTTTTTTTTATCAATTGATATTGGTTGATATTTTTCTCATTTGAACTATGTTGGTTTCTAAAGTGTTGTTTTACTATGTTGGTTTATGCTCTATACTCATTCACCATTCTATGAAATGATATTAGTAATAAGCATTTTTCTAGTATGATATGCATGTCTGAACAAATAATGGAAGCCGGTTTCAAGGGGGAGATTGTTAGATATGTTGTTGGCCCAGTTCAAATTTATAAAGATATTTTTTCAGGAGAATATTGTTTCTAAAAGGTATCTGTAATTGAAGATTTTTTTTTCTTTTGAAAATATTATTAAATATTCAATTATTTAAATATCTTATGTGAGATATTATTCCTAGTATTGTGGAATATTATAAACTAATATAGGTATATGTTATAGTGCTTATATCTTTGGGATAAACAAAGATTCTTAAGGCTATATATATGTGAGACATCTAATGTGGTGTGTGTGCGTGAACTGATCAACCGAAGAAGATTTTTTGTGATAAAAAATATACTTGTGTAGCAAGTATGTTCTACGAGTAAAACATATGATTCTTGCTTGATATTTATCTGTGATGATTCATTGAAGAATGCATATGGAGATCTTCTATAGCAAGATCATATAACCTCTGTTTTACGAACAAGTTCAATGCAAGCATTAAGATGCTTGATAGAATTTACCATTAAGGGAGATATTTCTACCAAAAAAATCCTTAATCAGTTGATTAATGAGATAAATAATTAAAGGGAGGTTTTATTTTGATGATCTTTGTATCATGCTAGTGATAGGTTTAATTCAGTAAAATTGTATTACTAATAGTATATAGTGAATATGTGAATGTAGAAACTCTATACTTGACATCATAAGGTTGTACTTATAATTTATTAATCAAATAATAAAATCTCTCATAACAGGTTGAGGATCTCTCAGACGTAGATGCAGTATCATCGAACTGGGTTACCAAAGTCTATGTTCTTACTATCTCTTCTTTATCTGCTCATATTGTTGTTCCTACTGTTAACTAACTGAAGGCTCATCCTCTTTACTGCTATTGATATTCTCCTTTTATCTGATCTCATCCTCATCTCTAAAATATGGTACCCCTATTTGGCCAAGTCTCTCAAAACGATAGACATATTGAATCGGCAACAAGGACCACCATTCGGGTATGCAAATTAAAGGACAATATGTCACATACACGAGTTCATTGATCACTTAGTATTAAGATCGAGTCACAGTTCATGATCATCCTATGAAATATTAATTTTATCAATTAACAAATTTAGAAAAAGAGATTAATTATTTCGTGGGTCGATCTTAAACAAACTCTTTGTATACACTACTGCAAAAACAAACTCTATTGACAATTTTCAAAAAGTTAAGAACTATTGTACTTGACCTTTTTAAAAGTGTCCTTAAAAGCCAATGTAAAAAATGTCGAAGTTCATGAATAAACTTCAAAACTATTGAATTTTGGACATTTATAAAATGTCAAAAAATATCGATCTTCAAGACATGTAAAAACATCAAGAATAAAAATGTTACTTGATAAGTGATAAATGTCAATATGTTTTGTACTTGATATGTGAAAAATGCCAAGAATGTTAGTGTTGTAATTGACTATTTAAAAATGTCGAGAATTGTTCTAGTTAATATGTAAAAGATGTCAAGATGTTTTATACTTGATACGAAAAAAAATGTTAAGAATTGGTGTTGATGATATTTGAAAAATGTAAATCTTTTTGGAGTTTTTTTATAATTATAATTTGGATATTTCTCTAAAGACTATTTATGTATTCGTTCCTGTATTGTTCCTGTACTGTAGTCCAACAATCACATCATTATGCATATATAGATATTCATCAAATACAATTTCAAAACTTTGCAACATTTCAACAACCATGTGAACATCCATCATATAAACATTTCCAAAACTCAACATTTTTTCGACCTTGTTAAATACAAAACCTTACAACTCCATGAAAATTGATTGTAAGTTAACAAGGAGAACTATATGGGCATCCTCATACAAACATTTCCAAAAAGAATATAATTCTAACATTCAACCGCATATGAATGGTTTCAAAAATTGACTGATGCATTACTTCTATCAGATACCTATGTCTTGCCAAGTCTTGGTAACACTACAAGAAAATGGAGCATTCCCGACGCCGAAAAGGACGTCG
The DNA here is from genome assembly GCF_025177605.1 of Cucumis melo. NCBI lineage: Eukaryota > Viridiplantae > Streptophyta > Magnoliopsida > Cucurbitales > Cucurbitaceae > Cucumis > Cucumis melo. The sequence continues at coordinate 12,296,589 of NC_066868.1, forward strand.
GCATAAAGAATGTCGGGAATAAGGGCTTTCCCGACGCCGTCAACAACGCGTCGGGAGATGCGTCGGGAAAACAATCTTTTCCGACGCACCACGAAGGCGTCGGCAAGAATACGTCGGGAAAAGGGTAAATTAATTTTAAAAAACGAACTATTCCCGACGCCGTGAACAGTGCGTCGGAAGCGGCGTCGGGAATAGGGGTTTTTCCTGACGCTGCATGAAACGTCGGGAAAAACGTTTAATGAGCGTCGGGAATTCCCCTTTTTCCGATGCATTTTGAGGGATTTCCCAACGCCACGTCACTGCATCGAGAAATCCCCTTTAAAATCGTTTCAGTTCTGTATTTTACAGAACCGAAACCGAGAGGGGAAAAGAAAGGAGAAGCCGAGATCGTCGTCGCGATTTCCGTCGCCCTTCCACCGTTGTCCCTCGCCGCCGTCTGCCACTTTAGGTAAGTGGAAAATGAAAATTTATTTAGTTTAAGTTTATGTTTTAGGGTTTTTTTTTATGAAAATTAGTTTAGGATTTTATTTTGGAATAGATTTTTGTTTGTTAAACATATTTTTGTATAGAGTGTGTGTAATTTGTGGTTGAATTGAAATTGAAATTTGAAATTTGAATGGTTTAGGATTTTTGTTTTAGAAAATTGAATAGAGGGGGGATTTTATAGTTAAATGAAAATTGAATGGGGGTTGAATTGGGGGAGGGGGTTTATTGTTAAATTGAAAATTGAATTGGGACGGGGGTTTATATTTGAATTGAAAATTGAAATTGGAGGGGAGGGGGGTTAATAGTTAAATTGAATTGGGGGGGGGGGGGGGATTTATAATTGAATTGAAAATTGAAATTGGGAGGGGGGGGGGGAGTTAATAGTTCAATTGAATGGGGAATGTAATATGTGTGTTAAGATTTGTTTTGGCTATCCTGCAGTTATGGTACCCTGTTTGTGTTGAATATTTTTATTGTTGATTTGAGATGACTATCTTGCAGTTATGGTAGCTTTTTTGTTTTGAATTTGTTTATGTTTGGGATGGCTATCCTGCAGTTATGGTAGCCTTTTTTGTTTTGAATTTGCTGGTTTCAAGGGGTGGTAGTAGGATAGTTTGAAGTATTTTGTTGTTAATAATTAGGTTGTGTTGGCTATCCTGCAGTTATGGTAGCCTCTGTAGTTTGGAGGGGTTTGTAGGATACGAAGATATTTTCAAGTATTTTGTTGTTAATAATTAGGTTGTGTTGGCTATCCTGCAGTTATGGTAGCATCTATAGTTTGAACTTAGTTATTGAAAAATAGTGAAAATTCAGGGGAGTAAGTTATGGATGTGAAAGAGTGAGAGACATATATTTCTAATCAAATCTATTTATGTTTTAGGGACTTAAACGATGGATAAGGGTTGGATGAAACTTAGAAATAAGTTATCCCTTGAGTATAGACATGGAGTGACCCAATTTTTAGAATTTTCCAAATTTCACGTTGATGCTTACGGACGATTGAGGTGTCCATGCAAGAGATGTTTGAATTTAAATTGGAGCTCATTAGAGGGTGTGGAACGACATCTGCTGACTATTGGAATATCCCCCTACTACACAGAATGGGTGTATCATGGAGAGTCATTAAGCTATAGAGGTACAGAAAACTTTGAGGAAGGAACTAGTAGTAATCCTTTTAATGAAGAACTAGTAGTACACAATTTAATGAAGAAGGTGATATCTTTGGTATGCTAAATGATTTACAAGCCCCTATTGAACATGAAGAGGAAATAGAGGAATTTCGTTTGGAAGATGAAATGGCGATGAATGTTGGGGTAAATATAGATGAAGATACAACAAATAATATATTTCGGGACTTATTGAATCAAGCACGTAATGAGTTGTACCCCGGTTGTTTTGAATTTTTGTCGTTAAATTTTTTGGTTAAGTTGATGCATGTGAAAGTTCTAAATGGTTGGAGTAACAAGTCGTTCGACATGTTGTTAGAACTCTTAAGAGCAGCGTTTCCAATGTGTAATAGTACTATTCCTAGTTCATTTTATGAAGCAAAACAAAAACTTCGTGACTTGGACTTGGGATACGAGACTATTCACGCGTGCAAGTATGACTGTGTATTGTATTGGAAAGAGTTTGTTGATTTGCAAGTCATCCAAAATAAGCGTATTTGGGACGTGCCAGAAGTGGAGGATGTTTAGAATGACCATATTAATATAATAGAAGTTGTTGTAAACCACCAAGTGGATGACCACATCGAGGATGACACTCTATGCAGAAATGACGTTGATCCCACAATAATTGAAAGACCGGTTGTGCGTCATGTCACTGACGACTTCATCGACGATGTGGATAAACACTTGTCACATGCAAGCGATGAGGAATTATAGTGACAAATTAAACCACGTATGCACATATTTATATCTAGTTTATATATTTTGATTCTAGCTATGTGTTCGTATTTGGTTATTGAATGTTTGTTTTCTATATGTCCATAGTCATTATGTCATATCGACGATCAAATTTTATGGAGACGGACGATATGTTCCTCCAGTTTGAGGATGATTTAGATAACATTGCGGGAGGGTCGTCATCTGTGGGCGACAATACGGATGAGTCTAAGAATTTTCTTCATTTTTAACTTACAAATATTTCATGTAGGGGGTTTCTAACTTTATATGTTATTGTCTATTTATTGAGCAGGGTCTTCTTCTCAACAAACGACTTCGACTCCTAGGAGACGTGCGCAGTCTTGACTCTTGGAGTTAGAGCGCCACGTTGCAATAAATGGGTGCATTCCGATGACGATCGCCCCTGGAGCGGAGAAGCCTATTTCTCCACACGCCGTTCGCTTCAGCCAGGCGATAGGCGTGTGCATATGAAAGACATTTCCCGTTCGTTGTCTTAAGTGGGCGGACCTTGGGAGAGAATACATTGAGGTCGTCAAGGGCGACCTCCAGGTAATTAAATGCACTACACATTTATATATGATTTCATTTGAAACATATCTAACTTTAACCAATCTAATGTGTTATGTTTGTAATGTGTAGCGATTGTTTGTGCTTGATTTCAATGATCAAGCAATGAACAGGTTTGTTGAGCATCAGATGCTCACGACCTTTAAAGAGTTTCGGACCGACTGTCATAGACATTTCAAAAAGTACAGCGACCCGGAGGAGGCTCGTGCCAACCCACCAAACGCATTGGTTGGACGTGATGAGGATTGGCACTTCCTCTGCGACCATTATATCAACCGTGCATTCCAGGTATTTGTCATGATTACTTATGATAACAAGTTTTAATATGTATAAGAAATAAACAATATAATTGTTTTAATGCAGGAGCAATCACGGACAAACAAGGCTGCTAAACAGAAGCAGCCTTACAATCATAGTAGCGGGTCCAAGTCGTTTCTACAACGACAGTATGAGCTCACTGAAAGAAGATGGCAGCCGGTCGATCGTGTGGAATTATTCCGGGAAACACACGTTCGAGCTGGGACATTCGTGTTGCAGGCCGTCGAGGATGCGCATGTAAGTTATACCCTTATTAATTATCCACTTTTATTATATATTTTTGCGCGTTACCTAACATAATTTTTAAATTTGTTGCAGAATCAAATGCTGGAACTCCAATCCCAGCCTACCCCAGAGGGTAGTCAGCCACTCTCTGAGGATGAGATATGTGATCAGGTGTTGGGTAGACGACCAGGCTACTCAAAAGGCCTTGGTTGGGGACCCAAGCCGAAGGCCCGCAGAACGACAAGTGCAAGCAGTTCGTCGACATCTTATTCGCAGTTCACAGAAAAAGAGATTGAATTACAAGCTAAACTTCATGAAGCTTTGGAACGGATTGAAGTACAATATAGAAATCACCAAGCATTAGCTTCACAAGTGGAAGCTATGAAAAAGATGATAGAAGAACTAACTCGTGCACAACAGGGACCACCACATGATCCCTAGCTCTGTGGTACGTCGTATATGTCTCTATTATTCTTAAGTTTTTGCAATATATGATTATGTATTAAACTTAGTTATTTTTATACCATTTTTAGGATCGAAGGTGTAGAATGACGCGCATACGCACCTCGTTGGGAGACTTTTCATTATGTTTATGTTTTTTCTATTTTGAGAACTATATTTTGTTGTAATCAACTTTTCGTATTATTAATTTTAATTCTATTTTTTTAATTTGTGTTTGTATATTTATTAATTTATTTTAATTTAATCCAAAACGTCGCGAAATTTTTTTGAGCAATCCGAACATCATTGTGAATGTTCGAGCGAAATATTATAAGGAAAAAAGTAAAAATAAAATATTTAAAAATATATATAAAAAAGATTTCCCGACGTTCATTACGTCGGGAAAAAAACGTCGGAAAAGAGGTTTTCCCGATGCCGGGGGATGCGTCGGCATAGACGGCGTCGGGAATAAGGTTTTTCCGACGCCGTCTATGCCGACGCATCTCCCAACGTCGGGAAAACCTTTTCCGATGCCGTGTTGGTACGGCATCGGGAAAGCCTCTCGCGACGCATTTCTCCCGACGTTCTTCCCGACGCCGTTTTGTACGTCGAGATATCCTTTCTCGACGTACTTTGCATTTTTGCCGACGTATTTGTGCGTCGGGAGTACCCCCATCTCTTGTAGTGTAACCTCCACTAGTTTTCTTGAATGAGAATTCCCTTTGCATAAGATTCCCTTTGCATTGTTGCAATCTTGAAAGGAGAGGAGAAAGATGAAAATGTCATGAGATAATCAATATATCCTTTAGTTAATTCTAAAGTAATTGACTGATGTATTAGCTAGAAGGACAGTAAAAGTAAACAACACAGAAAACTTTAGTAAACCAGTTCAGATGAGTAATATTATTAAGATTCACAATAGTCAATATACATCAATACAGTAAGTGATATTCAACTCGAGAATATGACTATATTAAAGTACTTAATAACTTAAAAGTTCAGGCTCCCCCTGAACATATGAGTGAATCTTCTTGAATATGTCTTCATACTTCCCCTTAATTGAAGATAATCTCTCGATCATTACTTAATCATTCAGATTACTCATCATTTAGTTCATCAGAGATCAACACATTGAGACCATAGATAGTAAATTGTACTACCTTCTTCCGCTTACGGCTACAGCAACGATAGTTTCGACGAGCAGCACCAAATGCTTTCTTCGTTCATTAGTCGTACAAAACCCACAAATTTCGTAGTATATAAATATATACTTCTTCAAGAATAATCTAAAAAAATATATTGATAAAGAATTCCTAAAATAAAGGAAGATCTGTTATCTTTTTTAAACTAAATAACTCATTAAAAAAAAGAAAATCTCATTAAATCTTTTTTACTAAATTCCAACAAAAGAGAAACACATTATCATAAGAAACACTTTAAATTCTTTAACTGTGTGTACACTTCACTAAAGACTCACAACTGAACTCTTCTCACTGTAGATATATTTATGTGTCCTCGGATATAAACTAATAACAACAAGTTAGTCCTTCACGAATGATTGTAACACCTGTTGGGTTAAATTATCGTTTTACCCTTGGGTTAATTACTTCTTTAATCTATAAATATATTCTTCTAATGAATCACATATTTATGGTTCAACCAATGAGCAAAAACTCTTCTGATGTTATAGAGAGGGTATGGCTCTTTGTTCAAGTCCCTATGACATCATTTAAAAGAACACTCATCTACTTACTCTAAAGTCTGGAAGGAGTAAATCCCCTTTTATGTGATTATGTTTTTAGCAACCCCTCATTCGGTCTTATCCCCAAAATGGTAGGGTTATAGAGTGGACAATTTGACCACTCTCACTCGGTACATATCAAAGGATAGTCTCTGACAAACAGAAGTTGATCATCATGCACTAAGGATTAAAACTAAGTTATGTAGGTGAATATTGAAATAAAAACCTAACTAGTCAATGGAGTTATATTTAGGGGTTACTATTTTGTCGTTCAGTCTTATGCAAACTCATTACATAGGAATACCTCCACTTACATGTCACCTACATGAATGTTTTGGATCATTGCGTTTGTGTCAAATACAAAATGAACCGTATTCGTAATGTTCTTAGGTTAAGATACTTGAACTTATCCTTATAATATAGACTTTTTAAGATACATCTTGAACCTTGATTTTTGTATGTCTTACATATCATTCAAGATTCATAAGATAGTTTAGGATGTTAATTTATTGAATTAGGTCACTAAGAGAAAATTAACAAAATAATCAATAACACTTACTAAAATTACAACAATAACATCTGAATAATAACGGTTAATAAATTACATTTAGTATCTACAAACATACTTTTGGTTAATTTTAATAAATAAAATGAGAAACGTCCAAACTTTTAGTCATAGTTCTGAATAATAATAGGAGAGAGAGAGAGAGAGAGAGAGAGAGAAAATGTGTCTTACCAAATTTACAAGATGAAGATTTTTTTTTTGTTGATAACAATAGATGTGTTTGTTGGGGTGAGTTTAGAAAGCTTCTCTAATAGTGAAAGATGATATATTCTTTAGTCAAACATTTTGTGTATCAAGGAATCTTCGATTTAGCGTGTTTTGAAGAAATATTTTGATTTTTGGGCTTCGTGAAACTTTGCATGGGATGTGATATTTTAACTTCAAGTTTAAGGTCTTGTTTTCGTTGCACAGAAAATTGGTTATTTCGTCGAAAAAAATGATCGTTTAATAAAATAAAAATTTGTAAATGTGTTTGCAAATGCTCAAAAGAAAAATAATTAAAGAACAAAGAGACAGAAAAAAAAACTGGGGAATGAGATATAAAGATGTTTCTTAAATATTAAAGATATCGATGTCTATTTTAAAAGTTGAAAAGCATTCTTAAAACTATTACAAATAATTTACATCTATAGCATTAATAATAAATGATATTTTATAAACTTGCCTTAAAGCTTAACACTAACCATTCATATTTTAGAAGTAAATATGACTTATAATTGAAGTAAGAGATAAAATTAAAAAATATTTTCTATAATTTTATCTCACTCCTATATAATCACTTTATATTTTACATAGCTAACTATATATAGGAAGTTCCAAGCTAAAAGATATATTTTCACATTGAAAAAATGGTTTAATAATAATATGTAAGATTGACCAAATGACAAATGCAAAATCTTAAATGTTAAGAAAAGAACTAAGTTGAAGCTAAATCGTTTTCAAAACTCGAATTGTTCCAAAATTTTCAATTCTAATTATTCCAATATAAACCCAATCAAAGATTTTAATTTTATATTTTCCCTCCAAATTTACAATAGTTACTCCCTAAGCTAAGGTCCACCTAAAAAGGGCCAATTAAAAAAATGCACATGTGTATGGAAAATGAAATGAGAACTTTTAAATAAGCCATACTTTTTTTTTTCTTTCTCTTCTTCTTCTTCTTCTTCTTCTTCTTCTTTTTTTTTTTTTTTTTTTTTTTTTTTTTTTTTTTTTTTTTGAGAACTACCTTTTTCCCCACTGGATTGATGTACAGGAAGAGGATAAAATGGTAAAAAGATAAGGAGGAGGAGAGAGAAAATAAAAGTTATATTTCTTCTAAATGATGATAAATATGATATAGCAATTAAACCCCAAATGGATTTGGTTTTGAACAAAACATATATCAAAAGTTTGGGAAATGGGTGTGGGAATTCTGAATCATTTGCAGCTCTGTTGTTGTTTGGCATGAACTTTCATCGTTCAAGCAGCTGCTCCTGTTCATTATTAATTCAATCAACCAAAGTTTTTAAATATACTATCAAAATAACATTAAATTCTCAAATTATCTAATGTTAAGAGTCATACGTACTCTCTTGGTCGTGACACCCACAAGGAACTAAGAGCTCGAAGTCTTCCATAATACTCTCCAATTACCACAAAACATCTAGCTGCCTGTCGTACTGTCAATATCCGATGTAACTGATGAAGTGTTTGTTGTCTCAACATATCAGCCTGTGATATAATACTCAAATGAGTTAGATGTACACTTCGATTACACACGACTTCTATCATTTTCCACGCAGATGCATACACACAAAAAGAAAAAGAAAAACTATTGCTTACTTTATATTTATTTGCAATATCAAGACTTTATACGATAAATCTTTATTGTTTTTTAAGATTTTAGTTGATAGGTCACCCAAAACATCCTTTTCTACACCCAACCAATTGATTGTGACTTTGCAAATTTCTAAACACTGAGAAATGTTTCTTATGTATTATTTATGAACTCACCATTTACTGATCAATGCTACATTATTGAACATCAAAACAGACTTGGTTAATCCCTTCCTAAATATAATTTGCATATTTATTTCAAGTATTGATTTTAATATTGGAAATTGTAATGGATAACCATACTTTGGATTTTTATTTAAAAAGGGTTTGTGGTCAACTGGATGCAAGATCTTTGAGTGAGTTATTTTAGGTTTAATTGTCGTATTGTAGATTAAATTTCTGTTTCCTCATTCTCCTTTTAAATTTTGCCTGAATAACTATCCGAACTTTTTCATTGTTAGTACTTAAAAATTAAACCTATAAAAATGACTTTTATTTACTGGTTGAAAAGTTTAATACCTTGTTAAAAAATGAAAAGAAAACGCACAATATATTTTGAAAAGAAAATGATAATTTTCTTTTTACTAAACCTCATTAGTGTTCTAATTCAAATACCTTTTCTCTTGCAAAGCCATATTTCTTGATTATTGTGAGGTAATCTTTAAGTTTACTACAAAATTCAAATACCATCTCTTTATAGAGACTTTTGTATTTCCTTCTCTACTAGAAACAAAATATTTTTATTCTATCGGTCTTTAAATTAAAGTCGATGATAATTTAGTTCATGTACTTTCAAATTTGTATCAAATTAGTCCAAGTATAACAAAGATTAAGTTAAGGATTTAATTCTTATCCTAACAAATATTTCTAAAATTAAATGTAAACTTTTGTTAAATAAGAATTTACTATCTATAGTTTATAAAAGGTATGAATATGATTTTTTTTATTAAATCCTAAAAGAAGAAATCATGATATGGACCAAGTCATTAATTCTTAGAATTAAGACACTAAAATTATTACAAATTTTAGTTCAAACGGTAATTATTATTGTTACATCCGTGAAAGTTAAAAGAAACCAAAAACATTGTTGAACTTTTTGAGAGATTTAATGAAATTATAAAAGATAAAATTGAAAACTTTTAGACACCAAATTATAACGAAACATGACAGAATATTTATGAGAGAGAGAAAGAGAGAAGAAGTGAGAGTAACCTGGCGGATGAAGCCTTCAAGATTGGAGAGCTTGCCGGCGGCAAGAGCCATATGATTGATACCGTCGACAACGGCGGTGCCGGCGATAGTGATAATGAGAGAGTGCTGCAACTGCTCAAGGCCTTGATAAAGAGCATCCTCTGTTTCTTGTGAAGATCTTTGCAAATTACATATTCCCATTGCTTGTTGCTCCGTTAATGTGTCTATTTGTGGAATTAGCATCTGTTTGACACACCAAAAAGGAAAAAGTCACAAACTTTTATCACAAAAGTAACATTAACTATTTCATTTCAAATTCTTTTTACACCTCTATGAGTTTTGATGGTCGAAACCCGCCAATCCACAGGAAACAACGCTCTGCTGGAGTCATCCACATTCCTGTAATCAAATGAAACACGTCCGATTTTGCTGCCACGCCTTTCAGGTGAAATATTTCGTCGTAGTGAGAGATGTAACTGTCTACTATTGCCCGAAGATCGCCATCGGGGAGATGCCCCTGTAGTGCGGCCCGTAGCTCTGCCATCAAACGGTGGTCTTCGTCTAGCCACCGTGCGTACTCCATGTCAAATATTGCAGCTCCTAACATATATTACATTGTGATCAAAATGGTTCATTTTTTGAACACTTTTGATATTTAACTATTCAAAGTAAAGAAGAATTTAAAGGAACCATTTTGCTACATTGTGTTGAATAAATAAAAGGAGCCAACTTTGTCTAGTTCTAAATATAAAAATCCCATTTTCATCAGAAAATGGCCTTCCACCAAATTGTCCCCTTCTATAATTCAAGCCATTATTTCAATAAAGGCCAAAAAAAAAAAAAACAAAAAAAATATATAAATAAAGGGTATATACCAGAGCTGATATTGCCACCCATTACGCCACCGCAAGCACCTACAAACAATCCCTGTTCAACAAAAATTATTCGAAAATTAGTAAATACAATAACATAACGTTACTCATCTTCTTTTCTTTTTTTTTTTTTTAAAGAATGTCATTTTTATTTAAACTGTTTTAACAAGAATAAACTTTTAAAATAAACTTTTACAGTGTGTTAAAAGCAAGCTCTTCCAAAACATTTTTAAAGTAATTCATTTTCAAAATTAAATACTGTAAACATTAAGTAAACCTGAGAACGAGCTCTATGGAGGTCTTGTTCAAGCTGAGAGAGCTTGATTCTACTAGACTCTAGCTGCTGAATATAAGCCTGTTCACAGAAATGAAAAAAAAATTAAAGCATATATATGTTTTTAAAAAAAAATTCAAGTGCGTAACTCCAGTTCTTCAATGGGTTGATAAATTTTGAGAAGGAAAAGAAATTGCTCAATGTATTCATACCTTCTTCCTCAATCGGCTCTTTCTTGCCGCTTCTCTGTTTTGAGCCAATCGTCTCAGTGTCTACAAAAGTTTTTTTTTTTTTTTAACTTAATTTTTCATAACTCAAAGAAGAAGAATAAAAGGAAAATTTTTAAACTTCAAATTACTTCATAAGCAATAAAAATAGAACCTTGGCATCAAGCTGTCTCTCCGAAGTTGAACCACCTCCTTTCCTCTGTAAAAAAAATTGAAGAACAATGTTAAAATTCTACCCATTTTTGGCAAAATAAAGCAAGATTATATTGAGAAAAAAAAAAGATTGCTGACAGATTGTTTAGGGGAAATAGAATTATGATTATGATATTGTTCTTGAGAAGAGAAGCAAAACACATTGTTTTCTTCCATAGTTTGTATGTGTTGAAAAATGAGAAAAGTTTGGTCATTTTATCATGCCGAAGCAATGGCAATAAAGATTCTTTCTCTCTCTCTCTCTGTTTTCATATCAAATAATCGTCAGAAAATCTGTCAGAAGTCAGAAAAAACTCTGCCCCTCAATTCAATTTCTTGATTTCATAGGGATCAGAGAAGAAAAATTAAAAAAAAAAAAAAAAAAAAAAGAAGAAGAAGAAGAAAGAAGAACCTTTTCTTTGAGTGGAGATTGATTTTGTTGTGACGATGCTTCTGTTCTCAAAGCATCATCTTCAAATTCTGATTGAAGATGTTGAAGATGAAGAAGATGATGATGATGATGATGATTTTGATCAAATAATCCTTGATTTGAAGAACACGTTCTTCTATTTATTGGTGATCCAGATTCCATTTCTAATTCTATTTTGCTTGTGAGAGTATTGTTTATATTAGCTGATCCTGAATCTGTGCTCTCTGACTTTGAACCTCCTCCCTGAATTCAAATTCATCATACAAAAGTAAAAAAAAAAATAAAAAAAAAAACATAATGAGTTAATTTTATTTTTAGTTTCATGAAATGGGTATAATTATAAAAAAATGGTTTGTCTAATGGGGAAATTATGAAGTGATACCAATGTTGGGGTTTGTTGAAACCTTATTGGCCAAGAAGGGAACATTTCAAGAGTAGCTGCAGGCCTTCCTGTAAGAAAATCTGCAATCAAAATCAAGAAAATCAAAACCAAATAATAACTAATAAAGTTTATTTTGTACAATTAAAAGAAAAGAAAAAGAAAAAGAATTTATTTGTGTATGAACCTAATCCAACTTTTGAGCAGTTATGGAGTTAGTAGAGAGATGAAACAGAATAGGGTCAGAATTTTTACTCTGTTTGTAGCCTCATGCAATTCAACTCTATACCCTCTTTTGAAATCATTTTCCCTTTAAAAATAGCAACTTTAATTCCCCTTCCTAACTCTCTCTCATCAGTAAATTGTCAATAGGAAAAAGAAAAAAAAAAAGAAAATTTTGTTTTTTACTTGGAGATTTGGGTTCATCATTTCCAAGCTTAACCCCCTGCAAAACAATAGCTTCTTCCAGCTCTCCAAAATCAAAAGCTGAGCCTTCTGGATTTCTATAAAAAGAAAAAGAAAAATTAATAAAAAAGAAAAAGAAGCTGTTAATTTTGTTCATCGTAGAGAACTTACATGAAAGGAAGAGAAGGATTATGATGAATTATTCCATGGAAATTTGGCAAAGTTGCAGAGTGTTGATTGGCCATAGCCACAGAGGTTTAATAAGTTACTCCATTCTTGAAGATTTTGAAGAAACAGAGGAGGATTGTTTGTTATGAGTTTTTAAATTATGAGGTGAAGTGGGAAGAAGTAGAAGAGTTTACAACCCTTTTTATTTGTTTATATATGCAAGGAGGAGGAAGAAGAAAGTGGGTGGTGTCATTTTCTTTAGATATACATATATACATAAATTTTGAATTAATTAATTATATATTTGTGGGGTTTTGTGTATTATTGTTATTATTAGGAAAATAAATGAATTAATATTGGTGCAATTGGTTTTTTCTTTTAATTTATTAATGTGCTTCTTGATGAAGAAACCTTATGAATGATTTTATCGTATACATATTTGTTAATTTATTTATAAATGTTTGTGTATGTTTTATCCACAACAAAGGAAATTTTTGTTGCTGTGTTGAAAGTTGAAACTCATCCCAAGGCGACCATCAAATTTTTCCTCGCCGACTTGTTTCATCCTCTGTCCTACGCCTCTTTCTGCCACTTTCATACTAACAATTTTCCAACACAAATACAACTTTTAGGATAATGAAAAAAAGAAAAAGCAAAATTATTGTCCATTATATTATGACTTAAATAGTTTTTAAAAAAATTCATATCCTTCCTGTTGATAGATATTAGTAGATAATAAGAAATTTGTTATATTTTGTAAATATATTTATCTATTTTTCTATATTTGAATATATACCCTATATATGTTTTTATTTAATTTCTGTATCAATTTACCCTTTTCTTTTAACTTATTTTATGAAGTGAAATTTGTGATGCGAGTCAATTAATGTATTGATTTTCAAACATATGTAAATTTTTTCCATATTGATGGTGTAAAATGGACTATTAGAATAAATATATGGATGATTCTAATGCTGACACAATTTTAAGTTCTACACAAAGATTTCTTCCTAGAAGTGATGTTGAAAGGTGTGAATTTAAGGTTTAAAGAGATACATATTTGTTCTAAATTGTACCTTATACTTTTAAACTCTTGAAATTGTGTGAGTTGTGTCTACATATATAGGTGTTAACTACATAGCCAAATCTAAATGCATATGTGATATGATAAGTAAACTTTAATAGTTAAAGTTGGTCAAAATATTGGATGGAGGAAAACGAAAATGGAGTAGTGTTTACACATATATGCATTATGTATTTAGTATGTTTAAATTTAACCATATAAGTCGATATAAACTTTTAATTTATTGGCAAAAGTTTACCGATAACAAACATGAGTTCAGTTCAACTAACACTCGTACTCGAAAACTAGAGGTTCAGGATTTAATAATTTTTCGGTCTCAAGTTATACTAGAATACTATTTTTCTTTTTAAAAAAAGTCTATTCATATTATTTTGAAACAAATTTTAAATTTTAAAAGATTCAAAAGAAAAAAAAACTTTAAACTTGGAAATTTTAAAAATCGGAAGGTATAATCGAAATCATCCATTTTAATTATTTAACCACTAAATTTATAACTCTTCTATAAGTTATACTATTTAAGCCCCCATTTTGTTTCAATTTGACCTTTTAATTTATTTTCAAAATTATCCATGTGAATCTTATATATATATATAAACAGTTATTTAATTCAATTAGATGCTATCAATATTTTTAAATAATGTTGACTAAACTTTAATGAAAAGAGTAGCTATATATATAATCATGTGGTCGTAAAGACTTTTACATAATCTTAAAAGAAAATAAAAAAATAAAAATACTTTACGTAGAATAAATAAAAATGTTGAAATGCATATCTCCTAAATTAGCATAAACCCTAATGCCCCCAATTTCCAAATTTAAATTTCAGAAAAATGTATTTTTGCTTAAATATTTTCTAATTAATTAAAACAACATCTAAAAGAATGATCACGATTCACCAAAAAGGGAACTGTTTATATATGCAATTGCAAGATCATAACAAAGAGGGAAGATGAGAAACTTCGTCTTTAACATATAATAATACACACACACAAACCTCTAAATTTAGAATGGAAAACATTTTATATTAGTTTCAATGTAAAATCTTGCTCCTTAAAATGTTTTTTTTTTTTTTTGGGGGGGGGGGGGGGGGGGGCTAAGAATATATATAGTAAGATTCCCTTAAAATGTTTTTCTCGACAACATGTGAGTGCAAAATTTTAATTAAAAGTACCAAAAAATGTGGGTGATTGGACTCAACATTCTATACAAATTCAATCCAATTGTTTTGTGAGTTTCTTTCAACTAAAACAACCTTATTAAGTAATATGCCATATATATTTACACTTTCTAGTTTCTAGTATATGTATTTTTGATATATACTTGTCAACAGAGAGGTGACTAATTAGGAATGTAGAGAGTAAAATATGTGAAACCGAGAAAGAAACGTTAATTTGGAAATAAATGTATAAAAATAAAAGAAAAATTATGTTGAAAGTAATTAAATATTAAAAAATTTATGTCGAGATAATGGTGAAAATGTCAAAGTGATCAAAAGTTAAAATTGAAAAGCTGTGAACGAAATAATATGCAACTCTATGACTTTTGTGTAAATATGTCAAAGAAAAGAAACATTACATAAAATAACTAAAATTTCTTTTCAGCAATAATTTTTCTTAAAAGTTATTGAAGATAAATTAAAATTAAAATTAATCCATATATATATATATATATATAGTATGTGTTAAGCTAAGAAAAAAAATAGTTTATAAAAACAATAACAACTCCGATAGTGGATTGGTTCAAATTATTATAGTTGAACTCATCAACTAATTTAACTTAAGAAAAAGTTTTACTGATTTGAACATCCAACCTAATTGATCAAAGGAATAAAACAATCTAAATTTTTATTTTATTTTTTTAGAGCAATAAGAATGTTTTAGGAGAACGAGGAAATGAAGAGGAGGATAAAGTCCAAAATAGTAATATAATAAATAAAATAATAAAGAATAGAAAGAAAAGAAGAGAAAGAAGTAAATAAAAAAATAGTTGGGGAGGGAGGGAGGGAGGGAGGGAGGCACTTGGTTGGAGTTGGAGGAAGGCACTTAGAATATGAATATATATCACTGACTCCAACTCCACTCCACTCAACTCTCTCTCTCTCTCTCTCATCTAACCGCCTGAGCTGTTTTATTGGATGATGATTTTGGGGGTCAAAACTAAATACATAATACTATTTTCCTCCTTTTTAGTTTTTTTCTTTTGCTTTTTATATTTTCAAAATCTTTATTTCACTCCTCTCTCTTTTTTTTACTTTTTAGTTTCTATAATTTCAAAAATATTCTTCGTTTTTAATTTTTGTTCTTCTATTTCTATTTCTATTTCTATTTTTATTTTATATTTAAGGAATAAAATGATCACTTTTCAAAATCTTCAAAGGCAAAAATGAATTATAAAAAATTGAAAAATAAAAATAAAAATGATAAAAGACGTAAAAAAAAAAAAGAAAAAAGAAATCAAAATTAAAAGGGATGAATACAATAATAAAAAAATATGTTTCAACAAAACTAGTAAAGGATGTGAAAGAAAAAAGGGAAAAAAGAGATGAGGGTTTTGTTTGGGTTGGGGTTTAATAAAATGAATTTAAGAAATGGGTGATTTGAATGTGGAACATAAAAGCAAAAACCCCCAATCATAGGGTTTTCTTTCCCATCTTTTTACCTCTATTCCCACAACCTTTCCCCTTGGAAATACATGTTTTTTGTCTAAAATTTATACATCCCAAACAAAAACATAATGAAAAATAAATAAGCAAAACTGTTCTCCCTCAATGTCACCTCACTGCTTCATTTTCTTTTACTTAATTAATTACGACTTTACCAATATTTTTAATTATTTTAAACCATTTTTAAACTGCAATATTATTATCTCTGTGGACCAACATGTGTTGTTTAGACATGTTTCAACCCCAACATTTGTTTTAACTATTCCTTAACTATATTTCTATACATGGTTCATTTTTTCTAAAACAAAAATATGTTTTAAAAATAATATGTTCTTTTTCCTATTTATTTTCTATTTCAAGTTTCAAAAACATAAACAAAAAAATCACTCTTTGCAATCTTCTTTAAGTATTTCAAAGATTTACTTTTCAATTATACTTTTATTTCAAATTCTGTAAGAACAATAAATGAATATATATATATATATATATATCTTTTTTTAACACAATTATCTTTGGTACATTTTAATAAATAACTGAGTATTGAAATTATTTACAAAATATAATAACATTCATCAACTTTTTATAGTCTATTAAATTTTTTATTATATTTTGTAAATAGTTTCATTTTTTTTCCTATTCGTAATAATTTTTTTCTAAAAACAAATAAAAAAATATTTGAAAGGAAGATATTTCAAATATGAAAGTAATTTTGAAATATTTAATATCGCAGTTTACTTGTTTAAAAAGACATTTTTAATTTGTGAAAAGTGATTTCATGTCTAATTTAATATTTTGAAGGCATTTTTCATCCCAATGAAATTGATTCATGGAATGTTTTGAAAGAGAATTTTTATGTGAATGAGTGTTAAACAAGTCGTAGAAGGATGTTGATCTGGAAATTGTCTCCATCTTTCACTATTTCCTCTATTATCTAAAAAAAAAAAAAACTTAGAAAGATTTTGTTATGGTATCTGAGGACATAGCCTCAAAAGAGGAAGGAGCTGCTTTTGGAGGAAAAAATGGTGTTGTTTTTTAGGGTAAAGGTAGGGCCTATTATTATTTTTTTAAAAAAAAAAAATTGTCTTAATTATTGTTTTTTAAAAAATTGAAATAGATAACAGAAAGTCATAGTTTCCATTGACAGCCTTTGGCTTGGTCTATTGTGGATGGAAAGGGATGCAAAAAGAGAAGAGATCGTGAGAGGCCCTAAAACATTAAATTAAAATAAAGCAAAAAGGTAGATCTGTTCTTCTCCTTTTCAAATTATTATTTTAGTAAAAAAATTGATTCAAAATCTAATTTGTTTTTGCAAAAAGAAATCAAAATTTAGAGTGAGAAAAGTAGTGGAGGAGAAAAAAAAAAAAAAAAAACCACAAGCAAGAGTGGAGAGAAGTGGCAGTCAGAGAGAGACCTTCACTCACTGAACAAAATTTTTAGCTGGAAATTGTCAAAATAGTAAAGTTAATAAAATATTTATCCTTTTTTCCTTTAAAGCGTTCTTTTATTTTTTTTATTATTTAAAAAAAAAACTCAATTTCAATGGGTTGTTTTCACAAAAATATCCCACTAAATTTAAATATGAGTAAAATTAGTGACAATTTTAAGGTTAATAATTAAGTATAAAACAATATTTTAAAAAATTGTAAATATAGAAAAATCTATCTATAATAAACTATTCACGTTTATAGATCCTTGAATTTTTTTTTTAAATAATGTAGTTTATAAAAATATTATCAAAAATAGGGCCAACCGAAAAGAATTGTCAAAAATGGGGTAGTGAAGTCGTTACCCGGTATACGACTTCCACAAAATCGTGGGAGTGGTACACGATTCGGGTCGGCGTCGTGAACGCGGGCCACGACAATTGACTGGAGTCGTGTGCACGGTACACGACTTCTGACTGTAGTCATGTACCACGTACACGTTTTTCGTACAGGTGGCAGTCAACAGTCAGGTTGACTGCCAGTTTGTCGGCTAGCAGGGAAATCGTGTACGTACACGATTTCCGTACGTGCAGACTGACAAATGGCAGTCAACAGTAACGTTGACTGCCAATTTGTCCGGGTGCGGAAGTCGTGACTTCCTTCACGTGAACATCCACGTGTCATTCATGTAGGAAGTCGTGTACATTTACACGACTTCCGCGCCTATAAATACCCCCCACCCGATTTCATTTCCTCATCCTTCCTTCCATTCTCAACAAATTTCCCTCTCCTCTCTTCTTTTTTTTTCACTATCTTCCGAAATTTTGCTCCATTTTCCTCTTCTCCTTTACTCCTCAACTATCTCCTCTACCTTTCTTCTCCATCAAACTCCATCAAAGTGTGAGGTAAGTTTTATTATGTTTTATATATTTATTTATTAGTTATATATTATTTTTAGATATTTATATATTTGTATTTATTAGTTATATATTGATTTTAGGTTATTGTATATGCCAGTCGATTCCATCCAATCCAACACCCAGATTATTGGCCTGAGTTGTCATTCACCGAAGTTCGCCCAAATGCAGACTTACTTAAAGGACTCAATCGACCGAGAACAATAAGGATCCATAATGAAATGGATTGGAAAGAGTCTGGTCAATCACTCAGATGCACTATCTGTAAAGTCGAAGGACACAACAGACGTACTTGTCCTTAACGTGCATCTTCTTCTTCAAGACACTAATTTTAGGATGTATTATAGGATTTTATGATGTAATTGTTTGATGATGCAATTGTTTGATGTAAATGCTTCTATGTAGTTTCAGAAAGCTTTAATGAACTACTTCTCATTTATAATTTCTATATTTATGAGTTTAGTTAATTTTAATCTTTTTATTTTAAAAACACAGTTTGTTTTTAAGTTATGAATTTGGTACAATTACATTATTAAAATTTTCATTTCTTCCTTTACTCTTAAATTAGGTAATTTATTGTGATTACACAATTAAATTTTTAATTTAATTACCCTCAATCAACTCTACGTTAGAATTCATATCAATATATTGGTGAAATTAAATTTTTGATATGGAACCTGTTAACTACGACGTTCATTGAAGTTCCAGTCCATGAATTGCAGAAGATAGCTCATGAAATAATTAACGAAGGTATGTCCCTTGATGAATAGTCTGAAATTGATGTTATTATTGACGAGTTGCCTCTTTTGTGGAAGGATCTCAAGATCCTACATTGAGGCACGAAACCAAGAAATTTCCCATGGAAAGTCTAATAACCTAGTTAAAGACTGAGGAGGAAGCTCGGAAGCAATACCAGAGGTAAAAGGTTAACTTTGTACCCATGAGGTCTGCTTTAGCTACTGTGAAACTTGAAGAGAAGCATAAGGGAAACAAAAAAGAAAGGCCAAAACCGAGGGTCCAGTAGCCAACAGAATTAGAAGAAATAGAAACACCCCTTAGGAGAAATGATACAATTTCTTTGTTCTAACTGTAACAAACCTAGACATACGACTAAGAACTATAGGAACATGAATAATTGTAACAAACCTAGACATACGACTAAGAACTGTAGGAACATGAATAATTGTAACAAACCTAGACATACGACTAAGAACTGTAGGAACATGAATTGTCCTACTAGTCAGACAAACTTGTTAGAAGGATAGTCACTTGCCATGATCACAGAAGTAAATGTGATTGGTGATTCTAAAGGACGGTGAATAGACACTAGAGCTACGTGTCATGTCTGTCACTACTTTTGTCTTTTCAAAACTTAAAATGAGATTAAAGATAAAAATATTATGTTAGGAGATCACCACTTGATGAAGGTTATTAGTATTAAGGAAGTGAAGCTTAGGTTTACCTTTAGAAAGACCATCACACTAAAATAAGTTTTGCACAAACTCAAAGATAAAAAATTTGATCTTGAGCTATCTCCTTGACAAACCTTGCTTTACTCAGATAACATAGGCGCATCTTTTTCACTTTAATGAAAAACAATGTCTTTGTGGGAAAGGATTATGCCACAAATGACAACATGCAAAAATCAGAGCCAAAGAATATGAGAAATTATATTTTGAGGCTCGATTCATTTCTTTGTATTCCATTTTATATTTCTTTTGTATTAAGTTGTAATATTGACTATATGGCTAAGAGGCCTAAAGTTTTAGTTATGAAATTAATACATTTATTCTACTATTTTCCCATATCTCTTTGACTTCTCACTTTCATCTCATTTAATTAGTTAGTAAACAATGTAATGTGTTATTCATATTAGAGAATCTTGATGTATGTATTATAAGTTTTGCTTAGCTAAATGCAGATATCAATACATTGTTTTATTTGAAAGAAAGATAAGTATATTGACTGTGATCACTTGACACGTGAAAGCTTGCATTTAACTAATCGAATGACCAACAGATTGTAGAAACAAAATCTCATCGCCAAATTCATCCTTAGTATAGGTTACATAAATGTCCAATGTGTGTGGCAAAAAGCATCAAAAGGATGCTCGCCTTAAAATAGGATAAATTGCTTATCGTGCACACAATTTGATTAGGTACAAATTATAGCTTAACTTTAGTATTTGAATCTCGAGAGATGAGCAAGTATGACAAAGGAGCGAAAAGGACGCTCGACTTAATTATGAAGTTAACAGATGTTTTGTATCACCTCGAAGTGTTAATATACAATACATTGCAATCAATTAGTTAAATATTCTTTCATTATATGTCTGCTATATGAGTTCACAATTCAAAATTACATTTCGTCGTCATTTTCCTCTTGCATCGCCATTGTACCTTAGTGTATATAAGTAGGAAAACAATATTGTGCATACTTATATTGTATAAAGTATACCACATAGAGTTAGCTGTGCAATAAACTCAACTAGAACACTAATTTTCTAATTTCAACACTGGACTTATCAGAAAAACCTCTCATCGCTTACACTTGACTATCGAGAGGAAAACTTGTACTACATGCATAACATTAAGAAATTAGCAATGTATAAGTAGGACATGCATCTTTTATCGCACCATCCGATCTTAGTCGCCTACTAAGTCACTTAATTAGAGTTTAGCATGAGATATCTTCGAAGCAATATTATTAATGGAAAATTATGCAACAACCATCTATCAGTTAAAGGTTCTATTATGCCACTTGTAACACGAGGAGACAAGATTACGCGATAAAAGGTGCTAACTTTGCCTCTAAGCGAGGATCATGCTATAAAAGGTATATATCCTCGCCATGCTAGCTACTTATTTTAAGTCTGCTTGAGTACAAGTTTTTCTCACTTGTCTGAGTGTAAGCGAAGTGAGAGGTTTCCTGGATAAGGTAGGATCGAGCACAAGAAATTTCTTATCAATCTCAGTTATAATACCTACTTCAACTTCAAGTGGCATAAATCTATACATTATAAATGTAATGCATTTTAATTTTATTATTTACACCGAGGATTTTTGTAGCAAATGGAATGATTGTGGAATGTGAACTAACTTGAATCACAGAAAGATGTAGGAAGGTCTATGGACTGCAGGCAATTAAAGCCATATGAGATTCCTTGATGCATTATAGATCGTTTAACCATCTTCTAATTAAGGCAAGCAACCTCTCGACGCCTAAACACCACACTTATTCTCCTTTCGAGACATAAATGGTGAAGATAAATCACACGATATATATCTAGGTTTCCTCTCTAATTAAGGCGAGCAACTTCTCGGTGCCTAAATGCCACACTTATTCTCCTTTTGGGACACAAATGATGAAGACAAAATACCATAATGAAGTTTGTTTCTAAACTCTCTTCTCGCGTGTTTAGCGAGGTCTTTCCTACTTACTCTCTCAAGTAGTTGGCGATTAGTGCTTGATTCCTTCTCTTGAAGAGAATCAGGCGTTAGGATTAAGCTTAGGCTAAAAATGACAAGTCTTATAATTAAAGAAACCCTGTCACACCTGTGAAACCCCGTATTTTTTTAAGACCATTGGAAAATGTAAGTTCTTTGAAGTGGTTGGAAGTTTAGGTGTTAAATGAAGTTAAGGATAAAAGTGTCATAAAAAGTGTGTCATGGTTATTGGAAAAGAGAAATTTGGCTAAGTGTAAAAGAAAGAAACATTAGGCGTTTAGAGGTTAGGATAGGCAGCCAATGGACACTAAATAATCTCTAAATGACACCCATTGAGCAGCAAAAGAAGGTTGAGAATTTTTAAGCTATGCGTTTAGGACATGTGTTGGGTGACCAAAATCATAGGAAATAACCTACAAGGACATGTCTAGGCATTTTGGGATGGCTTGACAATCTTGGACATGCTAGGTGAGATGATGGATAGAGAGGTTAGGAAGGGTTGGTTTTGATGGTCATGTGCTAGGCGAGAAGGCATAAGAGGTTAGTTTGACTTGAATAAGTGCTTGACGAAAAAGCATTATGAGGTTATGTGTTGGGTGGAAAGGCTATGAGAAAAGAGTTATGGAGGTTAGTGGGCTAGAAGCAAAGAAAGAGGAAGGCTAGGCGTTTAGGAAAGGCTATGCGAAAAGGCCATAGAGGTTATGCTGTGCAAGAAAGCTTTAGAGGTTAGCTAGGTGTTTTGGCAAGCTATGTGGCTAATTAAGGGCAATCGATTTAAGGCTGATCTAGGCATCTTAAACATGTTACATGTATTTTTACGGTCAAGTTGGAGCTAGAATGGAAGCAGGAGATGTCTTAAGGAAATTTAAGGGTGGAATTAAATAAGGTTTAAGTGTCAATTCATTTTTATGCAAGACTTCCTATAAATATTAACTTCACATAAGGATTTCTCACAACTCACTCGTGCACTTTCTCTCAAACCACTTTTAAAAGTTTAGTAATTGAGTCTATTTTATAGAAGAGGGTTGCGGTAAAAATTGGAGGCGAGAAGATAGGCGTTTTGACCAAGAAAAGGTGAAAATGTCATTTTAGAAGAGAATTTGAGCAAGGTGTACTTCAAGAGAGCTACAGAGCACGTCCATGGGCATTTGGTTCTAAAATGTTGAGGTAAGAAATTTAAGAAAATTTAGAGAAACTTTGTGGAAGGAAGTTTTTCCAAAAGAGTTGAAGATTTAAAGATAGAAGCATTTAAAGTCAAGTCATGATTCTAAGCTAAAAATAGTGTTTTGGGTAGTGGTCGTGTGATATTTATGTATAGGCGTGATGGGCATGACGTTTTGGGTCATAGAGGTTAGTTGACATGTTGCAAGACACGTGGCAAGGTCATGGCATAGCCAAGCGATAAGGCATGCGCGCATGACCTTGCCACGTGTCTTGACAAAGCGAGGCACACAATGGACACTAGGTATGCAACCATGATGTAGGCATTGCCCTTCACTAAGAGGTTAGCACGCAGTAAGGTCCCCAGGCCACGCCCAACTCCATCCACCATGTTAGTGAGCCTCGATGTGCCATTTCTGGGTTGTTTTGGTATTTTGGAAAATTTTAAACGAATTTTTTTTATATTTTCATGATCAAAGGATTAATTGGGAATCAAATGTGGATTTTTTAGATTAAGAAGGTTGTGAAGGAAATTCTCGACAAAGTATTCATTCAAGTACTGTAACACATTGTTGTAAAAGCTATTATTTAACCATGATTTTAAGCTATTCAAGTTGATCATCAAGAAATGTTTAATGATAAATGTTTATTAAACTGATTTTCTCAAAGTTATGCTATGTTGAATGATTTATTGACATGTTATGAAAGTAAAGGAAATGTTTCCATGATTTCAAATGTTTTCTGCTAGCCCAAATATTCCATGAGACCTATTGTATACATGTGGTTTAACTCCATTCTGATGGTAGGGTTGACGAGCTTATAATTTATGGTCCATGAGGAAGGGTATATATTATACCTTAAATGAGGAGGAATATAGCAAAAATTGTTTCTTATTGATTGTTCTATCTTCGGACGAAGAGGTTTAAGACTGCTTGTGGCTATGGAACATTTTCTTACAAAGCTATGCAAATGTTTCAAGTATCATGTTATGAAAAGCTATGAACATCATCCTTATTCATATTACAAAACAAGATATGATCATCATTCTTAATCATAAAACAATAAGTACATGTAATAATAGGAAACATAGACATCACCCTCAAAGCACCACACTATTAGATAACACAAAACTCAAAGTCTCATCGATTGTTATCATCAACTCCTTGAAATCTATGAACAAAATGAGAACAACATTAAAACCAAGAACTCTAACTTTTAAGTCTAAGAACTTTGACACTAGAATTATATCCTTGAAATAAAAACAAAATGTAGGATCTCTATAAAGTATTGGAAGCTTACAAACATACTTTAAGAATTAGTAGATGGTTGCTCACATAGCTATCAAAAGAATAAGAGAGAACACATGGAATGTCATAGTACTTAGATGCCTTTTTTAGAAAAAAAAGACTTTGTTTTAAACAAAATCAATAACTTGTTTAAGAGAACATAGGCTAAAGCAAATGAAAAATCTAAAAGAGTTACTTTATCAACTAATTCTCACCTAAAAGAGCTTGTATCTTTGCTGAGCAAGTTCGAACCTACAATTTAGTTGAAATGCAATACAAATTTATAAAACAAGAAAGCCTTTTAATAGCTAAAGTACAATCCAGGAATTATCATCATAATACAAGTTCAAAATTCAAAATCACGTACAAAAATTCAATTCAAGCAGAAAATTTTACATGGAGATCTGTGGGTTCTGTCAATGATCTATCCCCCGATAGGATCATATTTAAACAAGAAAAATAAGGGGAAGAAGATCTAAACATCAAGATTAAGCACCCATTTCAAAGGAAGAGGAAAGTCAAGGATGTCGCCAACAATATGAATGATGATAAGAGGAGAGAGGGCAGATGGATAAGGGATATTGTTGACGAAATTACACACCTTGAATAACCACATCCCAAAAACGAGCTATTGAAGTGAGACTAGAGAGCCAAGCCACTTAGGTACCATTGGTCATCTCATTCAAACCGACGTGGGAGGTAACTCTATGGTTCCTAACATTCTCCTCCAAAACAGCCCCTTAAACACATGCATAAGGTCAAACTACATAGGGGCAATGACTAGACTCCATCAGGCAAACGCGTTTGTTCATTGATTTTCAGACATCTCTTTCAATCTAAAACAGGTAATCTTACATACATTACTGCACAAACACATTTTGGAAAATTCATGTAGTCAAATAATTTAGATAAGTTCACACAGTTTTCCTTTCAAGTTTTTACCACAGAATGTTTACCAAAACTATGATATTGGATAGCACGTTCATGTCGTCATACATTGACATCTACAATTACATTATCCCACTCACCTAATTCTACAAGAACATACCATATGTATCAAACACAGAGCAAACACAACATGTAAAATGAGTAAAAGATTTAGTATAATTAAAATACCGAAAATTTGTTAGCATCAATCTCAGCTTCCACAGACTGCACACCTGAAGAACAAATACAAGCAAAAGTAGAGTGACAATTATGGTATCAAATTAATGTGATAGAGCTTGGAAGAAGAGTTTCACGGTACTAGC
Organism: Cucumis melo; assembly: GCF_025177605.1. Lineage (NCBI taxonomy): Eukaryota > Viridiplantae > Streptophyta > Magnoliopsida > Cucurbitales > Cucurbitaceae > Cucumis > Cucumis melo. The sequence goes on from NC_066868.1 coordinate 12,322,019, forward strand.
TTGTTACCACGTTGTACTGCTAGATGTTAACTCATCCACAAATGGCATCAGATTAATGTGATAAAGCCTGGAAGAAGAGTTTTATGGTACCAATTTGTCAACAGTTTGTTACCACGTTGTACTACTAAATGTTAATGGATTGAGATCAGCACAAGTGTTTCATCAATATTAAGTCATCTACAAATGTAAAACAATTCAACAGAGTAACATCAGTTGGTGACTGTAAAGTGTAAACTAACATCTTACATTAATTAGAAACTATGAGACATAAATCAATAAGCACAGAAGGTCGCTGAAAATGAAGGTTCGAATACAAACAATAATAGAAGAATTGCCACAAACCCATCTAAGCAGTTCTTACCACCAATCAGTTTCGACCGAGTGGAAGAAATCTACAAGAAAATGTTTCCTTGAAGTCTGACTTCCTAGATGAGGTGAATATTGAAACAAAGCCAGAACAAGCAATTCCTTATTGAAAACATTTCCAAGCCAATCAATCACACAAGGTTACCTCAAAGGCTCGTTAGAAAGAGCACAATTCACCCACTTGGACAACCTCTGCTCGTCAGGGTCGGCCTTAACGGGTTTCTTCTCTGCGTACATACTAAGGTAGCAGTCATGCGACTCAGCCCCTGTTGCACCGCCATCGCCACCACCTCTAAGGACCCTGGTTCTTAAGATTAAGGGAAAAAAGGAGGAATAAGAGAAAACGTAGTGGAACCGAGAAGGGGTTTCCCATTGAGGGTAAAGTAGAAAGACAATGATGCAACCCTTAAGGCGAGTGTTTCAGTGAGAAGAGAGAACTTCAGGTCCTCTAGGGTTTTGGCCAGAGTTTGCGGTAGTCCTCCAGTGGTCACGGGCGAAGTCACGTTGGTAGGTGCTTGGTCACAGGTGGAGTCATGACGGTGAAGGGAGCTGGAGCCGATGTACGACGAGAAGATGATGCGCGGCCAAAGTGGTGGTCTTCTCTGTGATGCGTGGTCGAGAAGAAGAGTTTAGGTGTGTTTGTCTCTGTGATGTGCAGCCGTGAAAGGAAAAGGAGATGAAATTAGGGCTTTAGAGAATTAAAGTAATCGGGAGAAAGAAGTAATAAATATTTAAAAAATGTTTTTTTAAGAAAATGAAGGAAATAAAAATATTTGGACATTTGTATTATTTGACTTTTAAAAAATGGTAAATATAACTAATCTTAACGTTTTTCATTTTACTTGACAGTTTTTAAAATTGTCAAGTATTATAAATCTTCGAGCGTCAAGTATTGTTAGTTTTCTAGTAGTGAATTTTGATGCTAAGCAAAAGCATGGAATTCCTCCACAGCTCTTGTCGGGGGAGGCCATCTACTTTAAACTCAAAGAAAATTATATTTCATGTGGGCATAAGTGTGGCAAGATATTGAATAACAAAGGTGACAATGACTATTGGAAAAGAAGACCAGACTTCTTTGAACTACCATATTGTAAGAACTTGCATGTACGACATTGTTTAAACGTAATGCATATCGAAAAGAATGTATGCAAGAATATAGTAAGAACATTTCTTGATATACTAGGAAAAAGCAAAGATGGGATTAATAATAGATTTGATCTAGTGGAGATGAATATAAGACCAAAATTGGCACCAATGGTCACAGATAATAGAACTTACATACCTGCAGCATGTTATGCATTGTCAAGAGAAGAGAAGTATCGATTTTGTAGACTTTCTCTGAAATTAAAGTTCAAGAAGGGTATTCATCAAATATTAAAAGTCTTGTCGCTTTGGATGACTTAAAACTTACTGGCCTTAAATCGCATGACTGTCACGTTTTAATGCAACAATTGCTTCCAATTGCAATAAACTCAGTCCTACCGAAGAATGTGAGATACACTATAAGTAGACTGTGTTTCTCGGTATTAGAGCTTGATACATTGCAAGAAGATATAGTTATGACTTTACGTATTCTTGAGAAGTATTTTCCACCCTCATTTTTCATAGTTATGGTTCATCTCATCGTTCATCTTGTGAGAGAAGTAAAGTTTTGTGGTCCTGTATATTTGCAGTGGATGTACCCGTCTGAACGATACATGAAAGTGTTGAAAAGTTATGTTCTAATAGAAATCGACCTAAAGGATGCATTGCAAAAGCAAAAATATGTAAGGAGGCTGTTGAATTTTGTTTGGAGTTCATTTCTAGATTAGATCTAATTGGTATTGGATCACTAAATTCAAGGGAAGACAAACAAACCAATAAACCGCTGTTAGCGGGAAAATATGTTCGACCCAATATACAACAATTGAAGCAAGCATATCTTCACATTCCACAAAAACACCGAAGAAGTACATTCATATATAGAGTAAGCATTCTTATGATCATACACCCCCACCATTAAGATTATGCTCTTCACAACACATAATTTTTATTTGCGACCTATTTTGTAGACGACATATGAACCATCTGAAAATGAAAATGGCTACAAATTGAACATAATCGATTATTCGGTGCATGGATACGAGATCAGGTCAATGACTACTTCAAATTACTTGTTGTTTTATTCTTATTAGTTACCAGTCCCAACAACTGACTATTCTTTTTAATAGGCGATTAGTGAATTACATGAAGGAAATGTCGTCTCGAACACAATACGATGGCTTGCACATGTCCCAATCCTAGTGTAATGTCATATGAGGGATATATGATTAACGAATCTTGTAGGTGTCTAATGCAAAGGACAAAAACCCAGTCATTGGTGACATGTCTTTCTATCGGCTGATTCAAGAGATTTGGGAAGTCAGTTACAATATGTTCAATATTGTTCTTTTCAAATGCAAGTATTGAAAATAAGACTGGTGTTCAAATAGACGATTTTCATTTCACATTGGTTGACCTTAGCTGAATCAGACATTCTTCAGATTCCTTCATTATTGCCACACATGGGAAACAAGTTTTTTATGTCTTAGATCCTGTTGATGCAAGATGGTCGATTGTTGTAATGCCACCATAAAAAGTCTTTCTGTACAAATGTGCTAGTGATGACCTTGGAGATATGTTGTCGCACTATCCCCCAGTCTCAAAATGGAATACAACAAGTGACATTGATGAAAGTGGGGATAAATACACTAGACCTGACTGTGACGACAAATGGGTTACCACTTGACTTTCATAAGTATGTAAAGTAAGAGTTGTACTATGTCCTTTTTTTGTCTTGTTTAATATTCATGATCATCGTTGTTGTTTATTTGCAAGACAATGTCAGTTCCAGATATGACTACTTCAAAAACTACTGTTATGAAGTGATAATATTTCATGTTGAAGAGTTTTTTTTTTTTACAACTTCGAACATTGTTGAGTCTTTCTTTTGCTATATTGAAAGTACTATGCATTCTATTATAGTTAGTATGAGTTTTTTCCCCAGCAATCGTTTAAGAACAATTTGTACATTACTTATTTCATTGCCAACATTTGAGACGTTTTGAACTATGAACTTCCTTTTACAGTTTTGAAATTCTTTTTTTCTTCTTACTATTACATCAGTATTGTTATTAACCTTCTTTTGTTTTATGTATGAAACCAGAATTGTAGATATGGTTGATTCGCAAGATGTTGCTATACTAGACAAAAAAGAGGAAAGCAGTACATAAAATAGAAATGTGGTCCAACTGAAATGAAGGAAATAACTCGTGCTAGGAGTGAGGGTCGAAGATTAGTGATTAAATACAATGAGTTTGGTCAACCAATAGGTCAAAATGTAATGAAGTTGAAGAGTTTCATAGGAACGACTATAAGGTTCCATGTTCTGATTACATACTTTGATTGGCCTATGGTGCCAAAAGAAATAAATGACAAAATTTATGAACTAATCGAGGTAACAATCGCCATCAACATTTCAAGCTTTGTAAAATATCCATTTCCATTAACATGTAACATGTTATGTGAATATTATGTAGGTCGAATTTGTAGTAGACCCGAGATCGAAAAAGAGTCACATTCAGAATGCTGGCATATGCTTTCGTCAGTTCAAGTATAGATTGACGACAACATATGTCTTGCCATTTAAGGACAGTGTAGAAAAATTAAAATTTTCGCTAAATGATTACTCCTTCATAGAACAAGAACATTGGAATGAATTTGTTGCATCTCGGTTGAAGGAAGACTTCAGAGTAAGTATGACGATTCCGATCCTTTTTTAAACTTGATTTGCAATTTTATAAGCTCCATATGCTTATTGATTAAATCTATATAATCAAATGTAAAGAAAAAGAGTGAAGAAGTGAAGGAGAAGTGGAAGCAACATAAGTACAACCACCGAGCGTCTAGGAAGAGGTACGCGAATCTTATTGAAGAGTTGGTAAGTTATGATTTGTTATATTTGAATTCTGAATATAGTTACTAATTCTGGTAGTTCAAAGAAGTTAGAAATGTTCACAAGAAAAAATTAAATATCAATGTCCACACACACACACGCACTGATGATACAAGCTTAATTCTTGAAGAGAAATTATTTGCTCCTACTATCACACCCTATGTCCACACAAGCTTAATTCATTTTATTAACTGTTGTTCATTCATTTTGGAATTTGGTACATAATTGTGAGTTTATAAACTCATTGGGATGTTTATAAACTGTTCTTAATCAATTTTTCTCTTTTACTCTCATGAAATTGTGTTTAGAAGAAGGATTTGGTAGTTGTTATTTTGGGCATACTTGTATCTACTCTCTACCATTCGATCTCTGTAATTCACTCTGTTTTCTATCTTTGGGATTTTAATTACTGTAACACCCCGAATTTTTCGAGGTAAATTTTATCGTTTTATGTGAATTTTCGAAAATTTAAAATTTTGGTGTAAATTCTTGGTTGGTTTCGAAGAGGGAAGAAAAAGACATTGAGGGATATGAATTTCTTTAAATTTAATAATGTGTAAATTAATATAATAATAATATAATGTTATTATTTAATATTATTATTATTATTTAATATTATTATTATTATTTAATAATATTATTATTATTATTACTATTATTATTATTATTTTAATATATATATATATATATATTTATTTATTTATTTATTTTTTTAAAAAAACCCTAGTACGCGCGCCTCATCCGTTCTCCTTCTCCTTTTCCGTCTTCAGCTTCGCGAAGCCGACGCTGCCGCCGTCTCCCCATCCTTTCTCTTCCGCATGCGTCTCCGTCTCTGCCTCTATCTCCATCTCTGTCTCCGTCTCCATCTCGGTCTCTGTGGTGGTACCCGTCTCTGTCTCCGTCGTTGGCGATTTCACAACTCCAATGTTCATTCGTCGCGGTCTCACCATTTTCGATCTCCCTCTCGAGCTCACGCAACCAGACGCCGTCGTGCGACCTTCGTCCGACCGTGTCTGCCGACACCCAGTCGCCCATCGCCGCATTGTTCGCCCAACAGCCGATGGCGAACCTTCAATGGTCGTGGATCTCCGGTCTTGCAAGCCGAACCGTGAATCCCAACCGAGCTGAACTAAACCGACCTGAGTCGCGAATTCAAGCTGACCCGAGTCGCGAATCCAAACCAAGTTGAGGCGAGCCGCGAGTCGAGCCGAGCCGAGGATCGAGCCGAGTCGCAAGTCGAGCCAAGCAGCGATCCAAGCCGAGCCGCAAGCTGATCCAAGTCGAGCCGAGCCGCGAACTGACCAACCCAAGTCGCGAGCCGAGCCGAGCCGATCACTTCCAAGCCAAGCTGAGCTCCCTGTTCACCAAGCCACCTAAGCCTTCGTTTCTCCACTTCGGGTCACGGTGAGTCTTCGGTAAGGATTATTTTGGTGAATTTCCAAATGTTGCTATAACCACTTCGAGTTTTGATTTTGGAGTAAGACATAGTCCTACCTTTCCTTCCTTGAAGGTATTAGGGAGTTGACGCTCAAGTTCTCGGGTTCCGCGGCAGGCTTAATTGGAGATAACTCTCCTTTTCTCGGGTAAGTCAACGGATGTTGCTTAGGACCATTTAAAAATGACTTTTACTAGTGTCATCGTTTAAACCCTTGTGATTTCGTTTAGGTGGATTCGTTGAGCGTGGACTCGATCAAGGGGCATAACCAAGTTTCAGGTAAGGGATTTCCTACTACTGGATCTCGGATCGAGGCTGGAAACGTAGAAATCCATAGGGGATTATACGTTAGTAACTGTACTGAATGAATTGACGCATGTTTGACTATTAAATATCACTTTTATGCTCTTGTCTGATTAAAGGTAACGTGACCGCAAATTGTAGCTTGTGTGCCATCGTGAGTAATGAGTTGTTTACGGATAGACACCGATGCCCGGACGTTCTATGTATTGTAGTTATGTTAATGGGCTATGTTGTGAACTGGAACTGTATGTCGATGGACTTAAAAGTCTTAAGGTTAGGTTTGTGGTAGTCTATTGTCTGGATATTGGTTATGGAGTTATGCCGTGGAAGGACTATGAGTCCGATTCTGATTTGACTGGTTGACTAGATCTAAAGAATATCACAATGATGTGTGAATTGGATACGCATGTAGCAACTGAGGATATGGTTGTTTAAACCTATACTATCTGACTGGCGAAGTCTATGACGAGATTGTAATATGAACGTTGTCGGAGTGTGACTGTTGTAGACGGTTTAATATGGACTGAGGGGTAACAGTTAGCTTCTTCTATGGGGTAGTGTACCTTACTAATATATGTATCCTTCGGGATCACTAGACTGATACGTGCATCCTTCGGGATCACTAGACTGATATGTGTATCCTTCGAGATCACTAGACTGATATGTGCATCCTTCGGGATCACTAGACTGATAAGTGTATCCTTCGGGGTCACTAGACTGATACGTGCATCCTTCGGGATCACGAGACTGATGTATGCGTTCTACGAAACCACTAGACTGTTTATGTAGGGTACCCCTGAATAGGAAGTTAACTGTTGTTCCCTAACGGGCCCAGTAGTGGGTCCCTTACTAGGTATATTTTATACTCACCCTTTTTCCTCTTTAACTTTTCAGGTAAGGGTACAGCGAGGGGCAGACCGACGAGGGGCAAGAAGGATGCGTGAAGGCCATATGGGCGCGTCTGGTTTTCTTTATGCTTCTGCTGATGTATTTTGTTACCCGTTATTTTCATTGTTGGATCGAGTCATGTTTAGAATATTTGGTTTGTGGTTTTGTTGTTGATGAGTTGAGTACTATATTTTGGAACTCTCGTGATGGTGATTTAAAATAGGGCCCAAAACTATTTTTTTGTGATATTTCTAAAACATTTTTAATGAGTCGTAACCGATCCTTTATGAGTTTGTGTGTTTTGTGGTCGAGTCTTAGTATTGAGTAGTGACCTCAGCTTAGTCCAGAAAGTTGGATCGTTAGAATTACAAACTCTTCTGCCACAAATGAGATACTTATCAATTCATTTCATTGTGTTATAGAGAGAAGTACTTTTCTGTCAATTGATGCACATTTTTACTTCATGATATTTGTAAAGCTCTTGCAGTTGCTGTGTATTATTTTAACTTTAGCTTGGTGTTTGAACTTTAAATAGAAAGCGTAGTCGTCAATCCAATTGGTCGATCCATAGTTTGTAAACAAGCTCATATGGATCGTAAAGGACAGATTCTTGATGAATAGGCGAAGGAAGTTGTGAATCTTATAGTAAGTAATTGCATTTTTTCTATTTCTTTCTATATGCAACTAATAATTTTCACTTTTTTAGGATGAACTCGTAGCCACCCAAAAGACAAGTAATGCTTTAGGTGAGGAGAATATTCTAACACACGCTTTGAGTGTGGTAAGGATCGACCTGGAATAGTCTGTGGTGTGGGGAAGTATGTCACGAAGAAAAAGTACTTCCATACCACAACACAACAAAAAAAAATTCAAAAAGATGATGAGAAGCCCAATTTTAAAGAACGTGATTGAATGACTAAAAGAATTAAAGAGTTGAAGGCCGAACTGTTGAAAATGAAAGAAAAGGATGATTGCGTAGGTGTATTAAAAGAAGAACCAGGTATGGGTTCTAAAGGAAAATCATCTATCGAAGGGGCTGAAAATCTCAACAAGTTTGAAGTTATATCCAATGATTTAGAATCACAAAAAGATGTAGAGGATGTGATTGAATTTAATGAAGAAATAAAGGTATGTTTTTCTACAGACCCGTAATCCATAACGTTACATGTTCTATATATATACTGTCCTTACCATTAACTTTGATTCCTAAAGGTGAACATAGTGAAGGACGATGAATAGCTAGAAGGTGTGACATTAGAGAAAATGAAGGTTAGTGAATCAAAAGTTTAACTTCATTCGATAATTAAACTCGTTTTGGGTATACATATTTAACAAAGTCTTCCAAATAGGTTGGAATCCTGTGTAAGTTGGCGTTCGAAACGAAAGAACATGTCATCGCATGGGGGACCATATTTGATTCGGATGTAAAAGGTGACAATGTTAAAGTTGCAGTAGATGTCATGGTGGATGAGGATTGTGTAATTCTCATTCCATCAAAGCAAGGGATCTACAAAATATCCAGGAAGTAGGTTCACACATATGTGGCCACGACATCTTGTCATTACTGACAATATAAAGGTAATGCATTTTTTGTTGAATGATATCCATGTCGCAGTTTATATTAATCCTAATTGTAATATTTTTAGTAGATGGAGTATGGGGAATTTAGTAAGGATATGGCCACATTCACACCCACACCAATTCAAACTACTCCAGTTGCCCTACAATTCTTACTACGAATTGTTGAACATGTGGGGTCAACAATTGAAATCACCACACCATTTGAGGTATTTGGGGTCCAAAGAAAATGTTGCATAATGATTGAGTCGTGAAGGATTTCTCTTCTATGCGCCCAATAGCTACCGCTTGCCTTGATGCGTACATAATGTAAGATATGTTATTACAGCATTACTGTTCAGTAAATATGTTTGAAATTTCTTTTCTTTCATTGTCTTTTTAATGCACTTGTAGGTATCTATACACACTTATGGAATCAACAAAAACTTTGAATCTATACAAGTTCTTTGACACTGGGTCTATTAGTTGTGGGAATTCTAAAGAAGAACGTGCCGAATTGTTGACTGCTCAATTACTTGGCACAGATTATGATTAACTCTTATCAATTCCTTATAATTCTGGGTATCTGGATAACCTAAAGTAAAGAATTCAAATTTTTTATTGTAGTAGTCTACTATGTAGTTTTATTGTTTCACACGTATATTTAGAAAGCACTAGACTTTGGTTGTAATAAACCGATCGAAGGGTGCTACCTTTTAGATAGACCCTTTGAAAAACTGTATTGACCAAGATATATCTGAAGTAGTTGAAATGTATTTGATATTTACTTATTACGTTACTTCCTTTTTTCTTTATGCCACAGTACTTTAAGTAGGTAAAAGCTCGATATTCTTTTGTAGGTCGTTCAACATAATGAAGAAGAAAAAACCAAATTAGAGAATCGTGAAGGTATGTGAATATCTATGTTACTATAGTTGTAAATTAATTTTTATTTTTAATATAGGTTAAGTCTTTTGCATGTGTATCCACAGTGTCCTAAGCAATCAGGAGTAGTAGAATGTGATTATTACGTGATGCGATTTATGACATCATATTGTCAAAGAGTACTTCTATCATAGATATAAACGTAACAGTTTTAAAACTATCGTGCATGTATAATTTATTACGAAATGAAACTCATTTAAAACCACTCTATTATCTACAAATGAAAGGTTCACCCCGTACTTATACACATGATGACATTGATTGTATAAGGTCCGAGTGGGCAGAGTTTGTAAGGAAACACGTATATTGTGCTTAGGATAAGATTATTAATTAACTTTTTTGAATATTTTGTCACATATTTTTGTGGATATAAATGTTTTCTCGGTTAAGGTACAAACGAACCCTATAGGTACCACAAAAGATGCTTTTGATGAATTAAATGAAAGAAGAAGAAGGCAGTTTTGTGTTCGAGCTGCCATGAAAAATACAGTATTGGATATTAAGACTGAGAAAGATCTGTTATAGGAAAATTTTGTCAAGAAGAATCCTGGTTGAATTGAAGAGCTCACTTTAATGATGAAGGCAAATCAGAGATCTTAATATCAATGAGGTAAAATTATCTTAGAGGTTAGTAAAATGCAGTTTTTGAAGCTGATTTGATTGTATATGTGCATATGTTGTTGGTCTTCTATTTAAATGGAAACTAAAGAATTCTGTATGTGCTATGTTGGATGGTGAACGTTTTGTATTAAGTTAACTAGTAGTGTGTATGTGAATGTGTTGTGTTGTGTATGTGCTGTAACTTGGTAGATATATGATTTGTAAAACTATCTGCAACTAGAAATGTATGCTGCAAGAGCCTCGGTTTTGTAGCATGAATTTGCTTAGTCCACGCAAACCATAATGAGAAGAAGAATAAACACTATACCAAACATTCTGTGGATTGAATGCCCCCACAAGGTTGTGTAGCCATGATTTTAGACCACTATTGCCTTCTTAATGTATTGAACATTTGTATGTGCTGTGTTATTGAAGTGAATGTGCTGTGTATGTGAATGTGTTGTGTATGTGAATCTGTGTATGTGAATGTGCTGCAGTTAAATGAATTGAATGTAAACCTTTCTTATATTCTTATCTTGATATGCAGAGTCATACTCTAAAATTTTATTTTGTTTTCTTACTAGGTTTTGCAAGAATTCATTGGAGCAATGAAGCCATATTTGCGGCAATTAATTGATTTATAGGCCTTTTGTAGGTTTGGTAGCAAAATTTTGGTTCAAACGTACTTATTTATTTGTTGGTACCAAAACATGTATGTTCATTCTATCATTATACAAACCCTTTGCCAACAATTATACAAATGTTACAAAGTGTATGTTAATGTATGTATATTAAAGCATTCACGGTTTATTTCCATATGGATGTGTTGTATATTACTTTGTGCTTGAATTGGTCTGTGTAATGGCAGGGGACAAAAAAAAAAAAAAAAACGGGCAAGAAAAACAGGGATTGAAAAATATTGACATTTGAATTTAAAAAAAATTGTTATGAAGAAGGTATTCTTGATAGTCAATTAAAGTCATGGTATGTGAAATGATGATAGTTAATCATCATAAAATATAAATAATAACATTTATTATCTGTTATAAAATATAAATAATGACAGTTATTATCTGTCATAAAATATAAATAATGACAGTTATTATCTATCATTAAATAAAAGATTCGTGACATTTATTTTCTGTAATGAAAAACACTTATCGTGCCAACTTTTTCAAACTGTCATAATATACATTTGATGATTGCTGGAACAATGATTGCAAATAACTGTCATTAAATTTAACTATGACAACGTTTAATTGTCATTGTTGGCCCTTTTTCTAGTAGTGACTTTAATAAATTCATTATTCACTCACAAATACAAGCTTAAGTCCTTGGTTTATAGATTTTTCCGATCTCTTCTTGACTTGAGATAATGGTAAAATAATCCATTTAATTTCCCTTAACCATGAAAATATCAAAGTTTACTCAGAAATTCCAAAAATCACTAAAAGGCCCCCAAAACACCTCCTAACACATGCTGGTGCATAGTGATGGGTGATAGGGCCCTGGTCACGTGTGCTGAGTTGCTTGCATGCTAATCTTGTGCACAGGCACATCACATGCCTCATCTAGCCCCATGCTTGGCATCTCGCATGGCCCTCTTACACATAGAGCTTACTAAATGCCCCCTTGGCCACGTGCACCTTACACGTTGCTTGCCTTGTGTATAGGTTGTGTGTCCAACATCAGCCTCAACGCATCACTAACCTCATGATAACACATACACCCATCTCGCCAAGCATAACTTGTCACTTGGCCAGCCTCCACCTTTGCCCAGAAACTGATTTTTCGTATAGAAATATCTTAACTAAAAATCCACAACTATTTTAAGGAAACTTTCTTTTACAAAGTTGTTTTAAAAACTTACCTTATTTACCTCAAAATTTCAGCTCCTAATTCCAAATGATTTCCTTTGTAGTTTTCTGAAAGTGCACCTTGTTTAGATTGCTCTAAAATTGACCTTTCTTCCTTTCTTCCTTTCTTTAATTTAAACTTAACCCTCCCTTGCTCAAATTTGTCCAACAATCCTAGTATAGAAACTAAGCTCAATTTGTGAACTTTTGAGAGTAATTTCAGCCAAAACGCACCAGGGAATTGGGTGAAATATCTTGCTGAAGTTACCTATTTATACTGAACCCTGTATGGACCTTTATTGACAACATCTACTCGTCGAAATTTAACTTAAGCATATTGAGGACTCCTGTAAAGTACTTCACCAACTCCGCCTCTTCAGCCTCTTGCTTAACCAAAATGCCTAGGTGTCCAACAACAAACCAAACGCCTAGTATTAAATTCCTAACTAACCTCTAAGCATGGCCGCAAGTCACTCTTCTTCCTCGCGTGCAAGGTTGCTCACGTGACACCAAGCCGTCGTAGCCTTCTTGCCTAGCCTCTTAACACTGAAATAATCTCTAATTGACAAGCTGTAACGCCCCGAAGTTCGAGGTAAAATTTTAGCATTTTAAGTGAATTGTTCGAAAATTTGAGTTTTGGTAAAACGATAAAATAATAATATAATATTGATTAGATTATTATTATCGGGAATTATTATTACAATTTTTAATGTTAATATTTTCTTTTTATTTATTTAAAATAAATATTAATATTCTTATTTAATATTATTATAATTAATTAATATTAATATTCTATTATAAATTTATATTAATTTTATTCAATATATATATATATATATCATTATTTATTTTTATTATATTTAATAATAATATTATTATTATTATTATTATTTATTTTTATTACATATATATTTATTATTATTTATATATATATATATATATATATATTTAAAAAAAAAAAGAGAGGAAGAAACCCTACGCGCGCGAGCCCATCCATTTTCGCCTTCTCCCTTGCGCCGCCGCACGACCCCGAGGCTTTCTTCTCCACCGCCTTCACGAAGCGCCGCCGCCATCTCTTCTTCTTCTTCTTCTCTTCGGCTTCTTCACCCGACGACCACAGACGCCATCCGTACGCCTTCGACGACCGCCCGTTTTTCCCCATCCATTTCCGATTCCTTCTCGGCCTCACACAGCAGTAGATCTGCCGCCGCTCGTCGCCGCTCCACGAAACAGCCAGCTGCGTTCCTCGTGCGTCGTCCGCGAATCGCCGCCGCCATCGCTCGCCGGGGGAAAATCGATCACCGCGGCTGCCGTTTTCATCCAACCCGACCCGGTTCCAAGCTGACCCGACCCAAACCCGTTTCCAGTCCGAGCCACACACAAATCCGGGTGAGCCGAGCTGAGTAAGCCGAGCCGAGTGAGCCGAGTGAGCCGAGCCACGATCCGAGCCGCGAGCCGAGTGAGCCGAGCAGCGAGCCGAGCCGCGAGCCGAGTTGAGCCGAGCCACAAGCCGAACTGTGAGCCAAGGCCAAGCCGAGCCGAGCCGAGGTGGAGCCGAGCCGAGCCGAGCCGAGGTGGAGCCGAGCCGAGCCGAGCCGAGGTGGAGCCGAGCCGAACGCCTTCAAGTCGAGCCGAGCTCCTTGTTTCACCAAGCCACCTAAGCCTTCCTTCCTCCGCTTCGGGTCACGGTGAGTCTTCGGTAAGGATTGTTTTCGATGAATTCCCTAATGTTGCTACATTCGATTAGAGTTTGAATATTGGAATAAGATATGGCCCTACTTTTCTCCTTTGAAGGTAGTACAGAGTTGACGCTTGAGTTCTCGGGTCTCGCGGTAGGCTTGTTTGGAGGTAGTTTTCCTTTCCTTGGGTAAGTCAACGGATGTCGCTTCTGACTTTTTTAAAACGACTTCTACTGAAGTCATCAACTAAAACCTTCGTGTTTCGTTTAGGTTGATCCATTGAGCGTGGATTCGATCGAGGGGCATAACCGAGTATCAGGTAAGGGTTTTCCTACTACTGGACCCCGAATCCAGGCTGAAAACGTAGTAATCCACAGGGGATTACACGTTAGTGACTGTACTGAACAACTGTATGCGTGTTGACTGTTAAGCACTGTTATTATATTTTGTCTGATGTAAAGATACTGTGACTGCTTGATTACTACGTACTGAACCGTAGACCAATGATTACTACGTACTGAACCGTAACTTCAAGGTCCATCAACAAAAAATCTCAATCTACAATTAGCAGTCACAGTATCTTTACATCAGACAAAATATAATAACAGTGCTTAACAGTCAACACGCATACAGTTGTTCAGTATAGTCACTAACGTGTAATCCCCTGTGGATTACTACGTTTTCAGCCTGGATTCGGGGTCCAGTAGTAGGAAAACCCTTACCTGATACTCGGTTATGCCCCTCGATCGAATCCACGCTCAACGGATCAACCTAAACGAAACACGAAGGTTTTAGTTGATGACTTCAGTAGAAGTCGTTTTAAAAAAGTCAGAAGCGACATCCGTTGACTTACCCAAGGAAAGGAAAACTACCTCCAAACAAGCCTACCGCGAGACCCGAGAACTCAAGCGTCAACTCTGTACTACCTTCAAAGGAGAAAAGTAGGGCCATATCTTATTCCAATATTCAAACTCTAATCGGATGTAGCAACATTAGGGAATTCATCGAAAACAATCCTTACCGAAGACTCACCGTGACCCGGAGCGGAGGAAGGAAGGCTTAGGTGGCTTGGTGAAACAAGGAGCTCGGCTCGGCTTGCCCTTACTGGGTATGTTTATACTCACCCTTTCTCTTCTTTAACTTTTCAGGTAAGGGCACAGCGAGGGGCAGACCGACGAGAGGCAGGAAGGACGCGTGAAGGCCATATGGACGCGTCTGGTTTTCTTATCGCTTCCGCTATGTATTTTGTCAGAATATTTTGACTTGTGATTTTGAACTGGTGACTTGAGTTTTTATTTGTGACTTTTGATTGATTTAAAATAGGGCCCGAAACTGTCTTTTTGTAAGGTTTCTAATGCTTTAATGAATCGTAACTGGTCCGTTTTAAATTCTTGTTGAATGGTCGAGTTTTGGTATTTAGTAGTGACCTCAGCTTAGTCCGGAAAGTTGGGTCGTTACAGTTGGTATCAGAGCCTAAGTTTTAGGTTCTGTAGACTGGCTTATAATGTGAGTCTGTGTTTTGTGTCCTTATGGCTGAAACGATCCTTGCCGCTCGTCAGGTACACTCCTATGAAAGTATATGTATAACTCTACATGCATTACCTTACCTAAGTTAAACTGCAAATTCAATTACCATTTATGACTAAAGGGATCGTTGGTGGTTGTTAGGGAAATGCCGCCAAGGAGAGGTGCACGTAGGGGTGGCCGAGGAGGCCGAGGAAGGGGAGCAGGACGCGTCCAACCTGAGGTGCAGCCTGTAGCCCAAGCCCCTGACCCGGCTGCGCCAGTTACTCATGCGGACCTAGCCGCCATGGAGCAGAGGTTTAGAGATTTGATTATGCAAATGCGGGAGCAGCAGAAGCCTGCCTCGCCAACTCCGGCGCCAGCTCCAGCGCCAGCTCCAGCACCAGCTCCTGCTCCAGCTCCGGCTCCAGTACCAGTTGCGCCCCAGTTTGTGCCGGATCAGTTGTCAGCAGAGGCTAAGCACCTGAGGGATTTCAGGAAGTATAATCCCACGACGTTCGATGGGTCTTTGGAGGACCCCACCAGGGCTCAGATGTGGTTATCGTCCTTGGAGACCATATTCCGTTACATGAAATGCCCTGAGGATCAGAAAGTTCAGTGTGCTGTTTTTATGTTGACTGACAGAGGTACTGCATGGTGGGAGACTACAGAGAGAATGCTAGGTGGTGATGTGAGCCAGATCACGTGGCAGCAGTTTAAGGAGAGTTTCTATGCGAAATTCTTCTCTGCTAGTTTGAGAGATGCCAAGCGGCAGGAGTTTCTGAACTTAGAGCAGGGTGACATGACAGTGGAGCAGTATGATGCGGAGTTTGACATGTTATCCCACTTCGCTCCCGAGATGATAGCGACCGAGGCGGCCAGAGCTGATAAGTTTGTTAGAGGCCTCCGACTGAACATTCAGGGTTTGGTCCGAGCTTTCAGACCCGCTACTCATGCCGATGCACTACGCCTGGCAGTGGATCTCAGTTTACAGGAGAGGGCTAACTCGTCTAAGACCGCTGGTAGAGGTTCGACATCGGGACAGAAGAGGAAGGCTGAGCAGCAGCCTGTTCCAGTGCCACAGCGGAATTTCAGATCAGGTGGTGAGTTTCGCCGCTTCCAGCAGAAACCTTTTGAGGCAGGGGAGGCTGCCAGAGGGAAGCCGTTGTGTACCACTTGTGGGAAGCACCATCTGAGCCGTTGCTTGTTCGGGACCAGGACTTGCTTTAAGTGTAGGCAAGAGGGTCATACAGCTGATAGATGCCCGTTGAGACTTACGGGGAACGCACAGAATCAGGGAGCAGGTGCTCCACATCAGGGTAGAGTCTTTGCTATCAACAAGACTGAGGCTGAGAAGGCAGGCACGGTAGTGACAGGTACGCTCCCAGTGTTGGGGCATTACGCCTTAGTTTTGTTTGATTCGGGTTCGTCACATTCTTTTATCTCCTCCGCATTTGTGTTGCATGCCCGCTTAGAGGTAGAGCCCTTACACCATGTTCTATCAGTATCTACTCCTTCCGGGGAATGTATGTTGTCGAAGGAAAAGGTGAAAGCATGCCAGATTGAGATAGCAGGCCATGTGATTGAAGTAATGCTGATAGTCCTGGATATGCTGGACTTTGATGTAATCCTGGGTATGGATTGGTTAGTCGCTAACCACGCCAACATAGATTGTTCCCATAAGGAGGTAACGTTTAACCCTCTTTCGAGGGCCAGTTTTAAATTTAAGGGAGAAGGGTCAAGGTCGTTGCCCCAGGTAATCTCAGCCATCAGGGCCAGTAAACTGCTCAGTCAGGGTACTTGGGGTATCTTAGCGAGCGTGGTGGATACTAGAGAGGCCGATGTATCCCTGTCATCAGAACCAGTAGTGAGGGACTATCCGGATGTCTTTCCTGAGGAACTTCTAGGGTTACCTCCGCACAGAGAGGTTGATTTTGCCATAGAGTTGGAGCCGGGCACGGTTCCTATATCCAGAGCCCCTTACAGAATGGCCCCCGCAGAACTGAAAGAACTGAAGGTACAGTTACAGGAATTGCTTGATAAGGGATTCATTCGACCGAGCGTGTCACCTTGGGGTGCGCCAGTTTTATTTGTTAAGAAGAAGGATGGATCGATGCGTCTATGCATCGACTATAGGGAGTTGAACAAGGTAACCGTAAAGAACAGATATCCCTTGCCCAGGATTGACGATCTATTCGACCAGTTACAGGGAGCCACAGTGTTCTCTAAGATTGATCTTCGGTCGGGATACCATCAGCTGAGAATTAAGGATGAGGATGTACCGAAGACAGCATTTCGTTCCAGATATGGACACTACGAGTTTATTGTGATGTCTTTTGGTTTGACGAATGCTCCGGCAGTGTTTATGGACTTGATGAACAGAGTGTTTAGGGAGTTCCTAGATACTTTTGTGATTGTGTTTATCGACGATATCTTGATATACTCCAAGACGGAGGCCGAACACGAGGAGCATTTACGTATGGTTTTGCAAACACTTCGGGATAATAGGTTGTACGCAAAGTTCTCGAAGTGCGAGTTTTGGCTGAAGCAGGTGTCCTTTCTGGGCCACGTGGTTTCTAAGGCTGGAGTCTCTGTGGATCCAGCTAAGATAGAGGCAGTCACCGGTTGGACCCGACCTTCCACAGTCTGTGAGGTTCGCAGCTTTCTGGGTTTAGCAGGTTATTATCGACGGTTTGTGGAGAACTTTTCTCGTATAGCTACTCCTCTTACTCAGTTGACCAGAAAGGGAGCTCCTTTTGTTTGGAGCAAGGCATGTGAGGACAGTTTTCAGAACCTTAAACAGAAGCTAGTTACCGCATCGGTTCTTACTGTACCTGATGGTTCTGGCAGTTTTGTGATTTATAGTGATGCTTCCAAGAAAGGTTTGGGTTGTGTTTTGATGCAGCAGGGTAAGGTGGTCGCTTATGCGTCTCGTCAGTTGAAGAGTCATGAGCAGAACTACCCTACACATGATCTAGAGTTGGCGGCAGTGGTTTTTGCTTTGAAAATATGGAGGCATTATTTATATGGTGAAAAGATACAGATATTCACGGGTCATAAGAGCTTGAAATACTTCTTTACTCAGAAAGAATTGAATATGAGACAGCGAAGGTGGCTTGAGTTAGTGAAGGATTACGATTGTGAGATACTGTATCATCCAGGCAAGGCAAATGTGGTAGCTGATGCTCTTAGTAGAAAGGTATCACATTCGGCAGCACTTATTACCCGACAGGCCCCATTGCATCGAGATCTCGAGCGGGCTGAGATTGCAGTGTCAGTGGGGGCAGTCACTATGCAGTTAGCCCAGTTGACGGTACAGCCGACTTTGAGGCAAAGGATCATTGATGCTCAGAGTAACGATCCTTATCTGGTTGAGAAACGTGGCCTAGCAGAGGCAGGGCAAGCGGTTGAGTTCTCGTTATCCTCTGATGGTGGACTTTTGTTCGAGAGACGCCTCTGTGTGCCGTCAGATAGTGCGATTAAGACAGAATTATTATCTAAGGCTCACAGTTCCCCATTTTCCATGCACCCGGGTAGTACGAAGATGTATCAGGACCTGAAGCGGGTTTATTGGTGGCGTAACATGAAGAGGGAAGTAGCAGAATTTGTTAGTAAATGCTTGGTGTGTCAGCAGGTTAAGGCACCAAGGCAGAAACCAGCGGGTTTATTACAACCCTTGAGCATACCGGAATGGAAGTGGGAGAACGTGTCCATGGATTTCATTACAGGGCTGCCGAAAACTCTGAGGGGTTTTACAGTGATTTGGGTTGTGGTGGACAGACTTACTAAATCAGCGCACTTCGTTCCGGGTAAATCCACCTATACTGCTAGTAAGTGGGCACAGTTGTACATGTCTGAGATAGTGAGATTGCACGGAGTGCCAGTGTCGATTGTTTCTGATAGAGATGCCCGTTTCACTTCCAAATTCTGGAAGGGTTTGCAGACTGCTATGGGCACGAGGTTAGACTTTAGTACAGCTTTCCATCCACAGACTGACGGTCAGACTGAGCGCCTGAATCAGGTTTTAGAGGATATGTTGCGAGCATGTGCATTGGAATTTCCAGGTAGCTGGGACTCCCACTTACATTTGATGGAATTTGCTTATAATAACAGTTATCAGGCTACTATTGGCATGGCGCCGTTTGAGGCCCTGTACGGCAAATGTTGTAGATCCCCGGTTTGCTGGGGTGAGGTAGGTGAGCAGAGATTGATGGGTCCTGAGTTAGTTCAGTCTACTAACGAAGCGATACAGAAGATTAGATCACGCATGCATACCGCTCAGAGTAGGCAGAAGAGTTATGCAGATGTGAGGCGGAAGGATCTTGAGTTTGAGGTAGGGGACAAGGTGTTCTTAAAGGTAGCACCTATGAGAGGTGTCGTGCGTTTTGAAAGGAGGGGAAAGCTGAGTCCCCGTTTTGTTGGGCCGTTTGAGATTCTGGAGCGGATTGGCCCTGTAGCTTATCGCTTGGCGTTGCCACCATCACTCTCGACAGTTCATGATGTGTTTCATGTTTCTATGTTGAGGAAGTACGTGCCAGATCCATCCCATGTAGTGGATTACGAGCCACTGGAAATTGATGAAAACTTGAGCTATACTGAACAGCCCGTCGAGGTGCTTGCTAGAGAGGTGAAGACGTTGAGGAATAAGGAAATCCCTCTGGTTAAAGTCTTATGGCGGAATCACCGGATAGAAGAGGCTACGTGGGAGCGAGAAGATGACATGAGGTCCCGTTATCCCGAGCTGTTCGAGGAATAAAACTTTCGAGGACGAAAGTTCCCTAAGGAGGGAAGAATGTAACGCCCCAAAGTTCGAGGTAAAATTTTAGCATTTTAAGTGAATTGTTCGGAAATTTGAGTTTTGGTAAAACAATAAAATAATAATATAATATTGATTAGATTATTATTATCGGGAATTATTATTACAATTTTTAATGTTAATATTTTCTTTTTATTTATTTAAAATAAATATTAATATTCTTATTTAATATTATTATAATTAATTAATATTAATATTCTATTATAAATTTATATTAATTTTATTCAATATATATATATATATCATTATTTATTTTTATTATATTTAATATTATTATTATTATTATTATTATTTATTTTTATTACATATATATTTATTATTATTTATATATATATATATATATATATATATATATATATATATATATATATTTTAAAAAAAAAAGAGAGGAAGAAACCCTACGCGCGCGAGCCCATCCATTTTCGCCTTCTCCCTTGCGCCGCCGCACGACCCCGAGGCTTTCTTCTCCACCGCCTTCACGAAGCGCCGCCGCCATCTCTTCTTCTTCTTCTTCTCTTCGGCTTCTTCACCCGACGACCACAGACGCCATCCGTACGCCTTCGAGGACCGCCCGTTTTTCCCCATCCATTTCCGATTCCTTCTCGGCCTCACACAGCAGCAGATCTGCCGCCGCTCGTCGCCGCTCCACGAAACAGCCAGCTGCGTTCCTCGTGCGTCGTCCGCGAATCGCCGCCGCCATCGCTCGCCGGGGGAAAATCGATCACCGCGGCTGCCGTTTTCATCCAACCCGACCCGGTTCCAAGCTGACCCGACCCAAACCCGTTTCCAGTCCGAGCCACACACAAATCCGGGTGAGCCGAGCTGAGTAAGCCGAGCCGAGTGAGCCGAGCCACGATCCGAGCCGCGAGCCGAGTGAGCCGAGCAGCGAGCCGAACCGCGAGCCGAGTGAGCCGAGCCGCGAGCCGAGTTGAGCCGAGCCACAAGCCGAGCTGTGAGCCAAGGCCAAGCCGAGCCGAGCCGAGCCGAGGCCGAGCTGAGCCGAGGCCAAGCCGAGCCGAGCCGAGGTGGAGCCGAGCCGAGCCGAACGCCTTCAAGCCGAGCCGAGCTCCTTGTTTCACCAAGCCACCTAAGCTACACGGGTGATAGTCATTGACACTCATTTGGTGGTTCTTTACACGGATCAACCTAAACTCATTTGGTGATTGAGATAGGGGACAAGGTGTTCTTAAAGGTAGCACCTATGAGAGGTGTCGTGCGTTTTTTAGGGTGCGTATGTATGACTCTCTTATAGGTTAGTTCTTTCAACTACATTCAGTCTAATTGTGGATGATTAATGACTTCCCAGCGTATGATGACCTATGAGGTGGAGTACAAAGGGGTATCAGCTGGCATGTCCCATATGCATGGGTGATAGTCATTCGAGATACAAGGTATAATATTTTTCATGGGACATCGACACTATCTTTCAAAGAACCACGTGTAGCGTAAAAGTAAGCTACACGATGGAAAGGTAAAGCGTAGGCCTCCTCTAGTGGTGATGAATGGACATGAAATATTAGAATAGCTAGATCAGTTGGAGTTTCCAGTTATGAACAAACATTCTTTAGTGAAGGAAAAGAAAAGAAAGAGAGTTCTTAATTGGACAAAGAGAAGTATTTTTTTTAAAATGTCCTTACTGGTCGACACTACTGTTACATCACAAATTTGATGTAATGCATATTGAGAAGAATGTTTGTGTCAATTTGGTTGGTACATTGTTGAATATCGAAAAGGGAAACCAAGGATTCCATGAATGCTCAGTTAGACTGACAAGATCTGAAGATAAGAAAGGATTTACACCTTATAGAAGTTGTAACTGATTGGTCAAGCCACAAGTGACATACACGTTGATTAGAAGCAAGCACGTTGAGTTTTGCAAGTTCCTGAAATCAGTTAAGTTTCTTGATGAATTTCTTTCCAATATATCACGATGTGTGAATGAAAGAGGGGAAAATATCAGGTCTCAAATCGCACGATAGCCATGTTATATCTTTCAAAGAACCACCATAAGAGTAAGTGGGACATATTGCAAGCAGATATCATAATCATACATTGTAAGCTGGAATGAATATTTTCACCTGCCTTTTTCAGTGCTATGGTACACCTTGCCATTCACTTACCATATGAAACCAAGGTTGCTAGTCTTGTTTCTTACAATTGGATGTATCCCATTGAAAGAAGTCTATGCACTTTGAAATAGTATGTTCGGAACAAAGCACGTCTCAAGGGGTTTATTGTAGAAGCATATGTAATGAATGAATCGAGTACCTTTTGTTCGTGTTACCTAAGTGGTATTGGGACTCGATTCACTAAAGATGAGCGAAATGATGATACCATTCCAGAGGACGAGGTGCTTGGTGAGTTTTAAAATTTCAAGCAGAAAATAAGACCATTAGGTGCGTCAAGTCTTCAAACTCTATCACATGAAGAGAAATGCCTCTTCCATTGGTACATCCTCAACAATGTATACGAAATATCAGAGTATCGCCACTAAGCATTTCTTATCTTTGTATTTCTTAGGTATAGTTGTTCAGTATTTGTTATACATTGATGTTACACTAATTAAACTTATAATCATCTCCATCAGGAAATATTTGAGGTTAATACGTCAGCAGGCTCAAAACTCTACTAATTCGTACAAAAGACATCAACGGGGATTCCCAGAATGGTTTTGAGCACAAGTATATAACATGCACATATGACATGTATGCACTAACGTATTTACTCGTGAATGTATATAATCATTGTCACATAGATTTCAGGCTATAGAAATGTATGAGACTGAAATCTATCTCATGATTTCTTCTCACTTACATAGGATCATCACTTGACGTTTGTTGTTATAATGGATACATTGTGGGTGGAGTGAGATTTTACACATTAGAACGTGATTTTCAATGTAATACACAAAATAGTAGTGATGGTAATTGGTGAAAGCAATGCAAGTAGAAGTGACGATAATAATTTCTACAGTGTTTTAGACGAATTGTTGCACATTCAATATCCAATGGGGAGAAGTGTTTGGCTATTTAAGTGTCGACGGTATGACATCGACGTTAACAAAAGTCAAAGGACACATGTGTAATTAGGATACAAAGCTATCAACACGTCTCGTTTTAGCTTCTTTGAGGAATCGATAATTCTTGCGATGCAGACACATCAAGTATTTTACCTACCTAACCCAAAAAATGGTAGTAATTGGAAAGTTGTCCAAGTGGTCCATAATAAGCATATATGGGACTGCCTGAAGTAGACGATGTTGAAAATGAACAACTGAATGTACTCGAAATCTTTAACGACAATCGAGTGGATGAACACATCGATGATGACACTTTGTGCAGGACTGACATTGATCCTACAATCATTGAAAGATCGGTTGTGTGTCATGTCGCTGACGAGTTCATAGACGATGAAGATGAAAAATTGTCACATCAAAGCGAAACAAGTGACGACGAATGATAGCGACGAACCACGTACCCACATATTTATTTAGTTTATATTTCAAAACTGATTATGTGTTTGTATTTGCTTAAGAATGTTTGTTTTCTATGTCCACAGGCACTATGTCATCATTCCTAAGTTATTCAAGCAATACTTCTACCCTTATTTGTCATCTTTAATTTATTTGTGACTTACCAACTTAATTTCTAAATTTGTAGCAGAATCAAATGCTGGAACTCTAGTCTCAACTTACCTCAAATGGTTCTCAGCCACTCTCTGGGATGAGATATGCAAGACTGTGTTGGGTAGACGATCGGGCTACTCAAAAAGCCTTGGTTGGAAACCCAAGCCAAAGTTCCACAAGACGATTAGTGCGACCAATGCCTCAACCTTGTGTTCGTAATCCACGATAGAGCTCCAATTATAGATCGAGCTTGACGAAGCTAAGCGAGTGATCGAAGAATAGAGAAAGACACAAGAGATGTTAGCTTCACAAGTGGAACATATATGGAAGCTCATAGAAGACATGAGTCAGGGACAACAAGGACTATCACATGATCTATAGATTTGCAGTACGTATATATGTTTCCATTATTCTTAAGTAAATTACATTATTCAATAATGATATGCATTATGTACTAAACTTAGGCACGTTTGTATCATTGTAGGTCTCGCAGTGTAGAATGACGTACGAGGCTCATTAGTAGATATACGTAATTTTTGTGGCTTTTTATGTATTTTTTTTTAACATTTACTATTTTTTATTTGTATTTTAAACCTTATTGAATCGTAATTATATTTAAATTTTTGTTCAACTTGATATTTTATATTGGTATTTACTAATTTATTGTTTATTTTCTATAATTTAATATTGCATAAAATTGTACTACAATTGAAAACAAATGCAAATACTATAATTGAATAAAAAACCTTTTAGAAAAAAATAATAATATATATATTTAAAATATTTCTCGATGCACTACATACGTCGAAAATAAGGTATATATCTCGACGCACCAAAGAAAGTGTCGGGAACATGGTTCTCGATGTCACATCGAGGATGGTTATTTTCGACGCACGACTGACATTGAACATATAGATGTCGAAGATGAATTGTTTTTGACGCACGATCAATGTTGAAAAGTCTGCCGTAGAGAGACATATACTCCCGACACCGTGTTGGTGACGAGTTGGGAATCCGTCTCTGGATGCATTTTTTCCAACTCTCTTCTCGATGTTTCTTTCGACGTTGGGAACTTATTTCCTGACGTATTTTACTCTTCTTCCGACATTTTTATGCGTTGGGAGTAGCCCCGTTTCTTGTAGTGGGTTTTAAGCCTTTCTTTTGGCTACCTCACATGCCCATCTCGCCTAGCACTTGGACTTAGCCAAAATTTCTCTTACCAACTCTTTTCACAACCAAATGGCCTGCAACATCCTTCTTCTTTCACACATAAACTCTTCATCAACACTTGGTTTTTCTTCTAATAAAATTTATGAACCCAAAAAAACTACAATCTCCTTTCTTCTTTTTCCCTATCAAGTACAACCTAAAATAGGAGAATAAAATATAAAAAACAATAATCTACTTATCAATTACACCTAAAATATTTTCAAACAATTTTTTCCCATAGTTAAACAAAAGAATAAAACCCCTTTCAAGCTAACAATAAAACACTAAGCTTATAACCATACCAGCATTATAGATGTGAGTGAATTTGGCGAGATGTTGACGTTTAAATCAGGCGAGACGAGCTATGCAACGCGATCAGATCCCATAGAATGGATCCACTCTTCCATTAAATTCGTAATCAAGAGAAACAAGCAACGAGTGTTCAAGAATCTCTAAGAAAAAACATAAAAGCTTTTAAAATCTTACCTAAAAAACTCCAACGAAAGGCAATGAATTTCAATGGCCAGATCTGGTGTGTGGATTAGAGAGAGTTCGAGGATGAGAGAAGGCTCACTGGCAACCAAAGAATTTTGTGATTGAAGGCTTGGAGGAAGAAGAAGAAGAAGAAGAAGACTGGGAGAGGAGGTCGTGCGACGTACAATGAGTGAAGAGAAAAAGAATGAATGGCTAGGGTTTGTCCTCCTAATTGGTGAAATGATAACTTATAGAAATACAACTAAGAGGCTTCTTTATTCAAGCTAGAGGCTTCTTTATTCAAGTTAGAGGCTTTTGTAATTTGTCTATAATGTGTTTACATGCTTACAATATGGTGTCTCCCGGATATTATAACTTTGAGATATTCTTCTTTACAGAATTTTATTAAAACAAGGAACATTTAAACCAATGCTAAAATAAGGGATCATCAATGCATGTTTCGAAGGAAAGTAGTAAGAGGTTAAATAAGTTTGACACAGAGTAAGAAACCAAAAGGCATTTAATGCATCTTACTAATCATCACATATTGCGAAGCGTTGAAGTCTGAGGCATTGCATGACTTTCAGAACATGGAAAGACCTACGTAGCATAAAAGTAGGTGTTGAAAAACACAGAACATGAGTAATGGGCGTCTAGTATTGGAAACCTATAAATACATTCAAGAAGGAACAACAAGAGGGGGAGGAATAGAGGACCGGTAAACCCTCTGCCCATATCCTTTTTGTGTAAACCAAGAAATTGCTATTGTAGTCATCCTTCTCTGATGTTGTTTACATTTACACACATTGTTCATATTGTATATATTAGATATTGGAGATTATAATGAGTCCCACCATCAACAGGGGTAGATTTATTAAGGAACCAGCGGGGGCATGTGCCCCCCTCACATTATCGATTTTGGTATTTTAATATTATTTTTTGAAGTGTTAGACTATAATATATATTAAACAATGCTTCTCTTTTTTTAAAATTTTGGTTCTAGTGTATTAGTTGTGCCTCCATTTTGTAATCTCTAAGTTAGAGGTTCGAATCCTATGAGTTGCAATTATTTTTACTAATTAATTTTTATTTCAAACATCATTAATTTTCTTTTCCCAATATCAAATATCTTTCCAAAGTTCATTAATTTTATTTCTCAAATATCAAAATTTTTCTTAAATTGTCACAAGATATTCTATGAGAGAAACATAGCATGAAATTTTTTGAAGCTTTAAATAATAGTGAAATATCAAGTGGACGAGGATTAAATCAAGAGATAATAATTAAAAGATCACCAGGAGATACTTGATGGGGATCACATTACAACACTTTAACGAGTTTAGTTACAATGTTCTCTTCAGTAGTTGATGTGCTTGAGACAATTGTGGACAGTGGATCAAATTCAGAACAAAAATATGAAGCACAAATTCTAATGACTTCAATCTTGTCATTTGACTTTGTTTTCAATATGCATCTCATGAAAAATATATTGGGAATCACAAATGACTTGTCTCAAGTCTTACAAAGAAAAGATTAGGATATTGTGAATGTAATGAATTTAGTCAACATTGGTAAAGGTAGACTGCAAGCAATGAGAGAATCTGGTTGAGATTCATTATTGGAAAGAGTTTCTTATTTCTGCAATAGTCATGATATTGAAGTTCTTAAAATGGATGCTATGTTTGTAGTTCGAGGACAAAAAATTCGAAAATCTCAACCAATTACAAATTTGCATCATTATCGTGTTGAAGTCTTATATACTGTCATTGATATGCAACTTCAAGAGTTGAATAATTGTTTTACTGAATCAGGTACTGAATTGCTTCTCTGTATGGCTTGTTTGAATCCAAGTAATTCATTTGCTGCTTTTGATAGATAAAAACTTAGTAGACTTGCTCAGTTTTATCCAAGAAACTTTTCCGCTATTTAACTCTCCATGTTTGAGGATCAACTTCAAAATTACATTATTGATATGCGTTTAGAGTTTATTGAACTAAAAACCATTGGTGATCTTGCAGTAAAAATGATCGTTACGAAAAGAGATAAGGTCTACCTATTAGTTTATCGGTTGCTCACATTGGCATTGATTTTACCGGTTGCAACAGCTACTATAAAGAGAATTTTCTGCTATGAATATTGTGAAGACTCTACTGCGCAATCGAATGGGAGATCAATGGATGAATGATTGTCTTATAGCTTAGATTGAGAAAGATTTATTGGATAAGTTAGATAATAAACTTATCATGGATCGATTTCAAAACATGAAAACTCGTAGAGGACAATTGTAATACGTATTAAATTAATTAATCTTTGAAGCTATTAATAATTTTCTTTTACATTTTTTAGTGTGTTTATTATATAGTGTCCCTGTACACACTACTACAAATTTAGGTTTTAACGACGCAAATATTGCGTCATAAAGACTTTCAACGACATAATTTTCGCGTCATTGAAGCCACTGTCAAGAAAGGCTATTTAACGATACTTTGGAAAACGTGTCATTAAATATGCTTAGATGACACCAAAATTGTGTCATTAATACCTTTACCTTGATGCAATAAATATGTCATCGTTATCTATAACTCAACACCAATATATTGTCATCAATACCCTTACATTGATGCAAATCATGTGTCATCGTTATCTATACCTTGACACTAATTCAATAGCTGAGAGGGGGACGGTTCCTTTAAAAATGGCACAAATCGTTTGTAGGGAAAGACGACGACCGAAAATCGTCTGCGGGAGGTGGTATGACAAACTCGATGGTGGACGTCTGTGAGCGGTGGATGGTGGAGGGAGACGACGACAACGATCAGTTGGATTGTTTGAGAGAGACGGCGGCGGGAAAATTTTGATAGGGCGCACAGAGCAACGGCGGTGCAAATGAAAAGTTAGGGCATTTTTTTACACCTCAAATTTGTGTCGAGAAAGATAAAAATTAGTTTTTTATTTGGATCACTTTTTAATGATACAAAAATTATGTCATTAATTAACGAAGCAAAATTTGTGGCAAGAAAAATTAAATGACGACGCAAAAAATCGTGTTATTAAAAATTTCTCATTTGTTATTTTTAACGACACATTTTACTTCCACCCCACTTTTTTTTTATATATATTTTTGACGACACAATATTTTGATTACTAGTGTTGTTAAAATCCAAATTTGTACTAGTGAACTACTGCCAACGCATCTCATTATATTCGCTCAACGCATTCATTACATCTTCACGCACAAAACCAAGCAACATGACATTTAAAAATAACTGCAGTAAATTATAAGGAAATTTGCATCATTTTTCTAGGAAACGTGCATTTTTCACATTTATGACATTTTTTCTCTCTCTAACCTCATTTTAACTATATCATTGTGTCATTGAATCTCATATTTGTGGCAGTGGATAGACCTCAATAGATTCAAATATACATATAAACAAGTAATTATTTGAGTCAATCATGGTTTATCATAGATAGAGCGTAAAATTTACCTATATTTGTAATTAAATTAGCTTATTTTGTTATATTTAAAAACAGCCTTAATTTTACATATCTATGTTGAGTTAATCCAAATTTTGCTGATACCATAAAATAGATGATATATAAAAAAATATAGATATAATATATATGGAAGTGAAAATTTGAATAATGAAGGTCTCAGTTGGTAAACTTTTTCTTTCGAATTTTGAAAATTAAATCTATTTTTACTTTCCATTTCTTACGATAATTTACGTTTAGAAAATGATTGAATTCTTAACTAAATAAAAAAAAAAAAAAGAAATTACCTTTCAAAAAACAAATACAAATAAAAGAAAAACAAAATATGCTATTTGAAAAAAGGAAAACAAAGACCAAATACGTGTTAATATATGTAGTATTATATATAGAAACAATAATAACAAAACATTAAAACAAGTGATTTTATTTCTGCATTTTTGACGGAGTAAAAGTTGAAGAATAAAGTAAGTTTAAACCCTATTAATTAATTCCTTACAGACCAAGAAACAAAAAAGGGAAAAAAATCCATACCAAACACATTATCTTTAATTTTTTAATAATAAATAAAAATAAAACACAATAAAATAAAGGCAACTCTTCTATTTAGGTGGGAATTAGAGGGAGAGATTCTTTAAAATAATTTTAAATAGAAAATACCCATGAGATAGAGAGAGAGAGAGAGAGAGAGAGTATTATAGTTTAATATAGAGACACAAATTCAACTAACAATTAGTTAGAATAATAGCCCATGAGCAATCCCAAGGGAAAAAGAAAAACAAAAACACCCACATATATTAATTAAAAATGGTGGTGATTTATATATATAGTTTTCTTTAAGATTTAATTTAATCTTTTCTTTTTTGGTATTATCCTACTTTTGTTGATGAGTCAACATCCGTTCCTAGTCATCCCCTTAACTATCCCACATTAAGATTCTCTTTCCATTAATAGAAAATTAGTTTATTTAAAGAACTCTATTGGTTGTTTTCCTTTTCTTTTCTTTTTTTTTTAAAAAAAAGAAATTTGGGTGCACTCAGATTGCAACCCATTAAAAGATGCCATGTGATAATTTGAGTTAACCTCAATTCATTTAATTTATCTTTGGCACCCAATTTTCTCACTATTAAACAATAAGTACCCTTGTTTTGTTCCTTCATAACCTTACAGTATTTGCTTCCATAATGATTAGACTGAGGATCTAAGAGAGAAAAAGTTTATTCATTTCCTATCAACATATACATTCATTTACCTCTTTTGACATTTGCGTCCTTCTTTGAAGCATTTTTAAATATAGCCAAATAGACTATATCTACAAAATCTAACAAAATAACAATAAATTCTCTCTCTCTTTTTCTTTTTTCTTTTTTACTTTTTATAATAGATTTTTTGAAGTATTAACTAGATTCAGATGTTTTGGTTGATATATAATTTGTTTATTTATGGTGAAATCTTGTTTCTTTGAAAAGTATTCTTTTTTCTTTTCTTTTTAATTTCTAAGCTAATCATCATAATTTCTTTTATTAAGAGTTAAATTTGGAAATCTAATTTAATTAAAATATCTTAGTTTAAACTTACCTTTAATTAGCAAACAACTGTATTTTCGTCCTTTGATAAATTAAACGTTTGAATATTTACTAATAAAGTTTTTTGTATCTAGAAGAAAACCATCGTGTTTATGTATGATTTTTCTTGGGAAATTACAAAAATAAGACAATTTGAGGGGTTTTGAGTGTTTTAAAATTTTGGTTTGAGACAAATAATTTGTGAAATGTTATAAACGTTCTCTCACTAAAAAAACGCCCTAAGTTCTCAATCGTCCTTCTCCTTCTTCCCCTCTCCATCATTTTCTGACGAATGAAGGACTTGGATGGCGACTTCGACGGATTGAGTTACTGTCGACCACCAACGCTGGCAACTTCGATAAAAACTGAACACGATTCACACCTTGCGTGCGCATGCAACTATCCAACAATAGTTGGTGATTAGTGCTTCCATTGAACGAAGACTATATGATTTAACAATGTTTCCATGTATCTTTTCTCTCTCCTAAATTTTTTTCTTTTACCATGTTTAAGAAATATGTTTATTGAGATTATTGACATAATTAGAGTATTTTTAGAAAATATTATACTTAGGAAATATTATATTATTCTTGTATATTCCTTTAGTGTGTTTTAATATGCTTATATATAGGACTGTAATCTGTGATTATTATCAATAAATCATCAATGAAACACTGATATTCCATACAATCTAATAGAGATTTTGGAGTTCTGATTCTTGCTTTTTGGAGATTTTGTTTTTTTTACGAATTTTTCTGTTCTTCTTCTTCTTTGTTTTTTTTTTGTTTTTAAAATTTTTTTTTGTAGCAGAATCGGTGAAAGAAAATATTGGTATGTTTTATTTATATTTTTGGACAATGGTTTGAAAAGGAGAATATGAGTATGTTTTTTGATCATCGACCTCAAGAACAAAAAGGAAAAGTAGAGTCTCTAGCTATTTTTTTTTCTTTTTTTATATTACTTATATATTTTGGACTCTAATTTGAATCAGTGGTGAGATTGGTTTTAGTTGTACTTCTTTGTGATTCAACTAATTGTACTTCTATGGGTTTGATAATCTTCTTGGATTGATGTATTTGCTTTGATGTTTGATTTAGGGTGGATGCACAAGATTTTTAAAAGGTTTTTACTATCAAAATCTTCTTAAATCACCTAAAAATAAGTACAGAATCAATTTGAAATTTGTTTTCATGGGGTTTTGTAGTTGATTTCTTGCAAAAAAAATTTTACGTCTTCCAAACTTTCAATTATATATTGGTTTTATGTGATTTAGAGTGATCTCTACGTATGTTTTAGAAAGTTTAAATGTCCAATCTCAAATTAATTATATACTTGTTTTATGTAACCTAGGTGAGTTTACATATGTTTTAGAAAGATTTTAATTACTATTTTGTATTCTGCAAACATGCAGATATCTGCCAAACATCTTGCAATATTCAAAATTTGAAATACCAACTTCCAAATCCATTCTATACATGTTTGGATGATTTACAACATGTTCGAGGAGTTATCGTTAACTATTTCTTTTTTTCCGCAAACATCTCATAATATCCAAACGTGAAATATCAAAATGATTCAAATGTTTGCAAGATAAAAGTAATGGTAACTAAAAAATTGTTAGAACATGTTAAAAATTACTATAAATCATCTTTGAAACACCTAGAATACATGTAAAATTGGTTTTGGGTTAGAAAACATGTTTTTGCAACATACACCCAACAAAAAATAGTTCTTGCAAGAAACAAACTAAAATAAAGCAGTGAACAAAAAATAAACCCAACCAACAACCATTTCCCCATTCCGTCAAATGCTTGGAAGGTGCGGCGATTCCTTAAAATACAACAAAAAAAAATGAAAAGTAAACTTAATCTTAAAGAAATTTTGAACATAGCTAAGAATCATTATCCAAAGTGTGAAAATCTAAGGTTTAGAATTTAGAAAAGAAAAGAAAAAAAAAAAAAAAAGGCTATGAATAAAATTTTCCATTTTTCCTTTCCTTTATATTAATTTTATCACATAACAACAGTAAAAATAATGAATGAAGAAAAGGAGAAAAGGAAAATTTTATTCATAGTCAGTCTTTTTTTAAAAATATGTTTGGGTGGAGTTTTAGGAAAAAAAGGTTAGAAAATTGTGTTTGACCCTAAGAGTTATGATAAATGGAGATTAGGGTTATCCTAATCTACAAATAACCCTATCTTTTCTTCTATTTTGCTTTTTTACAACCCTACATTACCCTATCCAAATAACTCAATCCAAATTCTATTATTATCTTTTAAATTACTACAATCATAACTCTTCCCCAAACACATATTATTATAACATTACTATCATAATCCCTAAAAAAAAAACATATCTTTCATATTCCTTCTTTCAAGCACATATTACCATAATAACATTTTTCCCAAATACATATTATCATAACATTTCCCAAATACATATTATCATAACATTATCATAATTCTAGGATTATTATAATTTTTTTCTCCAAACGCACCCTTATAGTCCGTATGTAAAGCTTTGGGTCGTTTATAAAATAATATTTTAATGTAAAAAAAAAAAAAGAGGGAAAAAAAGCTATGCAAATTTTAAATGTCAATTCATCTACTACTTTTGGTTAATATGCTTTTTACCTGTTATTCCTTTATGGTACAAATGATTGGCTAGAAAAGATGTATATATATATATATATATATATATATATATATATATATATATATATATTAATTATGATCATGGGTTAGGTAACAATAACTTGAAATTGATTTAACGACATATCGATTCGTACACAAGATTTTTCTTAAGAACCATGTAAACTTTTTTATAAAAAATATTTTAATCACTTGTTCACAATGGAACACAGTTGAATATATATTAAAACGTATATGCAGTGTTAAGGACATTGACTCACTACTAATAGATTGCCTTAGATTTGTTCAGATTACTCCTCTTAAATCTTTTGTATATCCTATTACATCTTCTTTTATGATTTAAGAATATTTGTGTATTTGATTGTATCCAACTTACTATAAATAGGTGTTCATTTTTTCACATATATCAATTCAATAGAAAGATATATAAACAATGAACATAGTTCATGCAGAATTTTGAAAATGATAATATACAACATTGAATATTTTTCTCTCTCCCCTTGAGATCTCATTTCGGGCGATTCCGGCGATTCCTGGGCGTCTTCTGCAGCAAATCCTCCATAACTTCCACTGTTTTTTTTTCTTTCTTTCCTGATTCTTTTTCTGAAACTCAAGCGGAGATGAGGAAGCTTGCGATCGGCATCATCAATTCCATAACGTTTCGCTTATGGACCAGTTTAAATACCCACACCCTCAGTTTGGGGTCCTCACGCTTAAACCTAAAATTTTTGAGGTGTTAATTTTATCTTTATTCCGAGGTACTTTTTGTGCTATTATTATTTTCACGAAGGTTCAACAGATCAAGAAAGAATTTTGGATGAGTGGAAGACCCTCAGTTGGAGGCTGAAAGGGGAGTATGTGTTGCAAAGGCGTCACCTCAAAGAACAAACTAAGACAATTCAACCCTATCTTACTCAACAAATCTCTCTTCTCTTGGACAAGAGATAGAAACCTTATTATGAATAAACATATCACAAATATACATGAATCGTTAAGATATATGGAATAGTTAATCATTAAATACATTGATATACGAAGAGTCACATATATTGATATTTATTGTTGATGACTTTTAATATATTTTTCTACAAGTATAAATATGTGTAAGGTTTCTCATTTGTAAACGAGAAAGAAAGTAACAAATTTAAGTTTAATAAATATTATTCAATTTTTTCTTCTAAATTGTGTGAATAAGAGAACAATCTTTTTCTCTTGTTTTTTCATTTGTATTGTGAGGGTCTATTATATTTCCAATATAAGCAACAAACTAAGAGAAGATTATATTGATTAGGTTTAAGCAATATGTTGACTGCAACTTTTATCGTATATGCATAAATCTCGTTGCTTATAGCTTAGTGCTTAGATACAATCGCGCATAATTAGAACCTTAATGAAAAATCTAACTATAAAAACAAACAAGCAGAACTATTTTCCATGAACTAAAAATGCAAACAAGCAAGAACTATTTTTCGAAGGAATTATTTTCCGGTGAAGGAGAGCAAAAGCGATTGGTGGCTCATAAATCTAGTATCGAAACATTACGACCATTTTCCACCAAATATGTTTTTAAAGCAAGTTCTCAATTATAACATGGAGAAGCCAATCGATGTTTACAAGAGGAGGAAAAGGGAGATGCAACCCATCTAATGGCTAAAAACCATTTGGAAATTTATTTGAATTAATTTACTTGAATTTAATTTGACATCCCAAAATAAATTCATTACTTCAAGAATATTAGGAAAGTCAACATCTTGACTTCCTAATCTCTATTTTAGGAAAGTTATATTTTTTTGAAAAATATTTTTTAGACTGATTTTGGTTTATTCAAAAAGAGTGTAAAAGAATAAATATTTTGAAAGTCCTTTTAAAGGAAAGGAATATTTCTGAAATTGTTTTTTAATTGTGTTAATTTATTTTAAAGATAATTATAAAGAAATCTTTTAAGAAAAACTATGTTTTATGGTAAAAAAAGATTATGAAATCCAAATTTCTTTTATGCTTCTTCCATAAGAAAGTATTTACGAATGATTTTAAAAAAGTTACTTAAAGCTTATTTTTTAAGGAAAGAAATGCTCTTTTAATATTAAAATGATTTTTTTATTGATCCATATTTTTTTAAAAGATATTTTTTGCAAGAATAAAATATATTATATATGTGTAAAAGAAGTATTTTTTTTAATAAAACTAGATTTAGAAGAAAACATATTGACATTAAATCTTGGCATCCAAGATATTGATTTCTACCCTAAATCCAAGCATCAACATCTTAAGTATTCAAGGATCCGTTTGGTAACATTTTCGTTTCATATTTCTTGTTTCTTGTTTTCTGTTTTCGATTATGTGTTTTATCTTTTTTTAGAATAAAAAATAGGAATGTGCTTGATAATTGTTTATGTTTCTTGTTTCTTGAAAAAAAGAATCATAAACAAAAAATGTATTTGATAACTGTTTATTGTTTCTTGATTTTCTTTGAGATTTACTTTTTATTTTTATTCACATCTAATTCAATTAAACATTAAACAAAAATATAGTCATCCATTACATATAAAAAATAAAATTATAAAAAATTTATTCATTTAATACAAAGAAGTTCCGGAAATAAAAATAATAACACAAACATAAAATTATATATATCCTTCAAATGTTGCCAAATTTGATTGGCAATATCATCTCTCACTTGGATCATTTCTCTTAGATGATATCAACTCACTTCTCAATCCATCAATTTCAACAACCTCAATATTTTATGACATATAAAATGTAATATTAACTTTAAAGTAAGTTATTATGTCCTTAATATTCAGAATTGAAAGAAACAAAACAAAATTTAACCTTTTAACTATGGTACCTATAATGCTTTAGAGAAAAACCTACAATGAAAAACCATATCCGCGCAAAGAGGAAGACGAAAACTATGGATCTGACGAAGAGGAAGAGTCGGACGAAAACTATGGATTCGATGAAGATGAAGACGATGGTTATTTGGGGAAGATGATGAAGATGAGAGGAAAAATGAAACCAATAAAAATAATCACTACTACAAAATTTGGATTACTTGACATTAATACAGTGTCAAGTAAATCTATACTTGACGTTTTAAAAAGCATCAAGTAATCAACTATCAAGTATAGTCACATTACTTGACACCAAAAAACCGTCAAGTATTATATTTTTTGACGTTATTTTCGTGTCAACTAAGATATCATACTTGACGCTTTTTACGTGTCAAGTAAGATAGTATACTTAACGTTGTTTACGTGTCAAGTAAGATATTTTACTTGATTGTTTTTACACGTCAAGTAAGATAGTATATTTGACACTATTTATACGTCAAGTAAGATGATATACTTGATTCTTTTTATATGTCAAGTAAGACAGTATACTTGACACTTTTTACATTTATCATTTCTCATTTCTTGCTTTACATTCATTCAAATAAATACAGATTCATCAACAAAATAAATATTCAAATCAACAATAATTTCATTCTTTAACAATAAGTCATATGTATACATAATTTACAATAATATTATGCAAGCAATATGATTATTCACGTCTCTCCACAAACTACTCTCAATTTACACCATAAATAAAATTACTAACTATAAGACATTAAAACATTAAATTATGTTCTGACCCTCAACAATTATGTCTTTTCGAGTATTAATTGAACAATTTAATACAAACACTACGTAAAGTGAAGGGAATGTTTAAAAACAATATGGGCTACTTCCATTACTACGTGGTTGTAAGATGGAAACCCATGCTTCTCTAATAAGATATTCTCGAGCCAAAATCATATTTACTTGCTCAATTTCTGACTAAGAGCACGAAGTGCAGTAGGTCTTCTTCCCTAACAAGTAACATTTGGTTGAGAAACTTCTTGCGAAATCTGTCTCAACAAGCGTAATGTCTGATCCAAAATAACAAAATTTTATTGTTATTGGAGATATAATCTTCAAATTTATATGGCTATTCAATTTCCAGTTTTCCATATTCATAGAGCCATCGGATAAATTCAAGACCTAAAGCAACGATGAAAAAAAAAAAAAAACAGACTTACTGCCATTGTGTTCTTTGGAGCAAGCATAGTAGATGACTTGTATAATGGTCGTAACATTCATGTAAATAATAGGTAAAATTATAAACGTGAAAATCAAAGGCTAAGAATAATTGTGCTTTAAATTCAAAGTTTTACATACTTTTATGTCCGTGTGATCGACTATTGATCCACCACCATCACAAGGTCTTATCAAATAGCCACTTGGTAGTATTTCTGCTCTTACAAAGTTTTGGACTGGAGGCATACTTTGGACCATTCTGAGTATTGTTAAGAGATCTTTCACAGACCTAAAATGTATAATACAAGCATATTACGTACAACATTTATATTAAACCAAAGTAGCAGAAGCAATATCCAATTTGAGGCATGCATTCACATACCACAAGACTACCATCCTCCAAAACCTCCAAACACTACGTAAAATTGGATATTAAAATAAAAAATCTGCATAATCTCCATTCATTTGCTACCATTCAAAAGCATAAAACGTGTACATCTTTATTAGACATGATACGTTAAATTAACGAACTAATTTATAGCACCTAAAATTAATCTGAAAGGGTCTAAACAGAATTTTAAAGCCTAAAAATCATCAAGATTTAAACTTGTTTTATTCCAACAAAGTGTTCGAACAGTAACAAACTATGCTAAATCTACAAACAAAGGCTTCTAAGCTGTAG
The DNA here is from genome assembly GCF_025177605.1 of Cucumis melo. Taxonomy (NCBI): domain Eukaryota; kingdom Viridiplantae; phylum Streptophyta; class Magnoliopsida; order Cucurbitales; family Cucurbitaceae; genus Cucumis; species Cucumis melo. The sequence continues at coordinate 12,359,699 of NC_066868.1, forward strand.
AGATCAATCTAAAAAACCATAAACTAGTTTGAAAAGAAATTTAATTATAACGTTATACTCATAGTTTCTCACCAAAGAGGAATGAAGTTGTTAGGGAATGGGTAATAAATGCCCTTTGATGCTTACCCTTCTGTATTACATCCTTTGGTGTTTATTTGCTCATGGATGTCGATCGAGGCAATGGAGAGTCGAGACATTAAGCCGATGAGGTAGATGGCTTGGATAAAGTTGCAAATTTCACATACATTGGTCAAACATCACATTGAAATTGACGAGCTCCAATCCTTTGTCGCCTCCTCTATTTCCTAGTTGCCTGAAGAATAAGGGCAACGATCAACAATTTTTCAAGTTTTTGGATGTTTTGAAGTAGTTACACATCAACATCCCATTTGTTGATGTGTTAGAGCAAATGTCCTCCTACATCAAGTTCCTGAAAGACATCTTGGCAAAGAAGAGGAAGATTAATGATTTTGAGATTGTAGCTCTAACGCAAGCAACAAACGACGACTTTAAGAATGGAGTGCCAGAGAAGATGACAGATCCTAGAAGCTTCACGGTTTCCTACTCAAAAGGTGGAATGGATTTAGGTTGTGCTCTATGCGACCTTGGGGCAAGCATCAATTTGATGCCTCTCTCTATCTTCAAGAAAGTAGGGATAGGGGAGGTACAACCAACTCATATAAGGCTTTAATTTGCTGACAGATCCATTGCTAGCCAGAAGGCAAGATTGAAGATGTTTTGGTGAAAGTGGACAAGTTTTTGTTTTCCGAAGACTTTGTTATTCTGGATTACAAAGCTGATCGGAAGGTTCCTATCATTTTAGGGCGGCCATTCCTATCAACTAGTTGCACCCTCATAGGCGTCCACCAGGGGGAGTTGACAATGCATTTACAAAGTCTTCGGAAGGTTCCTATCATTTTAGGGCGGCCATTCCTATCAACTAGTTGCACCCTCATAGGCGTCCACCAGGGGGAGTTGACAATGCATTTTAATGATGAGGAGATTAAGTTCAACGTTGTCAAACCGATGAAATTTCCCTCTGATGTTGAGAATTATAGCGCAATAAAGTCCTTTGGATGGGACTATTGCGAGGAATAAGCCTATTATGAGTTGTTTAACACTTAAGAATTCCTTGAGGAAGATGAACTAGATTATGTACTGGAAGAAGTGAACATCGTATCTGGCAAAAAGAAGTTCAAACATTTGGATCTGTAAACCAAAGGCGAGAAGAAGACAAAGCCATCAATTCAAGAACCACAAGTAATAGAGTTCAATCCTTTGCCCAACCACCTGAAGTATGCATATTTGGGGGAGAATGACACTCTGTACATCATCATCTCCGCCCACTTGGATCCTACAGACGAAAAGGCGTTATTGACTATGCTGAAACGCCATAAGAAGACGATAGGGTGGACCATCCTATTGCATGCATAAAATCAGGTTAGAAGAGGGTCAAATGGACACTATTCAGTTCCAAAGGCAATTGAATCTCGTGATGAAAGAAGTTGTTAAAAAGGAAATCATCAAATGGCTTGACACAGGAGTTATTTATCTAATTGCAGATAGTAAATGGGTTAGCTCAATCCAATGTGTCCCTAAGAAAGGCAGGGATGACTGTTATTAAGAAAGAGCAAAATGAATTAATTCCAACACGAACAGTCACAGGGTGGAGAATTTGTATTGACTACCACAAGCTGAATGCGACGACGAAAAAGGACCACTTTTCCTAATTGACCAAATGTTGGACAAGTTTGCAGAAAACGGATTTATTGCTTTCTGGATGGTTATTCTGGTTATTACCAGATTACAATTTCAGCACAAGATGACATTTACATGCCCATATGGTACATTTGCATTTCGCCCAATGCCTTTTGGTTTATTCAATGCTCCAGAGACATTTCAAAGGTGCATGATGGCTATCTAGAGAAGTGTCACTTCATGGTTAAAGAGAGAATTGTGCTTGGGCATAAGATCTCCCATGCGAGATTGGAAGTGGACCCCGTGAAGATTGATGTGGTAAGTAAATTGCCACTGCCTTCAAATGTCAAGGCTTATAGGAGCTTTCTGGGTCACGTGGGATTGTATAAAAGATCCATTCAAGAATTTTTCCAGATCGCCAAGCCTCTCAGTAACTTGTTATAGGTCGATCAACCCTATGACTTTGATGAGAAATGCAACCAGGCCTTCTAGACTATAAAAGACACATTGACCTCAACGCCTATCCTCATCACGGTAGATTGGTCACAACCATTTGAACTTATGTGTGACCCAAGTGATGTGGCGGTAGGGGGCTATGTTGGGTCAAAAGAAAAACAAAGTGATCCACCATATCTACTATGTGAGCAAAACCCTCAACGAAGCTCAAGAGAATTATACTACCTCTGAGAAGGAGCTGCTTGCAATAGTATTTTCGATAGAAAAGTTTAGAAGCTAAATTGTAGACTCTAAAGTTATGGGGCATTCTAATCATTTTACGATTAGATACTTCGTGGTGAAGAAGGATGCCACACACTATTAATAAGATGGATTTTATTGCTCTAGGAATATGATTTAGAGATTATAGACCGCAAAGGCATCGAGAATTAGATGGCAGATCACTAACATCTTTAAAATGAAAAATTTTAATGCGAGAGGAAAGACATTGAAGATGGATTTCCTGATGAACAACTCTTCCGCGTTGAAGTAAACGAGCACTGGTATGCATACATAGTCAATTATATGGTATGTAAGACATTGCTGAGAGACTTCAATAGCCAGCAAAGAAAGAAGTTGTTTTATGAATGCTGCTTTTATAAATGGATGAGCCTTTCCTTTACAAATTGGGTCAGATCATATATTAAGGTGGTGTGTCCCTAAATATGAAACAACTGAGATACTCGCCAAGTGTCATGGAACACCCTATGAAGGACACTTTGGTGGACAAAACATGGTTGCAAAAGTCCTACAAAGTGGGTATTTCTAGCCTACTCTCTTTCAAGATGCGAGGAACTTTGTGGTCAAATATGACCGGTGCCAGAGGATGGGAAACATGCCACATGGCGATGAAAAACCACAACAATCTATCTTAGAAATTGAACTCTTTGATGTGAGGGGAATAAACTTTATAGGACCATTTTCTCAATTTGGTGGCCACATCTACATCTTGTTGGTTGTGGATTATGTCTCAAAGTAGGTTGAAGTGATCTCCTGCGCAAAAAATGATGCGATTACAGCTAGTAAGTTCTTGAAAAGAAACATCTTCATGTGATTTGACACCCCTAGAGCTCTTATCGGCGATGAAGGATCTCATTTCATTAATCGCATCATGGCCAAATTGCTCGTGAAGTACAATATAACTCATAAAATAGTTACCGTTTATCATCCTCAAACAAATGGTTAGGTGGAAGTGTCCTATAGGGAAATCAAGAAGATATTGGAGAAAATGGTAAATTAATCCTACAAGGACTGGGCGGATCACCTAGATTCTATGTTATGGACATATCATACCGCGTATAAGACACCCCTTGGAATGTCTCCGTACGTGTTAGTCTTTGGAAAAGTATGCCACTTACCACTAGAGGTTGAACACAAGGCGTTAAGAGCATGTAAAAAGTTAAACTTTGATCATAATGCCACAGGTGAGGCTAGGTTACTACAACAGAATGAGCTTCAAGAGTGGCGTTCTCAAGATTACGAGAACGGCAAAAAGTTATATGGAAAAGATGAAGGCATATCACGACAACTGCATCCATAGATGCGAATTCAAAGTTGGACAGAAAGTGCTATCATTCAATTCGCTTCTAATACTGTTCTAGGTAAGCTTCGTTCGCAGTGATTTTGATCATTTTTTGTTAAGAAAATCCTCCCACATGGTGCTGTGGAGATTACCTCACTAGACAAGAGTAATGTGTTTAACATAAACAGACAAAGACTGAAGGCATACCTTGACAATGAGCAACATAACAAATTCTCTACGAATTTATTGTAAAACGCCTTTATGAACATTACCTTGAAATGCATGAATGTGTTTTGTATCTTCTCGCAAGATAATATTTATTATGCAGGAGGCATTGTTTTGTGCATCTTTATTTCTTTATTTTCTTTCATTGTTTTCCCTTTGTTACGGTATTTATTTGTTTTCTCAAATCTACTACTTTTTTTATTGATTTCCTTTATCGCTTTCTTTTATTGCTTTCTTTTATATCTTTATAATTTAGTTTAGTTAAAGCATTTTGTGCTTATGGGGTACGTGGGAAACCTTTACGCGTGATAAGAGTGTCATAAAAATAACGCGATATGCAGATAGGCGGCATAGTTTTTAAATTTTGAAGTTTAACTCGCCTTGGGAAATGTGTACTGCGTAAGAGAATCAAAGCACCATCATCTTCTCACGGTCATATAGGGTTTCGAAGAGATGCGCCGACTCTGTGTCAAACGCATTTATTGACATCAGTGTAATGATTGCATTTTTCGTGTAAATTGGGAAGAGAAACCCTCTCAACCTTTTTACAAACCCTTCAGAGCTCTCGTGTAAAAAACGATTTCCTCTCTTAATCTCTCAAGCCTCGCCAAAAAACTCCTCCTTTCACTGTAAAACTTCATCATCTAGATATCCCAATGGCTGACCAACACAAGAAAGCTCTTGAAACCTCTCATACCTCCAAGCTCATCCCGGAAAAGGATGCTTCATCCATTCAACCACAAGCGAAACACCTTGAAGTATCCAAGAAACCTGAATCTTCTTCCAAGAAATCCAGATCTGAGGGTTCTGGGAAGAAGATCCTCCTCAAGCCTAAAACATAAACATCATCTCCCCAAGCTCACTTCGTTAAACCTGATTTGGAGCAAGCACAAAGGCCTAAAAAGGACGCTACAGATTTCATTCTTGATATAGACGAACGGATGGGGCGAGAAGAGAACATTTGTAAAGGATTGCCAAATTTGGAGCCAGGCATAGAGACGATGTGGCTTGATAAAAACCAGCCCAAATATAAACATACGAAGCATGGGGTTAGTAAAGTGCTTGTGAGTCACATAGAGGCAAGCGATAAGGAAGGAACACAAGTACCTTCTCAGTTTTTTGATAAAGTGTTGAAGTTCATAGAAGAGTTGGAAGCGGCAAAGAGGAAGAAGAGTGAGGTGGTTGAAAGAAAGAAGTCTAAAGATGAGAAAAGAAAAGAAGAGAGAAAGAAGCAAAAGAAGGATGAAGAAAGGACTCTACAAGAGGAGTGGGGTGAGAAGAGCAAAGAATAAAGGAGGATGAAGAAAGGAGGAATAGGGAATGCGCACATAAGGCACGTATGATTGAAGAGAAAAGGAAGAAGGAAGCGGAAGAAAAAAGAGAGAAAAAGCACACAAGGAAGATGAGCGTCTCCGCCAAACCTTCAAGGAGAAAAAGAAAAATGTTACGTCTTTGGTGGAGACGAAGACAAAGTTGGCAGAGGTCCAAACCATCAAAAAGAAGAAACAAGAAACGCTCGCAGGCCAAAGTGAGCAAGTAGAGAGTGTGGACACGAGAAGTAAGGTAATTGAGCATGAAGAGGTAGATCGCGTGGATGTTGTAGCAAAAGAGCTTAGTAGAGAAATAGAAGGAATGAGCCCATTAAAACCAAGGTTAAGGCCTGAAGAGCAAGGACTGATCAACCCCCAACTTCCAAAGAAAAGCAAAAGCAAAAGCAAGGTGGGGACATCTAGATCTGAAGATGTCCAAAGAGGAAACAAAATGAGCGCCTAGGACGTAAACAAACTGATCAAAATTGAGAAAGGGCTGCTCCCGTTCAATAGTCCTCTACCAAACTTTTTCCATGGCTCCACCAAAGCGATGGAATGGGAAAAATTCTTCATAGACGAGATAAAAGTCAGGTTGGATATAGTGGATATGTTTTATGCGACGAAATTCCATCAGAACGAATCGTACGGGATCATGGAAGGCGAGAATGTGTCTTTCACCGTAGAAGAGATAAACGAGTTGTTTGATTTGTCTAATGATCCAGACATATACCCTGGCCAAAGGCTTATCACATACCCCAAGGAGGAAGATGCGAACAAATTTATAAAACTAATCGCATGGCTAGGAGAAACTTGGACGTGAACGCCAACTAAGAGGCTTCAGCTCTTTACACATCAATTGAAAACTGAAGTGAATGTCTGGTTGTTTTTATCAAGAAGAAGATCCACCCAACGCACCATGATAGCACGGTCCCCATTGAATACGCATTGTTGTTGTATGCCATTATGGAGAAGCAACCACTCATCCTAGAGTATGTAATGAATGGGGCATTCCTTGGCTGGATGAACAACCCCATGGGCGCCAAAACATTCTCGACCACGGTGGAGAAGTTGTGTCTTAAATATTTGCCTACCCTTTCGAGATACTCACAAATTGCTATGGTGGGAGGCACATATAATTTGGTGGGCTTGAATCGTATAAAGCCCTCCATCAGAACAAGGAGGAATAACGCTGCCTAAAGACATAGTAGTTAAGAAATGAGAATGATGAAGAAGATGATACTCCTTCACCCCCTTCACTGCTTAAAAGAAAACCAACAACCGCAAGGGTAGCGATTGACCCAACTCAAGAAGACCAACCCATCAAGGAACCATTGCGAAAGAAATAAAGAAAACAAACTGTCAAACGAATCCTTAATAACGACTCCCCCTTCGAATCTCCTCCCCAAGATGACTCAATATCCATGAACATAACCCACCTCTTCCTTACGAAGATATTGAAGACCCTCCCCTACTCCCAAGCGAAGAATTTTTTGACTTGCCTCCACCAACTTCTCCCTTCTCGCCTAATCACCTATTTCCCCCAGTCAGCACAACCCTTGCTTGACTTTTGTTCCAAAATCCACCTCCCTCATTCCTCGTCTACCATGGACCCTCGCATATTCACTCCCCTTCTCCATCCCACTCACATCACAGACACCCTCCTTCTCCAAAATTCCAAACCCCTCAAGGCTCTCCTTCGCGACGATCATCTATGTCATCTAGCCATGCACCTATCAACCCTCCCATCATCAACTTGGGTCCTGAGCATATTGATTTGAATGTCCTTATGGTGAATTTGTCTATTTCTGTATAGAAGATAACAAATGAGGTAGAAATAGTCAACCCTCAGCTTCTTTTGACCGTTTATGACCCACTCTTTCAAGACATCCCTGTTGAGGAAGATGTAGGCGAGATGAGTGTAAAGGAAGAAGCACCTTTAGAGGAAGAGGTACAATTGGAGAAAGACGTCCCTATGGAGAAAAAAGTTGATCTTCGTGATGTACTTTGTAATGTTATCGTTGAGCCCATGAATGCGGTTTTTAAAGAAGTGCACTTGGAGAATGTGGCGATGAAGAGTCAAATCACCAGCCTTAACACTCAGGTGTAAGGCTTAGAAGCCACCGTTTCCACCCTCAACTCCATAGTCGCACAACTCTTCTCTGCCCTAACCAACTTGACCAGTTTGATGATGGCCCACACCAACAAGTTGCGTCACATTGCGGAACGGCCTGAAAGGAAATTTCTGGCACAAATGGAATATACGCACGCGGTGTTTGTACAATGTGTTCCCCAGCCTATCATCGCACCTTAATTGATCGCACCAATTCCTCCTATTCAGATTCTAAATTCTGCTCTTTGCGATCCTGACCCTCGCCCAGAGAATTAAATTTAGGGGTGTAGTGTTGGAATTTGTTTTTTTAAATTGCCTTCTTTAGGTTATGTTCTTTTGTATGGAATTTGTCCAAGTATTAATCAAATTTCTATTATGTCTCTTTTTATTTATTATTCATGCAATGCACTTTTCTTGACACATGCTTCATTAGTATATATTCTTTGCTCGTTTTCTTTTGTTCTGTATAAGGATAACCTTCATGATGAAAATTATGTTTAGTGTAATTTAACTTGTACCTAGTATAAGGATTTTTCTAGTGAAATTAACTTAGTAAATATTTCTTGTAATCTTTAGGCGAGCAAGCTTTACCTGAAATATTTTTTGTGAATTTTTCAACGTTCATCTTATCATTCACTTTTTCGCTATGAGGACCTTGCGAGACTATAAATTTGGGGGTCTATGAGGTCCAAGTCAAAGCTTTCGAAAAATCAAGGAACACATTCCTTTTAAAAAAACAAAACAAAACAAACCCATTTGTTGATTCTAAATTCAATTGAAATAAGAACTCCTATGTTGTTGCCTCTCATTAAAGTAAATAAGAAGCAAAGCTTCATCAACAGCTGAGAGTAAATAAACTAGTGGCGATAAGAGTTATAGTTGAGGAGAGGAACAGACTCATCGAGTACCTATGATTTCCCATTCAACGCCCAATATAAATAAATAACTTGGTTAATAAAAGTGTTTCCAAGAAAAAGAAAGGAACTGAGAGTTTTTTAAAACAATGACCATTTTGCAAAAAGAGGAAATACGATTTTCTGAAAACGAATAAGGATATTTTGAGACTTAAGCTTGTTGCATTTAGAATCTAAAAATATTTTCAATTTTAAAGTAGGCAAAGAAAAGAAGAAATGCCAAAGTGCGAGATAAATTAGAGAAGCATTCTGTGCGAGATAAATTAGAGAAGCATTCTGAAAGGTTTAGCGATGTGCACAAAAGAAATCGTATTTAGAATTCTAAGATGATGCTTGAGGACAAGCATTATTTTAAATTTAGGGGTGTGATAACTTGTACTAATACAAGTTATATCCTTTTAAGTAAAATAACGAAGTGTTATCGCATGAAAATAGAAGAAAATAGAGGAAAAAGTAGGCGATAATACAAAAGCACCTTATCCTTATTTTACTATGTTTTAGTGCTCTTATTGCAGGATTTTAGGCAAAAATGAGTGAAGGTCGACAGTATCATATTTACGCGAGATGACTCGTTCAACCTTTATGGCAAAAAGAAGTACAAGCTAGGCATTTAGAGAACTAGCAAACAAAAGTGGTTGGTGGGAAATTTATAGAAAGAATAAAAGGACGTATACACAGCGTCGTTTCAGCTTTTCAAAGGTCTTAATGGTTCGTGGCGTCCTTTCAACATCAACTCTCGCCTTTAAATAAAGCCTCTCACTCTAGAACAATGTGTGAATATCTGGCCCGAGAGCAAATTCTTACATCGTTCATCTTTTCCCTTCCCTTGAGTTTTAGGTGAGAGCTTAGAACAAAAGAGAGAGGGAGAATCAATCCTTCCATCTCCTCCCTCATCAATAGGCAAAAATCAGAGGCAAAGAGTATGAGAATTAGAGTATTTCAGTTTGTATTTTCATTGTGTTGTTTTGTAAGATGAACACATGGCCAAGAGGGCTAATGTTGTTTGTATTAAAGCAATGCATTTCTTCTTCCATTCTCCTATATTTCTTATTCTTTCCTTGTTTAATCTATTTGGTTAGCTAACTAATAATAAATTGTATTTCTGATGCTTAGATAATCAGAATGGATGTACTATGAGTTTTGCTAAGTTAAATGCGAATATCTTAACATTGTGCATTTGAGAGAAGAACAATGATATAGATCGTACTCACCTGACAAGTGAGAATCGCATTTAGCTAAGCGAGTGGCGAAATGATTTTAGCAATGCAATCTTATTGCCAAACTCATCCTTTGCATACATTACCGAGAGGATGCTATGTGTGGCGATAGTATTGGGAGGTTGTCCACCTTAATTAAGGATAAGTTACTAATAGAACATTTAAGATGATAAGATACAAATCATAGCTTAACTTTGTGTATTTGCATCCAAAAGGCGAGGGGCAAAAGCATGGAGAGGTTGCTCGCTTTAATTGTTAGTTAATACATGCTTTGTATCGCCTTGAAGTATTAGAATTATTGCGATTAGACAGTTAAACTTTCCTTCCTCATCATGCTTATAATGAGTTCATATTCTATTGTTCCATCTTGCCATGCTCACCTTGCACCGCCAAGCACAATAGTGTAAATAGTTAGGATAATTAGTATATTGTTCATAATTATACTATATAGATTATACCGCATGGTGCAGTGTATGATAGGATAAATTAAGAGCTTAAATTCCCTGTTTTCGACCCTAGTCTTACCAGAAAACCTCTCTTCCCTTATACCTGGACGATAGAGAGGAAAACATGCACGATAACGTTTATTTTTCTCAGTTTAGCAATGCATGAATAGGAGTGCACCTTTTATCGTATTACCCTATTTAGTCGCCTAATAGTCGCTCATTTAAAGCCCCTCATGTTAAATCTATAAGCATAATACTTGTAAAAATGTAACGCATAAACGAAACAAACACCAACCCAAAGACAAATTCGAACCAGTTCTTTCGTATGTGACCCGTTATATTAATTTAATATGGCAATGGGCCCATAACTCGTTTTATGGCCCATAAGTCATAATTGATCTCTAGAAAGACATTATGGCTATCCATATTAAATTAAGTTGATGATCCAACATAACCTAATATAATTATTGCTTTAATCATTTTATCACGCGATATCTATAATTGAACATAAGACATGTGTAAAGTCATCTTATCTAATTCAATTGATTTCTCAATCAATAAGCATACTAAAATAATAAATGACATTAATACCGTTATCGATTCATCTATAGCACAACCATGTATTTTTACCGTCACGCTTAATCGAGGGACCTAAAGATATCTCTTGATAACAAGAGGCATAAATTCCATCTTGATTAATCAATGTCCACGACATAATTCATAACGTATTCGAGTACAACCTTTATAATTATCTGGTTAAAGATAACATTTGATTGCATCAAAATAGATTAATTCTTATGTTTGACACTGATAATCTCAAGTTTAAGGATCAAAACAATCAATTATTTAAGATTATTTATGACACATGTCCATGTAATAATCTAAAAAAGGATTGGTCCAATTCTTATTCTCTAATAAGAAAATATGATTATAATTTATATCTCTACATATATAGTCATCCTATGATTATCAATTATAACTCATACTAATCTTAATTTATTATTTTTCCACAATAATAATCGATTACGGACTTTTAAAATATAATAACATATTCATGGATATTATTATACAATAACATGCAATTGAATAATAATGAAAATAATAACTTTTATTAAATAATTAAAAAATAAACTGATTATCTATATAATTATTATAGAGCACAGTAAAAAACTAACATAAATTTCCTCTATAGAAAATTAGAACACTAGAAACAGATACCAGCACACTAATCAAAAATTAAATACAGATTAAACCTATGTTAGTCGATGGTTTCACGAAATGATCTTACTGGGTGCAACTACTCAAATCTGAGAACAAGGAGCGCATGGTTTTGATTTGTGAATCATCTGAGTGATGTGAACGAAATTGGAGTAGAGTGGCGAACTGAGCTGGAGCATATTAAAGCAGAGAGGAAAGAGGCATCTCGAACGGGTCAGTGTCGGAGCAGAGGTACATGGTTCGTCAAATCTAAGCATCATCGTTGTTAGTGGAGCAGAGCGAAACTGGGCGTTAACTGAAGCAAAGATCGTCGTCGGAGCAAAGTAGATTTGAACAGTGAATCTCTGTCACCTTCTTTGTCAGGTACAGGGTACAGAGTTCGTGGATCTGCGGATCTGAAGCAGTTGTCTAGTACACGCTACATGCGGATTGAGGGACGACAGCTAGGTCAAATTTTTAGCTCTGATACCATGGAGTTTTATTTTGAATATGTCTATTTTCATTGTATTTTCCAGACTAATACAAAACTAATTATACACAATATAGTAGTAATATAAGGAAAAGATATCGTAATAAATACAAAGATTATTATGAACCAAAATTACAGCTTAATTACTAAAATTACGGCAACGAGACTAAAGATCATAATGTAGAAGCCCAACATAATCGTTACCCAACTCGTACAATAATTTCTTGTCGACCACCTTGTTTGCCTCACCTTTACTTGAGGAAAAGAAGTATGGAAAGCCCAGTAAGTAGTGTCACACAAAACGTTCAACCACATGTGACACTCACACAACAATCAAAACATAAACTTAATGGTGAGAGACTAGCATCACACAAACATTAACGATAAATGTTACTAATAAGTTTTAGGCTCTATGAGTTCACAACTTTCTCCTTGTTAGTATAATGGTTTCTATGACAAGCCGCTGCATGATTTCAACTTGTCTCTATTTCGAATCCTTGGATTTAAGAAGATTTGAAAGCATATCTGATTTAATTTTTTTTTTCTTTTTGATGGTTAAATAATCGTAGAATTTAAGATTTGAAATTGTGCTTTTTGGGAAAAAAATCATTCCAATGAGCTAGAGTTTGGAAGGATTTTAAGTGTTAAAAAGTTTATTTCCAATTTTACCCCATAGATCAATGCATATTAGAGATTGAAAAATGAATGGTATCGTAAAAGCAGCAGAAATGTGGGCAAAGCAATGAGCGATGATGGTCACAGAGCTTTGATTTCAGCAGCTGCAACAAGCAAAGCTTGGAATGGGAGCAAAGTCAAGTTCGATTTTAGCAATACAAAGATAGAGGAATGTGTGGGATTGAGGAACTGTTTATATAATGGAACATATCCAAGCGATTGAAAGGGGATTGGTGAATGGGAGAAAACCTATGCGGTTGGAAATCTTCATGCAACTAGACGGGGATGGAAGAAAGAAAAAAAATTGTGCAGCTGGAATGAGGTGTAAAGGCTAAATGGAGGGTGAAAAGTAGGGTTTTGTTTTAGATTTTTAGAAAAAGAAACGAGGCACAATCAGAACAATATATACAATATTAAAATAAATAAAAATATAATATATAAATAAAATAAAATAAATAAGAAAATAAGAACTTATCCAAAATTATCCATTATCTCCGAAATTCATGGAATCTTCACCGATATATGATCTTACAAACCCACCAAATGTCATTTATAGACAATTTAGCAAGCATACAATGGATTAAATGGATACTAAGGATTAGTATCTTCAAGACACATAACAATGTAGGTGGAGTGTGTTAGAGTTTATATCCAAAAACTCATAGTTTGTATCATATTCTATTAAATAAAATTGTTGTTGAGAAATTGAATATTATAATCTTAAATTCAATAAACTAAGGTCTAGATGCTATATTTGAGTAAACTTGAACTTTATATAAAGACATAAACGTGGATCAAGTTCGAGTATATCGACTAAAACGGTCAATAGTATATAAATAAAGGTTGGATACCTTATTCTGGGATACTGTGGGTGTGGCTCGCTTTGTAGTTAGTACAAACAATGCGATCCTCAATCGTTCATGAAGAGACATGAAAGTTGGGGCATCCTATGTAAAGAGTTTATATAAGACTGAACCATGAAATAGTCTCTTTTACGTTATAACATCATTTACTGTTTAAAGCTGATTATTTCGATTATTAATGACCTAGGTAATTTAATCTTAATCCTAAGCTAACTATGAACTGCTATTCACACGAGACTATCCTTAGATCTCCATAGAAGAGGACAGATATTTAGTGATGGCCCAATAAGCCTCCCATTTCAGGGGTAAGACTGAGTGAATAGCGAGGGACATAGGGTGCAAGACATATTTCAGTCCTACTTGCTTTAGAGCTAATAGATAGGTTGTTCCCTTAAGAACTAAATCCAAGTCCTTAAACAAGGACCCTAACCTCTCATTAGCCTGAGAGGGATTCGATTTATAGGTTGGACCTTAAATCAATTGTTCAATAATGGATCAGTGGGACTTAAGAAGCAAGATGTAGTCTTGAGGGTAAAATGGTATCTATAATGAGGGGAGTTCAACTATAGGACTTTAGTGGAATGACCCGTTAGTTAACGAATGTTGATTAGCTTGGTTTAAAAGGGTCTAGCCAATTAATCTCGGATCGTTGGAACTCATGATCTATAAGTCTATTAGGTTCCCCTATTAGCTAATATGGAATAAACTTAGAACAGTATGATGGACTGATTCGAATTGTTTGAATTAGGCAAGGAGAGAGAAATCGACAAATATATGCGACATAGTCGTAGGTTATCAGTTTAAGATAGAGTTTATGTATAAATATGATTTAAATATTAAGATTATGAATGCAGATTCATATTCGAAAGCTCGACATTGATGGATTTGGACAAAGTTGTAATAAGTCAAAAGTTAACTTTTGACTTTGAAAAGTCAAACTTTAACCAGCTATAGATTTAAATGTAATTTGAATTTTGAGAAAATGAATGTGGATTCATGCTTGACATGTTAAATTTAGTCAAGACTGTCAAAATTGTAAAAATTCAAAATGTTGACTTTTGACTTGGAAAAGTCAAAGTTTGACTTTGACTTGAATGGTCAAATGACCATTTTACCTTTCACTAAAGTTAGTGAAAAAATCCAACATTTTGTTGGATAATCCCATCAACTCTTAGTAGGCTAGATGGAGGCTCATGGTGATGACACCAAGCCCACTAAGAGTAAGTGCTTTGTGAGGTGTTGAGCCATGGTGAAGTAATTACATGCATTTTGCACGTAATTTCTTTATAAAATAGTTTTGAAAATTTAGTTTAAAAAACTTTTTGAAATTTTTGCTAAATTTTTTTCTAATTTCTCTTTTATGAAAAATAAACATCTTCACCTCTCTCTTAGACCAAAAGAAAACCACACCTTCCAATTTCATCTCTCTCCCTCAAATCTCTTTCTCAATTCCTTCATCAATCAATTCTCACAACCCGATTCTGAGTCCAGAGGATAGTAGGTGACTACTAGTGGTGGTCTATTTCCATTTGAGGACATAGTTTGTGAGAGGAGTAGACGTTTACATTCGAAAGCTACCAAGGTAATTTCTAATTAAACCCAAAATCTTTTTTAGTTTAGGGTTGCTTGTTAACTATGAGCATATAGTGTAAATTCTTGATTCTTTTTCCGCTACGCATGTCTTATTTCCATCTGAGTATGGAGGGAGTGACACATGGCATTATAATACTAAGCATAATGAACATCTATTTACTAATATTTACAATACTCCCCTTAGATGTCAATTACATATGTCAAATATGTCTCCTTAAAACCTTACTAAGAAAACCCTCAATAGGAAAAGAAAATCATAGTGAAGAAAAATAGTACATATGTCATATAATTAATACACGTACAAAAATATAATTTACTTCCCCTTATGGAAACATCACTTAAGATCTCTAAGTCGCCGTATTCTAATGTTGTCCAATTTTCAAAGGTCATGATAGGTAATGATTTGGTAAATAAGTCTATCAGGTTATTCTTCGAACAAATTTGTTATACTGTGATGTCGCCATTTTCTTCAAGATCATGAGTGTAGAGAAGTTTTGGTAACATATGTTTTGTTTTATCTCATTTAATGTAACCTTTTTTGATTTATGCTATACATGTCGTGTTGTCTTCGTATAATATCATTGAAATATTTTACTAGAAGACAAGCCACATGTTACACGAATGTGCTGAGTCATCGATCTTAGCGTACATACATTCCCGACTTGTCTCGTGCATTGCAATAATTTTAGCATGATTTAAGGAAGTGGTTTTGTGGGATGTTCACTGATCGTCATGATATTTCAGTTCCTTCACATATGTGAATAGATAACCTATTTGAGATCTAGTTTTGTGTGGATCAGATAAATATCCAGAACCTGCAAAACCAACTAAATCCTGTTTTATTTATTTGAATAAAATGAACTCATATCAATTGTTCATTGGAGATAACAAAGTATATGCTTAACTCTATTCCAATGTCTTTTTATTAGGGAAGAACTGTATCTAGCTAATAAATTTTCTGAAAAATGCAACAACCGATCTTGTAATATTAGCAACATACATAAGTGCACTAATTGCACTAATATATGGTACTTTTAGACCAAGAAGTTCTTCATTAACATCTCGAGGTTGAAGTATATGTTCATTTACAACTAGTGAACGAACTTGCATTGGAATGTTCAATGAACGTGTTTTATCCATATCAAATCTTTTCAAAATATTTCCTCTATAAAATGTGACTGATAAACAATTATTCATCTATTTAATGCTCAATTTGCAAATCAAGAAAAAATTTTATTTTTCCAAGATTTTTCATCTTGAATTATTTCTTAAGATATTTTATTGCTTTTGAAAGCTTTTCAAGAGTTATAATAGAAAATTCGATTGTGATTTAGATAACTTGTAGAAATAAAAGTTATTACGACCTTTTAGGTAGAATAAAGAAGTCTCAACATGGACCAAAGGAAGAAAACACATATATAGCTAAATAGATGAAATAAGATAATTATGCATCACAAGTAGCAAAAGAGTTTTATGCCTATTTATCACGCTTTTTATGTCTTAATGCAAGATTTTTAGGCAAAAGGGAGAAGAGTAATCAAGCAACGAACGTCAGACGAGGACACATGCGACCCCCAAGTGATAAGAGAAATGAAGCTAGGCAATTCATCGCTAAATGACAAAAATGGTTAGCGCCAATATCAGAAAAGGATAAAAGAACATTTGCAGCATTAAGCAAATTTATCAGAGAATTAATGAAGCTCACGTGATATTAAGTCCCATCCATTCTTGCCTATAAATAAAAGATTATCTCTCCGTAACAAAGTGTCCGAATTTTATTAGAACAAGCTTACTTCATCCATTATCTTCCTTTTGTGTTTTAGGTGAGAGCTTGGAACATAGTCAAAAGAAATCCCCATCCACACTTCCCTTTAGGGTCGTTTTGCGGTAGATTCGGAATCAAATTCCTGGGAATTGAATGCTTGTGGTCTTATTTGATGGGGTTCTAATGCCTGAAAATTATAAATGCCTGTGTTTGGGGTTCAAGATTTGGGAATTTGGATTTCTAATGCCTATACTTGGGTGCTGGTTTTGAATTCATGAGTTTAACTAATCTGTTTAGTTTTTTTTTTTTTTTTGTGAATTGTGCATCCTAAATTTATCATATATCAAAATTTTAATTGATTTGTTTTTCATATTTTGTACTTCTAATTCAATTTCTTAACTCTATTGATTTTTCATGACAATAATGTAAAAATGAAAATTTTTAATATTCAATAACAATAATTTTGATAACAGTTGCATTAACATGAATGATATATTTATGAATATTAAAAACCATTCATAAAATATAATAATTCGAATGGTGTTTACCAAAGTTTCAGTTAAGCAACATTAAAAGTGATTTAATAGGTTTCAATATAAGCATAGCCAAAAGAATCATGCAAAAGTGAAAGTCAAGTAGAGTTACCTTTAGTCATAGTTTACATTACGTTGCCTGCCTTTGATGGGCATGCAACGTATTTCAAACCACTTCTATCAAAAGAGTTTAAATAAAAATGAGTTTTTTTTATACACTTTTCTATTTAAGTCAATCCAATAAGTTCAAAGTCTTCTAGTTAAATTGACCAACAAAAAAAAAATGAAAAATGTTATTAAACTAAAGGGAAACTTACATATATGTAACAAAATACCAAACTATTTACATCATTTAATATTCTCTTCGTCTTTCTTCTTTTCTGATTCTTTTAATCTTTCCATCGTCTTTCTTCTTTTCTTTTCTTTTTCGTTGTGATTTCTTTCCATTATCTTCTTCTTTTCCTCTTCTTTTTTTACGTCGTTTGAATTTGGATAGCCAAATCTAAACGACCGTGTACAAAAAAATAGCAAATCTAAAAAATCGTGTATAAAAAATTTTGAAAAAAATCATTCAGATTGGAGTAGCCAAATTTTAACGATCGTGTAAAAAAAATAAATCATCGGTATACAAATCTAAACAATCGTTTACCAAAAGAATTAAAAAATTCATTTAGCCAAATCTAAATTATTGTTTAGACAAATCTAAATGATCGTATAAAAAAAATAAATGATCATGTAGCAAAAGAATTTAAAAAATCGTTCAGCCAAATCTTAACGATCGTGTACCAAGTGATATTGGTACTATGATACTTGAGATCACAATAGATAGTTCATCAATTTTCACCTAGAAAAAATATAACAAAATAAATTTTTTTTTCCTAAAATGAAGGAAAGATTAGTTTTAAACAAAGAAGAGAAAATAGATAATTAAAAAAGATGATTTAATAGTAATAATAATTAAAAAAACTCAAGAAGAAAAGAAAATAGAAGAATGAAAAATTATATTTTAAAAAATGTTATTATGATTAAATCGAAGGCGTATTTGGAAAATGACTTAGAGAAAAAATTTTCAAAAATTCATTATTATTAATTTTTCAATTTTTACGGCGATTACCGGGGTTGGTGGTTGGAAGTTCGTTGTTTTAGCGCATTTTATGTCTTATCGTTGGATATTAGGAAAAAAGAAGTAGAGCTTGGCGAAAAAGTGTCAGGAGAGGAGACGTGTTCAACCGATAAGATGTGCATTTCCTATTCATGCATTGCTCATTTCCTAATGATATGCATGTAATACAAGTTTTCCTCTCGCTTGTCTAAGTGTAAGAGAAGCGAGAGGTTTCCTGGGTAAGCAAAGGTCGAACACAAGAAATTTCTACTAAACGTAGTCATAAAGTTCACTTCTTATCCAGACGGTATATAATATCTATATATTATAAAGTGAATGTATGTATGTGTATTAAATCTACTGTTTACACTAGAGATTATTCTGTAAAACGTGGCATGGGATGACGTGATTGTGGAAAGTGAACTAACTTGTATTGCAGAAATATAAAGGAATGTTTTCACTTTGTTAGGCGATTAAACCAAACGCCGATCCTTGACGTGATAGAGATTAAATAATCATCTCCTAATTAAGGCGAGCTACCTCTCGGTGTCTAACGCCACACTTGCTTGCCTCTTTGAATATAAATGACAAAGATGCATTAAGCAATAGCTATCTAGGTTTCTTTATTTGTAAGAATCACATTTCTCTTCTTATTTAAGGCGAGCGACCTCTTGGCGCCTAAACACCACATTTGTTTACCTTTTAGGATACAAATGACAGAGGTCAACACTAGAAATGAACTTGTCACCAAGCCCCTTTCCATGCACGTTTAACTTGTTTTTTTTTCTATTTATTCTCTCGAGTAGTTGGCAAACAACACCTGATTCATTCTCTCGAAGAGAATGAGGCGATGGAATGAAGTGTAGGCTAAATGCGATGAACCTTATAAGTAAAGATGCCTTGTCAAGTACTTATCACACGCTTAAAATACTTATAACACAGAAATGAGATGAACGGTAAAGAGATGAAAGGTTGGCAGTGGATAAATAAGTAATGTATTGATTGATGTAGGCCTTTCAGCCACTGAAATATATAAAAGTCAAACATTACAATCAAAGTACAAAAATGGAAGGTAAAGGAAGAGGAGTTAAGCTGAGGAATACGAAGAAATGCATTCCTTGGCTCTTTTACAAGTTAGGGGAAGAAAATTGTGGTTTCTCTTTCTAATCTCTCTCTAAACTCTCACTCAAAGGTTGATCGGAGAAGAGGTGGAAGAAGTTTTACAGAAGGAAAGAAGCTAGTCTTTTCCATCGACTTTCATGGAGCTCTCTAGGGTTCGGTCTATTCAGACCAACCAAGTTTACATGGTAGAGATGAAGGCTTTATATAGACTACTTTAGGTGGGAAGCTTTTATTTGTCTGCACATGTCAGCACCAAAAGCAGCCTTGTCAAGTCATATCAACTCCAACTACCATTTTTGTCTTCTAGTAAACCTGCATCGCATGATGATGTGGCATGTCGTCTGGTAGTGTTAATCCTCAGGTAGCTTCCTATCGCTTAGTTCTTGCACACGTTCCTCTTATGATTCACTGTTTCTTCTTTTCTTCATAATTCTACGATAAGACACTAAAAAGCATGGTAAAATAGGTATAGAGACTTATGTAAGTTATATTCTCTTATCTTTATAAATTTGCAATGAAAGTTACGTGTTTTGACACTTTATCCTACGGTCTGACTTTATGAGTAGTTTCTATAAATACATTTTAGCTAAGCAAGCAAGTACATGTTTATTAAACTCAAATAGTTTATCTCAAACTTTCTCTTTCAATTTCTATACCACAAGAATCATCAGACAAAAATGATAAGCTAGGTATGGAAACCCTATCCCATGATACGATATTTAAGAGATAGAAATTAGACATTCGTAGTGCCCTATCTTGACTATAAGATGGTGAATCTTGGTGTCCGTAGAGGCCCTCATCTAAAACACACTACAAGGAATGAGGAAATTCTTGACGTCGTAGTGTGCGTCGGCAAAGATACCAAAAGGTGTCGGTATTGGTTTTCCTGAGTCGAAAATTCTATCGGATCAAATGTCAGAGGTATTAAGTCGACATAGGTTTTCTCAACGCACTAAAGGGACAACATCGGGATTGCCTTATTCCCAATGCAGACCAATGCCGATGTGTGCTGACGTCGATAGTGGTTAAATCTCGATGCCCCTCTAACGTTAGGGGAAAAGGCATCTGGGAATCACCTTATCCCGACGTACGATATGCATTGAGATATTTTTTTTTATCTTTTTTTTGTTCTTTTTTTGTTATCATGAGGTATTGTTTTCGGTTCTGCTTCAAAAGACAACAACAAAAATAATAATAACATATTAGTAAAATAAAAAATTTTCAATTTGTAAAACTAAATACAAAATCAGAATGTCTAATAAAAATTACAATTATTGATATTGTTGTTCAAATTGTTCAAAATGACGACATTAAAAGAAAAAACTACATCTATCTCCAAAAACATCACGAATACCAAAAGAAAGAATTTCAACTGTACAAATGACATAAAAGTACAATTAGATATCTATCATAGATGAGAAATTAAACAAATTCAAAGTTGAAAAATATGTACCCCAAGCGTGTTCACGGTCCTCTCTGTGCCCAACTCATCTCTTCAATCATCTTCCTCATCTCTTCAATTTTTCATGCATTTTCTGCCATTTATCGAGCAGTCTCTGCCATTTGTCAGTCAAGCTCCTCTTTTATTCGTTGTTTTTCAATTAAGCAGTTAACGTTTTCAAGGCTAGCCTTTAGTTCACTAACCTCTCTAGTGTGCATCTCATAAGAAGAGGAAGAACTGAATCACTACTCTCCCAGGACTTGGGCTTGGAGACCCAATCAAGACCGTTTGAGTAGCCCAATTACCTACCCAAAATGGTCTCGGTATCTTGTCCTCAGAGAGTGGTTATGCACAATAAAAGTTGTAAGTTGTGAGATGTGTAAGAATCAAAATTGAAAGTACAATAAATAGTTTTCATAAACTTACATATGCATCTGCTGCTGCCTGTGAAATGAACTTGCTAGTCCTACTGGTGCATATTTCTCTGAGCAACTTGACACGATCCAATAGACAACCACATTCTTATCGAGCTCGTGTTTTCATTGAAGGAACGATTTGGATTCGCTTTTGTAGTTGTAAAGCTACTTCGCGCTAGCAGCCTTGTTGACCCTTGATTGCTCCTACATTCAATTAACCAAAATGTTACATCCAAACAACAAAAATAAAGTACTGTGAAGTTAAATTAAAGTAGACGATATAAATCACCTGAAATTGTCGAGTCATGTAATGATTCACAAAGGAAGTGTCAATCTTCCACGTGATTCACTAACCTCAGTGATGGGTTCGCACTTGCTTCTTCAGGGTCGCTGATTTACTTGAAATGTCGGTGGTTGTCTCCTCTACATTACGTGCTGAGCATTTGATGCTCAACAAAATGAGTAAGTGCTCGATCACCGAAATCGAGCTAGAACCAGCAATACAAAAGAAAAATACATAAGAATTAGTCTTCTACATATGTAGGTTTAACGTATAAGTTGAGTAATTTACAAACTTACCTGCACGTCGTCCTTAACGACCTCGATGTACTCTAAAGGTACATCAGCCCACTTAAAGGCATTGATTGGAAATGTGTTTCACGATAACCCGTGATGGTACAGCTCAACCGAACAACATGGGCGAGATAGGCTTGTCCCCTCTTAGGGCGATCAATATGGGGATCTTTCCATTTTGTTGTACATACCATTCCAACTACAAGTTTCAGGAGTACTGATGTCTCCTCAAAGTGAGAGTGGGAGTGGGTTGAGGGGCATCTACGAGAAAAGAAAACTATCAGAAACAGAAACTTAATTACCAATTCAAGTGTTTATGTACATATCTAACATTATCTAACGCGTTATCCAAGTTTAGGTACATATCTACCTCATGATGACTGCTAGGAAATGACAATTCCTGTAGACATAAAAACCAACAAACGTTAAACAAATGTGAGTATCTGTAACTAAATATATAGAAGAATGACTAATGTGTATACATGAAGAGGACAATATTATTCATCATCACTTGATCCGCTTTGAGGTGATGATAATTATTCATCATCATCATCTATGAAGTCGTTAGCGACATGACGTACATCCGGTCTTTCCACCACTATAGGATCAACTTTAGCTCAGCACAGAGTATCATCCTCAATGTGTTCGTCTACATGATGTCTGACACAACAATTTCTAATACATTAAGTTGCTTATTTTCAATATCTTTCACTTCTGACACGTCCTATATACAATTATTTTGTACCACTTGAACAACTTTCCAATTGGTACCATTTTTTGGGCCTCGAGCTAAACACTTGATGTGCCTAGGTTGCGAGAATCACTGGTTCCTCAACAAACCAAAAATGGGATGTTTTGATTGATTTGTAGCCTAGTTCCACGTGTGTCCTATGATTTTTGTTGTTGTCTGTGTCGAACCATCTACAGTTGTATAGCCAAGCATATCATCTAAATGGATATTGAACGTGCAACACTTCATCTAAAACATCATATAAATTATTTTCGGCACTTCCAAATCCACTACGTTCACCGACTACCATGACTCCACTGTTCTATAAAGTGCATCGAGAATCACGCTCCAACATGTGAAATCGTACGCCACTGACAATGCATCCACTGTAAGAGCGAACCTCAAGTGAAGGTCCCATCGCAAGTGAGAAGAAATCTTGAGAAAGCTTTTCTCTCTCATGCATTTCTAGAACCTGAAATTAATATAAATGAATATATATATGCATATAAAGTATGAAATAAGCATATACCAATTCTCGAATTCACTTACTCTATATACCTTAGCTCTGAACCAATTAGGAAATGCTCGTTGATGTCTTTTAAACATGTCAGGAGCGCTTTGACCCAGATGATGTATCAATCTCAAGTATTTTCTAAAGTACATAATTGTGAGTTTGTGTGATGACAATAACAAAGACTTAAGAAAGTGAATGAAGTATACATTAAAGTTGGAAATGCGTACTTGCGGTAGTTTGTTATTTCATCTACATTATTGAGGATGTACCAATAAGAGGTGTTTCCCTTTCTTTGATATGCTTCGTAAACTTGACGCTTATAATGGTCGTACTTTCTGAACAAACACTTCGAACTCACCAATCACCTCATCCTTTAGAATGCTATCATCATTTTGTTGATCTCTATTAAATCGAGTCTCAATCCCACTTAGATACCTCAAACGAAAAGTCCTTGATTCGTTCATCAAACATCCTTCTGTAGACCCTCATGACATGCTTTGTTATGAACATATTATTTTAATGTGCGTAGACTTCTTTCAATTGAATACATCCAACTATAAGTAACTGAACCAGCAACCTTGGTTTCGTATGGTAGGTGAACAACAAGGTGTATTATTACGCTAAAGAAGGCAGGTGGAAATATTCTTTCTAATTTGCAAAGTATGATTATGATATTTGCTTGCAATCGGTCCAAATCACTTACTCTTATCGTTCTTGCTATAAGTCATAGAAAAACTACACAATTCAGTAACAACGGTGTACACATTTTTCGGTAAATATGTTCGAACCAATAGATAGAAGTTAATGTAGTGAAATATGATAGTCGTGCATTTTCAGACTTGATATTTTCCTGTCTTTCGTTCACACATCGTGAAATATTAGAAACGAATCCATCGAAAAACTTAATTGATTTCAGGAACTTGTAAAACTCAACTCGCTCGCTGCTAGTAATCGTGTAACTCGCATGTGGCTTCACCAATCTGTTACCAACTTCCATTAAGTGTAAATCCTTTCTTATTTTTAAATCTTTTAGGTTCAACCAAGCATTCAAGGTATCCTTGGTTTTTCCTTCAATATTCAACAATGTACCGACCAAGTTGTCACAAACATTCTTCTCAATATGCATTACATCATGTTTGTGACGTAACAGTAGTCTCAACCAATAAGGAAGTTAAAAAGAATACTTCTCTTCGTCCAATTAAGAGTTCTCTTTCTATTCTTATATTTTAATTCAGGATGTTTACGCATAACTGGAAAATTCAACTGATCTACTTGTTCCAATATTTCATGCCCATTCATTACCAGTGGAGGAGGCCTACACTCTACCTTTCCATCATGTAGCCTACTTCTATGCCAAACGTGGTTCTTTAGAAGATAGCATTGATGTTCTAGGAAAAATATTTCACAAAGGCTCTATACAACTAAAAGAATTGACCTGTAAGAGAATCGTACGTACGAACACCAAAAGTCCATAATTCTTTTAGTTCTTCAATCAATTGTTTGAGGTACACATCAATTTCCCTACCAGAAGATCTTAGACTGGGAATGAGCAATGACATGAAGAAGTTTGACTCTTTCATGCATTTCCAAGGTGACAAATTGTAAGGAATTCCCATTATATGTCACATACTCTACAAGGTACTCATATGACCGAACAAATTAAATTCATCTGAAACTAACCACAAACGAATGTTTTGTGAATCTGAAGCAAACTCAAAAAATTCATAATCAAAATGCTTACATCCCTCCACATCAGCTGAATGTCTTAACACATCCTCTATTTCCACTTGTTTATCCTTATGCCATCTTATGTCAAATGAGTCTTCTTACGATACAAATAAGCGTTGTAATCTCGATACCAACAGAAATTGGTGTAATACTTTTTGCGGAGTTTTTTCTCTCTGTTATGACTAACATTGTGTCGAGACACACCATAAATTGGACAATGTTGAAAATTCCCAAACTCATTCCAGTACAATACACAATCGTACTTACAAACACGAATAGTCTCATATCCCAAGTCCAAGTCACACAATTTTCGTTTAGCTTCATAAAATGAACTAGGGATAGCGGTACCACACATTGGAAATGCACATTTTAATATCTCTAACAACATGTCGAAGAACTTGTTACTCCAACCGTTGAAAACCTTCACATACATCATCTTAACCAAAAAATTTAGGGAGGAAAGTTTTGAACAACCGAGGTATAGCTCACTACGTGCTTCATTCAATAAGTCCTTAAATATGTTTGTTGTCACTTGTTCTATATCTACCCCTAAACGGCATTTCATTCTCCAAACCTTTCTCTGTTTCTTTTACGTATTCAATTGGAGCTTGCATATCATGAAACATACCCAAGAAATGGGTTACTGCTAACAAATTATTAATTAATTTTGACATAAGAAACTAGGCTACCATAACTGCAGGATAGCCACAAAAAAATCAATCACAAATTACTTCAGCCTTTTTATAAGCTCTCTAACATTTCCAAATATTCAAACTAAAATTGAAATTGAAATTGAAATTGAAATTGAAATTAATATTCAAATTCAAATTCAAATTTAATACTAAAATTTAAATCCTAAAAAAAATCTAAAAATAATTCACAATATAAATCCTAAAACTATTCTTGAATCTAAATTCTAAAACAATTCCAAAATCTAGATTGTAAACCAAATTCTAAAACAAAAACACTAAAGATCATGCATAATTTTCAAAAAAAAATTATTTCAATACATACATTTTCCTAATTTAAAAAAAAAAACATACATTATATCAATACATATAATACATACATTATATCAATACATTAAATCAATACAAACATTTTTCTAATACATACATTTTTTTAATCATACCATAAACCCTTAATAAATTATATCAATACATAAATTTTTCTAATTTCAAAACAAAAACAAAAACAAACCTTGATTGAGAGCGGTGGCGGCCAAATAGGACGACGATGGAGGACAATGGGCGCCGGATAACTCCGACAGTGACGAAGACGAATGGTGGACGGCGGACGGTGGGCAATCTCTCTCTCTCTCGACCTTTTCCTTTTTTCCTTTGCGTTATGTGTTCTATGTTCTATGAATTATTATTCAATTTTCCTCAATGTCGTCAACGTAGACGTCGAGATAGTTTGAACCATCCTCAACATTCATACATAAACGTCGGGGAAAGTTAAACAATTAAATAATTATTTTCACTTTCTAATTCGATGTTTCTTTCCATGGCATCGAGGAAAGTTAAACAATTATATAATTAGTTCCACTTTCCCCGATGTTTATTTCCATGGTGTCGGACAAATGTGAAAATAAATTTTAATCTAGGCGTCAAGATTGCTCCCTTATATCGACACTACGTTGCAAGCATCGGGAATGGTAAGACATTTCCGATGTTGTATTTCCCGACGTCCATTTCGGTATCAGAAATCCTTCGATTTCTTGTAGTGTAACATAGTACCAATGATGGGAAATGTAGGTATCAACTGAATACCCTCATCAAAGGACCTATGTGCACATGAAAATCTCCCCTGAAGGGTTGCTATACATCTTAGAAAAATTTAGATATAGATTAAAACATGCCAAAATATTTCATGTTGTAGAGTCATAATCTCAAACTCAATAGTATGTTTATAAATTGTTCTTGCATTCAGCAAATCACAAGTTCTAAATAAGCTTTGCTTTATCATTCAGTAAACTTAGGTAGTTTACTCAAATATGCTTTCAGCATTTTAATACTATAACACTTGCTTTGTAAATCCAAATATATAAATCAGTAAAGTTCAGCATTTATCTCAAAGCATGCTTTTAACATAATCTTGTAAAACATGTTTAGAAATAAATTTAGAAATTCACTTTGCCCTTCACAAACTTGGGCTAGTTCCGCGGTCTGTAAACTCGACCTATTTCCTCTCGGCTTGATAAGCAAACCCAAACGGAGAATTAGATCCCTGAATATTCTTGTCTTCCTACGTTAAGCTTAAAATGACATACACATAATAACGATGACGCTCATGAATTCCAATCTTAAGCAATAAAGTCACAATTCCATACTTTTTTTTCCATAATTTTTCAGATTCAACACTCTATGTTCAAATTCTCATAACTTTCTTAATACTTGACCACAATTAATATACTTTATATCAAACCCTTCATTTTAGAATTCTCTACAACTTACATGAAGGAATAAAAATGAGATTTCTAGTGGATTTATCCAGAAATTTCCCGAAACACAGCTACTCCAATTTCGCACTTTCTGCAACACACTCTTTTCTCTTGAACTTAAACCTACTTCTAATCATATTTGACTCGCAAGTTCTTTATGAAATTTATAGCACATTAAATAATCTTTCCAACCACACCAAATAAAGCTTCTAATTCAACGGGTATACTTTAAAATGATCCGAAATCCAGTGACTTTTAAATCTGCATGAAAATTTTGTGCTCTATCTTTCTCTTAAAAAATTATTCACTTAACATCAAATTTTGCTCAAGCTTTCTTTACGAAAATTGTTAGAAAATGAGTATAATTTCAAACAAATCAAGCCTCACTTTTAGTTCTTCTTGTGTAGCTCAAACTAAATTAAAAACCAGAAATGTGCAAATTGAACCAAGATTCTATCAGGATTATACTTTGCTTGAGTTCTCACTCTCTTCTTCGACCTCTAATTCACAGCCCTTTCCTTCTTCTTCTTTCTCGAGTTCTCCTTCGAGCTCCCTCTAAAATGCCACTAGAAAATTTGGGTGGAAATGGATATGGAGAGAGATTTTTGGCGGTGGGTTACATAGGAGGGAACAAAGGCATAGAAAGAATTAATTTTCTTTTCCTTCTCTTCCTCTTTCTTTAATTCACTTTTATTTATTTGAAAAATATATAATATATATATATATATATATATATATATATATATATATATATATATACATCTTCACTTTCTATTTTTTTTCTTTATTTCTTTTTTCATTTCATTGCCGATTACTTAAATCCAAGATTATTACAACAAACTTCAATATACTGTCTTGCCAATTTATTTTTTCAACAATTAAACATCAAAACTTTAATCCAACTTCTATGGTATGTGACATGAGCAAATAATCCAAGGAAAAATCTCAGGTTTACAAGTATTAATTATGTCTTGCATTATATGATGTTTACAAAGAACTAGTGTTGTTTAGAGATAAAGAAACAAGAGTGAAAGTAATAGAAAGTTGCATTTATAAATAAAACTTTAGACCTTTCAGTAATGGGGTTCAAATTACAAATATAAAGTAAAAATAAAATACAAGTGAAATCATAAAGAAATGGGTCAAGTAGCTCGAAAAAATATTTATGCTCATTGGCTCAATTTTCGGACTATTACACTAAGGGAGAAATGAGATGTTGTTTTTTCTCAACCATGCTCTAAACTCTCACACCTAAAACACAAAAGGAAGGTAAAGGATGAAGTTGGGCTTCTTCTCCAGATTCTCGCACGTCTTATTCTGAGGAGGGAGCCTTGTATTTATAGGCAATGGCTTATGGGTCTTAACATCATTTGGGCATCATAATTTCTTTGATAAAGCTGTGCGGCGCCATAGATGTCCTTTTCGTCATTTTTTACATTCGCGTCAACCATTCTTGTATTCTAGTGAGTGATATGGATCGCCTAGCATCATTTTGTTTATTACCTGATTGTCATATGTCTCCTCACCTAACGTTTGTCACTTGGTTACTTCTCTTTCTTTCGCCTAACAATACTGCATTTCAACATAAAAATTGTGATAAACTGGCATAATATTCTTTTGATACTTGTAATGCGTCGTCATCTTATTTTATCTATTTTGATATGCGTTTTCTTCCTTTTTCCCATGTTAACACTTCATTTTTCTATCTAAAAGGTCATAATAACTTGTATTTCTACAAGTTATCAAATAGTTAGGGACATAGGGTGTAAGATATAATTCACTTCTGACTATTTTAGAGTCAGTAAATAGGTTGTTTCCTTATGCATCGAAGCCAAGTCTTGAATAAGAGACTGTACCCTCTCATTGGCCTGAGAGAGATTCATTTTATAGGTTGGATCTTACACCAATTGTTCATTAGAGGATCAGCAGGACTTAAGGAACAAAATATAATATCGGGGTAAAACGATAGTTTGACCCAGTCGAGATTATGAACTGTCACACCCCGTCTCAAGCATGCCCTAGCTTAGTGTGCGAGATGCAACGTGACTTGAGCATCCTTGACACGTTTAAATGCTAAAGACATTCAGTCTTGAGGTCCTTAAGCTTTGCTTAATGACCTACTCTTTTCTTTCCTAACTACAATCATAATTTTAGGCGATAAAACAACTTACCAAAGAGGAATAAGACAAATAAATACTTTTATTAACTTAAAACAAACGTTTTACAACTCTTTATATAAATTACATAAGTACAACACTTACGTTTAATCTAAACACCTTGGCAACTTCTTCTCCTCTAGCAAGCGTTTTCACCTTTCCTCTGCTTGGCCTTAACGCCTTGAACCTAGAAAGTAAAACTTTAAACCATAAGTCTAAAAGACTCAGTGAGGTTTTATGAAATCCTTTTTGCGAAATACCTTTTGTAAACATCATTTCATCAAACATTGAAATTACATAAATTCACCTTTTTATATAAACACATCATTTCGCATATCACGTTAATATACATTTCACATATCACATATTAGTCAAGTCATTTCTTTCGCCAAGAATCTCAAATAATTCTGTACGCAAGAACTCGATCATCATCACACGTTTAGACTAATAAGATGGCCTTTTCATCATCAACATTCGAGAATATTCTGATTCGTTTTTGTTTCTTAAACCGCTAAACACAATGCAGTCCTTTTCTACATTGACCAACTTCGCTCCACCATGTAGTCATTTTCTTCATGGATATCTTTAATCCTTATGTACACATAACAATCAGCTCATTTTTAGGAAGTAGACTAATGGTTTAAAAACCATTTCATAATCATTGAAACACAAAACATGCTTCAAACATACAATAGACTTTACTTAGAAATCTTTTTAGAACATTTGTATTGAAATCATCACTTTAAATCAGTAAACGCTTTAATAAAGAAGGATTCAAATCATTTAAATACTTTAAAGAAAACACTAACAATACTTTATGAACTAAACCTGAAATGCTTTTCTTCTTTCTCTTCTCGCGTAGTCTAGCACCAGAACTTCAGCACTTTGTCTTTTCCTCTTTAAACTTTCAGAATAACAACCTTTTAACATTCTAATCTCATCCTCTATTTATACTAGTCTTAAAATAGCTTAGTCACCCTTAAATCTATAATAAGTCGCTATCTCCTATTTCGTAGTAGTACACATGTAAACTTAATGTTTAACTTAATCATGCTTAACTTAAACCTTACACATGGCCCATTAAGTAAATTTAGGACATTTCTAAGAAGTTTTCTTGTTTCTTCTTACCAATTTCTATTTGCGAAAAACTATAATCACCTAACCTTTCAAAAGTCTTCTTGCATAACCTTTCTCACAGAGTAACCCACCTCTTCTCAAGTAGACCACCCAAAATGCCTATTTTAGACATTTAGTCAAATTTTACTTCTGATCTTAACTATGGATCTTAATTACGGGTCTTAACTATGGGTCTTAACTATGGATCTTAACTATGAGTGTTACATTAAAAACCTACTAAGAAAAAAACTGATTAATCATGGTTATATCAAATAGACACAAATATATCTATAGTGAGAGAAATGCAACTACGGGACTTTAGTGGAATGACCCGTTAGTTAACGAATGTTGGTTAGCTCTGATTAAAAAACTTTAACCAGTTAATTTCGAATTATTGAAGCTCATGACCTACAAGTCTATTAGGTTCCCCTACTAGTTCACATGAAATATAAAACAGTATGTTAGATTAGTTTGAATAGTTTAACTTAATAAAATAAGAGACCGACAAGTATATATGATATAGCTATCAGTTATTATTTAAAAGATAGAGCTTTATGTTTAAATGTTTATTTGAATATCAAGAATATAAATGTAGATTCATATTCTTCAAAAGCACAAAAATGATGGAAATGGTCAAAGTTGTAAAAAATCAATTTTTGACTTTTGACTTTGAAAAGTCACACTCTGATCGACTTTATATTTTAATGTGATTTGAATTTCAAAAAATTGAATGTGGTTTCATGCTCGAGAGATCGACATTCGTCAAGGAAGACAAAATGGTAAAAAGCCAAAACTTTTGATTTGAAAAGTCAAAGTTTGACTTTGACTAATATGTGTGAAAATCATTTTGGCCTTTGACTTAAGTTATAGAAAAATTCAACAGTTTGTAGGACTCTTAGTGAGATAAGTGGTTGCACATGGTGTTGACATAAAACCCACTAAGAGATAGTGGATTGTGAGGTGTTAGGCTTTGGTGAATAAATTACATGCAAATTTGCATGGTGCTGGGCAATTTCAATTGTTCAAAAACTTTTTGACCTACTATTATTTCACTTTCTAAATTATTCACCAAAGTTTTTTATTCCCAAAATTGTGACAATCCTTCATTTTCCATCTATCTTTTTCAATTTCTTCACTCTTTGGGTCCCACAACTAGGTTCTAAATCTGAATAATAGTATGTCAATACTAATCAAGTTTATGAGAAGATTACGAGTAATTGGGAGCTACGAAGGTATGATCAACTAAACCCTAATTTATTTAATTAGGTAAAAGCATGTTAATTTCTAATAAGATTAGACGCAATTAGAGTGTAATTAATTTGTATTCTGCTGCACATGTCTAGTAATCTATCAAATAATTAATTAAATCATATTTAATTAATATTTATGAATATTTCTCACATAAGCTATAGTTTTAATTTAATAAAATAACATGAAACTAACTATTAATTAATTCTCTAATTAATTAATTATAAAATTAAATATCTTATGTTTAACTTAATCCAAATTTGAATCATATTCATATATAAGTTTCTCTCAACCTATAGTTTTAATGTGTATTATATGCACATTAAATTTTAACCTATAGTTTTAATATGAATCTAATCAAACATTAAATTAATATTTGAATTCATTCAAATACTTTATTCTCTCATAAATTAATTTTGAATCATATCCAAAATTAAATTTATATAATAGAGTTTAACTAAAATATAAATTTTATAGTATAATGTATCACCATACATTATATTAATTTTCGCAGTAAATTTGAACATTTCAAATTATATCCAATATATATTAACCCCATTGTCCTTCATGAGCTAGGAAGGAGATCTAATGGACCAACAGATCAAAAGCTACAACGATATGAGATTAATTGGCAAAACTTTTTAACCACATTAATCAATATTAGTTAGTTGTGTGTACGCTCCACTAAAGACAAACAACTGAACTCTTATCATTGTAGATATTTTTTTGTGTCCACTAATATAGACCAATAACAGTAAAGTAGTCGTTCACAACTATCTATGACACCAAGTCAAATTATCGTTTTACCATGGATTACTTCTAATCCGTAAATGACAATGAATCCTCGAAGCCATCATTTTGTATGACAACCTGACATTTAGTTAAACCCAAGTAATGGTTAGGTTGTGATACATTTCTTACACTGAGTCGATGAATTCTCAACGATTAAGAAGGTTGAGATTGATCTGATGTGTTGGTTTCATCAACTTTTAATGAGAGACAAGCTTCATCAACAATTCTTTTTTATTCATCAATAGCTTTATTTAATACTAATTTGTTTCGTGGTTTATGATCTCTCATGTGGTTTTCAACTTAAGAAGATAGTATTTTTCGATATAAATACTTTATTTTCTTGTGGGTTGAAGAATAACCACCTCTCGTTTCCTTAGGGTAACCAACAAATTGGCATACCTTAAACAAGGTTCCAACTTCTTGAGATTTGTCACTAACACGTGTACTGGACTAGACAACTCCAAATTCTAAAAGTAACTTAAACTATGTCCTCTCCATGACTTGAAAGGTGTTTCAAAAATACTTTTCGAAGGAACACTGTTTAAAATATGAACTGTAATCTCTACTACATACCCGCAAAATGATTTTGGCAATTGAGCATAGCTCATCATAGAACGAATAATGTCTAACACGGTTCTATTTCTCCTTTCTTATACATCATTTTTTTGAGGTATACTAGATGCTAAGAGTTGGAATTGGATTCTATGTTCTATCATATAGTCCTGAAATCTTAAATCCATGTCTTCTCCACCTTGATCATATTGAAGTATTAAGTTTTTTACCAAATAGATGTTTCAGCTTCAGCCTTATACTCCTTGAACTTTTCAAGAGCTTCAGACTTATGTTCCCACTAAGTATAAATAATCATATCTTGAATACTCATCTATAAAAGAGGTTCAGTATTCAAAAGCTCATCGAGCTTTTACACTCATCAAACCACAGAGGACTAAATGTACAAATTTCAGGGACTCTTTAACTCTACAACCTCTAATAAAAGGACTTTTAGTCATTTTTTCTTCAGGACAAGATTCACATGTAGATAATAAATCATCTTCTAACTCATTTACAAGTCCACTTTTCACCAATCTCCTGATCGGATGGAGATTAATGTGACCTAATCTGAAATGCCAAACATATCTATTATTATTAGGAGAAATTCTTTGCATTTTCTATGTTGAGTATTAGCAGTTTTAAACATCTCGTTCCCTGTTTTCTGTTTCTGTTTCTAGTTTTTTTTTTTAAATTGAGGCGTTTGGTATTGTTCCTTATTTCTCGTTCTCAAAAACAGTAGAAACGTTTCCCATTTTATAAGAAATTATTAAGAAAAAAAAAGTAGTTTCTTTCGTTTCGTTTCTCAATTATTTCTATTGGTTTCCTTTTCCTTTTACTCAATTTATTTCTATTTGTTTTCTTTCTTTTTCTCATTTATTTTTATTGGTTTCATTTTCCTTTTTCTTAACTATTTTTATTGGTTTCCTTTTTCTCAATTGTTTTTATTTTGGTTTCCTTTTCCCGTTTCTCAATTATTTTTATTTGTTTCCTTTTCATTTTTCTAAATTATTTTTATTGGTTTTCTTTTCCTCTTATCTCCATCGTCTTTCCCAAATAACTATCCTTTTTCCTCTTTCTCTCATCTTCTTCCTCTACACGTTGTCTTCCTCTTCGCCTCTCATTGTCTTCCTCTACAATCTAGACTCTTTCTCTTCGTCAGATCCATAGTTTTTGCCTGACTCTTCCTCTTCATCGGATTCATAGTTTTTGTCTTCCTCTTTGCGTGGATATGGATTTTCGTTGTGGGTTTTTCTCTTAAGCATTATAGGTAGCAAAGTTAAAGGTTAAATTTTGTTTTGTTTCTTTAATTTTGAATATTGAGAATATAATAATTTATTTTAAAATTAATATTACATTCTAGATGTCATAAAATATCGATGAGGTTGTTGAAATTGATGGATTAAAAAATAAGTCGACATCATCTAAGAGAAATGACCCAAGTGAGAGATGATATTGCCAATCAAATTTGACAACATTTGAAGGATAGATACAATTTTATGTTTATGTTATTCTTTTTATTTGTGCATCGGTACTTTTGTATTAAATGAATAAACTTTTGATAATTTTACTTTTTATGTTTAGTGGATGACATATATTTTTGTTTAATGCTTAATTGAATTAGATGTGAATAAAATAAAAAATAAATCTCAAAGAAAATCAAGGAACAAGAAACCATTATCAAACACATTTTTTGTTTTTATTTCTTTTTTTTCAAGAAACAAGAAACAAAAATAGTTATCAAACACATTCCTGTTTCTTGTTCTAAAAAAAATAAGAAATAGTAAACCAAGAACAAGGAACAAGAAACAAGAAACGAAAATGTTACCAAATGAATTGCTTCAAGGATGTCTACTCTTGTTCATTAAATCTCTTTTGTTTCTTCAATTTCCATGATGAACTAAGGCCTTTTAAGGAAATTGAGTGTATCTAGTCTTAATTCTTTGAGGATCTCTGTATAATTTTACATTCTTGATTGATCTCTAGGGCTATTTTCTTTCTTGCTTTTTAATAAAAGATTCTTTAAAAGTAGGATTGATCACCCTATGAGTTTAGAATATAACCTTAATTCTTAGAAGTGCTAAACTTAATACATACTAAAGCATGATTGTTAAAAATCTTAGATTGAGTTCTTTAACATGACTTAATATCCTATGAGTTTACTTTGATTGTTGAATTGAAATAATCTCAAGTAATCTTTTTAAAAGGCTATCCTGCTTTAAAAAGTCCTAATTTAAAACTCTTGTTCTTTATGCAATTTTTGTTGATTGTATGGAAACTACTAAGATGGAAATATAATCTCATGAATTAGTATGAATTTTGTTGTTTCACAATTGTTCATTAAATTAGGGCAATTGTTCCCACAAAGACCAATTGATTGAGGATGAATATTAATTGCAAACTAACTTCATAATTTAAGGAAAAAAAAAGATAGCATTTAATACTTTTCTTGCTCTTTTTCTTGTCACTAATCACCCCCCCCCCATATTACTACAATATTAGATTCTTGAAATTTACTAACTTTTTCTATTATTATTTCTTGATTGGAAGCCTTGCCACAAATTTTCTTGGAACTCGACCCTGAATGACTCTATACTACCTATAATTTGTTTGGTAAGTTTGATAAATTCTTTATTTGAAGGGCTATGTACTCAATTCTTTTGTCCAAGATTGTATCATCTCTTAACCTATTACACGTATCTTAGTTACAATTATATTGATTCTTTCGTGCAATAGAGATTAGTTTGTGCATATTTTCAATTTAACAACCTTAACTAAAAGCATCTTTCAACCCCTAAGTTATTTCTTAGTCCTTAAATACCAGTGGTTGTCTAATGAACAACCTTTTTATGGTCCAACCAATAAACAGAAATCCTTCTAGTGTCAATAGAGAGGGTATGGTTCAAGTTCCGGAGACACTATTTAAGGAAACACTCATCTACTTACCCTAAAGTTTGGGAAGGAGTGAATCTATCTTGTGTGATTATGTTATCAACTTCTCTCTTATTGTTGTCTATAAAATGGTAGACTTATTGAGTCAACAATCTGGCCACTCCCATTTATAGAAATCAAAGGACAATCCCTCGTGAATAGGAGTTCATAATACAATCCCTCGCGAACAAGAGTTCATAATACAATCCCTCGTGAACAAAGTTTACATATCTAGTGGTTTACTATTTCATGGTTCAACCTTATGCAAACTCATTCCATAGGATAACTCTACTCGTGAGCCACCTACACGAATACATTGAATCATTGCATTTGTATCAAATATAAAGTGGGTCATACCATAGTGTTACCAAGATAAGGTAGCTAGCCTTATCCCTATACTATAGATTCTTTAAGTTGTATCTCGAACATTAATCCCTGTATGTCTAATTCAGGATTCAAAAAACAGCTTAGAATGTTAGTTTATCTGATTTAGGTTATTTAAACAAAACTAATAAAATAATCAATAACATTTTATTGAAATTACAATAATGACACCTTACTAATAATGGTCAACAAATTACGTTTATTATCTACGAGTTTTAGGACATAAAACCCAACATGATTATCCTCATAACCTTCGACTATCAAAATTTCCAATGTCCAACCCAAATATGCACATTCCATTTTTTGGCTTCATCGATCTTGTGTATATGGGCCTAAATAAATACAAGGAGAAAAATACATTAGTTGACAAACCTTAAAATCAATAAATCCTAAACCCAGTCATTAACCCCTTTAGTAGACCCTAAACTCCTATAACATGATATACAATAAAAGGAGGATGGCTTAACCATTTGCAACTTAAAGACCTATGTCCAAATCACTTTCAAGTTAGGTGTGTACAAGCAACTCCATAGTATATTGTGTTGTATTGCATCAATGGAAAATCTACTCATAATTAGTCCACTAACAGACGGAACTATCTCATACGGCCAAAACTAGAAATGTAACAATTTTATATATAAAACAAGCATGGTTAATTATAAGTATAAGCAATGGTTACATAATAAAATTAGGAACATGAAAAGCGAACGAGAATCAATATAAGCTATACCACTTGAGTGACTTGTTATTCATATGCTTCTTCTTGTACATTGCAACTTTTCCATTCAGTGTGCCTTTATAGTTGTCAGTATCCCAGTCGATATCAAGTTACCTTGATTATAACTAATGAAGTTCTTTAAATCATCTATAAGGTCCAACATATCCAGTCCATGTGCTGCTTCCTCTCCCTCCCCATCATCGCCAATTCGATGAAATAGAATATGGATATCTTCATTACATCCTAGTCATTCTCAAATTAAAGATTTGAGTAAGCTTCTTTATCCAATTCAAATCGATTCATGCTTGTTCTATCACCCAAATATAACTGTCTCAATCTAATAACCATATCTTGTTCGAACTCAACTGAACATCTCAACTTATACCTTATGTAACGTCCCGAATTTTTGAGGTAAACTTTTATCGTTTTGTGTAATTCTTTTTCGAAAATTTAAAATTTTGGAGTAATTTCTCAGTTTCCTTAGAAGAGGGTAGAAAAAAAAAGATTTAGGGATATGAAATTTCTTAAATTAATATTTGTAAATTAATATAATAATAATATAATATTAATTATATTATTATTATTATCATTTATTATAATTTTTTATATATAATTTAATATTAATATTATCATTATTATTTAATATTAATATTAATATTATCATTTATTATTATTATTAGTATTATTATTATTATTATTATTATTATTTATTATAATTTTTATATATAATTTAATATTAATATTATCATTATTATTTAATATTAATATTAATATTATCATTTATTATTATTATTATTAGTATTATTATTATTATTATTTATTATAATTATTATAATTTAACATTAATATTATTATTAATATTATTATTTAATATTATTATTATCATTTGATATTATTATTAGTTAATATATATATATATATATATATATATATATATATAATAATTTTTTTTAAAAACCCTAAAAGGCGCGCGACACCCCCCCCCCCCCCCCGCCGCTTCGACTTCACCTTCTTCTTCCTCCGTCTTCACCCAGCGAGCACCGCCGCCGCCTCCCACCATCCTTTTCCGTCACGCACGCTTCCGCCTTCGTCCGCGTCTCCTCGTCTTCTTCCGTCGAGCCGCGTCCCACGTCGAAGCTTCACTTGAAATTGACGCCGTCGGCCGATTGTTGTCGTTGAGCCCCCGCGACAACCGAGCTTCTTACCGCTCCTTCGTTCGACACCGGATCTGTCTCTAACTCCAATCGCAGCCTCCGGCGCTTCCTTCCCTTCATCCCGTGTGCCCGACGCAGACAGAACACCAAGGGGCTGCCTTCTACCGCCGTCATTGTCGGAAGGAGAAAGGAGTTGAACCCGAGCCGCGAAGTGAAGCCGACCCAAGCCACGAATCCGAATCGAGCGAGTCGCGAGCCGCGAGCCGAGCCGCAAGCCGAGTTGAGCCGAGCCGCAATCCGAGTTGAGCCGAGCCGCGAGCCGAGCCGTAAGTTGAGTTGAGCCGAGCTGAGGCCGAGCCGAGCCGAGCCGAGGGTGAGCCAAGCCGAGCCGAGCCACCTAAGCCATATTTTTCTCCCTCCACTTCGGGTCACGGTGAGTCTTCGGTAAGGATCATTTTGGTAATTTACCCAATGTTACTATAATCGTTTCGAGTTTGAATATTGGAGTAAGACTGGGTCCCATCTTTCGTTCCTTGAAGGTAATAGGGGTTTGACGCTCAAGTTCACGGTCCCACGGCAAGTTAATTTGGAGATAGCTTTCCTTTCTTCGGGTAAGTCAACGGATGTTGCTTAGGACCATTTAAAATGACTTCCACTAGTATCCTCGTTTAAGACCCTTGTGTTTTCGTTTAGGTGGACCGGTTGCGCGTGGACTCGATCGGGGGGCATAACCAAGTATCAGGTAAGGGTTTTCCTACTACTGGACCTCGGATCGAGGCTGGAAACGTAGTAATCCACAGGGGATTACACGTTAGTAACTGTACTGAATAAATGTATGTGTGTTTGACTTTTAAGTATCGTCGTTATGCTCTTGTCTGATGTAAAGGTAACGCGACCGCTAGTTGTAGCTTGTGTGCCATCAGGTGTAAGGAGTTGTTTACGGATAGACACCGATGCCGGATGTTCGGTATATTATAGTTATGTTAATGGGCTACGTTGTGGATTGGATTGGTATGTCGATGGACCTTAAAGTTTTACGGTTAGGTTCGTGGTAGTCTTTTGTCTGGACATTGATCATGGAGTCTGGTCGTGGAAGGACGGTGAGTCCGATTTTGATTGACTAGTTGACCGGATCTAGGGATATCACAATGGTGTGTGGAGCGGAAACGCATATAGTAACTGAGGATGTAGTTGTTTAAACCTATACTATCTGACTGGCGAAGCCTATGGTGAAATTGTAATATGAATGTTGTTGGGGTATGACTGTTGTAACGGTTAGCTTCGTCTATTGGGGTAGTGTACCTTACGGATATGTGCATCCTTCGGGAGCACTAGACTGATACGTGCATCTTTCGGGAGCACTAGACTGATATGTGCATCCCTCGGAATCACTAGACTGATAGGTGTATCTTACGG
Source organism: Cucumis melo (assembly GCF_025177605.1). Classification (NCBI taxonomy): domain Eukaryota; kingdom Viridiplantae; phylum Streptophyta; class Magnoliopsida; order Cucurbitales; family Cucurbitaceae; genus Cucumis; species Cucumis melo. The sequence goes on from NC_066868.1 coordinate 12,399,285, forward strand.
GATCACTAGACGGATACGTGCATCCTTCGGGATCACGAGACTGATATGTGCGTTCTACGGAACCACTAGACTGCTATGTAGGGTACCCCTGAATAGGAAGTTAACTGTTGTTCCCTAACGGGCCCAGTAGTGGGTCCCTTACTGGGTATATTTTATACTCACCCTTTTTCTTCTTTAACTTTGCAGGTAAGGGTACAGCGAGGGGCAGACCGACGAGGGGCAAGAAGGATGCGTGAAGGCCATATGGACGCGTCTGGTTTTTTTATGCTTTCGCTGATGTTTTTTTTTTGTTAGAATATTTGGTTTTGTGATTTTGAGTTTGATGACTTGAGTATTGCATTTGAAATTCTCGTGACTGTGATTTAAAATAGGGCCCGAAACTGTTTTTTTTTGTAATATTTCTAACGTTTTTAATTAATCGTAACTGGTCTGTTATGAATTTTTTTATGTTTTGTGGTCGAGTCTTAGTATTGAGTAGTGACCTCGGCTTAGTCCGGAAAGTGGGGTCGTTACAGTTGGTATCAGAGCCTAAGTTTTAGGTTCTATAGACTGACTTGTGATGTGAGTCTGTGTTTTGTGTCCTTATGGCTAAAACGATCCTTGCCACTCGTCAGGTACGCTCTCATGAAATTATATGTATAATTCTATATGCATTACCTTACCTAAGTTAAACTGCGAAGTTAATTACCACTTATGACTAAAGGGATCATTTGTGGTTGTTAGGGAAATGCCGCCAAGGAGAGGTGCACGTAGGGGTGGTCGAGGAGGCCGAGGAAGGGGAGCAGGACGTGTTCAACCTGAGGTGCAGCCTGTAGCCCAAGCCACTGACCCGGCTGCGCCAGTTACTCATGCGGACCTAACTGCCATGGAGCAGAGGTTCAGGGATTTGATTATGCAGATGCGGGAGCAGCAGCAGCCTGCCCCGCCAGCTCCAGCGCCAGCTCCGGCTCCGGCTCCAGTTTCAGTTGTGCCCCAGGTCGTGCCGGATCAGCTGTCAGCAGAGGCCAAGCACCTGAGGGATTTCAGGAAGTATAATCCCACGACATTCGATGGGTCTTTGGAGGACCCCACCAGGGCTCAGTTGTGGTTATCGTCTTTGGAGACCATATTCCGGTACATGAAGTGCCCTGAGGATCAGAAAGTTCAGTGTGCTGTTTTCATGTTGACAGACAGAGGTACTGCATGGTGGGAGACTACAGAGAGAATGCTAGGTGGTGATGTGAGTCAGATCACGTGGCAACAGTTCAAGGAGAGTTTCTATGCGAAATTCTTCTCTGCTAGTTTGAGAGATGCCAAGCGGCAGGAGTTCCTGAACTTAGAGCAGGATGACATGACAGTGGAACAGTATGATGCGGAGTTTGACATGTATCCCGCTTCGCTCCCGAGATGATAGCGACCGAGGCGGCCAGAGCTGATAAGTTTGTTAGAGGCCTCCGACTGGACATTCAGGGTTTGGTTCGAGCTTTCCGACCCGCTACTCATGCCGATGCACCGCGCCTGGCAGTGGATCTCAGTTTACAGGAGAGGGCTAACTCGTCTAAGGCCGCTGGTAGAGGTTCAACCTCGGGACAGAAGAGGAAGACTGAGCAGCAGTCTGTTCCAGTGCCACAGCGGAACTTCAGACCAGGTGGTGAGTTCCGCCGCTTCCAGCAGAAACCTTTTGAGGCAGGGGAAGCTGCCAGGGGGAAGCCGTTGTGTACCACTTGTGGGAAGCACCATCTGGACCGTTGTTTATTTGGGACCAGGACTTGCTTTAAGTGTAGGCAAGAGGGGCATACAGCTGACAGATGCCCGATGAGGATTACCGGGAATGCGCAGAATCAGGGAGCAGGTGCTCCACATCAGGGTAAAGTCTTTGCTACCAACAAGACTAAGGCTGAGAGGGTAGGCACGGTGGTGACAGGTACGCTTCCAGTATTGGGGCATTACGCCTTAGTTTTGTTTGATTCGGGTTCGTCACATTCTTTTATCTCTTCTGCATTTGTGTTGCATGCCCGCTTAGAGGTACAGCCCCTACACCATGTTCTATCAGTGTCTACTCCTTCTAGGGAGTGTATGTTGTCGAAGGAAAAGGTGAAAGCATGCCAGATTGAGATAGCAGGCCATGTGATTGAAGTAACGCTTGGACTCGATCGGGGGGCATAACCAAGTATCAGGTAAGGGTTTTCCTACTACTGGACCTCGGATCGAGGCTGGAAACGTAGTAATCCACAGGGGATTACACGTTAGTAACTGTACTGAATAAATGTATGTGTGTTTGACTTTTAAGTATCGTCGCTATGCTCTTGTCTGATGTAAAGGTAACGCGACCGCTAGTTGTAGCTTGTGTGCCATCGGGTGTAAGGAGTTGTTTACAGATAGACACTGATGCCGGATGTTCGGTATATTGTAGTTATGTTAATGGGCTACGTTGTGGATTGGATTGGTATGTCGATGGACCTTAAAGTTTTACGGTTAGGTTCGTGGTAGTCTTTTGTCTGGACATTGATCATGGAGTCTGGTCGTGGAAGGACGGTGAGTCCGATTTTGATTGACGTGTTGACCGGATCTAGGGATATCACAATGGTGTGTGGAGCGGAAACGCATATAGTAACTGAGGATGTAGTTGTTTAAACCTATACTATCTGACTGGCGAAGCCTATGGCGAAATTGTAATATGAATGTTGTTGGGGTATGACTGTTGTAGACGGTTTAGTATGGACTGAGAGGTAACGGTTAGCTTCGTCTATTAGGGTAGTGTACCTTACGAATATGTGCATCCTTCGGGAGCACTAGACTGATATGTGCATCCTTCGGGAGCAATAGATTGATACGTGCATCCTTCGGGAGCACTAGACTGATATGTGCATCCCTCGGGATCACTAGACTGATAGGTGTATCTTACGGGATCACTAGACTGATATGTGCATCCTTCGGGATCACGAGACTGATATGTGCGTTCTACGGAACCACTAGACTGCTATGTAGGGTACCACTGAATAGGAAGTTAACTGTTGTTCCCTAACGGGCCCAGTAGTGGGTTCCTTACTGGTTATATTTTATACTCACCCTTTTTCTTCTTTAACTTTGCAGGTAAGGGTACAGCGAGGGGCAGACCGACGAGGGGCAAGAAGGATGCGTGAAGGCCATATGGACGCGTCTGGTTTTTTTTATGCTTCCGCTGATGTTTTTTTTTTTGTTAGAATATTTGGTTTTGTGATTTTGAGTTTGATGACTTGAGTATTGCATTTGAAATTCTCGTGACTGTGATTTAAAATAGGGCCCGAAACTGCTTTTTTTTGTAATATTTCTAACGTTTTTAATGAATCGTAACCGGTCCGTTATGATTTTTTTTATGTTTTGTGGTCGAGTCTTAGTATTGAGTAGTGACCTCGGCTTAGTCCGGAAAGTGGGGTCGTTACACCTTAAATCCATAATAGTGTCGAACTCTTCTCACCCAAAGAAGAGCTTTTCACCTAGTAACTTAAAACTAATAACATCGTCTCGATCATCCTCAATCCCTCTCAATAAAATGTAATAGCATAGAAGTCTATTGAACACTAACTTAAAAGAAATGATCAAATGTAGTTTTCTTAAACATGTATAGTTGCCTAGAAGTTAACTTATTATTATTATTATTATTATTATATTTTAAACGGTTTTGGCTAAATGAGAACATGTCAAATTGCTTGAAAAAAAACTGAAGTGTGAATTTTGGTGACCAGGGGCATCTGCCAAACAGAAAACACAAGAAATAGGAGAAAATTATAAGTATTTTGTCTATAAACTTGGGCTAATCTCGGTTGAGATTGATACAATATTATGGAAAACTCAAAACTTTGACACTGAGATGCCACGAGATTAGGACTCATTCTACCCTGAAGGATCTCAAGCTAATTTCTGGCAAAATTTACCCTGAGATCTAACACATAATGCATAAAAAAAAAAACTCAAACCTTCAAAAATCTCAAGACTCATTCAATAGATCTCGAGACAATTTTATCCAAATATCGATCGAGATTCATGTTCTTAATGAACCTAGTAGATCGAAATTACTAAGATTCATCAAATGAACCCAACCTATGTGAAATAAAAACACCAAATACGCACCAACAGTATAGGCCCACAATGTCAAATTTCGTAACAAATCCTAAAGAAAAAAAAACTTAAAGGCACAAAAACCGTTCAAAGTGGAATACCTCAATAAATTAAAGCTTGAGGCTGCACTAAAAAGGTTTTGTGCAAGCGAAATCAATGATTTTGAGAGCAAGGAACTTGATAACTAGGCCAAAATGGGTTTTTCTCTAAAGTTTGCTTTTAACTGCCCATCTGTTCCACTCCCCGTTGGCAATCAAACACCCAACATTGATAACAAAATGATGGCGGCTTCCATTAATGGATCATGCAGCAAGCAGTTAGACACATTCATTTTCAACTTCAGGCAGTTACCAACTTCTTTAAAAGGTAACTTTCACTTACTTTTTCTTACATACACTCTTCCCTACCAACAACACAAATAGTCTCTCCCCCATTTTGTGACAACTAAATGGCCTTTTTCAAGCACCTACCCCGTAACTGTCAGATTGAAAGAAAGGAGTTTGTACTTTCACTGGACAAAAACATAAATGCAATACGTTTTTGGATAACAGAAATGGGGGCCCATAAATCTTTCTCAATCCTTTTCTTACTGGACACTCTGAATTGGCTGAAACATACTATGAAAACTCTCATAGAAACACCAAGACAAAATATATTTTTCATTGAGAAAAGACTTCACGAATTTTGTTATTGGGTCAGAAAGATGAGGAACAGAAATGGCTACATTGCCGAAGTCTTTAGCATTGATCAACAAGGAAAGAAGTGTTGTGTCCTGGTTCTCAAGGGCGAAGCAACTAGTGGTTGGGTCTCCTTCCTGTCCATGGGGTCAACCCGAATGTAGATACTGAACCAAAGGCATGTCCACCATTAGAACACTTCTACAAAAAGGGTAAGAGCATTGTATCCCTTAACTCCGACTCAGACTCATCTAGGAAGTCGTATGCAAGGGTTGTCTCTGAAGGATATTCAAGTGACTTGACCTCCTGCTCAGAATCAAACAAACAAAGATTAGTTAAATTGCTTCCCCTTGAAAATGCAGTAGTGATAACAAGAAGGCTCTTTCACGATGATTGGAAAGTTAACATGAGCAGTTTTAAGAGGCAAACAGAAATGTCCTTCACTAACCACTCCTTCCATGCAGAAAAGACCCTGATCATCTTCTCTGAGCCCTGGAATGCAAAGTCTCTATGCAGCAACCCTTGATGGACAACCGTCGGTAAATTCCAGGTAAAGTTTGAATTTTGGTCCATTGAAAACACGTCGGTCAAAAATTAATCCCAAGTTATGGTGGTTGGATCTCCTTTCGGGGTATCCCTATCCACGCATCGAACATGGACACCTTTCTCCAAATAAGAAATGCATGCAGGGGTCTGCTGGAAGTCGAAAAAGCAACGATGAACATGGACAACATCCTTGAGGCAAAGATTAAGGTTAGATACAACTATAATGGATTCATTCCAGCTGCCATTAGAATCAAAGACAAAGATGGTCATTTCTTTATGGTGCACACGGTCATAATCTGCTTAGTCAAATGGTTGGCAGAGCGTGATGTGAAAATCCATGGATCTTTTAGGAGACAAGCTGCTATTAATTTCGACAATTTCAATCCAAAAGCAGAGTAATTCAACTTCACCGGAGACTTGGCAATTCCGATCAGTGAATTCAAAATTCCAAGAAACAGAGCATTAATGACAGAGTTGACAAATGAAGAAGATCCCACAATAGCGCCAAGGAAATTTATGACAGGGATCTTCTAGAATCGGGCAAAAAGAAATCCAAGAGGCTGAAATTGGTTGAAAGATAGATAGAAAAAAAAGCTACAATTACTTCAAGCAATGATAAGAAGATTTTTTATCATGAGCATTCATTTGAAGGTATTAATGTTGCGAATAACGAATCTCTAATATCGAGAGGTAAGAGAAAGGTATGTTTTATTTCTCCCAAAAATAAAACTATCTTTTTCAATCCCAATCACGCTCTAGCTAGACAAACCGACAGTGCTGAGTCATCAAGGAAAAATAAATACAATGGGGATAACAGTCAGAAAAGGAAAATAGGTCTAAAAAAGGAATATAAACCAAACCCCACTATTCCTAGTCTAATTATAAAACTAGCCCAAATGGTTTTTGATGAAGACAAAAATAAAGGAGAAGAACTTTCCATAGATCTGGGCCAACTTTCTATCATCAACCCAAAGGTTAATCATCGGGATGAAGATCTAACTGACTTAGCCCAGACGTTGTTAAAGAAACACAAGACTTGACTACTTAAAAGGATACTGCCCAAAATGACAACTCCACTGACTTCGAAGGAAGAGGAGTACAAACAATTCCAACTAAGGTTGTGACGGTATACAAGGAAGAAGAAGACGCTTTCAAAGTTAAATTAATTCAATGGCTTAAAGACACTAAAACTTGCCACCTCTTTGATGGATCCCCCGCAGGTATTGAAGGAACTTCTACGGATCAAGTCGGGATTGGGGATGATAGGGACAAAGATCTTGGGGAAATAACTACCTTTTATGAAAGTACTTGAATGGAATGTAAGGGGTTTATGCTCACCCCTCAAAAGAGTACTTATAAATAAAGTTATTTCCAACTATGATTTGGACTTTGTTCTAATCATAGAAACTAAAATGCCCCACATTAACAAGTCCATTTTCAAATCTATATGGAAGTAAAAGTGCTTAAATTTCATATACAAAAAATCAGAAGGAAAATCAAGAGGCATCTTAATTCTTTGGAACAATATGAAGCACAATCTGGTCAATTTCTTCGAAGGAAATTTCTCTCTAACGGTAAACTTCTGAATTAGGATATTCCCCAATGGTCTCTTACTGTAGTCTATGACCCAGCAAAAAGAAGATAGAGAAATGCCTTCTGGATCGAACTCAACAACATCTCCTCTAGATGTACCAATGGCTGGCTTATTGGAGGAGATTTCAACGTAACTAGGTGGAAAGAGGAAATCAGTGCAAAAACTCCAGCTACCTTCAGTATGAACAGACTCAACAACTTCATCCAAAACAATCAGTTGACTGATCCGCCTTTGATCAATAACAAATTTACTTGGTCAAACCTCAGGATAAACCCCGTTCTTTCTCAACTTGACCATTTTTTATACAATCCCCATGGGGAAAAAGCTTTCAATGCCTACTACTCCAAAACGCTTTTAAGAACAACGTCTGACCATTTTCCATTGGTTCTTGAATCATCTGAAATCAGGTAGGGCCCTACCCCCCTTCTGTCTTAACAACTTTCACATGAATGATGTTGATTTCAAGAATAATATGAAGAGTTGGTGGAACAATACGACTCATGAAGGTCATCCGAGTTTTGTCTTTATGCAAAGGCTCAAGCAGTTAGCATCTACAATTAGAGGTTGGCAGAACAATAAGTTGGGTTTTTCAAAAACTTAAAAACAAGTTTTGATTGACGAAATCAACTCCGTTGACCTCCTCGAAGCCCAAAACATATTTAGTATCACTCATAGTGAGAAGAGGAAGTCTCTCAAAGCCGACCTAAAAGATCTAGAAAGGAAAGAAGCCCTTTATTGGTTACAAATGGCAAAAAAGCTATGGATCAAAGAAGGAGGTGAAAATTAAGATTCTTTCACATAATCTGCTCCCTTTAGCAAAAAGAGGAACTTAATTTCCAAAATCTTTGACGACAAAGGTACAAAACATAATTCCAATATCCCCATTGCAGAATCTTTTGTTTCCCACTTTAAGAAAATCTATACTGGTTTCGAATCCTCTACATTTCTCATCCACAACCTCAATTGGAGGTCGATTAACAACAATCAACATAATGCCCTTTGCGGAACCTTTGAGGAAGATGAAATAAGAAAAACAATCTTCTCTTTCAATAACAACAAAGCCCCCGGTCCTGACGACTTCTCAATGACTTTCTACAAAAAATTCTGGCACTTGCTTAAGGTCGATATTATAAAAGTTTTCAGGGACTTTCGTTCAAAAGGTATCATCAATAAGGCTATGAATAACACTTTCATTACCCTTATAGCTAAAAGACAAAGCTGTAATAAGCCATCAGACTTCAAGCCTATTAGTCTAACCACATCTCTTTACAAAATCATTGCCAAAATGTTGACTGAAAGAATAGAGGTCACCCTCCCGACCAAAATAGCTGAAAATCAACTCGTTTTCGTCAAAGGGAGGCAAATCACAGATGCCATTCTAATGGCAAATGAGATTGTAGACTACTCGAAAGTTAGAAAAACCAAAGGGTTTGTTCTTAAGCTAGATATCAAAAAAGCTTTTGACACAATCAATTGAGATTTCATGCTAATGAAGAAAAACTTTCTTGGGAAATGGAGAAAGTGGATCCAAGAAAGCATAAGAAGTGTCAATACTCAGTGATTATCAATGGGAAGCCATATGGCAGGATTAAATCCAATAAAGGTATTAGACAAGGTGATCTAATCTCCCCTTTCATCTTCATTCTAGTCATGGACTACCTGAGTAGTTTACTAATCTTTCTTCAAGACCAAAAGGCTATCAAAGGGGTTGTGATAAATGGACAAAGTCTCACTAACCATATCCTTTTAGCGGACAACATTCTCATCTTTACCGAAGACGACGATAACTCAATTAGAAACCTACAAATGACTCTATCTTTGTTTGGAAAAGCTTTGGGGCTAAGCATTAACCACAGAAAGTCATCTTTCACCCCTATTAACGTCCCAACGGAAAGGTGGTTAGTAGTTTCTCTAACACCTGGGATATCCCCTACATCCCTTTCCCGATCAATTACCTGGGAGTCCCTCTTGGGGGTAAACCACGACCTAGAAGCTTTTAGGTATCTATCTCTGGGAAAATACACAAAAAGCTAAATGGCCGAAAATATCAGCATATATCAAATGGTGAAGAACTCACTCTCCTCAAAGCTTCTCTATCAAGCATTCCAACCGACCAACTATCAATTTTCAAAGCGCCTGTTTTTGTTTATATGGATATTGAAAAGCATTGGAAGAATTTCCTCCAGAGAAACAACAAAGAATCGAAATCAACTCACCTGGTTAATTGGAATGATATCACCAGACCAAAAGACAAAGGAGGCATGGGCATCTCCTCTGTAAAAGACACTAATTTTTCTTTACTGTGTAAATGGTTGTGGCATTTTTAAACCAAACATCATACTCTTTGGAGGAAAGCCATCTCAGCTAAATACCAATCTTCTTTCTTTAGGGAAATTAAAAAAAAAAAAAAACAAAGCAAATACAACAGCATAAATGCGCCCTGAATCTCTATCACAAAGGGCTTAGTTTGGTTCGAAAGTAAGGTCAATTGGGAGATAAATAATGGCGAGAACCCTTCTTTTTGGTTTGCTAATTGGACTAACAGGGGTCCTCTTCATAAAGCCTATCCTAGATTGTTCGCGCTAGCCACATATAAAAAAGCGACCATAAAGGAAAGATGGGATGAGGAAAACAAATCATGGATCCCAGATCATAGAAGACCCCTAAATGATAGGGAAAAAGCATGTAAAATAGTTTCAATTCTCTTTTCAACAACCCAAACAAAGATAAGGGTGTAGGTAAGCCAATCTGGACTTTAAACAAGGATCATTCGTTCTCAATAGCATCTATCAAACATACCTTAACCGATGACGGATCTCGAAACCAACAAGTGATTGGCTTCCATCAGGTTTTCCCCTCCTTGTGGAAATCCACGCTGTCGATGAACATCAAATTTTTCCTATGGTTTTTGCTCCATAAGAAAATCAATACCGTGGACATCCTATAGAAAAAGCTTTACAATTCATGTCTCAATCCAAGCATCTGCATCTTGTGTATGGAAAAAGGTGAGGACATCGAACATCTTTTTCTGAATTGCAAATTTGCTAATCATCTTTGGCAAAAGCTCAGTTCTCTCATCGGTGATGTAGCAGATAAAAGCAACTTTGACTCCCTTGGGTCCTCTCTCTGCTCCCTAAAGCCCACTTCCAAGATAAGGTCATCAAATTAAGTGGTGGTGCAACAATCCTTTGGTCTATTTGGAAAGAAAGGAACTGTAGAACTTTGAGCGGTATTCAAAACTCCTCAATAAATATTTGGGAAAATGCTTGTAACTTAATTGGGTTGTGGTCTTGCAGAAGCAAGCTACTTACGGATTACACTCCGACTCAAATTGCCCTCAACCTTCAAGCCTTTTACAAATAAGCTTTGACCCCTTATATTTTTCAGGGTTGCCCTCCAGCCCTCCTCTTTGTATCAATTTTAATATCTAATATATGGGTTTCTATGTGTACCTCTCTTGGTAGTTGGTGTTTACATAGTTACCTTTGGTTTCTTGCTAAAAAAAAAACTAGGCCAAAATGAGTACCTATATTCACAAATGTGAAGATGAAGGATTTGTTTAAAAAAACAAAGGTATCTTGTTAATTGTAGGGTAGCCTCTATTTTGAATTTGAAACAATTATATTGAACTTCGGTTCAGCATCTCCCAAGAGATCACCCAAAAAGAAACACTCTACGACCACTTAAAAAGTGTAGTTCAAATAAAACCCAAAGCACACCATTTTAAATTAGGTAGATTTACCGCAACTTTGCTTACTTGAGTTATTTATGCAAGAACCCTTTACATAGTCCTCTCTTTGGAAGTTGATCGTTGCAATTTCTACCAAACCAATCACACCGTTTCTTGCAAAATTACCCGTCGTTAATCCCACTGAATTCTTTGAGTTTAGGCTGTAGATTCCGAATTTTTATTTTGCAAAATCACTGCTAGTCCATGGAGTAGAATCATGAAGGAAGTCAAAGGCTAGTAGTGGAGGATGGTTCTGAGTCGCCATTTTTCTCAAAACGCTACCAAGCCCTTCCACTCCGTCAATTCGCTTGTTCCAATCTCTCATACTTGATCGCCACCTTTTTATTCTTCTTCTTCTTCAACAATGTCTATGTCTCTTCTTGAATTCATTACCATTTTGGTGCTTTTCGATTCCCTGTGCTTCTCACCTCGCCTCTCTACTGCTTCGCCGCTCAATCATCAGTATAATGTCGGAGATCCCGTTCCGTTATTCGTCAACAAGGTCGGACCTTTGACCAACCCCAGGTAGTTCATTGCAATCCCTTTCCTTTACTAATTTGACCTTCTTTCTTATTAATTGATTTGTACCCATCGTAAGCCTTGTGACTCTGAAATAGTGATATGAAAAATTTGAACTGCTTTGAAAATTGTTGTGTCCATGAGTTCTTAACTAAGATCATATCTGTGTATAGGTTTAGAGTGGATTGTACTAAAGTTAGATGAACATACGAGATGAAACATTCAAATTGATACAAATGTGGAAAAAATATTATTCTTCTTGTCCTGTCTTATTGGATAACTCTTGGAACTACATTTTCAACATATTGCTCATTTTTTTGGAACCAATATGCACTGAGGAAAGCGGGGGATTCCTCCCTCTGCCGCTGTGTCAAATCCTTATAGCTTTACCAATGAGGTTTCTCGTTGGACTAGTTTTCAAACATTACAAATGTTGACTTTGTTATTGGGGCAATAATGCCATTTTAACTTATTTGAGATCAAGTCCAGCCTTATATTGAATTTGTTCTCTTTCTCTATCTTTTTGTATCTTGCTTCTGCTTCAGTCTCATTGTTACTTCATTTCCAATTTGCTTGCAGTGAGACATACCAATACTATGAGTTACCGTTCTGCCGTCCAGGTTAGCCTTTCAAAGGAGCGTAATTAGAGAAACTTTCATGTTTTAGTAGATATTAGTGCTATTTGATGATATGGGACGCCAAGGCTTTAGGTCACTTTTCAAATGTATGCTACTTAATTGCTAAAGTTGCATTGAGATTTAAATTTGTTCGTTGTTTTCCTCCTTTATAATTTGGATTGTATGAGCTTCCTGTACGGTAGGGATATTCAGTTGTTTGTAAACATGTTGATTTTGTTAAGGTATCCTATTTTAGAATCACTTTTGTTGCAAATTTTCTTTATATATGGAATGGTCTGTCTGAAGGTCTTCTCCTTAGCTTGCAGATCCAGTAGTCCAAAAGAAAGCAACCTTGGGGGAGGTTTTAAATGGTGATCGACTGAATGGTGCCTTGCATGTGATAAAATTTAGGGAAGAGAAACCGTGGGAGACTCTGTGTGAAAAGAAGCTAAAAGGTGCTGAAGTTTCATTGTTCAGGGATGCTGTCAGGAATGATTTTTACTTCCAACTGTATTGGGATGATCTTCCAGTGTGGGGTTTTGTTGGCAAAATTGATGAACAGAGTTGGTCCTTAGACAAGCAGGGTCCAAAGTATTTTCTCTTCACACATATTCAGTTTGACGTTTCTTTCAATGGGAACCAAATTGTGGAAGTTAGTGCATTTAGTGATCCAAACCATGTTGTTGATATAACTGATGATGATGTTGAACTCAATGTCAAGTTCACTTATTCTATTTTTTGGAATGAAACTTCAGTTCCATATGGAGATAGAATGAATAAGTATTCGAGGGCTTCACTACTGCCTATCAGTCAGAGAATCCACTGGTTTTCATTCTTTAATTCAATTGCTATTATTGTGCTGTTGATGGGATTGCTTAGTTTGCTTTTTATGCGACGTCTCAAGAATGATTTGAGGAAGTAATGTCTTGTAAATAAATTCTGCTCGAGTCTTTTAAATTTTAATAAAGTTTGTTCTGTAAATTAGCTGACCTTTTCTTTATTTTTTTTTTTTGTGTGTGTGTGTTTAGGTGTTCTGGTGGTGATGAAGAGGATGAAAAAGAGGTTGTTTGGAAGTATCTTCATGGAGATGTATTTAGATGTCCTCAAAATTTACCCCTCTTTAGTGCTGTTTTGGGTGTCGGTACACAGCTGCTGACTATGTAAGTTAATTTGAACTATTTCTTCTACAAGCTATGTTCATCATAAAATATTGATATGTCAACCGCAATACTAGCTTCTTTATTATGCATTCTGATAATAGAAGAATTGTGTCCATGTATTATCATCATCGGCTCTACAATTAATTGCCCGTTTTTTACTGAAGCAACCTTGGCCATTACATTTTAAAATAAGACCATCACTTATTTTCTAGGAAAAGCAAACTAGTTTTTATAAAGGTCAATGCTGAACACATAGTGCCACCAAAAGTGCGACGTTAAATGCATTTGAAACATGTGCATGCATTGGAGTGTAAGGAGCACTTCAAGGATAAGGTATAATGGGTTCAATATTGTATCTCTTTATTTTATTTGAGATTCAATTAACTACATGTTGGACATAATCAATTACCTGTTTCCTTTTCAAAACGGGAAAAAAGAAAAAACGACAAAAATAACATGGCACTACACGACTGCTGCAAAGGGGAATATAGTTCTAAAGAAAATCTAATTGTATTAATCTATGACTTGAATAAGGAATGTCCTATAGATAGTATAATTGGCCATTGTATTCTAAAAATAAACACTTAATGAGCTTTTTCTCAAGTATTGTTCTATAGATTGTATAACTTTGTTCTCGATTTCTTAAAAAAACACCTAAATGATCTATAAATTAAGAGTTAATATACCTAAAAAACATTTTATTTCGTCAATGTTATTGAAAGGAAAATGTCAACACGTGGCCTAATATTGTGATAGCAGCTTCTCCTTTCAGTGACAAAGAATTGCAAACATGATTGTTGACAGTGACAAATGGGAAATATGTAGGCTGACTTCCCATGTCTTTGTTTAGTTAAGCCTAATAATTTAACATGTCATTGACATCGTTGATGATGATGCTGACACTGTTTTACTTGCACAGGACACATTTAATACTTAATAGATAAAAACAAAAAGAAAAATACTGAACTATTTCTGAATGGCTTCACGTTTGCATAAAAAGACTAGAGTTCATGTGCAAGGTTTACTACAGATGAACTGAACAAGACAGATGGACAAAGAAAAAGAAGGCTAAATTATAACAATTACCATTGAACTTTGCCCTTTGTTTGAAAAATACCCCTATACTTTTAAAAGTTGAAATATTACCCTTGAAATTCCATAAATTTTTATGTTTCAAAGCTACCTTTGGAATAGGAGTCCTTCAGAATTTCAAACAACAATTGAGACATGGAACTGTGTGATAGACGGCGACCTAAAACCATATGCAGACAATTTTTGTCTAAAATTTTAGAGAATTTCTACTCCAAGGGTATTTTTGAAACATTTGTAAAAGTGAAAGAGTAATATAACTGACTATTAACCAGAGAATAATGGATAAATAGAAAACTAAATGGTGTCTCTGATAGGGATCTAATCAAGAGATTCTAATTGAAAAAGAGAAAAGCCCTAAGGCTGTTACAATCTCTAATCACAAACAAGAGCAAAGAACAATGGCTATCCCTCTCTCTCTCTCTAAACTAGAGAGAAGACTCAACTCACTCAAAACATAATATGATTCCCAAAGTAATATAATTTTCTATATATTTTCACAAAGAGAGAAGGGTTTTTCTTAAATAGAAGAATAACCCATTACAAAGAAAGGAAAAAATAAAATTGGCAAATATAATACAACCAATACAATAAAATATAATACAAGAAAGGAAATAATCAACACTCCCCCTCAAGCTAGTTTTAGAATATCAATCCCTGCTAGTTTTTCAATCAATTGTTGAATTGCCACTTTGAAAGGCCTTTAGTTAACACATCAACAATTTGTTTTGTTGTCGGAAGATAGGGTATACATATTACTCTCGCATCGATCTTTTCCTTTAGTTTATTGACTTTAATATGTTTTGCCTTGTCACGAAGGGTTGGATTGTGGACAATGAAAATTGCTGCCTTTTTAATCGTAGTAAATGTGCATGGACATTGTGGGAGTGAATCTCAATTCTTCCTTGTTGTCCATGTACCCTCACAAATACCATGGGCTAAAGCTCTGAATGAATTTTGCACCACTTGCAACCACACTATGCTTTTTACTTTGACAAGTAACAAGATTTCCTCCAAAAAAAAAGGAGCAGTATCTAGAAGTGGATCTTTTATCAGTCGTGCTACTTGCTTAGTCGGCTTCTATGTAAACTTCAACATTGAAATGGCCATGTCTTTGAAACAATATGCCTTTTCCTAGAGTACCTTTCAAATATCTTAGAATTGTATAAACTGCATCAAAGTAAGGTGGTCTAGGAGCATGCATGAACTGACTTACCATATTAACTGCAAAAGCGATATTAGGACGTGTGTGTGAGAGAGATATAAGTAGTTTCCCTACAAGTCTCTGGTAACTTTTCTTTTTCTTTTATTTCTTTTTCAGTAGCAACTTCCAATTTCAGGTTCTACCAAGTAAACCTGTTTCTTTCAGTAGATCTAGAATATACTTCCTTTAGTTAACAAGAATGCCACTTTTAGACCTGACAAACTCCATGCCTAGGAAATGTTTTAAAGTTCCTAGGTCTTTGATTTGGATCATCAGCTAACCTTTTCTTCATGAAAGTCAATTCTGTCTCATCATTGCTTGTAAGAATGATATCATCAATGTAAACTATCAAAACCATAACCTTGTCATTTATTTTATGTTTATAGACCATAGTATGATCCGCTTGACTTTGACTAAATCCACAGCTCGTGACTGCTTTTTCAAAACGTTCAAACTAAGATCTAGGAGATTGTTTAAGACCGTATAATGATTTCTTTAACTTGCACACTTTTTAATACTGATGATATCTACCTCAAAATCAAGTGGCGAGTCCATAAATACCTCTTCTTCAAGATCCCTATTGAGAAAGACATTCTTAACATCCGAGGACCAAGTTTAGCGTGAGTAGGATTGGGATTATGAATATAAGCAGTTCAACCAAATAATTTTATTGGTAAGTCATAGAACTGATCATTTGATTGAAGCCCGGTACGGTTTGGGTAAATAAGTGGATTGATGATGTTTGGGAAAAATGTAACTTTCACATTGAACCTTTAAATAAATTTGGAAACAAATCCTTTAAGTAAAAGAAATTAGGATGCCTTAATCTATGATGCCAAATCATTATAGTTTCTTTAACAAAAGGAGAACAAACATTACTCAATCTCTGAACTTGTTTATAACTAGCTAAAACTTCATCAAAGTAATAGAGACCACCAATCATCCTAACACATCCAGTCTCTCCACCAAGTTCTAATCCTAAAAGGTATAATAAGTGTCACAGAAGATAATGCGATAGTTAGTATCCTTAGAGATTTTACTAACAGATAGCAAATTGCAAGCTAATTTTGGAACATGAAGGACATAGTGCAACATAAGTTTTGTAGTTAGTGGAATAGTTCCTTTTCCTACAATATGGGTGAAACGACCGTCGACGATGCAGATTTTTTCATTGCAATATATA
Organism: Cucumis melo; assembly: GCF_025177605.1. Classification (NCBI taxonomy): domain Eukaryota; kingdom Viridiplantae; phylum Streptophyta; class Magnoliopsida; order Cucurbitales; family Cucurbitaceae; genus Cucumis; species Cucumis melo. Next base: position 12,415,681 of record NC_066868.1, read on the forward strand.
GGGGAGGAGGATGCAGATAAGGAAGAGAACTAGTCATATGATCAGAGGCTCCAACATCTATAATCCATGGAGATGAGATTGTGCAAGAATGGGCTTTAGGAAAGCTACCTGATTGTGCCAAAGAAACATAGGATTACTAGATGGGGAAGTAGTCTCTAGCAGTTTCGGGATTTGATCAATATGCTCCTTGCTAAACAGGTTGGAATCACCAATGTTTGCATTCGAGATGTGTAGGAAGAATTTCTCTCCCTTTGCTTAGAACTTTTCCTATTTGCAGTTTTTCCATAAAAATTCCAATATTTTCACATCTATATCGGGGTTTATTGTAATGGTCACACTAGACTCGAAACTTTTTATGTATCTTGTCGGATTGATCAGAGGTCTTTATGTTTGTTTGTTCGATCACCTGTGCAAAACTTTTTATTGAATCAATAGGCTTTTTTCCAATCAACGAAGTAACTTTTCTCTCTCTAACTTTTCTCTCAAAATGTGAGTTCCGTTAAGAGATGGGTAAGTTCATGCTTGATAGGAAGGAGTTCCTGGTCAAGCATTGTGAAGATGAGTTTATCCTGGTGGGATGCATTGTGAACCACCAAGAATTCTCCTTTCCGGTGAGGTTCTATGTTGGCTGGGGAGAAGGAGAAAAAGAAAGTCATAACTTGTTAGAAGAAAGTACAAACCTAGTAGCCCCTTGTTCTTTTAGTTTGTCTTTGGGTTAGAGGAGAAAGGATAATGGAAGTCACGTGAATATTTTGAAATCCACTAATTGTGATGGGTTGTCGGAGATTAAAGCATATAGTGGACCTGAGAAGGGTCTAGATAAGTCGTTGGGCATTGTTGATTTGGGAGGTGGGAGTGAGTGAAGAAGGGCCGTGTTGGAGCAGACAAGAGTAACTTATCGGATCATTCTTTGGGCTCTCTTAAGAATTCCATGCTGAGCAAAGGAAATATTAAAAGAGGGTTGCTGAGGTCTAGACTTGAGGCCCAAGACAAGGTTCAAAGGAATTCTAAGGAAGGTGACATGCATCAAAGGGGTTTTCATTTTTGAAAAGATGTTCGGAGATTTCGGTTCAGACTCATCGTTTGTAAATTATTCAGATGATTCGTTCTTGTTGACTCCGATTAGAAAGAGTTTTGAGGAGGTGGAGTTGGGAGATTTTTTCGAAGAAGGGGATGGTTCAAGAGAGTGTCCAACTTCACTGGTTCCGATCAAGAAGGTTATTGAATTGTTTATGTGTTTCAAGATAGCTTCAGAGGGTGATCCTGTAAATTGTACTCCTTAAAAGGAAGAGTCGAGGGTGGAAGATAGCACCATGAAGAAGTTGGAATTGTCTCTAGATGGCATTTTTCTTGCAAGTTAGGCAAGTGGGTTCCTCTAAACTCCTATCTGGTGGAGAGCTCATGCGGTAGGACAAATTAGGTAAGTCTTCTTTCTTTGGTTCCTTGTCCTCCAAGGAGTCTAGGAGAGTCTAATAGGGGAGGTGGTGTCTTTTCTCCTAATTTTGTGTCTCCAAGAATTGGTAATTGGAGTGGGGGTGTTGGTCAGTCCGGAGCCGAATGTTTTTTCTCTCCTTCTGTCTTTTTGAATCCTTATCCTTATTAAGATTATTCGGGTTGTGCCTTACCCCTTGCGCCTGTCTATTTCCTGGTAGAGTGGTAGCTGGTGCTCAATCATATTGTTCAAGCGATGGGTGTTGGTTTAGGAGGCGGTGGAGGGCCTCTTACCGATATTGACTTTATGGGGATTTTATTAGGTCATTAAACCCTCTCTGAAATGCAGGGTGCCCTGCTTGGTGAAGTTAAAATTGATGAGAGGTGGAACGTTTTGGGTTCAATAAGTATTAAAAGAAGTGGAGGCTAAAGTAGGAAAAAATGATAAGGGTGGCATTAACCTATCTGTGGCGGAAGGAGGGGTTAAGCTGAAATGTAAGGAGGGTAGTGACAGGTTGTCTAGGGAATTAAAGAAACTGGACAGTTCAGTGAACTGTGGGGGCAAGAAAGCCTTAAAGGAGGCACGGTCGTCTAAGTCGTTATGTGAAAGATTGTTTCTTGGAATGTTAGGGCCTGGAGGGTTAAGTCTTAAAGAAAGCTTGTGAAGGATGTGCTTAGACAAGAAGATCCTTACCTTGTTATTTTGATGGACACCAAAAGAAGTGAGTTTTGCTGTTGGAGGATTGCTAGTATTTAGAAGCGTAGGAGGGTGGAGTAGGAGGTTCTTAAGGCTGAGCATTTGTCTGGCAGGATTCTAGTGCTATGGAACTCGAGATCATGTGTTACCTTTGAAGTGGTTCGTAGTAGACATTCCATTACTATTGTTTTTTTGGATGGTGTGGTGAAGAGTTTTGGGTCATTGGAGTTTATGGCCCCTTGAGGATTAGCGGTAGGAATTTGTTTTGAGAGGAGCTAGGAGATCTTTTTGGTTATTGTGGGTCGAGTTGGTGTGTGGTGGGTGATTTTAATTTCGTTTGGTCCTCGGATGAGAAAGGTTCAGGAGGGAGAATTACCAGATGTATGTGATGTTTCAACAGTTTTATCGATGATTGCGGGTTATTTTACGCTTCTCTTGTTGGGGGTAAATTTACTTGGGCCAATAGTAGGGTGACTACGAGAATTGATAGGGTCCTTATGTTGGAAGTTTGGTTGAGAGGTTTGGGAACCCTAGGCAGGTTAGAGGGTCTAGAATCACTGGCCCCTTATTTTGACTAATAGTAGGTTGAATTGGGGTTCGATTCCTTTCCATTTCTTGCTTCTTGGTGGAATGTGCGATTCAAGGAAGGTGGGAGGGTTTTAGAATTATGGAGAAACTGAGAATTCTTAAAGGTCTGCTTAGAGTTTGGAATAAAGGGGTTTTCGGTGATATCCGTATTAAAAAGGAGATTATTGCCAAGATTGACAAGATTGACAAGATTGATGCTTTCCTGTTGGAGGGCCCCTTTGACTATGGTCTCACTGAGGAGAGGTTTAGTTTAAAAAGGAAATCTAGAGGAGGTGATTAGAAAGGATAATGTAAGGTGGTATCAAAAGTCTAAAATCAAGTGGGCCAAGGAAAGAAACTGTAATATGGGTTTTTTTCATAGAGTGGTTAATGGAAGAAGGAACAAGAATCATATTGGTCTTTTGTTTTTAGACAATGGGATTTGTACTAGAGATAGAAAGGAAATTGAGGAGGAAATCATAAATTCTTTCTCTAATCTCTATAGTCCTGAGGTGTTGGATAAGTCGATTTGTGGAGGGCTTAGATTGGAGGCTTATATCGCCAAGGAAGAATAAGGAATTAGTGGCCCTGTTTACCTTAGAAGAGATTACAAAGGTTGTTTTCAGTTGTGATGGTAACAAGTTTCCTAGTGCTGATGGGTTATCGATGGCATTCTTTCAGGAGAACTTGGTCTCATCAAAGGAGATTTGGAGGGGGTATTCAAGGAATTCTTGCAAGAGGGATCTTGAACAGTTGATTGGTTAAAACCTCAGTTTGTTTGATACCTAAAAAGGAAAATATGAATAGCTGAAGGAGTTTCCAGCCATTTAGCCTCATTACTAGTGTTTATAAGATTTTGGCTAATCTTGCTAATCGTTTAAGTGCTTCTGTCGACAATTTCCAACACTTAAGAGGCTTTTTTTACTGGAAGGTGAATTCTTGACCAAGCTCTGATGGCTAATAAAGCTATTGAGGAGTACAGATCGAAGAACTTGGAGGGTGTTCTGTCAAAGCTTGACTTTGAGAAAGTGTATGACCATGTGGATTGGAATTTTTTGGATAGAGTAATGATCATGAAAGGATTTGGTTATAAATGAAGAATGTGGATGTGGGGGTGTGTTAGAAACGTTAAGTACTCCATTCTCATCAATGGAACCTCAAAAGGGTTGATTCAAGCTTCTAGGGTTCTAAGACAAGGGGACCCTTTGTCTCCATTTCCTACTCGTGGTGGATGTCTTAAATTGGATGATAAGTAAAGGTGTTGATGGAAACATTATTGAGCCTTTTAAGATTGGTAGAGATGAGAAGTAGTCTTACCGCACCTTCAATTGGTTGATGATACAATGTTATTTTGTTCTGGAAAAGAGGAGTCTTTCCACATTCTCAAACATATGGTTGAGTTCTTTGAAGAGATGTCGGGGCTGAAAATCAATAGAAGCAAGTGCCCTATTTTTGGCGTTAATTCTAATCAGCTAATTTATAGAGGTGGGCAAAGGTGTTTGATTATGGGGTGGGTTCTTTTCCATCTTTTTACCTTGGGCTCCCTCTTGGGGGTAATTCGAGATTTGTGTCCTTTTGGAACCCTATATATGAGAAAATTCGTAAGAGATTGGTGGTGCGAAAGAAAGGTTATTCTCTAAAGCTGACAGATTAACTCTAATTAAATTCGTGTTGACTGGTATCCCGGTGTATTATCTTTCTCTGTTCAGGGCCGAGCTTGGTGTGTTCCATTGAAAAATGCATGAGAGATTTTTTGTGGGAGGGGTGGGTGAGGGTCATGAATCCCATCTGGTTAGTTGGGAGGTGGTGGGGCGACCCGTTAGTCAGGGGGACTAGGGATTGGTAACCTTAGAATTTGTAACAGAGCTTTGTTGGCAAAGTGGCTTTGGTGCTTCCATCTTGAATCCGATTTTCTTTGGCATAGGATTATTGTGAGCAAGCATGGTCCCCATCCTTTTGAGTGGATGTCGATATGGGTTAAAGGCACTTTTTGAAATCCTTGGAAGGATATTTCTTTCGAGCTCCCTTCTTTTTAGCGATTTACTTGTTTTATGGGGGATGGTAAGGACACTTACTTTTGGGAGGATCAATGGGTGGGGGATAATCTCCTTTGTTCGATTTATCCACATTCTATCCTTCTTAGTTAGAGGTTCAATCTCTATTTGGCGAAACTAAGCAAGAGCTTCTTCATCTGCCACTTCTTAAAGAAGAACTGTGACAAGGGATGACTTTGAAGCATCATCACGGATAAGAGCGTCCTCAAGAGCTAATTCGGGCACTGTATGCAAGTGAGTTGCAGCCTACAATCCAAACTGAGGATGGGTTTTTGTAGTTTGCTCACCCTCGTGGGATCACGACCCTTTGTCCCGGCCATTGTAGCACGTCTGTTGCCCAGGACATAGGGGGCATGATGACTTGACGTCATCCTCACCTTCCACCGGCAGTCTGCTCAAGATTCCAACTTTAACGGTTGGTAACTAAACACGAGGGTTACGCTCGTTGCTGAACTTAACCCAACACCTTACAGCATGAGCTGACGACAACCATGCACCACCTGTGTCTGTGTTCTCGAAGGCACCCCTCTTTCAAGAGGATTCACGACATGTCAAGCCTTGGTAAGGTTCATTGCTTTTTTTTTTTATTAAACCACATGCTCCACCGCTTGTGTGGATCCTTGTCAATTCCTTTGTGTTTTATTCGAGTATGGATTCTAAAAAAGACAAGACCCATAAAAATTCAATTCCTTCTCAAATATCCTCTTCCAAAAACTATACTATTTCAAATCTCTTGGTGAGATCTGAGAATTATGCGTCTTTCTCTTTCGAGTTTTGTCGTAATTTGACCAATAGGGAAACAACGAAGGTGGTTTCTCTTCTCTCCTTGCTTGAGGGGTGCTTGTTTAGAGAGAGGAGAAGGGATGTTTGTGTTTGGAATTCTAATTCTAGTCGGGTGTTCTCTTGTAAGTCTCTGTTTAGTCTGTTGTTGGATCCCGCCACCCCTAAGGAGTCGGCTTTTGATGTGGTATGGAGGATAAGGTTCCTAAAAAAGTTAGGTTCTTATCTCGCAAGTCTTGCTTGGTTAGGTTAATACTTGATAGGTTTGTTAGGAGGAGGACTTCGCTTGTCAAACCTTTTTGTTGCATGCTGTGTTGGAAGGCAAATGAAGTCTTGATCATCTTTTTTGGGATTGCCAGTTTGCGAGGGTCTTGTGGTGTTCCTTCCTTTAGGGGTTTAGTGTTAGCTTTTCTGGCATGTGGAGTGTTAGAGCGACGATGGAGAAGATCCTCCTCCATCCATGCCTTTCAAAGATAAAAGGAGGTTTTTTATGGCTTCCTGGGGTGTGTGTGGTTATTTGGGATATTTGGGGAGAGAAGAATGATAGGGTCTTTTGGGGTAGAGAGAGGGGCATCGTGAGATTTGGTCCTTGGTTAGATTTGATGTGTCCTTTTGGGCTTCGATTTTGAAGTTCTTTTGTAACTATTCCAAAGGCAATATTTTACTTAGTTGATCCCCTTTTTTTAATTGGAGTGGTTTTGGTGGGCTGGTTTCTTTTGCATGTCCTTGTATTTTTTTCATTTTTTCTCAATGAAAGTCGTCGATTTCATAAAAAAAGGTTGTTTTCCAATTATAACATTCTTGCAGTTTTCTTCCTTGCGAACTTTAGAAGACATGTCATTAATAGATGGAAGAGAGGTTTTCCCAAGTATTCAGACTTCTAACCTCATCACATTGAACATTGAGGCCAACAAGAATCTTGTAACTATGACTGTCTTCTACAATTTTCCTGCAGTGCTTTTGATCATCTGTAGACTTCCACTCGGATGCATCAAAGAGATTCAGGTCTTGCCAAATGCTTTTTGGGAGTGAAAGTATTGTGTCGACTAACGGATACCATCTTAAATCACCAATTCAACACAAAAGCTTAAGCTTATGGGTAAATTTAATATGATATCTAATGTTGTCCCTCACTTGTGGGCTTGAAATATGAAGAAAGACTCAACAAGTAAAAATCAATATTAAATGGGGAGGAAACATCAATGCAAAAGCTTGAATCCAGGATATTCTAAAGCAACTTGTTCCTGATACCATGCCAAAATAATATAATTCTTGTATATTTCACAATGAGAGGAGTTTTTTCAAATGGAAGAACAACCTATTACAAAGAAGGAAAAAATAAATTTGACAAATATAATACAACCAATACAATAAAATATAACAGAAAGGAAGTACTCAACAATGATCCTTCTTCAGACTTCCCCATTCCACCCACTAACTGTGGTTCCCCCTTCTCCATCTCCAAATTAACACCGGAAACCATACTTCCACACACAAGTTCTTTTCCTTTTTTTACCCTTCCTACTATGCCAATACAATAGGTGGTCTACCATTACTCTCCACTTTAAGAACACCTTGTACTCAAGGTGACGGTTTGAAAATTGTTGCTTGGAGTTGTCAAATAGCTCCCACGTGGCTCCATGACTTGGCAATCTTTTCCAACCTACTAAATCTTCCCACACTTTAGTTGAAGGATTCTCCTGATAGCCAAAAATTTCATCAAGCCATTCATGTGTTTTAGATAAGTAGGGAAGCATAGGCCGTATCTCATGATGTTGTCCAAGTGACTTCTCCCGTTGGGACACTTAAAAGATAGGGTGGATTGTAGCTTCTGGTGCCAACTCCAGTTTATAAGCTACTGCTTTAACCTTATCCAGCACCTGGTATGGCCCAAAAAGCTTTGGAGATCAGCTTCTCATTTCCTAGCTGCCTCAAGGAAGACTGTCCATAATGCTGTATTTTCAAAAATACCCAATCGTCCACTTGAAACTCCACATCACGACTCTTTTGATCAGCATATTTCTTTATCCTCTTTTGTGAACTCTAGCTGTTCCATCAACACCCTCAATGCTACATCACGGTCTTTAACTGGTGATCTTGAGTAGAATTTGAAGTCATAGAATCACCATACAAAGGAGGTGGTAAGCGACCATAGACTGTGTGAAGCGGAGTAACGCCAATAGAGAACTGTACATAGTATTGTACCAGTATGCAGCACAGTGCAGCTATGGTATCCACTCCTCTGGTCTTTTTCCACAGAAGCATCGTAAATAAGCTTCAACACTCCAATTAACAACTTCCTTGTGTCCAACAGACTGAGGATGACCCACCAAACTCCTATTGAATTGGGCATTGGCCAAAAGTCTCTTGCCATAAATGACTTAAGAACACTTCATGACAATTACCAGAGTTAGCTTGGCTCAATGGTATTGACATGACTTCCATCTTAAAAGATCAGATATTCAATATCCCATCCCATATGTTATACACAAAAAACACTTCATGACAATCAGACACTATAGAAGTAGGATACTTGTGCAGCCTCATAACTTCTTTGACAAAAACTCCGGCCACTGATTTTGCAAGTGCAATGAAATAGGCATATTTGCTTAATTTGTCGAGTACTACAAATATCATGTCATATCTTTCTGCCTTGGTTAAGCCTTCAATGAAATCCATTGAAATATCATTCCAAATAGTATTGGGGTTTAGGAATCTCCAACGACATTAACAATCCTGCTGGTGGAAGAGCCAATGTCTTGTTCTTTTGACAACTACACTCTTCAACATGTTTCTTCTCATTTGATTTCATTTCTTTCCAATACAGCTCTCCTGTCAACCTTTTCTACGTTTGTAAAAAGCCCCAATGTCCTTCAAAAACTGAGTCATGTTAGGTATGTAAAACTATCGGTATCAAAGTAGAAGTCTTGGATAATACCCACCAGGAATTGTACTTCAATATGCCTTGCTGCATTGTGAACTTTGGAACACTTTCAGCATCTTCTTTTAGCTTGTTAATTATCTCCAACAACTTAGGATCCTTCTCCACTTCAGCTTTGATTACCTGCACATCGCAATGTAGGAGCTGACAAGTGAGCTAGATATACAGTAGGAGGTACTCAGAGACAAAGCAACAGCAGGTTTATTTTCAGGCCCCGGCTAACAAACCACTTCAAAATCACAGCCTAACAACTTTGGCCCTGTTTGGTAACTATTTCTTTCTGGTTTTGTTTTTGAAAATTAAGCATATTGTTTCCATGTCTTACAATGATTTGCATATTTCTTAAATATAGTTGATTTTTTAGCCAAATTTAAAAAACAAAAACAACTTTTTGAAAGCTATTATTTTTAGTTTTCAAAATTTGGCTTGGTTTTGTTAAACCATTGGTAGAATGTAGATAACAAAGAAGAAAGTTGGAAGTGGAAATAGTGTATCTTAATTTTCAAAAAAATAAAAAAAAAAGATTACCAGACTGCCAAACATGGCCTTAACTATCCATTTTTGATGTTGTGGTTGTCTAACCCTTTGATCTAATAAGAATTTCAATGCCTTTTGATCTGTTTTTACTACAAACCTTCTCCCCAACAAATAAGGCCTCCAACGTAGAACTGCCTACGACCATAAGCTTCCTCTCATAAACCGGTTTAGCACGATCATGCATAGATAATGTATGACCATAGAAGCAATCCACGTTTGTTGTTGTACTAACACACTCCTACTTCTGTAACTACAGCCATAGGTTCGCTCTCATAAACTGGACTTAAAAATGGGAAGTAAAAATAATGTAATATTACTCCTCTACATCATTGAACCAAATACAAGGTCTTCTTATATAGAGAAAGATCAACAAATAAGGAAAGAATAAAAAGGAAAAAATAGACATAGATAAAAAGAATAATCTTATAATTTCTGATTTGGTTCAATAGGGGTTTCTACCGTCCGACAACCAAGTAAGCCCGTCTCTTGAAGCAAATCGATAACATATTTTCTTTGATTAACAAAAATCCCTTTCTTAGACCTTGCAATTTCCATCCTTAAAAGATATTTTAAGGCTCCCAAGTCTTTTATTTCAAACTCACTCGCTACCTTGTTCTTAAGATCAACTAAACCTTCATCATTTCTTGTAAGAACAATGTCATCAACATAGACAATTAAAATAGCAGTTTTATTATTCTCAGAGTGTTTATAGAAGATTGTATGATCTGCTTGACTTTGTTGGACCCCTAACTGGTGCCCTAACTAGTGATTGTCTTTCCAAAGCGTTCAAACCATGCTCTTAGAGACTGTTTAAGACAATATTTAATGATTTCTTTAATCTGCAAACTTTGTTAGTTTCCAGTTCCATTTCAAATCCTGGCTGTAAACACATAAACACTTTTCTTCTAAATCACTATGGAGAAAAAAATTCTTAACGTCTAATTAATGAAGAGGTCAATCCAATTAGCCGTAAGAGACAAAAGGACTCTGATTGAGTTGATTTTTGCAATCGGAGAAAAAGTCTCCTGGTAATCGATTCCATAGGTTTGAATAAAGCCTTTAGCTACTAGTTTGGCCTTGTATCTTTCAATACTACCATAACATCACACTTTACTCTAAACACCCATTTACACCCCCACAAGCTTCTGATCTTTTGTTGATTTTGTTATTTCCCAAATTCCACTTTGCCTTAGAGGATTCATTTCTTCCATAACTGCTAGTTTCCAATTTGGATCATCTAGAGCTTCTTGTATATTCCTAGGAACAAATAAGTTATGCCATAGTTATGTGAAATTTTCCTTTCAAGTTATGTTAAGAGTCCGTTACTTGTGCAATTACAACAGATTGTGGAGAGAAAAGTGTTTTGACCCATTATACCGAAGTCCTATTTTTATAAGGCTATCACAGTAGTCATTTTAAGTGTGTTTATCATTAAATCTAGAATTTATTTCCCTCATTTTGTGGAATTTCTCCAACAGGTTTTGCTGTTTGTTTCTTCTTGCGTTTCTGGGGATCCTTTACCCATACAATCGAGGATCACTATTCACTTCCATTATTTTGATCTATTCTCTTACATCTGCGGTATCTGGGTATGTATCTGCTTCTTTCCACTGCCAGTTTGCCGAGATTGGATGGGTAAATTTTCCTTCTCTGTGTTAAACTCTGATATAATTTTTTGCCATATTCTTTTAATGACATGTGATCTTTTGCCATTTCCTTCTCTCTTTTGATTTCAACTTTGTATTTGCAGGAGAGAAGTGTTATTTTATCCGGGATTCTGTATTTGGGGCCATCATTCGTCATAATTTCTATCCTAAATATCATTGCTATATCTAATGGAACTACTGCAGCATTGCCTATCGGCACCATCATAGTGATTCTGCTCATATATGTTTTTATCAGCCTCCCATTGCTTGTATTTGGTGGTATAATAGGACACCGCTTTAGATCTGAGTTTCAAGCGCCTTGCGCCACCAAGCGAAACCCACGAGAGATTCCTCCTCTGGCTTGGTTCAGAAAACTTCCATGTCAAATGTTCATTAGTGGTCTGCTGTCATTCAGTGCGGTTGTTCTTGAATTACATCACTTGTATGCAAGCATGTGGGGATTCAAAATTTTCACTCTTCCTAGCATTTTGTTCATCACATTCATCATCCTTATCATACTCACTGCAATCTTAAGCGTCGGTTTAACTTACATTCAGCTATCAGTTGAAGATCATCAATGGTGGTGGAGGTATCTACTACTTATGTCCAACCTTCATGATGCATGTTTGTTCTTTTTGAGATTGTCATCCATTTTATAATTACCGCCTTTTTGACTTTTCAGATCTGTGTTCTCCGGTGGTTCAGCTGCCATTTTTATGTTTGGATATTGCATATACTTCTACGCCAGATCAAATATGAATGGTTTCTTGCAGCTATGCTTCTTCGTAGGGTATAATGCTTGTATATGCTACGCATTCTTCCTGATGCTAGGAGTTATAAGTTTTCGTGTTTCCTTGATTTTTGTTCGTCGTATTTACGATGCTGTCAAAAGTGAATGAATTCATTTGATGATGTCTTCATTTCTATCATCATAATGAGGGAAGAAGGAAGCAGTAATTGGCTAACTTTCGTAGGACCACGATGATTGTGAAGATGTTTTCATCCACTTGAAGAAATTCATGGTAAGTAAGAAAGCAAAGATGTTAGTAATTGAGTAGATCGTCCTTTCTTTGGCTTGTAGGAAAAAAAAACTGTTAGACAAAGAATCAAAGTGAACAAGATTTTGCATTGTTCTTTATTTGGAACAATATTAATTCTTATGATTTTGAACTCTCCGAATGGTTGAATGAATATCCATCCATGGATTAAGATGCATGAAATAATTCCACCATTTTTTTGAAAGAATAATTCCACCATGTTCCTTTTTGTATATTTCATATCAATTATTTGCATAAGCTTTTTTTTATTTGATGAATATCAAATTAGTCAGCAGATTTGAAACTACAAGCTCCAAGTCGTATGCTCGTGTTTCAATTATAAAAGGAAAATTGCTGATGTATGTTTCTAGATGTGAAAAAAATATCATCCTTGATATACTATATTGTTTGGGTCATTTTGATTGAATTGTTTGAAAAATGGGAATTGAAATAAGACTAAGATCACAGGAAATTGGGATGAGAATAAGATTGAAATTAAGGAGTCTAAAAATAATAAGTTTGAGAATAAAATTTCTTGGAATTAAGTGGATATATTTAGTGGTGTATGAGAATATATTAAGAATGTATCCGAATACATTCTTTTTGTATTCTATTTGTAAAACTAATTATGAAAATTCTATAAATTTTTAGTATAATAATTGATAAACAATAAATCCAATCCAAAAATTTGAAAAAGTTAATTATTTAGCAATCAATAATAACATTAACTAAGTTATTAATCACAAGTATTTGTATAATGAGTAATTTTATGGGTAAATTTGATGATCATGATGTAAATAAAGTGATTAATAAATTTTATTTAATTAGTGATAAACTAGTTATAATCATGGAGTCTTTTCATAAATATAAAAAAACGGCAAAGTATTTACACTATATAGAACAATTTTGAAAATGGAAAAAGCCTAGAGACCCATCGTGTAAAATACCAAAAATGTTCCGTCAACAATGTGCGTAATATATTTGGTAACGCGATTTAGTACACGATCGTTTAAATTTGTTTTTTCAATTCTATAGTTTAATTTGATTACATGATCGTTTAATTAATTGGGTTACAAGATTTTTTAGATTTGTTTACACACGATCGTTTAGATTTGAAATATTTGGGCTTCCAAATCTAAACGATTTTTTTTTTCAAAATTTGGTATAAACGATTTTTTTCAATATTTTTTATACACAGTCTTTTAGTTTTGGTTATCCTAATTTAAATGTCTAACCAATTTTTTCAAGATTCTTTAATTTGATTACCTAATCTAAATGTAAAAAGGAAAAGAAGAGGACGATAGGATGCATGTAGTGGATGAAAAAAAAATGGAAAAAGAAAAAAGAGAAAGAAAGACATGCACGTACCCAAAAAAAGAGAGAAAAAAGGAGAGAAAAACAAGAAAAATGTTAGAAAGAAATAGATTTGGTTCCCCAAATCTAAAAAAGAAAGATGGAAGAAATCACATGAAGAGTACAGAAGGGCAAATCAAAAATGACAGAGAAGAGAAAAAGATGGAAGGGCAAATCTGGAATATTTAAAAATGGCTAAATTTATGGGCTTTGTTACCCGGGCCGTAAATATTTCAGTAGTTTGTTATATTTAAGAAAGTTTCCCTATAATTATTAAGAAATAAATTGATATTATATTAATTGTATTGATCATGGATAGTTTTATTGCATCGATTCTTTATAGTTTATTTAAAAATAAGTACGAGTATTCATATGTGTATATATAAACTAATTTATTAAATTAAAATAAAAGAAAGTATATATATTAATTTATTAAATTGGAGGTATTTAAATTTAAAGAAGTTTTCATAAATATAACGTGTAACAAAATCCATGAAGATAACCATTTTTTAAATATTTTAGGTTTTCTCTTTCGTCTTTCTTCCCTCTTCGTCTTTTACATCGTCTTTCTTTTTCCTTTTTTTTTCTTTCCGTCTTCATCTGTTCTATCGTCTTTCATTCTTTTTTTTTTTCTAAGATCGTGTATCAAATATAAAAGATATATTTTTTTTCAATTGGTTGTTCAAAATCGTGTACTAAATATAAAAAACTGAAAAAAAAAACGTCGTTTAGATTTGAATGGCCAAATTTAAACGATCATATACAACAAAAATAGCCAAATCTAAACGATCATGTACAAAAAAAATCCTAAAAAATCGTTTAGATTGGGGTTACCAAATCTAAATAATCGTGTACAAAAAGAATAAATGATCATGTAGACGCAAATCTAAACAATTGTGTAGCAAAAGAATCTTACAAAAAAATCGTTTAACCAATCTAAACGATCGTGTACCAAATCTTGAAAAAAAATCGTATACCAAATCTTGAAAAAAAAAATTTATATTTAGCTATCAAAATCTAAATGATCAATTCTAAATAATCGTGTAACTAAATATAAACAATCATATAACAAAATTAAACGATCGTGTACAGATAATTTAAAAAATAAATCATTTAAATTTGGCTATCTAAATCTAAACGATTGTGTACCAAACAATCATCAAATATAAACGGTCGTATACCAAATATTTTACGCGTGTTGTTGACAGTGTAGTTGATAAGACATTTTTAGTATTTTCCATGGTGAGTCTGTGGGTTTTTTCCCGTTTTTGAAATTGTTTATACAGTGTAAATATTTTATCGCTTTGTTATATTTTTTAAAATACTCCTTAATTTATACACTATTGTTATAAATAACACCAAAAAGAAATTATCTACAAAACATAACGAAAAGATTTAAATGAGAGATACAAAGAACTTGAAGAATCTTGCTATATTTTGTAAATAGTTTCAATGTTTTGATATTTTTGAAAACGTTCCTTTTATAAATTAAAAATTAATTTTTATGTAATTAATTTAAAATTATTAATTTTAATAATATATAAAAATAAAAATAATTAATTTAAAATAATTAATTTTAATAATATATAAAATAAAAAAATAAAGAAATGTATTAAAAGAGGAAAGAGATTTCATGTAATTAATTTAAAATAATTAATTTTAATAATATATAAAATAAAAAACAAATAAATGTATTAAAGGAGAGGAGATTTCATGTAATTAATTTTAATAATATATAAAATAAAAGATAATGATACAACGAAATAAATTGTTCCTTCTAATATTAAATATGTGAATGAATCTTTCGATTCATTGGGTGTCAAAGACTCTTAAAGCTTTAAAGGTTGCTAACTCTTTAACATGGGTTGGAAGTTTAGTTTGGAAGTAACTCATTTAACGTTCCAGCTAATCATTACCACTTGTAATATACTTATCATTGTCATTTTTTAGCAAATTCATTATTGCTTAAAGATCTCCTTTAAACCAACTTTATAGTTGTCATCTCGAGCATATTTAAACACTAGGATTGTAACAGTTTCAATTGGATTAAATATGAACTTGTGTAGAATGATGCTCTTTGTTTATAGTGTCGTCAATGAATCATCAAGAACACAAGAAACGATTGGATGTTGGATACCAAAATGTTAAGAAACCCTTCAATGTCGAATCTAAGAACCGTATTGCAAAAACAAGATCCAAAAAAGTCAACCCAAGAACCTCAAGACCAATTTGATCTTAACCTTTGATAGGCTAGAAAACAAGTTAGTTAGATGATCTAATAAGATTCTTTGAAACTCTGATGGATCTTTGATCTTCAAAGCACTTCCCAAGTAAGATAGATCATTAATCCACACGAAGTGCTTCAAAAATTCATCTATCACCATAAGAACACACGAGAAATAAAGAATAAAAACTAGCTTTCAAGGTTTAAAAACCAACATTCTACATATCTGAATCTTCCTCTCCATTCTTCATTGATCAAATCTTTCAAACTTGATGCTACACTTTGTTTTGAATGTATTTACATAATTAGAGGATTTTTGGGAATATTATTCTTATGAAATATTCTTTCATTCAGTGTCTTTTAATTTGGTATACAAACTAACAGAATGAATCATGAGAAATGCAGGGAACATAACAGGAAAGAACATTTTCAATAATTAACAACGGGGTTTTAATTGAGTATTTAACAATGGAGTTTTAATTTATTGGAATTTATGTCCTAAAACTCGTAGTTTATTATTCAAAACTATATTCTATTCAATAAAGTTGTTATTGAGAATTTGTTAGTAAAATTGAATATATAATCTTGAATCTACTAAACTAATGTCATGAGGCTATCTTGAGTAAACTTGAATTTTATGTAGAGATATAAACATGGATCAAGTTCGAGCATATCGCCTAAATGGTCTATAGTATATAAATAAAGGTTGGGTGCCTTATTCTAGGAACACTATGAATGTGGCCTACTTTGTAGCTAGTACAAACGATATGATCCTTAATCATTTATGTAGAGACATAAAAGTGAGGACATCTTATATGTAAAGAGTTTACATAAGACTGAACCATGAAAAGTCACTTTTACGTTAGAACGCCGTTTATTATTTAAAATTGATTATTTTGATTAATTTTCACACAAGATTATTCTTAGATCTACATAGGTGGGGCAACTCATTAGCGCTGGTCCAATAAGCTTCCCATTTCAGAGGGTAAGACTGAGTGGATAGTTGGGAACATATAAGGTGCAAGGCAAAATTTACTCAAACTCGCTTTTGGGTTAGTAGATATGTTGTTCCTTTAATGACTAAATTCAAATCTTGAACAAGGGCCCCATCCTCTCATTGGCTCGAGAGGGATTCGATTTATAGGTTGCACCTTAAACCAATTGTTCAGTAGTAGATTAGTGGGACTTAAGAAGTAAGATGTAGTATCAAGTGTAAAACGATATTTTGACCCAGTCAAGGTTACGAACAACCTATTAAGGATTAACTTAACAATCATGGTTATATCAGATGAACACAAATATATCTACAATGAGGGGAGTGCAACTACGAGACTTTAGTGGAATAACTCGTCAGTTAACGAATATTGATTAGCAGGGATTTAGGCTCCAAGGACATGGTCTCTACCTGAAAAGTAGGAAAACATTTTAAAGAGTGTGAGCTAAATGAGCCCAGTGAGTGATAGTTTTTCTATATAACTTTTTAGAATAGTGATTCATAAATCCTTTAAAAGATTAAACGATAAATAATAACATGAAAGCTTGAACTTTAAAGCATTTAGGAAACAATAACATAAATCCTTGTTTTTCCTACTTGAAAGCCAAGTATCTACTACTGGGAGGTGGTAGAGATTACTCGATACCAATTCAAACCTCATATATGGGCATCCTCAATCCCTGTTCTTGGGAAGTAGGCATCCCTAGCTCCAATCCTAAAGATAAGGCTCCTTACCTGAATTCTTCAACGCTCTGTTAGCGGATAATTTGAGACATCTTGATTCCAAGAAAAACATTTATAAAACCATAACCTTAAGCTTCCTTAAACAAACCTCTTTGCATAAAGAGCCTTTAAATCTCCTAATACTCGATCAACTCATTTTTCGAACCTTAAACATTCCTCAGTAAACAATATTCTTGAATAAATACTTTAAACAATAACATGCTTGAAAATCATTCATAAAATAGCTTAAACATTTAAGATAAATTATTCATGACAATAGCTTAAGAACATGCTTGAAATCACTTTAATAAATCCATTTTTCATTCACAGATACAAGCTCAAGTCCGTTTATAAATTTTTCCGATCTCTTCTTGATCTGAAATAATGGTAGAATAATCCATTTAACTTCCCTTAACTAAGAAAATATCAAAAGTGTACTTAGAAATTTCCAAAAACCACCAAAAAGGCTGAAAAACATGTCTTGACACATGTTAGCACACAGGGGGTGGGCAGCAGGCATTGGTTTTGTGTGCTGGGTGTCACGAGCATACTTGTCCAAGGTGTTGTTTACCTATGACCGCATGCTCGAATACCCCTAAATCGCTTTGTCTTTACGTCTTATAAGTAGTCTAGGTTATTTCTTTCATTTTCGTGTCGCCGAGCCACAGTGTGACATTTTGGCTTTTTCATATGCAAGCTTGCCAAGGCCAAAAATCTCAATATGTACTATAGGGGGTACCTGAGTAGTCTAACCCTCGCCCAAGCTTTGTCGCACTCTTTGCAAGCTAAGCTATTTTCTTTGCAATTGACAGTCTTCAATGCTTTCTTTTATGATGTTTTCAACAATTTACTTTCTCTCTCCCATTTTATAAAAACATTTTCCCGAGAATGCGGAGGGAGGCTACATCATACCGTGAGTTTGTTCGCGGATTTTGAATATTGAACGACTGACTTGTTGACCGAGCAGAACAAGTACCGCACAATCCATCGGGCCAAATCGACTAATTGACAGTAAGATTGAAGTATGTCATCGGCGAATCCATCGGGCAAGGCCTAGAAAGACTGACTAGTAGAGCTAGAAGAGCACTACCTAGCTGAAGTTCCTGACTCCATCCGCTTCTTGGAGTCCCGTCTCAAAGAGATTGTTGAGAAAACTGACACAATCGATGCGATAGCTAGTCGTGTTAAAGGATTACCAATACAAGAGTTGTTGGCAAGAGTCGACACTCTAGAAGGAAACGTTGGAAGAACTGTTAACTACGAATATAGGGACAGTTCATCGGGCTTTGTTGCCCACATGGAAGAACGTGTCAATGAGCTAGATAGCTCTCATAAGACACTCTTAGAGATGATAAACGACATGTTGGAGGATTTTTGAGCCACCCTCGATGTCGTCAGAAATGAAATCGCAGATGTGAACGTGAGAATGAATCTCACAGTGCAAGCAATAGCAAACCAAGCTCCAGCTGGAGCAGCAATTTCGGTTAGCAGAGTAAAGATCCCAGAACCAAAGCCCTTCTGTGGGGCAAGAGATGCAAGGGCCCTGGAGAACTACATTTTTGACCTCGAACAGTACTTTAGGGCCACAAACACAATTACTGAAGAAGCCAAAGTTACACTGGTGACGATGCATCTATCCGAGGATGCCAAGTTATGGTGGAGATCCCGATATGTGAACATGCAAGAAGGACGTACGATAGATACTTGGGATGCCTTGAAGAAAGAACTCCGCTCACAATTCTTCCCTGAAAATATTGAGATTTTGGCTCGACAAAAGTTGCGTGAGCTGAAACACACCGGTAGTATTCGAGAGTACGTGAAACAGTTTGCGGGCTTGATGTTAGACATTCACGATATGTGGGAGAAAGACAAAGTCTTCTGTTTTGTCGAATGGCTGAAACTGTGGGCCAAGACCAAGTTATATGAACAAAGGGTCCAAGACCTCACGTCAGCGTATGCAGTAGCCGAACGGTTGTTTGATCTGATCAGTGACTTTCAAGATGTGAGACGTCACCAAAGTTCCTTACTTGGAAGGAATAGGAATAGTCGCTCGAGTTCTCCTAAAGCTGTCGGGGGAGATAAACGTTCTGGTAAAGACCACAGACCTTACCAATCAAACACAGAGAACACATGACGAAGGCCGAATAATCGAAGCCTACCCAAGCATCCTCTCAATTGTTTCATATGTGAGGGGCCACATCTAAGAAGAGAATGTTCGAATAAAGTCGACTTCCATGCTTTTTCAGGCCTCATTAATCTCGGATTCAGACGATAAGTCAAATCAAGCCAAAGGTGAAATCAACCAAATAGAAGGATGCGAGAAGCCTAGAATAGGGGCCATAAAGTATCTGTCGTCTCTCCAGAAAAAGTCAGGGGAGAGAAACGCACCAACGGAAAGGGGCTTATTGTATGTTGACACCTGGATCAACAAAAAACAAACTAAGAGCACTATGATTGATTCCAGTGCAACCCATAACTTTATAACAGAGGCAGAAGCCAGACGCCTAAGGCTCCGTTGGGAGAAAGATTCAAGAAGAATGAAGGTCGTGAATTTTATTCCCCTACCTATCGTCGAACTAGTGAAACGAACGACGATAAAGTTGGGAGGATGGAAAGACCCCGTAGACTTTTTGGTTGTAAAGATGGACGACTTTGATGTAGTGCTGGGAATGGAGTTCCTCCTTGAACATCAAGTTATACCAATGCCCTCAGTCAAATGTCTAGTGATTACCGGATCTTTCCCCATAGTAGTGCAAGCAGATATTTGTCAGTCTAACAAATTTAAAATGATGTTGACCATGCAACTAGATAAGAATCTCGCCTAAGAGGAACTACCATTTGTGGAGATCCCGCTTGGGGCGTTGGGAAAAATGGAGGAGACAGTCCCCAAAGACACTCTGTGTGTCCCTCAGAAGTACCATGGTGGGATGCCTAAAAGTTGGCCCAAGTCCTTGTCGATGCGAAGGATGACCGACCATGGGATAGAATTGCTACCAGAGGTAAAAGCGCCTGCGAAGAATGCTTATCACACGACGTCACCAGAGTTAGCTGTACTTCGAAAACAGTCGAAGATTTTATCGGGTACAAGATTTAGTAGATCTGTACAAGCTCCATGGGGAGCCCCAGTCCTTTCTTTAAAGAAGAAGGATAGAAGCCTACGACGGTGTATTGACCATTGTATCTAGAATAAATTCATAGTTTGTTGCAACTATCAACTTCTCATGTCCACCAACCTTTTTAACCGCCCATGTGGGGTGAAATATTTCTCGAAGTCAGGCATTCATCCAAGGCACTGTCTAGTAAGAGCAACAAAGGCAAAGGGACTCCAAGCAACTTGTGTCATGGGACTTAGAGCATACGAGTTCCTCGTGGTGCCATTTAACCTTGCCGATGCCAAGGGAGGAAAGTGTTGTTCTGTGTAGAGACAGATAAATCTGCTGGGTCATGTGGTGGAGTTTCACCAGATTGAGGGGAGGAAGAAGAAGATTACAGCAACGTCTGACGAGAGAATACCAAAATCAGTCATAGAGTTACGCTCATGCCCCGAACTGGCCAATAGTAACGGGCAGTTCACAGATGGATTCTTACAAAGATGAGCAAGCTCGATGACTAAGTTGTTGGAAGAAGAAGACATTCAGTGGGGTGGGAACCTCGAGTGTCAATCCGCCTTTGATGGTCCGAAGTAAGCCACAATTGAGGGGCTAAGTCTTAGGGTCGCCAATGCGATCAAGCCTCTCAAGGTTGAGGCCAAGCAATTCAATTGTATGTTTGAAGAATATCTGCATCATTTTTTTTATGGCAGACAAGGGAATTGGGCTCAGCTGTTGAATGTAGCCCAGTTCGGACACAACACTAAGACAGATTCGTTGATCAGAATTATTCAGTTTGAGATTAAGGGTAATAGACATTTTGTATTGCCGCCGCTTGCTGATGGCCCTTATATAGAAGACGACCCTCAAGTTCACAAAGTTGAAGAGGAATGGGAACAGATGGCTGACATCACTCGAGTGTGCCTAGAAGAAGCTTCGAGGCCGATGGAGGAGAGGGTAGATTAAAAGCGATGCCCTTTTGAGTTTGAGTGGATGACCAAGTTTTCGATCAACAGTGCATCAACGTCGTACAATTATCTGTCAACCTGGAACAGGAGGAAGATAGAGAAGTCAAGGAAGTCCTTGCTAATGGGGAAAGGACTGGTAGAAGGCCCATGAGGGAGATACATAAATTCCTGGTGAAGTGGAAGAAGCCTTTGTGCAGGTAACAAGCGGAGAACATGTTGAAGACCTTGAAGTGTGGACGCAGAAGACCGAAGAGCTTCAGCTTCACCAATTGACGAGGATGTCAACCGTTTAAGTGGGCGAGAATGTCACGGACATACTTGTCCAAGTGTTGTTTACCTATGGTCGTATGCCCGAATACCCCTAAATCCCTTTGTCTTTATGTCTTATAAGTAGTCTAGGTTATTTCTTTCATTTTCATGTCGCCGAGCCACAGTGTGACATTTCGGCTTTTTCATATACAAGCCTACCATGGCCAAAAATCTCAATATGTACTACAGGGGGTATCTGAGTAGTCTAACCCCCGTCCAAGCCTTGTCGTACTCTTTACAAGCTAAGCTATTTTCTTTGCAATTGACAGTCTTCAATGCTTTCTTTTATGATGTTTTTAACAATTTACTTTCTCTCTCCCATTTTATAAAAACATTTTCCCGAGAATGTGGAGGGGGGCTACATCATACCGTGAGTTTGTCCGCGGATTTTGAATATTGAATGACTAACTTGTTGATCAAGCAGAACAAGTGCCGCACAATCGTGTTTGAAAGGTAACGATTGTGACACTGGGCATGCCTGCATGCTAACCTCATGCACAAGCACGTCGAGTGCCTCACTTGGCTGCGTGTCTGGCGTCCTACGTAGCCTATTGCACGTAGGGCTTGCCGCGTGCCTCCTTGGCCGCACGCGCCTTGCGTACAAGTCGTGTGTCCAATGCCATCCTCAACGCACACTGACCTCCATGATCATCCATCTTGCCTAACTTACCTTGTCATTCGGCTACCCACCAACTTGTCCAGAAACTTATTTCTCATACATAAACATAACACATGTTTGACAACTCATAACTAAAAGTTCACAACTCTTTTGAAGAAATTTCCTTCTAACAAGTTGCTTAAAAATATCTTAAATTTCTTACATCAAAATTTCGGCTTACAATTCCAAAGGATGAGCTTTGTAGCCTTCTAGAAGTGCGTCTTGCTCATATTTACTCGAGAATTGACCTTCTTCACTGTCTTCAACTCAAACTCAATCCCGCTTGCTCAAAATCATTTGGCAGCTCCAATCTAAAAATTAAACTCAATATTTAATCTTTTAAGAATAATTTCGGCAAACATGCATGAGTGGTTTGGAAGCAATGTCCATATGAAGTGACTTTTTTATACTGGATCCTGCACGAACCTTTATTGACACCACCTACTAGCCAAAATCTAAATTAAGCATACAAGGGCACCTATAAAGCACTTCACCGACTCCACCTCTTCATCATCTCTCCTAACCAAAATGGCCAATACTCAACAACAAGCCAAAACGCCTTGTGCCAAACCCTTGCTAACCTCCAATCCTTTTTCGCGTACAATGCTTCTCGCCCAACTCTATGTTGCTTTGCCTTCTTCCTTAGCCCATCAACACCTTGTATAACCTCTAAGTGACAGCTTTTCTCATCTATACAAGCATATATTCAAGCTTAGCCACCCATTTAGAGGTTCTTCTTCCTTCTTTGGCTGCCTACACAACACCAAAATAACCTGAAAAATGCCTAGCCTTTAAGCCCCAACACTTAGCCAAAATTTTTCCTTGTTTTCCAATAACCACGACACACCTTTAATAACACTTTGAGTTACTTTTCAACCTTAACCCCAATCAACTCTTATTCTTCCAAGCTCTTCAAAAGACTTAAGTTTTCCTAAGATTCGGGGTTTACACTCAAGGCATATCCCTCGTGAGATAGCACGTTGAATGCCTAGTAAGCAAAAATTAACTTAACAACCTCAATCTTAATGCAGCTTGAAACTTACACTTTTCCTTAACCCTTAGCTTAGACTTTACAACCTTAAGTTAATAGGCAACAAGAATCACAACGCAACATAGAACAACAACTTCTCTTTATTACTTAGCAACATGTGATCCAAATATACAATACAAGCTTTCTCAATTACAGATAATTATAAGTAAAAGGCTTCCCACTTAGAAACAACTTAGAACGCCTGACTTGTTCATCTAAACAAGTAGCACCTCGCCTTACCTTCTTTACTTGACCTCAAGTCCTTAACCCTTAGGAAAGGGAAATATAAAACCTAAGTCAAATACTTAGTGAGTGATTTAGAAACCTTTTAGGGAATACAATTTAATCGCCCATTTGCCCTTGGACTAAAGTTAATGGGAGAATCCAACATTTTGTTGAATAATCCCACTAACACTTAGTGGGATAGGTGGCTACATGAGATGTAAACACCTAGCCCACTAAGTTCCACTAATGGTTAGTGGAATATTAGGTGTTGAGATTTTATGAACAAATTAAATGCATTTTTGCATGTAATTTGCTTCTAAATAGGTTTTGTTTTTTCCAAATTGTGAAAAACTTTGGCCATTTTTTTGTAATTTGGAATTACAAATTTCACTTCCTAATCTCATGATCCTAAATCTCCACCTCCAAATTCCATCTCTCTCAATTTCCTCTACCTTATGGGTCTCACAACATGTTTCTAAGTTTTGAGAATAGCGAGTCAACATTAGTGGTGATATTTTATTCGAGTTCGTAAGGAGATTACAAGGATCGAGAAACTTCAAAGGTGAGTTTTTCTTTTAACCCTAATTTTATATAATTAAGGTAGTTTTAAAGCATGTTAGTTTCTAAATTGTTTAAATGCAATTAGAGTAGAATAGATCGAATTTTCATTGCCCATGTTGCGTTTTCCTTCGATATTTATATGTTTCATATAGTACATCTGCATATTATACTTAAAAGTAAATAATACGTCTTCAAGACTTAATAGTTTTGATTAAAGATTTTGGAAAAGAAATTATTTTACCCAAAAGAACAAAATTTATATCGATATAACTTACTATCTTTGTAAATCTATCAAAGAGAAGTTTAGTAAATTGTGAAGGTATAGGTTGTAATCGATATCATCTAGAGAGATTGATTATAAGAGTAATATATGATATGCATATATTATATATAATCTTCTGTGGGTAATGTATATAGAAAATTTGTCTACATTTACTTATAAATTATATTACACACACTTTTGTATAATTGATATATATGGAAATTCATTGTTCCAAATATAATTTTATTTGACATGAGAGTCATTTTGGGTCAATAATGAAATTAACGATTGAAAATATTCATTGATGCCCATTGAAGAACTAGAAAATTGTTTAATGTAGTAAATTGTCAAGGTCTTGATTAGTTATTGAACTCTAAGCATCGAAAATTGAAATTGAATCTCTCATGCTTCTAGAAGAGATTCATGGCTTATTGATTTTTGTTGGTGCATCCTATTGATGACCATAGATATACCTATTATTTTGTTTTAGAAATGCTAGTGAGTTTACATCCCAAACATTTGATAATTGATTGAGATAAGTGAATGAACATCTTGTAGCTTATGTTTGAATAGCAAAGCTTCTAATCTGTATGACTTCATGTTTAAGATGATGGAACAATAAAAATCTATGTTGAAATTAATACCATATCAATTAATAAATACTTTAAATTTTGGATGGATGATATATTTACTATGCAATTTGTTGTTCTCATTAATGAGACAATTTTTGCAACATTAGGGGGAGAAATTAAGAAAGTGTTGAAAAAATAAATTGAATGAAATGCACAAGTATTATCTTATTTTGATCATGATATAGATTACTTTGAACTAGAAATTCAAAAGATAACTCAGTTGTAGAATGTTACAAATTAAATTCAGATGCATTTACAATTATAAGAAATTGGCCGAGTTATAGTGGTTACAAAGACACCATCTAAAAATGATGTCCCAGTGCAATAAGTTGTCACTACCACATGCTTTAAACGTGATAGACAAATGAGTTCCAAAGATAAAGATCCTGAAAGAAAAAGTAGTCACAATTAAAGCCTTAATTAAGAATATTGATATTCTAGAAGAAATCCTGAATATGAGTACTCATAAGAATCTTAAAGTAATTAATGAGGATAGTAAAGAGATATTGATAAAATTATATGTCATGACAAGAAAAAGATGGAACCATACTTAAATAACTTGACACCATTTTTGCATACAATGTTGCTCACGATATTATTTAAGAAAATAAGTAATATGAACTTAGACATATTGAACAATGCCGTGGCACATAAAGGATTGACTTATGTGAAAAGAAACAATTCAATCAAAATAAATTTACTTTTCAAATCGTGAGAACTAGTAGCTCAAACATTAGAGAATATCAAACATGCGGGATACGAATATTTGTAATAAGAAAAACAAATAGAATAAGAGTGAATTATATAAACCAAGACAAATTCCACAAAAATATTATAAAGAATTGGTATTGGTTTATACAAAGAGACATGTTCTTCTATGGTGGACACAATACCTGACTGTGTATTTAAAATATTTGATTGTGTATTAAAAAAAAATCTTAACACACACCTTATGGATGTAGTTATTATACATTTATATGAATCTATTAATAATTATATCCCTAAAGGAACCAAAATCATATGATTCAAGTAATTAATAAATAATAAAACATTCTAGACGAATATAATCATCTTATTAATTTTTTGTTGATATGAGGGTATAAAGATAACCTCTATTTGTTCATATATTTTTAAAAGAAATCACAAATTGAGACCTATTTGAGTAGAAACTCCTTGTAGCCACCTAATTTTATCCTACATTTTTTTATTATTCTTTAAATTATTAATTGTGGCAATGGTTAAGATATTTCATTAATTTATTTTGTTAAAAAAAGAAAAAGGTAAAATCTTTTTGTAATAATATGAAATCTTATGTTTTTTTCTTATCTTTTTATTAAAATGGAAAATAAAGTCATTAATGAGAATATCTATTATTTTAAAAAAATTCAAATCATTTTTTTGACTTATCACTTTAGGAAAAAAAAACAAATTAATTTATTTATACAAAATTTCTTTTGATTTATCATATTAGGAAAAGCAAGATAATTTATTTTATACAAAAAATTTTAATACCATATTTGACTTATCTTTATCACTTTAGTTAAAAAACAAAAAATTTATTTTGGACAAAATCTTTCAATATCATATTTTTACTATTTTAGAAAAAAGAAAATTAATAAAATTACATAATATCTAATTTTATTTTATACTTATTAAATTTTCCTAATTTGTGGCACACCCCGGGTCTATAAATAGGATCTTTTGTCATTTGGAAAAGGGGAGAAGAAATGGTTTTAGAGAAATTCTTGAGGAAAAAAATTGTTTTAGAGAGAATCTCTACGGAAAAAAAAGTGTTTAGAGAGAATTCGAAGAAACGTATTCCTCTGCAAAAAGGTGGGTCATTAGCTTTTTCGCTTTATTGTTTTTATTTTTATCTTCATATCGTTTTTTTTACCCTAATTCTAATCCCATAAGGAAGGAAAAACTTAGTTGGAGGTTGCATTAGGTAGGGTTTACTCCCAATGATCCGCACCTCATATAACAAGTAATTTTCTTCGGGATTCAATCCTTATTTTTGTTCTTCTCTTTTCAAATGTAGAGAAAAAGAAAAAAAATGTATAAGGAAAATTTTCTTTTTCATTTTTACTACCTTTTTATCATCATGCTAAAAAAAAAAGTCTTTTAACATTTATCTTCTCTCTAAAACAATAGAGAAAAAGAAAAAGATAAACAAAAAAAATTTCTATTATTATCATTATCATCATTATTATTATTAGTATTATTATTATTTTTTTTTCTTTTAGGGTGGTGGCAAACCTTGCCGTCACCCCTTTGTTTCTTTTTTTAATTTATTTATTTACTTATTTAAATTTAATTTTATTTGTAATTTTATTATTATTATTATTATTATTATTATTATATATATATATATATATATATATATATATATATATATATATATTTAAACTTCTGTTTGTTTTTGTATTTTCTATATAACTTTATTTATTTATTTATTTAGTTTTTTTTTTATAGTTATGATTTTTTTTTAAAATTTTTTGTTATTTTTATTCTTATACCACTATCATTATTTCCTTTTATAATTTTTTTTATCTCTTTTAATTTACTATTATCCCTATATCCTCTTTTTCTTCACTTATTTATTTAATTTCTCTTTTACATATTAATTTGTTTATTATTTCATTTAGTTCTTTTTTCATTTTTTTCTCTTATTTTCTTTATCGTTATTATGTATCTTTTTTTTTTCTTTTCTTTTAACTTATTTTTTTTATTATTATTGTTATATTTAGTATATGCATACATTGATATCCTAAATTATTTTTCTAATTTATTGTGTGGTATATTTGTTGTTTCTATTTGACTTGCATTAAAAATTTCTTGAAAATTTTAAAATACTTTTAATCATAATTGTATTTAATTTTGAAATCTTTTTTAAAATATTTTTCTCTTTAAACCATTTAGAATCTTTTTTTTTTTTTTTTGCTTTAAAATTATTTATTTTAAAACTCAAAATTAAATAGATATTTCATAAGGTTTCCTAATCTACATTTTTTTATAATAACCACGCCGATTTCGATAAAAAAATCCTACGATGGAATCTAGAAATTTCTGGGAGTCCGTTATTTCTAGATTCTTGAGGTGAGGGATCAATATCTTAGGGAGTCCGAGATTTGATCCCAAGAGAAAATATATTTAATCAATATTTTAAAAAAAAACTTTATTCGAAGACTAGCCTATGATAGAATTTGAGGAATTGTAACAATTTCTCATTCTCTTAAGGTGAGGAATTTTTCCCCAATATAGTCTAATTAATGGGTGTATCCCACTTATTTTATGGGATCATTGCTCCAAATATTGGAGTAGTGAGCAATGAAATAAGACATAGTTCTTAAAAAAAAACATTAATTTTATTCAAGACATTAAATTTGGCCACCGATTTCTAAAACGGGTGTTATAGGGTGTTAACACCTTCCCCGTACACAAATGACTCCCGAACTCAACTTTAATTTTTTTCGCAGACCAGTTTTTATTTTATTTAAAATGATTCACTTTATTTCGGTGTCCAATTACACCGTAAAAAAGATTGGTGGCGACTCCTCCTTTTTTTAAAAAAAAATTAACTTTTGTTAAGGACGTCGGCCGCTCCGCGTCGTCTCGGGTACGTGGCGACAGCTTGGCGACTCCGCTAGGGACATGGGTTCCACCTTGAGAGTTTGGCCTTTTCTTCGTCTTGATCTTGTACATTTTTTTTGTTTTATTTTCTTTTTAGTATTATTGTTTCACACACAATCACAAGCCTCCTGCCCGGGCTCTACCATATAGAATTAGAAACGAGGATGAAGTAGTGTCGAACCTTCGAGGAGCTTATGCTTCCGTGTAGGCACACGAAAAATTCTCACTCAATTTAGTCATACAATCACATGTGACGGTTGTGATCAAATTGAGGACCTTTTATCCTTTAGGACTTATATTCAGCTTCACTCATTATGATTCTCATATCATGTTAATTCATATGTTTTAGAATTTTAATTTTTTTTTTGTCTTATTATATTATTCTCACACACTAGCACAAGCCCTCTACCCGGGTTGTACCTGTAGGATTAGATTCGAGGATGTAGTAGTGTTTGACCTTCGAGGAGTTGTTGCTCCCGTGCAGGCACACGAAAAATTCTCACTCAATTTGGTTGTAGACTATACACCATTTTGAGGGCCTGTGTCAGATAGGATACTACCTTTAACTTCACTAAGTTTGTTTGAGCCATTGCATTATTTGATGTTTTTCTTTCTCACATTTAGCATTTACATCTAGACTCATCCTAATTGAATCATTATTCTCTTTTTGGAAAAGATTAAAGCCAAAACTTGCAAAATAGCTTAAAGTTCAGCTCCTCAGCATCCATATTGGACAAGAAGAAAGGCTCGAATAATGGATGAGCAAACCAATGATCAGGTTCAAGCAGTTCGTCAAGACGATAAAGGATTGAAAGATCAATTGGCGAAGATCTTAGAACTGCTCACTACTGGAAGAGGAAAGAGTGTTGCGGGGATTTCATCACAAGTGGAAGTAGATCTGAACCAGGTGCTAGAAGACATGCCTGCATACCCTCTAGGTTTTACTCCGCAAAGGTCGTCTAGTCCTCGCATGACTTATCCTACACAAAATCCTAATCCGATCACCCAACAGGCAGACCATGTGAGCGATCCAATGTGGTAAGAAAATTTCAGAAGAGCAAGGTAGTAGAAAAAGACTAGAATTTCTAGAAGAAAGATTACGCGTCATTGAAGGTGCAGACATGTATGGGAGTATCGACGCAACACAACTATGTTTGATATCAGATGTGGTGATCCCTCCCAAATTCAAGACTCCAGATTTTGAGAAGTACAATGGAACCACGTGCCCAAAAAGTCATCTAGTTATGTATTGTCGGAAAATGTCAACTTACGCTCATGATGATAAATTGATGATTCATTGCTTCCAAGACAGCTTAGTCGGCCCAACTTCTCGCTGGTACATGCAATTGGATGGTTCACAAGTGCATAGGGGGGAAGGATCTTGCCGATTCATTCTTAAAACAATATAAGTACAACATTGATATGGCACCTGACCGTTTGGATCTTCAAATGATGGAAAAAAGAATGTTGAAACTTTTAAGGAATATGCACAATGCCATGCGTCTGCCTCGAAGTCGAGTGTCCGAACTCCAGGCGCGCCCCTATTTTTTCTTTCATTTTTTTTTCGCACAATCCGAAAGCATGATCTGGAAACCCGATCCACGAACCAATTCGCGACTTGCGCCTAGTCCGCCATGTGTTGAGCCCTCTTCGGACGCGCCTCTCCCCTGTCGGCAATTTCACTTGAAGAAATCAAAGAATCATAAAAGGAAGCAACCACTTCGCTTTGAAGCAAGCTTTTCCTCGGTACGTTCATACATTTCTTTTACATAAATATGCTTTGAGGACAATGCAAAGTTTTTAAGTTGGGGGTGGGTGCTAATTTTTTTTCTTCGTTTAAGCATTTGCATGACTTGGGTAGATTAAAATTGACCAATTGTTTTTTATTATTCTGAATGCATGAATGAAATGAATGTTTGCTTGAATGAATGCTTGCAAAAGAAAATGCATAGATGTTAACGTTTTTGCAAAGTTTCTTATGATGATTGCCTATGATACACCTCTCTCAGCAATTTTTGTTTGTAATTTAAATAGGATAAAGAACCATTTATGAAATTGAGGTTAATTTTTAAACTTTTCATCTCTTTGACTCATGAATTAGAAAAAAAAAACCCTTTGTCGAGCCATGACGAACCTAGAAGTCTTTAGAAAAGGATAAAATGCTTAAATTCGCTTGTTGTAACCTCGAAAGAACGGTCAATCATAGAACCTAATAGATTAAATCCAAGATTAGAATTAGCCAAGCTGGAGCTAAGCAAAAAGCTTGCTACCAAAAATAGAATCCCAATAAAAAAAAGTAGCAAAATGCATACTTTTAGCAAAATACTTTTATCAGAAAAAAAAAAAGAAAGAAAGAAAGAAAGAAAGAAAGAAAGAAAGAAAGAGTACGATTAAGTCGAACATTAGGATTTTTTTCCGTGATCAGTTAGGATTACTCGATGTTAGTGAGGTACGAATCCCTACGGAAAAAGTCTATCCTTTGCCTTAGTAAAACCCATACAATTCTATCTTAGAATTTTCTAGCTAGTTTCAATGTTTTGACCGAGGGCCGAGTTTAAGGAGGGATCCTTCCCGCTTCAGAGTAGAGGGAAAACAAGCCTAGGGCATTTTTTAATTCTTTCGAAGCATGTCTAATGAGTCGAAATAGCAAGACTTAGATGTTTTATCTAAACATGATTTCAATAAATGAACATTATTAAAAATCAACCTCAAATTGACTACTTGCTTCTCTCGAATATTTAATAAAAAATTACTTTGTTGAATTGTTAAGGCATGAGTAACATCCTTTGCATATTTGTTTGAAAACATCAACAAAATTTTTGCATGATTGTTTGAGTTTAATTCTTGCAAAATAATGTTGAATCCCTTGCATGATGAATGACTGAATGTTAGCATATTTTTAATTTTCTTGCTCGGGACGAACAAGTCTTAAGTTGGGGGTAACTGTTTTCCTTTGAAAGCTAAAGTGCAAAGTCTAGTCAAGGCCGGATGGTTGAAATTCAAGAAGACAAAAGAAGATTACAACGTTAATTAGAACCCTTTACCAAATCATGAGGGTCCGGCCATAAATGTTGTTGACACATTTATGGAAAGATACAAGAATAAGGTGTGTGTTGTGACTACTTCAATGAATACATTTTTCCAAATCCTTCGTGGAGCTGGATATTTGTCACCAAGGTTTAGCAATGATGAGGAGGAGAAGTTTGGATGCATCAACGAGAAGCAGTGTTTATTCCACCCCGAGATAGATGACCATTTCATTGAGGATTGTTGTGAGTTCAAGAATAAGGGGCACCAAAGTTGAAGGTGACATCGATGACGTTATTGATTTTGAGGATTCAATCTATAATCTTAAGAAGAATATCGAAGAGGATGATTATGATATATCTCCTGGATTACTAAGATTGATAGAGCAAGAAAAAAAAATACTATGTCATATCAAGAGACTTTGAAGGTTACCAATTTGGGAATACCAGAAGAAGTGAAAGAAGTGTGAATTGACACTTTAGCTCAAGAGCATGATCAATCAGATCAGGTGATCCTGCTTCACGAGTTCAAAAATATTTTGCATGGTCCCATCGAAATATGCCTGGTTTTGATACAGAGATTGTAACACATTGATTACCACTTAAACTAGAATGTAAACCTATACGACAAAAGCTTCGCAAGTTGAGCTAAAGGTATCAAATGGCCATCGATTCATTTTGGTAGCCATAGATTATTTCACGAAATGGGTAGAGGTTGCTTCATACAAAAGTGTCACCAAGCAGGCTGTTGTCAAGTTCATACGAAAGGACATTATATGTCAGTATGGTTTACCTGAGCGCATCATCACCGATAATGGAAAAAACCTGAATAATAAATTAATGGAGGAGTTATGCAGTCAGTTCAAGGTTAAACACTATAATTCCACTCCTTATCGCCCTAAGATGAATGAGGCAGTGGAAGCAGCCAACAAAAATATCAAAAAGATTCTTGAGAAAATGTCGGTCACTTATAGAGATTGGCATGAAATGCTGCCTTTTGCATTGCATGGATATAGAATATCAGTTTGCACGTCTACAGGGGCAACCCTTTTTTTACTGGTGTATGGTTTCGAAGCAGTTTTACCTATTGAAGTTAAGGTGTCATCCCTTGAGGTAATCCAAGAGGTAGAACTAGATGAAGCAAAGTGGGCTCAAGTAAGGTACGGGCAATTGAATTTCATAGAAGAAAAGAGACTGACTGCTTTATGTAGAGGACAGAGTTGTACAAAAATAAAATTGCACGAGTGTATGACAAGAAAGTTTGACACTGTCGTTTTCAAAAGGGAGTTTTAGTATTTAAAATGATCCTACCTTTTCAAAATGATCATAAAGGAAATAGAATCCTAATTACGAGGGACTGTATGTAATAAAAAAAGCTTTCTTAGGAGGAGCTTTCAGATGGACAGAGAGGACTTGCCTAATCCGTTAAGCGTGGACTATGCATAGAGTGGCGATTAGCTTTTGATTCTAACATTATCTCATCAAGTCACTAATATTTCAAGGATATGGGCTTGTACTTGAGGTTTCAGTACTCATGAACGTTATTGGGCTATTACGCATGTTTTTTTTTCTTTCTTGAGAAAAGTAAACAATGATTCAATTTCTTTTATACACATAATTAACATGTTCATGCATACATGACTTTTCACATTGTCTGCATTGTCTACATTTCCATAGATGGCATGATATACATTATTGATATGATAATTTAATATATGACCTTTAGCTTGATTATTCATTCTTTTGTCATGAGGCGCTTGTTTTATCTTTGGCCCTTGGCACCGTGTTACTGAGATGACGCTTGTTTTATCCCTGGCCTCCAGTTTAGTTATTCATTTGTCATGAGGCGCTTGTTTTATCCCTGGCCCTTGACACCATGTTGCTGCGATGGCGCTTGTTTTATCCCTGGCCTCCAGCTTATTTATTCTTTTGTCATGAGGCGCTTGTTTTATCCCTGGTCCTTGACACCATGTTGCTGCGATGGCGCTTGTTTTATCCCTGGCCTCCAGTTTATTTATTCATTTGTCATGAGGCGCTTGTTTTATCCCTGACCCTTGACACCATGTTACTGAGATGGCGCTTGTTTTATCCCTGGCCTCTAGTTTATTTATTCATTTGTCATGAGGCGCTTGTTTTATCCCTGGCCCTTGACATCATGTTACTGCGATGGCGCTTGTTTTATCCCTGGCCTCCAGCTTATTTATTCATTTGTCATGAGGCGTTTGTTTTATCCCTGACCCTTGACACCATGTTGATGCGATGGCGCTTGTTTTATCCTTGGCCTCCAACTTATTTATTCTTTTGTCATGAGGCGCTTGTTTTATCCCTGACCCTTGACACCATGTTGCTGTGATGGCGCTTGTTTTATCCCTGGCCCTTGATACCGTATTGTTGAGATGACACTTGTTTTATCCCTTGCCTCCAGTTTATTCATTCTTTTGTAATGCGGCACTTGTTTAATCCTTAGCCCTTGACGCTGTTAATTTATTTAAAATATCTTAGTTTGATGAGTTAGTGGCTACACCTTCGTCCACCTTTTATTTCTATAAGGATGCACGAAGGGGGGCATGCTGTAGCCATCTAATTTTATCCTACATTTTTTTATTATTCTTTAAATTATTAATTGTGGCAATGTTTAAGATATTTCATTAATTTATTTTGTTAAAAAAAGAAAAAGGTAAAATCTTTTTGTAATAATATGAAATCTTATGTTTTTTCTTA
The DNA here is from genome assembly GCF_025177605.1 of Cucumis melo. Lineage (NCBI taxonomy): Eukaryota > Viridiplantae > Streptophyta > Magnoliopsida > Cucurbitales > Cucurbitaceae > Cucumis > Cucumis melo. The sequence continues at coordinate 12,449,776 of NC_066868.1, forward strand.
TCTTTTTATTAAAATGGAAAATAAAGTCATTAATGAGAATATCTATTATTTTAAAAAAAATTCAAATCATTTTTTTAACTTATCACTTTAGGAAAAAAAACAAATTAATTTATTTATACAAAATCTCTTTTGATTTATCATATTAGGAAAAGCAAGATAATTTATTTTATACAAAAAATTTTAATAACATATTTGACTTATCTTTATCACTTTAGGAAAAAAACAAAAAATTTATTTTGGACAAAATCTTTCAATATCATATTTTTACTATTTTAGAAAAAAGAAAATTAATAATATTACATAATATCTAATTTGATTTTATACTTATTAAATTTTCCTAATTTGTGGCACACCCCGGGTCTATAAATAGGATCCTTTGTCATTTGGAAAAGGGGAGAAGAAATGGTTTTAGAGAAATTCTTGAGGAAAAAAATTGTTTTAGAGAGAATCTCTACGGAAAAAAAAAATGTTTAGAGAGAATTCGAAGAAACGTATTCCTCTGCAAAAAAGTGGGTCATTAGCTTTTTCGCTTTATTGTTTTTATTTTTATCTTCATATCGTTTTTTTTTACCCTAATTCTAATCCCATAAGGAAGGAAAAACTTAGTTGGAGGTTGCATTAGGTAGGGTTTACTCCCAATGATCCGCACCTCATACAACAAGTAATTTTCTTCGGGATTCAATCCTTATTTTTGTTCTTCTCTTTTCAAATGTAGAGAGAAAGAAAAAAATGTATAAGGAAAATTTTCTTTTTCATTTTTACTACCTTTTTATCATCATGCTAAAAAAAAAATCTTTTAACATTTTCTTCTCTCTAAAACAATAGAGAAAAAGATAAAAAAAAAATTCTATTATTATCATTATCATCATCATTATTATTATTAGTATTATTATTTTTATTTTTTTTTCTTTTAGGGTGGCGGCAAACCTTGCCGTCACCCTTTATTTCTTTTTTTAATTTATTTATTTACTTGTTTAAATTTAATTTTATTTGTAATTTTATTATTATTATTTTATTATTATTAATATTATTATTATTATTATTATTATTATATATATATATATATATATATATATATATTTAAACTTCTGTTTGTTTTTGTATTTTCTATATAACTTTATTTATTTATTTATTTATTTATTTATTTATTTATTTAGTTTTTTTTATAGTTATGATTTTTTTTAAAACTTTTTGTTATTTTTATTCTTATACCACTATCATTATTTCCTTTTATAATTTTTTTTATCTCTTTTAATTTACTATTATCCCTATATCCTCTTTTTCTTCACTTATTTATTTAATTTATCTTTTACATATTAATTTGTTTATTATTTCATTTAGTTCTTTTTTCATTTTTTTCTCTTATTTTCTTTATCGTTATTATGTATCTTTTTTTCCTTTTCTTTTAACTTATTTTTTATTATTATTGTTATATTTAGTATATGCATACATTGATATCCTAAATTATTTTTCTAATTTATTGTGTGGTATATTTGTTGTTTCTATTTGACTTTCATTAAAAATTTCTTGAAAATTTTAAAATACTTTTAATCATAATTGTATTTAATTTTGAAATCTTTTTTAATTTTTTTTTCTCTTTAAACCATTTAGAATCTTTTTTTTTTTTGCTTTAAAATTATTTATTTTAAAACTCAAAATTAAATAGATATTTCATAAGGTTTCCTAATCTACATTTTTTTATAATAACCACGCCGATTTCGATAAAAAAATCCTACTATGGAATCTAGAAATTTCTGGGAGTCCGTTATTTCTAGATTCTTGAGGTGAGGGATCAATATCTTAGGGAGTCCGAGATTTGATCCCAAGAGAAAATATATTTAATCAATGTTTAAAAAAAAAAAATTTATTCGAAGACTAGCCTATGATAGAATTTGAGGAATTGTAACAATTTCTCATTCTCTTAAGGTGAGGAATTTTTCCCCAATATAGTCTAATTAATGGGTGTATCCCACTTATTTTATGGGATCATTGCTCCAAATATTGGAGTAGTGAGCAATGAAATAAGACATAGTTCTTAAAAAAAAAACATGAATTTTATTCAAGACATTAAATTTGGCCACCGTTTTCTAAAACGGATGTTATGGGGTGCTAACACCTTCCCCGTACACAAATGACTCCCGAACTCAAATTTAATTTTTTTCGCAGACCAGTTTTTATTTTATTTAAAATGATTCACTTTATTTCGGTGTCCAATTACACCGTAAAAAAGATTGGTGGCGACTTCTCTTTTTTTTCGTTTTTAAAATTAAACCCTTCTTAAGGATGTCGGCCGCTCCGCGTCGTCTCGGGTACGTGGCGACACTCCTGAAAAGATTTGACAGGCAATATACTTTCTCTAGAAAAAATTTGAGATTATATGTTTCGCCTTAGGTTGCAAATAGAGTAGTTATATCATTGAATTTTACTAAAGTGGTTCATTCTCGTGGGCGTGTGAAAAAAAAAAATCATCTAGTATTAAAAAGATAATGAAGAACTTGTGGTCTAGAAGAACCATAATTTTGAGAAATAAGTGCACCTATATCTTTACTAGTTTATACACTACCTATTATAATATCTTTAGTAATTTTTTTACACAAAAAATAATATTTTCCCAAAGATATTGAAGCATAATTAAACTATGTTATGTTTAATTTGAGAATTAGCTCACATGAATTTATTTTATTATAGATCTAATTGTGATCTAGGTCATGAAAATGCAGGTTATTTATCTAACACATGCGAGGTAGATTTTACACAAGTTACTTAGTACATATAAATTTTTTTATATATTATGGCAGTTTATGAAACAGATTAGAACAACCACTTTAAATCATGGTGAAATATTGATGATGTACAAAACTAGCCAATATTTTTTATATGAAGACAAAGCATCAAATCAAATGATGACATCAACATTCAACAAAATTCTTCAAAAGACAGCTTGACAGACTTATTTACAAAAACATACCCACACTAACATTTGAGAAGCTAAAACACAACATTGAAATGTGATACTCAGATAACTCAAGTGATGTACTCGTGAGGGGAGTGAAAAATCTGTACTTTTTTTCCTTGACTATGGTTTTTCCCATTGAGTTTTCTTAGCAAGATTTTTAATGGGGCAGTTATTAAAGTATATAAAATGATGTTTTTTTATTTCCATCAGTGGGATTTTTTATTTCCACTGGGTTTCTTCCTAGTAAGGTTTTAACTAGACATTTATTTTATATAATATGAACATCTAAAAAGAGAGTATTATGGATACTCTAAATTAAAGTTTAATATTATTAGATGTCCATAACCTCTTTATGTTACAAATTTATTTATTAGCAACCCTATCAATTTTCATAATTTTCTTGTCCACTTTTTATGTTTGGTTTTGTAACCATTATTCTCATAACCCTATAAATATAGGTTGTAGAGATTATTTGTAAATACACGATAATTGAGTTTAATTGTCGTCTCTACTTCCTCTATTCTCTATTCTTCTTTTTGTGTTTTTTTTCTTTATTTTACAATATAGTTATCAATTTAGATTGAGGTAAAATCAGTCAAAATAAAAAATATATGAAAAAATATGAACAACTTTACAACCCAATTAAAAAAAAAAGTGAAATAAAGAACGAAACAGAAGAAAGCATTCACCTAGTTTGCAAGAAACTTTTTTGGTATCCTGAAATGAGAAACAAGGTAGGAGAAATGAAAGAAAATGAAGTTTTGTGAAAGGAAGAAGGAAGAAGCTTTAATATGATTTTTTCTTCTCTTTCTCATGCAATAAATTTTCCATGTGAAAATGTCTAGAAAGAAAGTTTAAAAATGCTATGGATGGAGGCACTTTTTTTATACATGTAGAATTATTGTCTTGCTTTTTCACTTTTAATATCCATGTACCAAACATCTCCATCGATAATTATTACAAAGATTTAAATAATCAACCTACTTCACCACCGATCTTTTATTAATAGCAACCATTTTTCATAATTAGATTTTTTTTGACCTAACGTTAACATTATTGTAGTACATTCTCCCTCTTATTTAATTTTGTTAGTATTTTATAATAAAAATATTAAGTAAAATCAAAACGGAATTAATCTTAGAGGAATTGTCAAAAATAACAAATTTGACAACATATTTACAACATAGAGTGAAATTTCAGATTCTATCAATGATAGACATCGATAGACACTGATATGGTTCTATCAATCATATTGATAGATAGTAATAGAAGTTTATCAGCGTCTATCATTGATACAATCCAAAATTTTGTTATATGTTGTAAATATTTTAGTTTATTTTACTATATTTAAAAATGTCCCCTTAATATTGATTACGAAAATTTTTATAAATATAATAAACTGATAAAATATTTACGGCTCATATAACAAAACTTATAAAGTCAGTCATTTTTTAAATGTTTCAGGTTTGACCTTTCCTTTTATTGTCTTTCTTCTTCTCTTCCTTTGTGATTTGATTTTTTTTCTTTCCGTCGTATTTTTTTTTTCTTTTTCCAAACTGTTATTTGGTTCAAAATCATGTATCAAATATAATTTTTTTTTCAAAATATTATTTGGTTGTTCAAAATCGTGTACTAAATATAAAAGACTTGAAAAAAATAAACAGTTATTTGATTGTCAAATCTAAACGATCGTGTACCAAAGAATCTTGAAAAAAAAATTGTTTAGATTTGGCTACCCAAATCTAAATCTAAACGATCGAATATAAAACAATCAAATGTAAACGATCATGTATCAAATCTAAACGATCGTGTAACCAAATTAAACAATCGTGTATAGATAATGTTGAAAAAATTCATTCAGATTTGACTATCCAAATTTAAACGATCAAAACTTAAATGATCGTGTATGAAACAATAACCAAATCTAAATGATCGTTTACAAAATATATTACGTGCTTTGTTGACGGCGTGGTTGACGAGACATTTTTTATATTTCTTTTTGGGCTTGTGAGTTTTTTCAATTTTTGGAATTGTTTTATATAATGTAAATATTTGGACGATTCCTATTAATTATTTATATAGTTTTATATTTTTAGTAATCATTAATTACAAAAATATATAGCCATTCATGAATGTTTTCCATTTAATTCTCTCTTGTCTTATTCCTTAACAAATATGTTATCCCTAAATATATGTTACGGTGGTTAGTGATAAATTTTGTCATTTTTCGGCAGATTTAACAAAATTAGTTTGATAAATTAGGTCCATGAACAAAATTCAAGCTTAGCTCACATTTAAAAAAATATAAAATTAAAACCTACCCTCTAAAATTATAAACATTTTCACGCATCACTTAATATGTTGTTCATACACTTGTGTTTTTTATACATTTATGCTTTGCTGATATACTCGATGAGTTAAAAAACACATGATACACATCATTGGTTTGATACACTTGATATGTTGTTCATATATTTGTCAAACTTTGCAAATACATTTAAATCAATTAAATACACTTGATGCACTAAGCATGATACACTTGTTGTATTGTCGTTGATACATTTGTTATGATTTGCTCACACACTTGATGGGTTTAATATGTTTAATAAGTTTGATACACTTGATACACTACTGATAAACTTTTTATACTTTACTGTTACACTTGATAGATTTAATACATATGATGTAGTTCATATGTTTGATACCCTTGATATACTGTTGGTACACTTTCTATGTTTATTGATACACTCGATTGATTAAATTCACTTCATACACTTGAGAGTTTGCTAATACACTTAATATACTTCGCTAGTACACTTTGATACATATTATATGTTTGGTACACTTGATATCATCGCTAGTACACTTTGATACATATTATATATTTGATACACTTGATATCATATATGTTGATGATGCATTGATTTGTATACATGATCAACTTGATTGAATGAATTGTGCTCCAATTTATTTAAATAGATTAATATTGAAGAGAACCTTGGAAATAGAGTTCATTACTATGCAAATTAGTTGACAATAATAGATTCAATCGTTAAGCTCAATTTCATTACGTATCAAATTCATAAAAGAATCAAAAGACATCACTCCATCAACCAAAACACAATTTGTTTTGTAATCCACATAGCACTGTCGCTCATCCCATTGACCACTATGAAAAACAATTAGTACAAGCTTAAACATAACTACAATAAACTACAAAAATTTTGGGAAAATGAAAAACAAGTAGTAAGTGTTTCAGTCAACTAATACATATAATATAAGTACATCACAACTAATACATATAATACCGGTATACAAAACTAATATACAAAGTAAACCAAAACAAAACCAATGTAGAAAAATAAAACAAAATCATTTGAAATTAGATTCAACTCCAAAATACACATGGAAGAAAGTAGAGAATAATCACAAACGAAGTTAAATTACTCCGATCAACAACCATTATATTTATTATTGCAATTAATGTAACATTTAAATCATAAAATCAAGATTAATACAACATAAAATAGAAGAATTTGTGGATGCATAATAGCAGTACACCCACTACAAAGCCAAGAAAAAAAAACAAAACAATAAAAAAACTTAGAAAATCTTCATATGAGCGATTTGCAAAAGAAGAAGAAGGAAAAAATGATTATGAAAACTCCCTTACCAATTTGTGAACCAATTGTAATCTATAGATGAGGAAGAACGAGGAAGAACAAATTGTTTCTCCTGTACAAGAAAAGATGATTAGGGTTTCAAAAAGGGGAGAAGAAATACATACGTTATTGAAGAAACGAATTGTTTTTTTTTCTAAGAAAAAGAATGATTAGAACCTTAAAAATGGGCGAAAAATATAGGATGATTATGACATTAAAAATGGGTGAAGAAATAGGTTATTGAACGGTACTTTGCGAATAATAATAAATTTAAGATGGGGAGTATTTTAAAAGTAAAATTTTTCCATATTTATAAAATTATGAAACAATAGGGTATATTTGTTATATCATATTTTAAAAGGTTAGTAATTACAATTTTTCTTTATATTTTTACTAATCATCATTAATGAATGGTTTCCATTTAATTCTTTATTGTTTTATTCGTTAACAAATATGTTATGTATCACTAAATATGTTAGGGTGGTTAATGATAAATTTTGCAAATTTTCTTAGCATATTTATTATATAATATGGCATATATATTTGCAAAAGGACTAAATATACATGGATATATATGTGATAAAGTAAGTGCAATGTATATATTTTTGAAATAAACATGGTAAAGAATTGCAGATGAGAACCAAATTTTGTTATTGTAATTACGTATTAAATGCAATCCACTACATTTTTAGATTTTAAATTTTAAGTCAAAATTCAAAATTTTTAAAAAGAAAATTTTGTAAGACAAAGTAAGAAAATGAAAAAAATTCCTAAATTTAATGGTATTGAAAATTTCTTTTTATGTTGAGTTTTAAATATTTTAGAATAAAAACTAGTGTATTTAAAAAATAAAGTAGCAAAATATTTACATTGTATAAAACAATTTTGAAAACAGAAAAAATCCACAAGTCTATAATAAAAAATATAAAAAATGTTCCGTCAACCACGCCATCAACAACATGCGTAATATATTTGGTACACGATCGTTTAGATTTGACTATTGTTTATACACGATCGTTTAGATTTTGTTGTTTAGATTTGGTCGTTTATATTTGGGTCAAATCTAAACGATTTATTTTTTTCAATTTATTGTTTAATTTGGTTACACGATCATTTAAATTTGGTTACACGATCATTTAGATTTGGTTACATGATCGCTTAGATTTGATTGTTTAGATTTGGGTAGTCAAATCTAAACGATTTTTTTTTTCAAAATTGGTACACAATCATTTAGATTTGTCTACACGATTGTTTATTTTTTTTACACGATCGTTTAGATTTATTTACAAGATCATTTATTTTTTTAAGATTCATTGATACACAATCGTTTAGATTTTGCTAAACGATTTTTTTTTTAATTCTTTTGGTACACGATCGTTTAGATTTGTCTACATGATCATTTTTTTCACGATGGTTTATTTTTTTTATATGATCGTTTACATTTAGCTACTCCAATTTAAACGATTTTTTTTAAGATTCTTTACACGATTTTGTAGATTTTGCTATTTTTTGTACACAATTGTTTAGACTTTGCTATTTGGAAAGAAATCACAAAGGAAAAAAGAAGAAGAGGAAAAAAGAAAGATGATGGAAAGAAATCACATTGAAAAAAAAAGAAAAGGAAAAGAAGAAAGGCGATAGAAATAAATGGCCGCGAATAGGAGAAAATAAATGGAAGCGCAAACTGAAATATTTAAAAAATAGCTGACTTTTATGGGCTTTGTTACACGGTCCTCAAATATTTTAGTGGTTTGTTATATTTATGAAAATTAACCTAAGAACTACCTACTTTTAAGACAAATGATTTCCGTACTCTTTTTTTTCCATAATTTATTTTTCGATTATTTGATAAGAAGCTAGAAATTAATGGAAAATTATGAACATTTGGGCTTAGATTTTTATGTAACATTGTAATATATTAGGTTATTCATAAAAAAAAGGGTGAAATTAAGTTGGTCTTGTAATATGGTATAATTTATGGGATTGGTTTTTTTGTATATTGTAACATATTAGGTTGTAACTATTATTAGGTTGTAATTCTTGTATAATTTGGTGTATAACTATTCCATTAATGTAGAGATCTCCGGTTATTAAACTTGGCAGAACCCAACTCAACTCCCATGAATCAAATGGGGCCGAAACTTCATTCAGATTCTTTGTCTCTTCTGGAAACGTGGAATTATAACTTTATTTAAACTAATAGAAAAGAAGCTATTAAAGGATACAATCTTTCATCCTATTAAATTATCTAGATTCATAAAAATTATTCAATTTCATACATAAATATTAATAAATATAAAATACATTGAAATAAATTAATCCTTCTAGTGTTAACTATGTAAATATATATCTTAATGTTCAAATTCATTATGACTTTTACATGTCCAAGGACTTTTGGAGCTTCCAGGGTTGCAACTTTTCACCATGTGTTGGAAGCTTAGTTTGAAAGTAGCTTATTTAGTGTTTCAGTTAATCATTACAAATTATTTGTTTTATCATTTTCCCATTCTTTAAGAAGATTCGTTCTCTAAATTTTCTTGTAGAACAACTTTTTAATCGTCACCTTGATTTTGTTTAAACACACATGGATTGTAACAATATCAATTGAATGAAATATGAACTTCTTGTGTAGAATGTTGGTCTCTGATCGTCATATCTACAATGAGTCGTCAAAAACACAAGAAATTATTGGATGAAGGTATCGAAATGTTAAGCATACCTTAGATTTCGGGTAGTCTAAGAACCATGTTGAAAAAACAAGGTCCAAAGAACTCAATACGAAGAATAACATCCAAGACCAAATTGATCAGAACTATTAAGATAGGCTAGATTACATATTACTTTAGATGATCTAATAAACCAAGGATGAGATGAGCTTTGAAACTCTTATTAATAATGTAACAATCCAACTTTTTATACTAAGCTGAGGTCATTACTACTAAAAGAAAATAAAAACTTTCTTAACCAAAATGGAAAATAACATTTACTTTAACTCAAAACCTCAAATACTCATTAACATTTTAAATAAATAAAAGTATGTAGCAATAAATCTCTAAAAATAAAATCTTACTCGAACCCTATCTAGTTGTAAAAGAAAAATAATTAAATAATACAAAAAAAGAAAAAAAAATACTGAAATCATAACTGCAGAGTAAAAGCGAAAGAAAAAAGTTTCCTTATGGCAAGTCACGACCACTTCTTGTCATTCACCAGCTTTCCTCTACCTCTGCCTGAAAAATTAAACATAGAAAAAGTGAGTATACTTAGTAGCCTACTACTAGTTCCTCTAGGTGTCTGTTAACTTCCCGTTAGGGTCCTGTAAAGAAGTACCCCTAAGCTGGCGTGTTCTCAAACACACGCAATCTAATGATCTCGTAGAAACATCTCTGATCTTTGGTGAACCCAAAGGAACACCTAGGACAAAACTGGTATTCGGTGAACTCGAAGGAACACGTAGGACAAATTGATCTTCAGTGAACTTGAAGGAACACTTAGGACAATCGAGCTGTAAGTGACCCGTCGGACCACTCATATACATAACATCTCATGAGACTGGTAAACCCGTCAGACCACACATCATAAAAAGGTGGTGATCCCAAGGGACACCTATATGGGTACGACCCTAACATACAAAGTTAACAGAACATCCAATCCACAGCATGTAGCACACATCATAAACTTGGCATGAATATTAATCATAACGCTCTTAATCAGGAGAGTAATATTTCATTCATCATCATTAACATGAATTAGTCATCATTATCAACATAACTCAGTCATAACTATCAGTCATCAACATATGTCATCAATACATTATGTAGTTTAGCTACATCAATGTATAATAGAGAAATCACATGTACACCCTTAACTTTAGTACGAAGGTCTAGTAGGATAATCTCTTACCTGGAGATTAGCTTAACCAAAAATACTCCTAACAGCAACAGTCAAGCTTCCCAAGAATAAATCCTAAACAGTAAGGGGAAAAAATAACTAAGTTTAATAACTTAATAGTTGTTTAAGGATTAAAAAAAAAAATCCATTTAATTCAACTTACCCAAAGTTGAGATTGAATTCCAACTCAACCTTAATTGGAGAAAAATCAAAGTACTCAGTTCCTCCAATAAACTCTAACTGAGCCTTCATAAAAATATAATCCAACTTAAATGAAATTCCATCTTAAAATCCCAAAATTAGATTATTTAGGGTTTAAAATTTATTATCCAAAACCTCTTAAAACTTACAAAAACTTACCAAAATAGGTGAAAAATGACTAAAACAAGGTGCGGCTCGACTTAAGGAAAACAACTCGGGTGGTTAGAGAAAGCGTTTGTTAAGGGGTGGCGACTCGCGTGCGGCTTAAATCTAAGTTGATCAGCTCGGTTGGCAATTCGACTAGGACGTGGCTTCGAATCAAGGGATGAAGGGTGGCTTGCTTACACACACATGGCTTGGACGAAGGACGACTTTGATGAAAAGAATGGATGGCTGACAACACGTGATGATCGACGACTACAAGACGAAGAGGCGATGAAACGACAGAGAATGTGATGCGCGACGAACTTCAATCCAGACCATTCCAACTTGGGACGCACGATGCAAGGGAGAACTCGATTTTTGCGACGGCTTCACGGTAAAGCAAACAAAGAGAACAGTGGAGAGGGGTTGACAAAAAAGAAAGGGCAACGATTGAATGACAACTAGGGTTTTGGTGAAGGTAAAACTAAGGTTTCACAATGAAGAGGATGAATGGACACGCTCGTCAAGGGATGTATTTGAATAAAAATAACAATAATAATAATAATAATAATAATAATAATAATAATAATAATAATAATAATTATTATTATTATTATTATTATTATTATTATTATTATTATTATTATTATTTTCACTGTTATTTTTATCCTTAACATTTTCTAAATAAATCTAGTCATATCTTCTCTCTCTTCACTTAAATACCAATCAAATCATTCCTTTCAAAAATCAAATATCCTCTCTCCTCATTAACTCTTCCTATCAAATCTTCTTTCTATTTTCTTTTTCTCTTCTACCAAAATAATATATATTTCCTTAAATAATTATATTATATTCATAATATAATTATCCTTAACCTTCATAACTTAATTAATTATATAATCACATATATATATATATATAACTACCCATAATCTCACCAATTTAAATTAATCAATATCAAACAACCTAAATCAAAACTTTACAACACCAAAAGTTCCAAATTACAACAATTAATTAAATATTCTTCTAAAAACATTTAACTAATTCTAACTTCCACTAAATTAATAATTCTCCGCAAATACCTCAAAATAACATCCCAATAATTCCAACATAATTAAATCAAAGTTAAGATAATTAAGTTTTAAAATTACCTTATTTTTGGGCATTACAATCTTCCCTCATTTGAAAAAATTTCGTCCTCGAAAGTTTTAATCCTTGAACAACTCGGGATATTGGGCTCTCATGTCATCCTCTCTTTTTCATGTGACCTGTTCAACCTCGTAGTTTCACCAAAGAACTTTAACTAGTGCAATTCCTTTACTACAGAGCATCTTGACCTCTTTTGCCAAAATCTCAATGGGTTGCTCCTCATAACCCAAGTTCTCATTAAATTTTCAATGGCTCAAAGTCAACTATATGTGTCGAGTCTGCTACATACTTCCTCAACATAGAGACATTGAGTATATCATGAATTGAGGAGAATGACGGAGGCAATGCCAAACGATAAGCTACGGGGCCAATCCACTCAAGTATCTGAAATGGTCCCACAAAACATGGACTTAGCTTTCCTTTTTTCTCAAATTTCCAAACACCTTTTATAGGTGCTACCTTCAGAAAAACCATGTCTCATATATCAAACTCGAGATCCTTACACCATTCATCAACGTAACTCTTCTTTCGGCTCTGTGTTATCAACATACAGGCTCTAATCTTCTGTATGGCTTCATTAGTGGTCTAAACTAGCTTAGGGCCTAACATTCTCTACTCACCAACGTCACCCTAACAAGTAAAGGATCTACAACACTTACCATACAGAACTTCAAACGGTGCCATGCCAGCGGTATCCTAATATTTGTTATTATAAGAGAACTCCATCAAATGCAAATGGGAGTCCCAACTTCTTAAAAACTCTAGCACAGAGACTTGCAACATATTCTCCAAAATTTAGTTCAAACGCTCTATTTGACCATCGGTCTAAGGATGAATGGTTGCGCTGAAATCTAATCTTGTGTCCAAGGAAATCGAAGTCCTTTCTAGAACTTTGAAGTGAAACGAGAATCTCTGTCAGAAACAATCGATACAGGTACTCCATGTAGCCTCATTATCTTCGTCATATACAATTATCTTCACTTACTAGCAGTATAAGTGGATTTCCCTAGATTGAAATGGGATAACCCTTATGGGTCCTAAGCAGTCTTGCGATGAAGTCTATAGACACATTCTCCCACTTCCACTCTACCACACTCAAGGATTGTAACAAACCTGCTAGCTTCTGTCTTGGTGCCTTCACCTGGTGTCATACCAAACATCTACTAACAAAGTCTGTCACTTCTCTCTTCATATTTTGCCTCCAGTAAACTCGCTTCAAGTCCTGATACATCTTTGTACTGCCAGGATGCATTGAAAATGGAGAACTATGAGCCTCAGTCAAAAGCTTTGTCTTAACTTCACTGTCTGCTGGCACACACAATCGTCTCTTAAACATAAGTCCATCATTAGAAGATATGGAGAACTCCTCATCTTGCCCTGCTTCTGCTAGGCGGCGCTTCTCAACGAAATATAGATCATTTAGCTGAGCAACAATAATCCTCTGTCTCAAAATCGGATGCATTGACAACTAAGCCAACTATGAGGTGACCTCACCTACTGAAACTGCAATCTCAGCTCTCTTAAAGTCTCTGTGCAAAGGAACCTGCCTAGTAATAAGTGCTGCTGAATGTGATACCTTCCTACTAAGAGCATCAACTACCACATTCGCCTTTCTTGGGTAGTATAAAATCTCACAATCATAGTCATTTACTAACTCAAGCCATCTTATTTTTCTCATGTTTAACTCCTTTTGAGTGAAGAAGTATTTCAGGCTCTTATGTTTAGTACAGATTTTTATCTTCTCGCTATATAAATAGTGTCTTTATATCATCAGTGCAAAGACCATTACTGTCGACTCTAAATCATGGGTAGGGTAGTTCTGCTCATGAATCTTTAACTGACGAGAGGCTTAAGCAACCACCGTACCATGCTGCATTAAAACACAACCCAGTCTTTTCTTAGAGGCATCACTGTAAATCACAAAGCTTCCAGATCCATCTGGCACTGTAAATTGTGCAATAACAAGCTTCTACTTAAGATCCTGGAAACTACTCTCACATGTTGGGCTCCAAACAAAAGGAGTCCCTTTTTTGGTAAACTGAGTCAAAGGACTGGCTATACGAGAAAAATCTTCCATGAACCTTCTATAATAACCTACTAAACCTAGAAAACTACAAACATCACTGACTGTAGAAGTGTAACGCCCGACAATTTCGGTTTCCTTTTTGTTTTGACCATTAATGTTAATACTAAGTGTGTTTATTATTAGTATTAAACTAAAGTTTTTATGGATTAATTTTGAAGTTAGGGGGTGAAATAAATTAATGGCTTAGCAAATAAATGGCCTTGGAAAGGGTCAAAGGTGGTTAATGGAGGAGAGAGGAAAGAGGGTTTTAGGGTTTTCTTTTAATTATTTTTTTTATTTCTTTTAAAAAGAGGCATGGGGAAGTGTGAGACTCTTCACCTTCCCAAAGAAAAGAAAGAAAAAAAAAATAATAGAAGAGGAAACCCTAGCCGCCGCCGCACGCCGCCGCACGCCGCCGCACGCCGCCGCCGCCAGCTGAAAGAATAACCCTCGGAGCCGGCCGTAGTAGAGCCGACCCACCGCGCGTCTGCAAGCCGAGTGGAAGCCGAGCCATCCTCCGCGCGTCTGCAGCCGAATCCGCAGCCGCCAGCCGAGCCGGAACCCGCCGCGCCGTTTCGACCTAAGGAAGACCGCCGACGCCGCGCCGCTCCGATCAGGCGGATAGCCGAGCCGCGTCGCGTCGCTTCGATCGAGCCGATCTGTGTAGCCGAGAAGCTCCGTCAGCCGCGTCGATCCGAGAAGCTCCGTCAGCCGCGTCGATCCGAGAAGCTCCGTCAGCCGCGTCGATCCGAGAAGCTCCGTCAGCCGCGTCGATCCGAGAAGCTCCGTCAGCCGCGTCGCTCCGATCGAGCCGAAGGGAGCCACTTCGATCCGCGCCCAGCCGTCTCCCGCAGCCGCCACTCGAAGCCGATCCGCCGCGCGTGCCTCCAGCCGACGAACGAACCCGGAGCCGCTCCACGCCCGCGCGCCCGAAGCCGAAACCGAAGAGCCGCGTCCGCGTGTGAAGCCGCGCCGCGCGCTTCTGTGTAGCCGAGCCGCGTCTCCCCTGTTGCAAGCCGAGCCGCGTCTCCCCCTGTTGCAAGCCGAGCCGCACGCGAAATCCCTGTACCGAGCCGAGCCGCGTCTGCCCAAGCCGAGCCGGTCCTGTCTTCTTCCAGCCGAGCCGCCAGGACTAAATTGGCTCCATCCACCTATATTTTGGTAAGCTAATTAATTATTGTGGTTTTTCCGGTAAGACTCCATGCTCGGACGTTAGTTAAATTAATTAGGATCTAAATTATATTATTTTCCTCAAGGGACGTCTTGGACCAAGAAATTACTGCAGCGCGGGATTTCTTCAGTAGGGGCTCGAGCACTGCAACCTCCTTCTAGGGTAAGTTAAATTCAATTGAGTCTCGAACCGTTGGTCGTTGGCGACCTATTTACGAATTTTGACTTATTAAACAGTTAGGACTTCGTCGCTTGGAAAGCGTACTGCCTCGCGGTTAGGACTCGACAAGTAGATCTCCAGGTAAGAGATTCTACTACTAGTTTCATGTTTGAAGTATGAGACTGTGTATGCCCTATGTTGCATATTGAGAATTTGACAGTATGATGCCTGAAATAAATGTTAGTATGATGCAAATGACGATATAGTTGTGCTATAGCCTGTTATGTGTGGCAAGATTTATTATGGTTACGACGAATGTCGGGACGGAGAGTGTAGAAATGATTTATGTGACATGTTATATGCTGATGCCATGTGTATGTATACTGCAATTAGGGTACCTGTTAGCTCGATTCTGTTAGAGTCGTACCTGCATGGGTGTCCTTCGGGATCACCACCTATTGAGGACTGTGTGGTCCGACGGGACGCCAGTCCAGCATGATATAGACATGACTCGAGTGACTCGACGGGGTCCTCGCATCCCGACTGTCCTAGGTGTCCCCCGGGCACCGAAGACCAGAGTTACGTTCCTACGGGAGCGCATGATTGCACGTGTTCGGGAACGTGCCAGAGATTGGGTACCAGTTATCAGGACTCTAACAGGAAGTTAACAGGCACCTAGTGGGACTAGTAGTGGGTCCCTTACTGAGTATTTTTATACTCATTCTCTCCATTTCATGTTTTCAGGTAGAGGACGAGGCAAGGGCAAGGGCAAGCTGGCGAGCGACCCGAAGTGAGACCGAGGAGGGCCATAGGGACTACCGCTTCCGCTTATTTCTTATTTCAGATTTTAGCATTTGAGTTTGAGTACTTTTTATTTTTCACTATCTTTTATGTAGATAGGGCCCGAGTAGGATTTCAGAACGTTTTTACATTTTTGCATGACTACCTTGTTTATGTTTTTATAAATGAATTTCTTGAACCGTATGCTTTTAATAAAATTTTTAGACTTAAACCACTTGTTCTATATTTAGTAACGACTTCGATTCAGCATAAGGAGTTGGGTCGTTACAGTTAGTATCAGAGCACAGTGTTTTAGGTTCTGTAGACTGACCTACGATGTAAGTCATTTTTGTTTTGGTTTTTACTTCACCCTATGGCTATACGGTCCTTCGGCACTCGCCAGGTATGTCTAAAGCCTTGCTAATGTTAAGATTACAATTTTGCCTGAATAGTCTAAGACCTAGATATAGGGTGTTAAGTTCTTGTGGTGAAAAGTTTGTTGGTGAATTTTAGGGAGAATGCCGCCACGTAGAGGTACACGCCGAGGAGGTGGTAGGGGAGGCAGAGGAGCCGGTCGTGGCCAGCCGGAGGCGCCACCTGTTGCACCGGCAGTCGACCCAAACGCACCGGTCACCCAGGCGGATCTCGCCGCGATGGAGCAGCGTTATCAGGACATGCTGCAAGCCGCTTTGGCGCCTTTCCTTGCCGCCCAGCAGAACCAGGCCGCCCCTGTTCAGGCCGAGGCCGCCCCTGCTCAGGCCCAGGCCGCCCCTGTTCAGGCTCAGGCCGTCGCTCCTCCAGCCCCTGAGGAAGCTCAACCAGTACCAGTTCAACTGTCGGCCGAGGCGAAACACTTACGGGATTTCAGGAAGTATAATCCCAAGACCTTTGACGGATCCATGGACAACCCCACAAAGGCCCAAATGTGGTTGACGTCCATAGAGACTATTTTCCGGTACATGAAGTGCCCAGAAGACCAGAAGGTGCAGTGTGCAGTCTTCTTCTTGGAGGACAGGGGCACCGCCTGGTGGGAGACCGCGGAGAGAATGCTAGGGGGCGATGTAAGCAAGATAACATGGGAGCAGTTCAAGGAGAACTTCTATGCTAAGTTTTTCTCCGCCAATGTGAAGCACGCCAAGCTGCAAGAGTTCCTAAACTTGGAGCAAGGCGACATGACGGTGGAGCAGTACGACGCCGAGTTCGATATGCTGTCCCGCTTTGCTCCCGATATGGTAAGAGATGAGGCTGCCAGGACGGAGAAATTTGTTAGAGGACTCAGGCTAGACCTTCAGGGCATTGTCAGAGCCCTCCGCCCAGCCACGCATGCTGATGCACTACGTATAGCACTGGATTTGAGCCTGCCTGAGAGAGCCGATGCGTCTAAGGCTGCCGGCAGAGGGTCAGCCTTGGGACAGAAGAGAAAGGTTGAGACGCAGCCTGACGTAGCACCGCAGCGAACACTGAGGTCAGGAGGTGTCTTCCAGAGACACCGACGGGAGCTTGCAGCAGCCGGGAGGACTCTGAGAGAGCTACCCGCTTGTACTACCTGCGGGAGAGTCCACGGAGGTCGTTGCTTGGCTGGAAGTGGAGTCTGCTTTAGGTGCAGACAGCCGGGGCACACTGCTGATATGTGTCCTCGGAAACCCTTTGAGACGACACCGCCCCAGCCTTCTGCGGCCCAGCAGGGGAGAGTTTTCGCCACTACCCGGCAGGAGGCCGAGCGAGCTGGCACTGTGGTGACAGGTACGCTCCCAATTTTGGGGCACTATGCTTTTGTGCTATTTGACTCTGGGTCATCCCACTCGTTTATATCCTCCGTTTTCGTTCAGCATGTGGGTTTAGAGGTAGAGCCTTTGGGTAGTGTTTTGTCGGTTTCTACTCCATCTGGGGAGGTCCTGTTATCCAAGGAACAAATAAAGGCATGTCGAGTAGAGATAGCGAATCGTATGTTAGACGTGACCTTACTAGTGTTAGACATGCAGGATTTTGATGTGATACTAGGCATGGATTGGCTGTCAGCCAACCATGCCAATATAGACTGTTATGGCAAGGAAGTTGTCTTCAACCCTCCCTCCGAGGCTAGTTTCAAATTCAGGGGGGCAGGCATGGTATGTATACCCAAGGTCATCTCAGCCATGAAGGCTAGTAAACTACTCAGCCAGGGTACTTGGGGTATTTTGGCAAGCGTAGTGGATGTGAGAGAGCCAGAAGTTTCCCTATCTTCCGAACCAGTGGTAAGAGAGTACCCCGACGTTTTCCCAGACGAACTCCCAGGACTTCCGCCTCCCAGAGAGGTAGACTTCGCCATCGAGTTAGAGCCGGGCACTGCTCCTATCTCGAGGACCCCTTACAGAATGGCTCCAGCTGAGCTAAAGGAGTTAAAGGTCCAGTTACAGGAGTTGCTGGACAAAGGCTTCATCCGGCCCAGTGTGTCGCCTTGGGGAGCCCCAGTATTGTTCGTGAAGAAGAAGGATGGGTCAATGCGCCTTTGTATTGACTACCGAGAGCTGAACAAGGTGACAGTCAAAAACCGCTACCCCTTGCCCAGGATTGATGACCTGTTCGATCAGTTGCAGGGAGCCACCGTCTTCTCCAAGATCGACCTGCGATCAGGCTATCACCAGTTGAGGATTAGGGACGGTGACATCCCCAAGACGGCCTTTCGATCGAGGTACGGACATTACGAATTCGTTGTGATGTCTTTCGGCTTGACTAACGCTCCTGCAGTATTCATGGATCTGATGAACAGGGTGTTTAAGGAGTTTCTAGACTCGTTCGTCATAGTCTTCATTGACGACATCCTCATTTACTCAAAAACTGAGGCTGAGCACGAGGAGCACTTACACCAAGTTTTGGAGACCCTTCGAGCCAACAAGTTGTATGCCAAGTTCTCCAAGTGTGAATTCTGGTTAAGGAAGGTGACGTTTCTTGGCCATGTGGTTTCCAGTGAGGGAGTTTCAGTAGATCCCGCAAAGATTGAAGCGGTGACCAACTGGACCCGACCGTCCACGGTTAGTGAAATTCGAAGTTTTCTGGGCTTGGCAGGTTACTACAGGAGGTTCGTGGAAGACTTCTCACGTATAGCCAGCCCGTTGACCCAGTTGACCAGGAAGGGAACCCCTTTTGTCTGGAGCCCAGCTTGCGAGAGGAGCTTTCAGGAGCTCAAACAGAAGCTAGTGACTGCACCGGTCCTGACAGTGCCCGATGGTTCGGGAAACTTTGTAATCTATAGTGACGCCTCCAAGAAGGGACTAGGTTGTGTCCTGATGCAGCAGGGTAAGGTAGTTGCTTATGCCTCCCGCCAGTTGAAGATCCATGAGCAGAACTACCCTACCCATGACTTGGAGTTGGCAGCTGTAGTCTTTGCACTGAAGATATGGAGGCACTATCTGTACGGTGAGAAGATTCAGATTTACACCGATCATAAGAGCCTGAAGTACTTCTTCACCCAGAAGGAGTTGAACATGAGGCAGAGGAGGTGGCTTGAGTTGGTGAAAGACTACGACTGCGAGATCCTATACCACCCAGGTAAAGCAAACGTAGTGGCTGATGCGCTGAGTAGGAAAGTTGCACATTCAGCAGCGCTAATCACCAAGCAGACCCCCTTACTCAGGGACTTTGAGAGGGCAGAGATTGCAGTCTCAGTAGGTGAGGTTACCGCACAGTTGGCTCAGTTGACAGTTCAGCCAACCTTGAGGCAAAAGATCATTGCTGCTCAGCTGAATGACCCTTACTTGGCAGAGAAGCGTCGTGTGGTAGAGACAGAGCAAGGTGAAGACTTCTCCATATCCTCTGACGATGGCCTTATGTTTGAGGGACGCCTGTGTGTGCCGGAAGACGGCGCAGTTAAGACGGAGCTTTTGACTGAGGCTCACAGTTCCCCGTTTACCATGCACCCTGGGAGTACGAAGATGTACCAGGACTTAAGGAGTGTCTATTGGTGGAGGGGCATGAAGAGGGATGTGGCAGACTTTGTCAGTAGATGCTTGGTGTGCCAGCAGGTGAAGGCACCTAGGCAGCATCCAGCAGGGTTGTTGCAACCCTTGAGTGTGCCAGGGTGGAAGTGGGAGAGTGTGTCGATGGATTTTATTACGGGACTGCCCAAGACCCTAAGGGGCTACACGGTGATCTGGGTTGTGGTCGACAGACTCACGAAGTCGGCCCACTTCGTGCCAGGGAAATCCACTTACACTGCCAGTAAGTGGGGGCAGCTATATATGACAGAGATTGTGAGACTACATGGAGTACCCGTATCCATCACTTCAGACAGAGACGCCCGTTTCACATCGAAGTTCTGGAAAGGACTTCAACTTGCACTAGGTACAAGGTTGGACTTCAGCACGGCATTCCACCCTCAGACTGATGGTCAGACAGAGAGATTGAACCAGATTTTGGAAGACATGCTCCGAGCCTGCGTACTAGAGTTTTCAGGAAGTTGGGACTCCCATCTGCATCTGATGGAGTTTGCCTATAACAACAGCTACCAGGCTACTATCGGTATGGCACCGTTCGAGGCTCTGTATGGCAAGTGCTGTAGATCCCCTGTCTGCTGGGGCGAGGTTGGAGAGCAGAGGATGCTAGGCCCCGAATTAGTGCAGACGACCAACGCAGCCATACAGAAGATCCGAGCTCGTATGCTGACAGCCCAGAGCAGACAGAAGAGTTACGCTGATGTACGACGTAAGGACCTCGAGTTTGAAGTGGGAGATATGGTCTTTCTGAAGGTTGCACCCATGAAGGGTGTTCTGAGGTTCGCGAAGAAGGGGAAGCTGAGCCCACGCTTCGTAGGGCCGTTCGAGATATTGGAGCGGATTGGCCCCGTGGCTTACCGCTTGGCGCTACCCCCATCGTTTGCTGCAGTGCACGACGTATTCCATATCTCCATGCTGAGGAAATATGTCGCAGACCCAACACATGTGGTGGACTTCGAGCCACTGCAGGTTAGCGAGAACCTGAGCTACGAGGAGCAGCCTGTCGAGGTCCTGGCAAGGGAGGTCAAGAAGCTTCGCAGTCGAGAAATTCCACTGGTCAAAATCCTTTGGCAGAACCATGGAGTGGAAGAGGCCACGTGGGAGAAAGAAGAGGATATGAGAGCCCAGTACCCCGAGCTG
The DNA here is from genome assembly GCF_025177605.1 of Cucumis melo. Lineage (NCBI taxonomy): Eukaryota > Viridiplantae > Streptophyta > Magnoliopsida > Cucurbitales > Cucurbitaceae > Cucumis > Cucumis melo. The sequence goes on from NC_066868.1 coordinate 12,471,065, forward strand.
TTCGAGGATTAGAACTTTCGAGGACGAAAGTTTTTTTTTAGGAGGGAAGATTGTAACGCCCGACAATTTCGGTTTCCTTTTTGTTTTGACCATTAATGTTAATACTAAGTGTGTTTATTATTAGTATTAAACTAAAGTTTTTATGGATTAATTTTGAAGTTAGGGGGTGAAATAAATTAATGGCTTAGCAAATAAATGGCCTTGGAAAGGGTCAAAGGTGGTTAATGGAGGAGAGAGGAAAGAGGGTTTTAGGGTTTTCTTTTAATTATTTTTTTTATTTCTTTTAAAAAGAGGCATGGGGAAGTGTGAGACTCTTCACCTTCCCAAAGAAAAGAAAGAAAAAAAAAATAATAGAAGAGGAAACCCTAGCCGCCGCCGCACGCCGCCGCACGCCGCCGCACGCCGCCGCCGCCAGCTGAAAGAATAACCCTCGGAGCCGGCCGTAGTAGAGCCGACCCACCGCGCGTCTGCAAGCCGAGTGGAAGCCGAGCCATCCTCCGCGCGTCTGCAGCCGAATCCGCAGCCGCCAGCCGAGCCGGAACCCGCCGCGCCGTTTCGACCTAAGGAAGACCGCCGACGCCGCGCCGCTCCGATCAGGCGGATAGCCGAGCCGCGTCGCGTCGCTTCGATCGAGCCGATCTGTGTAGCCGAGAAGCTCCGTCAGCCGCGTCGATCCGAGAAGCTCCGTCAGCCGCGTCGCTCCGATCGAGCCGAAGGGAGCCACTTCGATCCGCGCCCAGCCGTCTCCCGCAGCCGCCACTCGAAGCCGATCCGCCGCGCGTGCCTCCAGCCGACGAACGAACCCGGAGCCGCTCCACGCCCGCGCGCCCGAAGCCGAAACCGAAGAGCCGCGTCCGCGTGTGAAGCCGCGCCGCGCGCTTCTGTGTAGCCGAGCCGCGTCTCCCCTGTTGCAAGCCGAGCCGCGTCTCCCCCTGTTGCAAGCCGAGCCGCACGCGAAATCCCTGTACCGAGCCGAGCCGCGTCTGCCCAAGCCGAGCCGGTCCTGTCTTCTTCCAGCCGAGCCGCCAGGACTAAATTGGCTCCATCCACCTATATTTTGGTAAGCTAATTAATTATTGTGGTTTTTCCGGTAAGACTCCATGCTCGGACGTTAGTTAAATTAATTAGGATCTAAATTATATTATTTTCCTCAAGGGACGTCTTGGACCAAGAAATTACTGCAGCGCGGGATTTCTTCAGTAGGGGCTCGAGCACTGCAACCTCCTTCTAGGGTAAGTTAAATTCAATTGAGTCTCGAACCGTTGGTCGTTGGCGACCTATTTACGAATTTTGACTTATTAAACAGTTAGGACTTCGTCGCTTGGAAAGCGTACTGCCTCGCGGTTAGGACTCGACAAGTAGATCTCCAGGTAAGAGATTCTACTACTAGTTTCATGTTTGAAGTATGAGACTGTGTATGCCCTATGTTGCATATTGAGAATTTGACAGTATGATGCCTGAAATAAATGTTAGTATGATGCAAATGACGATATAGTTGTGCTATAGCCTGTTATGTGTGGCAAGATTTATTATGGTTACGACGAATGTCGGGACGGAGAGTGTAGAAATGATTTATGTGACATGTTATATGCTGATGCCATGTGTATGTATACTGCAATTAGGGTACCTGTTAGCTCGATTCTGTTAGAGTCGTACCTGCATGGGTGTCCTTCGGGATCACCACCTATTGAGGACTGTGTGGTCCGACGGGACGCCAGTCCAGCATGATATAGACATGACTCGAGTGACTCGACGGGGTCCTCGCATCCCGACTGTCCTAGGTGTCCCCCGGGCACCGAAGACCAGAGTTACGTTCCTACGGGAGCGCATGATTGCACGTGTTCGGGAACGTGCCAGAGATTGGGTACCAGTTATCAGGACTCTAACAGGAAGTTAACAGGCACCTAGTGGGACTAGTAGTGGGTCCCTTACTGAGTATTTTTATACTCATTCTCTCCATTTCATGTTTTCAGGTAGAGGACGAGGCAAGGGCAAGGGCAAGCTGGCGAGCGACCCGAAGTGAGACCGAGGAGGGCCATAGGGACTACCGCTTCCGCTTATTTCTTATTTCAGATTTTAGCATTTGAGTTTGAGTACTTTTTATTTTTCACTATCTTTTATGTAGATAGGGCCCGAGTAGGATTTCAGAACGTTTTTACATTTTTGCATGACTACCTTGTTTATGTTTTTATAAATGAATTTCTTGAACCGTATGCTTTTAATAAAATTTTTAGACTTAAACCACTTGTTCTATATTTAGTAACGACTTCGATTCAGCATAAGGAGTTGGGTCGTTACAAGAAGATCGAGGCCAACTGGTAACAACTTCAATCTTTGTTGGATCTACAGAAATCCCGTCACTAGATACTACATGGCCAAGAAAAGACACTTTCTTCAGTCAGAACTCACACTTAGAAATCTTAGCATATAGCTTATTGGCTCGAAGAGTTTTCAAAACTTGATGCAAATGCTCCTCATGTTCAGTCTCTATCTTTGAGTAAACCAAGATATCATCAATAAAAACTATCACAAAAGTGTATAAGAAATCCTTAGACACCGTGTTCATTAGATCCATAAATAAAGCAGGAGCATTTGTCAAGCCAAAAGACATTATAATGAACTCATAATGCCCATATCTACAATGAAAAGCAGTCTTAGGAATATCACTGTCTCTAATCTTCAACTGGTGATAGCTTGAACGTAAGTCAATCTTAGAGAATATAGTAGTTCCTTGTAAATTATCAAAAAAGTAATCAATTCTGGGTAGCGGATATCGGTTCTTAATTTTTACTTTATTCAGCTCTCTATAATCAATGTAAAGGTACATCGACCCATCTTTCTTCTTCACAAACAGTATTGGTGCTCCCTAAGGTGACACACTAGATCAAATGAAACCCTTGTCCAATAATTCCTACAACTGGACCTTCAGCTCTTTCAGCTCAGTTGGGGCCATTCTATAAGGAGCTTTAGATATGAGAACGGTATCTAACTCTAACTCAATAACAAAATCAATCTCCATGTGAGGTGGAAGTCCTGGAAGCTCATCAGGAAAAATGTCAGAGTATTCCCTTACCACTAGTTCAAATGACAAGAAAACTTCAGGCTTTCTGGTGTCTACTACGCTAGCCAAGATACCCCAAGTACCCTAGTTGAGTAGCTTACTGGCTTTCATAGCTGAGATAACTTTAGGTAGGACCACAGTCCTTTCCCTCTTATACTTGAAACTAGTCGTTGAATGAGGGTTAAAAACTACCTCCTTGTGGGAATAATCTATACTTGCATGGTTAGAAGATAGTCAATCCATACATAGAATTACATCAAAGTCTCACATGTCTAAAACTAGCAAAGTTACATCTAACACATGGTTTGCTATCTCTATTCAACATACTTTTATCTTTTCTTTGGACAACATAATTTCTCCAGATGGAGTAGAAACTGATAACATACAACTCAATGGTTCTACCTCTAAACACATATGATAAACAAATACTGAGGATATAAAAGAGTGAGAAGACCCAAAGTCAGACAACATAAATGTGAAATGTCCTAAGATTGGGAGTGTACCTATCACCACTATGCTAGCGTGGTCTGCCTCATAACGAGTAGTGGCAAATATTCTTCCCTGTTGGAAAGTGAAAGTCTGGTTCGAGGTAGTTCCAAATAGTTTCTAAGGGTAAAAATCATCTATATGCCCTGGTTGCTTGCAGTTATAACATACTCCATGAGACCTCCCACCACTATGAGGAAGGTAGTTCTTTCAAGGTCTTACCGACTTCAGCAATCTTCTGACAATGCCGCTGAAATACACCACCTGAGCTTAGATTCCTCTGCGGCACTAGAGCAGGCTGCAACTCGGCCTTCCACTTCTAACCTGGGGTTGACCCTTTCCCTACAGCCCAACCCCCTTAAACTCATATCCACTGTTAGGCACAGTAAGTCAGCATGGGTGGTTGGCCTAAAGGCTCGAACGAAACCCTGAAAATCTAACCTGAGACCTCTAACAAACTTGTCGGCCCTGAAAGCCTCATTCATTACTATCTCAAGAGCAAAGTGGGACAACATATCAAATTCTGCATCATACTGCTCCACAGTCATATTGCCTTGCTGTAGGTTTAGAAATTCTCGCTGCTTGGCATCTCTCAAGCTAGTAAAGAAGAATTTTGCATAGAAATTCTCCTCGAACTGCTTCCAGGTCATCTGATTATCGTCACCACCCAACATCCTCTTTGTAGACTCCACTAGGTTGTGCCTTTGTCCAATAAAAAGAATACGACACACTGAACCTTCTAGTTGTTAGAACACTTCATATACCAAAAGGTAGTCTCCGTAGAAGCCAACCACATTTGGGCCTTGGTAGGATCTTCCAAGGACCCATCAAATGTCTTAGGGTTATACTTCCTGTCCCTCAAATGTTTAGCCTCTGCTGACAGCTGATTTGGCACGTTCTAGGATTCCACTGGGGTCTGAGCAGAGGCTGACGGGGTTTGTTGGACAACATGAAATGGTGCAAATGCATCTCTTAGCATATTTTTGTACCTCTGCTCCATTGCAGCGAGGTCTGCTTGAGTGACAGGTGTAGTAGGGTTGGCAGCTTGCATGGCAGTTTGTTATTTAGGATGTGTACGTCCAAATCCTCTACCTTCCTTACCACCTCTACGAACACCTCTATGTGGCGGCATTTTTCCTAAATTTTACCACTAGAAGTCTTTCATAATACAATCATAACATTCATACTTTATCTAGTTTAATTTAGGCAAGGTCATAAACATATGCAAAATCATGAATCATAAATCATACCTGGAGAGTGACGAAGGACAGTAATAGCCATAAAGGTAAAAATAAAAACAAAAACTTACATCGTAAGTCAGTCTACAGAACCTAAAACTTAGGCTCTGGTACCAACTGTAATGATTCAACTCTTTATACAAAGTCGAGGTCATTACTACTAAAAGGAAATAAAAACTTTCTTAACCAAAATGGAAAATAACAGTAACTTTAACTGAAAACCTCAAATACTCATTAACATTTTAAATAAGTAAAACAATGTAGAAATAAATCTCTAAAATAAAATCTTAGCTCGGACCCTATCTAGTTGTAAAAGAGAAATAGTCAAAAAATACAAAAAATAGAAAAAATACTGAAATCATAATTATAAAGTAAAAGCAGAAGCAAAAATTTTTCCTATATAGCAAGTCACAGTCACTTCTTGTCAATTGCCAGCTTTCCTCTACCTCTACCTCTACCTTTGTCTAAAAAATTAAACATAGAAAGAGTGAGTATAAATATATACTCAGTAAGAGACCTACTACTAGTTCCATTAGGTGTCTGTTAACTTTCCGTTAGTGTTCTGTAAAGAAGTACTCCTAAGTTGACGCGTTCTCATATATAGCCAATCTAATGATTCTATAAGAAAATCTCTGGTCTTTGGTGAACCCAAAGGAACATCTAGGAAAAAACTGGTCTTCGGTAAACTCATAGGAACACCAAGGACAAACTGCTCTTCAATGAACCCAAAGGAACACTTAGGACAATCAGGCTGTAGGTGACCTCGTCGGACCACTCATATACATAACATCTCATGAGATTTGTAATCCTGTTAGACCACACAATCATAAAAAGGTGGAGATCCCGAGAGACACTCATATGGGTAAGATCCTAACAGACAAGTTAACAAAACATCAAATCCATAGCATGTAGCATATAATAACATTATCAACATGACATGAATATTAATCATAATCCTCTCAATCAGAAGAGTAATATTTCATGCATCATCATTAACATAAACCAGTCATCATCATCAACATAACTCAGTCATCAACATACGTCATCAATACATTATGCATTTTAGCTACATCAATGCATAATAGGAAAATCACATGCACACCCTTAACTTTTGTACGAGGGTCTAGTAGGAGAATCTCTTACCTGAAGATTAGCTTAACCAAAAATACTCTTAATAGCAACAATCAAGCTTCCTAAGAATAAATTTTAAATATTAACGGGGAAAAATAACTAAGTTCAATAACTTAACAGTTGTTTAAAGATTAAAAAAATCATTTAATTCAACTTAACCAAAGTTGAGGTTGAATTCCAATTCAACCTTAATTTGGGAAAATCAAAGCTCTTAGTTCCTCCAATAAACTCTAACCAAGCCTTCATAAAAATATAGTCCAACTTAAATGAAATTCCATCTTAAAATCCCAAAATTAGATTATTTAGGGTCCACAATTAATATTTGATGGGCATTTTCCAAAACTCATTGAAACTTACCAAAACCTACCAAAATAGGTAGATTCTACCGCGGGGGGCCGAGAGAGAGCATTAGGAATGGGAGATTCTACCGCGGGGGGCCGTAGCATTAGTCTTAACCTTGTCTTACCACGTAATGGACATCATTTCTTAACAAGAAGAGGTTCTTAGACTATAGACTGAGAATTCGAGGCTCTGTAAGGAGTTGACTTGACCAATCCATCAAATCAGAGGTGAAAGGCTTGAGTTTACTTGTGGCGGATTTGCTTAGCTCTTCGTAGGACCCCACGGATCGGAGAGGGATGAAATAGCGAGACCAATCCATCAAATCAGAGGGAGCCTCGCCCCGGATAGGGACAAAGGAAAGCACAGGGGGAGGGAATAGAATATCGGTGAGAATTCTCCGTTTGCAAGATCTATTGAATAAGAAAGAATAATCAGTCTCTTCTCCCAAAATAATATATATTTTCTTAAATAATTATATTATCTCCATAATTTAATTATCCTTAACCTTCATAATTTAAATAATTATATAATCATATATATATAACTACCCATAATCTCACCAATTTAAATCAACCAATATCAAACAACCTAAATCAAAACTTTACAACACCAAAAATTCCAAAATTCAACAATTAATTAAATATTCTTCGAAAAATATTTAACTAATTCTAACTTCCACTAAATTAATAATTCTATGCAAATACCTCAAAAAAACATCCCAATAGTTTTAACATAATTAAATCAAACTTAAGATAATTAAATTTTATAAAATTACCTTATTTTTGGACGTTACAAATTAATATTGATCTTCAAAGTACTCCACAAGCAAGATAGATCAATCATCACTTGATTATTATTGCTCCAGATATTCATGTATTCTATCACCAAGAAGATACAAGAAAAAAGGTTAAAGGCTTTCAAAATTTTAAAACTAAGCTGCCACCTTTCTGAATTTTCTTCTCATTGTTTGTTGATCAAATCTTTCAAACTTCATGGCTGCACTTCGTTTGGAATGAATCATAAGAAATACAGGGAAAATAATAGGAAAAAACATTAGTTGGAACAATAATCTCACTCTTATAATTGTTTTCACATGACTATTGTTTTTCACATGCACTCCTGATCACATTCTCATCTTTTCCTTTTTCTCTATTTTCTTAGTCTCACAATACTCTCACTTTCCTCAAGAAAGGTTGTTATGGTCTCATTCTCAACAAATACTTTATATAGCTTCTCTCCCTCCATAACTACTTGACATTTTGATTCCTTTCTTCCATATTTTAATGGTCATCCTCATTTATTTCAACAATATCATCACAATTGGAATCTTGTTTATGGATTGTGGCACACTGTCTTCATCTTGAATTGGTTGGTCGTCTTCCAGTGATGGACAATAATCTTGTTAATAGCTTGTGTGGGCATGATTTTTCCTTCCTAGCTTTCGTTAATTCATCTTTTTATTCAATGGATTCACTTAACTCAACCAAACCTTCTCGAACACTCTTCCAAAAATTATCATCGCTGGTTAGATGATGATATCTTCTTTTCTGAATATAGCGTAGGATTTTCTAATATCTCAAAATTTCAGCAAGTATTTAGTATTCTGATGAGAATTATGAAAGAATACATCCAATATAGCCTATAATGTCAAAGTCACAAAATCTTGAGGGCCGTTTGAGGAAATGGTTGAATTATGGAGAGTTAGTATTATGATAAAACTAATATTATGATAAACCTAGTATTATGATAGTATGTGTTTGGAGGAAGGGTTATGTAGATAGTGTTATGATAAGACGAGTTTGGGGCAAGAGTTATGTGGGAAGGGTTATGAGGTGGTTATGATAACATGTGTTTGGGGGAAGGGTTATGTAGGTAGTGTTATGAATTTTATTTTTTAATACATTTTTTTAAAATTTCTATTATAAATCCAATACACAAGTTTGGTATATTTAACTTACCAAATTGTCCTATTTTCATAAAATAATTTTCAGTAATTTCTTTAAATGTAACGTCCATTTTAAACATTTTTTACATGATTGTTACGTACCAATAAATTATTAATTTTTTTAAAAAAATTGTATTCTAAATCCAATACTCAAATTTCATATATTTAATTTCTCAAAACATCATATTTTTGTCGGTAATTTCTTTAAATATGATATTCATTTTCAACATTTTTTACGTAATTGTTAGGTGCAAATAAATTATTAACTTTCTTAAATTAATATTCTAACTCTAATACATAAAATCTTGTATATTTAATTTATGAAATCGTCCTAGTTGTCATAAAACAATTTGCAAATTTTTTTAAATAATTGTTACGTGAGAATAATTCTTTTAAATTCATATTCTAAATCCAGGACACGAATTTCGTATATTAATTAATTTAACAAATCGTCCTAGTTTTCATAAAATAATTTGCCTTAAATTTTTTAAATACAACGTAAAATTTTCAACTTTTTTAAGTAATCTTTACGGTTGAATAAATTACTATTTTTTCTTTTAAAATAAAACATTCTAAGTTTTCTTCTTACCTAAACATTCTATTTTTTTTCCCGTTTAGGATTGTTTTTCCATGAAGCAACAGAAATGATAAAAAATTATAATGAATTAATGAAGAAATAAAAATAAGGAAGAAGAAAGAGAAAAGACTACATTTTTTAAAGGTGAAAAACAAATAAAAGAAGAAAAACAAAGAAAAGATATAAAATAATAAAATTAAAAAAAAAAAGTTAAATATGTTGGGATTTTGTCGAAAAGGTTTTATGAGATTATCTTTTATTAATGAGTTATTTAATTCCAAAAAGATAAAAGATCCTACTTTATTTTAGGAATCTTATATTATTATCTTTTTTAGATTATCCTTGAGAAAATATATATATACACTACGAAACTTGTGGGTTCTGGTATGACGGACGAACGAAGAAAGCTTTTTGGAGCTCTTAGTCGAATATGTATTGCAATAACTATGAGTAGAAGAAGGTAGTGCGATTATCTATCTGTGGTCTCAACGCGTTGATCTAAGATGATTTTTTTTTATGAGTAAGAAAAACGACGAAGCATGATTCAAGTGGTCATGGTAAACTCCAGTAGAGGATGAAGACATCATCGAAGAGATTCACCTATGCAGTCTGAAGTCAGACATTATTGAGAAGGATTGCTCATGCATTTAGAGGGAGCCTGAAGTCTGAAGCTAATGAGCATGTTAATTAGTCATATAGTTGAACAGAAATCATATGTTGTATCGATGTATATTGACTAAGTGTGAATCATAATAAAATTACTCATCAAGGTTGTGTACAACTTCCCAGACATAGGCAACACTGACCGAACTGGTTTACTCTGGTTTCTTGTGTTATTCTCTTCTACTGTCCCTCTAGCTATTACAACAGTTATTTACTTTAGAATTAACTAGAGGTTTATTTGATTATCTCACACTGTTTTTCAATTGGTATTAGAGCGGGTTGACGCTGGTTCATTGAGTCTTAAATGGCGTCAATCAGGGAATGCAGGTCAACAATGGAGATAATCAAGGAAGGTCCTTCCAGTACAACTCGTCTTTCAGTTTTAGATTACACAAATTATGGCTCCAACAGTAGATGTCAGAGCAACTTTAGAAGAAACCATTTTGATAAACCTAATGTCAAAATAGACCGATCTTTAAAGTATAGAGAATATGAAGGGTATGGTCATTATCAAGTTGAATGTCCTAATTTTATGAGAAGACAAAAGAAAAGTTTTAATTAGTACTACATTATCTGATGATGATACAGACGAAAATGATGAAGAAGGTAAACGTACTAAAGCCTTTATTAGTATTTTATCTAAAGATGAAGTTAAAGATTCTGAAGAAGAAAGTGAAGACAACCTGTCCTTTGAATAATTGAAGATTAAATTGAAAGAAGATTCAGAAGCTAGAGTAGTGTAGAAAGAAAAAATACATAATCTTATGGAAGAAAATGAACGGCTATTATCGATTATATATTCCTTAAAATAGAAATTAAGAGAGATCCAGATAGACTATGATCAGACTATGAAGTTAGTCAAAATGTTAAATTCAGGAACTGAAAATCTAGATCAAATATTGAATTCAGGACAGTCTAGTTCACACAGATGTGGTATTGGCTTTAACTCATCAATAAATAACATTAGTCAAGACAATAGGATAAAATTTGTTCATGCTACTGTAAGCACCAAGTCTGATCAACCAGTTAAAACAAAAGCTGCTAACTCTTCCACAAAAACAAATACCTGGGTGTGCCATTACTGTGGTAAAAAAATGTCATATTCATCCTTTTTGTATGCTTTACAAAGGTATAAATTTCAATACTAGAGAGTTACTTATCACTCACAGAAGCACAAATTAAACTCATTTACTCCAAGAGGCAAGAGAAGTTATAAGGAATGGAGAGTCAAGAATTCGGGTAAATGTAATATTGTCGTTACAACAGTTCAATCTTCAATTGATGCTTGGTATTTTGATAGTGGTTGTTCCAGTCACATGACTGGAAATAGATCATTCTTTTTTTAACTAAAAGAGTGTACATCTGGACATGTTACGTTTGGAGATGGTGAAAAAGGAAGAATCCTTGCAAAAGGGAATATTGAGAAATATAATCTACCATGTCTAAATGATGCACGATATGTTGAAAGGCTCAAGGCAAACCTAATTAGTTTTAGTCAACTATGTGATCAAGGCTATACTGTTAATTTTAGCAAAGAAGAATGCATTGTGACTGATATTAATAAAAATGTTCTTATGAGTGGCACCAGACAGATTAATAATTGCTATCACTGGATGTCTAATAATAATCATTAATTTATCTAAAAAAAAAGATCAGGCGCCCTGCTGATGAAGTGAATGTATCAGATGAACATTACTCATGTTTGAGTAACATGGATTTCTGGGAATCACTGTGGTGGCAAGCTCTCAATCTTCGCATCTATCTATTGATGATTTGATTTCTATCTTATCTCGAGGAACATCGTCAGTTTGGCCAGTGAATGAGATTTCTATTGTATCCCTTAGTGTTAAATATGTCATACTCCATAAGATTGACTTTACAAACTGGTTTCCTTCATCGCATGCTTCCAATGCAGCTGATCAATCTCAAGAGTAGACATTATTTTATGAGGGAGAAGAGTTTTGTGCAAAAAGTTGATTTTAATGGGTCACTCAAAGGAGAAGCTAAAATTTTGTTTTCAATGGATTAAGGAATTTGTGGTAGATGTGCTTATTCTATTTTGGGTCAAAAGAGTAGTATATTTTGTTTCTGTGATGTGCCCTATGTTTTGATGCTTCTAGTGATATTGTTTCTGGTGATGTATGTTTTGACTTCTGCAATAGCTTCAGTTTTGACTATTGTCAGTTTGATGGCATTTGTTGAGTTCTTGTTGATATATGCTTCTGGAAATTTCTGCGTCTCAAGATGGTTTTATATCTAGTTTTTGGCTTCCTATTGATGATATTTTATTATGGGGCATCTGGTTGAACATAAAAATAATTCTTCTCATTTTGACAAAAAATGAGAGTATTGAGATTTTTGTCAAAACGAATTAATGAGATTTTTCTTATTATTTAAAGATTATTTTAAAAAAAAGCTAAAAAGATATTTGTTTTAAAAGATAAAAGATAAAAGATAAAAGATCTTCCTCACAAATAGGAATCTTTTATCTATATCTTTTAAAGAAGATCTCGATGATTTGATAGAGTGGTTATGTATTGAAGTGTTATGCTTAGAATGGTGTGGGTGTTACTGAACATTCAATTTGAAAGCATTATCCTTCTGCCTCATTTCTTCTCAAGTCTTCTGGTTCATCTGAACGTTGGTATCCTAACTCCTAATGATGATTGTGTTGCTAAATGTTGAATGTTGATATCCTGAAGTTGTTTATGTTGTTGTTTATGTAGAAGCTGTGTAGTTTAGATGTTGTTTTGAAGTCTTTTACAGGCTAATATCCTGAAGTTGTTTATGATGTTGTTTCTATTGAAGCTGTGCAGTTCAGATGTTGTTTTGAATACTGGCTACAAGGTAAAGAAATGAAATGATAATTGTGTTGATCTATTGTGTTGTTATGAGGTTGAATATAGACGTTTTTTAACTGTTGCTTTATGAGAAGTCTCTGAGATGCATTTACTTGAACTTGAAAAGAAATCTTCTCTTTTTGACAAAAGGGGGAGTTTGTTGGGATTTTGTCAAAAATATTTTATGAGATTATCTTTTATTAATGAGTTATTTAATTCCAAAAAGATAAAAGATCCTCCTTTATTTTAGGAATCTTATATTATTATCTTTTTTAGATTATCCTTCAGAAAAAATATATATACACTACAAAACTTGTGGGTTCTGGTACGACTGACGAACGAAGAAAGCTTTTTGGAGCTATTAGTTGAATCTGTATTGCAATAACTATGAGCAGAAGAAGGTAGTGCGATTATCTATCTGTGGTCTCGACGCGTTGATCTAAGATGATTGTGTTGATGAGTAAAGAAAACGATGAAGCGTGATTCAAGTGGTCACGGTAAACTCTAGTAGAGAATGAAGACGTCGTCAAAGAGATTCACCCATGCAACCCGAAGTCAAACATCATTGAGAAGGACTAATCCTGAAGTCTGAAGCTAATGAGCATGTTAATTAGTTATATAGTTGAACAAAGATCATATGTTGTATCGATGTATATTGACTAAGTGTGAATAATAATAATATTACTCATCAAGGCTGTGTGTAGCTCCCAAGACGTAGACAATATTGACCGAACTAGGTTACCAAAGTTTCTTGTGTTATTCTCTTCTGCTGTCTAGCTATTACAGCAGTTATTTACTTTAGAATTAACTAAAGATTTATTTGATTATCTCACACTGTTTTTCAAAATGCGAGGAATAAATGCGTATACTAATCACAATTAATATTTAATTTAAATTAATTTCGTAAATAAAATAAATTAAAAAACAATATTTTTTAAGATTATTAAATTAATTAGAAACAAATGACATTTAATAAATAAAAGAGTAATATTTAAAAAATAAATAAATTAATAAAACTATCGGGTAGTTGAAGAGATAGGGTTATAGAAAGTTGAAGAGAGATTAAGAAGAAGGAGAGAGAAGATGGGTTATGATAACCTTTTCCCCAAACAAGGGTTGGGTTATAATAACCCAACCGTGATAACCCAACCCCACAGTGACAACCTTTTGGCCAAATGACTCTTAAGTTTTTTTAAAAAAAATATATAGATTGGTGCTTAAGACAATTTTCCCCTTTTATTTTCAGAAAAAAATTATAAAAAAATAAGAAAGGATTTATAATCTATTTTGAACCAAAACTCTGATACCCAAATCATAAAAAAGACTATCGATCATGTTTAAGAACTCTCCTTGTCCAATGTGAGACCCCATAACATTAATCTGGATGACTCATTTTAATTAATTGACAAGTAACTCTAAGAAAGATAAATAGATTTGGTTTGAAATATTAATTGATTGATGATAAAAAAAAACTTATTCTTAACTCAAAATCTCGAACTCTCGACAATCTATAGATTGAGTTGAAAATCCTAAAAAATAAACTCTAAACGTAAGAATACAAAGAAAAGCACAAAATTATACGGAATAAACTATAAAGAGAAATTTGGATGGCATATATTGTTTTATGTTTATGAATATTAAATATCTGAAGGTCAAATGTCTGAGTTTTCAATCGGTTTTTAATCGTCTGAGATATGTAGAATAATTATTGTATAGAAATTAAATGCATGTGTTTGCTTTATCGATTTTTGTATTGGGATTTAAATATTTTGTAGGATATATTTATCAAGTTAACCAAAATTTAAAGATTAAATGCATCTATCTGATCTAATGTTTCTTTAAAAAATAAAAGTTTTAACTATGCATTTTCTACCAATTTTTTAAAAAAATTATTATTGATAGTCAGATAAATGAAACTATTTACAAAATAATTTTATTACACATTTTGTAAATAATTTTAATATTATGTTATATATATAAAAATGTTTTAAACTTTTATCCTCTTCTATTTTTACTTATTGATTTTTGTTATAAACGAACATAATATATTTTAAATCTAAATATAGATCTCACCATTTATCTTTCTTATACAATTAAATCAAAAGAAAAATCTTATTACTGTTATTTTTTTGGATTGAGAGGTAACATCAAACAAAGTAAAAATGATTTGCAAAAAAATGAGGAAGTCTATAATCCAATGCTATCAACAGACAAATAAATGAAATAAAGCATAAAAAAGGAAAAGGAAGGGCTTTTCAAAAAATAGAACAAATTAGTAAAATATTTAAATTATATAGGACAATTCTAAAAATCAAAAAAGTTCACAGTGTCACAATGAGAATTACCAAAAATACCCCAATCAGCATGCGATTAATCGCCACATGCATGCAAGTAATCTTCTACTAAATGCTCATCATATGCGATCGTATAGACAATGATACAACGAATACACGATCGTGTAGACAATAGTGCAATTGATACACGATTGTGTAGATTAGTATGAACAATACCAAAAAAACTCAAATCTAAATGATCTGATAATAGACCATAAACGATAACGAAAAGCTTTAATTTAGATATGAACGATCGTTTAGAGTACCTTGAATGGTTGTCGGATATGTATGCACGATCGTTTATGTAAAGTATAAATGAACGTTTTGAGAAGCCCAATAAAATTCAAGCATAATGACCCATAGTGATCATTTATGTAATTCATGATTCGTGTTGACCACGATAAATGATTGTTTGACTACGGTAAACGACATATTAATTGAATGCAATAAACAACCATGTTTACTTACTTACATGATCGTGTGACCATGGTGATCATATTGAATATAGTAATTGATCACGTTGATATTGGTAAATGATTGTGTTGATTGTGGTAAACAATTGTGTAGTTCAATGTAAATGATCGTAAAAAATTTCAAACTATCGATCTTCATAATGTAATACAACATTCTTACAGTAATATTTACATCTTTTAAACATTTGAAACGAAAACGAAATTTAGAACTCTTTCACAAACAAAAATAAAAACGATCTTCATAACAAAATATAGAATTCTTAGTTCAATCTAAATGATCGTGAAAAATTTCAAAGTAATTACGATCTTCATGATGAAATACTGAATTCTTATAGTAATATTTAATTCTTCTAAACATTTGAAACGAAAACAAAATTTAGAATTCTTACCACAAACAAAAACAAAAACAAAAACAAAAATGATCTTCTTAATAAAATATAGAAGTCTTAACGAAGTTTTATAATTGTCTAAACAATCCAAACAACAAAAACGATATTTAGAATTCTTACAAAAAACAAAATCACTATAACGATCTTAAAAGAGGAATATAAACAATTTTGATATTGTCGAATATGAGGAAGAAGAGAAAGAATATTCAAGAGAAGGAATATTGTTGAAAATGAGGAAGAATATTGTCAAAGATAAGGAAGAATATTCAAGAGGAAAAATATCTAAAAGTTCACTTGAATAGACCACAAAGAAAGTGAATAAACCACAAAGAAGAAGAAGAGAAAAAATAGAAAAATCATCTCGCAATAATAAAAACCAAATAAAGGCAAATATGAAATTTATGTAAAAGTAATCAAACTATCAGATTTTCTTATTGTTATACATGTCGTAAATATTTACCACTTTTGTTATATTTATTGAAATTTAAAAAAAAAAAAAAAAAAAAAAAAACAAGTATTCACTTTGAGCTTGCAACAAATTTTTGCTGTATCCTAAAATGAGAAAGAAGGTATGAGAAATGAAGGAAAAACAAGTTTTTCGAAAGGAAAAAGGAAGAAGCCCCAATCTGGATTTTTCTCCTCTCCCATAATAAATTTTCCATGTGAAAATGTTACATCCTACACAAAGTTTAAATAATGCTATGGATGGATGCATTTTTTTTTCCACCTATTATTATTCTTACTTTTATATTTTTTAAATGTCCATGAACCTAACATGGATAATTATTAGATAAAGATCTTAATAATCAACCTACTTCATCACCAATATTTCATAAATATAGCCCAAACTTGAATGATATTTCATAATTAGATTTCTCTATATCTTTTAGATAATTTTGACCACTTATTACATTCTCTCTCGGGTTCTTTTAAAAAATATAACAAAGTGGCAAAATATTTACATTGTATAGAACAATTCTGAAAATGGAAAAAGACCACAAACCCACAATAGAAAATACCAGAAATGCTCCTTCAACCATGGTATTAACAATGCCATAATATATTTGGTAAACGATCCTTTAGATTTGGCTATTGTTTGATACACGATCGTTTAGATTGGATCGTTTAGATTTAAAAAGCCAAATTTAAACGATTTTTTTTCAACATTATATGCACACGATCGTTTAATTTGGTTACACGATCATTTAAATTTAGTACACAATCATTTAGATTTGATCGTTTAGATTTTGGTACCCAAATCTAAACAACTTTTTCAAGATTCTTTGGTACACGATTATTTAGATTTGGCTAAACGATTTTTTCAATATTCTTTTGGTACACAATCGTTTGATTTGGTTACACGATCGTTTAGATTTAGTACACGGTCGTTTAGATTTAGGTAGCCAAATATAAACATTTTTTTCAAGAATGTTTGGTGTAGGATTATTTACATTTGGCTAAATGATTTTTTTTCAAGAATCTTTTGGTACACGATCATTTAGATTTGGCTAAACGATTTTTTTTCGATTTTTTCCAAGATTCTTTTAGTATAGGATCGTTTAGATTTGTCTACACGATCGTTTATTTTTTTGTACACGACCCAAATCTAAACGACGTTTCTTTTCAAGTCTTTCATATTTAGTACACGATCTTGAACAACCAAATAACAATTTGAAAAAAAAAACAAGATGAAAAGAAAAAAGACAATGGAAAGAAAAAAAATTAAATCGCAGGGAAAGAGGAGAAGAAAGACGATAAAAGGGAAGGTAAACCTGGAATATTTAAAAAAATGGCTAACTTCATAGACTTTGTTACACGGGCCATAAAAATTTTGCGGGTTTGTTATATTTATGAAAATTTTCATTTTCTCTTTTATTTAATTTTCATAATATTTTATAATAACAATATTTAAAAGAATCAAAATGAAATTAATATTAATTATTTATAGAGTTTTATATTTTTATTAATCATTAATTACGAAATATATCGTCATTAATAAATAATTTCAATTTAATATTTATTATTTTCTTCATTAATAAATACGTTTGTTGAATAAGAAATTTTGAAACCAATCACAAATTGCGACGTCATTTACTAAAATAATTAAATTTTGGGATTAAATAAAAATTGGCATGTGCCCCAAATTAAAATTAAAGACAAATTGACCAATTCTATGATGTCACATGTCTTTGTTATTACTGTTGGATCAAATTAATTATTTTTGTCCAATTAAATATTATTTACTTTGACTAAAATTCAATTAAACAAAAAAAATAAGCTTAATTTAGCCCAAAGGTTAAATATTACCCAAACCCATGTGGTTGAGCCCATGGGTCTGATCCATGAACTAACTAGGCCTAAGTCCATAAAAACCCATTAGAGAACTCTATAAATAAAAAAGTTCTCTTCATTTGTAAGGGTTAGAAATTTTTTACTCTAGAAAGTCTAGAGAGAATTCTCCTAAGAACCAGAAGACTCCCTAACTCCTGAAGTTGACCACCCTCGAATATTGAAGCTCCTTTGAAGATACAAGCTTTCTTCCAAGACTCAAACTTCAAGAACATCACATGCTTCGCTTCCTCAAATCAAGCGTAAGTATCCAACGAAAAGAGAATCAGAGGATCAAATCTTAGAGATCGCGCATTAAATCAGCACAAGTACAACATAAACGCAAGTTCAACTCTACGAACCAAATTTCTCCAAAAATCTCATGTGAACAAATTGGCATGTCCAGTGGGACATCTCTACCTCTCATCGTCCAAATATACAAGCAAATCAATGGCACCAAAGAAGGTTGCATCCAAATCTTCTGTTGCAAGCAATGCTTACACAGTACTTGTCACCTGCAATCGTTCAAAGGAGATCATCCAAGAGCAGGATTAAGGTTCGTCATCGGGCAGAGTATCCTTAAACAATTGATGGAGTCGCCTAAAGCTGGGATTGTCATCAAGGAAAATTCTTTATATGATAAATCTGACTCTGCCTCTAGCAAGTCAAAGAAGGAAGCACACCCTAACGTGGTGTCCATCATGATGGCTGATGTAACGGTCAAGGTTGTCGTGGCAGAGATGGAGAGAAAAATTAATCTCTTGATGCAGGTTGTTGAGGAACGAAACCACAAAATCGTTGCTTTGAGAAAGCATACACAGACTCATGAAACTGCTAAGTCGAGTCAAACTCTTGTTGTCAAAGCTAGTGATAAAAGGAAGAACGTGATGCAAGAAAATAAACCACAACAACAATCAGCTTCTGTCACTACAAGAGACGTGGGTACTCCCGACGCACAAATACGTCGGCGAAAATGCAAAGTACGTCGGGAAAGGATATCCCGACGTACAAAACGGCGTCGGGAAGAACGTCGGGAGAAATGCATCGCGAGAGGCTTTCCCGACGCCGTACCAAATCGGCGTCGGGAAAGGCTTTCCCGACGCCGGGAGATGCGTCAGAATCGACGGCGTCGGGAAAACCTTATTCCCGACGCCGTCTATGCCGACGCATCTCCCGACGTCGGGAAAACCTATTTTCCGACGTTTTTTTCCTGACGTAATGAACGTCGGGAAATATTTTTATATCGACACTAAAGATGCTTTTAATGTTGTTTCTAAAACGACATTAAAGATCTCTTTAATGTCAGTTTAAAAACGACATCTTTGCCTTGTTCTGGGCCCATTTTTTTAATTTTATTTTTATTAAAATGTTTCATTATTGTCCATTTTTGATAAACCGACATTGAGTCCATGTAGATAAATATTTTTTTACCCCAATAAATCAATAAAATTAATATTATTTTAGAAACAATAATATTTGTCTTTTACATTTGTATACACAAAAAGGAATCTTATATTATGTTTATATATTCTACAACGGTACATGAAACAAGATCCTAATACAAAACTTAAATAAGAAATCTTAAACGCCTTCTCAAACCTTCAATGATCGTCTGACTTTCTACACAATCGCTTAGCTTTCAGTTTGATATGACTTCAATCATTCTACAATCAATATCAAGAACACCCAACACGTGGATTTTGAATCTTCAACTGGCGCAACTATGATCAGCCCTGTTGTGGAACTTGGTTCAATTCGTAATAATTGCAATTTCCCCGACTACTGTATCAAACACCTACAACACCATTCAAACATTTTCTTTCACCAAACTGAATTCTCCTACTTAAACCATTAAAATCAGTTTGCATAAGTAAATCTCACCCTCTATCAAACACTTTTAACTTTACCCAATTGAATTCCACTTTCATTAGAGCCAAACACTTTACCTATGGGTGAAAATGTAATGATATTCCCATTTTCTTTAAGAAATTATTCACTGCCTTTCCAACAATCCATACTGAATCATAGCCAAAAATCAAGGCAAATATTTAAAATAATGCAAGGAAATAACAGGAACCTTAAATTTTGCAACAAACTTAATCCAAAAGAAGTAAAACTTGCAGAAACTATAATCGACAATGAAAAGAAAAGAAAGAAAGAAGAAATTGCTCACCGCTCCAAGAACAAACCCAAGCAAACATAGAACCAGAACCAATATTTCCCGATACTTCATCTTCCTTTCCTATTTCTGCAACATTAACCACATAAATCTCAACCAGAAACAACATCCATGCAAACAATAAAATCATCAACAACGAAATAGAAAATCAAGCCAATTTTATAGCAATTGCAACAGAATAAAGAAGAGAAACTGCAGACCCTACTCACATTTTTTATATGAACAATGTAAAACAGAGTTAATCCGATCATAGTATTTTTTGGTCAGCATGATCTAGCACACACCTAAACTAATTTTCATAAAAAAAAACCCTAAACTAATTTTTATCAAAAAAAAACCCTAAAACATAAACTTAAACTAAATAAATTTACATATTTCACTTACCTAAAGTGGCAGACGGCGACGAGGAACAACGGCGAGGGCGGTCGGCCACGGACGGCGGCGGAACAAAAGGATTATGCACGGCGGCGACTTCTTCTTCTTCTCCTTTCTTTTTCTCCTCCTCTCGATTTCGGTTCTGTGAATACAGAACTGAAACGAATTTAAAGGGGATTTCCCGACGCAGTGACGTGGCGTCGGGCAATCCCTCAAAATGCGTCGGGAAAAGGGGAATTCCCGACGCTCATTAAACCCCTTTTCCCGACGTTTCACGCGGCGTCGGGAAAAACCCCTATTCCCGACGCCTCTCCCGACGCACTGTTCACGGCGTCGGGAAAAGGGGTTTTTCCCGACGTATTCTTCCGACGCCTTCGTGGTACGTCGGGAAAGATGGTTTTCCCGACGCAGCTCCCGACGCGTTGTTGAGGGCGTCGGGAAAGCCCTTATTCCCGACGTTCTTTATGCCGACGTGATTTTCGGCGTCGGGAATGCTCCATTTTCTTGTAGTGTGTTGCTTCTCTCTCAGTTCAACAGCTACAGGATATAATCGCGAATTCCATTGAAGCTCAATATGGAGGACCACCACAAACTTCTTTCATGTACTCTAAGTCGTACACCAAAAATATCAACAACTTGAGAATGCTGCTTGTGTACCAACCTCTCAAACTTTAGTATTTTGATAGAAAGGGCAACCCGAAGCAATACATCACCTACTTCGTCGAAACATAAGAGAACGCAGGATTAAGAGAAGATCAACTTGTCAGGCAGTTCGTTCGAAGCTTGAAAGAAAATGTTTTCTAGTGGTACAACGATCTGGAGCCAAAAGTCATTGACAGTTGGGAACAACTGGAAAAAGAGTTCCTCAACTACTTCTACAACACCAGGTGCATCATATGCATGATGGAGCTTACACATATGAAACAACGAAAGGAAGAGCTAGTCATCGACTACATCAACCGATGGAACACTTTAAGTCTTAACTACAAGGATCGACTCACTAAACCGTCGACTGTAGAAATGTGCACCCAAGGCATGCATTGAGGACTTCTCTACATTCTGCAGGGAATAAAGCCCCACAGATTTTAAGAGTTAGCAACTCGTTGATGATAGGGAGTTGAGCATCGCCAGTAGAGGAACTAAGAATTTTCTTGTTTCTGAAGTAAGAAAATATAAAAAGAGATGAAGGGTGCTAAAAAAATAGTAAGGAGCACCATAAAGGAATCTATGGTTGTGTTTACCCTAATAAAGTTCTCCAAAAGAAAGGAAGGGAGAGTGAAAAGAAGGATGATGGAAGCGAGAGACGACATTGGACTTTAAAAGAAAGACAAGAAAAAGTTTACCCATTTCCTGATTCAGATATTGTAGATATGCTAGAACAACTACTAGAGAAGCAGCTGATCCAGTTACTAGAATATAAGGGACTTGAGCAAGCAAGAAAGATAGATGATCCGAACTACTGCAAGTATCATCGAGTCATCAATCACCCACTACAGAAATGTTTTGTGCTGAAGGAGCTAATTCTAAGGTTAGCTCGTGAGAAAAAGATGGAGCTACACTTGGAGAAGGTAGCTCAAACAAACCATGCTGTAGCAACAATAATGTCAGAGGCTCCCCAGTTTGGGACCTTTGAGCCTATAGTTGTCCAATTCTATCAGGAAGTTGCACTTGAGGATTCTCAAGGAAAAGAAAGACTGGTCAAAAAAGACGATGAAGGGTGGGCTAACAGATAATTGGACATGTAGGCACAACAACATTCAAATAATCATTTAATAGAGAAGGCGAGACATGAATACACGTACCCCGCACATGCACTTTACGAAAATCATGTGTGCCAGGTTCATTAAAATCAGTGGGAAGATTAACAATAAACTCTCAAACAAATTTGGGATAAAACATACCAAGATTGTTGATCGTGCACATCATTCCTACCTTTTCAATCATCTCAATAATGGCAGCACATGAGTGATGTTGATCGTATATAACAGACTCATCTGTAATTCAATGCTTCATTATGTACTTCCATTTGAACACACATTCTTTGGAATGAATCAAGATCCCATTAGTCAGTACAAATGGCACATTTAGAGGTAGTTTGTGATAACCTGCCTTAGTGGTTACCACACGTTGCCCCTTAGACGACTAAAAAAACAAGGCCTGACAGGCTTAGTTGGTAGAATAGAGTTATCTTCAATAGGCTGCCCTAGCATGGAAGGCAGCACAATGGATGGACCGGCATTATAGGCAGACTCAGGGTGCATTAGAGTAGGAGGAGACGAATCATAAGTCGAAATCAGTGAAGCAAAACGACAAGGAGGAGGAGGAATATGCGCACATGACACAGTGACTGGGCAGTAGTCTAGGACACAAACTGATCAGTAGAGGATGAATCACTGATTTTTTCAAGACGTCATAATCGTTGAAGAGGATTGTGGGTCGGGATCATCTTGATTCTTGGAGCCTTGACTGGTTGATTAGCACTCGAAGGTGGATTCGTTATGGGAATAGGAGAGAAGTACCTGTTATGTCTTGTTGAAACCATCTTCGAAGAACAGAAGAATATGCAACTGACCTAAATGTGATGTTTCAGAAGAAGAAAGGTGAACCACCTACGAAAGAAGAACGATCGGAAGTAAATTCCTACTATTAGACTTTAACTAACATAAAGAACTGACTAACTCCCAGTGGGCCCACATATTTAATCCAAAAGGCCCAACTCCCACTAATTGCTATGCCATTAACTTGCACACACCTAAACCTGCTCTAAGACTTTCAAATAGAGATGCTTCCAACAGCTTTGTCAAAATATCACCTAATTGAATCCAGCTTCGAACATGCTCTAGGGAAATAATCTTCGTTTCAACCAGTTCTCGAATGAAGTGATGATGAATATCTATATGCTTTGTCCTGCTATGTTGCACCAAATTCTTTGAAATATTGATGGCATTTATATTATCACATAACAAAATCATTGTATCTTGTTGAATATCATATTCGATGAGCATTTGTTTCATCCATAACAGTTGAGCGCATCTACTTCCAGCAGTGGAAAGTGAAATACAGTTTTGTTTCTTAGTAAACCATGCTATTAGGTTATTACCCAAAAACAAACATTAACCAGAGGTACTTTTCCTGTCTTCAGCACACCCAGCCCAATTAGCATCATAATAACCAACCAATACATCTGTAGTGTCAAAGCAATACCATACCTCGAACTCAACAGTACCCAAAACATATTTCGGAATATGTTTACCACATCGAAGATGAGATTCCCTGGGATCAGCCACACACCCACAACATAAACTATATCAGGAGGACTAGCAGTGAGATACAACAAGCTTCCTATGATACTGCGATATAAGTTTTCATCCATCTTTTTTCCACAATTATCTTTGGAGATTTTGATGTGCATGGCTGCAAGAGTTCGCTTTATCATGGCCTGTTCAAGATTGAACTTCTTAATCAAATTTCAAGCATACTTCTCCCATGAAATAAATATTCCAAAATCTCTCTATTGTATTTTAAATCCCGAAAAGAAAGTTAGTTTACCAACCATACTCATTTCAAACTTAGTCTTCATTTGCTCTACAAAGGTGATGATTAAGGAATCAAGATATCCTCCAAAAAAAATAGATAATCGATCATACTAGGCACGAGGAGCTTGTTTCAGTTCGTATAGAGCCTTCTTCAACCTGTACACATGATCCAAGCAAGCAGGATCTTTAAAACCTTTTGGTTGTGCCACATATACTTCCTCCGTGATGAATCCATTCAAGAAGGCGCTCTTCACATCCATCTAATACAGAATAATTCGATGGAAATAGGCAAGACCCAGTAGTAGACGAATAGATTCCAGATGAGCTACAGGTACGAACGTTTCTCCAAAATCGACTCCTTCAATATGAGAATATCCTTGTGCAACCAATCGAGCTTTATTTCGAGTCACATTGTCTTTCTCGTTTGTTTTATTCTTGAAAATCTACTTTGTATCAATAATGTTAACATTTGTAGGCCTTGGTATAAGTTCCCAAACTTGATTTCTCTCAAACTGATGAAGTTCTTCCTGCATAGGCTTGATCCAATCTTCATCCTTTAATGCCTCGACAACGCTAGTGGGTTCGATAATGGAAGTAAAACACACATTGTTGGCAATCATCTTCGCATAATCTGACGGTGCAAGCAGTTTAGTACTGACGTCAATCGTTGACTCTTCTACACGATCGGATGTTGTCTGTTCTACTGAACACGTATGTTGATCAATTTCGTGAGTCTAATCTGACACTCCTTCATTGTAGCTACAAGAGTAACTTGTACAACTCTAGACACCTTTGTTCCTAGTCTTCTAGTCCTACGACCCCGAGCTTCAGTATAGGCAACATCTTCATCATCAAACAAGTTTCTTACAGACATATCCTTAGTATCAGAAATCCAAACATTTATCGATTCAACCACAAAGTTTGTCCTTTTGTTAAATACTCGATAGGCCTTACTATGTATAAAGTACCCGAGAAAGATTCTCTCATCAAATTTCCAGTCCCACTTTTGGTGATACTTTCTTCCATTTATGTAGCACTTACAGCCAAATATAAGAAAGTATTTGATGTTTGGTTTTTGTCCTTTCCATAATTTATAACTTGTGATAGTAGTTCCAGAACGCAATGCAATACGAATGTGTATGTGGCATATCCTGTTCACTGCTTCTGCCCAGAAGTACTCAGGTAGGGACTTGGTGTGGAGCATTACTCTAACCATTTACTACAGCGATTGATTCTTTCTTTCTACTACGCCATTTTATTGAGTCATTGGAGTAGAAAACTCGAGAAATGTTCCTTCGAATTGACAGAACTCAGTAAAGTGTTGATTTTCAAACTCTCGACCATGATCAATTCTGATTCTGGAGACATTCTGATCTTTCTCATGCTGAAGTTGTAAGCATAGATTCTGAAAGATCTTGAAGGTGTCTAACTTTTCTCTAATGAATCGTATCCATGTATACCGAGAGTAATCATCTACAGTAATGAGAAAATACCTTTTTTTCCCCAAGACTGTGTTCTTGCATTAGCCAAGTCAAGGTGTAATAACTCCAGCACACGTGTGGATGAGCCATGTTCATTACCCTTGTGTCAGGACTTTATTTGTTTTCCTGTTGGGCATTTTATGTAAAACATATCAGTGCACTGCGTTAGTCGAGGCAATCCTAGTAGTGCCTCTGCCTTCTGAGTCTTGTAAATCTTGGCCATACTGACATGCCCAAGTTGGTTATGCCAGAGCATTGTCTCTACAATTCAAGATAGATTGCATTTCATTTCTTGACTTGCATGATCCCAATGGTAGTAATTATCCAAAAGTCTGGACCCTAACATAACTGTTGTCTGTTCGCTATTCAGAACTTCACATTTCTTTTTGGAGTACTTTATAGAGTATCCTTCATCACACAATTGACTTATGCTAATCAAATTTGCTGATAGACCTTCAACCAGTCTAACATTGTTTAATTTTAGCGTATTAGGTAGATCAATATTGCCTTTGCCAATCACATTTCCTTTCACTCCACCAAAAGTGACTGACCTGTCATGCACTCATGTAATTCAGAAAACAACAGTGAGTTACCTATCATATGTCTAGAGCAACTGCTGTCAAAATACTAGTCTTCAAGATTTGTTGTAAGAACGGTGGTAAAGGCTATAGAACACTTGAAAATTCCTTTAACTCTCCACTCCATCTTCTTTGGCTTAGAATCAATTAAGGCTTTTCTACTAAACTAGTGAGTTGATCTGTATCTCCGGTGAAGTTTGAAGCACTGTGATCTGATGTGCCCAGGTTTGCTAGTGGAATATCTGTTTCCAAGTCATTCCACCCTTTTTCTTTTTAGTTTCAGTCGTCAAGGTTCCTACATCCTCGTCTAGGTACTGTTGATCGAACGCTCAAACAAACATAGGAGACTTTCCTTGCCTTACACTTGGCCTCTAACGTATCCTAAACCTTCTCGATCATTTTTCTGTTTTCAAATATTAAGTACATTGTTAAGACTCTAGGTACCAGGAGAGAGTAATCTGATGGATTTCATCAGAGTTTCATATTCACCACACTCCTTTCTTAACTCACTCTTCATATCACATACCGTGGTCATTAGACGATGATTATCTATGAATAGAGCAAGAATCTTTCTCGATGTTGTTTCAGTAGTTCTTGATCTTCTTTCCACAAACAAAATAGTTCTTCAAAATCTGAGGGGGAAAACTTGGGCTCTGCATCCCTTGTCTCTCCAATCACTACTTCGCGTGGATCTATCTCAGGTACTGTTGGTCTTGAAGTATGTCAACACTATTTTGTTCAGAGATTTCTTCAACTGCACCACTTATTAATGCTCAACCATAACTTTCGCACTCACTATCTAAGAATGTATCTTCATCAGATAGGATAATTGTGAGTCCCTTTTTCTTCCATTTCAGATAGGTTGCACACTCTGTTTGAAAATGTGCATACCCCTCATATTCATGACACTTCACTGTCTTGTCAGTTTTCTCATTATGTAGAGCACAGCGGTCATGATCTCTTTTTCTGGTTGAAGTTATTGCGTTTGCTGCACTAGAACTGGAATAGTTTATGCTATCATTGTCTCAATTTGTCTGCAACCCATATCCTTCTGCCTTTTTGTAAAAAACATTTCTTTTCTGCCTTTTTGTAAAAAACATTTCTTGAACTTTGTAAAACATCACGATAGTAGAGCTATCGTTTCCACAAGATTCTCATTAGTAAGTGCTTTCAAGCTAAGTTTCGAGGACTCTTCGTACACCCCTTGGGAGGCAATACCGCTCTTCTTTTTCTGACCTTGATCATCAAATGATAGCTTAAACGTTCATAAGGATC
Source organism: Cucumis melo (assembly GCF_025177605.1). Taxonomy (NCBI): domain Eukaryota; kingdom Viridiplantae; phylum Streptophyta; class Magnoliopsida; order Cucurbitales; family Cucurbitaceae; genus Cucumis; species Cucumis melo. The sequence continues at coordinate 12,498,295 of NC_066868.1, forward strand.
CAAATAATTCATCTAGCTTCATCGAAGTTATGTCATTAGCTTCCTCAATAGCAGTGACTTTTATACTAAATCTAGTAGGAAGAGATCTTAGAACTTTTTGAACCATCTTCGCTTCAGATATTTTCTCACCAAGAGCGAATGATTCATTTGTTAGGTCCAAGACCCAAACACTAAAGTCAGCAATGGTTTCATCATCATTCATCTTAAGTGCTTCGAAATGTGAGGTCAGAATCTACAACCTCGATAATTTCACTTTGGTGGTTCCCTATGCAACTTCTAGAATATTCTAGGCTTCTTTATCTGAACTGCATTTATTTATGAGTTTACAAACATTCTAGTCTACATCATTAAGCGGGGCATTTAAGGCTCTAGAGTTTCCGAGAGACTTTTCATCTTCTTCCTTATTCTAGGTGATTTCTGGCTTTAACACAGTTTTACCTATAAAATCAAGTTTTACTGAAAATAAACTAAACTTAATAATTATTAGTATCAAATCAGTACTACTATAAAAGATAACTGTAAAAAATCAATTAAAGTTTATTTTTCTCTTAATTTTTTTAAATAAACATTAATTCATGTCTTTGAAAAATTCAATAAAATCAAGATCAACAAATCATTGACAATCATTTACCGAAAGAATAAAAATATTTTAGTTCAATCTTGAAATTAAGATTTATAAAATCATTCAAATGAAAATTTATTTTTAAGTTAAGAGACTAAATGATAGGTTATAATATTAGACTTCTTAGTACAAGTAGGTTATTAATTATGTTTATAGATCAAAATATTAAAATTTAATCATCTTTAATTTCTCGTGGTAACCAATTATATATTTGTTCACACGAGATTTCTGGAGAAATTTGATTTGTAAAGTTAAACTTGTGTTGATGTTGTATTTATGTTGATTTGATGCGATGTGGTTCGATCTCTAGAATTTGATCCTCTGATTGTCTCTCAGTTGGATGCTTACGCTTGATTTGAGGAAGCGAAGCATGTGATGTTCTTGAAGTTGGAGTCTTGGAAGAAATCTTGTATCTTCAAAGGAGCTTCAATCTTCGAGGGTGTTCTTGAAGTTGGAGACTTGAAAGAAAGCTTGTATCTTCAAAGGAGCTTCAATCCTCAAAGGTGTTCTTGAAGTTGGAGACTTAGAAGAAAGCTTGTATCTTCAAAGGAGCTTCAATCTTCGAGGGTGTTCTTGAAGTTGGAGACTTGGAAGAAAGCTTGTATTTGAGAAGTCTTCTATCTCTTGGGAGAATTCTCTCTAGACCTTCTGGAGTCAAAAATTTTGCCCCCAACAAATGAAGAGAACTCCTCTATTTATAGAGTTCCCTATGGGCTTTTATGGACTTGAGCCTGGTCTGGTTCATGGACCATACCCATGGGCTCAATCACATGGATTTAGGTCATTTTTTATTTTGGGCTAAATTAAGCTTATTTTTGGCCTCAATTGAATTTTAGCCTAAGTAAATAATATTTAATTGAACCAAAATAATTAATTTGATCCAATTGCCATAATAAAGACACATGACATCAATAGAATTGTCCAATTTGTCTTTGAATTTCATTTGGGACACATGTCAATTTTTAGTTAATCTCAAATACAATTATTTTAGTTAATGATGTCGCAATTTGTGATTGGTTCCAAAATTTTTTATTCAACAAATGCCCCCTTTCGAGATTTATGCACATGTATGGGTGGATGAATTTCGAAAAGAAAAATTTAAAGTCTAAATACGAGCATTTTTTTTTTTTTTTTTGCTCAATTTGACATATCCAATTAATCAAACTATGAATTTAGCACATGAGTTTGATTTAAATTTGAAATAAGGGTTGAGATATGACTAATCCTTAATTTGAGAAAAGTTTAAGGCTTTATCCCTAACTTAGTTTTGTTTTGAGGATAAAAATTTGATGATTTTTTTTATATAAAATTTGGAACCATATTTTAATTTGAGACAAATATGAGATTTCTAGCATACCCTAATTTAACCTTAGATGCTGACCAATTTTAATATTGGGATAAAATGAACCAATTTAATTTTGAGATAAATATGAAATTTCAATCTTGGGATAAAGTTCATGTTCAACTCCTTCTTGGTGAAGAAGTACTTTAGGCTCTTATGGTCAGTGAAAATCTGTATCTTCTCACCATACAGGTAGTGTCTCCATATATTTAGTGCAAAAACCACTGCTGCCAACTCTAGGTCATGGGTAGGATAGTTCTGCTCATGACTCTTCAATTGACGGGAGGCACAAGCAACTACCTTATCTTATTGCATTAACACGCAACCCAACCCTCTTTTGGAGGCATCACTGTAGATTACAAAGCCCCTAGACTCATCTGGCACTGTAAGGACTGGTACGGACACAAACTTCTGCTTAAGCTCCTAGAAACTAGACTCACAAGCTGGGTTCCAAACAAATGGAGTTCCCTTCCTGGTCAACTGAGTCAAGGGACTAGCTATACGAGAAAAGTCTTCCACGAACCTCCTATAATAACCTGCTAGACCCAGAAAACTACGGATCTCACTGACTGTAGACGGTCGAGGCCAACTAGTAATAGCTTCGATCATTGCTGGGTCTACAGAAACTCCCTCACTGAACATCACATGTCCAAGAAAAGATACCTTCTTCAACCAGAACTCACACTTGGAAAACTTGGCATACAACTTATTAGCTCGAAGAGTCCCTAAAACTTGATGCAAGTGATCCTCATGCTCGACTTCTGTCTTGGAGTAAACCAAGATATCGTCAATGAAAACTATAACAAAAGTGTCTAAGAAGTCCTTAAACACTCTGTTCATCAAGTCCATGAATACTGCGGGAGCATTAGTCAAACCAAAGGACATCACAATGAACTCGTAATACCTGTATCTAGAACGAAACGCAGTCTTAGGAATATCATTGTCTCTGATCCTCGGCTGGTGGTATCCCGAACGTAAATCGATCTTAGAGAAGACAGTGGCTCCTTGCAGCTAGTCAAACAAGTCGTCAATCTTGGGCAAAGGATAACAGTTTTTTACTGTCATTTTATTTAGCTCTCTGTAATCAATGCAAAGGTGCATTGATCCATCTTTCTTCTTCACGAACAATACTGGCGCTCCCCAAGGTGACACGCTAGGTCGTATAAAGCCCTTGTCCAGTAACTCCTGCAACTGGACCTTTAGTTCCTTCAGCTCAGCTGGGGCCATTCTATAAGGAGCTATAGATATAGAAGCAGCGCCTGGCTCTAACTCAATGGCAAAATCAACCTCTCTGAGGGGTGGGAGTCCTAGAAGCTCATCAGGAAAAACGTCGGGTACTCCCTCACCACCAGCTCAGACGATAGGGAAACCTCCGGCTCTCTAGTGTCCACCATGCTGGCCAAGATATCCCAAGTGCCCTGGTTCAGCAGCTTACTGGCCTTCAAAGCTGAAATGACTTTGGGTAGGACTACAGTTCCTGCCCCCTTGAACGTGAAACTAGCCGCTGAAGGAGGGTTAAAAACTACCTCTTTGCGGGAACAGTCAATGCTTGCATGGTTGGCAGACAACCAATCCATGCTTAAAATCACATCAAAATCATGCATGTCCAACTCTAGCAGGGTCACATCTAACACATGGTTCGCTACCCCTACTTGACATGCCTTTATTTTATCTTTAAACAACATGACCGCCCCCGATAGGGTAGAAACCGATAGTATACTACCCAACGATTCAACTTCTAAACCCATTTGTCGAACAAAAACTGAAGAATAAAAGAATGGGATGACCCAGAGTCAAACAGTACAAGTGCATAATGCCCCAAGATTGGGAGCGTACCTGTCACGATAGTACCAGCTCGCTCGGCCTCCTGACGAGTAGTGGCAAAAACTCTTCCCTGCTGTGAAGCGAGAGGTTAGTGCTGGGTAGTCCCAATGAGTTTCTGAGAACAAACGTCAACGGTATGCCCTGGTTGCTTACACCTGAAGCAAACTCCGCTCCCTATCAAGCAACGACCTCCATGAACTCTTCCACACCTCCGACAAGCAGATAGCTCTCTCAATGTTCTTCCTGCTGCAGCAAGCTCCTGACGATGTCGCTAGAAGACACCTCCTGACCTCAGGTCTCACTGCGGTTCCAAGACAGGCTGCGACTCAACCTTCCTCTTCTGACTAAGGATTGACCCTCTACCTGCAGCCTTGGACGAATCAGCTCTCTCGTGCAGACTCAAGTCCAGTCCTAGGCGTAGTGCATCAACATGAGTGGCTAACCGGAGGGCTCGGACGATACCCTGGAGGTCTAGTCTGAGACCTCTAAAGAACTTCTCAGTCTTGGTAGCCTCATCCTTTACTACATCGGGAGCAAAACGGGATAACATGTCAAACTCAGCATCGTACTACTTCACAGTCATGTCGCCTTGCTCCAAGTTCAGGAACACTTGTTGCTTAGCGTACTTCACGTTGGCAGAGAGGAACTTAGCATAGAAGCTCTCCTTGAACTGCTCCCAGGTTATCGCCCCCCAGCATTCTCTCAGCAGTGTCCCACCAGGCGGTGCCTCTATCCTCTAGGAAGAAAACTGCACACTGCACCTTTTGGTCATCTGGGCACTTCATGTATCGAAAGATAGTCTCTTTGGACGTCAACCACATCTGGGCCTTGGTAGGGTTATCCATGGACCCGTCAAATGTTTTAGGATTATACTTCCTAAAGTCCCTCAGATGTTTAGCCTCGGTTGACAGCTGGTCTGATACGACCTAAGGTACCACTGGGGTCTGGGCAGGGACGGCCTAGGTCTGTTAGGCAGCATGAAAAGGTGTCAGTGCGTCCCTCAACATATCCTGATATCTCTTCTCCATAGCAGCGAGGTCTCCCTGAGTGAAAAACGCGGTGGGGTTGGCAGCTTGCGCGGCAAGCTGTTCTTCAGGCTGGGTATGTCCAGCTCCTCTGCCTCCTCTACCACCCCCTTGACGTGCACCTCTATGTGGCGGCATCTTTCCTGAAGTTTCACCAGCAGAAACTTTTCACAAAACAATCATATCACTTATACTATCTACATTTATTCTCAACAGGTAAGGTTATAACTATAATATTAGCAAGGTCTTAAAACATACCTGGCGAGTGACGAAGGATCATATAGCCATAGGGGTAAAACAAACCAAAACAAAGACTTACATCGTAAGTCAGTCTACAGAACCTAGGACATAGGCTCTGATACCAACTGTAACGACCCAACTCCTTATACTAAGTCGAAGCCATTACTAATTTAAAAGATAAATAAATTTGTAAAGTTTGGAAAAATAAAATAAAACAAAACCCCAAAATTTTCATTTAAAAGCATAGACAAATGTGATTAGAGATTAGTATAAAAATAAAATCCTAACTTGGGTCCTATCTAATTTTAAAGAAATAAAATAACAAATAAAGAATAGACTAAAATGCAAACGTTAAGGTCTAAACTATGACATGAAGCGGAAGCATAAAATCCTTATGGCTTGCCACGGTCACTTCTGGTCACTCGCTAGCTTGCCCTTGCCCTTACCTCTACCTCTGCCTGAAAAATAGAAATAAAAAGAGTGAGTATAAAATACTCAGTAAGGGACCCACTACTAGTCCCACTAGATGCCTGTTAACTTCCTATTAAAGTTCTGAAGAGTGGTACCCCTGCACTGGTACGTCCCCGAACACGTGCAATCTGTGATCCCGTAGGAACAAGCTAGTTTTTGGTGAACCCAAGGAAACACCTAAGACGATCGGGCTGTGAGTGGTCCCGTCGGATCACTCACATCATGTCTATGTCAATGTCAATGTCAAACTGGTAATCCCGTCGGAATACGCAGTCATAAGCGTGAGGGATCCTGTCGGATCTCTCCATTATGTCTGTGTCAAAAGAGTGGTGATCCCGAAGGACACCCATGTGGGTACGACTCTAATAAGAAGCTAACATACACCTTACCCATAGCATGCACACAACATCTCATCAATCACAGCATAACCTATCATAACATGTCATAATTACGTCAAATCATGCCATAACATATCAAACCATAACATATCATATCACGTCATCCTCAACCACAAAACTATGTCAATAGGACGAAGGTGATAGTGTCGACATGCTATTCACGCTAACCATAGAGTCAACTAGTAGGCACAATTTCAATATCAGTCTCTCTCTCAATAACCTCGAGTTATATACTTAGCTATCATTCGTACGTAACCATATATTCATACATGCGATCTCTTTAATGTAATTTGAAGGTCTAGTAGGAGAATCTCTTACCTGGAGATTAGTTCAGTCGAAACTACAGCAAAACCATGTTTTCCAAGTGACAAGATCCTAATAATTAGAAAGACACCAATTTGAATAACCTAACCATCAAACGACTAGGAACCCAAAAATTCAATTGAAACTACTTACACAAGTTCGCGGTTGCAACAAGTTAGCCCTTAACTGAAGAAATCCCACACTCCAACTTCAGCTGGTTCAAATGGTCCTTTAGAAAAAATAATTTAATTTAACCCAAAGTTAAATTATTTAAGATCCAAAAATTTTAACCTTAATTGGGTATTCCAAAACCTAATCAACTTACCAACAGGTGAAAAAGACCCAAATAGGCTTGTGGCTCAAAGTAGCTTGATGGCTCGGCTGGATGGCGTGCCCGCGCCTACGGGCGCGGACGTGGGAGCGGCTTGCGGTGTGGAGCGACTGGACACGTTTGATGAGGCAAGAGACGCCAAGCGACGACCGTGACGGCGAGGCAACGACCGACGGCTGGCGGCGAGGTGCTGACAGAGACGCGGCAAGTGGCGGACAGTAGGGACGACGGCTGCTTGTGAAGGGCTCGGGTTCCTTGGCGAGACAAGTCAAAGTTTGACTTTTACTTAATTGGTCAAATGGTCAAAATGCCCCTTTGTCTAATTACTTTATTAATTAACGATTGATGGGAAATGTGGCAGATTATTGTGAATTTGAAGCCACTAATTTCATTAAAGAGTTAATGAATTGATTAGATTTAATAATATATGAAATAATTTGCATAAAAATTTTCATATAAAACTTCTCATTAGAGAATGAGAAGTGGATGACATTTTCTCTGAAAAAGAACACCTAAATGATACATCGCTTCACATCTCTCTATAATTTTTACTTCATAAAACCGAGTTCCACAACTCCATTCTTGGTCTTGAGCATAGTAGGTCAACTTGATGGTTGTCCTTGCTCGTGATTTTCAGGCGTAGAAGAAGCTTTGGATTGAAGAAGAAGCCCAGAACTATAAAAGGTAAGTTCTTCGTTTACCTTTTTGGCTATTCACTTAGGACCATCGCTTAGCATGTGCATGTTGCCTTCTAAATCGTTTAGATGCATATAGAGTAAAGCTTGATTCTTTACCTTCCGCTGCAGCATGTTTCTTAATGTTTTTCTATCATGTGTATCAGAGCAGGCTTAGCTTCACTCATATGCATATGGTGGGTTCTTACAATTTATGTGATAAATTGATATGGTTGAACTAAAATAGATTAGTTTTGGCTTTAGCCCTAAATTAAGTTGTTTATTTTCTTTAATCTTTGTAAAGAGCCCTTCTTGGTGGCTTAATTTTATTTTTGCAAAGAGTCTGTTATTTATTGGAGTCATTAGAGTTGAGAATAGGCTGTAATTCTTTCATGTGGGAAGAAGATGATGCTGTTTAAGAAGCTCACAAGGAGATGAATCAAGCCTATCGTTCACCCTCTCAACAATCGCATATTGTATGTGTATCGCTTGGGCTAGTGAACATCGCGCTTACCAGCTAAACAATCGCGTATAGTACGTGTATCGTTTGAAGAAGACTCCATTTCTTATATGCTAAACGATCACGTAAGGTATGCGTATCGTTTGCATAGGAAACGATCATTTACCTGCTAAGCGATCGCACAAGGTACGTGTTGTGCTTGCACTAAACGATCGTTTACCTCTGAAGCGATCGTATATCCACTAAGCAATCGCGTAAGGTACGCGTAACGCTAAGCGCTTAGACAATCGTTTACATGCTAAGCGATTGCATATGGTACACATGTCGCTCGCACCTACAAACGATCGTGTACATTTGATAAGCAATCGCGTATGGTTTGCTCATCGATCGTGCAAAGTTTTTAAACGATTATTGTACTTCATCAAATTATTATAATAATAATTTAGTTTTAACTTAATTTAGAGAGCCAAAGTCAATTTATTTTAGGGTGTTTTAATTAATCTTGCATGTGATGTATGATTTAATTATTACTAAAATTGTATGTGCATATTGTATGACATATAGATTTAAAATCCCACCATATGTTAACATGTTCATGCATGTTGAGAAAATTAATATGGAAATTAATTCATATGATTAATTAATGGTTAAATTAATATGATTAATTTAAAAATAATTGTATTAATTTTATTAAATACGATTTAACAAAATTAATCAATTATTGAAGTACCATATTAATTTGTTGTTGTTCTAGATGAATGATTATAGGTTTTTGTCTTATTTTTTTTTTAATTGTTGTTATAAAATGAATTAGACATTAAAATCTATAATAAAGATAAGGTGTATGCTCACTTAGGTTAATACCATATCTTCCAAAATTAGATTTAGGTCAATATCTTGTAAAATTAAGTTACAAGAGGCTCATCTGATTCAATCTTGTCAACAATTCAGATAAGATGACTAAGCAGTGGAGGTTTTAAGTTGACGATTTACGGAACACCTCCTACCTGGAGATTGTAATCGGTTCTTGAGCCTAGTTAACCTAATTTTATGAGCATGCGTGAGAGATGTAAGGTAATAAAATTGGTTTATCACCTAGACATCGTAGGTTAGATCCAGTATAAATGTTATGCTTGGATGTTTTACCTAGATTTAGGATTTGTTTAAGTTAGCCTAAATTAAATCCTAAATAATTTACCCAAAAATCATTATAGAACACTTCAGCTGGAGAAAAAGTATCGTACTTTTAGCTCTAGCGTCCCCAAGAGTTCACACCGTGAGGTTCATGCAGAACTTTGGGTCGTGCATAGGAGCGGACTCCATTCGGAGAGTGTTTGCATGAGCTATGAACAAGGTGAATGGGGGAAGTAGTTCATAGTAAGTGGGTGAGGGATATATGACAATACATCCCACGGTCTCTTCCATTGGATCGCACCATGAGATTCCTATAATGCGCCTGCTTGTCTGCCCATGAGAGACGTGCCATTCGGAGGGCTGTATTATAGGATTTGGAACACCACGAACTCCATATTTGGATAGGGTCTCTTAGATAAGTTTTCATATTGTCTTTCCACCTTCGGGAGCATAATGATTCTCATCTCTGAAAATGGACGGTTACACTTACAAGAATTACTAAATTAGTTAGTATATTCTTGACCAAAGTAAACGGTAACTAAATGCTAAGTAAATATGACATATTTCTGAGTTAGCATTTGGTCAAGATTGTCTTGATTCAAAGGACGAGTAATCGGCTACCCCTCTGTAGAGGTTATTCTGAACCTTTAAATTATCGTTGCAAAACATAATAAAAGGGTATATTATTAAAAGTTTTGCTAAAAGATTGGTTTATTTTTATTATAGTTTCTAAACAAAGTATGTTTGTTTTTCAGCATGAATAGCTCGATAGTTCAATTATTAGCTTTCGAAAAACTTAACGGCGACAACTATGCGGCATGGAAATAAAATCTTAACACAATACTAGTGGTTGATGATTTAAGATTTGTCTTAACTGAGGAATGTCCTCAAACCCCTGCCTCAATTGTAAACCGAGCTAGTCGGAAAGTATATGATCGATGGATAAAAGCAAATGTTGCTACTACAAAAGGAAAATTTAGAAGAGGATCGTCCTCTAAATCTAAAGTTGGACCTTCAAAACTCAATTGTAAGATAGAAAAAAAGGGAAAGGGGAAGACTCCCAGGCAGAACAAGGGTAAGAAGACTGCAAAAAAAGGTAAAATGTTACCACTGTGGTGAAAATGGGCACTGGCTGAGAAACTGCCCAAAATACCTTGCTCGGAAAAAGGAAGAGAAAGAAGCACAAGGTAAATATGATTTACTTGTTCTTGAAACATGTTTAGTGGAAAATGAAAATTCCACCTGGATATTAGATTCAGGAGCCACTAATCATATTTGTTTCTCATTTCAGGAAAGTAGTTCTTGGAAAAGGCTTTCTGAGGGCGAGATCACTCTCAAAGTTGGAACTGGTCTCAGCTAAAGCAGTGGGAGATTTGAAGTTGTTTTTCAATGATAGATATATCTTACTCAAGAATGTCTTGTATGCACCTCAAATAAAGAGAAACTTGATATCTATCTCTTGTTTGTTAGAACATATGTATAGAATATCTTTTGAAATTAATGAGCGTTTATTTTTCGAAAAAGTGTTCATATTTGTTTTGCTATACTTGAAACCAACTTATATAAATTAAAACCAACACGAGCAAATTTTGTCTTAAATATTGAGATGTTTAGAACAGCTAAAACTCAGAATAAAAGACGAAAAGTTTCTTCTAATGCCTTCTTATGGCACTTAAGACTCGATCACAGTAATCTCAATAGGATTGGTAGATTGGTTAAGAGTGGACTTCTAAGTCAGTTAGAAGATAACTCTTTACCTCCTTGTGATTCCTGTCTTGAAGGAAAAATGACCAAGAGATCTTTTTCTGGAGAAGGTCTTAGAGCCAAAACACCTTTGAAGCTCGTACATTCGGACCTTTGTCGACCAATGAATGTTAAAGCTCGGGGAGGATACGAATATTTCATTAGTTTCACTGATGATTATTCGAGGTATGGTCATGTTTACCTAATTCAGAACAAGTCTGATTCTTTTGAAAAGTTCAAAGAATATAAGGCTGAAGTTGAAAATGAATCAGGTAAAACAATAAAGACGTTTCGATCATATCGAGATGGAGAGTATATGGACTTGTGATTCCAAGACTATTTGATAAAACATGGAATCCAATCATAACTCTCTGCACCTAGTATGCCTCAGCAGAATGGTGTATCAGAAAGAAGAAACTGAACTTTGTTAGACATGGTTCACTCTATGATGAGTTTTGCTCAGTTGCCAGATTCTTTTTGGGGATATGCATTAGAAACAGCTATCTATATTTTGAACAACGTTCCCTCTAAAAGTGTTTCTGAAACACCTTATGAGCTATGGAAAGGGTGTAAAGGAAGTTTACGTCACTTTAGGATTTAGGGATGTCCAGCACACGTGTTGGTGCAAATACCTAAAAAATTGGAACGTCATTTAAAATTATGTCTATTTGTAGGTTATCCAAAAGAATCAAAAGGTGGTTTATTTTATGACCCTCAAGAAAATAAAGTATTTGTATCGATAAATGCTACGTTCTTAGACGAAGACCACATAAGAAATCATCAAACTTGCAGTAAACTAGTATTATAAGAGATTTCCAAGAATTCTACAGATAGACCTAGTTCTTCTACTAAAGTAGTAGATAAAACTAGGAATATTGGTCAAACACATTCTTCTCAAGAGTTGAGAGAGCCTCGTCGTAGTGGGAGGGTTGTACGACAGCCTGATAGCTATTTGGGTTTATGTGAAGCTCAAATCATCATACCTGATGATGGCATAGAGGATCCATTAACCTATAAACAGGCAATGAATGATGTAGATTGTGACCAATGGATCAAAGCCATGAACCTCGAAATGGAATCTATGTATTCCAATTCTGTCTAGACTCTAGTAGATCAACCAAATGATGTTAAACCTATTGGTTGTAAATGGATCTATAAGAGGAAACGAGACCAAGCTGGTAAAGTACAGACTTTTAAAGCTCCACTTGTGGCAAAAGGTTATACACAAAAGGAGGGAATAGATTATGAAGAAAATTTCTTTCATGTTGTCATGATAAAGTGGATTAGAATATTCTTATCCATCGCCACTTTTTATGATTATGAAATTTGGCAGATGGATGTCAAGACAGCCTTTTTGAACGGTAATCTTGAAAAGAGTATTTATATGGTTCAACCAGACGGGTTTATACAAAAGGATCAAGAACAAAAGGTTTGTAAGCTTCAAAAATCCATTTATGGATTAAAACAAGCTTCTAGACCCTGGAATATAAGGTTTGATACTGCAATCAAATCTTATGGTTTTGAACAGAATATTGATGAACCTTGTGTTTACAAAAGGATCATCAAATCTACTGTAGCATTCTTAGTTTTGTATGTAGATGACATTTTACTTATTGAAAATGATGTAGGTCATCTAACTGATATTAAGGAATGGCTAGCTACGCAATTCCAAATGAAAGATTTGGGAAATGCATAATATGTTCTTGGTATCTAAATAGTTCAGAACCGAAAGAACAAAACTCTAGCCATGTCTCAAACATCTTATATAAACAAAATGTTGTCAAGATATAAGATGCAGAATTCCAAAAAGTTTCTGCTACCGTACAGATATGGAATTCATTTATCAAAAAAACAATGTCCAAAGACACCTCAAGAAGTTGAGGATATGAGTAACATTCCCTATGCTTCTGTTGTTGGGAGCCTGATGTATACAATGTTATGTAATAGACCTGACATTTGCTATTCAGTGGAAATAGTTAGTAGATATCAGTCTAATCCTGGACGTGATCATTGGACAGCCATTAAGAATATTCTAAAATATCTTAGAAGAACAAAAGACTACATGCTTGTGTATGGTTCTAAGGATCTGATGCTTATTGGATACACTAACTCTGATTTTCAAACTGATAAAGATGGTAGAAAGTCCACATCATGATTAGATTTCACTCTGAACGGAGGAGCAGTAGTATGGGAAGCATAGAACAATCTTGTATTGTTGACTCCACTATGGAAGCTGAATATGTAGCTGCCTGTGAAGCAGCGAAAGAAGTAATATGGCTTAAAAAGTTCTTAAGAGATTTGAAAATTGTTTCAAATATGCAACTACCAATCAACTTATACTGTGACAATAGCGGTGCAGTTGCAAATTCATGAGAACCTAGAAGTCGTAAACGAGGAAAGCACATTGAACGAAATTACCATTTGATCAAGGAAATCGTACATCGAAGAGACGTTACAGTAACAGAAATCTCCACCGAGCAAAACATGGTTGATCCGTTTACAAAAGCTCTTACGGCTAAAGTGTTTGAGAGCCACCTACATGGTTTAAATTTATGTGGTTTGTAAACTAGGACAACTAGGAGACTTATTGGGATTGTGCCCTAGTTTATATATGAATGAATGGAATTCCTAAAACGAAAGCGTATGAACGCCGTGCAAGTGAAATTCAATTTATGAAACCAATAAATTCAAAGAAAAATAATAAACATGCTTCTCATGGAAAAGGTGAAAATAAACTAACCTTTGTAGAACAAATTCTTCTTCCAAGCTTCGAGACACCACAAAATCTTCCTCGTTATTCTCCAAGTAAAGAATCACAGAGAGTTGTGGGCTTATGTAATTTTGGTGAGGGAAGAAGCTTTTGGGAGAATTTTGTTTCTTTGGGATACAGAGAGATCGGAAGATTGTGCTGTTCTAAAAAAAAACCTTTCCCCTTTTTTTTTTAAAAAACAAATCTCAACAATGGAGGGGGAAGATAACTTCCCCTTCTTTCCCACGAGGGAGTTATTAATTTAATTAAATAAAACGAAAAACTGCATAATCTAGAACTTGAAGCCATAATCTCTTGCAACAGTAGTGGACAACCAACCACTACACTAGGAAGCAATCCACGATACTAGAAACACGCGCATAAAACATATATTTGTTTTGTTTTGTTTTTTTAAAAAACAAAATCTGCTGCAACTCTGTACAAATTTGAATCTATACGAACTGGAAAAAAAATCCTTCGTAATGTCTCCGAAAATCGTTCATCAACCCAGCAACACTTGCCTCGAACGACACGGACTTACAGACTCGATTACAGAATTAAAATGGCCAAAACAACAACCCCTTACATCAATCAAATTAATGAAAAATAAAAAAAAAACTGTATTCTAAGGTGCCAAAATCGAAAACATCTATTTTGCAAACCCACATTCAACAATGCAGAGAAAAAATACCCACCTTTTCTTTGAATTTTGTTTCAAAAAAATTGAAAAAACAATTGCACGATTTGACTCTGATACCAAATGAAGGAATGGAATTCCTAAAGCGAAAGCGTATGAACGCTGTCCAAGTGAAATTCAATTTATGAAACCAATAAATTCAAAGAAAAATAATAAACATGCTTCTTATGGAAAAGGTGAAAATAAACTAAACCTTTGTAGAACTAATTCTTCTTCCAAGCTTCGAGACACCACAAAATCTTCCTCGTTATTCTCCAAGTAAAGAATCACATAGAGTTGTGGGCTTCTGTAATTTTGGTGAGGGAAGAAGCTTTTGGGAGAATTTTGTTTCTTTGGGATACAGAGAGATCGTAAGATTGTGCTGTTCTAAAAAAAAAAAAACTTTCCCCTTTTTTTTTCTTTTAAAACAAATCTCAACAATGGATGGGGAAGTTATCAAAATAACTTTCCCTTCTTTCCCACGTAAGAGTTATTCTATTCTATTTAAATATATTAATATATATATATATATAGATATATATATATATATATTAATTAAATTAAATAAAATCAATATAAATTTAATTACAAATATATTATATCTCATATAATATAAACTTTATATTATATCATATATAATATAACCAATGATTTAGATCTCTCATATAATCTATAGTTCTAATATGAATCGAATTCAATTTTAACCTATAGTTTATTTATGAATCTCATTCATATTATTATTCTTATTTGAATCATATTCAAATATTAACTTCTCTCATAAAATACTTTACATTATAATATATCAAATACATTATATTAATTGTATCATATACAATTTATTTCCTTTAATCAATTTGAACAATTCAAATTAAACCAAAATAAATTTGATTCTCATTTATCCTTATTGAGCTAACAAGGGGACCTTATGGACCTACAGATTGAAGCTCCAATGAAATGAGATTAATTAATTAAACTCTTTAATTAAATTTAATCTCTATTCATTAACTATTAGTCATTCCACTAAAGACTAATAGTTGCACTCTTCTAACTGTAGATATATTTTTGTGTCCATTAGATATAACCAATCAACAGTGCAATGACCCTTCACAAATTGCTCGTAAGTACAGCTAGGCCAAAAATTACCGTTTTGCCCCTGTAGTTACATCTAACTCCTTAAGTATCATTGATTCCTCTAATGAACAATAATTATAGTCCTACTATAACTGAACTCCTCTCAGGCCAAGAGAGGGTGTGGCGCCACATTGTTCAAGTCATGAAATCAACCCTTAAGAGAGCAATTTCTCTACTTACTCTATCTATAAAGAAGGAGTGAATTCCTTCTTGGGGAGCTGTGTAGCTGTGTTCCCAGCTCCCCAATCAGACGAATCCCCAAAATGGTAGGCATATTGAGTCGGCTACATAGGCCACTCTCACCCATATAAATCAAAGGATCGCCTTCATAGGCAGGAGTTCACAACTCACTCAGGATTCAGGTCAAGTCACCTATAGTCATCCTGGTGAAATGTAGTCTCAATTAGTAACGGTGTTAATAAGAGAGACTATTCATTTCATGGTCCAGTCTTATACAAACTCTTTGTATAGAATACCCCCGCTCTAATGTCTCGACATGAATGATTAGAATCAAATCATTTGTAGCACTTTAGAACAATTGTAACAACTACAAAGCAAGCCGTATTCGTAGTGTCACCAGGATAAGGTATCCAGCCTTATCCATTTACTATAGACCATTTAGGTTATCACTTAAACATGATCCACTTGTATGTCTCCACATACATGTTTAGGTTATAGAAGATAACCTTGGATGTTAGTTTATTGGTTTTGTGAGTTAATGCAACTAAATGTCAAATAAAATAAAACATTTTATTTTATTAGATAAATAAAAAGTTTGTATAATATATACAATTACAAACTACAAGACCACGAGATTTAGGGCATCAACCCCAACAATATATGTGTTTATTGTACTCATGTATATATACTCTTCTCTCATTATAAAATTCTAACTTACTTGGAGTTTTAGTCCAAGTGGGAGTTTGTTGGAATTTGTGTCCTAAAACTCGTACTTTGTTATTTGATTCAATAAATTTTATTATTGAATGCTATAATCTTAAAACCAATAATTTAAGGTCCCAAGGCTATTTTACTAAGTTTGTCAAATACACTTGAACTTTATGTATAGACATAAATATGAATTAAGTTCAAGTTAATAGCCTAAATAGTCTATAGTGTATAAATAAGGTTGGGTGCCTTATTCTGGATAAACACTATGGATGCGGCCCGTTCCGTAGTCAGTACAAACGATGTAATCCTGAATCGTTCATATAAAGACATGGGAGTGGGGGTATTCTATGTAAATGGTTTGCATAAGACTGGAACCACGAAATAGTCACTTTTTGTTATAACACCGTAAACTATAAACTGACTATTTCATTTATGATGACCTAGGTAACTTGATCTTAATCCTGAGCTAACTATGAACTTCTGTTCATTCGGTAGTATTCTTATATCTGCATAGGTGAGGGCAGTTCATCATCGATGGCCCAATAAGCCTCCCATTTCAGGGATAAGACTGAGTGGATAGCTAGGGACATAGGGTGCAAGACGGAATTTACTCCTACCCATTTCAAGGATAGTAGATAGATTGTTCCCTTAAGGACTGAATCCAAGTCTTGAACAAGGGGCCCCACCTTCTCATTGGCTCGAGATGGATTCAGGTTTATAGGTTGGATCTTAAACCAATTGTTCAATAGTGGATTAATGGGTCTTAAGGAACAAGATGTAATCTTGGGGGTAAAACGGTATTTTGACTCAACTGAGCTTACGAAAAACCTGTGAAGGATCAACTTACTCATCATGGTTATACAGGTGGACAGAAATATATCTATAGTGAGGGGAGTGCAACTAAGAGTCTTTAGTGGAATGACCTTTAGTTAACGAATATTGATTAAGCTTGGTCTAAAAAAGTTTAGCCAGTTAATTTCGAATCGTTGGAGCCCATAATCTATAGGTCCATTAGGTTCCCCTACTAGCTCATATGGATTCAACTAAGAACAAGTATGTTGAAGTAATTCGAATTGTTCGAATAAAGATAAGAGAGAGAAACCGACAAATATATAAAATATAAGTCGGTAGAAATAAATTTTAAGTTTTGAGTTTAAATATGATTTAAATAAATATGAATATAGATTCATATTTAAAAGCTTGAAAAGTTTTGAAACGGTCAAAGTTGTAAAAGTCAAAATGTTGACTTTTAACTTTGAACTTTGATTGGATTTATATTCAAATATGATTTTAATTTTAGAGAAATGAATATGAATTCATACTCGGGAGGCTGGAATTAGTCAAGACAGGAAAATTAGTCAAAATTCAAAAGGTTCACTTTTGACTAAGAAAAGTCAAAATTTGACTTTGACTTAATTGGTCAAATGGCCAAAATGCCCCTTTGTCTAATTACTTTATTAATTAACGATTAATGGAAAATGTGGCAGATTATTGTGAATTTGAAGCCACTAATTTCATTAAAGAGTTAATAAATTGATTAGATGTTGATAATATATGAAATAATTTGCATGAAAATTTCATATAAAACTTCTCATTACAGAATGAGAAGTGGATGACGTTTTCTCTGAAAAAGAACACCTAAATGATACATCGCTTCACATCTCTCTCTAATTTTTACTTCATAAAACCGAGTCCCACAACTCCATTTTTGGTCCTAAGTATAGTAGGTCAACTTGGTGGTTGTCCTTGCTCGTGATTTTCAGGCGTAGAAGAAGCTTAGGATTGAAGAAGAAGCCCAGAACTATAAAAGGTAAGTTCTTAGTTTACCTTTTTGGCTCTTCGCTTAGGACCATCGCTTAGCATGTGCATGTTGCCTTATAAATCGTTTAGATGCATATAGAGTAAAGCTTGATTCTTTACCTTCCGCTGCAGCATGTTTCTTAATGTTTTTCTATCACTTCTAACTTTTATTAATTAATGTAAAATTAATTAAAAAAAGATTAAAATTCTAAATTGAATTAGAATTAACTTTAAATTGAAAAAAAAACTACAAAAATACCAAGTCGAATTTATTATTAATTGAAATATTAATAAAGTACACGTTCTAGGTAGTTCAAATATAAATTACATTAATAATACAAAATAAAAATGAAAACTTAAACATAATTCAAAGCGTCAACACGAGTTTCTCAACTTCTACATATTGCCTCAACATTACTGTAGCTAGTATAATCATAGGGACATGGGCAGGATGTGCAAAGAGGAAAATCAAACATTATTCCGAGTTGCGTCGAGAGAAACAAGAGGTTGCTTCAAACAGAAAGAATCATTACTCTGGTGGTTCTAGAAAATTGATTTGAAAGAGATGAGCATAAAATGACAAGATTGAAAATCGAACAGATAAGCCATAGAAAGTTTCTCACTTGCATATTAGGTAATATGCAAGTGAGAAACTTTCTATGACTTACCTGTTCGGTTCTCGATCTTGTTATTTTCTGCTCTTCCCTTCCGAATCAATTTTCTGAACCACCAGAGTTATGGTTCTTTCTATTTCAAGCAAACTTGTATTTCCCTGGACACAACTTGTAATAATGTCCAATTACCCTCTTTACACATGTTGCCTATGTCTCTATTATCAAACTAGCTAAAATAATGTTATTTCCTTCCTTTGTTTCAATTCCTCCATTTGACATAATGCTGAAATACACAACAAGTTTAATATCAAAAATAGATACACTATACATACAGCAGAACATACATTTGTAGGAAATAAATGAACAACCATCAATATACATTCAAAAACATCAACATACATACAACAAAACAACCATCAACATACATTCAAAAGCATTAACATACATACAACAGCACAACCATCAACATATATTCAAAAGCATTAACATACATACAACAAAACAACCATCAATATATATTCAAAAGCATCAACATATATACAACAATATCAACATACATACAACAACACCAACATACATGCAACAGAATCCAATGTCCAAATTTGCAATGTCCTCAATGTTCAAATTTGAAATATCCTTAAAAGCATGCTAAAGAAGTAAAGAATGATGGGGCAATGCCAATATATATGTTTATTAAACTGATATGAACATAATGATCTAACCGTTGGGTTTTGGTAAGAATAAGAGAAGAGATAAAATATATATATTTGAAAGGCATAAGAAAATCACCATTCCAACATCTAAAAAATTAATTGGAATAGTTTGAATTTTACCGAAAATGAAAGAACGGCGGTGAGGGAGATGCACGACGGATGGCTGATGGACAACACGCGCTGAAGACCGATCAAGACACGGATCTCCAGTGACGGTTGTATGCAACGGATACGACGAAACTTGTGAGGATGGAAGAACGGAGAACAACGAAGGAGAAGACAAGGATCGGAACTTTGAAATTTCAATTCTGTCTCGAAATATATAGGGGAACTTCATACGTCGTTATCTATTCATCGAGAATAGTTAGATAAAGTCCCGACAAATCACTAATGTCGTCGAGAGTACGTGAACAATTCCCGATGCTCCATGCATGGCATCGAGGATCTTGCTTTGACATATAATTAATGTTTAAGTTTATCCCGACATCTCATGTAACCCGTCGGGAACTATATTTCCATTTCCAACACCATGCATGGAGCACCAGAGATCTTACTCAAACACATAATAAATGTTCGAGTTTATCCCGAGGTTCTGTGTAACCCGTCGAAAACTGCGTTCGTATTTTCGACGTCGTTCAATAAGCGTCGGAACCGACTTCTTTTTTCCCGAAGTTTTTCATGACACGTCAGGCAAAGATGATATTAAAATAATGATTTCACCGTGTCTCGACGTATGGATCCCGACATCATGAATAGCTGTTCGTCCCGACATTTCGTTCTCCGACACCGTTTTATGCGTCAGGAAAATCTCGATTTCTTGTAGTGAAACCACTAAAATATTTCCAGTCCATGTAACAAAGCCCATGAAGTTAGCCATTTTTTAAATATTCCAAGTTTGCCCTCCGACTTTCTTATGCTCTTCACTACGACTTCTTTCCATCGTCTTTCTTCTTTACTTGTTTTTCAAACTGTTATTTGATTGTTCAACATTGTATAGACTTGAAAAAATGTCTATTAAATTTGGCTAAACAATCATGTACAAAAAATAACCAAATATAAAGAATCGTGTATAAAGAATCTTGAAAAAAACAGTTATAAAAGAAAACAAACAATCGTGTGGAGAAATCTAAACGATCGTGTATCAAAAGAATTAAAAAAAAAAATTGTTTAGTCAAATCTAAACAATCGTGTACCAAAGAATTTTGAAAAATGAAACCATAGTGTACCAGAATAACCTTGAAAAAATTCTTTTAGTCAAATATAAACGATCGTGTACCAAATTAAAAAAAGAAAAAGAAAATCGTTTAGATTTGGCTACCCAAATCTAAATAATCGTGTACCAATTATATTATGTGTATTTTTTATAAGACATTTTTTGTATTTTTTTATTATAGGCTGTGAGCTTTTTTTGTTTTTTGAATTTTTATATGGTAATTATAATATGTAGCAATTTTTATAATAATTATTAAGTATATAGCAATATTTTAAACAAATCGCTGATAGACTTTTATGGTTTATGAGTGATAGACCAACATTTGCTACATGGCCTATCAGTCATAGACTTCTATCATTAATAGATTTAGACAGATTTTACTATATTTGCAATTTTTTTAAAATGTTGTTATATGCTTAATTATTTTAAATATAATTGCTACATTTGCAACTATCTTTTTTTTATATAGGACGTAAATATTTTAGATTTTACTATATTTGCAATTTTTTTAAAATGTTGTTATATGCTTAATTATTTTAAATATAATTGCTACATTTGCAACTATCTTTTTTTTATATAGGACGTAAATATTTTGTAGGTGTTATATTTTTTAAAATACTCCTATTAATAATAATAATAATAATAATAATAAATCACTTTGAATTAAGAAACTGTCCGTTTTTGTGATTCTAACGTTCGTAGCCTCCGTTGGGTGAGAGGCAAGCGTCCAAAAAATGAGAAACAAAGCTGGTTTAAATTTGGAGACAAGCTTCAAAGCCAGCGATCAAGCAGGTGAAGTCGGAGCTGCAATCGCTGCCAATAACTGATTTCTGATTTCATTGTGTTTATCATTAGCGTATTTTGTTTCTAGGGAGCAGACATGGGTCAGTCTGAGCTTTGTTGGACTGCGAATGTTTTCGTTTTTCTCTTACTTTTACCTGGAATCCTCGGCTGGGGAAGGGAAGGTCACTATGCAGTTTGCAAGATAGCAGAGGTAACCATATTCCAGTTCTTTTGAGCATCAGTTGCGTTTAACTTTATCTAGCCTTTCGGCGGAATGAAAGGTTAATAGGGAAGGATTACAATTGATGGGATTTGGGTTTCGAATTCTTGAAACTGTAATAGCGTAGACCAGGACGCGAATGAAAAGGAACATTACAAAGGAGAGAGGCGTCTTGTGAGATTTGGTTTGCTATTAGAAAACATTTAGACCCATTTGAATTTTTTTGCATAAATACTGAATTAAAAAATTGAGCTTTTCAGTAAGCTAGAACTTTCTTGTGGTGGGTTGTTTTGGAGCTGATTATGATTCATAAACCCTATGATTAAGATTTCAACCATTATATCCTGTATAAAGTTTGTTGAAGCCAAAATCTAATATCACTTCCTTTGGTTTAGGGATATTTGACTGAAGATGCTCTATCCATGGTCAGAGAATTGCTTCCAGCTTCTGCTGAGGGCGATCTTGCGGCTGTATGCTCCTGGGCAGATGAACTTCGAGAAAATCATGATTATCACTGGAGTAGCGTCTTACACTTTGTTGACACGCCAGATTTCTTTTGTAATTATAATTGCTCGAGTAAGGTTAAGGTTTATGTTATTCTCAGTTTCTCTTGCAGTCTTATCATGCCGTATCACACTTTGATAATGCTTATTATCATTGTGTTCATGACCTTTAAATTCAAATTCATTGTTGAACTACAAAAACACTTTTGATACCCGTAGTATTTGTAGTTCATGATCACATAAACGATGCATCCTCCAATGTTATACGGTTAGTGTCACCATGGTCTATCTGATTTGGATATATGTAGTATTGTAGTACCAGTGTCTTCCTAAAAAACTCGTTCTGCATTTTAGTTGAGTGTGTGTGTCATTGTGGCTATGTCATATATGATGGTTATTAAATTCAATTGGTTTTTGATTTTGTTCATTGAACGAGGTATCAAGATTTATCTCAAATAACTCATTTTCAATACTTGAAACTTGAAAGTATATATGACAGTATATTTGACGATGTTGGCCTATGTAACAGTATTTTCTGCTTCTTGATAGGAGACTGTCATGACAGTCATAGACACAAAGGTAGATGTGTGACTGCAGCAATTTACAACTATACCATGCAACTCGAATCAGCTTACAAGGAAATAACTTCAGAAGTTAGATGTAAGCATCCTAGGTGACTGACGTTGTATCCGTACACTTTTCGAACAAATTTCATTTTTATTCACATGATATTTTCAGATAACTTAACAGAGGCTCTTATGTTCTTGTCCCATTTCATCGGAGACGTTCATCAGGTTTGCTCTTTCTACAAATTTGTACTAAAAGCCAGAGATAAATGAAAATATAAAGTGCTAGATTCATGAAATTGGTATAGGTGCAAAATTTAGTGCTCTGAATGTTGTTGAAAGTTCACATTCACTCGATAGGCTGTTAAAGTTCGACTTGTAGGTTTGTACATAGATTACATAGATACGTTATAGCCTCATTAATGGAGTTTCACCTTTTTCCTTTTTCCTTTCCGTCACTCAATGGCAGCCCCTTCATGTCGGCTTTGTCGGAGATCTAGGAGGTAATTTAATAAAAGTCGGTTGGTACCAAAGAAGCACCAATCTCCATCATGTAAGTGTCATGTAGAGATTTCAAATCCCTGCCACACCACAAGTGCCCTGGCAAGTTTGGAAATCTCACGACATTCTGCAGAATGTTGTTTTTTTTTTTAATTTTATTTATGTGGTGTTGAAATAGTTCGCTCCATTAAAAGTAAATAGTTTTGCTTTAGGTCTGGGATACGATGATCATCGAGTCTGCCTTGAAGAGATTCTACCATTCAAATCTTATGCTCATGATTCAAGCCATTCAAAGCAACATTTCGGTATATATGCCAAATCTTTCTACTTTTATGTCCTTGTGTACCATTTACGATAGGTGTAAACTTGTTTTTCTTAGTTTTTACTCTTAGTTCTTTTTCCTTGTGGCTTCATCTCTCTAAATTTCTGAAGGATGAATGGCATAATGAGGTCTCAGCTTGGAGAAATTGCACAGGGAACCACACAGCTTGTCCAAACCCGTGAGTATATTCTTCTCCCTCATCCATGTCTTGTGAGAATTTTTTAGATAAAGAAGAATGAAATATGGGACATGTATATGGTGAGAGGCTAATGCTCAAATCATATATACAAATGGTCTGCAATGATACAAACATCTTTGATCAGTATACGAAAGTTAGATGGAGCTTGCGACAGAAATGAACTTGCTCTTTTCATGTCTCCAAGACTTGAAACTGCCATTTTCTTTAGATTAGAAGGGGAGGATGAATAGTAACCTTCATTTGCCTACCTACCATAAAGTTGTAGGCATAACAAAATTTTATAGGGGAGCCTCTTATTTTTCAGGTATGCTTCTGAAAGTATTAGCTTGGCATGTAAATATGCATACAAGAACGCCACACCAGGAAGCACGCTAGAAGGTATGGTTTCAATCACATTATCTTAACAATGCTGTGACTATTATAAGTAGGTGAAATCTGATTTTTTTAACCGGGAGAGGTGGGCTTGAGCGTGATGCAGAAAGTGGAACCTCTTGATATCGTGGTGATGAAAAAGACAGAAAAGGGTGTAGTCCTATGGGAATTGATTCTATATCTCAAAATCAGATAGGTCACTTGGTATTGTGTTGCGTTTGCAATCATTTCTTCCCATAAAAAGATACACATTTGCCTGTCATAAAAATAGGATGAGACTGATAAGTTGCTCTTGTTAAATCTTCCAGTTTCTATATTCGAAATTTTAAAACTCGTCTATGTCTCTGTAAAACCTTTAATTGTGCATACGTATATACGAAAGGGTAAGAAAGGAAGAAAGTGTGAAAATATCAGTAAAGAAAATGTAGAACAACGAAGATCAGTTGGTTGGTGGGAGAGGTTTAAGAGAGGTCTTTGCTGTAGGGGAGAGGCATTAGGTGTTTTGTGATCAAGCTTGGCTTGAGGGACCCTAAAAAGTGCTGGTTTGCTTGGTATCTTTTCTGTCTTTTCTTGTTGTTCATCTTCATGCTATCAGCTATATTTTTCCCTTGAAGTTCGTAAATAAAATTCACCAGAGCTGTGCTCTGTTCTTGGGAGTGTGTTGTTGAAGATTTTCTGTTTGCAGGTGAAAGGACTCCTAAGTCTCCAATAAAAGTAAATCCGTGAATCTTCCTTTCTGTTCTGTGAATATGATGCAAAAATCTCAAAAATTAATTCGTCAATAATCACTCCTGCTTAAAAAACCTTCCAGAAACTCAACTCTTCTTCGGTTTTCCCTCTGTGCTCTTTACGGTTTACTGGATCTATGGAATTTAGAGTCAGTGGTGCCCAAATAATTTTCCTGTTTGTTGCAGACAGTTATTTTCTTACCCGGTTGCCCGTCGTAGAGAAGAGATTAGCACAAAGTGGCATTAGATTGGCTTCTACCCTCAATCGTATCTTTGCTTCTGAAGTGAAAGTGGCTGAAGTTTGAAGACAAGGACTGGGAGAGATCAGATCAATTTCCATAAGATAGATGTCAAAATGGTTGAGAACATGAATTGATTTGTGCTATTGTCTTTTGTCTTCGTATATTTATTAATATTTGCTATTGCTCCAAAAGAACCCTAAATGTGGAAACTCATTTGTAACTTGAGCAGTCACAGTAAAAGAACAAGATATTCAGGAATAATATGACCGTGATTTACACCTTTTAATTTTGTATCTTAAAAATCAAAGCTCAGATTGCATTAAATTTTGAATAATATTTATCTACCAGGTAAGTAGGAGCATTTTTTTAGCATGTGAACGAGAGATTCTGAATATCTTACCTTATTTAAGGTTGTTACATCGTTGTTAGATGTATGAGAGATAATAGTATCTTGAATTTGTATCAAGAGTTATTAGGAGGCAAATTAAATTTTAAATCTATATTCAATAGTACAAAATTGTTAAGTTCTAACCACATTGACAACATTCATTATTTCTTATTGGATGCACATTTACTTTTTACATTGTAGCTTCTACTTAGAATGAATGTTTGCAAGTATGGTTCATTTTGTAGTTACAGGTAAGGTACATTTTGTAGTTATAGTTGTCGTTAAAGGTGATTTTCGTAGTCTAAAGTTGGTTCTCAATTATGGTTCATTTCGTCATTTGAAGTTTTCTTTTTCAATTTTTGTGTTTTCTTTCATGTTCTTCTATTGAAATTTTATAAAAATAATGTTACCGATTTGAATTATCCATTTGTATGTGACAGGAAGTTAGAATTAAGTGTCTTATGATTTTAAATGTTATTTTAGTTTTTTTGATTTAGTTAAATATCATAAATATATTTTGAGTGTCTATGATTTTAAACTTCCTATCATAGGTAGATAGATAATTCATTTTTACCTTGTTTTATGAAATGAGTGAACCTTACTCAAAGGAAAAATACTTCGAATTGAGGCGGTTAATGGGAAACTTGTAGCTTATGGTGCTTCCGTCCTTGCCTCTATGTCTTCTATGATTTTATTTCATTTTGAATTTAGTCTTTGTTAGGTTCACACCAAGAAAAGAAAGCAAAAGGCAAGAATCCATCTCAAAAGAACCTTTTACTATTTGTTAATTACATAACAAGAAGAGAAAGCAAAATAGAAGTGGCTAGAGATCTATCTCAACTCCATGTCAAAGAACAAAATTTGGGTGGAGGACTCGGATGATCATCAATAATGGTAATATCCATCCTCACCCTCCAAGAAAGAAAATAAGAAACGATATGAAAGAAAAATAGGGGGAAAACAAAAGCAAAAAGAGAAAAACAAATGAAACTAATAACAATCAATCTGACCCTCTAGGAGGAAAAAAAAACAAAGAAAATAAGAAGTTAAAAAAGACTAGAAACGAAAGAAAAATAGATGAAGGATGAATTGTTATTAAAATGACTATTGCATATGCTTATAAGAATTTTGAACTCATTGTCTTCATCTAATAGTAAAAAATTTGTCAACACGAGCAAAAATCGGTATCCAAATTTGGCAAATAGTGGCAATGGGAGGCAGATTACTCTCCTGGGGCCTTCATCATCTGGCTGTTCGAACTAATGAAACATGATATAATGTGCTAAATCCATAAAGAAATATTTCATTTGTTATCATCCCCTCTTGTCATTCTAAATCTCTAAATAGCAACAAAGTGATTTTTTTTTTACTTAAATGGATGATTCTCTATCCAATGGCAAAAAATTCATCTTTAATGTCATAAATACCCCTCAGAGTTTGATAAAATGCAAAAAAAGAAATTAGAGTCTATGTATGAGGTTTTATCCAATCATAATGACTATATAATATTTATAAACTATATGGACTATATCCTAACTTTAGTCAGATTTTCAATTTAACCTATAATCGAGTGTAACTGTAGTAGGCAACGCTTTTTTAGGATTATAACTAACTGCAAAGCAACTTTTTAAAAAAATTGTTGTCTCACCCCTCCCGAACCATCTACTCTTGATCCGAGAGACGGTGTGAAGTCAACTGATATTATCTCTTACCTCGACGATACATGTTGACCCTAATCCTTAAACCCTTACTTAATTCAAAATACAGCGGAAGCATAAAACTCATTCTGGTTTTGAGGAAAATCAAGTGCAGTTCAACTTATTACAATCTTATATAAAACACAATAGTCACACTGTTTTGACCATATCTAGACTTCTAATACATTTCCCCAGGCCAATATGATCCTTACCTCGAAAGTGAGAAAATATTTTGAAAGAATGAGCTAAAATGCCCGATGAGTGCTATTTGCATAAAAAAGAATTTCCAAATAGTTATGCTCAATGCTTTAACAGTAAAACTTTAGAAACTTTTCGTAAGATTCCTCAAACATTTATAAAAATTTTACCATATTATATCGGTATTCTAGTATACATTCATAACATAGGTCATATTTCACTAAACATTCCCCACATAGACAAGAAGGTCTTCATTGATGTAATCGATCTAGCCCCCTTTATAAAGCCTTATCATCGGTATTTGGGAATCATATGTGCGTATTCAGAGGTAATTTGTATAGTACCGACATAATTCCATGAAACATTTAAATAAGTTTGTACCTTAGCTTGGAAACAATAAACATTGAAGAAAGGTTTTAAATATAATTGAAGTTTGTAAATAATGTAATTGAAGTTTGTAAATATCCTTAAAAGTCATTCAGAGTAATGTAGTCACAAGCTAATGTTTGCATAACTTAAAATCGTGGTATTAAATAACATTTTAAAACCAATTTTACTCATTTACGAGAAGTTTCCTTCCTCAACTCGAGACTTTCAACAAATTTCAACTTCAAACTCCTAGAGATGCGTCTAGTAGCCTTTGGAAAGTGGACACTGCTAAAAGTTGCCCAAAAAATGACCTTTTATGCTTTAGCTTCGATGTTGACCTTCTTCCTCAACTCCTTTTGGCCTTTTATGCTTTAGCCCCGATGTTGGCCTTCTTCCTCAACTCCTTTTGGTCTGACAGCCTCACCCGTAATATTAGACATAATTTGGGAGATTTTGCAAGTGGAATAAAGAAAATGGCACAAGTAGATTTGAAGCTCTCCTTCTCCAAAGTTCCCTATTTATAGAAGGTCTTGCATGGTTTGATGACGACACCTAGCCCTCTACATCAAGCTTGCATGGCATGGACTTGACACCTCCTCCTAGCTATGCTAGACCACTTCCTTGCATGTACTAGGTGTCTTGCATGCCACCGACCTCATGCTTAATACCAACAAAAATCTCTTGTCTTGACATGCCCATCACTTGCCACCCACCCCTTTCTTTGACAATCTTCCTCCCTTTCTTAGTTTAAAGGTTCCATGACGCTCAAGACATAACACCCGTATAATACGCACGTTTTATGATACTAGAAACATATTACCCAAATACCCTTCTTAACTAACTTCTGCATTAAAATTTCCTTTTAACCAAAAACACCACACTTGTCTTAAGAAGGATTTTATGGGTTCTTTGATCCGGCTCTAATCACCATCAACCTTAGTGGTTTTTTTTTTTTTCAAATTTTCCTTTTACTATAAATCATAAATTTAACCCATAATCATCTCTTAAGTTTTTTAAAAGATTTGAAAATTCTTGGGATCCAGGGTTTACAATTGAAAATATAGCAAATCTATGTGTGATCAACAATATTGAATCTAAATTTTACTATATTTGTAATTTTTTTTTTTTGCTATTGTACTATATTTGCAAATATTTTAGATCTAGTTGTCATATTTGCAATTGTCCCTGTAATCAGTAAGAAGTAGAGACACTACAAGACATTGAGGATTTTCTAACGCTTAAAAACATTGTTGGGAGATAACTCGACGTCTTATCTCCCGACACCGATAATCTCCTCCGGTATGGAAATCCCTCCTTTGCTCTCCATTTTGCTAATTTTTCTATGTTTTGAATTTTGGTTGGGATAGATTTTGGGGGTTATTTCAAGTTTTGATTGTGCTACAAGCTGTGGATGGAATAAATTTTGGTTGTGATAAATTTTGGGGTTATGTAATGTTGAGTTTTTTTCTTAATTTTAGTTGAGCTTTTTTGTGATTTAAGTAGCATTTGTATGAAATTTTGGGTTGATTTTAATTTTGGTTGAGATTAATTGTTGCTTGATTTTGTATGAAAGTTGCATAAGTTGTTAATTTGCATAATGTAGTTGCATAATGAAAAAAGTTGCATAATGTATTTGGATAATGTATGAAAGTAGTTGCATAATTTTGATTGAGATTATGAAACTCTTGAAAGTAGTTATAATGTAAACCTTGAACCTTAAGAAACTAGAGTCTTTAATTTTAAAGAACTTAGAAAGTTAGATTTTGATTGAAGTTAAGCTTGGAAAAGTAAACCCTAGAGGTGTCATTTTAAGTGTCATGGTAGGCGGGAAAAAGGAAAATTAAGTTATGATGGTGAAGTTAGGATGTTAAGTTGAAAAAGAGGAAATTTGGCTAAGTCCACATTAGATGTTTTGAAGCTTGGTGGACGGCCAAAAGAAAGGTAAACAACCTCTAAAGAGGTTATTAGGCATTTTGGACATGAGTATGTGGCCAAAGTTTGAGTAGTTGTGGCTAGGCGAAAAGGAATGCCTAGCAAGGTTAGTTGGGTGGTGAGGAAGCATCACTACGCGTTTAGCCTAGGTGGTCATGAGGTTGGCAAGAAGACCTTGTCATTTAGAGGTTAGTAAGGCTTAAATGGCTAGGCAAAACACGTTGGGCGAGGAGCCTTGCACGCGAGATGGTGCTTGCGGCCAAGTTTTAAGATGTTAGCAAAGCATTTGCTTGTTTAGGCATTTTGCTTGGGCTAGATGATGAAGAGGTGGCCGACTTAGGCTAGTCGGTGGATGCTTTACAGGTGTCCTTGCATGCTTAAGCTAAATTTCCATAAGTTGGAGGTTTCAAGAAATTCTCATGCAAAGTTCACTTTAAATAGGTTACTTAGAAGATAATTTCTCTCATTCTACTCGTGCTATTTAGCTTAAATTACTCTTAAAAGTTTCTAGATTGAGTCTAGTTTATAAATTGAGGCTGCCGGTCAATTCTGAGGCAAGGAAGATAAAGTTTGAGCTGAAGAAGAAGGAAAGGTTATTCTAGAAGGAAATCTGAGCAATCTTGGCTTCTAGAAGGCTACAGAACGCATCACATAGAGTTTTTTACCGAAATTTGGAGGTAAATAAGTTAAGACAATTATAAACAACTTTGTAGAAGGAAAGTTTCACATTTAAGTTATGGATCTTAAAATATTAACCTCTAAAAGATTCTTGCCGAAAAAGGAAGTTTTGGCAAGGAAGCTAGCCCGAAGGGCAAAACGGCTAAGGCGAGTATGCATGTGAAGTTGGAATAGGTTAGCTTTGAGTTGAGCTCGCAAGGCTGAAAAAGAAACGACATAGATGCTAATAAAAAGAATAAAAAATAATAATAATTATACAAAAAAAGTGAAGAAACTATTTCTGACAACTCCATCAAGAATTCTTGTACTCTCGACGAAGTAACAGTGCATTTTGGTAAATTTTTCGACGACTTTGTCCATCAAAAAATTGTCAATTTCTTGAAGTGAGAGCCTTGAATTAAGGTTAGTACTTAACAACCAAGATTCATCTTACGACATAATAATTTAGTACTTTAAGATTCATCTTACATCAAAATAATTTAATACTTAACAACCAACATATTTAATTTAAAATTTGTAATTCAAGAACATTATCATCAATATATAATTCTTTTTTAACAAATAGGTGAAAGTTTAATTGGTTGATTCCTTTTACATGCATTATTAAATTGGAGTCTTGAAAGTCCTTCCAAAGTGACAAAAAAAATTGAACAATACAATTCAATTCTAAGAGACAAAATTTTTAAAATGACGCATCAAAACACTAAATATGCATCGAGGGAAAAGAGGAAGAATTTATTTTAAATCAACTCAAAATTCACAATAGTTTTTCTTAAGAGAAGTGATCATCAGCCATCACTAAAACAAATAAAACAACAAAGCGAACAACGTGTGCTTCAAATATTTCAATCATATTCTTAAAATAAACAAATAAAATTCATAAGCACCCAAACCATCATACGAATAGACTCAAATAAAAAGAAAAGAAAGCATGCAAACCCAAACACCCCCAACTTCAGAAACATATTGGTCTCGGTAAAACTAAAATGGTCCGACTTTGTGGAGTTGAATAATTTAACCTCATTAAATGCTAATTTTCAATTAACACATCGCAACTAAAACTCTACTAATTTTTATACTAATTTAAATTTAATAACTTTATTTTCTTTTTAATTACCCTCCAAATACAAATTTTATTTTCACTTCAAATTTTTCTGGTTCTAAATGAAATAAGATATTTAAAATCATTTCTCAAATTTCAAATGATTTACATTCATCTATTGAGCTTTTTTGGGTTGATAATGCTTCTATTTGTACCATTATCAGACAAGACTTGGCTAAAAGAAGTAAACAGTTAACGGAAAAGTAACTAACACAGTACACTGTTTTATTACTGCCAAATTTGGAAGACCTACAACAAAGCCAGAAACCCTAACAAGATAGAACTAAACTTCATCCACAACTTAAAAATCAGCAATCATGTCTTCACCTGGCCCCTAGGTCTTTTGACAATCCATGTCCATCATGGAGTCAGCAGTATCTTTCCAATATGCTTGCTACTCTCCATTAACTGGTGAGCTTCTGCTGCTTGTGACAATGGAAGATACTTGAAGATCACAGGCTTCACCTTGCCTGCTGCAATGGCTGGCCAGACTATCTTCTCAACTTCGCTCACAATGACTGCTTTGTTTTCAAGAGATCGGTTCCGCAAGCCAGCCGCTGCATACATGGTACATGATATTTCATCATTCAAAGATTATTTACCAAAAAAAAGATGGAGGATAGGAGAAAAAACCAATGCTTCGAAAATGGAGAAATCATTTTCCTGTAATGATCACATGGGAAACATTCACAGAAGAAAAAATTATATTATGATCTCGTGTGCAGTATCAAAAATGGAGGAAATGTGGAAACTTTCAAAAATTCAAGATGGGAGTTTTTTTTTTTTTTTTTTTTTTTTTTTGGTAATGCATCAATATCATATTCATTTTAACATGATCTCGAAGGTTAAGCATTAAAAAAAAGAAAAAAGACGATTGGTATGATCAAAGAGAAGTTGATATCTCTGTGAAGAGGAAATTGGAAAGGATGTGCCTAGAAGATCGATGAAACTTGAAATACACAGAACAAATCAGAAAGCTAGGAATGCTATTAGAACAGAAATGGAGGCACTACTAGGTACTAAGAGTATGTTGGGAATTAGTCAAGAAGTTTATTAGCGAAGTTTTGTTATGAATACAGTGAGAAAGATTCGAGGAGATAGACAATATTTTAGTGAGTGATTTAAGACTTGAGAGAGATCTAAAAAATTGGGGTCTATCAAAAATATTGATTCCACACAACAGTCTAAAGGGGTTTTGAGAGGGAAATGTCTTTCTAATATCCTAAATTGTGCTTGACTAAATATGAAATAGAATTTCTAAAAATTTGAAGAAAAAAAGTCTTTCAGTGAAAAATTTATCAACGTTTTTCCAAAAGCTAATAAAAGAATTGATCTTTCGGTCAATAGCACTTAACCCACTCTAAGTTTGTTCAACTAGTAAAGGTATACTGCATTCAAAGCTTATGATGCATGCTTGCAACGTATGGAAAAAACTTTGCAGCATGGATGCTTATTTAAATAGGAAAAATACTTGGGTGCATACCTATCTTGTGTGCAGCTCAAGCTAGACTCCATGAAATATTGTCACGTGGCAATATATTCAATTATTTTTAAAAAACTTTTTTTATGTATGTGGTAAAGTTCATAAGGGAGCTTATGTTGCACCAAATCGTTACTCTTCAAATAATATCTTCATCATCTTACAAGCATAGATATGGTACCACAAGGATAATGAATTAATGAATGTTATGTTGTTTTCCTATACATATATTTGACATTTGAATATTTCAACTAATTTCAACTAATTTGAAATTCTAAAACCAATTTCTGATTAAGATAGAAGGAAGAAAAGCTTCTTTGAATAGACTGAAATTTATATCAACAAACCTCATTTAAAATGATCTTACCCTGCACAGTGAGGCGTTTCGCAAACAAACTGCGAATATCTAGCTGTGTTACTGCTCCCCCCATGGTTCCAATAATAAAAAGCCTACCATCTAAGTTTAAACTTTCAAGGTTGCGCTGAAAGTAAGGGGCTCCAACACTATCAAGAATAACATCCACACCTGTCACAAGGTATAAAATATCACATAAATTTTCAGTGCTACAATCTTAGAAAAGACCTAACATTTTCAGGAAATGGAACCTTGAAGCCTTGAACAATTATAATAGAGATGCTAAAGAAACACCTTTTCCATCTGTTTCTTCTTTCACTCGTGCAACAAAATCTTCAGTTTTATAATTGATGCACACATCTGCTCCAAGGTCTTTGCAGACAGCTAATTTCTCTTCACTACCTGATGAAGAATCAAAACATCAGAACAAACTAAGGCACGGGGCACCTATAAAAGACCAAAGTAATCACTAGACCTGCAGTAACGAATACTTTTGCTCCTTGGTATTTAGATATCTGAATGGCAAAAGTACCAATTCCACTTGAACCTCCATGAACCTGAAATTTGAATATCTTTTTCATTCATGATGGCAATACATAAATGAATTCAATTGTGATTATAACTGACTCCATGTTTATCAACACTAAAAAAAGTAACATTTCTTCTCTCTCTTTCTTCCATTTTCCTTTTCAGTCTCTTCTAGCTCACCCAAGTAAATTAAAACCAACACGAAGTTTTTCATAATCGCACCAACAATGTCTCTCCTCTCAATAATCGACTTGTCATAAACACAGTGGACCAAACGGTGCAGGCCACCTCCGGAAGACTAGCAGCATCCTTCAAGGAAACACCAGGCGGAATGGGAAGTACTTGCCCAGCTGGGACAGCCACTTTCTCAGCATATCCGCCTCCAGAAAGAAGAGCACATACCTGTGCTTGCAGCAATATGTTAAATGATCAGATGCTAATCATTTCAATTTCTTAAAGCATATAGTATATGAGGAACTGTTCCCTACCCATGAAAGATCACTGAAGAACGTTAAGAATTCACAAAAAAAGAAGAGTAAATCGTCTCTGATGATAAAAGGGCTGTTATCAGAACATTGAGCATTTACA
This sequence comes from Cucumis melo, assembly GCF_025177605.1. Classification (NCBI taxonomy): domain Eukaryota; kingdom Viridiplantae; phylum Streptophyta; class Magnoliopsida; order Cucurbitales; family Cucurbitaceae; genus Cucumis; species Cucumis melo. The sequence continues at coordinate 12,532,400 of NC_066868.1, forward strand.
GAAGTAAACAGGCTTTACAAAATTACACAAAGCTTAATCAAAAACAGTTCCCAAGCAATACCTCTCAACCCATTCAAACATAAAAGCCCACCTTTAAATATTTTCCTTGAATAATAATTTAACAATAAATCAGAACAAGAAGTCTTGCGATAAAAGTATTGCTAAAAAATCCCATCGACAGCAACCCATCAGCTAAATTGAAGGGTGATTTTCATATGACAAACTGTTCAACGCTAAAATTGGATCATCTCTTCCTTTCTCGATCAATACTGATAACCATTTCGATGTTTTTAAGAAAAGAAAAACAAATTTCCATGAGTTCCATAAATGACCTGATCGCCAATTTTCCAGCGGGAAACGTTTTTGCCAACAGCTTGGATGATCCCAGAGCATTCGAGGCCGAGGTAGGGACTAGAGCCCTTGGGCGGGGGGTAGAAGCCTTTCCTCTGTATGGTGTCGGCTCGGTTCAGGGCAGTGGCTTCAACCTTGATCAGAACTTCATCGTCCTTGATTATTGGGTCATCAACCTCCTGCAATTGAAGAACTTCTGCCTCGCCAGGTTCGCTAATCACAACAGCCTTCATTGTTTGTCTGCTCTGTTCATAGACTGTCCAAAAGCAATTCAAAAGAAGATATTTATTACTATTTCTTATTTTATTTATTAAATTAGACCCTCGGTTATGGTTGTGTGATTTGTAGTTGTGTCCCAAAAGTGTGATTTTTATGGTTGTGTCCCAAATTTGGAAGAGTATGATTTTGAACTCTAACCGCAACGTCGCTTGTTATAGTCCCTGTTTGGATTGCAAAGTATTATCGTACAACTTAAGTACACATTATTATAGTTTATATTTGGGACGTAATAAAATAAATATTGATTATTTTAGATTTTGTTATACATTTGTTTAGTACATGAAATACTATTTTCGGAAAACATAGTTGAAACTATACCTTCCACCAATTTATACAAACTAGTTTATTACTAGGTGAAATCTTTTGCTATAAAATTTTATGATCCAACTTATTTTATAAAATTTATATGTGATTTTAAATCTTGTTAATTATGTTGTTCATTTGATAATTTTGATATTGCATTTGTAGAAAAATGACAAATATTTAAAAGATTTAAAATGGGTTCTATGTTGAGGGCAAAATCGTAATTATGTCTTAATGGCATGTTTTTCTAAGAAAAGAAGGAAATTGAGAGAGAAGGGGAAGCCACACGACATCAAAACAGTAGAGATAGTGAAATTTTTTTGCACACACAAAAGCGGAAGACGTTCGTGTGGGTTTGCGACGCGTGTTCGGTGAGTTCGACGAAGAGGAAGAGTGTTCAGTGACAGGTCTTTCAGGCGTGGGTTTCGAGTTGCAGCGGAGTGGTTCTTTCAACGTCGCAACGGGGCTTATTCGAGCAGTTTTTGGTGTTCTCACCGATGCTCATTAGGGCGGTACTTCGATAGTGAGTTTCGAAGTCAGAGGCGGCAGGTTTAGCCATGGTTGTTCTTCTTAGTAGTTGGCTCTTCTTGGGTTGCAATGGGTGTTCGACACATGGGTCTTCAGTTGGAGGAGGCAATTTTTTGTGGGTTTTGGGTCTCGGTATCAAAGGCAACAGCCAACATATGGGTCTCTCAGTTTCTTAGTATTTGGTGTTGGGTTCGACGGTAAAATTACAGATTGCTTACTACTTGTTGATAAATATAATTTGTATCTTGATTTTGCTATTAATTATATCCCTTCAAGCTGGTTCTCAAAGTGGATGTAGACGAAATTGGTCGAACCACTATATATCTTTATGTTCTTATGTTCTTATGTCGTTTATTCTTTTATCCCTTACTTTGTGGTTATCTGTCTATTGCATTTTAGTTGGTTTGGCATTATATTCACTGGTGTAGAAAATTATAACAGGTGGTTGGGAGCTTGATGTAGTTATAACAAGTGGCATAAAACTTGGTGTATTCCCGATAATAGTTATATATGATACTTAGATTTTACTATGTTATAAAATTTCATAGGCTTTTTCACGTTAACTAAATTTAAAAAAACCATGTCTTTTTTAATCCTAATATACTAACTTCAAAATGAAATAAACTAGTACTTTCATCTTGAAATCAATTATTAAAAAATTATAATATTTTTATCAAATTATATTTGAAGAATAAAAACATCGTAAAATTTTGAATTTTTATTTTTATTTGGCCACTAACACTACAAGAGACGGGGTACTCTCGACGCACAAAAACGTCGAGGAAAGTGAAAAAAATGCCGGAAAAGGATCTGCCGACGTTTTTCGCGACGTCAGGAGAAATGAGTCGGGAGAGGCATTCCCAACGCCGTACCAACACGGCGTCGGGAATGCTTCTCCCAATGTCGTGACATGTGTCGGCCAAAGTGGCGTTGGGAGTTCCTCTCCCGACGGACCTTATGCCGAAACATTGACGTGACGTCGGGAATGCCTCTTTCGACGTTTTTTTCCGACGTTTTTTGTGCGTCGGAAATTTCTGTTTATATATTTTTTTTAAAATATGTAATTTCTATTTTTTTTCTAAAATATTTTGCTCAAACATTCACAACGACATTCGGATTGCTCAAATATTTTTCCCGACATTTTGGATTAAATTAAAACAAATTCAATATAAATTAATAAATTAAGAGATACAAACACAAATTAAAAAAAAAATTTAAAATTAATAATACGAGTAAGTTAAAAAAATATTAGTAAGTTTAATACAAAAAAATGTAGTTCTCATAATACAAAAAAAAAAACGCAAACATAACAAAAAGTCTTCCAACGAGACGCGTACGCGTCATTCTACACCTTCGATCCTACAATGATATAGAAGTAACTAAGTTTAGTACATATATCCATATGTTCACTGTATGTTATCATTGCAAAAACTTAAGAATAATAGAGACATATATACGTACCGCGGAACATAGCGTCCGTCTCCGTAAAATTATTACGTGGGTATGACGATGACATAATGGCTGTGGACATAGAAAACAAACATTTATAAGTTATTCAACACAAACAGGCTACCATAACTACAAGATAGCCAAAACAAATCTTAACACACACATTACATTTTCAATTCAAAACATAAACTCATTCAAATTTGAATGCAACCATAACCCTCCCCCCAAATTCAAATTTGAATTCAACCATAACCCCTACAAGAATTTCAATTTAGCTAGTAACCCCTTTCAAATTTCAATTTAATTAGTAAACCCCCTTCAAATTTCAAATTAACTAAACCCCCTTCAAATTTCCATTCAACTATAATCCCCAAAATTTCAATTTAATAACACCCCCCTTCAATTTAATTTTCAATTTAACTATAAACCCTAAACCCTTCCAATTTCAATTTAACTATAAATCCTAAACCATAAACCCTTCAAATTTCAATTCAACCACAAATTACACATATTCTATACAAAAATACATTTAATAAACAAAAATCTATTCCAAAACAAAATCCTAAAACAATTTTCTTAAAAAACCCTAAAACTTATATTTAAACTAAATAAACTTTATATTTAAACTTACCTAAGGTGGCAGACGACGACAGAATGGCGACAGACGGCGGCGAGGGCCGACAACGGCGATGGAACGAATGGCGACGATTTACGGACGACGACGAATCTTCATTTCTCTCTTCTCCCTTTCCCTTTTGTTTTCAGTTTTGTGTAAAACAGAATTGAAACGTTTATAAAGGGGATCTCCCAACGCTGCGACGTCGGGAGATCCCCTTTACGGCGTCGGGAAAACCCTTTATTTCCGGCGTCATTTCCAACGCACTGTGCATGGCATCGAGAATAAAGTGTATTTTAAATTTAATTTGGCCTTATTTTCGACGCCGTTTGGCCGACGCATGCTTGACACGTCAGAAATACCTTTTTTCCCAACGCCACTTCCGACGCATTGTGCGTGGCGTCAGGAATAGGGTTTTCACCGACAAGGCGTCGGGAATATCCTTATTCTCGACGTCCTTTTTAGCATCGAGAAAGCCCCAATTTCTTGTAGTGTAAGTTTTTTCCAACATTGTGATTTTTAAGTTTTTTCGAACATACAAACATCTATCTATAGTATATATAAAAGCTCCTATATGGAGAATTTTCTTTAGTCCATTTTACTCTTTTGATTATAAGTATTCTTAATGTTCATTTGATGACAATTTTGTCATTCAACTTCAAGGATGGATAGTGGGTGAATCTAATTAACCATTACTCTCAATTTCTTTAACCATTTCAATATTTAATTGAAAAATATTTATGACCCTAATTAACTTCATAGTAGTGGAAGAATTTGTATAGGCATGATAATAAATTCAAAGAAGCCTTTTAGAATTTTCTAACCCACACTTTCACCAATTTATTCACTATAGATATATGATACCTCATGCTTCCTTATAGGAACAAACATGGAGAGGGAGGTGCAATAAGACAAGAAATATGAGAACATAAGATAAATAGTGAATTTAGAAAATCGCAACTTCAATTAGGAGGAAATGAAAATGTAAAAAGACAATTTTTATTTCTTCGATGTTGGAGATCTATGTAAATATTTTTTTCATTTCTTTATAAATATTATCTTTTTTTTTTGTTATATTTTAGTTATATAGATGAGTAAATGAAAAATTTTCTTCCATATTATTTTCTATTTTATTTTTCCAGCTAAAATGAGAAAGTAAAATGACATAACTTATGTTTTCTAGATCAACATTCTAAAATTTCTCATATTTTTGGAGAATGTGTTTTTAAATTTAAAAATTAGTATTATTATATTACTTCACCCTCTTTTTCTTCTTTTATTTTTTATAACTTCCACTTCTTTCAATAATCTTGAATAATATTAATTCAAAATTATTCTATAATTTAGTGATATAATATTAATTTTAGAAAAATTAAATTAAATATTACCACATTTTAATTCATAACTAAACTTTAAATAAAGAGACAAAAAAAAAAAAAAGTTTGCATTCACTATTTAATAGAAATTAATTTTGAAACATCTCCATCATTCATTATAATTATCAATAAAATATTAATTCTAGATAGAAGTAAAAATGTAACTCTAAATTAGGTAATTTTTTTTATAAAAATATGAAAATATAATTATTAATCAAATACTATATTATAACTTATATTATTAATTTTATATTTTAAAAGATACATACATGCACGTACAACGTACGTGCAAAAAACTAGTACAAAAAGAAGCATGTATGTGAAGTTTATTTGATATATATACACTAACAATATCCCTTAAAATAAAGAAAACACTAATTTTAAACAAGAAAAGAAAAAGAGAGAATTTAAAAAAAGTAACCTAAAAATAATAATAATAATTTAGAAAAAAAAACTCAAAAAGAAAGAAAAAGCATTTTGAAAATTATTATTATAATTAAATTAAAAGCATATTTGAAATCACTTTGGAAAATGTTTTTCAAAAATTCATTTTTATTTAAAACTTTTTAAAAAAATTTCTTAAAAAAAAAAACATATACGTGTTTTAAAACATTTTTAAAAAAATATTTGTATATACAAGTTTCTTTTGAAATGTTTTTATTATTGGATTTTTTTTCTAGTAAAATATTAATGAGACATATTTCATATAAGAATATTATAAATATTTAAAATAAATAAATACCAATCTTATTAAGGACCATATGTCTTTATGTATGCTATTCCACGCATCACAAACTTGCACAAGTTCTATAAATAGTAGGATTTTGTGGTTTTGGTAAGTGGAGAAAAGATTGAGGTGAAACCAATGAAACTTGGAGAAAGTGGATGAGATTTGAGATTTTATATTTTCTTAATTTTTATTTAATGTTTAATTATTTTAATATTATATTTTTTCGATTTTTATGTTTTGGTTTTACCTCATTTTTTACATCATAATTAAAATTTTAAGAAAACTATTAATTTCTAAATTAAGAAAAAACACAGACGCAAAAACTATATTAGTATAATTTTTTTATTGACATTTTCGGTATATTTTTGTAGTGTAACATAAATAAAATTTTCAAAAGAGAAAAAAGAAAAAAAAAAACGAAAAAGGGAGTTAAATGGGCCGGCCCAATTATTTTGAGCTAGTAGATAATGCCCACCGATTGCAATGTATAAAATCTCCCTTTCTTAACCCTAATCTGTTTCGTTTTCTTTCCTCTCGGTATGTCGTCTCCTTTGCTCATTTGTTTTTCTTCATAATCTTTAATCGCATTACCATTTTCCATTGTCATTTGCTTTTCTTTGAAGTTTCTTACGGTTTCTCAACTCTGTTTGTGTACAGGACTGAAGGGTATACTGTCTTTGCGAAGGCGAAGATTCGAAAATGAGGTATTTTTTTCAGCATTCTCTTTGTTTTTCATAATTCTTTTGGTTTCAGATTCATGTTAGCATTTAGGTTGTACTGGTTCCGATTCTTGCACTCTTTTAGTTTCTTTTTTTCGATTCTACTGTTATATGAGTTTTATGGTTGCTAGAATAATGGGTTTTGTATAATTTAATCTAATCTTTTGAGTAATGTGAACTTTTGGAAAGGATGGATGATCTTTCGGAAGTAGGCCTCTTTTCTTTGATTCTACTGTTTTGAGTTTTATGGTTGCTAGAATAGTGGGTTGGTTCTGAATAATCTAATCTACTATTCGAGTAATGTAAACTTTTTAAGACAGTGGATTGATGATCTTTAGGGAGTAGGCTTTGTTTCTTCAATTCTACTGTTTTGAGTCGTATGGTTGCTAGGATAATGGATTCTGTATAATTTAATCTAATGTTCGAGTAATGTGAACTTTTGAGAAAGTGGATTGATAATCTTTTGGAAGTAGGCTTCTATTATTTGATTCCACCGATTTGAGTTTTATGGTCGCTAGAACAATGGGTTCGAAATGATTTTATCTAATGTTGGAGTAATGTGAACTTTTTGAGAGAGTGGATCGATAATCTTTAGGAAGTAGGCTTGTATTCCTGTGATTCTCCATGAAGTTTCTGCATGTGGTCGTTTTGGTTATACCCAGTTTTTTAAAGAGCTGTCTCAGGCTCAAGGCTTAGGTTTGGCGAAAGGAGACCTTTGTGCCTTTTGGCTCAAAGACCTGTGTCTTGGAGCTTTTTCTTTATTTTTAAGAAATGATCATAATTGGAAGTCTTTTCTTTTTTTTTTTTTTTTTTTTTACATATTTCCACTTCAACTATACTTGCTCTCCTTTGTAAAATACTGTTATCTAAAGTGCACCTCACGAAAATTTTTTTTTGCGCTTTGCGCTTAAGCCTAAGATTATTGTGCTTTATTGTGGCCATACCTTGTGCGTAGTCATATTGTCTTTTGTTTTCTCTATACAGTAAGCTTCAGAGTGATGCACTGAGAGAAGCTATCTCATCTATTTTCACTGATAGCAATGAGAAAAAGAGAAAGTTTACTGAGACCATTGAGCTTCAGATCGGACTGAAGAACTATGATCCTCAGAAGGACAAGCGTTTCAGTGGTTCTGTGAAGTTGCCACATATTCCCCGTCCCAAGATGAAGATATGCATGCTTGGGGATGCCTCACACATTGAAGAGGTAATGTCACATAGCTCTAGGTACATGATCATGTTACTGCTGACCCTTAGATATTTTGCTTCGTATATCTTACTTTTGCTTATTGTAAGTTATAGAAATTTATTTTATTATGCTCGATATTTCTAAACTACATTTGTTTTCTTATAGCCAAATCTTTTGTTGGATTCTAAATATAATTTAAGAAGCATGGCTGCTTGTCTGCGTCCAACACGTTCTGGACAATTTGACACTTGGTGGAGACCTATCGGACACATGTTAGTGCAAAAAATGTGTTAGACATGCATAGAACACTAATTGAGTAGACTATGAAGACACATATATGATAGTAATAATAACTTTTAAGTGTAGAATACACAAAGATAAGTCTTTTAAGCATATAAATGCATCAACTCATTTACTATGAATTATATTTTACTATAAAAATGATATATATTTTTCAAAAATGAATATTTAAAAAATGTGTCCTTGCCGTGTCATGTCCTGGAATTTTAGAACATGGTATGTTGCTGTTTCCATGTCATGTCGTATCCATGTACATGCTTCTTGGAATATAGCCTTGTTTTTAAATTCCTACAGTTAAAGGAATTTTTGTGGTGTGTATAAGCTAAATATTAATGTTTCTGATGATTGTTTTGGAGATGAACGATTGGTCTAGAATATATGGATGTGGAAGGCTTGAAAAAGATTGGTTTAAGGATATGCCTTTTTTATCTGTTACTTGCACTTCTGGGAGCTCAGACGATGTGTCCTAATGGGGTTTCATGAAAATATATTTCAGGCTGAGAAGATTGGTCTAGAATATATGGATGTGGAAGGCTTGAAAAAGCTAAATAAGAACAAGAAATTGGTGAAGAAACTTGCCAAAAAATACCATGCCTTTTTGGCATCAGAATCTATAATCAAGCAGATTCCTCGTCTTCTAGGCCCCGGTCTCAACAAAGCAGGTTAGAATATTTAATGGAGATGTGTTTTTCTTCACAAAATATGATCAACTGATTAACTCCCTGGCGAAGTGATCCTTGTTATGTTCAACTTTCGATCATATTTTTGGTGTTTCAGGAAAGTTCCCAACATTGGTGACACACCAAGAAACGCTTGAATCTAAAGTTAATGAGACCAAGGCGATGGTCAAGTTTCAACTGAAGAAGGTCCTTTGTATGGGAGTTGCTGTTGGAAACGTTTCCATGGATGAGAAGCAAGTCTTTCAAAATGTTCAAATGAGCGTCAATTTCTTGGTTTCTTTGTTGAAAAAGAACTGGCAGAATGTAAGTTTGTCTGTGTATCTCCCAACTCAACTCCATCTGTTTCATCATTTTGCTTATGGAGATTTGAATACGGTTTCTTGCAGGTTAGGTGCCTGTACCTGAAAAGCACAATGGGGAAGTCATATCGGGTTTTCTAAGCACTGTTAGCAATGTAGTCAGTCTTGTGTGTTCGATCTTTTTATTATCGACGTTATTTCTCGAAGAGCAGTTTTGTGAAATGAGCGTTTTTGAATGATTCTTGAACAAAGAAACAGGAATGTTTTCTTCTCTTTTAAAGTGACAATTGATAATGAAGTTTTTAATTCCCACCCAACCTCACCTATTATGAACTTGTGTTTGCATTTACTTTGATCGTATTGTAGTTTTCTACTTCATGATCTCCATCCCAATATTAATTTTTTTTTATTTACAATTTTTTTTCCATACCATTAATGAAAACGCTTGATATGATATAGCCATTAGTTTGTATCTGATTTAAGCATCGGATATATGATAATCCGACTTATGTATGTGCATTTTGTTAGAAGATAGATGTTGGAAGTTTGCTTTATTTGTAAGAAGCATCTTTTGAGTTCATGAAACTGTAAGAAGAGTTTTGATACGTTTTTTTAAAAGATAATTTGTAATTATGAATATGTTCTATGTTACAATGGCATGTAATCAGATATTTTAAAAATACGATGGGTGGGCATCATAGATTGAAAACTGATTGAATTGGGTGCTGTCGGTATTTGGGCAGAGTTGGTTTCCACGACTAATTTGCACTCTTTTATGGTTGAGGTCAACCAACTGATGACCTTTATGTATTACAAAAAGAGGTTTGTAGATAAAACACTTGGCCATTTGAGGCTACAACATTAGTACTATGAATATCATACTTTCTTTATTCATATTAGAAATTTATCATCTTTATTAGCATTGGTCGACTCTGTTAACAAAGATTGTTCCATCATACTTTTAGAGATTTTTGAGTGAAATTATCTAATGAACTTGCAGATGCAGAAAAACTCATCTCACACTCATTCTGTTTTCTTTTTCTTTTACTCGTAACATTCTCCTCTCCCTTGCTCTTTCTCACCCTTTGATTTCTTAACACTTTGGCTTTGCAGAAGTTGGTCATAGATGCTTTCCTCTCCCACAGTTGGAGTTGGTGTATGGTTTTGTCGAAGTTTGGGTCGTGGAAAAGAGGGGAAAATGTTTATTGCATTGACGTTGGTTCCTAAGAGAGGTTGTGGTTTCCTCGAAGAAGAAGAGGAAAAAAGAAAGAAATATGAAGAAAATACAAAATTGAAATTTCACTTGAGGTTGATATTAGCAAGAAGAAAAAAAAAGGTAATTTTCATCTAAGGGACATTTGGCAACCAATATGTAATTGAGTCAGGCAAATAATTAGCGGTTTGATGCACCAACAATTGAATGAGTTTATTACCTTGTTATTCGTGTTGGCTCAGATTTCTCACTTCATTATTTGTGTTTACTTATATTTATCAAACGACATTCCCTTTTTTTTGCGTTCTGTTGTTTGATTTGAAAAGTTGTGGAATGTCACAATCACAATCTTTCAAATATAATCTTTCAAATATAGGACATGCGATTGTGTGACACTTGTTTTGTTTAGTTAACAAGTCAGCTATGAAAAATTCAAAAACCACGAATAAACTTGCGGTAAGATATAACCTCCCTTCACCTTCTTAAGAAAATTGTTTTATAAAACGTGAGAGAGAAAGAAAATCATCGAAAACATCATTAAAGAAAAACATTGAAAACTGGAAATTGCAAAGAAAACTTAGATTGCAAAAAGTACGACAAGGTTTGGTTTGGGATTCAACTAGTGAGTCTCCTCTATAGTACATTTTAATTTTTTTTTAACTTTGACATAATTGCATATGAAAAGTGTGAAACGTCACACTCTAGGTTGACGGCATAAAAATGAAAGCAAAAGACTAAACTAAATATAAAACATAAAGACAAGGTGGTTTAGGGATATTTGGGCATGTGACCATAGGCAAACAATGCCTTGGACAAGCATGCTTTTGACATTCTCTCCCACATAAAAAGTTGACGTCCTTGCCAACTGACGAAGCTTGAGCTCTTCGATCTTCTGCGTCCACTATTCTAGGTCTTCAACACGTTCCCAACTAGTTTCTTCCAGATGAAAGTTTTTCCACTTTACCGGGTACTCATGGATCCTTCTTGTGGGTCTTTGACCCTTTCTTACTCGCTCGGTCAGGATTTCTTCAATATCTTTATCTTCTTTCTAACTTAAGTCGACGGTTGGTCGAACTATGGCATTGCACTGCATGTCACTATCTTGATGTCAAGGCTTTAAGTTACTCAAATGAATTACTCGATGGATTTTCATCCATGTGGGCAACACCAATTTGTAAGATGTATTCCCCATCCTTTTGAGCACTTCTACTGGTCCCTTGTATTTTCTGAAGAGGTGCTGGTCTTTGCATCCTCGGAATCGAATCTGTTTTGGTCGCAGCTTGATGAGAACTTGATCTCCCGTCCGAAACTCAAGGGGGTGACGCTTCTTATCTGCCACTTCTTCATCCACTTCGAGACTTTCTCTAGGCAAGGTCAAGCGATGTCTGTTGTCTGTTTCCATTTTTTTGTAAAGTTGTGAGCCTGAGGATTCTTCCCTACATAAGGGTGATCAACAAGGTGTAACAATACAGGTTGCCTGCCACAAACAATCTCAAACGGCTTCTCCTAGTTGACAAAATCGTATGAGCATTGTAACAGAATTGAGCCACATCTAGCAACTGAACTAAATTCTTTTGTCTTGCGTCTACAAAATGATATAGATATTCTTCGAGCATACAGTTGAATTATTCGATTTGGTAGTCGGTCTGAGGATGGTAGTTTGAGGATATATTCAGACTTGTCCCCAAGAAGGTAAATAGTTTTGTTCAGAAGGTGCTAATAAATCTACCATTTATATCACTCACAATGCTTGCCAGGACTCCCCATAACTTTACAATATGTCTGAGGAACAACTGGGTCGTCAATTCAGCTAAGCACAACTTGGTATGGCCAAGATGGCCTCAAAGTCGCCTACCTTAGAAAGGTGGGTGCTGAAGTTCATAGAAACACTCTTCCAAGGTGTTCGAGAAGTCCAGTAACTTTCCCTTTCTCGGCTTTATCTCGTTGGCAGACGAGATATGTCTTTGTGTACTACATGGCGTTGTCTCTCATATTGGGTTAGAAGTAGTCCTTTCTTAGTAAAGCATAAGTCCTTTTCCTTCCAGGGTGGCCAGCCCACAGAGTGTCGTGACACTTTTGTAATAGTTTCTTCCTTAGGTCCTTCGGTTACTAATAAGCCATCTTCGACTTAAAATTGTCTTGTTTTACCTGCCTTAGCTAAATTCATGACAGTTTGAGTGGTAGGATCTTTCTCCAAGGATTCTTTCAAGATATTGCGCATTGACCCATCGATCTTACTTGTCTAAAGGCGAGCTAACATGTACAGGGCCACATGTTCGTTTTTCGGCTTAGGGCATCAACTGCCCGATTGCTCGATCACTTCTTATGTTCAAACTCAAAATCAAATTAAGCTAGGAATTCCTGCTATCTTGCTTGTTTCGACGTCAATTTTGGCTGAGTAAAATAGTGGTAGGTAGCACTGTTGTCCATCTTCATAACTAATGTAAAACCCAGTAAATACTGTCTCCAGGCCCTCAAACAATGGATCACTGCAAGCATTTCTTTTTCAGGCACTGCATACCTCTTTTCTGCTGTATTCAGTTTTTGACTTTCGTATGCGATGGGGTTGTCCATTCTACAGGAGAACACGACCCAATGTCTAATCAGACGTATTGGTCTCAACATGAAGGGTTTTGTCACATCGGTGATTCCAAGAACTGTCCCTCAATCATGGCTTACTTCAGAAAATCGAAGGCGGCCTAACACTCGGGGGTCCAACCCCATTGAAGGTCTTTATTCAACAACTCAGTCAGTGGGCTTGCTCTTTTGGAGAATCCTTCCATGAATCGCCTGTAATAATTAGCTAATCCGAGAAAGGAGTATAATTTTGTGACTGATTTCGGTAGCCCCCAATCACGTATTATAGCAAACTTCCCTTCTTCCATACCAATTCGCCCACACTCTATCATATGGCCTAAAAAGTTTATCTGTTGTTTCGCGAAGGAGAATTTTTCTCTCTTGACATATAACTGGTTTTCCTTCAATTTCTGAAAGAACCATTTGAAGGTAGTGCTTGTACTTTTCCGTCATTGAACTATAAACCACTATGTCATCTAGGCAAGCCACAAAAAACTTGTCAACATATTCATGGAAGACCTGGTTCATTAGTGTACAAAAGGTCGTTGTAGGGGCATTGATAAGACCAAAGGGCATTACGAGGAACTCGAATGCTCTATATCTTGTGACACATCGTTTTGGGTTCATCTCCCTCAACAATCCTTACCTAATAATATCTCGATCACAAGTCTAGCTTTGAGAAATATTTCGCTCCATGTAAATAGTCAAATAGATCAGTGATTATGGGGAGCAGATATTTGTTACGAATCATGAGCTTGTTTAGAGCACGGTAGTCAATGCATAATGGTAAGCTTCCATCTTTCTTCTTTTGGAAAAAGATTGGGACCCTTACAGAGCTTTCGTAAGTCTAATAAATCCCGCACTCAACAACTCATCCAACTGTTTTTAAAGTTTAACTGACTTTGACGGTGCCATACGATAAGCATTTTTTGCAGGCGATTTTTGCCCCTGGCAGCAACTCGATCTCGTGGTCAATCATTCTTCGCGGAGGCAGAGATTTGGGCAAACTGTAGACATCACATCACTATACTTCTTTAAGTCACATAGAATGTCTTTGGAGACTGTCTCTCATAGGTTTTTCAACGACTCAAGCGGGATGGCCATGAACGTTGGTTATGTTGGGTTTTATGTCCTAAAACTCGTAGATAGTAAATATAATCAATTGACTACCATTAATAAAGTGTTTTATTATTATAATTTCAATAAGTGTTATTGATTATATTATTAGTTTTGTCTTAATAACCTAAATCCAATAAGCTAACATCCTAAGCTATTTGATGAGTCTTGAACAGTATGTAGAGACATACGGGGATCAATGTTCAAGATCAGCTATGGATACGACTCACTTTGTATTTGATACAAACACATTGATCCAATGTGTTCATGTATGCAACATGCGAGTGAGGGTATCCTATGTAATGAGTTTACATAAGACTGGACCACAAAATAGTAATCACTAGATGTAACTTCGTTAACTAGTTGGATTTCTATTTCATTAGGATGACTTAGGTGACTTAGTCTTAATCTTGAGTGTATTATGAACTCCTGTTTGTGAGAGATTGTCCTTTGATTTATATGGGTGAGAGTGGCCAAATTGCCGACTCAATATGCTTATCATTTTGGAGATAAGACCGAGTGGGGAGCTGGGAACATAATCACACAAGATGAAATTCACTCCTTCCCACCTTTAGGGTAAGTAGATAAGTGTTCCCTTAAATGGTATCTCCGGAACTTGAACAAAGGGCCCTACCTTCTTTATGACACGAGAGGAGTTTCTGTTTAGTGGTTGGACCATAAATAGGTTGTTCATTAGAGGAGCACTGATATTTAAGGACTAGAGGTAACCTAGGAGTAAAACGGTAATTTGACCCAACTGGTGTTACGAACACTTGTGAAGGACTAACTTACTGGTATTGGTCTATATCCGTGGACACATAAATATATCTACAGTGAGAAGAGTTCAACTGTGAGTCTTTAGTGGAGTGTACACATAGTTAACGAATATCGATTAATGTAGTTAATGAGTTTAGCTAATTAATCTCATATCATTGTAGCTTCTGATCTGTAGGTCCATTAGGTCCCCTTCCTAGCTCATAAAGAGTAATGAGATTTATTTATATTGGTTGTAATTTGAAATGTTCAAATTTACTTTGGGAATTAATATAATGTATATTGATACATTATAATATAAAGTTTATAAGACTTTATTATATAAATTTAATTTTGGATATGATTCAAAATTAAATTACGAGAGAATAAAATATTTGAATAAGTTCAAATATTAGTTTAATTTGAATTAGATTCATATTAAAACTATAAGTTAAAATTAATTTGTATATGATACATATTAAAACTATAGATTATGAGAGAAATTTATATTTGAATATGATTCAAATTATGGATTAAATTAAATATAAGATATTTAATTTAGAAATTAATTAATTGGAGAATTAATTAATAGTTTAGTTTAATTTGATTTAATTAAATTTGATTTAATTAAATTAATTAAATTAAAACTATAGGTTATGCGAGAGATATTCATTTAGATATGATTTAAATGAAAATATTAATTAAATATGATTTAATTAATTATTAAATTAATTAATTATTAAATTAAATTAATTAATTAGTTTAATATATATATTAACTTAATAATTATTGTTAAGTTAATAGGGAACGTGGGTGGTTTTCCTACGTTCCCATTTATTATCTCCAACTTCCCACTTCTTTCGTCTGAAGAAGTGAGAATACTTTGCACCAAGGAGTGGTTTTGCGAAGAAGTTCTGCGAAAAATTTTGCTCTCCCATTTCTCTCTGACAAAAAATTTTCTCTCTAAGAAAAATTCTCTTATTCTAATTTTGGTTCCCACAAACCATCTCAATCAGAGAATAGGAAGGTTTCCAAGTGGTGGTGCCCAAATTGGTGATTGGTAGATTTAGAGTCGTCAACGAGCGTAAGTTTTCTTCTCTGTATTTTTATTCAAAGCATGTTCAACCATAAAAATTGTTTCTGTAATTTTTTTGCCAATGTATTGGTAATTTCAAGGTTCCAGTTAAAATTGGGTTTCTGTAATTTTCCGCTGTGAAGGGTTTTCATCCCTGCAGGTTCATCTTGAGCGAGGCCCTTCTTCAGTTGTAAGGCCAAAATCATTTTTAACCCATTAAGTTGATGAGTGTCTATCTGTACAACGGTAGGGGTAGATCTATTGGTCACTAAATCTTTGGCTAAAGGTATCAGTATCACTTGATGCTCAAGTAGAAATTCCATTCCAAGTACCAGGCGAAGTCATCCATCGTTATGACCACAAAGTCTGCAGGACCATTCCATCCTCCTAATTTTATCATCGCTCATTTTGCAACTTCGACGTTAGGTAGGGTAGTAGAATTTACGTCTTTCATTTTTTCTATGTCTTTTTCCTAATGGAGACATAATCTTCTAGCTTGTGCCTCTATTATGAAATTGCACCGAAGTCAACCATAGTACTCTAGGTTCGTTTCTGGTTGTTCTAGGTGTCAACGTACATTAGACCCTTTTCTATCGACCCACTAGTCTCCCCTACCTTCTTCTAGAGAGAAGATAAGAATTTCAAGGCTCTTATTTTAGGATTATCACCTTTTTTTTTTTTTTTTTTTTTTTTTTTTTTTTTTTTTTCTGTATGAGCAACTTTACCCTCTGCTTGACTTGATTTATCATTTGAATCCGAGGTTAAAGAGGTCTGAAAGGCATTGAAGGCAGTTCGATTCGAACATTTTCTTCTGGTTGTGGTCCCTTATATATGAAACAAATGGGAGGACGATTATATTAGTTCCGATTGTTGGGTCCTCACCATGTGTTCTCTGTATTTGGTTGGAAAGGCTTGCGGTTCCTACTAGATGTTTGTCTCCCCCAGTAGCTTTGGGAGAACTTGGTTGGTTATTCTTGTTTCCTCTAGATGAGGAATTTTGGTGACATCTCACATCTTGAAAGTTGTTGGACAAATCAAACAATCGTTTGGCCGCTGCATCTAATGACGTGAGGTCTTGAACTCTTTGTTCATATAACTTGGTCTTCACCTACAGTTTTAGGCTTTCGACAAAATAGAAAACATTGTCTTTCTCGGATTTATCGCATATATCCAACATCAACCCCGCAAACTGTTTCACATATTTATGAATGTTGCCGATGTGTTTTAAGTCCTGCAATTTCCGTCGAGCAAGGATTTCAATATTCTTAGGGAGAATTGCGAGTAGAGTTCTTTTTTTAAACTGTCCTAAGTGTCTATTATGCTACGCCCTTCTTGAATGTTGAATATCGGGATCTCCACCACAACTTTGCATCCTCAGCCAAATGCATAGTCGCCAACGTCGCTTTGGCTTCTTCTGTGACTGTGTTTGTGGCCTTGAAGTATTGCTCAAGATCAAAGATGAAGTTCTCCAAGGCTTTTGCATCCCTTGCCCCACAAAAGGGATTTAGTTCGAAAATTTTTATTCTGCTAACGAGATTGCTCCTCAACTGGAGCTTAATTTGCCATCACTCGCATCATGAGGCTCACTCTTGTACTCACGTCTATGATTTTATTTCTAACGACATCGAGGGTAGCTCGAAAATCCTCTGACATGCCGTTTATCACTTTCATATTTGTCTTCTGAGAGCTATCTAGCTCAAAAACATGTTCTTCTATATGGGCAACCGAGTTCGTCAAACTGTCCCCACCCTCGTAGTTTCTAGTTCTTACAAATTTTGTCTCTAGAGTGTCGACTCTTGCCAATAACTCTTGTATGGCTAATCTGTCAAGATGACCGGACACCGCATTAATAGTTTTAGCTTTCTTAGAAATTTCTTGAATACGGGTTTCCAAGAAGCGGACGGAGTCTAGAACTTCCACTAGTAGAACATCTACTCTTCAAGCTCTACGAGTCGGTCTACATGAAACTTGCCCCACTGTTTCGTTGCAGACATGTTTACGTCTTAATCATCAATAAGACAACTTAGGCTTTGATACCACTCGTCATAATCGCAATCTTTCAAATACGGGATGGGCGATTGTGCGACACTTGTTCTACTCAATCAACAAGTTAGCTGTGCACAATCCCAAATTTGCGGACAAACTCGTGCTATGATGTAGCGTCCCTTCATGTTCTGGAAAATATTATTTTATAAAATGTGAAAGAGAAAGAAAATCAATGAAAACATCATTAAAGAAAGCATTGAAGACTGTGAGTTGTAAAGAAAGCTTATATTGCAAAGAGTATGATAAGCTTGATTGGGGATTTAACTAGTGGGTCTTCCCTATAGACATTTTAAACTTTTTTAGTTTTGACAAGCTTGCATATGAAAAGTGCGAAACGTCACACTCTAGATCGACGATATAAAAATGAGAGTAGACTAAACTAAGTACAAAACATAAAGACAAGGTAATTTAGGATATTTGGACATGCAACCATAGACAAACAACACTTTTTTGAACAAGTATGCTCATGACATGGGTCGAATCACAACTTTTTCCTTTTTAAATGCTTTCCAGGATCGAATTAGTTTTTAAAATGAAATTGTTGTTAAAAAAGTCAGAAATGGGTAGCCACCTAGCATTTTACTTTATAGAGCAAAAAAAAGGAAGAAGTATAAGATGTAAGGAAGTTGGATCTGGTACTTCACTGTCCGCCTCTTCGAAGCTCGCAAATGGCATATTCTCCATTCATTCCCCCTCTTCCCTCTTCCTCTTCTGGGCTTTCACCTTTCTCCAAAAGCCATTTTTCTTCCTCTTTCCTTTATATATATATATATTTATATATTTATATATTTTGCCCTAATATTCGCATCATTCAACAACTTGGGTCTCCCTTTTGATTTCCTATCCTCGCTTTCTCCGCTGCCTTTCTCTTTCTGTAAGCTTCTCTTCCCCCATTTCCTTCCTTTGTTTATATGTTATTTCTATGTTTTGCTATGAAAATCTACTAATTGCTTCTCAACATATTTGATCCCTAACTATCTCCCTCATCAAAATGCCTTTTTTCCTTTTACCATTTCGCTATTTACTGTATTTCCTCATTTCCCATATTTTCTTCCCTGTTTACATCACTACCTTTATTTGTTGTTTTGGATCGTTTTAGTTAGTATCAAACTGTGCTAACTTCTGTCTTTTCAAATAAAACCTTTGGATTCTGTAGACATTTTGTTCTTAACTAATGCAACTTATCTGGGTTGGAATTGGATGGTTTTGTTTATTACTTATGGAGCTTCGAGTGAAGAGCAGATAAAGCCCTTAGGTTGCATCTTCTCATAATGCTCCATACACCAATTTGCCTCCATTAACATTGAATAGCTTTCTGCTGTGCTACCTCATGTGTTCTTTCAAGAGGCATACAAAATCACTACACCTATCATGTAGCATTCGTTTCTCTATGCTCTGAATTTGAACACTGGATGCTTAGTTTTCACACACACACGCAAACACTCCATTACTCTTAAATGATATAAGAGTTAATTTACCTCCACCCCTTGTAAGCTTTTGAGTTAATAGGTAATTTATAACGTTACTAGAGTGGAGAGGAGATCCTATTTCAAACTCGTTCTGTGTTTTTGTTCTTTCCCAATTAGAACAGAGAGAAGATCCTATTTCAAACTTGTCCATTGTTATTTCCTTCTCAACTTGTATCGATTTCCACTTGTTGGTTCTTGTACATAATTTTAAGTTCACAACTGATAGAAGTGTTAGAATATATAATATTAAATTTATCTTCCCTCTATTAGTTTAAGCTTTTCGGTCAACTGGTTTTTTAGGAATTAAAATGGTAAATGAAGAAATTGAGCATTGTCTACTGAATTGCTGAGATAAAATGAAAAAGAAAATGGTTCTGCAATTTTCATACATCTGCCATATGGAAGTTCATAGTTAGAGTATGATCATCATTCATTCTGGTGCTTAATATTCTGTTTGATCTTTTCCACTTGCTTGTTCACTGATGCAGCCTTTATTTTTCTCACATGCTTTTGATTGATTTGATTTGTAAACAACACCAGTTTAAATGTGTTTCATGAATTTAGGAGCAGAAATGTCAACCCTGTCAACTGCAAAGCTCCCTACCCACTTCATGTACAACACGCAATCTAAAAATCAACTTGGTAGCACCATCATCAAGTGTCCATCGTCAATTGGATCTACGAGAAACATTTGGAAATCCTTTGGCTTGAATTCACGTCCCTCATTCAGAGCCCGTGCAATGGCAGTTTTCAAAATTAAACTTGTCGAACCATGTGGGAAAGAGCATGAGTTTGAGGCATCTGATGATACGTACATTCTTGATGCAGCTGAAGAAGCGGGAGTAGACTTACCTTATTCTTGCAGGGCAGGTGCGTGTTCTACGTGTGCTGGGAAAATAGTTTCGGGTTCGGTCAATCAATCAGACGGGTCGTTCCTTGACGATGATCAAATGGCAAAGGGTTACTTGTTAACCTGTGTATCACTCCCAACTGCAGATTGTGTGATTCACACACACAAGGAAGAAGAACTGATCTGAGTACGATAGTTTGAATGATACAGAGTGTTTTCTTGTTTCATGGTTTTCATTTGTAATGTCATATTATTAAAAAAAAAAAAAAAAAAATAAATCAAATGTGTGAACTTTCTCGTCATGCATTTTCCTTGTTATTATCATTATGCATGGGAAATTTGTATTGTTCTTTTTTTGAACTTGTGGACATTCACATTCTGAAAAGTCACTAACAATTATAAATAAAATGTCATAAAACGTGATATTAGGTTAATAATAAGAATTTTAAACTTGCTTAAAAATACAGGAAACCTTTTTTTTTTTTCGCGATTTGGTGATTTATTTCCATGTATTTCTTCTTTTTCTTTTTTTTTCCGTTGCGGTTTCTTTTCATCGTTTTTCTTCTTTTTTTTTATTTTTTTACGTCGTTTAATTTTTTTTTTCTGCTGTGATTTTTGTCCAGTCTTTTTTTCTTTTCCAACCAAATTTAAACGATCGTATACAAAAAATAGCAAATTTTAAAATTTAGATTGGAGTAGTCAAATGTAAACGATTGTGTAAAAAAGTAAACGGTGTAAAAAAGTAAACGATCGTGTAAAAAAAGTAAAATATAGTGGATAAAGAATCTTGCAAAAAATCATTTAGATTGGAGTAGTCAAATGTAAACGATCGTGTAGAAAAAATAAAAGATTGTGTATAAAGAATCTTGAAAAAAAATTATTTAGTCTGGAGTAACCAAATGTAAACGATCGGGTGAAAGTAAATGATCGTGTAAAAAAAAAAAATAAATTATCGTTTAGATTTGTAGCAAAAGAATTAAAAAAATCGTATACCAAATTTGGAAAAAAAATTGTTTAGATTTGGGTCCCAAAAAATCTAAACAATCAAATCTAAACGATTGTGTAATCAAATTTAAACGATCGTGTAACAAAATTAAACGATAGAATTTGAGAAGATAAATTGTAGTCATATCTAAACGATCGTGTACCAAACAATAACCAAATATAAACGATTGCAAATATATTACGTGTGCGTTGTTGACGGTATGGTTGACGGAGCATTTTTGGTTTTTTTGTTTTCGGAATTGTTATATACATTGTAAATAGATTACTTCGCCGCTTTGTTATATTTTTTAAAAGACCCCTAAAAATAATGGGGAAATTGCCAAAAATAGGTTAAAAAAGGAGGTTTAAATGACTTTTGGGATAAATTTTCAAAAGGAAGAGTTTTAGGACAATTTAGGTGTGAATGGACAAAAATGCCCTTCATTAAATTTCTATCCCTCTTCATTGAATTTCCACTACCCACGTTCGCTTTTCCTTCTCTTTCGCGTAGAACTCTTTTCGTTGGCTTTTGAAATTTCCCGCTCTGCTCTTCGAAGATACTCCGACTGTTTGTCGGTCCTCCAGTGCATTTTGTCGCTTCTCCTTTTCGAACCATTCAATCAACTTTGAGCGTTTTCTCTTATTTCAGTGAGTTTTATCTGTAACTCATTTTCAATATATTTGCTGTAAATGTTTGGTTTTGGAATCGACTTATTTGCTGGAATTTGTTTCTTTTTTTTCAGGCTTCAACATGACATCGACATCGACCGACGGACCCTTGTACAAAATTAATCCTTCCCATCATTTTTATGCTCTAGTAAGTTGTTTGTCTCATTTATAAAAGACAACACATAATATTAAAGCCAAACTGAAACCCGATCAATTAGCCTTATTTAGGAAAACAAAGTTTGACACTTTTTGGACCTAAATATTGTCTTTAATGGGCTACTCATCCACTACTTATTGTTAAGGGAGGTGGAAGATGAAGAAAAAGATTGTATAAGTTTCTTACTAGGGGGCGTTGTTTGTACTTTCGGTAGGAGAGAGCTTAACATCATAACTGGTCTATGGGGTCCTAAAGAGGAGTATATTCAGTTGGTTGGGAATAGTCGATTATTTGGAGAAGTTTTTCAAAGACAAAGAGTGTATTTATGTAATCGACTTAGAGGATATATGTTTGGAATACGAGGGTGATGATGATGATATTGTGAAATTAGCTTTAGTCTACTTTATAGAGCTATCTTTGTTAGGAAAAGATAGGCCAACCAAAGTCGACATTGGTTTTTTCAAGATTGCTGATGATTGGAATACATTTAATAATTATAATCGACTTACAGGTATGTGACTTCTTACTTCTTACTTCAAAACTTATGCATACATTTAAAATTAAACGATCGTTTAGTTATTTTAAACGATCGTTTAGTTGTTTTAAACGATCGTTTAGTTATTTTAAACGATTGCTTGGTTGTTTTTTAACGATCGTTTAGTTATGTTAAACGATCGTTTAGTTGTTTTTAAACGATTGTGAAACCATTTTTTTTATATATCTATATATATCTTGTGGCACTTCCTAAACTTGTTTGTCAAATGTCGAATAGGTTTGGGCATAGGAGTCTATACCAACCATCATTGGATGTGGTATAGATAAAGTAAACGATGATGCCATACCACGAATGCTGAGGTGGGTGTGCCAACAATCACCAAAGTCCCAAACTATAAGTCAGGTGTTTGACTCGCCAATGGTAAGTAGCAAGCAATAGTAATTAACTTAAAGATCGCATGATTTTGTGCTTATTTCTTTGTCCTAAATACATTTGCCTTTTTCTATTTGCAGTTGATAATTAAGGCGGTCATTGAGATGACACCTGAAGAGGAGCAGTTGAAGAATGGTGGTTCAAAAAGAGGAAGAGAAGTTGTTAATGATGAAGATGACTTCAAAAAGAGTAAGAAACAGAAGTCCAAGACTAAGATGAAAAAGGCTATTCGGAATCTCCAAGATCGAGTAGCGGTTGTTGAAGGACAACTTACTAGTATAAAATCAGATATTGACGAATTGAAGGGCATGATGTCAACCATATTGAAGCACATTGGACTTCAAAGAAAGGTTAGGAATGAAATTGTTAAGTGTATTAACGTTAGTTGTTTCATATTTGGTAATTACTCATACGTTAAGTTGCATGTTCTTGCTAATTCATTTTGAGGTTCCATAGAGTGACGAAGGAGACCGCAAGGGGTTTGAAAGCTTAGTAGATCATACAATAGAAAGTGAAGAAGTGGATAATGCTAAGACCGAAGATGTTGACACAGACAGTACCCCTAATTGGTTGAGGATGCCAAAGGAGGATGAGATAAGTAATGGGGTGAAACACATTGAACTTAAAAAGAAGGTTTGGTTCCATGTTCTTGCTAATATTGATGTTTAATTTCTATCATTATCCATACTAATGCATTATGAGCTTCCATAGAGCGACGAAAATGTTCACACCGTCGGTACACCTCCTTGGTTGAGGTTTAATATTGAGTTTGGAACGTGCGAGATACGTGCGAGATAAAGCATGAGGGCCTAAAAGAGTTACTAAACATGCAAAGAATAGCTCTAAATGGATTAGGAGGTGTACCATTTTGATTTTGAAATAAATAGTGAAAGTTTGGAACGTGCGAGATACGTGCGAGATGTGTGCGAGATACGTGCGAGATAAAGCATGAGGGCCTAAGAGAGTGTTGGGGTTGATGCCCTAAATCTCGTGGTCTTGTAGTTTGTAATTGTATATATTATACAAACTTTTCATTTATCTAATAAAATAAAGTGTTTTATTTTATTTGACATTTAGTTGCATTAACTCACAAAACCAATAAACTAACATCCAAGGTTATCTTCTGTAACCTAAACATGTATGTGGAGACATACAAGTGGATCATGTTTAAGTGATAACCTAAATGGTCTGTAGTAAATGGATAAGGCTGGATACCTTATCTTGGTGACACTACGAATACGGTCTGCTTTGTAGTTGTTACAATTGTTCTAAAGTGCTACAAATGATTTGATCCTAATCATTCATGTCGAGACATTAGAGCGGGGGTATTCTATACAAAGAGTTTGTATAAGACCGGACCATGAAATGAATAGTCTCTCTTATTAACACCGTTACTAGTTGAGACTACATTTCACCAGGATGACTATAGGTGACTTGACCTGAATCCTGAGTGAGTTGTGAACTCCTGCCTATGAAGGCGATCCTTTGATTTGTATGGGTGAGAGTGACCTATGTAGCCGACTCAATATGCCTACCATTTTGGGGATTCGTCTGATTGGGGAGCTGGGAACGCAGCTACACAAGAAGGAATTCACTCCTTCTCCATGGATAGAGTAAGTAGAGAAATTGCTCTCTTAAGAGTTGATTTCAGGGCTTGAACAATGTAGCGCCACACCCTCTCTTGGCCTGAGAGGAGTTCAGTTATAGTAGGACTATAATTATTGTTCATTAGAGGAATCAGTGGTACTTAAGGAGTTAGATGTAACTACGGGGCAAAACGGTATTTTTTGGCCTAGCTGTACTTATGAGCAATTTGTGAAGGGTCATTGCACTGTTGATTGGTTATATCTAATGGACACAAAAATATATCTACAGTAAGAAGAGTGCAACTATTAGTCTTTAGTGGAATGACTAATAGTTAATGAATAGAGATTAATTTAATTAAAAAGTTTAATTAATTAATCTCATTTCATTGGAGCTTCAATCTATAGGTCCATAAGGTCCCCTTGTTAGCTCAATAAGGATAAATGAGAATCAAATTTATTTTGGTTTAATTTGAATTGTTCAAATTGATTAAAGGGAATAAATTGTATATGATACAATTAATATAATGTATTTGATACATTATAATGTAAAGTTTTTATGAGAGAAGTTAATATTTGAATATGATTCAAATAATAATAATAATATGAATAAGATTCATAAATAAACTATAGGTTAAAATTGAATTCGATTCATATTAGAACTATAGATTATATGAGAGATCTAAACCATTGGTTATATTATATGTGATATAATATACTGTTTGTATTATATGAGATATAATTAAATTTATATTGATTTTATATTATATGAGATATAATATATATTAATTAAATTTATATTGTTTTTATATTGTTTTTATATTAATTAAATTTATATATATATATAAATAGAATGAATAACTCCCAGGGAGTTATTCTAAGTGGGAAAGAAGGGGAAGTTATTTTGATAACTTCCCCCTCCATGGTTAAGATTTGTTTTTAAAAAGAAAAAGAAAAAATACAATCTTACGATCTCTCTGTATTTCAAAAAAAGGAAACAAAAATTCTCTCAAAAGTTTCTTCCCTCACCAAAATTACAGAAGCCCACAACTCTCTGTGATTCTTTACTTGGAGAATAACAAGGAAGATTTTGTGGTGTCTCGAAGCTTGGAAGAAGAATTGGTTCTACAAAGGTTAGTTTATTTTCACCTTTTCCTCCATGAGAAGCATGTTTATTATTTTTCTTTGAATTTATTGGTTTCAGAAATTGAATTTCACTTGCACGGCATAGGCTTTCGCTTTAGGAATTCCATTCCTTCAATTGGTATCAGAGCCAAATCGTGCAATTGTTTTTTCAAATTTTTCTTGAAACAAAATTCAAAGAAAAGGTGGGTATATTTTTTTTCTCTGTATTGTTAAACGTGAGTTTGCAAAATAGATGTTTTCGATTTTGGCACCTTAGATTATAGTTTTTTTCATTAATTTGATTGATGTAAGGGGCTGTTGTTTTGGCCATTTTAATTCTGTAATCGAGTGTGTAAGTCCATGTCGTTCGAGGCAAGTGTTGCTGGGTTGATGAACGATTTTTGGAGGCATTACGGAGGATTTTTTTTCAGTTCATACAGATTCAAATCTGTACAGAGTTGCAACAGTTTTTGTTATAAAAAAAAACAAAAACAAATATATGTTGTACGCGCGTCTTCAAAGTATCATAAATTTCTTTTTGGTGCAGCGGCTGGTTGTCCACTTCTGTTGCAAGAGGTCGTGGCTTTGAATTCCAGATAATGCAGTTTTTCGTTTTTTTTCTTTTTCGTTTTAATTAATTAAATTAATATAATTTGATTATATTAATTTGATTATTTTTTTAGGGGTGGTAAATTCGGTCTATTTTGCTATTTAATCTTTTATTGCATGTGATGTTTTATTAAACTAATTATATGCATAATGTATGTCATATAGTTTAAAATCCCACCTTAGGATTATAACTATCATGCATCATATTTAATATAATTGTTATATTTTATGATAGCATGTATAACTAATATATCCATGCATCATCCTATATTTTAAAATGTTGTATTATATAGTTTGATTGATGGATGTTTTTATTTTCATTGCATTAATATAATTGTTGTATTGTGTGATGAAAATGAAAATGCATTGAGCATGTCATTACTTAGAGAATATAATTATTAAATGACATTAGAATTGCATGTTTATAGATTTTAATTATTTTCTTTTCTTATAAGTGTTATAAGTTTATGAATTTAGAATTTAAATCTATAATAAAGAGTTGCATGCTAACATAAGGTCACAATTAGTTTTAAATAGTTTAAAATTAATTCACCTAGACCTTAATGAATAATATTTCTAATGAGATTAGAAATAGGGTTAATCTTTTCTCGTTTTAATAGGATTAAAATGATATCAATAAAAGATTAAATTTATAAAATATTTGTCTATAAGGGACCTTTGTCTAAAGAAGGTTCTGTCTAGGCTGGGGTACTTAAGCTGACGGTAACGGAACACCCCTACCTGGGAACTGACCTGGAAGGTGAATTAGTCAAACATTTTATAAGCATGCAATACATGATTATATTTATCAAAGTGTTTGATGAACAATAATCATATATTGTTAAAACTATCCAGTATAAGAGTTATATTGGGCCAATTTAACAATGGACTTAGATAAATAATTAGCCGTATTTTCTAAGTTGTTTTTTAAGTAAAACACTAAGTGGGAGGAAATGAGGTATATGATACTTCATTTTTCTTTTCATGTTTCTCCTTAAACATTCACAACGTGAGACTTATGCTCGACCTCGAGGCACCTTTACTTGTGTCCCGCTACGGGTGGTGTTTGTGTAAGTCAATAACAAGGTGAATGGAGATAATGTTTATAGTAAGTGGGAGAGGGACGTGTGTCAACACATCCCGCGGTCTCTTTCATTAGTTTTTAGTACATTCTCATGCTCGGTTTTGAGACACCCTTGCTTGTGTCCCCCTACGAAAGGTGTTTGCATTAGATTTTACTTAAACTCCAGAAATGGATAGGATTTCTTTAGTTTTTGCTCCAATCGGTTTTTTTCCTACAGATTACTTATTGGGGCGGAACTCTAGAATCTAAAATGAAGGGTTACACTTACAAGAAATTTTTAAGTAAGTTAATCATTTCTTGACTAAACAATGATGACTAACTATTATAGAAATAAGAGTTATTCTGGTGTAATATTTAGTTAAGATTGTCTCAATTTAGTGAAGAGATAATTAATCACCCTACAGAGGTTTTTATCCTACCTCACTGAAGCATCATTGCAAAATAGATATCACTTAGGATACATTAAAATTTTGCTAAATTGATTGGTTTTATATGGAAAATGCTAGTATAACTAATATAAATAAATTGTATGTTTTCAGTAATTTGATAATGACGAGTGCTACTTTGAATATGCTGGCTGCTGATAAACTTAATGGCAATAATTATGCATCTTGGAAAAATACTATCAACACTGTGCTAATCATCGATGACCTTAGATTTGTCCTAGTTGAGGAGTGTCCTTAAGTCCCAGCTGCTAATGCAACTCGAACTGTTCGAGAACCATATGAGCGCTGGGCCAAGGCAAATGAAAAAGCCCAAGCATACATCTTGGCAAGCTTATCTGAAGTATTGGCCAAGAAACATGAATCAATGCTCACTGCTCGTGAGATTATGGACTCCTTGCAGGAGATGTTTGGTCAGGCCTCTTATCAGATCAAGCATGATGCTCTGAAATCCATTTATAATGCCCGTATGAATGGGGGAGCCTCAGTGCGAGAACATGTTCTCAATATGATGGTTCATTTCAACGTGGCAGAAATGAATGGGGCTGTCATCGATGAAGCCAGTCAGGTTAGCTTTATTTTGGAATCTCTGCTAGAGAGTTTCCTGCAATTTAGGAGCAATGCTGTTATGAATAAGATTGCTTATACCCTTACCATCCTTCTCAACGAGCTACAGACTTTCGAGTCTCTGATGAAAATCAAGGGACAGAAGGGAGAGGCAAATGTTGCTACTTTCACAAGAAAGTTCCATAGGGGTTCGACCTCTGGAACTAAGTCTATGCCTTCTTCATCTGGCAATAAGAAGTGGAAGAAGAAGAAGGGTGGCCAAGGAAATAAAGCTAACCTCGCTGCTGTTAAAACGACCAAGAAAGCCAAGGCTGCAAAGGGAATATGTTTCCATTGCAACCAAGAGGGACATTGGAAGAGAAACTGTCCCAAGTACTTGGCAGAAAAGAAGAAGGCCAAACAAGGTAAATATGATTTACTAGTGCTAGAGACTTGTTTAGTGGAAAATGATGATTCAACTTGGATAATAGATTCAGGTGCCACTAATCATGTTTGTTCTTCATTTCAGGGAATTAGTTCCTGACGGCAGTTGGAGACTGGAGAGATGACGATGCGAGTTGAACTGGGCATGTCGTCTCAGCAATTGCAGTGGGAGGGCTTCGACTTTGTTTACAGAAATCTTTTCTTTTATTAGAAAATGTATATGTTGTTCCTGATTTAAAAAGGAACTTGATTTCTGTAAAGTGCTTACTAGAACAATCTTACTCGTTAACTTTTAATGTAAATAAAGTATTTATTTACAAAAATGGTGTTGAGATTTGTTCTGCAAAGTTAGAAAATAATCTTTATGTGTTAAGATCATTAACATCTAAAGCCCTTCTTAATACTGAAATGTTCAAAACTGCAATAACTCAAAATAAAAGACTTAAAATTTCTCCAAAAGAAAATGCTCATCTTTGGCACCTAAGATTAGGGCACATAAATCTCAATAGGATTGAGAGATTAGTAAAGAATGGACTTCTAAGTGAGTTAGAAAAAAATTCTTTACCTGTATGTGAGTCATGCCTTGAAGGTAAGATGACCAAAAGACCTTTTATTGGAAAATGTCATAGGGCCAAAGAACCTCTAGAACTTGTACATTCAGATCTATGTGGTCCTATGAATGTTAAAGCAAGAGGAGGATTTGAATATTTCATCACTTTTACTGATGATTATTCAAGATATGGGTATGTTTATTTAATGCAACATAAGTCTGAAGCCCTTGAAAAGTTCAAGGAATACAAGGCTGAAGTTGAAAACGCATTAAGTAAAACTATTAAAATATTTCGATCGGATCGAGGTGGAGAGTATATGGATTTGAAATTCCAAAACTATTTGATGGAATGTGGAATTGTATCTCAACTCTCAGCACCTGGTACACCTCAACAGAATAGTGTATCAGAAAGGAGAAATCGAACCTTGTTGGACATGGTTCGGTCTATGATGAGTTACGCTCACTTACCTAATTCGTTTTGGGGTTATGCAGTGCAAACTGCAGTCTATATTTTGAATTGTGTTCCATCTAAAAGTAGTTCTGAAACACCTTTAAAATTATGGAATGATCGTAAAGGTAGCTTACGTCATTTCAAAATTTGGGGTTGTCCAGCACACATGCTTGAGAATAACCCTAAGAAATTGGAACCTGGTTCAAAATTATGTTTATTTGTAGGCTACCCCAAAGGAACTAGAGGTGGTTACTTCTATGATCCTAAAGATAATAAAGTGTTTGTATCGACAAATGCTACAGTTTTAGAAGAGGACCACATAAGGGAGCACAAACCGCGAAGTAAGATAGTATTAAATGAACTTTCCAAAGAAACTACTGAACCTTCAACAAGAGTTGTTGAAGAGCCTAGTGCATTAACAAGAGTTGTTCATGTCAGTTCATCTACTAGGACACATCAACCTCAATCGTTGAGGGAACCTCGACGAAGTGGGAGGGTTACAAACTTACCTATTCATTATATGAGTTTAACTGAAACCTTAACTGTCATATCTGATGGCGACATTGAGGATCCATTGAATTTTAAGAAGGTAATGAATGATGTGGATAAAGATGAATGGATCAAAGCTATGAATCTTGAATTGGAGTCTATATACTTCAATTCAGTCTGGGATCTTGTAGATCAACCTGATGGGGTAAAACCTATAGGTTGTAAATGGATCTACAAGAGAAAAAGAGGTGCAGATGGTAAGGTACAAACTTTTAAAGCTAGACTAGTGGCAAAGGGTTATACCCAAGTTGAGGGAGTTGACTATGAGGAGACTTTCTCACCTGTTGCCATGTTAAAGTCTATTCGAATACTTTTGTCCATTGCTGCATATTTTGACTATGAGATTTGGCTAATGGATGTAAAGATTGCCTTTTTGAATGGCAATCTTGAGGAGACCATCTATATGTAACAACCAGAAGGATTCATAATTCCAGGTCAAGAGAAAAAGATTTGCAAGCTTAATCGTTCTATTTATGGATTAAAACAAGCTTCTCGATCTTGGAACATAAGATTTGATACCACAATAAAATCTTATGGATTTGATCAAATCGTTGATGAACCTTGTGTCTACAAAAGAATCATCAACAAATCAGTAGCTTTCTTAGTTCTGTACGTAGATGATATCCTACTCATTGGGAATGATATAGGTTTACTAACTGACATCAAACAATGGCTAGCAACCCAATTTCAAATGAAAGATTTGGGAGAGGCATAGTTTGTTCTGGGTATTCAGATCTTTAGAGATCGTAAGAACAAAATGCTAGCTTTGTCTCAAGCATCGTATATTGACAAAATAGTTGTTAAATATTCAATGTAAATCTCCAAAAGAGGCTTACTACCTTTCAGGCATGGAGTTACTTTGTCTAAGGAATAGTGTCCTAAGACACCTCAAGACGTTGAGGAAATGAGACATATCCCCTATGCATCAGCTGTTGGCAGCTTGATGTATGCGATGTTATGTACTAGACCTGACATCTGTTATGTGGTAGGGATAGTCAGTAGATATCAATCTAATCCAGGATTAGCTCATTGGACTGCCGTTAAAACTATCCTCAAGTATCTTAGGAGAACGAGGGACTACATGCTTGTGTATATGGTTCTAAGGATTTGATTCTTATAGGATACACAGACTCTGACTTTCAGGCTGATAGAGATTCTAGGAAATCTACTTCAGGTTCAGTGTTCACTCTTAACGGAGGAGCTGTAGTTTGGAGAAGTATCAAGCAAGGATGTATTGCTGACTCCACTATGGAGGCAAAGTATGTTGCAGCTTGTGAAGCTGCCAAAAAGGATGTTTGGCTTAGAAAATTCTTGATTGATTTGGAAGTAGTTCCAAACATGTCAAAGCCAATTACTCTTTACTGTGATAATAGTGGGGCTGTGGCTAATTCTAAGGAGCCCAGAAGCCACAAGCGTGGAAAGCATATTGAGCGCAAGTATCACTTGATTCGAGAGATAATGCATCGAGGGGATGTGATCGTCACACAGATAACTTCAACACACAATGTTGCTGATCCGTTTACAAAGCCCCTCATGGCTAAGGTGTTTGAGGGTCACCTAGAGAGTCTGGGTCTATGTGACATGCCACATTTAATCTAGGGCAAGTGGGAGATTTACTGGGTGCATATTGTATGCCCTAGTTTCTTGTTTTGTGTACTATTATAGTATTTTATTTTTTATGTTGTACACCCCACTAGCTTTAGGAAAAGTGGGAGATTGTTGGGGTTGATGCCCTAAATCTCGTGGTCTTGTAGTTTGTAATTGTATATATTATACAAACTTTTTATTTATCTAATAAAATAAAGTGTTTTATTTTATTTGACATTTAGTTGCATTAACTCACAAAACCAATAAACTAACATCCAAGGTTATCTTCTGTAACCTAAACATGTATGTGGAGACATACAAGTGGATCATGTTTAAGTGATAACCTAAATGGTCTGTAGTAAATGGATAAGGCTGGATACCTTATCTTGGTGACACTACGAATACGGTCTGCTTTGTAGTTGTTACAATTGTTCTAAAGTGCTACAAATGATTTGATCCTAATCATTCATGTCGAGACATTAGAGCGGGGGTATTCTATACAAAGAGTTTGTATAAGACCGGACCATGAAATGAATAGTCTCTCTTATTAACACCGTTACTAGTTGAGACTACATTTCACCAGGATGACTATAGGTGACTTGACCTGAATCCTGAGTGAGTTGTGAACTCCTGCCTATGAAGGCGATCCTTTGATTTGTATGGGTGAGAGTGACCTATGTAGCCGACTCAATATGCCTACCATTTTGGGGATTCGTCTGATTGGGGAGCTGGGAACGCAGCTACACAAGAAGGAATTCACTCCTTCTCCATGGATAGAGTAAGTAGAGAAATTGCTCTCTTAAGGGTTGATTTCAGGGCTTGAACAATGTAGCGCCACACCCTCTTTTGGCCTGAGAGGAGTTCAATTATAGTAGAACTATAATTATTGTTCATTAGAGGAATCAGTGGTACTTAAGGAGTTAGATGTAACTACGGGGCAAAACGGTATTTTTTGGCCTAGCTGTACTTACGAGCAATTTGTGAAGGGTCATTGCACTGTTGATTGGTTATATCTAATGGACACAAAAATATATCTACAGTAAGAAGAGTGCAACTATTAGTCTTTAGTGGAATGACTAATAGTTAATGAATAGAGATTAATTTAATTAAAGAGTTTAATTAATTAATCTCATTTCATTGGAGCTTCAATCAGTAGGTCCATAAGATCCCTTTGTTAGCTAATAAGGATAAATGAGAATCAAATTTATTTTGGTTTAATTTGAATTGTTCAAATTGATTAAAGGGAATAAATTGTATATGATACAATTAATATAATGTATTTGATACATTATAATGTAAAGTTTTTATGAGAGAAGTTAATATTTGAATATGATTCAAATAATAATAATAATATGAATAAGATTCATAAATAAACTATAGGTTAAAATTGAATTCGATTCATATTAGAACTATAGATTATATGAGAGATCTAAACCATTGGTTATATTATATATGATATAATATAGAGTTTATATTATATGAGATATAATTAAATTTATATTGATTTTATATTATATGAGATATAATATATATTAATTAAATTTATATTCTTTTTATTCTATATATATATATATATATATATATATATAAATAGAATGAATAACTCCCTTGGGAGTTATTTTACGTGGGAAAGAAGGGGAAGTTATTTTGATAACTTCCCCCTCCATGGTTAAGATTTGTTTTTAAAAAGAAAAAGAAAAAAATACAATCTTACGATCTCTCTGTATTTCAAAAAAAGAAAACAAAAATTCTCTCAAAAGCTTCTTCCCTCACCAAAATTACAGAAGCCTACAATTCTCTGTGATTCTTTACTTAGAGAATAATGAGGAAGATTTTGTGGTGTCTCGAAGCTTGGAAGAAGAATTGGTTCTACAAAGGTTAGTTTATTTTCACCTTTGCCTCCATGAGAAGCATGTTTATTATTTTTCTTTGAATTTATTGGTTTCATAAATTGAATTTCACTTGCACGGCGTTCATACGCTTTCGCTTTAGGAATTCCATTTCTTCAGAGAGTTACTAAACATGCAAATAATAGCTCTAAATGGATTAGGAGGTGTACCAATTTGATTTTGAAATAAATAGTGAAAGTTTGAAACGTTCGAGATGCGTGCGAGATACGTGCGACATACGTGCGAGATAAAAAAAAATACGTGCAAGATAAAAAAAAACCCTCCATTCCTTCTATTCCTATTGCTTACTCCTCTTCTATTTCATCCAACTAAATCCTCATCCTCTAGTTCAATTCATTTTTCACTACCCATTGAACTTTCTAAAAACCTAAAACCAAACTTTGACTAAACTAATTTACAGCAAATAAGTCCATTCCAAAAACCAAACAATTACGGATGAAAATAGCAACAAATACCCCAACCAAACATTTACAGCAAATAAATTGAAAATTGGTTAGACATGAAACTCACCCAAATAAGAGAAAACGCTTGAAGTTGATTGAATGGTTCGAAGAGGAGCGACGAAATGCACTGGACAACGACCGATGAAGGGCAAGCGACGATGGCCGGAGTAGCTTCAGGTGTTCTACGCGAAAGAAAAGAGAAGGGAAAGGGAATTATACACGGAAGAGAAGGAAAATCGATCGTGGAGAGGGTAAACAAACGTGGAAGAGGGAAAGGAAAAGAAGGGCATTTTTGTCCATTCATACCTAAATTGTCCTAAAACTCTTTCTTTTGAAAACTTGTCCCAAAAGTCTTTTAAACCTCCTTTTTAACCTATTTTTGGCAATTTCCCCAAAATAATGATGTTTGTTTTTGTTCATTTAAATATTATTTTAATGATTGTAAATATACATATAATTTTATTTTCGAAAATTATAAATAGGGGTCTTTTCAAAAATATAAAAGAGCGGCAAAATATTTACACTCTATAGAACAATTCCAAAAACAAAAAAAGCTCAGAGGCTCATCATGTAAAATACAAAAAATGTCCGGTCAACCACGTCGTCAACAACGCGCGCCATAATATTTGCAATTTTTTAGATTTAGTACGCGATCGTTTAGATATGGCTACAATTTGTACGCGATCGTTTAGATATGGGATCGTTTAGATTTGGTACGCGATCGTTTAGATATGACTACAATTTATACACGATCGTTTATATATGGCTACAATTTATACGCGATCGTTTAGATAGAGGTACAATTTATCTTTTCAATTTTATCGTTTAATTTTGTTATACAATCATTTAGAATTGGAGACCTAAATCTAAATGATTTTTTTTAAAATTTGGTACAAGATTTTTTTAATTGTTTTGGTACACGATCATTTAGATTTCTTTACACGATCGTTTACTTTTTTTACACAATCGTGTACATTTGGCTACTCCAATCAAAATGATTTTTTTCAAGATTTTTTATACACGATATTTTATTTTTTTTACATAATTGTTTACTTTATTTTAAATGATCGTTTACATTTGGCTACTCCAATCTAAATGATTTTTTTTTCAAGATACTTTATACACAATCATTTACTTTTTTTACACGATCGTTTATTTTTTTTACACGATTGTTTACATTTGGCTACTCCAATTTAAATATTTTTTTTCAAGATTCTTTATACACGATCTTTTAGATTTTGCTATTTTTTTGTACACAGTCGTTTAAATTTGGTTACCCAAATGTAAACGACGTAAAAAAAAAAAAAAGAGAAAGAAGAAAGACGATGGAAAGAAATCGTAGTGAAAAAAAAGAAGAAGAGGAAAAGTAGAAAGACGATGGAAAGAAATCGAAGCGAAAAAGAAAAGAGAAAAAGAAGAAAAACGATAGAAAGAATAAACGACTTAAATAAACAATTGAAAAATAAGAAAGATGACGGAAAAAAATCGTAGAAAAAAAGAGGAAAGAAGAAAGACGAAATCACAGGGAAAGACGCGGAAGGCGAATCGCGAGGAAGAAAAGAAAGATGGTAGGGCAAACCTGGAATATTTAAAAAATGACTAACTTTCTGGACTTTGTTACACTGGTCGTAAATAGTTTGGTATTTTGTTACATTTACAAAAGTTTCCCTTATAAATATTCATACGGTCAATTTATTGGAGAAAAGAATTGAGATATCACAATAAATAAACAAATAAACAAATATATGTTTACTTATTACTTTTGAAACTAAATCTTCGAATTTGCAAACAATTTCATGTATTAGTATTGGTAAGCTATAGAGGAGCATATAAGAAACTTGATTGATGCACACTAGGAGATGATTGCAATTCTGGGAAAGTATGGAATCGTATAACCATTGAACCTGTTTGATAATTATCAAGTCAGATGTAAAATCTTACATTTATTAAAAGACACGAGTCTTCATCTAAATGTCTGGAACATATTTTGACAAATAAGCAGACTTCCAAATGGTGTTGTCATTGAAATTTATCTCTATCCTATGTTAAAAATGTTTAAAAGGACTTCCAGCTTTTCACCTTCTTCATTGATCTCTTTTATTTGCAAATGGACTTCCAGCTTTCTTTCCTAACAAGGGTTTGAGTGGATTAAGATAAAGAGTCTAATTGTCAGTAGAAAAGAGAGTTAAAGGTTGGGAAGTCAAAGAATGAAGAAAGAAGACCTGACTATGCTAAAAAAGATCTGACCGATCAATCTTTCTAGTTTAGTTGATAAAACTCCACTGAAGGGAAGAAGAAAAGCCGCTACAGAAAGTGAAAAAAGAAGAATGGCCACAACTATGCAACTGGGAACTATCGATGCTCATTTTTCTGATCCCACTGAGGTGAGCCCTTAGATAAGCCCTTAGATGAGACCTTTGTTAGGATAGTTGCTCCTATGCACTTGTCCGGAGGACTGATTTATGGATTTGAATTCTGATGGCTCGTTCAGAACCTACTATTTAGAAGAATTTCATTCTTATGGGACTTGGGCGAATGGAAGGGAAAGAACGGCTCTCCAGAGTTTAGAGTGAAATGCGGCTTTAGTCTTTGAACCTTGATTTGACACCCTAGCTAAAAGTAATGGTTTGCACTAGTCTCCTATTCATATCATACCATGCCCTTTGCTCTTTCGAGCTTTTGATCTCAAGAACTCCCTTTCATCTAGCCTTTGTCTATTCGTCTCTGGTTAGCACCTATCTTAGTCTTGAGACTAATAACCTTGGGCGAGTTCCTCCTATTTCGCTTTCCTTCATCAATTTCTTTTCTCCTTCTTCATCATATAAAATATGAGAAACATTAGTTAACTTAGAAGAAAAGCGACTGAACGGATGAAGCATTTCAACCTATCGACATAAGAAGAAGATCATCCCCACAAGGACAGTTGTGGAGGATTCCACTTCTGCAAGAATGGTTTTTCTCCTGAAAGAAGAGCTCGGGATGCCTCTAACTTTGGTCTATAATTTTTGAATAGTGGTCTCTCATTTCATCCTTTTCGTAAAGGATTCCTATGTCTTTTCTCTAACGGAGCTTCTTTTCATTTGAAGGAATGGACCACTCATTCTAATCATTGCGCATGGAATGAAAGGAATAATCCCCTATTAAAGAGCCTGACTCTATGCTTCCTTTATCTTATTCAAAAGTGTCCTTCCTCTCACACTCGAATTCCTTCACATCGCTCTGTCAGTCATTGAATTCTTCTCTATCTGATATTGGTCATATTCATACCCTCGGTCAGTATCGCTCTTATTAGTCATTCTAATCGTCCAGCAGGAAAGCATTTAGTTTACTTTTTTGATATCAGTTGTATTGTAGAGGATCGAGGATCAGAGGCAAAATCCTCGAGTAGAGGCACGAGATCAAGAGCTGGCGTAGGCACATAGGGGCAGCGAGAGAGAAAGAGTGGAAGAACGATCTTTCAGTGCTATTGAAAGAATTCTGATTCTCTTTAAGATCTCAACTTTCCTTATCCACACTGAAAAGGATTCCTTCCGAGCCGTATGCCTGTAAAAGGGATTGATCTTGGTCAGTCACCTTGTGGATAATATTCAAGCACTTGGCCACTCATTAATTCAGATTTAATATCTGGGCTTTCGCTCACTAGTCAAGTGGAGTGAATCCTGACTCCCTTACTGGCATGACAACTGCTTGAGTCTCATCTCTCTAATCATAGAAAGAAAGATAGGAAAGGTTTCTTCTTCCTATAAAGAAAGAAAGATATCCTATCCCGCTCTGTCTTCCTTGCTTTCAACAACTGGATCGAAAGAACTTTCCAATGGCTTACTAACTTTTTCGGGGAAATTGCCAAAAATAGGTTAAAAAAAGAGATTTAAATGAATTTTGGGACAAGTTTTCAAAAGAAAGACTTTTAGGACAATTTGGGTGTGAATAGACAAAAATGCCCTTCATTAAATTTCTATCGCTCTCTATTGATTGTTTCGCCTACCCACGTTCGCTTTCCCTTCTCTTTCGCATAGAACACCTGAAGTAAAAAAAAAAAAAACATCTCCTTTCTTTGGCTTTTCAAATTTCCCGCTCTGCTCTTCGAAGATACTCCGACTGTTCGTCTGTCGTCGGTCCTCCAGTGCATTTCGTCGCTTCTCCTTTTCGAACCTAAGAATCAACTTTGAGCGTGTTCTCTTATTTCAGTGAGTTTTATCTGTAACCCATTTTCAATATATTTGCTTTTTCTTGGCTTGAATCATGACATCGACTTCAACATCGACCGACGGACCCTTCTACAAGATTAATCCTTCCCATCATTTTTATTCCCTAGTAAGCTGTTTGTCTCATTTGGAAAAGACAACACATAATATTAAGGCCAAACTCAAACCCGATCAATTAGCCTTATTTAGGAAAACAAAGTTTGGGCACTTTTTGGACCTAAATATTGTCTTCAATGGGCCACTCATCCACTACTTACTGTTAAGGGAGGTGGAAGATGAAGGAAAGGATTCTATAAGTTTCCTACTAGGGGGCGTTGTTTGTACTTTCGGTAGGAGAGAGTTTAACATCGTAACTGGACTATGGGGTCCTAAAGAGGACTATATTCAGTTGGGTGGGAACAGTCGACTGTTGGAGAAGTTTTTCAAAGACAAGGACTGTGTTTACGTTAGCGACTTAGAAGATATATTTTTGGAATACGAGGGTGATGACGATGATATCGTCAAATTAGCTTTAGTCTACTTTATAGAGATATCTTTGTTGGGAAAAGATAGGCGAACCAAAGTGGACATTGGTTTTTTGAAGATTGCTGATGATTGGAATTCATTTAATAATTATGATTGGGGTCGGATTGTTTTTGTACGCACGCTAAGTGCATTGAAAAGAGCCTTGGACAAGCAATATGCCAAGGGAAAGAAGAAATCAACACAGACAAAAAAATATACTATCAATGGATTTCCGCATGCATTACAGGTATTTGACTTCTTACTTCTTACTTCAAAACTTTAAAAAGATCGTTTAGTTATTTGAAACGATCGTTTAGTTATTTTAAACGATCGTTTAGTTATTTTAAACGATCGTTTAGTTATTTAAACGATCGTTTAGTTCTTTTTAACGATCGTTTAGTTATTTAAACGATCGTTTAGTTCTTTTTAACGATCGTTTAGTTATGTTAAATGATCGTATAGTTGTTTTCAAACGATTGTATAACCACTTGTTTATATATCTATATATATCTTGTGGCACTTTCTAAACTTGTTTGTCAAATGTGGAATAGGTTTGGGCATATGAGTCTATACCAACCATCATTGGATGTGGTGTAGATAAAGTAAACGATCATGCCATACCACGAATGCTGAGGTGGGTGTGCCAACAATCACCAAAGTCCCAAACTATAAGCCAGGTGTTTGACTCGCCAATGGTAAGTAGCAAGCAATAGTAACTTACTTAAGGATCGCGTGATTTTGTGCTTATTTCTTTGTCCTAAATACATTTGCCTTTTTCTATTTGCAGTTTATAATTAAGGCGGTCATTGAGATGACACCTGAAGAGGAGCAATTGAAAATTGCTTCAGGTGAACTTTTTGAAAACTTCCGCTCATCTACCATTATTCAGTCGAAGAATGGTGGTTCAAAAAGAGTACGAGAAGTTGTTAACGATGAAGATGAGTTGAAAAAGAGTAAGAAACAGAAGTCCAAGATTAAGATGAAAAAGGCTATTCGAAATCTCCAAGATCGAGTAGCGGTTGTTGAAGGCCAACTTAATACTATAAAATCCGATATTGACGAATTGAAGGGCCTGATGTCAACCATATTGAAGCACATTGGACTTCAAAGAAAGGTTAGGAATGAAACTGTTAAGTGTATTCACGTTAGTTGTTTCATATTTGGTAACCATGTTCTCGCTAATTCATTTTGAGGTTCCATAGGGTGACGAAGGGGACCACAAGGTGTCCGAAGGCTTGGAGGATGAACACATTGAAGTTAAAAAGAAGGTTTGGTTCCATGTTCATGCTAATATTGATGTTTAATTTCTATCATTATATACACTAATGCATTATGAGCTTCCATAGGGTGACGAAGATGTGTTGGAGAAGAAGGTTGATATTGGTTTAGAGGAGCCAATAGATGTCGTTGACGATGAGGACGTCATAGAGATAGAACCATTTCTCACTCAACGACCACACGTTCGGCCCGCCCGTAGGAAGCGTGCAAGTGTTTACCTATCAACCCCATTCACAACTCTACCTAAACGGTCTCTGACATCAACCACCAGCACCTCTGAGTCTGAAGCAATTGTTTATGATCCTATGCACAAAATACTTGACGTCCATTTAGATAGACTTCGAGCGTGGATTACAGACAAGCGTACAGACGATGAGCTGCGTGAAACCTTTCATGGGAAAAAATCGAAGGCTTTTTTCAGAGACTTGTTTATGTGTCGCCGGTGGTTGTCGGATGAGGTATGGGATTATCTTATCATTTATGCAATTATAATTTTATCATTGTTATGGTTCTATACATTTACTGCTTACTTTTGTTTGTATTAGCATTTGGATGCACTTTTTCTTTTCATTCGCTTGAAGATTAAGGCAGCCGGGATACCTTCTTCTCAGAACTTCACAACTGCGGACACAATCTTTATGGTTTGTAATCGTCTCGTTACTTTATGTATGTATTTGCGTTTGATATTTGTCTTTCGGTCTGATATTTGCGTTTGTATGTTTTTCTTTGCAGCGCATTTTAGTTTCGAAGTGGCCCCTATACAAAGAATGTATTAAAGAGAATCGCCCGTTTGACTGGGACGAAGAGTATAGGTTGGTTGACTATGTTGTCGGGTCAAAAGTGGACTTCCAAGATCCTTGGGCAAGTGTTGATTACGTTTACTCTCCATTCAATGTCCATGGCAACCATTGGGTTCTATTATGCTTGGATTTGGTAAGTTGTCAAGTGAAGGTATGGGATTCGCTTCCGTCACTTACAACTGCCGAAGAGATGACAAACATATTACTGCCCATTCGACAGTTGGTGCCAAAGTTGTTAGATAGTACTGGCTTCTTTGATAGGAGAGGTAGATCATCGACATACAAGGAACCTTGGCCAGTTGTCATTGTTGACCCAATTCCACTTCAACGAAATAATTGTGATTGTGGCGTATTCGCAATTAAGTATTTTGAGTACATAGCTGCTGGTGTTGGTTTAGATACATTATGTCAAGAAAACATGTCATACTTTAGAAAACAATTAGCATTTCAAGTATGGACCAACCAACACTCCTATGTATTGAAATATTAACATAAATCACAAGTATCAATTGGCTGTTCTATTATTGTGTATGTTGCATTTCAATTAGTAGTATCGATTATTCTCTATGTTGCAAAACTACTTGTAGCTAAACGATCGCTGAATTTTTTTATGATTTTAAGAATATCGTTTAGACTTTACCAAACGATCGTTTAGACTGTACCAAACGATCGTTTAGACTTTACCAAACGATCGTTTAGACTTTACTAAACGATCGCTTAATATTTTGACGTTTATTAAGAAGATCGTTTAGACATCGTTTATTAAGAAGATCGTTTACACTTACCGAACGATCGTTTAGACTTTACCAAACGATCGTTTAGACTTTACTAAACGATCGCTTAGACTTTTGACATTTATTAAGAAGATCGTTTAGACATCGTTTATTAAGAAGATCGTTTATACATATGTGCGCGATGAGTATTTCTCTACACGAATATTTTGTGATATGTATCTAAACGAATACAAATATTAACTCAAATATTCTTTCTCAATTTTGGTCGCGTTTAATTGAAAATATCACAAAGTATTTATTTTATAACAAAGTTTAAAATTATAATATGTTATTCTCTCTATAAAAATTACATAAAAAAATTATATAAACGAATACAAATATTAACAAAAGTATTTATTGGCCCAAAGTTCCAGCACATATTGTTGTCTAAACAGTTTCATGTTTGGCACAGTTAGACAACCAAGGTCACTAGCAGTTACAAGGCATTCAACAAATTTGGTACAGAAAATTCCACAATCCAATGAACGCCCTTTCTGTAATGTGGCCTTCGATCTGCGTATTGGCCAAGGGCCATATGTGAAACGATCTGAATGGAGGTTGACTCCAATTGCAATCGCGAGTGAGGCAATGCATCGTGCAGGCATTTGAAGAGCTTCATCAACAAGTTTCTGCTCAACATAATTTGGCATTGAGTCGAACACGTAGATCCTGCATTTTCTCATATCAGCTGCAATAGCCAACCAGTGTTCTTTTATGTTGATGCAGGTAATCACGTAGTTGACATCTCCCCACCCTGGTATGTCGTTGTAATCACCAACAGCAGTGTTGAAATAGTATTCGACATCTTTTTCTGTCCATATACTTAGGTGTGCTGTTGGGTCTGTCCATTCAGCTTTCTTATTATCTGGTGTCACCAGATGAGTATAAAAAATGTGGTTCCAAACAATGCAGTCTGGTTTATTGATTCCAGTCTTCAAGAACAAGTCAAAATTTAATCAGAATATAATGATGCAGTTTAACTTGTATACAAAAAAAAAAATTAAAGAATAACAACTTACCAGAAAAGAGGAATGTAATATTCTAAAAGAACGCTTGCAATGGTGCTTGAGATGCAACATTTTATTCTGCAAGTGGGCGAATAGCAGATCCAATGTCTACAAAGAAAAAATAAACGATCGTTTAATGAATGAAAGGAGAGGATAAGCGATCGCATAAGAAATGTACATGTGATCGTTTACGTAGTAAGCGATCGTGTAATATTAACTTAACGATCGTTTAGTTAATAGAAGCGATCGTTTAGTTAATAGAAGCGATCGTATATCAAATATAAGCGATCGTTTGGGAAGAGTACTTACGTCTCCATGTACCCATGTGTTTTCTTCAAGCTGTCTGAAAAAGTCTTTCTTTCTGGTTGTGGAGACTACTTTCCTTTCTTCATGGGTTGTTTTTCTTGATTTTTTCCATTGCAAGTATTCCTTCCATAATTTTGGATCCACTTTCCACATCGGATTATATGGATCTACTTCTCTGATTTCCACATCTGGGACAGGTGTTGTAGATACTGATATGATCTGAGCAGATGTTGTGGGTGGATTACCTTGTTCATCTTCATGTTGCACCTCTTTATTTGCTATTTTACATAGCTTTCTTCTCTTTATTGGTTTTTCTTCCACATCTTTATCAGGCACAGTTACTGGTTCTTTTTCAACCAAAGTAACTGCTTCATCATTTTTTTTCATCTCAACCTGTTTTTTTGTTGTTTCCTGCAATGTAATCGTATTAAACAAGTAACAAACTATTCATTCAAACGACTACAAATTTGTTGTGTATACATACCAGTTGAGATTCTTCATTTACAATTTGTACAGTTTGATCCATTGGAGCCAATTCACAAAGTGCAAGAGGTTGGCTCACATATGGAAGGGTAGTAATCATCTGTGGCAGGTCTGATTCTTTCTGAATTTGATCAGTGCGGTTGTGTATTGCGTAGTGACGAAAAACGAAAAGTGAGAAGGCGGAACGTATATATATATCGGTCGTTTTTACCAAAGGGGCAATATTGTAAATTCGCATACTTTTTTTGAAATGTTGAATCGCGGTTGTAAACAATTCGCGGGTGTCTTTCGTTGTTTCAAAAGATCGTTTAGTTTATGTAAACGATCGTTTAGTTTTTTATAGTCGATCGTTTAGTTAATTTCAAACGATCGATTGGTTGTTTTAAACGATCGTTTAGTTTTGTTCGACCAATCGTTTAGTTTTGTTTAACTGATCGTTTAGTTAATTTCAAGGTATCGATTGGTTGTTTTAAACGATCGTTTAGTTTTGTTTGACCAATCGTTTAGTTTTGTTTCACCG
Source organism: Cucumis melo (assembly GCF_025177605.1). Classification (NCBI taxonomy): domain Eukaryota; kingdom Viridiplantae; phylum Streptophyta; class Magnoliopsida; order Cucurbitales; family Cucurbitaceae; genus Cucumis; species Cucumis melo. The sequence goes on from NC_066868.1 coordinate 12,576,253, forward strand.
ATCGTTTAGTTTTGTTTTAAACTATCGTTTAGTTGTTTTCAAACGATCGTTTGGTTGTTCTTAACCGATCGTTTAGTTATTTTTAAACGATCGTTTACATATTTTTAAACGAACATTTAGTTATTTTTAAACGATCATAAAACCAGTGTTTGTGTTCTTAAATGAATAAGTCAATCGTTATTTTCGTCTTCTTCATCCATTTGGACGCACAGAAAGTAAGAATGTTGGGACAAATCATTAAGAAAACACATCATTAACAAACATTCATTAATTAGTGTAATACTTGGTACATTGGTAGGGAAATTTCTAATCTTGTATGCTCGACTTGTCGGTATATGAAATTGGATTGGTACACGTTAATCTGTTGTGACCTATTTGTTTACACCGACCACACTTATGCAATTTCGGAGCTTCACCAACACTTGGAATCCTCTTTTTCTTCGGTCGACCAACTCTTTTGACTACTTTTGGAGGTAAAACAGTCATATGTACGTAGTCTTCGCTTGTCTTCCAATCTGACTGATTCCCAACTGGGTAGACGGCCTCCGCATATGCAGCCAACAAACATTCATTAGTGTAATAATTAGCACATAAACTATAAACATTTATATTACGAACCCGTGCTGCAGCAATGGCATGTGAGCATGGTAGTTGCTCAGCTTGAAACTCCTTGCAAGTGCATTCTTTAGTCTGAAGGTTTACGACCTCCTCCTTATCTAAATCTTTGACATGAAATTGGTAACAGTCAATTGGGTTGACCTTCATTGTCAAAGCTCCTTCTTGTTTCTTTTGAATAACTAACTCTGCCCATTTGGTCAATGTAGACGTCACTTTAATGCCTTCTTCTCGACGCTCCCAAAACCAACGTTGTAGCAAAGCTCGAACATTTTCAAGGAATGAAGCAATAGGCAAATCTCTAGGTTCTTTCAGTATAGAATTCATGGACTCCGCTATATTTGTTGTCATCATGTTATACCGTCTTCCTGGGCAGTGAACACGAGACCATCGTGCTATTCCAACATCATTTAAATATTTCCCTGAACCATTAGGAAATGAAAGAAGATGTCTCCACGCTTCAACAAACGTTGATTCACGATATGTTCTCGATGCATTATAAAACAAAGTAGCAACCGTGTCATTCTTATATTTATCATGCAAATTTTGACTCAAATGTTGGACACAAAGGCCGTGGAATGCAGATGGGAAAACTGATGAAATACCCTTGGCGAAGCATGTTTTCCGATCTGTCACAAAGCCTAGATTAGGCACCTCCCCTATTGCACCTTTCAATTTTTCTAAGAACCACTGTATTGAGTCATCTGTTTCTCTATCAACTACTCCAAAGGCTAGAGGATAGATCTGATTGTTACCATCTAAACAAACGGCCACTATCAACTGACCCCGATATTTGTTCTTAAGAAATGTTCCGTCCATGACTATGACCGGTCTAATGCAATTTAAGAATCCTCTAACACATGCACCAACAGCCATAAAAAGATATTTAAAGAAACGATCATCTTCGAGTTCCATGTGAAATATTGTACCTGAATTTGTAAATTTGAGTGCTTCACCATATCTACGCAAAAGATTATATGACTCTTCAGGAGACCCTCGCACTCGTTCATATGCATTTTCTCTGGCACGCCATGCTTTCTCATAACTCATATTTATGCCATAGTCTTGCCTCATGTCTTCTATGATATCACGTGGTTTGTATATGCGACCGGGCCCCTTGAATTTGGACTTGATTAATTCTCCAACAACCCAAGATTTTGCTTGCCTATGGTCACGATTCAAAAACTCAAGAGAACATGAATGAACTTTCACATACTTTTTAATCTTGAATATATTTGAATCCTTCAGTCTAACCGCTCGCAATCTCCAACCACACTTGTTGTCGATGCATCTAACGAAAAGAACCTCTTTTGTAGACTTTTTTACTACAAACTGAAAATTTTTTTTCATTGCCAACACACTTAATCTCATTGACAAATCTCTCTTGCAAAAAAATATTTGTCCTACATCCAACTCTTCACTTGTAGAGCTTTCTTCCGACCAGCCACTTCCTTTTGTCTTCAACTTCCGACTAGAGGACCTGTAGTCAACTTTACCTTTTCCTTTGCAATCTTTTGTAGGAGCATCTCTTTGTTCTGGGATGTCAAACAATTCATTGTACATCTCAACTGACTCCAATGTAAAAGTATCATCTATTGAATGATATGACTCATATGATTCCCATATAGCCGAATTGGTCCCTATCATGTTATGACACAAGCCACCCTCGACTTCACCAATATCAACTTCATTCTCATCTAATCTATCCATTCCAATTGGAGGAGGATGAGGGTTTAAATTTTGAACTTGGTTGCTCCCAGATACTGAATTGTAATCTTTGTTTAACACTTTCATGCTTCGATTGCTTGTAGGCTCAAACGATAGGTATAGGGGGACCTCCAATGGATTTTCACTAAGAATATAAAACTTCAAATCACGGTCATTGCTTAACTCAAATGGAGGAGCTTCCTTTTCCCCTTTGATCTCATATATACATCTTATCTTTATGTCAAACTTTGTAGGGTCAACTTCTGCAAGGTCATATAGTTCAGACTGTAAATCTTTGTGTGTTATTTCTTTAGGGACAACAATGCCTTTTAACACTCCTCCTTCATATTTTCTTCGTCCCTCATCCCATTCACCACCGTGACGCACTAAAATCCGAACATGTGCCATCCTTAAACTACCTTAAGTACTTTTGTATCTTAAAAAATTGATTTGAACTTAAGAACCTACAAAATGCGTGCAAGATGTAAAGAAATGAATTAGGAGGTGTACCAATTTGATTTTGAAATAAATAGTGGAAGTTTGGAACGTGCGAGATGTGTGCGAGATGTGTGCGAGATACGTGCGAGATGTGTGCGAGATACGTGCGAGATAAAGCATGAGGGCCTAAGAGAGTTACTAAACATGCAAAGAATAGCTCTAAATGGATTAGGAGGTGTACCAAGTTGATTTTGAAATAAATAGTGAAAGTTCGGAACGTGCGAGATGTGTGCGAGATACGTGCGAGATACGTGCGAGATAAAGCATGAGGGCCTAAGAGAGTTACTAAACATGCAAAGAATAGCTCTAAATGGATTAGGAGGTGTACCAAGTTGATTTTGAAATAAATAGTGAAAGTTTGGAACGTGCGAGATACGTGCGAGATAAGTGCGAGATAAAAAAAAAATGCGAGATAAAAAAAAAAAACCTTAATTCCTTCTATTCCTATTGCTTACTCCTCCTCTATTTGATCCAACTAAATCCTCATCCTCTAGTTCAATTCATTTTTCACTAGCCATTGAACATTGAACTTTCTAAGAACCTAAAACCAAAATTTGACTAAACTAATTTACGGCAAATAAGTCCAATTCCAAAAACCAGACAATTACGGATGAAAATAGCACCAAATACCCTAACAAACATTTACTTACAGCAGATAAATTGAAAATCGGTTATACATGAAACTCACCTAAATAAGACGCTCGAAGTTGATTGAATGGTCCGAATAGGAGCGACGAAATGCACTGGACAACGACCGACGAAGGGCAAGCGACGAAGGGCAAGCGACGAAGGGCAAACGACGATGGGCAAGCGACGATGGGCAAGTGACGATGAACAACTGACGATGGCCGGAGTAGGTTCAAGTGTTCTACACGAAAGAAAAGAGAAGGGAAACGGAACTATACGCGAAAGAGAACGAATCAGAGAAGGGAAAGCAACGTGGAAGAGGGAAAGGAAAGGAAGGGCATTTTTGTCTATTCACACCCAAATTGTCCTAAAAGTCTTTCTTTTGAAAACTTGTCCCAAAATTCATTTAAATCTCTTTTTTTAACCTATTTTTGGCAATTTCCCAACTTTTTCTAGGAACTAGATGCGACTTCTCCATTTTTTTCCTTTCTTTTAGTGTATGAAAAACCAAATAATTTCATTGCACATGTAACGAGTTCATCCGCGATGACTGATCTCAGAGTATAGAATATTGGGTGGAAAAAGGAAAGATAGGAAAGAATCTTCCCTATCTAACTGTATACTAAAAAGTGAGAAGTGAGGAGCAATGCCAAGTATTTTTATTGTTCTGTGAGTGAATGGAAGTGTGGTTGTAACTGCTCGACCGACTCAAGTAATCATTATAAGCCCTGTAAGTCTTCCTACTAGTCTGATTCCATTCCGGTAGTCACTAAAGTGCTTTCTTATTGGTTTGGATCAAGGAGTCCTATCAAGAGGAATCTAAGCTTTTTAGGAATTGGCTATCTTAACTAATAAAACAAGATCTTTGATAGGATATTTGACTTGACCATATTACCCTATAGAATAGAGACTCGTAATTCATATTGAGACCTTATGTTGGCATGGCCGTATTGGATATATCCAGTTCGTATTTGAGTTAAGAAACAGGCCTTGTTAGAACAGTTAGATAATCAAAGCACTTAGTCTTATGTTCCATACTATTATGTGTTAAGGCATTCACCTTGATAGCTCTTCTTCCTAGCCCTTGATTGAGCCCTAAGGTCCCCGAGAATGGTAGAGCGGTCAGTATGATGATCAACTGAAAGGGACTAGGTTTGAATCTTATACAGGTTTTCGCAAGCTCACTGAAGTCAAGAAAATCAGACGAATAGGATAAGATAGATGTGATTTCACCCTTTTCTTTTCTAAGTCAGATAGTTTCTCGAGAAACCTCCACCCAAAGGTGCTTGAAGAAAGCCGGTCCCCACTAGCCCAAGATTCGTCTCTGAAAGAAGAAGAAAGCTAGTACTCCCGTCAAGCAAGATAGGAATCTTACTCGACTGAGAAATTATACAAAGAGCAGTGGATAAATTGTCGTATATACGCTCTCTATTCTATTCCTACTAACCATATCAATGGATATCTTTCATAGGAGTAAAGGGAGCCATCTATCTACTTTCCGTTATGGTAGAGCCATGTCCAAAGGAGCATTTTAAGTAGGCTTTCTTATTGCAGACTCCTTTACATCTTTATTCCCTTTAGCATGAAATAGCAAAGAGAGAAATCCCAAGATTAAGAGTTGAAAGTCAGGCCCTCGCCTGAAACTGAGACTGATTTATTGGGTCAACTTCCATCTCTCCTTTCTGCACTCCTTCACTCGACTCCCTATCTTATCCCTATTTCTTCCTCATCAAGAATGTGAATTGCCTTTTTATGTCCATTTCACTACTATACCCACTAGGTGGTCCAGTGATGAAGAACTTTTCTCTTGAAATAATGGATTTCTTCGTGAAACTGCAATAAGGAAATGTTACTTGTCTAGACGTCAGTCTATTCCTTGTAAGAAAGTCACCAATATATTAGGATTTCCAAGATTCTTATCAATATCAAAATCAAGAGAAAGAAAGCCTAGGATCAGGTTCCAGTAAAGGGAATTGATTCTTGTTCGGGGATTAGCCTCAATGAAGGATAATGGAACTAAGGAAAGCACTATTGCAACTTGAAATGAGGTCGAATGACCAAATAGAAGTACGACAAGCTAAGCCGAACACTTTGGATCAAGCCATTGCGATTGTTGATAAAGAGGTAAATCTGAATGTAAATCTTGGACCAAAGACTTTGATGGGTTGCAAACTCCCAAACCCTAGCCAGAAGACTACTTCCAAAAACCTTGTTCATCTTCTCAACCGATATGTGGGCTACTCTTAACACCCAAAGAGAAGATACCTAATCCAAAGAATGTGCAAAACCCACCCACCTCACCTAGAAATAAAGAAAGCACTACGCGGGGGTAAAGGCCATTGTTCATGCTGTACACTTGCAGCCTTAGTCGTAGATTCAGGATCATGTGGAGACCTTCAACTCAGCCTATAGTAAGACCTCTACTTTTTAGGTTCTGTCAGCAGCTAAACCTAGCCCAACCTACTTAAAGACGACTTGATGATTTGCAAAGTACGAAGGATTCTATATAAATGATAGGGAACCTTAGTACAATGGTGAGATGTACCAGTATTCTTTGGTTATCCGAAATCAATGAAAGTATACGAGACCGTCACACCCATTCGAAATCAGACATTTATAAAGAGTCCAGATGGTCCTCCCTATTAACATTCCATTTGATCCACTTGCCTAATTAAGCTACGTAGGACGAGTCAGAAATCCATATGAATCTTTAAGGAGAGGCGCAAAGAATTTACGAGGAGTTAAAAGTGAAAGTCCTTATCTTTATTCTTAAAAGGAGTGCAATGAAAGAAATCCATATTCACCTCAATCTATAAACTATCAAAATGAAATGAATGGATAAACAAGTCAGGAGGTCTTGAACCTACAACAAGGAATGAACGAGTCAAAAGGACTCTATGACAAGGAATGAACAAGATTTAGTGGTCTCATTGATAAGGAGACCTTGAAACCGAGGACGTCCTTCTGAAGTATATAGGTCCTCCAGACCTCTTTGATCCTAACAGAGGGGTTAAATGTTCTATTTCATGACTTTTGGACATAGAGACTAGTTTTTTCATAATGTAAGAAGACTCTAAAAAAAACTTTTCCTTCCTTAGTGAGGCAGAATCAAGTTAATGGAAGAAGATTTCCTAAGGTGTCAAGTGTTCACGGAAGAAAAGGGGTAGGTGCACATTTACATAAAAGATGTGGATTGTTGTAATACTAATCTAGAAAGAGCGGTTCCACTCTTTTTCTCCTAAACCTCTATTAACTTTCTGCCACTAAATCTAGTCTAGTAAGGTCAATTTTGGCTTCCCCCTTTTTTATCTCTAGCTTTCAAATCGAGCAGTACATAGTTGAATAAGGGTTAGCTGGCCTTTGCAAGTGGCTTCGCGCACCACCTCTTCCTTAAGTGTGAAATATGTTCTAATTTCTGACTCTTGCTTCTAATGTTATGCCTTGGTTTCCTTACTCATTTGATTAATGAAATATCCATCAAAGTGTGCCATTAATCTTATATAGATCAGAAGTCAGTCTGAAACTTTGATTCACTCAAGTAAAATCTCGGTATTTTCACTCTTCAAAGAAAGGTAGCTTGCTTGTCTGTAATGAACGAAAGAACCAAGGATAAGGATATATCACACAAAGACTCTCTGATGATAGAACTTCTCATCTCTTTGTCAGAGCTAGACCTTGTTCACTCTGTAAACCTCAATTATGGTTGAGATCCATATCTGACCCTATCGATATCGCTTTTTTCGATCCAACTAGGTATTGCTTCCACTAGTATAGCTTCCTTCCTCTTAGAGCACATTCCACTCTCTTTCTTGTTCCGACTCTTGAGCTGCTTCGTTTGCGTCGGTTGACCCGCTTTGTTTACTCTGAGCGAGAAGAAGAGGGATTCCTCTTTTTCACTTTCAATGAGGGAGGGTCAAAGAATTTGAGAAGCGAAATAATGTATAAAAGATTGAAGTAGCCTGGGCCCCTATGGAGCGGCAGGATACAGCTAGACCAGTTTTTTCTGTTCTTAAAGTCGATTTTCTTGCTTATATGAGCTCTTCCCCTTTATCTCAATCCTATTATTGTATCCCAATATGAGTGAATCACTAACAAAACACACCATATCGACCATGGAATGGATGAGTTTGAAACGAAAGGACACATTGTAGATGGAAGCATCTAAGATCAGACTTCCAAAATCCTTGTCTTCTTCCTAGTGCGTCGAGTCTTTCTTGTGCACTCGACTTCTAAGTCGCTTCCCGCCTGTTTATGCTTTTTTCTTTGATTCATAAGTGTTCTAGCTTCAGGTGATTGGCCTAGGCCTAATGGGTTATGCAACAACTACTAAAGAAAGGTCTGTTGGAACAAAAAGTGCTTTAGCCACTAAAAGGCAAGAAGAAAGCCTAGGCAAATTCCAATTCATATGTGTTTTTTTAGTGTCAGATCCTCCTCCCCCACTCCTATTCAGTCGTTTGAACTTATTCTAAACTTGCAGTAAGGAATCTGACTCCTCCGGAGCTCTTGAGTCATTTGAACTTATTCTATATAAACCAATTAAGCTTCACTTCGCATACGCCGTCAACTCCTTACGGAGCCTTCGGATAGGTTTTAATTCACAGAAGAAAGTCAATGAATAAGGATCATAAGAATTATGGAATGGACCTATCAATGATTGAGGAAAACTCCAAAGGAGTGGCACTACATAATTATGGAATGAACGAGGAATATGGAAACAAGCTCGTTTGGAGCGGTCTCATTGATAAGGAAGAATGAATGTAGTCTCGCCCACTTTCTTTAGCTTCTTTTCCAACTTACCAAACTGAAGATTCATATCTCTGATGTCAGCCAGAAGCAGTGAGAAAGCAAGCTTGAAAGAAGGAACTCTTTTCCGATTTTGATAAGACGATCTAAGCACTGGTCTAGACTAGTTGGCTAGGAAGATGAAAAAATGAATATGATCCTTTTCTTTCTTTTTTTTGAAATTCTGAATTCAAGCTTCTGATGCAAAGGCGAAGGGACAACCCCAGCATAATGAATCCAAGGTCTACCTAGCTTCAAACTATATGAGGGATTGAAGATGAAATGGAAATGTCACAGCCATTCAGTGCTTCCTATTACTTCTCTTACAGTTCAATCAAAGGCTCGCACAATCATATAGCTTGGTCTGATATGCGAATTTTGAGCATTTGATTCAAGGTTGACTTTGGCATGAGATGATAGTGCACCCTTTACATCTTGCTGAAATATGTATAGCTTTTGTATGCCTTGCCTCTTTTGGTGGGATCTCATCATCGATGAAACTTATATAGTTTGCTGCAACAAGGTTTCCTTAGTCCTAATTATCCAGAAAGATGTGCAAAGAGAATCCATTCATTTTCGTAGAAGCAAGTCAGACAGCGGAGCAGACACTAGAGCAAGGGCTGAATATTCTTTTTTCTTTCATGAGGTCAAAACTAAAAAGAAAGGGTTTGACTTCTTTTAGGGCATGGCGAGCTCCTAAAATTTCATTAAACCTCATCCAATCGAAAAGATGCAAGCTGTTAGATTTCTCCAAGCAAGCGAAAGTTGTCGATATGAGTGTGATTTCAGTTTGAGGAAGACCTTTTCTACGAGGCGACCGAAGGAAGCGACCAGAGGGGGAGGAGCGAAGGAGTCCTTCTAACAGAAATCGTACCCTTCTCTATATGTGCCAATTGATGAATTTGCCCACATAGTGATTTTTTTCGACGAAAGAGAACTCCAAAGAAGGTTAGCAGTCGAGATAGAGATTCTTCCTCCTTTATGTTTCAAGCACGGAATAAGATAGGTGAGATGGAAAGATTAGAAGAAGTGTGATCGATTCCTACAATTTATGAAGTATGGAATGAGTAAAGAAACAAGGTACAAGTCTCGACTAATAGAGTTTTTTTTTGTCTTTCTTTCGGTTGAATTGATACTAGGAGAGCCTGACTTTATAGGGGCGTTAGTGCAGCAATTGAAAAGAAGGGGCCTGAAAAACGTAATAGCCTGCTAATCTAGGTTCACTTCGCTTCTTAAAGCTCCTTCAACTTTCAAGAATGAAGAAGTCAGAAAAAGATATAACTTGAACCTTTCACTTGAGACTATGAACAAGTAAGAAAAAGAAGCTATCAAGCTTTGTCTTTCTTTTCTTTCATTCATTCAAGTTACCAGCTCTCACTTTCTTATCTTTCATTCATTCAAGTTACAAGCTATCAAGCTTTGTCTTTCTTATCTTTCATGCATTCAAGTTACACGCTTCTCTCGCTATGCTCGAATGGCTTTGCTCCTTTCTTCAACTTCAACTTTCTCAAATGAAAAAGGGCTATGACAATGGCTAATGATTCTCCTGATACTTCTTCAAAAGAAAACTGCTGCTTCAGCTTCAATTGCCATGAAAGAACCCTCCACTTTAGGATCTACCTATTTTCCAACCCCAACCCCAGCTCTAGAAAGAAGAACTATTTTTGAGCTGTTTACCCTTTTTCATCGGTTCGCACCTTCTCCAAGAACAATGTCTTAGTTGTCAGAGATGTGAACCTGCTCGTTGAATTTCATAAGTATTCATGTTAGTTATTTATTCTTTCAATTCTTTAGTTGGACAACCTTGTTTGGGAAGAACGCTCTTCCTTAGGCTGGAAAGAGATTATTGGATTAATGACTTCTTAAGAACAAGAGAAGGGATGACTTCAACAAGATCTCCTCTTGCCGCTACTAGTCGTTGAACTGCATAAACCTTTCCCTTGGCTTTCTTTTCACTTCGAATATAAAGGTTAAGACTCATGAAATGGAATATGAACACGTAACCTTGCCTCCTCTTTTTGACTGCTTTTGAGCTCTTTCTACCTTTTCTAACTTTGGAATTTTTTGCAGTCTAGGCTTTTTTCCTCTGGTCTCGCTATGAAATAACCGTAAGTTGATCTTGATGGGTTGGTTATGGGAGGTAGGGATCCGTCCCATGTAGCGATTGGAATACCGCTCTGAGTATGGTACCTATAGAGCTGTCTCGACCCCTTTGAAAAGCAAAAGAAGTACCTTACCTCACTTACTCAGAAGTATGGGATCCGAACTATGAGAGTTTTCTTTTCTTTCATTTGATCAGACCGTCATCTGAGAACTAGTCATTAATGGTCGATTGCTATCTTTTCCTAGTCAGTTGCTACCACCGCGCTGCGGGCCAAGTTAATCAGAGTTTAGAATCCATATCTGGTTTTCTGCATCCGTCGAAGTGAAATTGTGAGATAATCTATAATCTACTCTAAAGAACTTCTTTGATGAAATTACCTCAGAACGTAGATTCAACAAGGTCGTATTCGCTCCGAGTACACTCAGTAATCTTCTAACCTCTCCTTTGAGAGTATATTATATAACCTAGAAAGGAGAATGGATACCATTTTAGCCAGTCTCCACTCTGGTAGTTTCAGTATTCTAAGAAAGCTTGATCCACTTAGGGCTCATAGAAGGTAGGTTAGAGAGAAAAGAGAATTTCGTCGGTGAGATGAGTCTAGAAAAAAACAAAGTAGAAGTGAGTAGTCAGTAGTGGGCTAAGGCACGAATTATTGAGACGGAGTTCTCATTATAAAAAAATAGAAACAAGTCCCATCAAAATTCCATTCTTCTTCCTTTAAGTCTTTCGTTGATTATGACCGTCTTATGTTATGGATCGGTCTCGCTATGGAAGAATCTTGGCTTTCAGAGTCTTAATTAATTATTTGGAAGAAAGCCTAAGCTTAAAACCGTATTAATAGTGAGATTTTCAGTGAGAGTTTCAGTATAAGAACTAGCACAGATGGAATTCACTATTAGAGAAAGTTCAACTAGATCGAAGTCAAAATTCTATTTAGCTTTTTAGGAAAAAAGAGAAAATTTCTTTCTTTCCAAGACTCCGGATAGGTGAAAGGATCTATGTCTATCCCTAACTTCCTTGAAATCCACATCAGCAAATTGAGGCTTTCTCTACTGTAAGTCATCAAAGGAGGAATGGGCATACACTTCTTCGATAAACCGAGGAAAAAAAACACCATTTGATTCTTAACCTCAAGACTACTCACTTCTAATGGTGTCAGACCTTCAATTTGAGTGGTTCAGAGTCCTTCTATCAAATCAGTGGAATGAACAAGTCCAGAGAACGAGCTTTCTCTTTTTGAAAAGTTCCTTTAAGCCCTTTTTAGGTTTAAAACATTTTCGTTTCTAGCCTTCACACCTTTTCTTATGGAAGAACTGATCGCTTTAGTTCGGCTAGTTGGTCCTTTATGATAACTTCTTGATCTTATTCATGCTCTGACTCTATCTATAATGGTTCTAACTTGCACTCCTTCAAATTAAAAGGATAAGGACTTTCGATCAATCTCCTTGCAAATTCTTTGCGCCTCTCCTCACAAATTCTTTCTGCCTCTCTTTCTTAGTCAAGCTACTTTGTACCTTTGATACACAACAACTACAGAGAATTTTGATCTCGCTCCATGGGATAGGAGTTGGGTATAAAAAAACATATATCATAATCATATCTATCCTCCCATTTTCTTAAGTGATGTCTCAGGTCCTAGTCTCATTCTCTTACTTGTCTGCGGGCCCTACTTTGGAAGGTCAATCCTTTTTAGCTTCTGCCGAACCCGCTAAATCGTTTCTAGCTTCCTTCCTTCGAGGCTTGATAGAGATCTTTTTCTTGTAAAGCACTCAATTGATCTTTATTACAACGCCTCAACCTCATAAACCAACTCCACAACTTCAACTAGGTTTTATCATAGCTTAAGGAAGTCAAGCCTATCACGAGAGAACAGTTTTTCCATTTTAGAAAGAGGAGAGAGATATTCCACTGCTCCATGGGGTCAATGAACCACTCCTAGGAGAGTGTAGGTAAGATGTTATCAATCTATTCCATAATCAGACGGAGCTCTGCTTCATTTTTGGGGTTAGGAATGAAATAGCAAGAAGCTAAAACTATTCCCGTTGCCAATAGACATGGTTTGACGAGACCTTTTCGATCTTGAGTGGTAGAAAGTAGTAAGACTCGCGAGAAGAGAAGTAGCTCGAAGAGGAGACGACTTGGAATGAGAAGATGATAGGTTACCGCTCGACAATCTGAGTAACCAGTCTAACTAGAGAAGATCCAAACAAAGAGGTAAGATATCATTAGTCTATTCCATGATTAGAGCCCTCATCTAGAGCTTTATTTTTGTAAGGAGAGGAAAATATGTTCAAAATGGACTCCCTTTTACCTGGTTTGTTTTCATCACAAGTGGGATCCTGGGCCATTCCAATTGCTTATTCTTATTCATTTCTCATTCTCTTTTCCGAAGAAATAGAAGTTGGCGATATAATGATCTTTTTCATTCTCAGAAGAGGAAAGGGTTACCGGTGAAAGGCTAACCTATCTAATCCACTCATACTATGGGTCAGCTGACTGTAGAGTGGGATGATTGCCTGCGTCTGCTCATTGTCCTTACTGAAATAAGAGGGATGTGATCCTCGACTGCTAATGCTATGTCTAAAAGTATAGTTGCAAGAAATGGATAGTAGTTCTAGGCCAAACCTCTATAGCTATGATGTGAGAGAGCCCACTTCTTTTTTTGGAAGGGAAGGAAAAGACAAGGTTCTTGCTCTAACCTTTCTGAAAAAAGTTATTACTATTAGACTGGGCCTTTGAGAATCATTTTCTAGCAAAGAAGATAGGTGCTCATAAGATCATATCATTAGATTTGTGAGGAATGCATAAACAAGGACAAGTTAAATCTACTCATACACAAAAGGACAAAGTAGCCTGCGATTTTGTGGTGGAGATTTGGGTTCTTTCATAGTAGAGTTATGCTTTCATCAACCAATTCTTTTTCTGAAATGTGGGAGGCTTCGTAGGAGTAGTTTGAAAGAAAGGATGACATCCTGTCTTTTCTGAGAATTAGGTCCAATTTTGGTATCCCACCTAGGCTTTCAGATTACTCTTCGAATGAAATCATTCTGGTCCTTTGTAGCAAATTCAGCCTCTTTGACATAATATGCATATTTTGGGAGCTTCTGTACTTGTCTTGTGATTAGTGAGCTTGAGAGATTATTACAGAGATTTTGATGGAGTGGGAATGTGGATAAGAAAGCTAGTCAAGTTTCCTTCTCTTCCTACTTAGCTTAGATGAATCGTGGAGTGGGCGGCTTTCTATTTAAGCCAAAGTTGATCTTATTCTTTATAGTCTAGGTAGGGCTGAGGTTATACTATCTCTAAAATAGAGAAACAACTTCTTTGTTGTCCTGGAAGTGGGATCAAGGCTCTTAGTCCTTTCGAGAAAAAGCCTAGTCTAGTCCTAATTATAATGGTAGATCCAATTCTATTCCTTATCCCTCTGCCCTCTTCTTCCTATTCTATATAAGCCGTCCTTTGTGGAGAGTTCTCCTCTTGTATAAGGCATGCGGGCTTAGCCATTCAAATTTCTTGCTTTATGTTTGGCTACCACCTTTCCTCTCTGACCTGATGATATAATCTTTATGTTTGGCTACCACCTTCCTTTTGGATTGCCAAATAGAAAATTTTCTTTGGCCAAGAATTGAAGAGCTAGCAATTGATTTATGGCGTTTGCACATTTCTTTTCTATAGAATTCCATCTCCTAATGCACTCATCACATAGTCATTTTTGACCTCTCAAATTCTTTCTCAATTTCATGAAAAGGCAAACTTTCAATCGGTTCACTTCGTGGACTTGTTTATTCCACTGATTGTGGTCCACAATGAAGTCGCTTCGATTATTCTTCTCAATATTCTTTGATCCTTGGACTTCAATAAGAAAGTCAAAGAATTTTCAGAGATCAATTTATTTATGAATTGGAAAGAAAAGAGAAGTTAAAGAGTATGAAAAAGAGAAGATGAGATAAGCAAGAGAAAGAGGAAGAAAGATAAAAGAGAAGTAAATTCTCATTGGTAATGAATTTTTTTGATGAGATTAAAAAATATATATAAAGATATGAAGATAAACCATTAGCCTTTTAATTTGATAGAAAGAGTATGAAATTACTATCTTCGCCTTATATCTGATTTCTTAGCTTTTCCTTTTTCTCTTTTCAGTTTTCTATTACTATGGGGAGAGAGAAAAGAGGTCTTTGTGTTTACTCATCAAAAGAGAAGAAAGAAAGAGAAAAAGAGTCTAAGAGAGGATAAAAGTGAGAGGTGAAAGGGCAGTAGCCTTTGTAGTCCTTGTTGGTGGCATGAAGGACCAAGGCTTAATGAAAAGGTTGTGTATTTCTTGAATCCTTTATAAAGAGAGTTTATCCATGGGAAAGCTTCCTTCCTTCCTCATTTGCACATGAGAGTCTGTCTCGTATTTTAGGGCATGAAAAGAAGAAGACGAGGAAGAACTCCAAATATGCAAGACGGATAGTAGGCTAGGATAGAGAGAAGTCGAGTGTCACTCTACTTTGTTTTCCTATTTCATAACCTGTCCTAGTTATGGAATCGAAAAAATGGATATCTTTCATAGTAGGCAAGGACGAGTCCATTAGGTTATTCGATTTATTCGAAAAAGCAATGAGAGCTAAGAAAAGATCTTTGATGGAGATAAAAAAAGAACAATCTCAAATAGACCAAGATCGAATTTTGGGTCATTTCTTAGTGAACATGATCTACCATAATTTCTTCGATCCCTAAATTTATGTGTCACTATAAAGGGTTCTTGATAATATTCCATTCCTTGAAAGCCTGTGAATACTAGAGCCAATGAAACGATAGCTACTAAAGCGTAAACCACTTGCTTTTCCTTCCCCACGAGTATAGCATGATGAGCCCAAGTTACAGCTACTTCAGATGAAAGGAGAATAGAGGTATTAAGAAAAGGGATTTCTCGAGGATCTAAAACCTCAATCCCTTTTGGTGGCCAAATACCTCTGATCTTTTCTTAGAGAAATGTACTTCTCATATTCTTATCAACTCCTCGCCTTTCAATCGAGCCTCTCCTTCTCCTTTGATCCTTTCTTTCTTAGTCGAGTTGCTTCACACCCTTCAGGTGATTATGGATTTCAGATTCATCTGGAGTTTTCTTTTAAGGCGACTTTCTTTCTCTTTTAGACTTGGTTGATAGTTGCCTTCGCTTTTTCTCTTCTTTCTCTCTCCTTCTTCATAACTTTTCCACGGGATTCCTCTTTCTCACACACTCTCGCCTATTTCTAACCTCTCCCCATTCTAACATCCCAAACAAGGCCGTATGGAGTATAGCAAAATGGTAAGGCATCGATTTTTGGTACAGGCATGCAAAGGTTTGAATCCTTTTACTCGATTATTCACACCTGATCTGTTCGATCAAGAACGAGCTAACGTGTAAATCCGAGATTCTCTTTGGATTATTTTTTTAATAAAAGAAAAAAAAAGATAAAGAAAAAGGAAAGAAAGCAAAAAGAAAATGGAAATTAATTATATAGTATTTTTATATATTTAAGTGTTTATCTTTTAAAAAAAAGGATAAAAGAAAAGGAAAAGGAAAATTTATAGAAGTAAATTAAGAAGAAGTGATGAAAAAAAGGAAATAGAGAAAAAAAGGTGCTTGTTTTCTTTCCACCGCCCAAACTACACTCTCATCTATTTCCATCAAAATTCTAGAGGTATCTTGAGTATAGTATTAGGAAGAAGAAGAAGAGGGAAGACTGTGGATTAAGGGGAAAGAGATGAAGAAAAACATAAAGAAATAATCAGTCATGACAGATTTTGACACACACTACATACTTATGGTTTTTAATTTGGTTTGATCTATTCAAGAAGAACTAAGTGGTGAGGTTTTAATTTTTGAAAAGCTAATTCATTTTTGAACATTATGTGTGAAGGAAGCTTGAGCCAATTCTATTGTTAATTGGGTGATATTTGACAGAGAAGACAGAGCAGGTGCTTTCCACGTGAAATAAGACACTCTCTAGTTTTTTTAATGTTTCGGTGTGTACACATTGAGTTAGAATCTCTATTTGATATGGTTGGAAAGGTTATTCAATTTTATATAACGGTTATGAAAATGTTGAGAGCCAATTATGATTAGAAATGTGTTAAATTATAGGGAGAAGTTGAAGGGTTGCAGAGTGCACGATTTTAGAGTGGTTCTGTTTCGAGGTGTATCTGAGATTATCGACTAGAAATTTGGTTTATATGTATTTAGGTACATTATAGAGGATATCAAAATGAAGATTTTGACATAAAGAACACTCATTTTGGTTAACTATTGAGGAAGTTACGGTCATTTGAAGTTTATACTAAAAATCTAAAAAATGAAGAGTGTTATGTGGAATAGGGTTTTATTTCTTAAACTTTGAATTCGTGAGCATCATCTTTAGTGTGACATATTAAATCTATCTTTAGAAAACCAGAATATCTAGGTTCTAATACTCAGTTTGGTTGTTGACAGGCCGAGAAGAATGAAACCGAGCTTATAGACTAAGGATCTAGCTCAAAACAGTGAGTGACAAAACCAGTTTTGAAAATATTTTCCATAACTATTATTTATAATTGAATTCCATGACTATTTTCAAGTATAAATTTTGACATTAGATTACTTAAACAAGTTTATGCTGACACGTGAATATTGAATTTTTGGAAAGTATTTGAACCATAATGTTTCAAGCAATGCATGAATTAGCAAGTTTTTTTTAAGAACTACAGTTTTTCACGAATGAGATGAGTAAATTTTGTACTTTATGGAAGATAAAGTTAAGTAGGCATGTTTTAATATTTTTAGATGATTTATGAAATTTACAATAACTACATAACTAAGATCTTGAGTCTGAGGCTAGAGGATATCGTGTACACACGGATTATTTTTCGTTTTTGACGTTAAATATACTCTATTGTAATGAAGCTGTGTGAGTGCTGAGCGAGCTCCACTACGACAAAGACGATGGAAGTGCTAGGCAGGCCCTACTACATCGTAGAGTTAATAAAACGTTGGTTGTACTATATGTGGCCAATACAATTTAATGATGTCATGTTAGTTGTAAATGCCTTGCTAGCTTTTATAAATATACATTTTGAATATTTGAAGAAGTTGTTCTCTTAAAGTATTTATGGTTAACTCTTTGCTTACATATTTATTTATTTCATGCTGATTTATCAAATACTCAAATTTGTCAAATAGTAGTTTTATAACCAGCCACACACAAGGCTTATTAGCTTACCTTTGAAATGTTTTCTCACTTCTCAGGTAGAGGTTGAGCTCCCGATGCCTGAAACTCTACTATAGTCTGCTACTAGTTTCACACTTACTTCTAGTACGTGAGCGGAGTTGTATATTGTGTCTGTATAGCTGTATATATGTCTGAAGTTGTCAAACTTTAAGTTAGGCATACACATTAGTTTACTTTGTACATTTCTATGTTCCTTTTATAAATATTTTATCCAGGTAAATGTTTCAAAGTGGGTGAGTTAGAGTATTGATACTCGTGTGTACTTGTAAGTCTATTACTGTTCCGTTGTGTTTTGTGCATAGATAGCATTTCATATATGAAAATAGTCAGCCTACTAGGTCTAATAGTTTAGCAAGGTCAACGGGTATCGTTAGAGGATAGCAATGTCAGTTGACTTCACGCAGGCTAAGCTAGCAGATAGTTCGAGAGAGGGCGTGAAATGACGACTACAGGGGAAGTGGTGTTGTCCTTGAGCCCAGCTTGTAGCAAGCCAAAAGTGTAGCTTTCACCAGATGAAGAAAGTTAAAATTCCATAAATAAGTCTAAGAAGATCAGAGAAAATATGGACAGTCCTTTGGACTCCGGACAGCTCAAAGAATATTGACCTATCAATCATCAATAGAGAGAAAGGCCCGACGGTTTCTTCCCTTTGCTCCGTATTAGTCATAAGTCTTTCGATCTTCGGGGCTCGTACTCTGAGGACTTCAACCCACACTCCTGAAATGCTCACCGATACGTTTTCCCAAGGTATAGATCAGGAAGTGAGCTCGTTGAAGGGAAAACATTGGTGCAACCAAAAACGGTCCAAAAGATGGCCAATGCTTCCAACGAGCGGCGAACACTCGTCTGGTGTTAGAAACCACTGGAAATGAACTTGTAGCAAAGGAAATGGGCTAAGCTCGAGGACTTCCAGTGTTCATCCCAAGAAAATGAGAGCGAGAATGCCCCGGACTTAGTTTTCTCGTCCTGGGGTAAAAAGCAACCCTCCGACGGTTTCTTCCCTTTGCTCCGTATTGGTCATAAGTCTTTTCATCTTTCGGGCTCGTACCTCGAGGACTTCAACCCACTCCTGGCGTGCTCCTCGATACATTTTCATAAGGTATAGGTCGGGAAGCGAGCTCGTTGGAGGGAGAACTGTGGTGCGACCCAAAACGGTCCAAAAGATGACTAATGCTTCCAACGAGCGGCAAACGCTCGTTCGGTGTCAGAAACCACGGGAAATGCATTTACAGCGAAGGAAACGGGTTGAGCTCGAGGGCTTCTGGTGTTCGTCACAAGAAAACGCGAGCGAGAATGCCACAGACTCAGGCTTCTCGTCCTGGGGTAAAAAGTGATCCCCCGATGGTTTCTTCCCTTTTCTCCGTATTGGTCATAAGTCTTTCGATCATCGGAGCTCGTACTATGAGGAATTCAACCCACACTCCTGCCATGCTCTCTGACACGTTTTCTCAAGGTATAGGTCAGGAAGCGAGCTCGTTAGAGAGAAAACTGTGGTGCGACCTAAAACGGTTCAAAAGATGGCCAATGCTTCCAACGAGCGACGAGCGCACGTTCGGTGTCAAAATCCATTGGAAATGCACTTCCAGTGATGGAAACGAGCTGAGGTCGAGGACTTCAGGTGTTCATCCCAAGAAAATGCGAGCGAGAAAGCCCCGGACTCAGTTTTCTCGTCCTGGGTAAAAAGTGGTCCCCCGACAGTTTCTTCCCTTTGCTCCGTATTGGTCATAAGTCTTTTGATCTTCAGGGCTCTTACTCCGAGGACTTCAACCCACACTCCCGGCATGCTCTCTGATGCGTTTTCCCAAAGTATAGGTCGAGAAGAGAGGTCGTTGGAGGGAGAAAATTGGTGCGATCGAAAACGGTCCAAAAGATGGTCAATGCTTCCAACGAGTGGCGAACACTCGTCCGTTGTCAGAAATCACTGGAAATACACTTGCAGAGAAGGAAATGGGCTGAGCTCGAGGACTTTTGGTGTTCGTCCCAAGAAAACTTTAGCGAGAATGCCCCAGACTCAGTTTTCTCGTCCTGAGGTAAAAAGCGGTCCCCCGACGGTTTCTTCCCTTTGCTCCATATTGGTCATAAGTCTTTCAATCTTTGGGGCTCGTATTCTGAGGACTTTAACCCACACTCCTGGCATGCTCCTTGATGCGTTTTCCCAAGGTATAGGTCGGGAAGCGAGCTCGTTGGAGAGAGAACTGTGGTGCGACCCAAAACGTTCCAAAAGATGGCCAATGCTTCTAACGAGTGGCGAACGTTGGTCCGGTGTGAGAAACCACGGAAAATGCACTTGCAGTGAAGCAAACGGGCTGAGGTCAAGGACTTCCGATGTTCGCCCCAAGAAAACGCGAGCGAGAATGCCCCAAACTCAGTTTTCTCATCCTCGGGTAAAAAGCAGGCCCTCGATGGTTTCTTCCTTTGCTCCGTATTGGTCATAAGTTTTTCGATCTTCGAGGCTCATACTCTGAGGACTTTAACCCACACTCCTGGCATGCTCCCTGATGCGTTTTCCCAAGGTATAGGTCGGGAAGCGAGCTCGTTGGAGGGAGAACTGTGTTGTGACCCAAAATGGTCCAAAAGATGGCCAATGCTTCCAACGAGTGGCGAACGCTCGTTTGGTGTCAGAAACCACTGGAAATACACTTGGTGAGAAGGAAATGGGCTGAGCTCGAGGACTTCCGGTGCTCGTCCCAAGAAAACGCGAGCGAGAATGCCCCAGACTCAGTTTTCTCGTCCTAGGGTAAAAAATGGTCCCCCGATTTCTTTCGGTCACTCCGTATTGGTCATAAGGCTTTCGATCTTTGGGGTTAGTACTCCGAGGACTTTGACCCACACTCCTGGCATGCTTCTTGACACGTTTTCCCAAGGTATAGGTTGAAAAGCGAGCTCGTTGGAGGGAGAAGTGTGGTGCGACCCGAAACGGTCCAAAAGATGGCCAATGCTTCCAACGAGTAGCGAACGCTTGTCTGGTGTCACAAAAAACTGGAAACGTACTTGCAGCGAAGGAAACGGGCTGAGTTCAAGGACTTCCAATGTTCGTCCCAAGAAAACACGAGCGAGAATGCCCCGGACTCAGTTTTCTCGTTCTGGGGTAAAAAGCGGTACGGTCCCCCGACGGTTTCTTCCCTTTGCTTCGTATTGGTCATAAGTCTTTCGATCTTTGGGGCTCTACGCCAAGGACTTCAACCCACACTCTTGGCATGCTCCTTGACACGTTTTCCCAAGGTATAGGTTGGAAAGGGAGCTCGTTGGAGGGAGAACTATGGTGCGACCCAAAACGGTCCAAAAGATGGCCATTGCTTCCAACGAGCGGCAAACACTCGTACGGTGTCAGAAACCACTGAAAATGCTCTTGCAGCGAAGGAAAGGGGCTGAGCTTGAGGACTTCCAGTGTTCTTCCCAAGAAAACGATAGAGAGAATTCCCCGGCCTCAGTTTTCTCGTCTTGGGATAAAAAGCAGTCCCCCGACGGTTTCTTCTCTTTACTCCGTATTGGTCAGAAGTCTTTCGATCTTTGGGGCTCGTATGCCGAGGACTTTGACCCACATTTCTGGCTTACTGCCTGACATGATTTCCCAAGGTATAGGTCGAGAACCGAGCTCGTTGGAGGGAGAACTGTGGTGCGACCCAAAACGGTCTAAAAGATGGCCAATGCTTCCAACGAGTGGTGAACGCTCGTCCAGTGTCAGAAACCAATGGAAATGCACTTAAAGCGAAATAAACGGGCTGAGCTCGAGGACTTCCGGTGGTCGTCCCTAGAAAACACGAGTGAGAATGCCCGAGACTCAGTTTTCTCGTCCTAGGTAAAAACATTCCTCCGACGGTTTCTTCCCTTTGCTCCGTATTGGTCATAAGTAGTTCGATCTTTGACGCTCGTACTCTGAGAACTTCAACCCACACTCCTAGCATGCTCCCTGACATGTTTTCCCAAGGTATAGATCGGGAAGCGAGCTCATTGGAGGAAGAACTGTGGTGCGACCAAAAACAGTCCAAAAGATGGCCAATGCTTCCAACGAGTGACGAACGCTCGTCCGGTGTCAGAAACCTCTTGAAATGAACCTGCAGTGAAGGAAACAGCTGAGCTCAAGGACTTCTGGTGTTTGTTCCCAGAAAACGCGAGTGAGAGTGCCCTGGACTCAGTTTTCTCGTCCTGGGTAAAAACATTCCCCGGACGGTTTCTTCCCTTTGCTCCGTATTGGTCATAAGTCCTTCGATCTTTAGGGCTCGTACTCCGAGGACTTCAACGCACACTCCTGGCATGCTACTTGACAAGTTTTCCCAAGATATAGGTTGGGAAGCGAGCTCGTTGGAGGAAGAACTGTGGTGCGACCCAAAACGGGTCAAAAGATGGCCAATGCTTCCAACGAGTGGCGAACGCTCGTCCGGTGTTCAGACACTAAAAATGCACTTGTAGAGATGGAAATGGGCTGAGCTCGAGGACATCTGGTGTTCTTCTCAAGAAAACGCTAGCGAGAATGCCCCAAACTCAATTTTCTCGTCCTGGGGTAAAAGGCGATCCCCCGACGGTATCTTCCGGTTGCTTCGTATTGGTCATAAGTCTTTCGATCTTCGAGGATAGTACTTCGAGGACTTTGACCCACACTCCTGGCATGCTTCCTTGCACGTTTTCCCAAGGTATAGGTTGAAAAGCGAGCTCGTTGGAGTGAGATCTGTGGTACGACCCGAGACGGTCTAAAAGACTGCCAATGATTTCAACGAGTGGCGAACGCTCGTCCGATGTCACAAACAACTGGAAATGAACTTGTAGTGAAGGAAACAAGCTGAGCTCGAGGACTTCCGGTGTTCATCCTAAGAAAATGCGAGCGAGAATGCCTCAGACTCAGTTTTCTCGTCCTGAGGTAAAAAGCGGTCCCCCGACGGTTTCGAGCGTGTTAAGTCCTCGAAGTACGAGCCCCGATGATCAAAAGACTTATGACTAATACGGAGCAAAAGTTAGAAACAGTTAGGGGATAACTTTTTACCCTACGACGAGAAAACTGAGTCCGAGGAATTTTCGCTCGCGTTTCCTGAGACGAACACCAGAAATCCTCGAGTTCAGCCTGTTTTCTTTCCTGCAAGTGCACTTCGAGCGGTTTCTGACACCAGACTTGCGTTTGCCACTCGTTGGAAGCATTGGCCATCTTTTGGACCGTTTTGGGTCGTACCACAGTTCTCCCTCCAACGAGCTCGCTTCCCGACCTATACCTTGGGAAAATGTGTTAAGGAGCATGCCAGGTGTGTAGGTTGAAGTCCTCGGAGTACGAGTCTCGAAAATCGAAAGACTTATGACCAATACAGAGAAAAGGGAAGAAACCGTAGGGAGACCGCTTTTTACCCAGGACATAAAAACTGAGTGCATTCTCGCTCGCGTTTTTTTTGGGACGAACACCGGAAGTCCTCGAGCTCAGCCTGTTTCATTCGCTGCAATTGCATTTCCAGTGGTTTCTGATACCAGACGAGGGTTCGCCACTCGTTGGAAGCATTGGCCATCTTTTGGACCGTTTTGGGTCGCACAACAGTTCTCCCTCGAACGTGCTCGCTTCCCGACCTATACCTTGGGAAAACATGTCAAGGAGCATGCCAGAAGTGTGGGTTGAAGTCCTCGGAGACGAGCCCCGAAGATCGAAAGACTTATGACCTATACGGAGCAAAGGGAAGAAACCGTTGGGGGACCGCTTTTTACCTCATGACGAGGAAATTGAGTCTGGGGCATTCCCGCTTGCGTTTTCTCAGGACGAACAACGAAAGTCCTTGAGCATAGCCCATTGCTTTACTATAAGTGCATTTCCAATGGTTTCTGACACCGGACGAGCGTTCGCCACTCGTTGGAAGCATTGGCCATCTTTTGGACCGTTTTGGATCGCACCACAGTTTTCCCTCCAACGAGCTCTCTTCCTGACCTATACCTTGGGAGAACATGTCAGGGAGCATGCCAGGAGTGTGGATTCAAGTCCTCGGAGTACAAGCCTCGTAGATCGAAGAGACCAATACGAAGCAAAGGAAAGAAACCGTCGGGGGACCGCTTTTTACCCCAGGATGAGAAAATTGAGCCAGGGCATTCTCGCTCGCGTTTTCTTAGCACGAACACCGGAAGTCATCGAGCTGAGCCCGTTTCCTTCGCTGCAACTGCATTTCCTTTGGTTTCTGACACCAGACGAGCGTTCGCCACTCGTTTGAAGCTTTGGCCATCTTTTGGACCGTTTTGGGCCACACCACAGTTCTCCCTCCAACGAGCTCGATTCTCGACTTATACGTTGGAAAAACGTCCTAGGGAGCATGCCAAGAGTGTGGGTTGAAGTCTTCGTAGTATGAGCCTCGGAGATCGAAAGACTTATGACCAATACGGAGCAAAGAAAAGAAACCGTCGGGGGACCGCTTTTTACCCTCGGACAAGAAAATTTAGTCTGGGGAAATCTCGCTAGCATTTCTTGGGACGAACGCTGGAAGTCCTCAAGCTCAACCTGTTTCCTTTGCTACAAGTGCATTTCCAGTGGTTTTTGACACCGGACGAGCGTTCGTCACTAGTTGGAAGAATTGGCCATCTTTTCGACCGTTTTGGGTCGCACCACAGTTCTCTCTCCAACGAGCTCGCTTCCCATCCTATACCTTGGGAAAATGTGTCAGAGAGCATACCAGGAGTGTGGGTTGAACTCGTCGGGGTACGAGCCCCGAAGATCGAAGGACTTATGACCAACACGGAGAAAATGGAAGAAACCGTCGGGCGACTGCTTTTTACCCCATGACGAGAAAACTGAGTCTGGGGCATTCTCGCTTGCGTTTTCTCGAGACGAACAAGGGAAGTCCTCGAGCACAACCCGTTTCCTTAATGCAAGTGCATTTCCTGTGGTTTCAGACACCAGACGAGCGTTCGCCAGTCGTTGGAAGCATTGGTGATCTTTTAGATCGTTTTGGGTCGCACCACAGTTCTCCCTCCAACGAGCTCGCTTCCCGACCTATACCTTGGGAAAACGTCCCAGGTAGCTTGCCAAAAGTGTGGGTTGATGTCATCTAGTACGAGACCGAAGATCGAAAGACTTATGACCAATACGGAGCAAAGGGAAGAAACCGTCGGAAGACCACTTTTTGCCCTAGGACGAGAAAACTGAGTCCAGACATTCTCGCTCGCATTTTCTTGAGACGAACACCGGAAGTCCTCGAGGTCAACTTGTTTCCTTCGAGGAAAGTGCATTTCCTGTGGTTTCTGACACCGGATGAGCCTTCGCTAGTCGTTGGAAGCATTGGTGATCTTTTGGATCGTTTTGGGTCGCACCACAGTTCTCCCTCCAACGAACTCGCTTCCTGACCTATACCTTGGGAAACCGTCCTAGAGAGCTTGCCAAAAGTGTGGGTTGATGTCATCTAGTACGAGCCCGAAGATCGAAAGACCTATGACCAATACGGAGCAAAGGGAAGAAACTATCGGGAGACCGCTTTTTACCCAGGATGAGAAAACTGAGTCTGGGGCATTCTCGCTCGCGTTTTGTTGGGACAAACACCAGAATTCCTCGAGCTCAGCTCATTTCCTTTGATGCAAGTGCATTTCTAGTGGTTTCTGACACCGGACGAGCGTTCGCCACTCGTTGGAAGCATTGGCCATCTTTTGGACCGTTTTGGGTCGCACCACTTTTCTTCCTCCAACGAGCTCGCTTCCCGACCTATACCTTAAGCAAACGTGTTAGGGAGCATGCCAGGAGTGTGGGTTGAAGTCCTTAGAGTACGAGCCTCGAAGATCGAAAGAGACCAATACGAAGCAGAGGAAAGAAACCGTCGGGAGACTGCTTTTTACCCCAGGACGAGAAAATTGAGCCAGAGCATTCTCACTCGCGTTTTCATGGCACGAACACCGGAAGTCGTCGAGCTGAGCCCGTTTCCTTTGTTGCAAGTGCATTTCCTGGTGTTTTTGACACCAGACCAGCGTTCCCCACTCGTTGGAAGCATTGGTGATCTTTTGGACCGTTTTGGGTCGCACCACAGTTCTCCCTCCAACGAGCTTGCTTTCCGACCTATACCTAGGAAAAACGTCCCAGGGAGCATGCCAAATGTGTGGGTTGAAGTCCTCGAAGTACGAGCCCTAAAGATCGAAACACTTCTGACCAATACGGAGCGAAGAAAAGAAACCGTCGGAGGACCGCTTTTTACCTCCGAACAAGAAAATTTAGTCTGGGGCATTCTCGCTAGCATTTCGTGGGACGAACAATGAATGTCCTCGAGTTCAACCCGTTTCCTTCGCTGCAAGTGCATTTTCAGTGGTTTCTGACACCGGATGAGCGTTCGTTACTAGATGGAAGAATTGGCCATCTTTTCGACCGTTTAGGGTCGCACCACAGTTCTCCCTCCAACGATCTCGCTTCCCGTCGTATACATTGGGAAAACGTGTCAGGGAGCATGCCAGGAGTGTGGGTTGAAGTCTTCAGAGTACGAGCCCCGAAGATCAAAGGATTTATGACCAACACGGAGCAAAGGGGAGAAACCGTCGGGGGACCGCTTTTTACCCCATGATGAGAAAACTGAGTCTGGGGCATTCCCGTTTGAGTTTTCTCGAGAGAAACAATGGAAGTCCTCGAGCATAGCCCGTTTTCTTCGCTGTAAGTGCATTTTCAGTGGTTTCTGACACCGGACGTGCGTTCGCCACTCGTTGGACGCATTGGCCATCTTTTGGACAGTTTTTGGTCGCAGCACAATTCTCCCTCCAACGAGCTCGCTTCCCGACCTATACCTTGGGAAAACGTCCCAGGAAGGATGCCAAAAGTGTGGGTTGAAGTCCATGAAGTACGAGCCCCAAAGATCGAAAGACTTATGACAAATACGAAACCATGGGAAGAAACCATCGGGAGACCGCTTTTTACCCTAGGACGAGAAAACTGAGTTTAGGACATTCTCACTCGCATTTTCTTGGGTCGAACACCGAAAGTCCTCGAGCTGAGTCCTTTTCCTTTGCTGCAGTGCATTTTTAGTGGTTACTGACACCGGACGAGCGTTCGCCACTAGTTTGAAGCTCTGGCGATCTTTGGACCGTTTTGGATCGCACCACAGTTCTCCCTCGAACGAGCTCGCTTTCCGACCTATACTTTGGGAACATGTGACAGGGAGCATTCCAGGAGTGTGGGTTCAAGTCCTCGGAGTACAAGCCCTAAAGACGAAAGACATATGACCAATACGAAGCAAAGAGAAACCGTCCGGGGACCGCTTTTTACCCCAGGACGAGAAAATTGACTCTGAGGCATTCTCGCTCACGTTTTCTTGGGATAAACACTGGAAGTCCTTGATCTCAGCCCATTTCCTTCACTACAATTTCATTTCCAGTGGTTTCTGAAATCAGACGAGCGTTTTCCACTTGTTGGAAGCATTGGACATCTTTTGGATAGTTTTGGGTCGCACCACAGTTCTCCCTCCAACGATCTCGCTTCTTGATCTATACATTTGGAAAACGTCTCAGGGAGCATGCCTAAAGTGTAGGTTGAAGTCCTCAGACTATGAGCCCCAAAAATCGAAAGACTTATGACCAATATGGAGCAAAGGGAAGAAACCGTCGGGGGATCACTTTTTACCCCAGGACGAGAAAATTGAGTCAGGGGAATTCTCGCTCGCGTTTTCTTGGCACAAACACTAGAAGTCCTCGAGTTCAGCCCATTTCCTTCACTTTAAGTGCATTTCCTGTTGTTTCTGACGCCGGACGAGCGTTCGCCACTCGTTGGAAGCATTGGCCATCTTTTGGACCATTTTGGGTCGCACCACCTTTCTTCCTCCAACAAGCTCGCTTCCCATCCTATACCTTGGTAAAACGTGTTAAGGAGCATGCCAGGATTGTGGGTTGAAGTCCTCAGAGTACGAGCCTCGAAGATCGAAAGACTTATGACCAATACGGAGCAAAGGAAAGAAACCGTCGGGAGACCGCTTTTTACCCCCGCACCAGAAAATTTAGTCTGGGGCATTTCTTGGGACGAACACTGGAAGTCCTCGAGCTAAACCCGTTTCCTTCGCTGCAAGTGCATTTCCAGTGGTTTCTGAGACCAGACGAGTGTTCGTCACTAGTTGGAAGAACTGGCCACTTTTCGACCGTTTTGGGTCGCACTACAGTTGTCCCTCCAACGAGCTCGCTTCCCGTCCTATACCTTGGGAAAACGTGTTAGGGAGCATGCCAAGAGTATGGGTTGAAGTCCTCGGATTACGAGCCCCAAATATCGAAGGACTTGTAACCAACACTGAGCAAAGAGAAGAAACCGTCAGGGGACTACTTTTTACCCCATGACGAGAAACTGAGTCTGGGGCATTCCCGCTTGCGTTTTCTTGTGACGAACAATGGAAGTCCTTGAGCATAGCCCATTTCCTACGCTGTAAGTGCATTTCAATTGGTTTCTGACACCGGACGAGCGTTCGACGCTCGGTTGAAGCATTGGCTATCTTTTGGACCGTTTTTGCTCGCAACACAGTTCTCCCTCCAAGAGCTCGCTTCCCGACCTATACCTTGGGAAAATGTCCCAGGGAGCATGCCAAAAGTGTGGGTTGAAGTCCTCGAAGTACGAGCCCAAAGATCGAAAGACTTATGACCAATACGGAGCCAAGGGAAGAAACCGTCGGGAGACCGCTTTTTACCCCAGAACGAGAAAACTGAGTTTAGGGCATTCTCGCTCACGTTTTTCTTGGGTCGAACACTAGAAGTCCTCGAGCTGAGCTTGTTTCCTTCGCTGCAGTGTATTTTAAATGGTTACTGACACCGGACGAGCGTTCGCCACTCGTTTGAAGCATTGGCCATCTTTTGGACCGTTTTGGGTCGCACCATAGTTCTCCCTCCAACGAGCTTGCTTCCCGACCTATACCTTTTGAAAACGTCCCAGGGAGCATGGCAAAAGTGTGGGTTGAAGTCCTCGAAGTACGAGCCTCGAAGATCCAAAGACTTATGACCAATACGGAGCCAAGGGAAGAAACCGTCGGGAGACCGCTTTTTACCCCAGGACGAGAAAATTGAGTTTGGGCCATTCTCGCTCGCGTTTTCTTGGGTCAAACACTGGAAGTCCTCGAGCTCAGCCCGTTTCCTTCGATGCAAGTGTATTTTCAGTGGTTTCTGACACCTGACGAGCGTTCGGGACTCGTTTGAAGCATTGGCCATCTTTTGGACCGTTTTGGGTCGCACCACAGTTCTCCCTCCAACGAGCTCGCTTTCCGACTTATACCTTGGGAAAACGTGCCAGGGTGCATGCCAAGAGTGTGGATTGAAGTCCTCAAAGTACGAGCCCTGAAGATTGAAAGACTTATGACCAATACGAAGCAAAGGGAAGAAACCGTCGGGGGATCGCTTTTTACCCCAGGACGGGAAAACTGAGTGCAGGACATTCTCGCTCGCATTTTCTTTGGGACAACACCAGAAGTCCTTGAGCTTAGCCTGTTTCCTTTGATGCAACTGTATTTCCAGTAGTTTCTGATACCGGGCGAGCGTTCGCCACTCGTTGAAAGCATTGGCCATCTTTTGGACTGTTTTGGATCTCACCACAGTTCTCCCTCTAACGAGCTCGCTTCCCGACCTATACCTTGGGAAAACATGCCAGAGAGCATGCAAGGAATGTGGGTTAAAGTCCTCGGAGTGCTAACGTCGAAGAACGAAAGATTTATGACCAATACGGAGAAAAGGGAAGAAACCGTTCAAGGACCGCTTTTTACCCCAAGACGAGAAAACTGAGTCTCGGGCATTCTCGCTCGTGTTTTCTTAGGACAAAAACTGGAAGTCCTCGAGCTCAGCCCGTTTCCTTCACTGCAAGTGCATTTCAAGTGGTTTCTGACACCGGACGAGCGTTCGCCACTCGTTGGAAGCATTGGCCATCTTTTGGACCGTTATCAGTCGCACCACATCTCTCCCTCCAACAAGCTCGCTTCCCGACCTATACCTTGGGAAAACGTGCTAGGGAGTATGCCGGGAGTGTGGATTGAAGTCCTCGAAGTACGAGCCCTGAAGATCGAAAGACTTATGACCATTACGAAGCAATGGAAAGAAACCGTTGGGAGACCGCTTTTACCCTTGGACGAGAAAAGGGAGTTCGGGGCATTCTCGCTCGAGTTTTCTTGAGATGAACACCGGAAGTCCTCGAGCTTAGCCCGTTTCTTTTGATGCAAGCGCATTTCCTGTGGTTTCTAACACCGGATGAGCGTTTGCCACTCGTTGGAAGCATTGGTTATATTTTCTATCGTTTTGGGTCGCACCACAGTTCTCCCTCCAACAAGCTTGCTTCCTGACCTATACCTTAGGAAAACGTCCCAGGGAGCATCTCAAAAGTGTGAGTTGAAGTCCTCTAGTACGAGCCCCAAAGATCGAAAGACTTATGACCAATACGGAGCAAAGGGAAGAAACCGTCGGGAGAGCGCTTTTTACCCCAAGACGAGAAAACTGAGTCCAGGGCATTCTCGCTCGCATTTTCTTGGGACGAACACCAGAAGTCCTCGAGGTCAACTTTTTTCCTTCGATGCAAGTGCATTTCCAGTGGTTTCTGACATCGGACGTGCATTCGCCACTCGTTGGAAGTATTGGCCATTTTTTGGGCCGTTTTGGGTCGCACCACACTTCTCCCTCCAACGAGCTCGCTTCCCGTCCTATTCTTTGGGAAAACGTTTCAGGGAGCATGCCAGAAGTGTGGGTTGAATTCCTTGGAGTACGAGCCCTGAAGATCGAAGGACTTATGACCAACACGGTGCAAAGAGAAGAAACCGTTGGGGGACCGCTTTCTATCCCAGGATGAGAAAATCGAGTCCGGTGTATTCTCCCTCCGGTGTTCTTGGGACGAACATTGGAAGTCCTCGAGCTCAGCCTATTTCCTTCGCTGCAAGCGCATTTCCAGTGGTTTCTGACACCAGACGAGGGTTCGCCACTCGTTGGAAGCATTGGCCATCTTTTGGACCGTTTTGAGTCGCACCACAGTTCTCACTCCCACGAGCTCTCTTCCCAACCTATACCTTTAGAAAACATGCCAGGAGTGTGGGTTGAAGTCCTTGGTGTACGAGCCTCGAAGATCGAAGGACTTATGACCAATACGGAGAAAAGGGAAGAAACTGTCGGAGGACCGCTTTTCACCCCCGGACGAGAAAATTTAGTCCGGGGCATTCTTACTCGCATTTTCTTAGGACGAACATCGAAAGTCCTTGAGCTCAACCCATTTCATTCGCTGCAAGTGCATTTTCAGTGGTTTCTGACACCGGACGAGTGTTCGCCACTCGTTGGAAGAATTGGCCATCTATTCTACCGTTTTGTGTCGCACCACAGTTCTCTCTCCAACAAGCTCGCTTCCCGACCTATACCTTTGGAAAGCGTGTCAGGGAGCATGCTAGGAGTGTGGGTTGAAGTCCTCAGAGTATGAGCCTCGAAGATCGAAATATTTATGACCAATACGTAGTAAAGGGAAGAAACCGTCGGGGGATCGCTTTTTACCCCCAGATGAGAAAATTTAGTCCGAGGCATTCTCGCTCGCATTTTTTGGGACGAACATTGAAATTCCTCGAGCTCAACCCGTTTCCGTCGCTGCAAGTCCTCGAGCTCAACCCGGACGAGCGTTCGTCACTGGTCGGAAGCATTGACCATCTTTTCGTCTGTTTTTGATCGCACAACAGTTCTCTCTCCAACGAGCTCGCTTCCCGACCTATACCTTGGGAAAATGTGTCAGAAAGCATGCCAGGAGTGTGGGTTAAAGTGCTCGGAGTACGAGCCCCAAATATCGAAGGACTTATGACCAATACGGAGGAAAGGGAAGAAACCGTGAGGGTTCCGCTTTTTAACCCAGGACGAGAAAACTGAGTCTGAGGCATTCTCTCTCTCTTTTTCTAGGGACAAATATCAGAAATTCTCGACCTCAGCCCATTTCTTTCGCTGCAAGTGCATTTTCAGTTGTTTCTGACACCGAACAAGCGTTCGCCACTCGTTGGAAGCATTGGCCATCTCTTTTACCGTTTTGGGTCGCACCACAGTTCTCACTCAAATGAGAACGCTTCCCGACCTATACCTCCGAAAAACGTGTCAGAGGGCATGCCAGAAGTGTGGGTTAAAGTCCTTAGAGTACTAGCCCCGAAGATCGAAAGACTTATGACCAATACGGAGGAAAGGGAAGAAACCGTCAGGGGACCGCTTTTTACCACCGGACGAGAAAACTGAGTCCGCGGCATTCTTGCTCGTGTTTTCTAGGGACAAACACCGGAAACCGTCGAAGGACCGCTTGTTACCGCAAGGCGAGATAATTGAGTCTGGGGCATTCTCACTCGTGGGTTCTTGGGACAAACACCGAAAGTCCTCGAGCTCTGCCCATTTCCTTCGCTGCAAGTGCATTTCCAGTGGTTACTTACACCGGATGAGCGTTAGCCACTCGTTGGAAGCATTGACCATCTTTTAGATTATTTTAGATCGCACCACAGTTCTCCCTCCAACGAGCTCGCTTTCCGACCTATACCTTGGGAAAACGTGCCAGGGAGGATGCTAAGAGTGTGGGTTCAAGTCGTCGGAGTACGAGCCCCGAAGATCAAAAGACTTGTGACCAATACGTAGCAAAGGGAAGAAACCGTCGGGGGACTGCCTTTTACCTCAGAGTAGGAGCCCCGAAGATCAAAAGACTTATGACCAATACGTAGCAAAGAGAAGAAACCGTCGAGGGACCGCTTGTTACCGCAATGCGAGAAAATTGAGCCTGAGGCATTCTCGCTCACGATTTCTTGGGCCGAACACCGAAAGTCCTCGAGCTCAGCCTATTTTCTTCCCTGCAAGTGCATTTCCAGTGGTTTCTGACATTGGACGTGCGTTTGCCACTCGTTGGAAGAATTGGCCATCTTTTCGAACGTTTTTGGGTCGCACCACAGTTCTCCCTCCAACGAGCTCGCTTCTTGACCTATACCTTGGAAAAATATGTCAAAGAGCATGATAGGAGTTAGGTTGAAGTCCTCGGAGTAGGAGCCCCGAAGACAGAAGGACTTCTGACCAGTACGGGGCAAATGGAAGAAACCGTTGGGGGATTGCTTTTCACCCAGGACGAGAAAACTGAGTCGGGGGCATTCTCGCTCGCGTTTTCCTAAGATGAACACCGGAAGTCCTCGAGCTCAGCCATTTCCTTCGCTGCAAGTGCATTTCTAGTGGTTTCTGACACCGGACGAGCGTTCGTCACACGTTGGAAGAATGACCATCTTTTCTACCGTTTTGGGTCGCACCATAGTTCTCCCTCCAACGAGCTCGCTTGCCGACCTATACCTTGGGAAAACATGTCAGAGAACATGCCAGAAGTGTGGGTTCAATTCCTCGGAGTACGAGCCCCGAAGATCGAAAGACTTATGATCAATACGGAGCAAAAAGAAGAAACCGTCGGGAGACCGCTTTTTACCCAGGATGAGAAAACTGAGTCCGGGGCGTTCTCGCTCTCGTTTTCTTGGGACGAACAGCAGAAGTCCTTGAGCTCAGCCTGTTTCCTTCGCTGCAAGTGCATTTCCAGTGGTTTCTAACACCAGACGAGTGTTCGCCACTCGTTGGAAGCATTGGCCATCTTTTGGACCATTTTGGGTCGCACCACAGTTCTCTCTCCAACGAGCTCGCTTCTCGACCTATACCTTGTGAAGACGTGTCAGGGAGCATGCCAGGAGTGTGGGTTCAAGTCCTCGAAACCTTTCCATATGGAAGTATCGATCCCCTAACAAAAATAAGAAAAGCCTGGGAGGACGAAAATGATAGAGATATAAAGCAATATAGCTTGTTCAAAAAGTGCATCTTGCATCACATACTAGATATCTCATACTTACTTTCGAAAGAGTCTCGGATAGAGCATATCGAAGACACTTGTCCCTGACCTATTTTATCTTAGAAAGTGATATCATAAAAAACGCACATTTGGGATATGTGTTTTATTACCGCTTGACATACTTCTAGGCTTAAGGGAAAGCATCCTAGTGTTGTTAGGGGGTTCCAAACCTTGTTTTTATCTATGAAACCTAAAAAATACTCTTTATTCAATAATCTTTGAGCCTCTCGTTCTTGATAAGAACTGAGATAACTCAATTCTATCATAAATTAATGATTCCCGAATGAGATCTGACTTTGAGCCTAGGCAAGGAAGAAGAGAAAAGGATCGATGTTGTTGGGAGAAAACCTATGAATTTCTACACGAATCAAGATCGAGAAAAGGAAGTTTTCTGACTCAAACATATGGTTGAACCTCGCTAAAAAAAATATGGAGGTACTTATGGCGAAAGGGGCCGATCAGGTCTTTCACATGACAATAAAGTGATAGATGGAACTGCCATTAAAGGACCAATTAGCAGATTAATAGTTCGGAATGGCTCGACCTATCCTGGATCAACTAAATACTGTGGGTTTCGCCAACAACCATTGAATTAGGCATTTTTTTTATGTTTTCACAGTCCCTTTTAACTAGTCCAAGATGCTGAAAAAGTCAGTTTGATTTTGTAAAGTTGAGGTAGACACAGTAGATAAAATGAGGCCAGTCCATTGGGTATGTGTCAAGTTCATATTTGCGAGAAGAAATTCATCAAAGAAGCCTCGTATCACTCCATATAATGTCTTTTTCAGGAGAGAGATTTGACGAGGTGACCAATGAATTAGTAGGTATGAGAGGATGAATCTCAGATCCACAAGAACAAATGATTGATTTACCCATAACTGAATATAGAATTTCTTGCTATAGAGTGCAGAAAGGAGCGAAAGCAGTACGACTGTTAGGAGAGGAGCGAAAGCAACTTGACCTATAGGGAAAGGAGTTATGGATATTGATCTACCAACATCGAGATATCTTAGATGTAGACTTCTTAAGTAGTTCAAGACATTCTTGTACGTAGAACCTATTGTGGAAGCATCTGAAAGATTGATGTGTGTCCTGGAAATAGGATGGTTCCACAAACCATTCATATCAAAGATGAATTGGTCGTGTATTAGCAGACGTTATACATACATATATATATATATGGGCCGTGATGCATTGGCCTTCTTTATCAATTGGTATTTTTCTTCTGAATCATAACCTTTCAAAGACAAATGAGCCTATTCTCCCTTTACTTGTATGAGTACATCTTGGATTTGTTGATTATGTTATGGACGAAGTCCTACTCACGGGGACCTTGTCAAATTGAGAGAAGCCCTAGGGAAGAAGATTGAGTGGTTTTCTATTATCTCCATCAAAAGATCTTTTTATTTCAACCGATATACCACAAGAATGAAATGGATAAAAAAATGTTCTCTCGACAACTATCGATGAAGTGTTTTAGTAGGTTTGAATTAGAGTGAGAATGAAGGATCTTGAGTATCATCAAAAGATCTCCGGCCAAAAACCCACGGAGTGGTGGGGAACACCTACTTTATCCCATAGGTAGAGGTCTGATTTTGGCATTGAATAAATACAAGTTTGAGTCAGAAAGGGTATCGTAGGATCGTTATCATTCTCTCTTTTGTTAGAGGGTATGCTCTTCGGTGCAGGTTAGAAGATAGATTCGATATGAAATCTTCCTAAAGCGAGAGGTCTAAAAGGATAGGTATGAATATTCTTTCAATTCAAACTTCTTATATACATATTCCTTAGTAGAATAGTCGGACACTTGAACCTCTTTCAATACTATCTTCACTTCTTCTAGTCATTCTTTACTCTCTTCTTTCATCAGTGACTCATAGAAGAAGTTTAATGAGAGAGAAGAAGTAAAAGAAAGCTTTAGATGAGTCGAGCTATCACTATTAAGTGGGGTTGGTTATGAGCTCAGCTATCACTAACAAGATTGAGTCTGATTATGAGTCTTGCTACCTAGGAGTTAGAAAGAAGAAGAAAGTCATCTTAAAAGAAAGCTCTAATAAGTTAGAAATCCATTTGAACTTGAAAGCTGCGAAACAGCTCGACTAAGAAGGAGTCAATGAACAAAGGTTTGAGAAGCGACTGGAAAGGAGTGCAACTAAAGAAATCATAAATTCAATGGATAAAGACTCCTTCCTATGCCTTGTTTCTGGACCTTTGTTTTTGGACCACTAAAAAAAGACTATGAATCATATTTTCATTGAACCGCTACGCGTAGAAGAAGGCTAAATTCATATTTTCTCCACTATCCTTTGAACTCAGAAATTTGAAATTCAATGGAATCAGACTCATCCTTTATGTGTAAAAGGAGGCTGAATTCATATTCTTTCCAACGATCCCCATTAGAATTTCTTTCTGACTCCTTCTTTCTTCTTTCTAGGAGTCCCCAGATCAAAGGCAAAAGACTAGTCCTTAATTTCATATGGATTTCTGGTTTTTAATAGAATAAGACTCATTTTTTTAGTGGAATTAATCAATCATCTGAACCCTTCTTAATTGAGCTGCTCCTAAGGAAGGGTCCTCAATGGACAAGGAGAATCTTTGATATTATTTGAAAATCAAGTTCAACTCCTTAAGAAGCTTCTCTCTACGCTCCGAAGGGTTAATGAAATATGAGAAAAATCATTTATAAGGAAATCATTGATAAAGTTCTTTTGTCCTTTTGGTTGAGACCTCTGAACTATGAATCATATATATTTTCGACCTCGAAAGGACGAGTCTTATTCCACTAAGGACCTTTTCGACTGAAGGACTTGTTAATTCCACTCATATTTCTAACTGAACTCCTATATATTAGTGGAATGAATGAGTCCTTTAGAGTTTTATAGCTCAAAGAATGATTGAGGACTTTTTCGTAGTAAATATGAACTGAAAGACTTGTTTATCCATATTAATTAAGCAAAGAACCCTTCAATGGGGATCTAGACGGTGGCTACTTTTTTGAATCAGACTCGTTCGGAGCGGTCTCGCTATTCCATAACCTTGCTTCCTAGGCTTTCTCTTGGGGTAGGCCTAGTGGCAGAGAAGGATTTCTTCTTATTGGCTTAGAGAAGTTGAAAACATAAATTCAAAATAGAGGTTGATCAAACTCTTCTTCTCTCCCTATTGGTCGAAGGTCTGACTCCTTATTTTGGAGGCTTTCTTCTTTAAAAGACATTGAATCACGTAAAAAAAAGACAAGAAGAAAGAACGTGTATTTTCATTTGAAAAGAAAGAAATCTCGTATTATCATTCTAATATGAACTGGATCTCCTTTTCCTGCTAAAGTGAGTCAAGGCTCTCGATTGATAAGGAGAGAGGATGCGACGTAGTCAAATAAGAAGCTAGAGGCTCGGTTTTTTCTCTTTTCACATGGAATTGAAGAAAAAGAATTTCCTTGAAAAAGATGTTTCTGTAATTCTTCTTTTTTTCCTTTTTTACAGGGTCGAGGACACAGGAAGCGAGGAATTAACAAGTACCCATTTGGGTGGAGTACGAGGCAGTGGCTGTCGTAGTTGTAGCTGAGTTAGTTGTTGTGTCGAAATAAGTGTCAGTTTATTCGGAACCCCACCGCTTTACAATTTTGATGGTAGATTGAAGAGTCCTCTAGACGGGTGGAAGGGAAAGATCCAACTAGGGAATTATATGTGGAGAGGAGAAAGGCGAAACCAATGACAGTCCCAGTTGCATCATCAGAGTCAAGCTCTTATTCTCAACAAAGAACTTAGTCGATCGGGATTCCGTAGTTGTGGATAGGTCTGATGAAGCTATCATCATTAATACAAGTGATGTTAGTTTGATCCCTTGAATGAGAAAGAGATTAGAAGGCATCCATCAAAAAGTTTGTAGAAGTTGACGAAGTTGAGTCAGAAGCTCCATTGTGAATATGGTAGATTTTATTAATTGCACTCCTTTCTAGTCGCTTCTCAAATTCTTCTCAAATTTTTTGATCCTTTCAGTGTCATATGGACATTCTTTATTGAGGGATTTGACCCTCTTATGAATTGCTTTTTCGAAGTCTTCTTCTTCGGCAACATAACATCAATCATCCACGCGAACTCATTGGAATAAGGCCTTTCTTTCATGGGACACTGAAATAGGATATGCTTGACTTTTAGTAGGATCACAAGAAAGGTATGAATGTGAACAATGGGAAGGTAGGCTTTTTTCCAAATAGTAGGTTCTAGTGTAGATAGTCGGACCTCTGAATTCCACTCAAACTTTTGATAGGCTTTCCTTTCTCTTGAAGTCTTTGAGCCATCTCATTGGTAAGGGGTCCTCTTAACTGTCCATATTAACCTGTTCCATTCTGCTTATCCTTTCAGTCGAGCCCTTGTTCACTGATTCAATCGAGTTATTTTCTAACCTTTGGACAAGTCTCGCTAATTTAGTTCCATTCTAAGTTGCACTCCTAATAAGGGATAAGGACTTCCGGTTCAAATTCTTTGAACCCCTTCTCTTGTTCTTAGTCGAGCTGCTTCGCACCTTCCAGTCTCACATTCTTTTTAAATTCTTCTTAAATTCTTTGATCCTTTCATTTTAAGTTGAGTTATTAAGCTAAGGGCTCCTTCACAGTTGCTTCGATTCGTGCCTTCGGTTTCAGACTCCTAACAGAGCAGTCTCATCTTTACTTTTTTTCAGTCTCTTCTTTGAACATTCTTTGAGCCTTGTCCATTAATTTTATGATAATTCCCTTTATTTAGTCTTTGGTAAACGAAGACCTCTTCCTGTACTAGTCAGATACTCAAATAGACAGTTTTCTTAGGAAAGCTACAATACCTGCCGCTTAGCATCGGCTAACCATGTTCCCTAACTGGATAGCTGGACCTGTGCCACACTAGGGGGTTAGCATAGGTATGGGCTATTCATTATCTATTTTATCTGTAAAAGACATGAATGAAGATGAAAAGTGAATGGTTGAGATCCATGTATTTGGTCCCAACTGGGAAGCTTATAAATATCATACCTATTTCAAGAGCATAAAACAATTTAGGAAAATAAACCAGGAACATGATAAGTGGAATTTAGAGGTCTAGAGTGATTTCGCTCTCTCTTATAGAAGAAGTCTGGATCTGTCTATAGCTGTATAGGTATGAGTTGCAAGAACTGCTTAAACACAGTCTGAGAGCAGATTGATCTCAATTGGTGCTTGAGCAGCTAGAATTTTTTTAGTTTAGGCTGCTGCCGGTCAACCACATTTATGTTCGTTCACACATAGGAGTCTCCTCATTCGTAAAAGGAATTATTTGCATTGACTTCAGTTAGTCGTGAAGTATGCTAATGCCCTGGTTTGTCTATAAAGTCAAGTGTGATTCCTCTATGCTTTAGTATAGAGAAAGGTAGAAAGACTGATTTTCAACATCTTTGATTTATGAGTGTGCAAGCACTAACCTAAAAGAAAACCTCCTCTACGGAAATGGACCCGTCAAAAGGCAAAGGTTTGAAGACTACTCCTTTGGAGGGAGCAGAAAACCTTGATTTCAAGTATAAACTTCCAGATGAAAGGATAGGCTTTCTTCTTTTTTAGTGGCTTCATTCACAAATTCTTTGACTTTATTCAATGATCCTCTAATGGAAAATCAGGGTCAAGACTTAAAAGGCGAACTTTCAGTCGCTTGTAAAATTATGCATGAAAAAGTAGCAATGAATTTACGAGGACTAGTCTTTATGTGGAAAATCTGTTTTTTAGTAGTCTGAAGGACTAATATAAAAAGTAATAGCTATCTTAAATTCTTCCCAAATTCTTTCTCATATTTCATTGACTGTTAGGAGCAAAGAATTTAATTTTTCTTGACTTTGTGAACTCATATTACATTGAACCTTCTCTTCCTTTTTTGACTCAGCTACGGATCGATTGTCCTAGAAGTCTTGCATTTCTTCCTTTTATACCTGTATTCTCGCCTCAACGAATTTGGAATCTTCGAAACCATCCGATTAGATGCAGAAACTTAGAATCACCTTTTTGCTTGGCTTCACACAGGCATACTGATTATAGTCCTATTACTTTTCTCGAAGGAATTATACTCAAAGATATGCTTATCGCTCCTTCTTTTCTTGCACTTGTACTCCTCTCCTTTACAGTAGGTAAAGCCTATGCTTTTCTCCTGTTGAGCATTTCCCTTTGCTCCTCTCCTTCCTATTTAAGGTCGATCCTTCTAACCACATCATGGGTTGTTGACTCTGAATTAAAACCTGATCGCGACCTAGGAAAGAGGCAAAATTGATATCGCTCCCTCCCAAGCGTCAGAAGGGGATAAAGGCCACTGGCTTACGCTTTCAGTCCGACCAGAGTCTCATCTCTCTCTTTCTCTTATTCATTACACAGGTGAATATTGAATTTCATGACTCCTAATCTTTCTTCATTAATTGGAGTGAAAGCGGAGCGTAGTGGAAAGAGCCGTAAACTACTTTATCCTATCTTTCTCAAGACTCATTCAGTTCTTATGAGATTGAAAAACTATCTCAAAGTTCGAGTTCCATGAACGAGTTAAAAGGCTAAGAGACGTATTAAGCTATGTAGAAGGATGAGTCTAGATCACTCTACCCTAACTAAATAGGAACTAAAAAGCGAAGGCACAAAGAATATTGCGAGAACTAAAAGCCTTGTTCATTGACTTTCTTCTGAAACATCCCAAATTCTTTGGGACTCTAATTTGAGAACTTCAAATTCCCTTTCAATATTCAAATAGTGGACACTATCAATCTGAAGGACTTATCTATATCAACCGAACTCTAAATAGTAGTCCAGAGGACTATCCATTAGAATTCAGGCAAAGACGTAAGCGTAGTGACTGTGAAGGAGCCCTTAGCTTAGTAACTCGACTCAAAATGAAAGGATCAAAGAATATGAAGAAGAATTTAAGACTGGTGCAAAGAAGCTCGACTAAGAATGAGAGGAGAGGCTTCGTAGGAGTTAGACTATGAGGATAAACAAAATTGAGAAAAATTTAAAAGCAAAACTCCTTATCCTTATTCTTAAAAGGAGTGCAAGTCAAGAAAGATTAGAAACCCGATCATTCTTTCGAATATGAATTTATCTTTGAGCCTGATTTCCCTCTTTATTTAATGAGTTCATTCATTCATTCATTTAACATATAGATCATTGTGCCTCATCTGGACCTTTGTTTTTAGACTTGTTTATCCATTGAATTTGTAAAAGGTTTATTTGAGAATAGCGAATAGTCCTCTGAAATAATAGTACATTGTCTTTGTCAAATTGAGTATTAAAACTCATCGATAGCTTTGATTCTGTATCCTCTGGCTTTCAAAGTGTACTTGTTTATCCATTGAATTTATAGGAGTGCCTATCCATAAATAAATAGGGATCTGGATCAAAAAATATTGAACTTTCTTTTCTTATTAGAACTCTAATGTGTCAAAATAAAAACAAAGCAAAACGCAATATTCTTTGCGCCTTCGGACAAAAAAATTCTGTAGGGCATTTACTCAGATAGGGGAAGAAAGTCTATCTGGTCGAAAAAAGGTGGGAATGAATGAAAGAATCGAGCAAACTAAGCGCAAGTAACATGAGGTTTGGCACATCAATATCCTAACCGGTTTTCAAAAAGCATATTTGGATTCTCTCTATTTGGTAATCATTCATCTTCTTTCTTCCCTGGGATCCCTCTCATTCTACACCAGCGGGTTGAGCTTAGCGATTAAAGCACTTTCTCCCGTCTTTCTCAAGACTACTTTCTTTCTCTTGTCTTTCTTCGTAGCAGACACAGCCGCCAACTACTTTCTAGTTATCCTATCCTTTCTTTCGGAGGAGTGGAATCTACAATATCCCTATCTTATGAAGCCTTTCTTTCTTTGTAGCAGAAGTGAAGCGTAGCGTAGCAAACACAACATAACCTTTAACTAGTCAACTACTTTCTATTTATTTACCCAAAAATGAGAAGGAGCAAAAACTTGAGATTTCTCCTTTCTTTTTCCGTAGCGGACATAGCACAATCGTCAACTACTTTCTCTCTCTTGTCTTTCTCTAATTCTTTAAGCCTATCTTTCCCAGGACCGGAAGTCTTTTATAGGATTAAGACTACTTTCTTTCTCCTATCTTTCTTAGGAGCGGAAGCATAACATAGCAAGTAGACAACCTGAAACTAGTCAAAGGAATGATATTGATTTATCCATAAATTATCTAGAGTGGAAACCTTGTTCATTGATTCCTCAAGAGCGGAAGCAGAGCATAGCAGAAATAGGAAAGAGCAGTCAACTACATTCTCCTTTATTTCACTACTTTCTCCTTGATTTCTCAGAAGCGTAGCATAGCAATCAACCGTAAAAAAATGATACCCAACAACTTGTGAAGCTAATAGGGAAAAAGAATCACGCGGTAGGGGATTTTTAAGGTTAGGAGAAGGATAAATTCCATGCATCTATTATCGTTGATAAAGAAATTCCACCCATCTAAGTTGGTAAATGGTTTGGAAAGATAATCTCCATTTTGAGGATTTATATGAGAGCTTAGGATTTCCACAAATCATTACCACACTTCTGATGTCTTTTTGTTTCTTTTTTCATGTAGTCTAAGTTTATGGATTGAGAGTCAATTGCTTTATTAGTTTTTTTCTATGAATATTCTGAAAAATATTAGCCCGTATATGCTAATTACATTGTCTCACTCTGAGAACGGAGAAAGACAAGAGGTTTCTCCAAAGGATATTGCTTTACGTATTCAGAACATGCTCCGTTCCGTGTCGATTGTCATTTCTAATAAAAGAAAGGAACGTAGCATATATTACTTAGTAGTCGTCAATACGGTTGGAAGGTATACTTTCGTTAGTTTGATTGAAAACAAAGGTTCAAAGCATATTGAAACGCTTCCAATTTAAATTCCAAACACCAAACAAAGGCTCAGTAAGGCACAAAGCGAAGCGACTATTGAGAAGTACAAGTTGATACATCAGCTTTTTCCAATAGCTACCTCGGATAAGGAGCGTAGCTACTTAATCTGCCGTTTCAACTTCATTAAGTTTCCTAGAGTGTAGCTACTTAATCAGCTCTTGAAACTTCAAGGAGCGTAGCGACTGAATTTACTTTCCTTTCAACTATATCTCTACTTTCTCAAAACGTAGCTACTTAATTTGTCCGGAGCCGGAGTGTAGCTACTTCATCTATTTGCTTGGAACTAAATCTGCTTGGAAAAGCTTGTTGCGAGAGCTACCCTATAGCGGGAGCGACTAAATCATACTGTTTGAAAGTCTTTCTTCCTTTCTTTCTACGCTAAAAATGTAAAGGGCGAAGCCACCACTACGCTACGCTTCTGGTGTCTACTCCTCTGGAAAGGTAAAGATGGAAAACGAAGGCTCTATAAAGCACAATGCAAAGCAACTGTGAAGGATCCCTTAGATTAATAAAAGAAGGCTACGCTACGGATAGAAAGTAGTTTCAAATAAATAGCAAGTAGTTTCAGGCTGTCCTCTTCGGGATATTTAACGTTCCAATGGTGTAGCTCTATCTTTCCAAGCAGATTCAGTCGGTACGCTCCAAGTAGTTTAAGGTTGTCTGCTAGGCTCCAATAAAAGGGAGAAATATCCAATAGTTGCCCGGATAACAAGAAAGTGGTTTCAGGCTGTCCCCTCCGTGGTAGCTATCTCTACAAGCCAAGAAGATTTAGTCAATATGCTACGGATAAATATCTAGTAGTTCCCTAGATAAATAGAAATAAAGGATAAATAAAGGATCAAGTGGTTTGATCGCTATGCTACGACTCTGCCTTTGCTCCGAGGTAACTACCTTTCAAAGAAGCTTCAGTCACTACGCTCCTCCAGATATTTATCTAGTTCTGTTTCCAATCTAAACTTCAGGGCGAAGCCATGACAAGGTAGCCGGATTGATATTGATATAGCCAACAATGAAAAGTCTTACGTATGGCCAAACATCTTTCTTAGCTTAGAAAGGAAAATGACTCAAGGCAATAGACCCACATGCCCAAAAGAAAGTAGGAAAAACATACAAAAAACGTACATACATTCTTTCTTGATGGCAGCGATGAATAGCAGCCGTCAACTACGTAAACAGGACAACCTTCAACCACTTTCGGAGTAGAGCCATAGCATAGCGAACAATCAACTACCTCCTACCTTCTTTATTTATCTAACTACTATTAACTCTTATCTGAAACTACTTGATCTTTAACTAAAAAATCTCTTCGTACAGGGGATAGGAATGGGATCGATCAATACGATATGGATCTTAGTAGAAATAATACGAGCTGTGTGAACCCTATCTTTTCTTAAGATAGACTCTCACTCTATTGACCTAGAATGACTCGGAATCAAATTGCATTATTCTTCATATGCGAGACTCAGTTCTTTCCCTTAATTTGGTATAAGAGACCTCATTGGTTGAATTAGGGAGAGTGGCTTGGAGTACCAGGAATGTATTATGACTCCTTATTCTAATATTTTGACGAAGCCCACTACTAGGTATTATAGTATCGAATCAATAAGCTAGATCTATTTCCCGAGAAAGCAAGAGGAGAGGTTACCACTAGAGAACGAAGAGTTAGAAGTCTTCTTCCATCAAATATGAGAAAGTCTAGGTAGTTCTCTTTCGCAAAACTTCGTCTTCGTATGATTTAGTTAGAGCTTTTCTTTGCCTTTCATGAAGAGTCCCCGACCAGATTCTCATTGAAGCCCATCTTCTCTTTCTTGAGTTCTTGCCTTCTAGTCTCTAGGTTATCAACTCGCTTACCTAATTACACAAGAGGTCTAACCGAGTGGAAGAGGACCAGGCACGGCCCAGGATCGGTCGATAAGGAATCCTTCGTCCTAGTACTTCCTCTTTCTTCTTTTTCAACGGTTGCTTAAGTCCTTGCCCAAGGTTGGATCTTCCACTCTGCCTATTTAAAAGATTTGCAATATAATATATGATGAAAGATTTAGGTCACCACGAATTCTACACTTTATGCCCATCGCCTCAATGAACAAGGTGTGTGCGCACCTTATTTCATCAGATAGAGTGAAAAGGATTTGATGAGAAACCCTCATCAACTGGTCTTAGGGTGTTCTCTTTTGAATAGGCATCCTTTCTTTTTTTTCTTCTTAGTAAGGCTGAATATTCTTTTCAAGTAAATCATCAAAATCTCTGCGGTTCTCCCTTCATAAGTATAAGAATTTTCTTTTGGCTGCCCCATCGATAAATCATGAGAGATCGTCAGAATATCCTCTCATCCGAAATCCTCCTTCTATGAAATGTTCATATGGAGAAATCAAAAGCTCTAGATAAGGGAGGGGTCTCAAACTCTCACACCGCAGTAATCCCATTTTGTCCACTACTTTTCTACCCAAAAATTTAGATAGAGGCTCCATAAGAGTTGAGTTGAATAAAGAGAAACAAGGGTTCAGACGACCATTTGGACCCTTTATAAATGCTTCTTATCTTTTA
The DNA here is from genome assembly GCF_025177605.1 of Cucumis melo. Classification (NCBI taxonomy): domain Eukaryota; kingdom Viridiplantae; phylum Streptophyta; class Magnoliopsida; order Cucurbitales; family Cucurbitaceae; genus Cucumis; species Cucumis melo. The sequence continues at coordinate 12,620,984 of NC_066868.1, forward strand.
TTAAGCTAGAAAATCTCATTTTTTTATATTAAATTCCAAAACTAAGGCATGAAATAGGAAAGTCAAGACTGAAAAAGTCAACTAAACTCCACGACACGATAGGCTCGACCCAAGATGCTTAGAGGCATAAGCCAGCTTGTACAGGCCTTCAAAGAGGCATCATCTGATCTCGTAGGGAAAGAGTCTCATTTTAAGAAAGAGTTCCCAGGTCAAGGATTAGGAGTGAGCCCGGTGTTCTTCAGCTCAACTATAGAGGTAGAGATTTCATAAGAGTCAGATCCAGGGGAAGTGGCTCTTGCTCTTTCATAGGTTTCCGTTTTTAAAGTCGCTGGAGAAGAAGAAAAAATCTCTTTCATTCTTTTTGTCATTCAAAGGCTAAAGGCTAATTTATGGACTAAGATGTCCCAAGATCTAATCTTATTGAAAATCAAGTATTCTCTAAATCTACATGTAAAGGAAAGTGGGTTAGATTCAAGGCAGGTAGCTTCAAATTCAAGGAAAACCCAAAAGGTTAGAGCCAAAGGGCACATAATTTGAGGATTTGAATCACATAAGAAAAGGCTGAATTCATATGAGAACTAACTCAATTGGTCCTTTTGATAGGCTTTCTTTGAACAATGTAGATGTAGAAAAGATGGAAGAGGACTTGACCGAAAGGAGAGTTCAGACGTAGAAGCAGAAACAAAGGCTCGACTTAAAGGAAAGGGCTTTCTCTTGTTTTTCTTCTTTCAATGGTAGTCAGACTCTGAAATCTAGGAAAGAATGACCTTGTTCATTGATTATTTATACTTTCTTTCTCCTTTCTTTATTAAGAGCGAAAGCAGAGTCGTAGCTTAGCGGACAGCCTTAAAGCACTTGCTTTTTCCTTTATTTATCAAGAACTATTGTTCGAAACTAGATTCAGTTACTCCGCTATAGGGTAGGTATCGCTCCAAGCAATGAAGTCGCTACGTTCTGTGGTAGCTATCTCAAAAACTTATTCTTTCGCTACGCTTCGGGGTAGCAAAAGTATATTCAATTTCAAAATCTGATTCTGGTTCTTTTCTTAGCGGCCGATCCTCTACCTACCCCCTCTGTCTTTTCTACCCAACGAAGGGAAAGACCACTACTCAATTTGGTCTAAGGTTCTCACATTTATTGCGACCCAAACTACGTCTGCCTTGGAATTCTGATTTATGAATGAGACGAGGTCGATCTTCCAATCGTAGATAGATAGTTCTCGCTTGAAAAAATACCTATGAGCTTCGGGTTACTCAATTATCCTATCAAGGAAGGAAACCTTTCCACTCGAGAGAGCATATGAGGAATTCTTTATCTCTCTTCTTACTAATCGTGTAATGGGTCGAGCTTATGATCTTGACTTCATGAACTAGGTCTTGGACTTTTCTATTTCTACTAAGTCGACTTATATTGAATTCAGCCTATTAAGTCCCTTCTCAATTTTATCGACTAATTGATCACTAAAAAAGCATAGGACTCAATCGCGTAGTGGGCAGCTTCCGTACTGCGTAGTTGAAGTGGGGTTCCTCTTCCTCTTTTTCTAGTTATTCCTTTGAACCACATAGTAATTTCATACCCTTTCTAAACTATAAAAATATTGAGTTTCTTCTTCCTATTCAACTCATGAAAGAGGAGAAAGCTATACCTCTGACTCAAGATGGATTCCTCCATCCTAGGGAAGTCTTGCCCTTTCTCCTCTACCGTTGGTTGAGTCCTTTACCCCTTGTTAGCTGCTTTTCCTACTTATTTGATTCTTCATCCTCAGTTTGCATGATATGATAAAGGGTTTCTTCACGTCAAATCCTTTTCCCACGTAATGGGAAAGATGTCAAAAAGTTAGGTTTTGCCCATGGCTAATAGACATGGGCTTTCTTTCTAGTTAGATCAATGGAATGGCTAGTCAAAACCAGGATGGTAGACCTCTGATGCTACTGCTCACACCTACTCAGTATATAACATAGGTGAGGATGTTCAAAGAATTTAAGGCTTTACTGATACTGAAATAGGTTGGACAAGTTATAATGGGTAGGGATAAAGCTCAACCTAAATTAGTCGGTAAAGGCTAAAGCCGATTATCGATCAAGTCGAGGTATGAAGAGGACTTTATAGAAAGGTTCGATTCGAGATCTTATTACTAGTAAGAGAAAAAATGATCAAACCGTGGATATGATCTCTCTCATGTCATTTATTCATATTCTTGAAATGAAAAGTCAAGTGCAATCCATCAAATAAGAGGAAAATGAATCTATGAACAAGGGCAGGTCAGACAAAGAAGGATATCTATTTAATTAGCAAGGTAAAATAGGATGAGAAAGAACAAGTTTTCTCTTACGAGTTTGATTAGATCCTTTATTTATTTGAGGTGTGAGGCTTTTTATTGGGATTTTCACTTCCATTTCCCATTTCTCACTGGGTTCAAGAGCGAAGGTCCAATTTGATGTCTTAACCATACATGGTTTAGCCAATGAGGCATCGATATCATAGCGACTTAACTAATTTGAGACCATCCTTTTCATAGGCTTTCTATTTGAATTCCACTGGCTTTTAGTGCTCTAGAGGACAGACAGACGAATATGACCTTGTTCATCGAGGACACCTTATAATTGATGAAATCCATATTCATATTCCACTTCGCAAATTCTTTCCTCCTAACTACGGCTCCTCTCCTTACAGTCGAGTTGCTTTCTCTCGTCTTCACTCGTGATGGAATATGAACTTCTACTCTTTGATACTATATATATATATGAAGATATATAAAAATGAGATTCAAATGGTGGTAGAATGAAAAAGTCAAAAGGTCTTCAAACGTAGAAGCAATTTAGATAGAGGGTCAAAGAATTTTACATAAAGCAAAGGACATGAAATTAGGATAGTCCTTCAGACTACGGACCACTTGAAAAGACTAATTTTGGGTGCGAACTTCCATCCTTGCTTATTAAGCTCTTTCCCGGATAGCCTGAATAGCCATGCACCTGACTTTCAAGATTTTTATATTTATCCTGTATTTTTGGATTTAAAGTCTTGGAGCGTAGTGGGAATCCATCTTTTGGCTTAGTGAGCATGAAAACTCAGTTTTACTCTCTAAAGTTTGATTGATCGGAAGTAGGTTCTGTTGTTGAAGTAGCCTTTGCAATCGTTGTAATTACATAAGTTGAAGAAGATTAGGAGAGGTTCATTCTCTTTCTTCAGTAGCAACTGTTGAATGCTCATTTTCATGATAAGGCTAAAAGAACGAAGGGTTGATTGATGAATTGACTCAAATTGTAATGTCAATGCTTCTTTCTTCAAAGATTTGACTCTTTATCTGAAACTCGACAGGCAAGAAGTGAAGCGATAACCTACTAAAATGAAATGGAAGGTTCAATTCAATATGAGAAGCGAAGCGCATAAATGAAAGAGAAAAAGATAATTGCACAAAGAAGACGAATACTTCGTGAAGAAAAGAAGAAAATGTTAAGGAGTGCAAAGAATGAGCTCCTTCATACTTCTCCTCTTCCATCTTATTCCATGTCGCGTTGTAGAAGTCTTCTAATCTCTCTACCTTCAACACAATCGATCTTCTTCAAACCCTATTTAGTATAGTAGGAAAGGTAGTGCCTCCAGTGTGTGCTCCTTTTTAGTCTTTTCATATTACGTTGAACCTCCTACGCGGTAAAAAGGATGATTTTCACATCAATCAATACGGGAGGAATATAGGGAGTTCTCATCCAAATAGGAAGAACTGGCAGCGTCTTAACTAGATCTTGCTTGCAGCAAGGGAAGATGTTGAAGTTATTTCACTTTTAGAAGAAGCCGTTGTAGTTATGGAAGCTGTCGTTGAACAAGAGTATGATCTTGCAAGATCTCTTAACCTAGGCTTAATGCCTTATCTCTTTTCTAACACCTTTGTGAAAACAAGATCCCAAAGTGAAATGAGAAGAAAAGATGTGAACACACATCGAAAACTCTCCATTTTGAGAGTCAAAGACCAACTTCTTTCTTATGCTTCAAAACTCTTCAAAGTAGGGCACCTCAATCGAAAACTAGATTTAGCAGTTTCCAGCCGAATGGGTGAATAGGAATTGAACTACTTTTTAGAGAAGAAGGGGATGAAAACAAAAGGTCACATCCGAATCTAGAGGGATCAGTCCTTGTAGCATAGGAATCAGTCTCCTATTTCAGAAGCTATGTTTCAGTTTGTAGAGTAGGAGAGGTTAGAAGGAGCTCGGTCTATGAATTTCATAAAGAAGAATTTCTAAATCTCGTAATAGAACTCAATGAGAATTGATTATGAGATAGTTATGGCTTTGTACCTCGATCTTTGAGTTACCACCTGAAAAGAGAAAACCCAGGCACTCTATGGAGCTCGAGCATAGTGGACTACAGTCTTAGAGAAGTTGATAACCGACTGGCAGAGTAGAAAGCAATGCAGAACTTTCTTCAAGAGACTTTCCATGAACTATCTACAAACTGCCGTTACGAGTCATTTTCACATAACCATTGAATGAGATTTTGCCTATTGCGTTGTATACAAAGTTTCATTACCTCTTTTGGTTGAGAGGTACTGCCTAAGAAAGGGAAAAGGCAATTTTCGGATCTTCAAAGAAAATGGAAAGAAGATCAAATCTCATATATCGATAAGAAGGTCTCTTTTCATTGATAGTAGGTTCTTTTCAGATAGAAAAAAGAAAACCTGAACCCTTTCCCATTTCCAAGAGAAATGAAACATTCCCTCGGCCTCTGATTACAATCGAAGTGCCATTGCGGCCATCCATATATTTAGAACCTAGTTCAAAAATCATATTTGTACTTTGCCTTTCTACAGAAAATATGATGCGAGGAGTCGAGCTGCCTATCTTCTCATTAAGTCGCACTAGCCTAGCGATATCGATCTCAACCATTATTTTCTGAAAAGAAAGATTCTCACGTAAGGCTTGGCTTGTCCTTAGCTTAGCTAAAATAGTTGAAGGCATCGAAGATCAAAGTCTAGTTTGAACAATATCAAAGAGAGTTCCTACTAATTTCGCATCTGAATCTATACTATGTTTACTAAGCAGGATATAAAAAAGCTCTTCCTTTCTAGGGGAGAAGAGAATGCCACTATAAGATCGGGTCTCAAAAGTGTCTGTCGAATCCCCCATTGGTAGTCCAGCATGGTTCTAACCCTATTAGCACATAGTCAACCCTTCCAAAGTCTTTCCTTATTCACACTTATCCTTAAGAGGAGTAGACCCAACGACTTTCTCTTTCTTCCATGAGATCCTAATTTTATTAGCTGAGCACCTATCCAACTAACCTATCCCTCACTTAGACCCACGGAGCGGTAAAGGAAGGGGATAGGCTTGAATTTGACTAGTAGATTTAGAAGATAGGATTTTCAAATTCTTTGAACCCTCCGTTAAGATCAAAGTGGTCTGGAAGACAGGTTCATATTCCATTGAATGAGTCCTTCTCCATAATAATGCGTCTTGACCCCTATTTAGCCATAGGCTTTTGCAAATGACTCAAAATCTCCATATCTTATATGAAATTCACTTACTCAACTGCATGCAAATTCTTTGCGCCTCGCCTCTCAACTCCTTCGGAGCCTTGTTCATTTCATAATTTGGAGTGCTTCAACTGAGTATGTAGATCACTAACTGAATCTTCTCATGAACGCGGAAGAAGACCTCAATTCATGATCCTTTGCACTTATCTTCTAAAATCAAGAAAAGGGAATGAGCCCGCCAAGCCCAAAGAATTCCAAACAAACCGAGTACCTTTCGCTCCTCTTGAGTCATTTTCTCCCTTGAGTAGAAGAAGATAGGAGAACAAAAGTCCAATTATAAAGGGTCCAGACATAGTGGACAAAATCAACTCAGAGAAGAAAGTCCGAGTCAATAGAGAAAGAAGAAAGGCCGACGACACATCAGGCATGAACGAGTTTACTGATCAAGCATCTGAAACTTGAATGATTTTTGGGACAATTGAGTCTAGTACCCTTCAAACCTAGTCTGTAGCTAGTCTCGCAACCACTCCGCTTCTTTACTGCTACTTCATTTTGAATTTCTTTCATGCTTTCTTCGTTTAGGGAATCAAAGAGAGAATAAGAGACTACTGATTGGGTGCATTAACCTTTTTCAACGTATAAAAAAGGAAATCCCCTCTTCGGGCTTTTTTCTTGCTGGCGTACCAAAGTCCTAACAAAGAGACCTTTAAAAAATGAATAGTTGAACAAGGGAAAGGTAGGCTAAAACTGCCCGTGGCTCTTGAACCCTCTGATATGACTCCTGGTGATTAGGGCCATTTTTTTAACGATCAGAATGGAGGAGGAAATCACCCTAATACCACAAAAATTGGTATGGATTTCTTTCCGAGTAGTTCAGATGTTGGTTGACCGCAAAGACCTTATTCGTTGATTCCATGTACCAATCTTGCTTATGTATTAAAGTCAGTAATGGGCTTACTAGGAAATAGAACCCCATCTTTACTTATTGAACCAATACACTTGCGAGACAGCTGAATTTGCTTACAACTTAAAAGAAGAAATCCAAGTTGAAACAAAGAGGCTAGCAAGTACCAAGATAGAAATTAGTCAATTAGCCTTACTAGAGATAGAAGAAGATAGGCATTATCGACTCAACGGTTGGAAGGGCACCAGCCTGCTAACTCCTTACCTAAGGAAACTTCTGAAAGCTATTACACTCCTTTCCTTTACTTAAGGATAATAGGTGAAAAATATTCCAAAATAGTGGACCTACCAACAAGTCTGAAGGACGGATCAACGTCGACTCGTCTTCTGAAACCTCTCAAGACTATGATCCTTCCAGATGAGATAAGTTAGGTTCTCTAGCTACAGGGCATTGGGATCGCTTAGTTGAGCTAAGATAATACCCTTTTCTGTTCTTCTCCTCTCTATCATCACGGGGTTTGATCACTAGATGACTACTTTTCTTACCGGTCTTGAAGTTGAGAAAGTCACTTTTGTTCTTACATTAGTTTAGATTGTGAATTCACTCATACTCCCAACTCATTAACCACAATTGAAGGATATTGGAACTCACTTTAAGGCATAAACCAAGGATGAACAAGAATTGTATTATAATGATCAAAGATTATCGAACGAAAAGTATAAGCATGCTAATGAACTACTCAACAATGAAAAGTGAATGAGAGGCTCGACCCGTTCATACACTCGAGCCTTTATACGTCTGAGACTATGTTCAAATGAGTGAAAGAGCAAAATCTCCAAACACCTCTCCAGCCATCTACCCAGGTATGAATATCGCTACGTGGGCTTCCACTACTGCTGATCGTTCTCTTGAAAATGGGACGAATTATAATGGATGTGCGCCCTTGTTGATTGTCGTAGTTGACTCAAGAGCTGAACTTCTTGCTTTCATTATACCGCTACCGCTACGTGGGTGCCTATTGGTTCAAAGTGTAGATACCTATCCACACCTATGGCTCTCATCGTCCCTTACCTCTTTTCACAGGCTTCTAATGATACGGGACAAGGCATTTTACTAATTTATGAGAATGAATGGATATAGAACCAAAAGCCTTTGTAGCACACTTGATAAAACAAGTCTCTGTAAGAAGAATCGAAACGAAAAGAGATTTTTCCACAATTCGTTGGCTAATAATATAGCTCTAAAAGAAGAAAATTCGACAGTTCAGTGCGCCCTAACTTCAGTCCTCAAATATTTTTTTGTCTGGTCCTTTTATCATCTTCATTCCTTTTATAAGGTTACTGAAGTAGTTGTAGCTACAATACTTATTCAGGGAGTTAGTCGGGGTAAATATGGATAAACAAGTGCACAGGACGTTCGAAGGGTCAAAGCCCTCAATAAAAGTAAAGGCTCATTTCTTTCTTCAATTCTTCCATTGAATCATATGCTCCATTTCGTATAAAATCTCTTTCTTAATAGTTTAAGAAATCGAGCATATTCACTCTATTCTCATTCATTCTCTCTTCTAGGAAGTATGAGAAGGTCTCTTCTAACCTCATGCATTCTCTCTACCATGATCAGTTGAATGAGAGAGTAAAATTCTAGGAGAAGAATTCAAAGTTTACGAAAAAATATCCAAGTCGATTTATCTCTCTTGAATGACTAACTTAATGGGACTACCCTAGAACTCAGAAGAAATGGGTAAGAAATGGGAAGATCTGGAGTTAACGAGTGGAAAGATAGGATTGGTTCACAGGTTCTGGAGCTAACCTTCTTATTAAAGAAAGGCAAGAATTGGCTTTCACGAATCGAGGAAGCATGACTTTCAGGAGAGGAGTTACCTGGGACCTAGAGAAGAGGGTGAAGTCCATAGTAGGAGGAGTATGAGCTCGTGAATGAGATCTCTTGTCCTTCTTTCCTTATGTAGTAGCCGAGTGGGTACTAATCAGTCGAAAAAAGTAGAATAGTTCGAGTGGGATAAAATCAAGGTTAGATAAAATGATAGTGAACGAGTCAAGAGTCATGAATTAGTATGAGATTCATTCATAACTGCTATTTGTTAACAGTCTGAAGTCTCAGATCCAAAGTCATCGGTACGAAAAGTGAGGATGAGCTAATAGGGCATGGCCCAAGATCGGATTGAATATGCGATCAAGTCCATTTTTTGCCTTTGCGCACATGCTCTCATTCACGATCAAACCAAAATTGAATTCACTTGATTTGAACTACAAAAAAGAAATTGAGAAATATCATAGCAAATTCTTTGCTCCTCTTCCGCTTCTTGCGAATCGCAAGGCTTTCTTTTATTTAATTGCATTTTAGTCTTTACTTGAAAGCCTCTTTTTTAAAGATAAAAATCGCATACTTCGCTCTATCTAGAAGCTTAAGAAAAAGGATCGAACCCCATTTTATTACTAAACTATTCAAAACTTGACTATGAGAGAGATAAAGAACATCTTTCAAACCTGCAGGAATGCGAGACCCAGTGGCGGTTTTAGTGGTTCTTCTTCTTTGTATGTCTGATGCCTTGTCTCGAGAACATAGTCAAGCCTAACCTACTAAACTAAATTTCTAAGAATAGTATTGAATACTAAAGTCAATCATAAAAAACCTAGGTCTTCAATAATTAGCCTACGGACTTAAATAAGGGGTCAAACCTCCTTCTCTGCCGACTGGGTAGAAAGAATCAATCGATAAAGAGAAATCATCCAATTCGTGCCTAAGGAATGCATACCCTCTCAAGCAAGTGGATAAGACATCCTTCCATTAATCCATAGAAAGAAGAAGAGGAGCCTTGAGCTTAAGCCATCGATCCTTCTTACTGGACCAAGTCTTTTCTTTTGATCATGTGAATGAATGTGAGATATGGACAATTTTGAAGAATTTGGCAGGCAGGATTTGTCAATATTCTTTTAGCCTTGTGTTTTAGTTAGCATGAACTAGCCTTTCAAGTGTTCAGAGCTGAGCTACTCCTTCACTCTTGGATCTAGGTTCTGATCAAAATAGTAGTACTGATTTGGAAAGATCTAATAAGAAAAGACATTTCTTTAGTGGTCGAATGTAACGACCCAACTCCTTATACTGAGCTGAAGTCATTACTAAATGTAAAACACATGATTTAAGCCTTAAAGTTTAGTTAAAACGAATAAAAGTTCAGAATTGTATTTATAAAATCAAATCAATGTAGTGAGCAAAACATAAATAAAAAGTAAAATCCTATTCGGGCCCTATCTACTTTTAAAGAATGGAAATAGTAAATAAGGAAGAAAATGAAACTCAAGCACAAAACGCCTAGAACAGGGCGTAAGCGGAAGCAGAAATCCCTATGGCTCGCCACGGTCACTTCTGGTCGCTCGCCAGCTTGCCTCTGCCCCTACCTCGGCCTCTACCTGAAAAACATGATATGGAGAGAGTGAGTATAAAATACTCAGTAAGGGACCCACTACTAGTCCCACTAGGTGCCTGTTAGCTTCCTATTAGAGTCCTATAAATGGTACCCAATCTCTGGCACGTTCCCGAACACGTGCAACATGCGCTCCCGTAGGAACGAAAATCTGGTCTTCGGTGTCCCGGGGGAGCACCTAGGACATGCTGGTCTATAGTGAACCCGGGGGTAACACTAAGACAATCGGGATGCGAGGATCCCGTCGAATCACTCGAATCATGTCTATATCCATGCTAGACTGGTGTCCCGTCGGACCACACAATCCTAAATAGGTGGTGATCCCGAAGGACACCTATGCAGGTACGACTTTAATAGAACAAGCTAACAGTACCCTAACCAGAGCATGCATAAACATAACATTATCATGTAGTCATAACAGCCTAGTCATCATCTCAATTCTCACTTCAATAACCAACATACAGTCATATCAAATCACATCACCACAATATCATGCCATCATGTAACCACATCATCAATCACATCATGCTCTCATTAATTACACGTATTATACAGTCTAGTCCTTAACATGCATAAATGGAGGTGTATGCGGCCTCATGGTTCTAATCACAGAGCTAGTAGTAGAAATCTCTTACCTGGAGACTTGCTCAACGAGCCCTAACGGCCAAAAAACGTGTTTTCCAAGCAGCGAAATCCTAAATGTTAAAAACACCAAAACTCGTAATTGAATCACCAAATGGCCCGAGACTAAACAAATGTGGTTGGGACAAATTACCCTAGGTCGAGGTCGCAACGTTCGAGCCCTTAACCAAAGAAGTCCCACGCTGCAAAAATCACTTGGTCCAAGATGTTCCTTAAGGAAAATAATTTAATTAAATTCAAATTAAATTATTTAGGTCCAAAAATTGAGTATTTGCTGGGTATGTCAAAAACAATCAACTTACAAAAAATTAGGTGGAAAAGAGCCAAAATATGCTTGGCGACTCAAGGACAGGCGGGTCGGCTCGGCTAGAGGGGCAGGATCCGGCTCGACTTGAAGATTGGAATCGCCTCGGATACGGCGCGCGGGTGCTCTCGGGTCGGTTGTGGTAGGGACGCGGGTCGGCTTCGGGTACAGTGGCGGTACGAAACGTGGGCTTGGCTCTCGACGGTTGGAGGCGGGCGGCTGATGATCAACGACCGCTGCTGCTCGGCGACACGGTGCGACGAAGCTTCACGCGACAGTTGGCGACTGCGAGCGGTTCGGCTACGGCGGAGGCGACGGCTGGAGGACACGGTGATGGAGTTCGGCTGCGATGGTCGGCTTTCGATCTGCGACGCGCGGCTGCTCGAAAGGGGCGGTCGGCTCGGGTTGATCTGATCGGCTAAACGGCCGCGACGCCCCGATGGCGATTTCTGGCGAAAGGCGACGGCGACGGCGAGTGGCGGCTAGGGTTTCTTCCTTTTCCTTTTTCTCCTTTTCTCTTTTTTTTTTTTATTTTCTAAAGCACGGGTCCCAAGGCTCATTTATAAAAGAAAAAAAATCCCTTTTCTTTTCCTTCAATTAATTCAAAACCAACAACTTTCTCTCTCTCCAAATAAATCCTCCAATATCCTAAATTTTCAAGGAATATCCAACACAACATCCCTTTAACAAAATATTTTCTTTTTCCAATTAAAACAACCCATTAGCTTACTCAAATGCTTTATCTTCATCAAAAACCTTACCCATTTTAATTATCAAAATCAAAATAATTATGCCTCTAAACCTTGATTAATCACAAATAAAAAAGATAAGGTTCCTCAAATAAATTCAAATTTTCCATAACCACACTTAAATATTAATAATAAATGGAAAATCAAATTTGTTGGGACGTTACACCAAAAACCAGGTAGCTAGACTGAAGAGGCACACCTTGGGATTGAGGTTCAATTGTTCAAAGCACCGCTTTCTCAAGGCGGCCCCCTCAGTCCCGAGAAAATCCAATCCTACTTTTCCTGCCCAAAATACCGGGAATTAGCCAAGTGAGATGAGAAGTTTAGTGATCCCACCTATTTTGATGGTGCGCCTATCTTCAGTTCTTTTTCAGAAATCACTAGGGTAGGGGTAATGGCCTCAATCATGAAATAGGGCTCACATCGAAAGACCCCGATCCCTATATTCTGCATTTTGGCGGGGACACTCTTATTAAAGCAAAGCAAGAAAAGCAACTTTAATCAAGGGATGAAATCTTTCTAAGTGGATATATAAGGTCTCGCCTATGGTTAGATTCAGATCTCTAGGTCAGCCGGCTGAAAGTGCAGCCAAAAGAAATGGAAGAGCGAATCAGAAAACTTTTTGACTGTGTCTGTATTGTCGTCGCGAAGGAAAGACGCCAAGATGGTGAAAAAATACATCATCACATCGCCGTCTTGAATGAGAATGCTTCCAAAAATCAGGCTATCGCAAAAATCAGGGAAGCCTTGGAGGAGTGGGAAGGAAGGCAATGCGATGTCTCCTTTCATAAAACCTGGAAAAGCCTCTGTGCGTACATCATCAAACAAGACAAAGCACCCTATGTTTGGGGCAAGTTTACGATCAACCAGGTCCTCGCGGAAGCAAAAGCCGACCGAGATCATAAGAGCACTAGAAAGATCACCCCAAAAACTAGGGAAGAAGAAAATCAACGAATCTATGCTAAATTGAGACAGTGTAATGATTTTCTCGCCTTAAGAAAAGAAAATGAACTTCCGACCCCCACGTAGCGGTTGCTTTAGCTCTTCCGGTTGCAAGAGAATGAGTTTCAAGCCTTTGTACTTGAAAGTAGAAAAGCAAAATGAATCACATAGAAGGACCGAGGACGAATTCTTCCATCTTCAATGCCTTCGAACTGAGAGGTTGAACCCGTGCGTGCTTCGGCGAAAAGAAAGGGATTTCACTCTTGGTACTGGGATTGAGAAGGATTGAGACTTACTAGGACATATAGAAAAAGGTTAGGCTATTAGCAGAGGGGTCAAGGCTCTAGCACCTCATGAATCTTCCATAGTCGTGGGGAATTAGAATTGAGGAGAGAAGCTCATAGTATTTAATAGGATTTCAAAATCATAAATACAAAAGAAATCATCAGTCGTAATTGAGAGATTTATCAAGCCCCAATTGCCCTGCGAAAGTGCTCAAGATTATTTCAATATATATGAAACTATTCCTTTATCAAGCTTGAATATGAATTAAAAGTTTCTAAAGCTCTTCTAAACCTCAAAATAAGACGAAAGAGTTTGTTAGGCTAGAATAACTCTCCTCTTCTTTTTTTTAGAAGAGCTTTCTTATCGCATAAAAAAAGATGCTTGCTTTACTTATGAAATGAGAAATGAATGGATAGGGAGGGCTGATTATTACTTTCTATTTTCACACCCCTTAAATCTTGTTATATCTATAGAAGACTTAAAAGAGAATAAGAGCTTGATATACCGCTTGAAAAGAGAACTACTTATATATTACGTCCGCCCAACTCGTCGCAGGGAATCTTTCTTTCCTGTTTGATGCCTCATCTAATCTCGGTCTCACCTTTCTCTTCATATGGTGGGAGTTTGTCCCATAACTCTAATTATTGGATGAGTCTGATCAATTTGTAGAGTGAGTGCGTCCCTTCCATTTCTTATCCTTGTTCTGAATATACAGTAAAAAGAATAATAGCTAATTTGATCTCTCTTCCTAAATTAGATAAGTGCCCACAGTGGTTAAAATCTTGAATCGAGAACTTTCAGAAATCAAGGTTCAAAGCAGAGGAGAGAGATCCCATGAAGCGATGAAACCAGAAAATCGTCCATCACATGAAAAGAAGGGTGCACACAGATGGGACACATCCCACCTTGGATTCAAAGCTTAGTAAATGAAATAAATGAAAGAAGGTTAAAAGATCGACGACAGCGGGCTCTGTAGTAACCGAGACTAAATTCCCATAAATACAAGTTCTCTTCTTCTATAGCCGCATCTAAACCTGAAAAAACTTCTACAGCAGCCAATCCACAGACTCTTTCGCTTGAAGTTTCAGTGCTCCTCTTTCTCTGAGTATGATATCTTTATAGCCTCTTAATAGAATTATTTCCAATTATGAATCTAATATGATAGATGAAATACTCATACTTATGGTTTGCTGCTCCCATAGGACAGAACACTGAACCGATACAAAGGCATCACATGGAAGCAAAGAAGCTGATTGCCAGAAAAAGAGAAAAAGGTGATCGACCATGAGGTTGAGGCATCCATGCACGAAAGTGGAAGTTTTGAGCTTGGTAAGCTCTGAAATGAGCTATGAGGCCTAACCTACTATTTAGGAAGATTTGCATTTTGATGCCCCGCATATCCATTTTGCAACCAAATTTTAGCCTTAATGAACAAACGTCAAAAAAATTGAGAGGAGTTGAGAGGTTATTAAATAACCCGACTAAAAGAAGAGGGGCGAAGTGAACTCCTTATTCTTAAAAGGAGCGGCGCAAGTGAAGAAGGAGTTGAGAAAGCTTTCTTGGCAGTAGGGGCACACCCACGAATTTGCTTGACTTTAGTTTATTTTAATAAAACGAAATGAACTCCACTAAGGGAAAAGCTTAAACAAAAAAATCCCCACTGAAAGAATGAAGGATAAGCTTTTCAAGTCAGATTAGAGAAAAAGGAAGAAATTCAAGAAAGTATATCTCATTCTCATATTCTACCAGATCGAAACCATTTAGTGCTTTCTTTAGCTTCTATTTCTTCTTGTCTTTGACTATGAATCTAATAGTCGACGATACTATTAATAACTAGTCAATTTCAAAAGATCACATAAATGAACAAGGTGAAAAGAATATTGAATTTCGTTAGTTTCATCTTTCACTACTAACTAGCCCTAGCTGCTTGCATGAACTCTTTATATAGACTGACGAGTGAATAAGAGGAAGTAGGGTCGTATCTAGTGGGTAGAGGCCTACTTGTGACTAGCCCCTGTTCGGATGCAAGTCAGATTGACCTACAAGCTTCGTTGATAGGGCATTTATATCATCAGAGTTGTGTGAAATTGGAATTCATAGGTTTCCGCATAAGAGAAGTTAGCCAGCTGGGTAGGTTAGAATACCCTTCTCGTGGGGGAAACGGGAAAGAGGTCGCCCATGCTTGCTTTCTAATCTTAGGCTCTTTCATACCTTAAGGCGAGGTTGATTTTCGTCCTGGGATTGTAATTAGAGAGTAAGCTGCCTCCAAAATTAGATCGCTTCTTTAGTCTGCTTTTTCTTACGAAAGGGAATGATGAGTTTCTCGAGAAACCCTTACCCAAAGAGTGAAATAAAAGGAAGAAAGTAAATATGGATAAAAACAAGAACTGAGGGCTCAACTAAAAGGAGAGAAGAGGTCTCGACTAAAAGGAGAGAGGTTTGGGTAGAAATAAAAGACAGTCCATAATAGGAAGTTTAATGAGATCTTTCCAAACTAGTACTAAAAAAAGGAATTGAAATAGGTCTTCTTTCCTTTTTGTGAGTCAGTAACTTCAGTTAGTAAGGGACCAGGGACCGTTCTCACTCCGTGGGCTAGGGTATGAGACGTTTTGAAATAAAGGTTGGATGAATGATCTACTGCTGCCCATTTTGATGATGAGGAAATTCTATTATGTAAACAAGCTAGGGCATGAGAAGGGGCTTCCCCATGTAAAATTCTTGGGTCAAGCAAGTCCACAAAGAATGATTTGAATATTGGGTTCCAGGACAGGACATGAGGCATAGGGGTCTCTTCTGCTTTCTTTCCCGAGTTGAAGAAGAAGCAAGATTCTCTCTCTGTCATGCCGAAAGATTTCTTGAAAAAAGCACTTGAACTTGAATCAGACTTGGTGTGGGGATAAGTAGTTCCATGAGAACTAGGGTTAGAACCCCACCCATCGACGGAATCTCCATCACATCGATCGAAAAGGAAAGGCATGAGTCAACATCAATATAGGTAGCAACGATCCCATAGCATAGGAGGCCAACCCAATCGGTACAAAGGGAAAAGAAGAAAAAAAATGGAAGAGTTTTGGGGCTTGCCCTTAAGGAAGAGGACTGGCGAAAGTTCTTTATTGACCCTGGTGAGGATAGAAACCCACGGAGCGATTGCTTCATTCCTCAATTAGTGGGGTCATAAACATGCAAAGGTGCGGACCGCTTAGGCTTTCAGTCCAAAAATGGAAGAGACAAAGGTCCAATGAGAGGGACATTGGAAGGACGATGGGAGGAAAGCGAATTAAATTGAGCGAATTATGAGTTTCTAGAGAGATCTGGTCGCACTCGGATCGGGTCAATATTCAGACGCGCCTCTTGTTCTCATTGTGCACATTTTTAAGTGCAATTTATTCTTTCATATTTATTTTCTTTTCATTAAAGAAAGATAGACTTTCTTTCATATTTATTTGAGATTTAGTTTAGACAAATTGTTAAGTAAGAAAAGTGCAGGTGCACATATGCTTAAGATACGTCGAATTGGTGTGTGACCTCTCTCCTTTCTCAAATTCTTTGAGCCTCAAATCCTACTCGGCTTTCTCTCTCACATATGAGAACCCTCCTCATCAACCTTTCTATCCAACCCTACTATTAAGCTTGCAACAACTGTTATCTAGCTGCCTCTTTGTTAGAGTTTCTTGCTAGCTTCTTCCTTTTTCTCGCATATTCGTACTGCGTAGTGGGATCATTAACAAAACGCATACGCAAATGGAAATTTAGTTCTCACTCTCGACCCATGTCAGATGCTACACCAAGTCAGAAGTCTAGAACCATTAGCTAATAAGGACAACCAATTCTATAACCATTCATCAAGGGAAGCAGCTTCCAGGTAAAAGTGCATCCCTAAGCTTTCCCTTGACAGACCGACCTATCTTCGAAGTCCCTTGGAAAATGGAACCAGAAAAAAGATTCTTTCCGTAAAGTAGAGATTCAAAAAGAGGTTCACGAATACCATCAATATCCACTGGAGCTTAGAATAGAAAGACCGCATTTACGAGAAAGAAGCTTGACTGAAAAGAGAGAACAAGATTCTCAAAATAATGAATTTTAGTCAAGAGGTCTTGACTGACCTTTCTGAGTTCAGCTCAAGCTTCTTCAAACCTCCATCTGACCTTAGACCACCTCTCCTATTGATCATACCTCCTCTCCACCCCAATTGATCCTTGATCCTCTCCTTCGAGTTGGTTAACACCTATAATAGTCTTGAGACTAATCGCCATATGTGTGCGAGATCCTTATATTTCGGTTCCCCTTATTTCATCCCTTGTTCATCGATCATCAAGTCATATACCATATTTAGAATTTAGTGCTTAGCAACTACAAGACCAACTCAAAGGAAAGTTTCTTATTTTTAGAGTCAATCATCTAAATGGTGTGGAAGAGATATATTTGAGTTTGTCGGCCTCTCGCCTGGTATATTTCTATTTTGATCGGGAAATGAATATCAACCTATTTAGGTAGATGCACCACCTTCATCTGCCATGCTCCACATTGGTAGAGTGCCTTTCCTTGATCGGGTGGTCCAGACCCTTATTTATTCTTCTTCCATATTAGCTTTCCATTTGATCAATAGGTCCTCTTGACTTATTTATATCCAGTCCTTGTCAATGAAACCACTAAAAGAGAAGCGAAAAGAGGAAAACCTATCAAACCCATGGGGTGATCTAAAGAAAGAAAGCCTACTTAACCCTACTATCAATGAACAAGGGAAGTCCTCCCCATCTTCATAGCAAAAGTCCAAGAAAAGGCTTTATTCCATAAATCAATCAGGATATAGAGGGATTTCCTTTGAAAGGGATCTTTCATCAGAGTCCTTCTTACCGTGGAGTAGGTAGGATCCTTAGAATGGAAGGCATAAAGGTCAATAATATAAGGATAGGAGGCAAGGCTCAAAGAATTTAAGAATTAGTCAATTCACTATTTCATCCTCATTGAAAAGGGTGTTAAGCTGCTAGATTCTTATTCCTTTCTTCATAAGAAGTCAGAAAGAGAAAGCCTAAAGAACAAAGGCATATTCATCAGATTAGAAGAGGATGAAAGACCAATCCATCAAATCAAATCTAGAGGAAGCTAAAAAGGACTCACTCAGATACTAAAGTTGGGTCATATGAAGGGGATATTCATAAAGTATATTCTGTATAGGATTGATCGGTCAGACCTTTTTGAGCATCAAGGGTTGCTCGACTTCTAGTCCTATGAGTGAGATTAATGTGAATGAATTGGTTGAATGTGAGTAGCTCATTCATTGAGTTTTTTAGGGTTTAGAAGCAAAGCTCGTTTATTGAGTTTAGTTGGGTTCTGGAGCTGAGTTCAGCGCGAATAGAACCAATCGAAGGAAAAGGAATATGAAAGAAAGCATAGAGTGCAGAGTGGAAGAGCTTTATCGCGTAGGCTTTCCTTTTGTATTTTCGCTCTCTTTCGAAAGCCTCAGTCATAAGTACACTTTTTATTATCCACAAAGAAAAAAAGGATGATGATGTTTTCGTGAGTTCCATTAATAGAAAGCATAAGAACTAGCTCACTTAAGTCAATGTTCCATGTATGAGTATAATCTCTTTCGATAAGTACTCTGCCTTTCATTCTCTCTTTCCGTGAGAAACTCCTTTCGAAAGACTGAAAGACTAATTCGATAAAAAGTTGCTAGGGAAATCTCTCACAATCAATGCTGGAAGGAGAAGTGCTTGCTCTTTCCAAACACCATAGATAAGAGCAGAGCAGTTCGACAGGAAGCTGGAGAGAAGCTCTCCTTGAAGTAGGGCTAGACGGGTCGAATTAGGATCGAGAGTTCTATAGGCAATGAGTTTTTTCTGAAGCGAGATCTCTTGAATTAGAAGTTTCCATTGAAGAAGCCTAACTCGATTTACCAAATTTAGTGAGCTCGATTCTTCGTCCACGATAAACTTATGACAAATCATCCTTATTCAGACCATCTTCTAGCCTTTGTTTATGAACTGGGAACATTGCATTTCTGTAGCCAGATTACCGGCCATCTAGATACTAAAAAGATTACGAGACTTATGCCCTTACTCTAATTTCTTCATCTCCACCAAAGACTATGCAAGGGAAGTATCTGGGTTTCCATGACGAGGCAGATAAAGTACGGTGTGCATCTCATGATTTGGTTGATCTTGCTAGCCTAACTACATCTTGAGTTTTGATGAGTCTCAGAAAAAATCGATGAAAGATGCAGGTACATTAGAGATTCGAAGGGCTCCATTTTTCATTTTATAGAATTTATATTGTAGGCTAACTCGAGATAGCAAGAGTATATCGGAGCCGTTAATATGGACAATTTTTCTCCCTGCACGGAAAGCTACCACGAGAAAGAAACCTTTCGAGCCAAAGATTATTGACGTTTTCATTCAAGAACTCCTGACTTAACTCAAAAATAGGTCGTTGCTCCTATGGCTTATCTTGCGGCAAGGCCAGGCCCCCTATAGAAAGTATGGGTTTCAAGCCCTAAATAGCTTGAAGGTCCACCCACCTACTCAAGAAATTTGAGACTTATAAGGACGGCTTGAATCCTAACTTAAATCTATTCATCATAAAGACGAAAAAGACCTTTTGCCACTTTCTTTTTTCACTGCTTCAAAGGTGTCCCTTTCTATTATTCCCTTCCTTCATTTACGTAAATAAAGCAGTTGAAGAATGGGAATGCGTCACTCTATCAAGTAACGCAACTCCAACAGGAATCACAAACTCTTCTTACTTAGGAATGCAACCACAACCCACAACCTATGGCAACTCCTAATGGCTTACTGACTCTAGCATTGCCTAAACTTGCTTGTTAGCCTTAGGGACTTTAACTCCTAGAATTTGAACTCGCTCCCTTACCACTACGTAAGTGCTTTCTAGACAGGAAGTGACCTATTAGTGGGAGAGGGGAAAGGCCTAGAGAAGAGAAGGCCACTATAATATAAGAGTGTCAAAAGTCTCTGTTGAATCCAACTAATTCCCCATTAGTAGTCAAAGATGCATGGTTCTAACCCTCTGCTTTAGCATAGTCAACCCTTCTCGGGTTGGAATTTGCTTTCAGACTGCTTCACTAGCGTAGTTAGTGGGTATACTTCTTTCCATTTTTGGATCCACTTGAGACTCTTTTTTTTCTTCTTTGTCGAGAAATCTCTTTCTATCTTTGAATCAGTCTGCCCTATGATTTTATTGATTGGTCAAGCATATTATTTCCTAGAGTGAAGCTCTCTTCTGTACTTATTTTATAAGAGAGTCGTGCTTCTTTTCCTCTTCCCCATGTCTCTCAAACCTGCAAATTGCTGCTATCCCCCAAAGAGGTTCTTCCTCTACTATGGAATGCAAGAGTAAAAGCATGAATCCCAATATTGTAAGAGATGGGTCAGCGCATCCAAGTAGAGTAGAGTTAACATGAGGCAATGAATGCCTTTTCCGATCGAGACTGATTATGATTACTCTAAAGAATACCTCTCCGATATGGTCTCGTGAAAGATCTTCTAAAAAGGCTTGTCAGACGCATCGACTTTTCTATCTTCATGCTTTAGGCGTCCCTCTGTAGTAGGTCAAGTTGACTTTCTTCCTTTACAAATGGAGGATGGTTTGCAGGTCATACCTTGTCCACGTTGGGAGGAAAAGAAATACATAAAGAAGGCAGGCGTGCAGCCATCTGGCTTTCCCATCAATCACCCTTTGTTACTGAGGCAATTTAGGTACCTGATCTAGAATAAGAGAAGGGAAAGGAATGAAGCCCTGAGAGTGTAGAAAGAGAATGGAAAGAAAGGCCTAACTCATTCTTTTTTCTAAGCTCGACTTCCATGAACTTTAGCTCCCTCGATTGAGTAGGAAGAAAGTAGAGTGAGACTTCTAGTGATGAATAAACAAGGAAAAGATGTACTATTTTACAAGGAACATCCCCAGTTAACACAGTAGTTGCTGTAGAATCAGTATCGATTGAGAAAGGAGGGGTAGAAAAGTGAACCCCGTTTTTCTACATGAGTGTGAAACCTCCTTCCTAACCTCGTCCTTTCGCACTGCAGGGATTCATCCACGTAAATTGGGAGAAGAGGTTGCTTATTTCCTTATTTCCTTTTCCTGTCAGAAATCAACCTTAGCCGCTACAATTGGTGATTTTTCTATATATTTTTCTTACTTTAGATCAAACCTCTTTGATTTGAGTAGTTTTACTCGACCGTGAACTTTAATTGGGTATAGTAGATAACCCTTGTTTTGCTTTCTCTATGTTAGGGTGAGAGTCCTACTCCAAGTACTAAGTTATGTGATATAGCTCCTTTTTTAAAAGTACAAATCAGCATTTATTAAGAGAAGAAAGATGGGACTTCGACCAATTAGTTCTCAGCCATTCCTTTCTATTTTCGATCTGATCTGATACAAAGAGAACTTCCGCCTCCAAGCTTGATTAAAGGATGAAGTTGTCTTCCTTGTCTAAGTCATCTCTCTTATCTGACTCTCTATACTTCGTAAACTCTGTCTCACATTTCTTCCTTAATAACACTTCTATGAATTCCCTATTGTCAGGAAATTTCTTCTTTTCCATAAACACTGATTTATTCCACTAATCTCATAATGAATGTCTTAAGAAGTGAAAGATGAAATTTCATCAAAAAAAGAAAAAAAAAAGAAGAAGAAGAAGAAGAAGAAGAAGAAGAAGAAGAAAGAGACAAAGAAAGCCAATGATTCCTTATTCAC
Organism: Cucumis melo; assembly: GCF_025177605.1. NCBI lineage: Eukaryota > Viridiplantae > Streptophyta > Magnoliopsida > Cucurbitales > Cucurbitaceae > Cucumis > Cucumis melo. Next base: position 12,642,428 of record NC_066868.1, read on the forward strand.
TGATTTGAGACTTTCAGTGGATAGTCCTAGTCCTACGTAGCTTAATAGGCTCCATAGAGTGTGACAATATTATGTCTTTGAATCTGAAAATCATCGATTATTCTATTATTAGAAGAATGGAATTTTGATGCCTCTTTCACATAGTGGGAATCCTGAAGTTTCTTTCACTTTATTTTAAAATAGTAAAGAGAGGTTCTCATTTGCGTCGATCAATCAGCAGATCTTTCATCTGCCACTAGGTCGCCTCCTAAAACAAAGTTCCATATGAGTTTCATTCCACTTTCTCGCTTACTCATGAACAAACCCTCCTTCTTTCGTCCATTAATAAATGGATCTAATAGAATTTTCTTTAGCCAACCTGGCTATAGAATGGTGACTGAAAATAGAGCTTTTCAATTCAAAGATCAAATCATAACTTGGAAACAGGGAAAATAAAAGTTCGTCTAATAAGGATAAGGAGAGAGGGGACATCCACTCAAGAAGAGGTCCCAATTTAGGATGTTGTAGCTTTTGTTGAAGCTCTTTCTCCATTCAACAACTTACTTAACCAAGATTGTGCCTAGCTCTCTTCCTTTGTCTCTTTCCTTCACTCCTTTTTTAGGTTATGCTAGTTAGTTCACGCTTTCTTTTCCAGGCAAGAACATTGATTAGTCTCATTGATAAGGACATATAAACTTTCTTTGAACCTCTGTTCTACTCCTCCTACGCGGTCTTTCTATTTGAATGTGGAATTTTTGAGTTGCACTCCTTTCCAGTAGCTTTTCAAGTTCTTCGATAATTCTTTGATCCTTTCAGGTTCATATGGAATTAAGCTACTCCGAAAATTCTTTGCTCATTATAATTGAGTCTTCGATAGAGTTTAGACCATAACCTCTTTCCCTCTCCAACCTATGACTCTACTCGCCCCTTCTACTCTTAAGCCTCGAACACGGTTTTTAACCTCATATAGATGAATAATAGTCGCATACTTCTTATCCCTTGAAGCCGCCTATGGACGTTGTTATGCTTCTTTCGATATTCCTCTAAGACTAAAAGAATCTAAAGAGGTTAGCTTTCAACCAATGTAGGAGATATGATAACTTAAAGAATGGGGATGATATAATGAATTTCGGATTTCTCTTCTTTCAAAATAAGGATTAGATCTTAATAAACAAGACGAACGAGGGCTAGCACTTCTAGAAGGAACCTCTTTGATTCCTTTTTTCCTTTGATTTGAGTCTTGCTGTTATTCTTCGTTCTTGATCTACCTATAAAACAACAAGAAAAGCAACCTGTAGTAGAAAAGAAAGATTAGAAGAAAAGAAGCTTAAGAAGAAAGAGATACGATTGAGCCTCAGTGACTTAAACACTATTTCATAACCTCAACTCTTTCAACTCGACTGGAACAAGAACAAAGGTACTAGTTCTTCCCCTACCCTTGGGTTAGTCAAGCGCCCCGATTTCCTTCGCTGCTTATTCTGCTTCAGGTTCATTTGACTTAAGTGCACCTTTTTGGAAAAGAGATAACGTCCCAATCGAGTTGCCTCTTATATCCTTCTACAAAGAATCATGAAAGAGAGATGATTTATAAGACATCCGTTGGACACAAACAAAAGAAAGAAGAAAAGGGATTTGACTTATTTTCTTTCGGTTGGTACCACAGTAGCCCTTTGGGTATTATTACCGATTGAGAAAGGAAGAACTCTCTTAATAATAATAATAATAATAATAAGAGAAACTGCGCCATCATAGCTCTTTTCACTCTTCTTTGACTTCTTTCAACCCATAAATCGAGTTATTGTTGCTTAGTTGGCCGAGTTGGGGAGTGATTTCGATGAATAAGTGCCCTCTCTTTTGGAAGAAAGATCAACAATCATAATCTGGTAGGGAACCTTGTCGAGACCAAAAGAGGGAGGTGAGTTAACGGTCAGAAGCCTATGTCCCGAGTAGAGTAGATTCTAGATGGCATTTCATTCATCAGAGCTCTCATACTCGTGAGATGTTAGCTCTAGCATGAACTCAGAATTAGGATCTTTCACGAGAAGAAAGGTTTTAGAATGAAATTGATATTATTGCGGTAGAGGAATTCAGTAGTGAGAGAATGAATGAGAGGGAATGTAGTAACTCTTTATTGAGCGAATACGAGGGTCTCCTTCGACCCTTAAGTGACTTTTAGAAAGATCGTAATTCTCTGTTTTTTGATCTTGAATGAGTGTGAGAGCTATTCTTTCATCCAAGACAATCGTTCGGGCCTCCCCTTACTTACGGGGCTTTGTAGGGTCCATGTAAGAAATTGAGCATAATGGGTCTTGGAGGATATTTTTCTTCAATTTCAAGATCAGAATCATAATCATAAATGAGAGTCCTCCTATTCGGCTAATTTCTAAAAGACAACCAACCCTACCCACTAGCGAATATCCTGCAATTAGATCCTCAGTTCATTGCTTCACCTAGCTAAGGAGTATGATCCCATAGGTTTAAAGTATCAACTCTTCAAAAGGCTAATTCCAAAATAGTAATAGTTCCTTACACTTGACCCTCATGGAGCGAGAAGCGAAAGGCCTCTAAGAATGAAGTTTCGAATTAGGCTACGAGACGACCCTCTTTATGATAAGGCTAGACCAAAAAAGTTATACCGAAGGAGTTGACCTTCTAATTCCGTAACCTAATTGATATTCTAATTCTCACGAAGCGGTAGGCCTTCTCCTCATCTTATGTGCACTACCCTCATCTATGATCTATTTTATTGGCTTCTGGCTTTGCGCTCTTGGATTCAGTCGAGCACCTCCTTCCTAGGGAGTTTGTACAAGAACTCTACATTTACGTACCGCGCAGTGGGGTATGGTCTTATTCATCAATCCTGATCTCTCATTCTACTAAAAAAAAGAGCCTCACTCTGATCGACTGACTGATAGAACTCTCCCGCTACAACGTAGTCAACTTCGTTGCCTTCGCTTATCTAATTTCTCAATATAGAATCTTTCTATATAGATAGTTCCAATTTCTTTCATTCTTCTTTTCTCGTGAATTGGGAATCTTTCTATTATTTCTTGTTCATCTTCTAGTTCATAATAGTTATAACTTTCCTAATGGATCACAAAGAGAAAGATCAGAATTCTTTTTCAACTCCTCTCCTTTTAGTCGAGCCCTCATTTCATTCTTCATTGTTGGTTGATTCTCTTTCATTCATTGCTTCTCTTATAAGCCAGTGTATTCGATTAGCTCTCACATCTTTCATACCCTACCGCAAAGTGAGCCGACCCAATTAAACCTTATGACATTTATGATTCAACTACATCAGTCAAAGCTTACCTCTAAGCTCGATGCCTCATCCTCCACCCATCCCCCTACAGCTAGGCCACTACAAGGCTCGCTTGAAACTCTTGTAGACGACTTATGCCTTTTGATCCTTGTCTTCAACCTGCCTACGTCCCTTTCCTTCCTAGGGGTAAGATCTGAGATTTATCTGGGTATCTAGGGATAAAGCCCGTTAGGCATTAGATTTGCTATTTTTTCTTGCTTGCTTTGGAAACTAGGCTTCTATTCCTCCTTCCAATCGACCCTCTTCCATTTGTCCCCAAGAACTACTTCATGAAACTGGGTCGATATATTAGTTTTCTCCAATGAGTAAAACCTCTTTTTTTTTAGCCTCTTTCCATCCTTAAATCCGGGGATAATTCTTTGTGAACAAGTTAATATGGTAGATTGAAATTTCAGAGGTCCTTCGGCTGGTAAATTCTTTGTGCCTAACTACGGAGTCAAAATCAAGAAATTACATCCATTTCTTTCCCTTCAAACTTCACAATCTGCCTATTAGGAGTCCTGCTGCGTGGGCTTTGCTAAAGCTAAAGGTTCGATTCAATCTCTTTAGTACCCAAGTCTAATCTCCCTATTCAATCCTTCAAAAGCTACTTCTCTCTGTCTTCGCCAGGCTAGCTTTCTTTTATTCCTCCCAGCTCATGAGAAAATGAGCGAGATAGGTGAATAAACCAGCAAGAAGGAAAAGAGAGAAATTGTGATATAAGAATAGAAGTAGGAGTAGTAGCGGGAAAGGATAAGAAGATAGTTCATTCCTCCAATTGCCCTTTTCCGTTCGGCCAAAAGCAGAGCGCACTCCAGGCTAGGCTGCCAATTGCTATTCAATCAACCATAAAAAAGTCTATCTGTAAGGATGACTATTTCATCTTCATTAAGAGGAGCTTCTGCTAAAGGAATTGGTGATCCCTAGCTTTAGACTCAATCTTCTTCCGTGAGAACTGTAATAAAATAGAAATAGTCAAGACAGGACTGAATCCTGCTAGGCTTAGACACATAGCCCTTGTTCATTGATTTTCTTCCCACAATTAAGCTCTAGATGAGTTATCTTCTTCTTATAGGCTTTCTCCACACCTTTTTACCTGGATTTCACTAAGGTATATACCCCCTTGAAGTAGTGGGGAACTTTATAGGTGTCTTAGCATCAAAAGCATCTTTCTCAAGTCCATTAAATCGACCCACAAGTAGAGGTACTCTTAGTTCAGAGAGCCGACTTGGCATGCTTGAAGTTTAGTTACTTGCCTCTAAAGATCTTCTGAAGAAAGTTTGATTGCCCACCATTTCTAAAACCCCTTTTCTCGAGCCAATAAATATTTCTGACAATTATACCAATTTACATGAGTTTAGATGCTACCTACAAAAAATGTCAGAACTTTGACTCTTCCCACAGCCAGAAAGCCCAAGCCTTTCTCAGCTACTTAGTGCTATAACAAAGACTGATGTGAAAATGGAAGATTGATACTACGTCCTTAAACACCTTAATCAATAGCATCCGTAAAGTGACTAATCTTTAGTCTAGCCCTTTCTCTGAATGAATAGGTTATCGATCTTGAACTTCATCAGTCAAGTCAGTCTTAATTAACAGAGAGTTGGCATCATTACTTTTTCCACTAGAAGATTAGTCTTTATGTTATGATCTATTCTGGCCTATAATAAGGGAACTCGTACTTTCCTTCAACGATTACAGTTTGTTTGTCAAGTGCTCTAGTGTACCGAAGAGTTGGAGTGTTCATATCATGTCTTTGAGAATCAGAGTCCCACTTCACGGTGATAATCACTACTATTTTCAACCATGAAGATAAAGATAGCAATCTGACCACCTTTGAATGACAGAATAATGAGAAGGAGATACCCTACTACATGATCAATGCGAGGAGGCCCAGTCGGAGAGGTCGTCATCCTATTCCTATCTAAATTGGTCGTATTCATCTAGTGGAAGAGGGAAATCCCTATCTTATCTAGGAAGGAAGAAAGCAAGTTTGATTCTGATGTTTATGGACTAAAACTTGGCATCAAAATAGAATATGATCCTTCCCTAGGCTTGAACTTTCTAAGAGTCTTCATTTTCCTCTTGTTCTCTCTCATTATTTTCTTCCTCTCATTTAACTTCCTTTCTAGCCAAATAGTAGGCTATTGCTTTAGGCTTTCTTCCTTTAAGTAGGTCTAGAAGGACTCCGAACGTATAAGAAATCAAAGTCCTGCCTCTCATTTTAGTTTGAGCCTTAGGTTTTCTTTCTCTTTCTGGCTTCTTTTCTTGAATTTTTTCGACTTTTGTATTTGCTTTCTTGAGTTTTGAAGTGAACAAAGGTTAGGCAGTTAGTCCCTCACTCGTACCAAAGGAAGAACGCTACCAATTAGCTGCTTTCTTATATCTATAGAATAGAGAAAAAGAGCAGCTTTTATTCTCTGGGCTTGGACTCATTCTTGGAGTGTAGTAGAAAGAAGGATTTCTACGTTTTCTTGTTATACAATCAAGAGAGAATCCAATCCCTCTGGTGGCTAGCCTTATCAGGTTCTAGCCAGAGATCTTTCTGGCTCCGTGGGTCAGTCTGCTCTTCGTATTTTCTTCTTTCTTTATCTTCCTTCTTAAGAAAATCTAGCTTCCACGAATAAGTTGTTATATCCAACCCTTTTTCTTTCAGGTTGTGTTTAGGGTGGGGTTTTAGGGGGAAAAGAATTAGGAAACTGGGCCAAACCGTGTTTGGCCCAAGGAATATGATAAATGGGGATTAGGTTATCCTAATCCCTAAATAACCCTATATTATCCTCTCTTTTACTTTCTTACAACCCTACATTACCCTACCCGAATAACCTAATCCAAATTCTATTATTATTTTTTAAATTACTACAATCATAATCCTCCCCCAAACACATTATTTTAACACTACTATCATAATCCCTCCCCCAAACACATACTATCATAACACTACCTTTCATATTCTTTCCTCCAAACACATATTACAATAACACTACCAATTATAACCATTTTCCCAAACACATATTATCATAACACTAGGATTATCAAAATCCTAGGATTATTATAATTCTTTTTCCCCCATAACTCTTTTCCTCTTCCAAACGTACTCTCAGTGATTACTGTCCCCAAACATAAGGGCTTTTGTGCTCCTTGGTAACATAAGCACAAAGAGTAGCCCACCCGATACCAAATAGAATTCTCTAGTCTGACCACTCCTTACGAGTCTTCTTTTGTCGATCTCATCCCCCCTTCGTTAGGAGTTTCAAGATCGGTCTGGAGAACTATCCATTAGATCCATTGAATAGGACTTGTTAATGGAATAGATTTCTTGGACTTGTTTATGAGTACAAGTTAAAAAAAGTGAAGATGAGACTAGTCGTCCGAACCCTTGTTTATCCACAGGTTAATATGGATAACAATCAAGACTGAGGGCTCGACTGAAAGGAGAAAGAAGGTCTCGATTGAAAGGAGAGAGTTTCTTCACCTGTCTTTTCATAGGGCAAATGCACAATGGACTAGGATGGCGAAAGGGAAGTTTTCTCCTTGCATAAAGAGAGGTGTATGCCCCATATTTCACACCCTCTTTCTCACATAAAGAGTGTGATTCCCTACTGGCTCATTCTAGCCTTCTTTTGTCCCTCCCAAGTATATATCTGCCCACCCAAAAGAGTAAAAAAGATCAGACCCATGTCACATGTTGTACCAAATAGGAACCGACAGTTCGACCAGTAGTGGTCGGTCTTGCTTGAGTTCTCTCTATGGCATTAGTCATTCTTTTAGTTCAAGTTGCCGGAGCCCACTTAGCAACTATTATGTGTGTATGAACAAGTCAGAAAATGGATGAAATAGGATGCAGAAATAAGTCAATTCAGTAACCCACGTAGCCGTACAATACAAGCTCCCAACAAAAGGGACAAACCCCACCATAAGGCTCATAGACTGATCTATAGGAGGAAGGAGTTAGTTACCCAGTGGGACCATAAACAAGGTTTAAAAGTGTCAGAGTACAAGCTTCCATTAAGGCCAACCCACCTACTCATCTTCCTAAGGATGTTGACATTGAGGAGAGGAACTAAGAAGTTCCATAAGTAAAGACAAGAAATAGGGGCTTGGGGCTTCACACCTTCCCTTCTATAGTGAAGAGTTGTCATAACATTCTTTAGCTCATGATCTGATACCTTTCTACTTTTGCAGAAATTCCTTCCACTACTCTTGCTATGGCTCTTCTTTGAGTTCCCACCTCAATAAACAAGGCTTCATAAGGGGTTTAATCGTGTCTAAATTCAAGCTAGTCCTATACTCTTTCTTTTGGGACGAATTCTTTCTCAAATTCTTTGTTCCTTGTCTTTTAGTTGTCTCATTGATAAGGACATATTTAATTGTGGATCAAAGAGGTCTGGAGTCAAATATTAGTGGAATTCATGGGTCCTCTGGTCTTAATACTCCTAATGGAGGGGTTAGTGGAATTCATGATTCCTCCAGACCATTAAAGGGCAAACTTTTAGTCGCTTCTCAAATTTTTTGATCCTCCAGACCTCTTTAATCCTAACTACGGGCTCGAAGAATGTTAAAAAATCAGTGGTGTCATTAACTCAAATTCTTTGAGCCTTCGAACTCTGGACGAGTCCGACCTATTCTCTAAAAGTAGTGGACCCCTTGTTCATTAATAGATACTATGATCTTCTCATATCCTCTTATGAATCAAACCTTCCATAGTTTCTTCTTCTTTCTATGGCTTTCACCTTTTTCTTCCTCTAATAGAAAATCGGTACATACTCAATCTTTCCTTTCATCCTCTTATTTCCTAAAAGAAATACGAAAGCCTATGGTTGGTACTTATTCAAGACAAATCCTCTTTCTTTCTTCCTCAATATCTCATTCCTATTTCTTTGACTTTAGAAACTGAGTCTACTTTTCTTCAACGGATACTTGATACAGGTGGAGCAACTACCTCCATGAACAAAGGCCATCTCATACTCATAAGACCTATGTGTGGACCACTCATTCTTCTTAAACTCAAGGATGCTTTAAGTACTTATGTATTCTTCCGAGATTAAGAAGTTGTATTTGTCCTTTGAAGGGGATGGTTAGCTCATATGGCTTCGTAGGAGTCTCGATACAAAAAACCTATTCCTTTCTTTCGTCGAGCTACTAACTTTCTACTGTAATCAAATTGATATTTGAACCTTTATTAAGAAGAAGCAAAAGGGTAATGCTACTTTCTTCTTCCTTTTTCTTCTTCTTTAACTTAGACTATGGAGGGGATAACTGCTTTAGCTCGAGCATATGAGCACCTTCTCGGTCGAGACTGATTACTCTCTCTCTGACCTTTATTTCCTATCGGTTAGGGGACTTCTTTTGGGAGAGCGACTTTCTGTATGAAAAAAAGTACTTTTCCCCTCTCGAAAAGCCCTTTATTTTGATCTTTCTCTTGATCCTATTCAACCTGATCTCACTAGGTTGATCCCCTTTGACCTCAGATGAAAGAACTTAGCTACGATCCGTATCGAACCTACTCATAGTCAAATTTAGGCGCGTCCCTCAACAATCAGTGGAATGAACAAGTCCTCCATCTATTAATGGTTGTGACTTGCACTCCTATCTGAAACCTTTATTCATTGATTCAGATTGAATCTTGAACTCCTTTTAGTCGAGCCTTCGAACGGTCTCACTATTTGAGTGTGGAATTTTTTAGTTGCACTCCTCATAAATTCTTTGCATCTTGTTCATTGATCAGCTTGAATTTTTTACTCCTTTCGCAAATTCTTTGCTCATCTTTATGAGTTATTGCTTTCCAGTAGATATCCTTATGAGAAAGCTTCAAAGCCCTTAAACTACTCTCCTCTTTTATCGAGACAGATTCCTATGTCGTATGAATAGCTATTTCTAGTTCCATTACAACCTTTATGGGCAACTTCATAGCTTGTAAGTGGCTTTGTTCTCCCTTTTTTCTTGGTAGTGGAAAGAAAGAAAGAGTCTGACTTGCATTCGTCAAACTCAAGGTATATTCTAAGATTATTATGACTATTACTACTTATATAGCCTTAGTCTTTCATGCCTTTCAAGAGGGGATCCTTAAAGTTAAAGCTAACTGCTCCTTTGGACTTATCCTTTTGAGCTATTTACGAAGAAGGTTTTGATTCTTTTAAAAGACTATTACAATCAATGATTGAGGAAACACAATTCCTTCAGAGGTAGAAGAAAACATAATGAATAACTCGGCTAATCAAATTAGTTATTTGAAATAGATTACAAAGCTCTGATGACAGTGTCAATATCTAAGGGGTTTCTGAAGCTCTTCGTTGGCATCAAAGTTTCTTGTGTGGCCATTGCTTTGGCTTAGAATAGGTTTCATTCTCTTTCTTCATTCTTCTACCTTATCTCATTCTTTTCATTCATTCATTACCTTAATTGAAGCAAAGAAATTGAAAAAATCATCAGTTCATAACTTGTAGTTTTTGCTTTGTCTTTGAATCTTCTTCTTTTTCATCTTAACCTACAAAAGTACGATGCTCCATGTAGACCCAGGTAGGAGAGGAATCGATTTCTCAAGGGTGACCTATTTGAAGGACTTGTTATTATCCATATTCACTTACTCTTTTAAAAGTCAAAGTGCATGAAAATGATTCAAAACAAAGGTGCAGACAACAAGTGAAAAACAAGAAAAGAAGAAAGAAAGCCTAGGATCAAATAATTTTAGAGGAGTTGAGAATGAATCAATGAACAAAGGAAAGGCTCAAAGAATTTGAGGACTCCAACTCCATAAGAGCAATATGATCTTCTTCTTCCCGCTTCCTTCGAAGGAGTCATGAATTTCCTTATTTTTTGTCATACTAGCTTTCTTTTCGCATATTCATATGTCCTTATCAATGAGATGACTCAAATCTATGGTTTTAGTCTATCTGCGGAGTTAGAAGTCTGAAAGTGAAGGACTCATTAAATTCTACTAAGTCAAAGATGGACCTACAAGCGAAAGGATGAAAGCCAAGACTTAAGAGGAGAGTAAAGAAGAGATTTCTCTTTCTTCCTTTTTCAAGTAATTCCCACGTAGCAGTACGTCTCCTTTTTCCTTTCTTGCACTTCTCCTCTAATTTATGGATGTTCATTCATTGCACTCCCTCTAAAGTAGTTGTCTTATTCTTTTTACACTCTACGAAGCTCATAAGAAGATGAAATAAGATATAAGTAGTGCGAAGTGAAGAATAATGCTCCTCCTAAGATTAGAAGAAAGCCTAGGGGAAGAATCTGAGTACGCTTTTGAGGTGGGGAACTCTTTTTAAGTAGGATACATTTCGGATCAGGGAGTAAAACGACCTTGTCCATATCATTTCTTTTAATCAATTCAGTTGTAGTTCAGGTTTCAGTTTTGGATGAGAATCCGTTTAAGGAGAAGCCATTTCATGCCTTATTCGCTAGGCTTATCTAATTTAAAACGAGAAAGGAGAAATCCTTGAAATCTATACATTTAGCTATCCCTCTTTCATTATCCTTTCATGATAGAGTTAGCTAGATCGCTTTCTCTTCTTTCCTGACGAAGGACACTAAGAACATATGAGTTGCTAAAGCGAAATTAATGCGACCCATCAATTGATACATTAGATAGATAAAGGGGCCACCTATCTTTTTCAATCCATAGAATAAACGTCCGATCAAAAGGTTCAAAGGAAGCAAACAACCAATAAAAAAGAATACAATAAGAAATCAAACTTATTAGTTTATTGTATTTTAGATTGTTCTATGAGTGGTTTGGAGAGGAGCTAGCTTTTCAAACGTACAATCAGATGAGACGGAGGACACTAGCTAACCATTGGTGTACCGAGTAACCTCTTATTTTTGTGATTCCCTATTACAAATATTTTATGCTTGGTGTCTCCAATATAAGCACAAGATAGCCAGGATAGGCTAATCAATCATCAGAAAATTACTATATATATAAGGGGAAACCTTCTATTCGACCAGTATAGAAGGATGAGTTATTGGAATTGAAGGCATCAAAATAGAAGCTTGCTCACATTCTTGCTAGATAAACATCAGAAGAAATGCAAATGAAAACATCTATTTCTCTACCTTGAGCAGTTTGACAACCACATCTAATTTTTCTTCCTTTTCTGACTTCAAAGCATCAAATTCTGCACACCTTAACAAAAGGACTCCAGCAAAGAAGCAGAGCGACATTCAACTCCTATAGAGCCTTGTCCATTGAAGAAGGTTTTGATTTTGGAGAACATTTCTTCCTTGCCTACTTTCTTCAGTGGATAGTCAGACTCTTGATTTTATTCCTCTCCTGATTTATGGATGCTCATTTTTTGTGCTTGCATGAGTATTCATTCGCTTCGCTCTTCAATTTTTCTTCATTCATCCGCCTGAAATTCGTGGATATGGCTTCCTTTAGTATCAATATTCTTTTCACCAAAAATCGTAGTTTTGAAAGAGGACAAGACTAGAAAGGTGAGACTGAGTGGGAATCCATAAAATCAAAGGAGCTTCCATCAATTTCTTTCATCCATTGAATAACTAACTGAGAGGGGATCTCCCTTACCTACAAAGACTTGCCCCTTCGTCCTTTGGCCCATTAAATGGAAAGCAAGAACTCTAAACAAGAACTAAGAAGTAGAATGTATCATGGCTGAATAGATGGGTTCTCAGGCTATAGGATTGGCAGGAAGGAGGTTTACAATTCGATCTTGGTCACTGTGTCAACCCTTCAAAAGATTCTTTACAATTCAATATAGTTGAGGAAGAAAAATCTTGATTGAAAGCAAGCAAAAAGTGCACTTTTGGACATGAGATAGGGAAGCATGTAAAGGAAAGAAATCCTAACTGAAAGAAGGAATTAGCCTAGAACCTTGGACTAAGAATTCTTAAAGTATGGGTAGGATGAAGAAAGTCACATTAATCGGAATATACCTTGGGCACGGTAGAGCCAGATCTCTCGGAGTTGCTACTAGACATAAGAGCGCTTCACTACTCATTTAGAGGATCTATACACCTATAAGTAGACTGGGGGAACTCACCTAGTGAGAAGTCTGACCCTGAAAGTTTAGAACCTCTATTGGCAATCGCTCAATAGAAATGGTGGTGCCCAGTCACCAAGAAATTCTATCTTTTTTCTCTCTTCGTTTAAGGAAAAAAACATACTTGCTTTAACAACGGGAAAGAGGTTCCTTCCACAGTTTTGCTTTAGGTCTCGGTTCAAGTGTCGGCTCAAGTACTAGTGAAAGTGCCTGAATCACGTAGTGCTTTCTTTGCTTGGGTGTGAGTTCCAACTTTAGGCTTTCACTATTTAGTTAGCAACTTTCACTAGTGCTTGGCTAGTTACTGAAACCCAAGCAAGATAGTAACTACTTGCCATTCATTCCCTCAATGGAGTTCAAGTAATCATATACCTCTCTGCAAGACAAAGATTGAATTAAGCCTAGCTCGCCCAAGAGTACTTTCGGAGAGTTGACTGAAGCCCTTTCCTCTACTCTGAAGCAGGACGAACTTTCAAAGTAGTTTACTAGCTTACTTCTTAAAGTCAGGTAAGGCTAAAAGAATTTGAGTAAAATCACCAACTCCTACGTCTGAACCTACTTAAAGGAAGAAAGCCTACGTCTAAATTATCTCAGTCTACTCCATATTAGTTATTGTTCTAGGTTGTGAGTCAAAACAAAAGGAGATATCAGAAAGAAGAACTATGGGAGGAGTAGTGGGTTACCCAGCAACTGGTCTAATTCTTTATCCAGACATAAGGTGGAATCAAGAAGATCTTACTAGTATTTCTTTAAAGAACTTTCCGTAGGGCCTCTTCAACCTTCCTTCTTCTAAACTACTATAGCCAACTTGGAAGACTTCCTTTACCTTGGTCTTACCCATTATGACATAAGTGCAAAGGGGCCTCAACCATCTTATGAACATATAGAAAGGAGCCTTTAGATTATGAAGACTGATAAAAAAGTTCAAACGTGGATCATTGACTTCATCTTCTCATGAACATCAAAGAAAACCTCAATTCATGATCCTTCGTTGACTATTTGTATGAGCCAACAATGTGGAAAGCAGTTTTTCCCTCTCATCTGTATTTCGTCTTATCAACTACTCAGATGAATGTCTTTAGCAAATGAATAAAAAAAATAGAGAGAATGCAAGTTCGAAGGATAGGCTTTTCTAACCGAACTTTCTCCTATTAAGTTGCTTCACCATCCTCTCTACGCCCAAGCCAATGAAATCTCCAATGAAAGGGAGTGTATCCGATGGGGGGAATCATAGCCTGAATACCCACTCCTATTGAGAGTTGGCGAGGGAAGGGAGCAAGATCTCTTCACTTAGTGGGAGGACAAAGGCTAGACCAGTGGGCTTGAATCTCAAATTCAGATGCCTCTTTAAAGATCGGGTGCACTTAAAAGTCCTGTATCTCTGTGATTTAGAAGTTTAGAAAGCTTTCGGGAGAGGATTCTTTCTTTCACTAGAAGGAGAGGAGTTAATGAACAAGGGCTAGACTGGAGAGGATCAGGGTAGAAGAGCTTTATCGAGTTAGAGAAGGGGAGGAGCTTTTGTACTCCACCTAGGATCGGGAGGGTCCATACTAAAAAATATGATGAAAGTCGAGAATCAATGAGGTGAAACTGGCATTCAATGCATAGCATAAGAGTGAATCACTGACTTCGGTTAGATATAGGCTAGGTTTTCTATGTTGTTTCATTTAGCATCTCTGTAACAATGATGAATCGAAAGCGATTCTCTTTAGTTGTTTAAAGCAAGAAAAATTAGTTAGTGGCCTCGGAATGAATTATCATGAGTAGGATCAATACTTCCTGATCTCAACCTCATACTCGAGAGGGAAGAGTCAGCCCTTACTATTAATGTTGACGAGGTATGAATATGAAAGAAGTTATCTAATTCTATATAAAGCCCAAGACACCGGTGAACCTGTAAGGAATCCTCTGCATACCTGTCGAAAAACTCAAAAAAAGATGAAAAACAATTCTTTGATGAAAGAAACCAAAACCATGGGCACCAAGGCACCCGTTGAAGAGAGTAGATTTTCTTATGGAAGAAAGCCCTTTTGGTTGCAGACCTCGCTTTTCTGAGAAGCTTCTAATCAATATTCAGAAGGAAAAGAAATGGAAGAAGGATAGAAGAAAGGAAACAATAGAAGAGAGAAGATCAAGAGAAAGAAAGGGAAGATCAGATTTTATTCTCTCTTCGATAGGCGGCTAGGTCGTGATCTTGTCTTAGATCGTCTGTGATATGTTGGATCACCGCTCTGTGGGCTCACATGAACTTCTTTTTAGGATTAAGATGAATAGTTCGATCTTAGCAATTCAAATAGGGAAGGACGAAAGAATCGACTCAATTTCATTTAGTTACCTCTTGTTCGAACTTACTTGTTCATGCTTTCTTAATGGTACTTATTGTCTCTATCTCCATTAGTTAGAGTCTACGCCTTGTTATACAACGGCTTCACCTCGCACCAAGTTTGATGATCAGTGATGTTCTTGTCCAAACACCTTTATTTCTGGAACTCTCTTCCAATTTCTGTAAAGCTTCTTTCGCTTCTTCTTTCGATTGATGGAGAGACCAGACCAATACTTAAAGACTTCTTTACTATTTCTCTTCTCCACTACAATTCATTCAACCTTCCCTGAAACTACAGACTCTTCTGAAGGTACCTTTCTTTTCTATACCTTCTCATTCAAGATCTAACTAAGCAAAAGGTCAAGCCTTAATGAGATGGTACCTTGCCATTGTTGTAGTTCTACTACTTCCAACCATGACTAGGTCAAGCCTAAATGAGATGAGGCCCGACCGAGCGACTTCTTCTTGCTTGAAGTTACTCAGCCCTACCAACTACTGCTTCGCTTCCTATTGAGGAGGTTACCCATCTTTCTTAGAATTTCTCGTCTTATCGAAAGGGAGATCTTTGACCACTACGTAGGAAGACCGACCCTACAATCTGATCGAGCTTGCAATTACACAACCCTCAGAATCCTTTTCGACAGGTAGCATATGAGAACCTATTCCTAGTGGAAAAGCATCTCTCCTTCTGATTCAAATAGTACTTCCTAAACAGATAATGCTACCGCCCCTTAGGTCACTTCCTGGAATCAGAGTTTAGATATTCTACTTTCCCCTACTGTGATTGCACGAGCTGTCTTTGACCTCTTCCTCTACCGACTCTTAGTCATTGCAATCCCACTTCTTAATACATTTGTTCGTTCATAAAAATCTTTCTCTGACCTTGACCAGAAAGTAGTAGAAAACGTCTCTGACATAATTGTTGATAGTCCTCACTCATAGGAGGTTTGGAACCGAATTACAAAGGGAACATCCTGAGGAAGAAATCAGGAGAAGAAAAAGCTCGAACTCAAAGGATCAGATTTCTATAATAAAGCAGAAGTATTCTCGGCAATAGGGATTAACTTCAGGATTGAGTGGAATTCGAACATAAATATGAGAAGAAAGTTCATTACCCACGTAGCGATAAAGAAAGAGCTTAGTAGGTTTTGATATTCAATTTCTTCCTTTATATTCAAACCATTTCATTGATACGTACTTTCAGTGGAATGAATGAGTCCAACCTATCCACAGATTCATATGGATCAAAGAGGAAAACTAATATGGAATCAGAATAAATAATGGTTCGGACTGGCTTAATTAGGACTTGTTAATGGAACTGATTATAGTAGACGAAAGCATAAAACGAAGAGACTGTGAAGGATCAAAGAATTTGAGAAATAACTCGACTCAAAACGAAAGGTGTGAAGCAGCTCCATTAGGAAGGAGAGGCAAAGTAGGAGATTGATCGAAACTCCTTATCCTTTTAATTTGAAGGAGTGCAAATGTTCATTCCTTCATTTTGATCTCTTGTTGTGGGACTTGTGAATTCCTATTATTTACATTTGCTTATTAGCCAAAATGAAGAAAATACTAGGTTTTGACATAGGGAAGATGGAAAAAAAAAAGACAAAAGATCAGTCAGAAAAGATCTTTAATTGGTCCGAAGGACTAAGAAATCCATATTAAACTCCGGACGAGTCATGAAATTCCATATGAATTTGAAAGGATCAAAGAATTTGAGAAGAATTTGAAAGTGAAACTCCTTCCTTATTCTTCAAATTCAAAGGCTCAAAGAATTTGAGAAATTCCACTAACCCAACTACGTAGGACGAGTCAGAAATCCATAGAAATCTGAAAGGAGAAGATCAAAGAATTTGAGAAATGGAATATTCTAAGCTTTTCACCTTGATTATTTCTTAGTTTGGTGTGCTTCTGCTGAGTACATGGATCACTAACTGAATCTTCTCAAGAACGTCAAAGAAAACCAAAGAAAACCAAATCAAACCAACCACACTTTGAACCTACTAGGAAAAAGAAATGAAAGTAACCTTCCTCTACGACGCTCTCCTAAAATTACACTAGCCTTCCTATCCAACCCTCTCCCTTCCTATCGAACCTCCCGTCTCTTTATCTTCTCGATCTTTGCATACGAACCTAATAGGAATTACACGAGTTATTGTTCCCAAACCCTTTCTTTTTTTATATTAAGGATCCAATCTCTAAACGAAAAAGATCGAATCTCAAAACCTTTCAGCAAATCATAAGAGATCCTTGTCGTTGAATAACATGTCATGAACACTTACTACGAATCACCCTAAAAGGCAGGGGTCATTGCCTATTATTTCAGGTCCAATCTCTATATTAGCTCGAGTTATAGAACTCAGATTCATAGTGTAAGACCAGTAGTCTGAACTACGCCTTCCTTTACTTAGATAAGTCCTCTTAGAAGAAGTATCAATTTCATCTAACCAGGTCATATTCTACTTGTAGTAAAGATACCATCAGTAATGAGTTTTTAGACCAAATATATATTGATATAGAAGCTAATCGTATATATAGTCAAGAAGGGGAATCTGGGTGTCAAACAGAAGTTTATGAATTATTGAAGTTGTACAATCAGATCTTTGAAAGTCATCTTAATATGGGTGGGAGCCCCTGGGAATTGGAATTCAAAGAGTTAAAGAGTAGGATAGAAGATATCACTCAAAAATTGGATGAAAAAAGTATATTTTCTAGTACCCCTAACTAAATCAAACTATTGATAGGAAAGGATCCTATAAGCGCCAAAGTCTATTTGTCTAGACACATTTCTTCGGATACCTTTCATAGTACCATTAAGCAGTTTGGTGAATATACCCTGAAGGCTATTTCGATATATGTCATAGGGGTAGACTTCCACAGTATTAAGGAGTCCTCGATTGTCAGGATCTCTACATTATTGAGACTTTGTCAGAAGTCCGTTCGAGCATAGGCAAATATACTCAATAAGAGTACAATGGAAAGTAGTCTAGAATTTGATATTAAGCGAAGAAAGAAGGGTACAAAATTGGAAATAGGTAGAAGATTCCTTAAATTCATGATTGAAAGAGAAGTGATCTTCATTGAGTCCATTCAGGATAATACTCAAGCTATAGTTAAAAAGAAAGGAAGGGGTTATTTAGAATCGAAACTATTCGTTGTCTGTCATTTTGACTTACATGTTCTCCCGTGAAAACTCAATTGACCAATGGTTTGCAAACCCTTTGATTGGGAACACCCAAAATCCTTGAATGGAAAAAGAAAGGGAAAACTCCTCTTATCAGATTTGAGAGGGTTACCACTCTACGGGCGGTCCTACCTTAAATATGTACAACCAAATAGGTCTTTTATCATCCCAAAATATCAAAATCTTGAATATAGAATTGATGAATAAAAATTAACAAGAAATGTGCTCCATATTGAATGGGCTTCAGAAACAAGGATTTCAGATAAATAACAACTTATTGGAGTTCATCAAGAGGAATCGTCCAACTTTAGAAAGAGAAGGTTTTCTTACGCCTAGAATACTAGCAAGCCTTAATTTGAAAAAAGACTTCGATTTGGTAAAGGAATCTTTTTACAAGAATAAAGGTATTTAGGGAGCTTGTAGCCTTGATGCTCTCTTCAAAGAATTAGCTATTTGCGCACAAAAGGCTAAATTTGAGGGTTTCCTAATTAGACTAGTGTTTGCATACGAGTATTATATCTTGGATCTTCCTGATTTTATGAACTTTTGTGGTAGAATCTACCGCTAGAGTATCTTGCATTTTCATAAGTGTGATTTATCTAGAGGTTTCATAGTTTTCCAACAATCATCATGAGACGACAAAAGAATGCACCCAATTGGAAAGGGACATAGTAGCCTACGCAGTCGCCTTTAAGTATCAAAAGTTCTGCTATTATAGTAAAGCCCTTAAATGGTAGTGATCCACTTTAGTTCATAGCCAAGGCCTTGTATCAGAATGAAGAATTAGAATTGAATAAAATACCCATCACTCAAGATACTGCTGCCAGTGCTTATCAGATCATAAGTACTTTCTACTTAATGCAGAAATGGCTATGCAAACCAATATGATTCCCAATCCCTATGGTTGTATACAAGATATATACTCTTACTTGCTCGAGGATTTTAGGAAATTTCTTCAAAATCAAATATACATAACTAATAGGTGAAAGATAGAGAGCATTGAATCTAAGTGAAATAGAAAGCTAATGAAAACCTTATTCATGCCCATGATATATGGAAAGACATTTTTCAGCATGGTATTTGATATTCAACAAGCATATGGTCCATTACTGAGTAGTAAGGATACTTATATCCACGTTAAGATGATCAATCAATTCTTTAGTAATAAATATCCAAATATACTCAATTTGATGAAGTTGATAACCCTTGTTCGTTGGTTTACTTCAAAAACTGATAAAGCTCTTCTCAAATTTTTTTAGCCTTTTTTACTACGAAACAAGATTTTATGTGTTTCAAGATAGAAAGTATAAGTGTCCATGAAAGGATTAAAAAAAGAGACGATAGGTTACTTTAAGTATAAGAACTAAGAAGGACTTACAAAAGAGTCCAACCTCCTCCACATGTACTAAAAAGGATGCCTACATTGTCTTGAAAGTAGAAGAAGCATTATTGAGCCAACGTGCTCTTATCTATACTATGCATGATAACTTTATCACTACCCCCCCCCCCCCTTATGCTGAAATATTCTCGGATATTTATATTAAGGTATTTATGGATATGGGTCCCCCACTTAGAATCATTAATAATTTGATCATTCAAATTATGATTCTTCCATACTACCCTAATACAGATATTCATCTAAACAAACATGATCTGATTCCATATGCCAATCTTCAAGATTTATTGAATAATCTCTCCTCTCTAAAAGATAAAAAGAAATGGCAAAATAAAGTATCAAACTTTATAATCTGTTATCACAACAATACAGACGCTGTGTACGGTAATCAAGAACCAGATCTTGAGAAAAAATGGAAGAAACTTATGCAACTTCTAGAATACAGACGTACTAATTACAACATCCATTACTAATTTTAGTAGCTAAGGACTTTCAGTGGACCGGTCGATGGGCTTGAAAAACCCAAGGTTTCACCGGAGAGATGGAAGAATAAGTAAGGCCCATCTCGCTACCTTTGATTGCCCCACTTCTGGTTAACTGTTAGGTTGGTTTCACCCCACCTCCCAACTTGACCCAACTTTCCAACCCAATCGCTTCGTGGGTAAGATTCCAACCCCGACTTCTCAACTTAACTCGACTTCCCAACTCCTAAATTCCCCCACTTCAGGTTCACAGTATGGTAGGTTGAATTTCCTTACCTATTGGGTTCACAGTTGTATGTGTCTTTATATATCATTTTCCTTGCCTATTGGGTTCACAGTTGTATCTATGTAATATCCTAGCCTATTGGGTTCACAGTATGGAAGGTATAATTCCCCTATTGGGTTCACATCGATACTAGTGTAATTTAGGTTAACATCTATACTAGTGTAATTCCTCTTCACTTTCCATATTCAATGTCAATGTTTCTAACTCACCAGGACCTACAATATCCCTATCTTATAGAGCCTCTGAACATCCTCTTGACTTTCCATATTTAATTTCAATGTTTTTTACTCACCTGGACCCCATCCTCTTGACTTTCCATATTCAATTCTCGAATTGAAGAGTCCTCTAGACCAAAATAGGCGGAGAAGCGACTAAGGCTGAATGAATATGAGAGGAGTTTTCTACCTTTTTAGACTAGATCAAATTAGTCTAATTGGGATCATTGGCAACTTACATGAATTCAGCCTCAAAAGGAGCGATAGGTGCTTGATTTGTTTGGAGGATAGGACAGGAAGAATGATCTTCGAGAGGGTATAAAAGTGGATTCTTGAATTCTGGTTAATGAGCTCATTGTGCTTGCTTTCATTAACAACACATATACAAGGAAAGTCCATAAGAAGAAGACAAGTCCCCACTAGTTTAATTTTAGTAGCTTCGCTTCGTGCCTTCTACGTTGTAGTGCTTTCCTTTCTCATTGAGAAGGATGCTTTCAGAGGCAAAAGGCCATGAATAGATCTTGTCTGTGATCCATGGTTCTCCGATCAAGAAACCGTATCCAAGCTCTGTGGCTAGTCTATGCTATTTTGACTTTTTGAACTTAGCGAACTGATACATCTTAGTAGCTAAAGGAAGCAAAATCAACCGAGACCCCATTAGTAGCAATGAGCGAGAGCATATTGGGGGTTTTCAGAAAAAGAAAGACGAGGCTTTGTTCATTGACTAAAGTCGATCTTCTTCAAACTGCTTTTTGGGGTCGAGGGAGTTCCTCAACAAAGTGTGAACAAGAACATATTTTTCTTTTTCTCCAGGTTTCATTCGATTTATTGTGAATTGGATGATGAAAAAACCAGCAAGCCGCTTAACCTTTCATACGAGGTCAAAGGCGCAGTGAACTGACATTGTGAAAAGGTTGGAAGATCTAGCAAAAGAAGGTGATAACACTATAGATTCGTTCCCATGGTTTGATCCTTCCCAGTCAAACATGGCGTGCTCAAGTTCTGATAGCTTTTACACGAGAAAGAGAGACCAACCTCTAAGTCTAAGTATTCCTTAATGACTGATAGCGTACAAGTACCGTGAGGGAAATGTGAGAAGAACCCTATTTATGGAGTGCAATAGAGAACTTAAGATCTGATGCTTTCAATCAGTCGTAGGAGCGGTAAGCCTTGACTTTTGATTAGGGTGGCCCTATTTTTCCTTACCAATCCCATGAAACTCTGAATATAGGCTTAGATCGTTTGTACAGATAGACTTTTGGGCTTCTAAGATTCAAAGTCAAAATGGAAACAACCTAAATCATACGCTAGGTCCTTAAGAAATCACTTAATGGAAAAGGAAGTTCTCAAGCGATGAAAATTAAGAGGTGGGCTTGGAAGCAGCCATCCTTTGAAGAAAGCGTAATAGCTCACTCGTCTAGTTCCAGGGCACCGAAAATGTCTCAAGACTCAAGTGATTCACCGAAGCGATAAGACCTTAAAAGCAGCTTTTTCAAGTGTCAATAGTGGGACGTTTTGTCAGTCGGGAAAGGTTTTTGGTGACAAGACTTGGACATATCAGAAGTGAGAATGCTGACATGAGTAACAAGAAATAGTGGGACTTTCTACGTTCAGTAAATCTACGCAAAGTGAATCAGTCCCTAAGGAACCCCCGAAAGGGCTGCCATTCGATGGGTATACGAAAGTGGTGAAGTAGCTTTTGACTACAGAACAATGCCTACCTATTGGAGAAAATAGGATGATCGGGCCAAGGGCAACCCCTTCTTCCCTTCACTCTCTTCCTGCTTCATGGGATTCACCTTGAGTAATCAAAGCCTTTCTAACTCGATCTCTAATCGAAGATCCCGCAATGAACTCTCGTCTCTATTTAGCGATCGCTGCGGGGGAGAAGACAAAATTTTTTGTTATCTAAAGGCTTTGACTCTGAAGTGGGCTTTGACTCAGCCCAGCAGAGGAGGCAGGCTCTAGCTTCGCGCACCTGCTGATACCTTTCTCAACATTTGAGAGTGTGTGCTTTTGTTTTTGAATGTCTCATTCAACCTCACAATCTACAAGTCTTTCTCATTCTAGTGCTCACCTTTGAGTAGGGATCCCAAGAGAGCGTACCGCCATAGTCATGAGTATGTTTATAGTCACAACTCTTGTCATAGTGAACAAGGTTTCAACTTATAGGAAAAAAAACTTTCTTTTTGGAAGGGTGATCATGTCGATGAACTGATCGAACCCCAAACCAATAAATGTGAACAAGTAGAGCATACCAAGGTGGTTAAGAGAACCATGTTAAAGGAACTCAGTAAAATGACATTGTACCTTCGGGAGAAGGGCTGCTCTCCAATCTATTTCTTAGGAAAGCGACACATTCCAGGGGGTAGCGACTGTTTATTAAAAACACAGAACTCTGCTAAGTGGTAACACAATGTATAGAGTCTGACACCTACCCGGTGCTGGAAGGTCAAAAGGAGAAGTGTGATAAGCTTTGAATGGAAGCCCCAGTAAACGACAACAATAACTCTAACTGTCTTAAGGTAGCAAAATTCCTTGTCGCATAAGTAGCAACCCGCATGAATGGCATCACGATTACCTCGCTGTCTCCAACATGGACCCGATGAAATTAAATTCTCCATGAAGATGCGAAGTACCAATAGCTAGATGGTAAGACCATGTGCACCTTCACTATAACTTCGTAGTGACAACCTTGATCGAATGTGTAGGATAGATGGGAGGTGGTGACACACAACAACCAATCTTGAAAGGCCACCATTTCATCTAAGGATTTCTAACAGCCGCATCAAGTTTTCAGGGGGAAGGGGCAGGACACTGCAAGGTGGGTAGTTTATCTGGGGTGGATGCCTCCTAAAGGGTAATAAAAGTGTACGAAGGTAGGCTCAAAGCTCAAATTTTGCTAATGGTATAAGCCTACCTAACTGTGAGATCGACTGGTTGAACAAAGACGAAAGTCGACCATAGTGATCCAAGAGTTTCGTGTGGAAGGAATCTCGTTCAACGGATCAAAGGTACTTGGGGATATAAGGCCGATGACTCCGAAGACCTCTTATTGACAGAGTCGTTTGGCACCTTGATATCGACTCATCACATCCTAGGGTTGAAAAAGGTCCTAAGTGTTCAAATGTTAACCAATAAAAGTGGTAGGTGAGTTGGGTTTTAAACTTCGTAGGATAGTTCGATTCCTATCTACCGTTGGTGTGAAAAGGAGAACTCTGAGGAGCCAACCCTAGTATGTTCGTCTGGGTTGGGCCAACCTATGGTGTACCGATTGTTATGCCAATAGCAGCGTTAGGCAACTAACTTGGTATGGAAGAATTGCAGTGCCATGGGAAATCCTTCTCTATACAAGTTTTCGGACGTGGTTTTTGAACACACTTCGATAGGCGATAGGTGTAAGCACCGCGAGGTGTTCAGTGAACTCGTACTAAACGAAAGGACTTGCACTTTCCCCATAACCAAATGAAACAAAGTCAACCTACTCCTACAATTGCGGTTAATCTCACTACCTTTTTAGTTGCAACCCCCTACTTGCTCTTTTGAATACCATAAGAAAGTAGCTCCTATCTCCAAGGGGGCTTATGCACTCCATGACTTTCTTATGTTATGGGGTCTCAAAGACTGAATTTAATTGCTAGTTTAAAAGCCCTTTCTCTCTAATAATCAGGTTCGCTTTGAAGCTTCTACCTATATAAGAAGCCTTGGCCTAGCTTACTAAGCGTTAGAATTAAGAGGTCCAACAACAGAAGCATAAGGTCTAAAGAAGCGGAAAAAAGAAAAGAAGACAAGACTACTTTGCTACAGAAGTTTTGGAATTCATGAGTCCGACCTATCCACATTTCATTTTGATCCGTCGAACTTGTTCATTTCGAATACACTTCAATTATGGCTCTGTGGTTTTCATTGAAAGGAAAAAAATGTAGAGTTCAAGGAAGGAAAGTCATCCTACGTCCGTCCACAGGCATTGAATGAGTGGAATGAAAAGCTAAAATTCTTTTCATACTGGAATTCTTAAATTCTTTGAGCCTTTGAAGGAGCAAAGAATCAATCTCCTTGCAAATGCTTTGTGCCTCTCCTTCTTAGTCAAGCTACTTCGAATCGCTCCATAGGAGTCTCAACTCCTACGAAGCCTCTCCTTCCTAACCTCACTCAAGTGGCTTTCGCCCCTCCTCACAATCTCAACTCTTACGGAGCCTCTTCTTACAGTCCAACTCTTACATAGCCTCTCCTTACAGTCTCAAATCTTATTCTTTGATCCTCTCCTTCTCCTTTGATCCTCTCCTTCTTAGTCAAGCTGCTTCGCGCCTTTCAGTCGAGTTATTTCATAACCTTTAAACCGATCCTCTGGACAGCAATTATAAGGGGCCAGATGCGTACAAGGAGTAAAAAATCCATATGAACCTTTAAGGTGCGAAGCAGCTTAAGTAAGAAAGAGAGGTGAAGTATAAGGTTCAAGAATTTGAGAAGTGACTCCAAGGTGTGAAGCAGCTCGACTAAGAAGGAGAGGTGAAAAGAATTTGCGATGAGAGGAACAAAGAATTTGCGATAGTGTGAATATGGAATTTCATGACTCCTAATAGAGCAGTCCCCTTCGATCCTTATTCTCGAAAAAGAGGCCTCTTATTTTATCCAGCCTATAAAAGGGCAAAGCCATCAACCACTACGCTACACAAGAAAATGTAGTTTCGCTGGATCAAACAAAAGGCAAAGCCATCGACCAAGTTGGCCCTGTCCTATTCAGCCTGGCCAAATTCTATTTCTATACGACGGAGCCACCCGCTCACATCAAGAAACAAAAAAGTGGTTTTGGGTTGTCTCCTATGCTACGCTACAATTCTAAAAAAAGGTTATCTGCTACACCACGCTTCAAGAAAGTGGTTTCACCACTATGCTCCGAATATAGGATAGGATCAAGCCAAAGTAGTTAACGATTGTTCGCTACACTTCAAGAAAGTGGGTTAACCGCTACCACTCTACCTCCACCACGGATACAAGTAGTTGTTTCAGATAAGAGTTCCTGATAAATATGTCAAGTAGTTTTAAATAAATATCTAAGTAGTTAGATAACTAAAGAAGAAATTGGTTTCATTCTACGCTACGACTCCACCTCTACTGCTTAGATCTAATGGAATCTGCTTGCTTGGATCTCCTTGGAGCAATAGCAACCTCGAAGCAGAGTGACCTCAAAGGGAGAGGGACCTCGGAGCAGAGCGACTTCATCATATCTGGATAAATATCGAGTTGTTTCAGATAAATAGTAGTTAAATAAATAAATGAGATAAGAGGTACTTTGATGTCCCCTACGCTACGGCTCCCCCTCCGCTGCGAAAGTGGTTGAAGGCTATCATGTCCGTGTAGCTAAAATAAAGTGGTTGACGGTTGCTATCAATCACTGCCATCAAACAATAATGTATGTTTTATGTACACTATTTTCCTACTTCTTTTGGACATGTCTGCTATTGCCTTGAGTCGTTTTCCTCGCTAAGCTAAAAAAGAGGCCCAGTCATACATCCAACTTTTCATTGTTAGCAATATCGATATCGATCCTGCTGCCTTGTTGTGCCTTCACCTTGAAGTTTAGATTGGAAGCAGAATTGGATAAATATGTGGAGGAGCATACTGAATGAATCTGCTTGGAAAGATAACTACCCTAAAGCGGAAGCGGAGGCGGAGCCGTAGCATAGCAGTGAAACAACTTTTTCCTTTATTCTCCTTTATTTATCTGGGGAACTACTTGATATTTTTTTGTAGCATAGTGACTAAATCTGCTTGGCTTGGAGAGATAGCTACCCCGAAGTGGACAGCTTTAAACCACTTGATTTTGATCCAAAACCAATGGATAATTGTCCCTTTTATTGAAGCGTAGCGGACAGCGTTAAACTACTTTGATGGAACATAGAGATTGGATCTACTTGGTTTAGCGAAGAATGACTGAATTTGCTTAGAAAGATAGCTACCCCAAAGAGAACAGCCTAAAACTACTTGCTATTTATCTGGAACTACTTGGTATTTGAAGCGTAGTGACTGAATCTGCTTGGAAAGATACCTACCCTATAACTTCATCTACTTTTTGAGATAGCTAGCCCGTAATACAAGATAGCCGCCAACTCTTTCAGCATAGCATGCTTCACTGTGTAGGAATAGGATTCCTGGCTGATTTCGACATGCCCAACTCTTGGTCGAAGGCTTCTCCCTTTTTTAATGGTTTTGCCTTTAGTTTGATGTTTTTCAATGTAGCATAGCCTTCTTCTATTAATCTAAGGGCTCCTTCATAGTCACTTCGCTTTGCGCCTTACGGAGTCTTTGTTTTCCAACTTTTCGTTTCCCTTTCCAAAGGAGCCAACACCGGAAGCTTATTTCCACCAATGAAGGAGCGGACATCGAAAGCATAGCGTAACGGTGGCTTTACCCTGAACATTTAAAGCAAGAAAAGACTCTCAAACTGTATGATGAAGTCACTCCGCTACAAGGTATTATCGCTCGAAAGAGATCCAAGCAGATGAAGGAAAATCCAAGCAGGAGATCTAAACAGATTCAATCTCTAGGCTCTAGGACAATCCAAGCAGATGAAGTAGCTACGCTCCGAGAAAGCTGATTAAGTTTCAAGGGCATCATTTGGGGAAGCTAATTCATTTTCAAGGGCAAATGAAGTCACTACGCTCATTTTTCGAGTGGTAGCTATCTCAAAAAGTTGATGTAGTGGAGGAAAAAGCTAATGTATGATCTTGCACTCCTTAACAGTTGCTTCACTTTACACCTTACGGAGCCTTTGTTTGGTGTATTCATTAAATAAGTTGGCTAGTTAGCCATCTTCGGATAGGCTCCCATCGGTCAACTGTCCTCCCCTCCACTTAAAATAAGAAGGAAGACTGACTTAAACAGTCTGACTCAGTCGCTAAGCTCCAAGGGGAACTTCTACTGAAGTAGCTACGCTCCGAGGTATCTATCTCTCCAAGCCAAGTAGATTCAGTCAGAGGTAAGCAAGCACATTCAGTTTCAAGAGCAAATTCAATTGCTACGCTCCAGGGTCTCTATCGCTCCAATTTCAAGACATTTTCTGCTTCACTCCACCAAGGGAGGGTATGTTTCCATCTCTGAAAGACCCCAGGAACCTCTTTCTCCCCTCCACCTCATTCTGGAATAAGAAGGGAGACTGACTTAAACAGTCTTATCAGTTGCTACACTCCGAGGTCGCTATTGTGAACATTGACAAACTATATCCTCTTCGCTCTACCAAGGGATGTTTCTTCCATCATCTCTGAAAGAGGGTCCCCTCGGGAACCACTTTCTCCCCTCCACTAGAAACACAAGCAAGAAGGAAAGGGAACTACTACTGAAGTCGCTACGCTCCTAAAGGGAACTACCTTTCTAGGATACTCTAAGAGGAATTACCTTTCTAGGGTAGCTCTATCTTTCTAAGCAGCAGATTCAGTCGCTACGGTCTAAGGGGAAAACTGGTAGCTCTATCTTTCAAAGTAGTAGATGAAGTTCAAGTAGTAGATGAAGTCACTACACTCCTGAAGTCGCTACGCTCCAAGGCGAACTGGTAGCTCTATATTTCCAACTTTCCAAACTATAGAGAAGTCACTACGCTCGACCAGTGAGGGAAGGTTTTCTTTTCTCATATATTGATTGATGAAAACATTTGATGCCTGAAACCAAAAGATCGCGACTAGAGACATCATTGTAAACGGGCATCAATCAGTAAACTATTTCTAGCTTAGAGATCGAGGTCCTGGGTGGCTATTAGAAAACAATGTCTCAGCCTACTGCCATTAACTAGGTAAAGACCTGGTTCTAATGGCACGCTAATGAAAGCGACGGTGGCTTCATATCTGTAAAATAAGAGAAGAGACTTTCAGTTTCTCTATCTACTTTGGACATTTGGACATTTGTTTTTGCCTCTACATTTGAAGATCGAAGGACTCTCAAATCTGAAGGACTATCCAAAGGACTAGTCTTTGAGTGGTTTTTTGAAATTCTTTGTTCATAGCAGAGACTCAAAGAATTTGAGGTTCATATTCCATTTTTGTACTTGCACTTCTTTGAAGGATAAAAGAATCACTCTCCTACAGAGCCTTCTTAACCTTACTCGAGTGAGTTTCACTCCTCTCCTCTCCCTTAGTTTAGCTGCTTCACACCGCTCTGTGGGAGTCTCAACTTCTACTCTGCCTCTCCTTCCTAACCTCACTCGAGTGGCTTTTGTCCCTCTTCTTCCTTCTTAGTCGAGCTGTTTCGCACCTTTCAATCGTCTATTTGAGTAAAATTTCATGACTCCTTCGAAGTGCTCCATAGGAGTTGAGAAGAATTATTAAAGTGACTTCATTTTGAATTTGAGGCGGGATTGAATCAATGAACAAGGGTTGAGATAGGAGTGCAACTAAGGAGGAGTAGTTCGAAGGACTCATGAAATTCCATCAAAGTTATCGCTTTCCATTTGATTCACAGGTCTCATTGATAAGGACTAGATATAAACAAGTCAAAGGATCAAAGAATTTGAGACGTCAGGAGAGGAGCCTCCGTTAGGAGTCTGAAGACTTACACGTAAAAGCAAAAACAAAGGTCCTCAATCACAAGGTTTGAGAAGTGACTGAAAGTTCTCCTTTTAATAAGCCTAATTAAGCTACTCCAGACGAGTCAGAAATCCATATATATCTAAAAGGAGAGGCACAACGAATTTGTGAATGAGAGTTCAAAGATGACTTTTCAGAATATGAGACTGGAAGGTGTGAAGCAGCTCTTCTAAGAAGGAGGGAAGAGGCTCCATAGGAGTTGAAATTGTAAGGATCAAAGAATTTAAGAATAATTTGAAAGCCAAAGTCCTTATCTTCTTAAGAGGACCGCAACTAATTTCATAGGACTTCTTCTACGTAAATTCTTTGCACCTTCGTTTTTGGACCTTTGTTTTCTTTTACCGGATCGCTTCATTAGGAGTCTAAAAGTGGAGGACTCATTCATTCCAGGAGTGACTTCGGACTTGTCCTCCGAACTTTTGAATTACACTAATATTTGGTGGAAGATTCATTCACAGGTTAATATGGATTTTTGAGTCCTTCGGACGGAGGCCCATGAAAAGTGAATATGGTAGATTTCAGAGTCCTGCAATAAGAGTAATTTAGTTGACTTTATTCAATGAACTTTGAGCTCTTTTTTCCTAAGCCAAAGATGGAACTAGAAGAATATTAATGAAAATGTTCAAAGTCTGGAGGACCTCTTTGATCTACTAAGTCAACAGATGCAAGTCTAAAAATAAGAAAAGAGAACTACTCTGTAGAGGTCCGGAGGTTATGAAATAACTCCACTAAAAGGTGCGAAGCAACTCGACTAAGAAAGAGAGGCGAAGTGGGAGATTGAATCGTTGCTTCTTATCCTTAAAAGGAGAGCAAATTAGAACCATTAATTTGGCCTCTATAGTCGTCCTACGTAGCTTAATATACTTTTAACTATCCAATGATGAAAGTGGAATAAAGAAAGCCTATCCAACAACAAGAAACTTCAGGATTCAAGGAGAATAGGCTTGATGATAAATAGTAGAATAATCAGATATAAGAAGGTTCAAGCCATAGGAAGAAGAAGAAGAAGAAGAAGAAGAAGATAAGATTACTCTGCAGAGTGGGCTTACTAGTAATTCTGAAGTTTCCACTCTGCTTCTTTGCTAAACCATAGGCTTGAATCTCTTTAGTAGGTTTCAAGTCCAAGGCTATATGGAATTCTAATTAGTCCAAGGATTGAGTTCCATAAATCAGTCCATGGCTATATTCCATAAATCAATCAAAATATATGAGAGCTTTCAAGCCCACGAAGAGGGTTAGAAACAGAGTAAAGGAATTGGTCGACTCATCAGGTCCATGACCTAAAGACTGCAAGTTCGAATCCTGTCTCCGCCTAAGAACTTGAGATGCATTTTTTGTATTGGTGGTACTTGACAAGGAGGGAATAATGTCTTTCTTCTTTCTACCTTTCTTTTGCTTTCTACAGAAAAAGGCCTTCCAAGGCTATCATCTTCTGACAATACGACTAGTCGCTGAGCTTCTTTCTTTCTCAAGGGAAACTTCCCTTTCATAACAAAGACAGAAATCCAAAGATTCTTCTATTCAGGCAAAGCTCAATTGCTTTTCTTAGAAAGTATCATCTTCTTATGCCCATTCATGAAGAGAAGGTGTGTAAGTACGTACTTCTGTTGCTTAGAAAATGAGGTCTTGCTAATATTTGTTGGTCTAAGTCGAGGGTGTAGGGGTAGATCAGCTTTGTACGAATTGGCTGAAATTCCCCTATTCTTCCGACCTATGAACAATGTTCTAATTCAAGAAAGTAATTTTTTTAGTACAGTCCAATCTTTCTTCTCTGATTTCATTTATTATGAGAGTTGAAGTCCCAAGACTGGACCATAGCTAAACTACTAAACTAAACCAAAGATAAGAAGTCTCATTTCATTCTTCTTGTTCCGAAAATGGAAATTTGGGCTTATAGTATACTTCCATCTAAGGAGAAAGACAAAGCAAGAATCCTCCCTTTAGTTCATCATCTGTTAGAGTCTTTGTACGGATGGAAGGGAGGCAATCCTAAAGTCAAAGATCAAGACCGCAGAGTGGGATATCTTTTTTGTTTCCTTTCACCTATTTCAGCTCTTTCAAGAAGCTATATAGGAACTCTTCCCCAATCCTACTTTGAATTAGTACTACCCAACTTACGGAGCCTTCCTTACTATCGCATGTCAGCCGTAACAATAGCTTCAGCTAGAGCAGATATCCCAACCCTGGGAAATGACAAATCTCCAATCGTCTCATCACTTACCTTTTTCTACTTATGAAAGAGAACCGATTCTATATATAAGGGTTGGGACTCAATCAATCTAGTAATTAGGCCTTTTATGGGCCTGATTGCAATGTCACGACCAAGAGCAACCACTCCATCATTCCTTGCCTACTTTAGTCTTTTCATAGAGGTCCTTCGATCTTTTCCAACTCATGAAAGATAAAAGATTGGTTAGAATGCCCTATTTAGATCGATACACGTCCTTCTTAGTTTAGTGACTGAATCTGGTCGAAAGTTGATCTTACCGAATCATCAAATTGGGAGTCTAGTGGCCCTGCCTGGTCTCGAGTCCTTTAGTTCGCTTATCTTTGATCATAACATAAATGAGATTGATAAGGAGACCCTTGAGCTTATCAAGAAGACTGAGCATCATGTTGGAAGAAGGTCAGCAAGACCAGGTCAATGTGCATAAAGAAAAAAAATCTTCTTTCTCCCTCTCCATTCAGTCGAGACCTTGCTCATTGCATTAAGGCACTTAGAAAGTCTCTTTACCTTTTACCTGTTTGTTCGTTCTCACCAAGATTCATCAAACTCAAATCGGTTCAGCCCCGTCTCCCTCTCTTATTCCACTGAGAATGAATTCCCTCTTGTCCCTCTTTCTCTTGGACCCAACCCGGTCTTTTTGATCCTTTTCTTTGGAATGAACCCTTTCATCTGAAGGTTATAAAATAACTTGACTGAAAGGTGTGAAGCAGCTCGACTAAGAAGGTGAGGATCAAATGAGAAGAATTTGAAAGCAAAAGTCCTTATCCTTAAAAGGCTCAAAGGATCAAAGAATTTGATAAATAGAATATAAACCTGACACGTGGACCTTTCTATTTCCACTTATTGTAGTAGGCTTTCATTGATTCCTAGAAATTCTTTGTATTTTGATTTTTGATAAGGCTATTCTCATTCTTGGATCCATCTCATGCCTTGCCTATAAATAAAGTGGCTTCACCACTATCCCTTTTCTTCTTCCATTTGAGCTAAGGGGTGTCCTTTTACCTCAGAGTCCCACGTAGCAGTAGAAAGGGTCAGAGCAAATTCAGAGATCGACTTTTATGAAGTAGTTGGATCGGGGTCGAACCATTCCTTGACAAAAAGAAAGCCCCTCTATAAAGACCCGCAGCATGAAAGGCACCTGAGCAAGAGCAGACCTCCTTTCTTCTTTCCACATTGAAGTTGCCTCGATCATTCTTTGAACCTCACTATTATAGAACTCAGGAAAAAAGGGGAAGCAAGCCTTGTCACACTAAATAGGATCAACTATCGGAAGGAAAGCCTAGGGTACCCGTTCTGACTAGGGATTCGAGCCAACTCAGCCAAGTTAAGTGCACCTATCAGTCAGGAGCTTCTTTTCTCCCTGGCCTAGCCCGTACTTCGGTACTTTCTATATTCTATCTTGTTCTCCTTTTTCCCTCTTCCTCTCTCTACTTCTTCCTGGGATGGAAAAGTCATATGTCCCTACACTCTTTCGATCTTCAAATCGGCCCTTTTTTCAGGCATATTATTCACCTCTTGAACTAGGTCATATTCACTTATTCTAGCTCTTCCAATCGATGGATACAAGCCTCTTATGGCCCTCCTCCCTACCGTACTCTTCTTCTAAGTGGTAAGGAGCGTGTGAGCAGTGACTATTCTACCACTGTGGGTCTACTATCTTTATGTTTGGATGAATTCAATGGTCAGAGGCTGGTCTCGTGGACTTTGCTTTGTAAACTCTTTCTTCCTAGTCTTTTCCCTATGCCCCTTCACAACTAATAAGAGGATATAAACATAAACTGAAAGAAGAAATCAGAAGAGCAGTCAATCAACATCCATAAAAAAATAAGATCTCATTCAACAAAGACAAAGATCATAGTGATTTTCACTTCTCAACTGCTATGAATGATAGGCTTTCTTCCGCTACATCTTCTACTTCTCTTTATTTCTTTTATATAAGTAGGTTCTTCTTTCTCCTAAGAATGTCGATAGACTTTGCGAGAAGGTCAAAGAAATTGATTCTCTTATTACATTCTGAAATTGAGGGTGAGGGAAGTGGGATTCAATCTAGTTCAATTATTCGATTATCATAGTTCTAGCTTTCTGAATGCTTACATCAAGATGAGACTAAGTCATATACCCACAGCTTTCTTGCATATTCCTTCTATCTTGTAAGTTGGTCGTATTCGACCCCTCTGGAGGATAGGCATTCTTTTTCCTAGGCATGAATTTCTTCTTGTCTTTTATTAAGTATAAATCTAGCTCTAAATTGTATGGCTAGTCCTATCCCTTGTTCATTAACTGCCTTCTTCTCTTCTTCTGCACTTTCTCCAATCCTAGTTGAGATGCTTCATTTCCCCTATTTCCTCCTTCTGGATAAGAACCTTTGATTTTAGAGCCAAATAGCATTTGACTAGACATGTCAAAGAATGAAGAATAAATTTGGCCTTACGAAAGAGAGATAAGGGAAGAGCTTACGACGGAGTAGGCTAATTAACTTCTGCAAGAAGAAGAGCGACTAAAAGACCAAGGGCTACTTCCACTACTTCTTCAACATTGACTGATTCTACTGACCCAAAAAAGTTGAGATATTCTACCCCTCCTACCCCCACTAATAGCTTCTTTAAACCTCTTTTTTTTTTTTTTTGTCTAGCTTTGTTTCCATGGACGATTAATCTAATGATTTGACTAGTATAGTAGGCCTAATCCATAGGTTTGACCTTCTATCATCGACAATTAAAGCATCTTTATATTCAACTTTAGCAACAAGAAAAGGAACTAGAGAAAGAACTAGAATTTTAAAAGGCAGAGCAACTGCCACTTCCAAAGCTACAAGACTTCTAGCCCCCCCCCCCTTTTCTAACTCTGCTAGCCTAGGTCCATTTGGGAAATCATGACTCTTAGTTCTTGTTGCCGATGAAATTTTGATTCTTTTTTCAAATTCTGTGACTTTCTTTATTGAAAGCTCAACTCCTATGGAGCCTCTATCTGAATTGCTTCTATGTCTGAAGATCAAAGGACTTGCTTGTATCTATATTAACCTTCTAGGCTTTAGGCAACCTCCTTCAATTGAGATTCTAGTGATGAAAAGATAGAATGGGGGAATGTATGGTTTCCTCTTCCTTATATATTCTAAGAGCAGACAAGCACCTTCCTCTGTTCCCTATTCAAACCACTCCATGAGTAAGATACCATAACCCTTTCAAGAACAAAGGCTATAGCCACCTCTCCTGCCTTGTCTCGCATTTGAGAACCTTCTATTCTACAACTCTAGATAGCCTCACTTTGATCAACTGATATAACTCTATCTCTTTGATAAAGAAAGTCAATATTCTCCGTGAGGCTACATTTTAGAAGTTCATAAAGACATTTAAGCAAATGCAAGATACTGAAAGAATGTGAAATTGAGTAAAGGTCTGAAGTACAAGAAATGTCTTCAAACCACTTCGTGCGTTAGCAAAAAGGAGATGGAGTTGTAGTAGTTCATTAAAGCTAAGCTTGATACAATCCATAAAATCAGAGGTGCTCAACCTCTTATTTCATTATCCGTTTCAGAAGGGTATGCAACTCGATCGAGAATGATCCTCATCTCTAGACCAAACAGGCGTATTTCAATCAAATGAACCCAAAGCAAAATAAGTAGCTGAAAGAGCACACCCAGCCCATCAAGGCAGGGGAATCAGCAGTACCTAGATAAGTTCTTATCCTAGTCGCTGAAGTTGTTCCTGCTTCAGAGGTAGAAAAAGTAGCCTAAGTTGCAGTGGCAGTATCAAACCTAAATTTCTAATATCTAGATGCTTGTTTCAACCTATAAATGGATCGATTCAGCTTGCAAACTTCTTGCTCCTAACCTTGGGTTATGAACCCCTCGGGCTAAGACATAAAGATACTCTCTTCAAGATTGTCATTCAGAAAAGCAGTCTTGACATCCATTTGCAAAATTTCATAATCACAAAATGTGGCTATGGACAAGAGAATCCTTATAGACTTTAACATATCAACAAAAGAAAAAGTTTCCTCATAGTCAACCCCTTCCCTTTGGGTATACCCTTTTGCTACAAGTCTAGCTTTGAAGGTCTGTACTTTTCCAGCTGAATCTCTCTTTCTCTTATAGATCCATTTGCACCTTATAAGTTTCACCCTTTCAGGTAGATCTACAAGCCCCCATACTGAATTGAAGTACATAGACTTCATTTTATGGTCCATGGCTTAAACCCATTGGTTCTTGTCTACATCATCTATTGCCTTACTATTGATCCATACAAACATTTTCTAAAGGGAGGCTGCGCCCAGGGTGACAAAAAGTCGAGTATGGATCTCACGTGTGAACTCTTAGGGACGTGAGAGCTAAAAATCGATATATCATGTATACCATTTTTCTCCCACTAAAATGTTCTATTAATTTAGAGTTTGGTTGTACTTAGCTAAATTTCGGCTAAATGAATCTAACTAAGTCTATTCTTATTATAACTCTTATAGTAAAACTTTACTCTAAAGTTTCTAGGTGTATTAAACCATTTAATTTACCTAGTGACATCCTATGCTAATAGGAATAAGGTTAATTCAACGCCGGTTTTGGGTCAGTTTCCAGGTAGGAGGTGTTCCATAAACTGTCAACTTAAGTACCCCCAGCCTTAGACAAAAATTTACCAATGGAGTTCTCTTATAACCTTAAATCCTATTTCTCCTACTTAGTTTCATTAAACTAAATAAGACTTCATTTTAATCCTATTATAAGTAATGTGATCTTAGGTCTATTTAATTTTAAATAATTTAAAATTAAACCAAATTAATCCTAAGATCCTATGTTTGCAAGCAACTCTTTATTATAGGTTGACGGTTATTATAACATTTGATAATTAGCTCTATAATCATGCATACTATGGTTTAATTAATTAAAATCAAATTATAATTAAATAAAGCCATGTTACATGGAAAACAATACATTAATATAACAATTATATTAAAATATGAATGTAATATGCACAATGCAAATTGATTTTCATATTAATTAATATAACACTTATATTAAAAAATATATATATGAAAATAAATCAAGGATACATAAGACATTAATTTAAATATAACCAATTACATTTAACTAAGTAATGTCATGTATCATGCTTATCCAATTTCATATATTTAAAATATCAACATACATTGAATAACTCATGAAATTTATAACCATGAATTAATACCATACATTATAACACTTATAATATATAAAAATGCATGAACATGCTTAACCTAAGGTGTGAGTTATCTAAATGACATCCATAAAGCATTTAAATAACAATTGAACCTGTAAAATTGGCCCCTAGGATAAATAAAGCAAAAATTACAACAACAAAGCTTTAAATTTATCCTAAAAGTACTTCCAAAGATCTAAAACCGGTCTCAAAAGCTTCAAAAAGCTTCAAACTAGACCCAAAAACCTTAGTTCAGTTAAAAACAACACAAAAACTGGCCTAAAAATGCTTGAAATGGCCCAAAACATGAAGAACCGGCTTAAACCAAGTTGAATTGATACCAAACCATGCACCAGACAAAGAACTGAAGCCAACTGCACGACAAAAGTTGAACCAAGCTGAACTAGAACCGATCGCCTCGAATCGAGCCAAATCGAGCCGAACCGCACACCAAACTGCTCAAAGTCGAGTCGCTGAGCCAAGTCGTGCCATCCAAGGTGCTATTGATTTCATGCTGACGTCAGCCCTTCTTCAACCTCCAAACGCGCTATGAACGTTTTTTTCCCATCTTGTTTACTGTATAGTGTCGAAAAACTCCCCATTGAAGGTCTTTCAGTTGTCCGTTTTAGGCAAATTTGGTATCGAAATTTTCAGAAAAATGCAACAAATTCAAAATTGGACTCTAATTTACAAGATTTATAGTATAAAAAAAATGCCTAAAAATGCAAGGACCTTTACATTTGATAAAATCAAAAACTTTAAATCTATGGCCAAATTTTACATAAAACCTTCGATTGCAAACCACATTCATAATGTACAGATTCCACCAATGCAATGCAAATTTTTAAAATTCCCAATTAAAATTGAGATGGCTCTAATAACAATTGATGGGATGAAAGCCCTAGCACAGCGAAAGAATTACAAAACCATTATCCAATTTTAATTGAAACCTAAAACTACCAATACATTGGCAAAAAAAAAACAGAAACTAATTTTTATTATGGTTAAGCATGCTATCAAGAAATAAATTACAAAGAACGAAGAACAGGAAACTTACGATCGTAGATGACTTTAGATCTACAAACCACCAAATTTGAAGACACCACCACTTGGAAACCTTCCTATTCTCTAGGTTATTTAGTTTCTGGCAACCAATTGGATGGAAATTTTTAGAGAGAAACTTTTTTTAAGAGATAATACCTAGAAAAGTATAAGAA
Source organism: Cucumis melo (assembly GCF_025177605.1). Lineage (NCBI taxonomy): Eukaryota > Viridiplantae > Streptophyta > Magnoliopsida > Cucurbitales > Cucurbitaceae > Cucumis > Cucumis melo. Next base: position 12,679,790 of record NC_066868.1, read on the forward strand.
TATCTTCTGCCTTACGTATGACTCCCTCTTCTTAGAACTTGGAGATATTTAGGGAACATGGGAAAACCACACACGTTCCCTATTAATTTATTTTTATTAAATTAATAATAATATTAAATTAATTAATTAATTAATTAAATCATATTTCATTAATATTTCATTAAAATCATATTTAAATGAATATCTCTCGCATAACCTATAGTTTTGATTTAATTAATTTAATTAAATAAAATTATAATAAACTATTAATTAATTCTCTAATTAATTAATTGCTAAACTAAATATCTTATATTTAATTTAATCTAAATTTGAATCATATTCAAATATAAATTTCTCTCATAACCTATAGTTTTAATGTGTATCATATACGCATTAAGTTTTAACCTATAGTTTTAATATAAATCTTATTCACATTAAATTAATATTTGAACTCATTCAAATATTTTATTCTCTCATAAATTGATTTGAATCATATCCAAAATTAAATTTATATGATAAAGTTTAATTAAAATATAAACTTTATATTATAATATATCAACATACATTATATTAATTTCCAAAGTAGATTTAAACATTTCATACTACAACCAATATAAATAAATCTCATTACTCTTTACGAGGTAGGTAGGGGACCTAATGAACCCACATATCAGAAGCTACAACAATAAGAGATTAATTGGCTAAACTCATTAACCACATTAATCAATATTCGTTAACTGTGTGTACACTCCACTAAAGACTCATAGCTGAACCCTTCTCACTTTATATATATTCTATGTACACGAATATAGACCAATATCAGCAAGTTAGTCCTTCACAAATGTTCGTAATGCCAGCTAGGTCAAATTACCGTTTTACCCCTAGGTTACTTCTAGTTCTTAAATATCAGTACTCCTCTAATGAACAACTTGTTTATGGTTCAAACATTAAACAGAATCCTCTCTTGTGCCATAGAGAGGGTAAGCCTAGGTGGTGTTACAAACACTTGTGAAGGGAAGACTTATCTGCTTACCCTAAAGTCAGGAAGGAGTGAATTCCATCATGTGTGACTATATTTTCAGCTCCTCACTCAGTCTTGTCCCAAAAATGATAAGCATATTGAGTCGAAAATCTGGTCACTCTCACCCGTACAAATCAAAGAACAATCTCTTGCGAACAGGAGTTCATAATACACTGAAGATTAAGACTAAGTTACCCAAGTCATCCTAATGACATAGAAACCCAACTAGTGAACGGAGTTACATCTAGTGGTTACTATTTCATGGTCTGATCTTATACAAACTCATTGCATAGGATATCCTTACTCATTGCATAGGATATCCTTACTCGCATGTTGCCTACATGAATGTGTTGAATTAATATGTTTGTATCAAATACAAAGTGAGTTGTATTTATAGTGTTACCAGGATAAGGTATCCAACCTTACCCTTATTTATAGACCCTCAAGCTGATCTTGAACATTGATCCCTGTATGTCTCTACATATTGTTTAAGACCCATCAAACAATTTAAGCTTTTAGTTTATTTGGATTTAGTTTATTAAGACAAAACTAATAATATAATCAATAATATTTATTGAAACTATAATAATAAAACACTTTATTAATAACGGTCAATGGATTATATTTACTATCTACGAGTTTTAGGACATAAAACCCAACAGATACGCCATGCCAAGGACAGGAAGAGGAAAAACTAGATCACAGACTACTACCGAGCCCATTATAGACATAGAGACTCTCTTGGTCAATCAAGATGCGAAGAGAGAAAGAGATGAGATGCTACTTGAGAGAGTTGCATAGACATTAAGTAAGTCAAGAAAGCAATTTAGTATTGAAAGATTGAGAGCCTTGTGAGCTACAACCTTCAAAGGAACCACGAATCTGACTGACACAGAGATGTGGTAAAACTTGATCAAGAAATGTTTTGGAGTAATGGAGTGTCCCAAAGAAATCAATGTAAAGTTGGCAACATTCTTATTGTAAGGAGGCACCGAGGATTGGTGGATCATGTATGCGGCAAGAGCAAGAGGTGTAGATTTCATTACATGGGAAGGATTTCAAAAAGGATTTTAGGACAAGTTCTAGCATTGTTCGTTTTTTGATCCAAAGAGGAAATAATTCTTAAATATAAAGCAAGGCGATACGACTATTGTGAAGTACGAAAAAAAATTCACCAAGCTCGCAAAGTACACGATATCCTTTGTAATGGATGAGGAGGATAAGTGTAAGCGTTTTAAGAAAGGACTGAGAACAACAATTCGAGTGCCAGTGATGGCAAGCACAAATTGGTCATATTTCTCCAAGTTACTATAGGCGGCCATGCGTGTTAAGAATACACTGGTTAGAGAAGGAAGGAATTTGAGAGAAAAGAGACCAAGCGTGGAGATAAGCGAAGGAAAGGTAAGTGATGAAGCATTAGCAAGCTAAATCTGAGTTTAGTCAAGAATCGCATTGGAACGACGATGGAATCCCAAATATTTAGAGTGCAGTAGACGACACTCAAAAGTTGACATAACAAGGTTTGTTTCAAGTGCAGACAAACATAAGGAGTTTTTAAAGTGCAATAGATTTCAAGACATATCAGAAGGATTGTCCAGGAGCGACTAAAGTTGGCGAGGAAACTACATGAACAAGAGTGGCTTCTCATTCTCTTCACCAAGTTTTGTGAAGAGGCCTTAGGTTGGACAAAGGAATTAAGAAAGCTATTGAGTACAATTTCGAGGATAAAATTTCAAAAAGAAAAGAATAGTTGTGAGCCCTTAAACAAAAAGGGAGTTCCATTGAAGAGAACCCTTGTTGAGAAGCATTGTAATGGTTAAGTATGATAGGAGGCGTTCTGCGAGGAAGGATGGGAGGAATGATAAGGCGATGCGAAGAGAAGTATTTAAGCCTACGTGTTATCGTGTTAGATTAAGCAACACGATGAGGTTAGCTGGCGAAGAAGAAGCTAGCATTTGACGCTATGAACTAGGCATTTTGGGGGTAGTAATGTAGGAAGAAGTCTATGCCTATGCGTGTTGTGGTGAATTAGGTGTTCTATTGGAAGGACTGGACGACCCTCTGAGGAAAATAAATGTATGTTACTTCTAGAGAGGAGAGTCAGTCAAATTGAGCATTCCAAGAAGATAAGGTTAGCATTTCAAGGAAAATGTCTAATCACAAAGTGACAACTAGCTTACATGTCGAGCATGGGTTGGCTGCATAGCGCAACGAAGTGGCAAAGTGACATATGTAAAGGACCCATGGAGGTGAAAGGTCACTATACATAGGACCAAAAATCGAAAGAGGAGAAAGCATGAGATGCAAGCATTCTGATAATTTGTTAAGAGAGGATTTTGAGTGTTGAAGAGGTTGGTTAAGGAAGTCGCTAGGCAAGAAGAGAAAGTCGAAAGCATTGGAGGAAAGTGTGGAGACCAACCATTCCTATAAGTGATTTTCATGCATAAAATGAGCATTTCTACAAGTAACCTTGTAAATCAATGATTGCTCCTTTATAAATGAAAGAAATGTTTGATCATTGATTGTAATCCTTATAATTCTATGCTTGATGTTGATTGTTTAAAATTGTTACTAACGTATTATGTTGTGTTGTATGAAAAGCTCCTAAGTTAATACTTCTTGATCGTAATGATTGTATGACGTGGTGTGGATTGATCTATTACAAGACTCTAGTGGAAATACCAGATTTAACGCAAGACGGTGGTGAAGGGAATCCCAGGTTTGGGCATGTAAAGGTTGGTGAAGTAAATCCCAAGTCTGAGCGAGGAATATGTTCTTGATAGCTAGATGGTGGTGAAGAGGTCCCAGATATAGGCAAGGAAATGAATTGAGAGACGCTGGTGAAAGTGAATCCCAGGTCTGAGAAAAGCATGATTATCGCAAGACGCTGGTGAAAATCTCAAGTCTATCGTGAGGGGCTAGTGAAGAGAATCCCAGGTTTAGGTGATGGGAGAATCCCAGGTCCCGACGACATGTGTTCTTTTTTTCTCATGTGTCCTTTTTGTAACCTGCATATTCATTTAGTCAATTGAAACTCATATTGTTTTAATAGAATTTGAAGATAAAGTTGTTTTACCGTGCTTTTAATCCTTGTTTTCTTTGGGGGGATCATTGTCTTCTTTTCTAACTTCATCTCGTTCTCTCTCTCTCTCTCTTCTTTTTTTTTTTTTTTTTTTTTTTTTGCAATTCCACGTTTTCCTACTGATGATCCAACCATTGTGTCTTCTATTTTTTGTTGTAGAAATATTATTAGTATTTTTCATTTTCAAATTCAATGTACGTACAAATTAAAAACATATACCTCTTCTTCACTTGTGAGATCTATTGGGTCTTTGTTTACTTGTTTCTTTCACCACTAATTCCAGCAGCTCTCAATCTTTCGCTGCCTCTTGTTCTTCCTTTAGTTATCTTGTTTTTTCATATCTATCATTCCTTTTATATTTATTAGATTAAACAACATTGCTAAAGGTCTAATATTCTGTTGGTAACTCCTAAAGAAATAGGGAAATCTAATTATTTTAGTTTTACAAACTATTGCAAATAATTTTTTTTTTCATTTAGCATTATTTCTCTATCTTATGTAACAACCAAGCATATCTCCTAACAATATAGGTTTAACATCAAATTTATAAAAAAAAATTAGAGGCATTGATTTTGAAAGGAAACTTAATATAATCTTACCTTCAATCTCGAACTAACTACGAATGAGTACAGATCTACAAATGTTGCACAAATGTTGTCGGACTGAACACATTGAAACCAACATAATGTTGGATGGACGAATGCGGATGAATGAAGGGACTAAGGCCATTGGACAAATGTAGGAAGATTGCCAACTGAGTGTACGACCTTTGCTTGGGACAATTTATTAAAATATAGTAGTTTTTAAAACTTATTATGAAAATACCGTTGTTTTCAAACTTATTACGAAAATACTGCTATTCTTTGTTTATTTTATTTTTTTTTAATCCTTTTCCAGTAGGGCGAGTTTTGAAAACTCGCCCAAGTCAATTTTAAAAAAAAAAAAAAAAAAAAAAAAAACAGAAAAGGGGGAGAGATGGGCGAGTCTTCCCTCTCACATTTTTTTTATCTTTTCTCTCATTTAAAAATACTTTATTTAAATATTTTGATTTTCTATCATTTGAAAAACTTTATTTAAATATTTCTAATTTAAAAATTTTATTTAAATATTTTTCTTTTCTATCATTTTCTTAATTATTTACTTTTGAAAGAATGTAAAATTTATTTTTTAATATTATATATATATATATATATATATATATATAAATAATTCTTTTAAAACTTGATTTTAATTATTTTAGAATCATTATTAATATTAATATGGCTGAGAGAAAAAATAAGGTCACAAAGTAAAGATAATTTCAATTTTGATCCTAGCCTAATGGGATTAATATTAAAAAAAATCGTTGTTTTAAATAAGAATTATTTTAACTAATTTAATCTTCTCTCACATTTTAATTAATTTCTATTTTAAAAATTTAATACTAATTTATTTTTCTTCCTCTAACAAAAAAAAAAACTCACATTCTCTGACATTTTAACTAATTTATTTTTCTCCCTCTCTCGATTTCTTACATTGAATGACCGACTTTGTCAGTATTGACTCTGTTACTTCATATGATGCGTAACTTTTAATAGCAAAACACTTGACCATATGTTGTAGCATTATTTGTCTTCACAAATCATTCCCTTATACAACTTCGTGTTAGTTGCCACTGGGACTAAATTAGATTGTGTTCCTAGCTAAACGCTATCTACTCATTTATGTCCACCTCATTGAATGAATTTGAGAGAATTTCACGTTCACGACCATCGAACCCCATATTTTCGAATTCATCATTAGTCTCTGTTTTAAAGTCTATATTTATTGTTATATAGCATTTCTATATTATCGCACACTAGTTCTCCATTTAAGTTTATGCCAAATTAGATCCTATATTCTATTTAAGTTTTCACATGGAGGTTGATCATAATTAACCCCATCGACACTATCTATCATATGAACATTTGTAAACAACATAAATGATACATATTTGCATGTCATTTTCTTGTTGGTTTTGAATTTATCATTGAATACATGTGCATCTTCTTCATATTAGTACTTCTCCTTCTTCTTATTCTCATTTCTTCTTTTGATTTCTTCATCTCCTCTTCCATAATTTTTTCCTTCTTCGTCACTTCTCATCTTTGGTGCCATCTCTTTATTCTTTTTTCATTGTCAGGTATTGCATCATTCTCTTTGACTTATTCTTTCACTACAAATCTAAATGATCATTTAGATTTGGTACCCTCACATTACATTAGTAGTGTCTAAGTTAGTAAGAAAATTGAATATTAAAGAAGAAATAATAAAAAATTATCAGATAACTCATATGGAACCATTATACGAGATTTTAGTATGATTTATTTTTATTCTACCACAATTAAGATATGAATTTTCTAATATTTAGTAGGCTATGATCAAATTTGAAATTATCTTTACTTTGTGGCCTTATTTTTTCTCTCAACCATATTAATATTAATAATGATTCTAAAATAGCTAAAATCAAGTTTTCAAAAGAATTATTTAAATATATATATATATATATATAATATTAAAAAATAAATTTTACATTCTTTCAAAAGTAAATAAGAATGATAGAAAAGAAAAATATTTAAATAAATTTTTTAAATTAAAAATATTTAAATAAGGTTTTTTAAATGATAGAAAATAAAAATCTTTAAATAAAGTATTTTTAATGAGAGAAAAGAGAAGTGAGAGGGCGAGTCTAGACTCGCCCATCTCTTCCCCTTTCTGTTTTTTCTTTTTTTTTTTTTTTAAATTGACTTGGGCGAGTCAAAACTCGCCCTACAGGAAAATGATTAAAAAAAATAAAATAAACAAAGAATAGCAGTATTTTCGTAATGAGTTTGAAAACAACATTATTTTCATAATAAGTTTTAAAAACTGCTATATTTTAATAAATTGTCCCTTTGCTTGGATGGAAGGAAGAACGTCAAGGAACACCGGCTGAACGTGTCAACTGAATGAAGGACGAACGCTGATCGAAAAAAGGACAAACGTTGAAGAATGTGACATTGTACGAACCACTAGCGAGTGCTCTGACCAACTTTTGCTTCGACTGAACAAATCCGAACTACTATGAACGAACCGTCACTGACTGCTGCTTGAGAGGACCAACCTTTTCTTAAAGGAATCCAACGATCAACTGCTTGAGAAGACCAACAATGGAGATATTTTTTTCTTTTGGTTCATGTTTGAAAACAAGAGGATTTTCACGCCTATAAAGGTAGATAGAGAAGATTAGGAGATTTAATTAGATTTATTTGATTTTTGACATGTAATTAATTCATCACCATGGTATTTGGTTTGATTATAGGGTATTTGAGTAGCTTTTTAAGTTTTATTGTAGTTATTCAATTGAATGTTGGGGTTTTAGATTGGGTAGGATTATTTTTGGCGTTCTATATCTTTCGTTTTTAATATATTTTTATAGGGTCTTTTAAAAAATATAACAAAACGTTAAAAGATTTACACTATATAGAACAATTTTGAAAACGAAAAAAACTCACAGACCCACAATGAAAAATACCAAAAATGCCCCGTGATTAATTGGAACCCAGTGTGCGTAATATATTTGTAAACGTCATTTAGATTTGGCTATTATTTGGTACACGATTGTTTAGATTTGATAGTTTAAAATTGGGTAATCAAATCTAAATGATTTTTTTTCATGTTTTTTTGGTACATCGTTCATATTTGATACACGATCGTTCAGATCTGACTATTTTTTGTCTCGTTTAGATTTGGCTACCTAATATCGATTTTTTTTTACGATCTTTTATATTTTGCACACAATCTTAAACAACAAAATAACAGTATGAAAAAAATCTTTTATGTTTGGTACACGATCTTGAACCAAATAACAAAAAAAGTAAAGGAAAAATTGTAGAAGAAGAGAAAAAGACAATGGAAAAGGAAAGAAAAATTTAGTCAAATTTAAACGATTTTTTTTCAAGATTCTTTGCTACACAATCGTTTAGATTTGGCTAATATTCTTTGGTACACAATCGTTTAGATTTGGCTATTTTTAGTATCGTTTAGATTTGGTTACCTAATGTTAGGTCAGACCTAACATTATTAGACTAATTTTTTCCAATATTTATTCATTTACTCACTAAAATGTCATTTTTATACAGAATATGAAACTTTACCCCGATACGAGTCCAACGCCACTAAAATCACTTAAATCAGAATTATAACCAAGAAGAACGGTCAAAAACAAGTTCAAGGGCAAAACCGAGAAATTGGACGAACCAGATCGCGCCGCGTGGCATCACAGGATCACGCCACGCGTCCGCCACCAAGTTACGAGTTGGAACCATAGGCCCGCCTCTATTTTTCCTTTCATTTTCTGTGCGACCCGAAATCTGTCCGGAAACCCGATTCGCGACCCACGCGCCAGCCACGTGTCACTCCGTCGTCTGAGTGGCCTCTCCCCCGTCGTGAGTTCGATCTCAGCAGCTGCAGTTCTTTTTTCTTTATGTTTTTTTCTCTTCAATTGGGCCAACCCAAGACCCGATCCAAACCCATTTGTGACCCAGTTCATCATTTTCCCCAAAATAAACTACAAAATGTCAGTTTTTAAAACTAATTCCACTTTTTTCTCCCATTTTCTCTTCTATAAAATCTCTCATATTTTTTGGGAGAGAGATAAGAAATTCCAAGTAAAAAAAAAACTCTCTTTCTTATTCAATTCTTGTAGCAAATTCTTGAAACTTTATCAATAAAGATTACTTTTGTTAAATAAATGGATTCTTTCCTCAACATTTTTTCAAGAATTTCATCAATCTTCATGGGCTAAGGTAATCTTTTGAGACTTTTTTTTTTTTGTTAAACTACCATGTTTTCTTTGAGAATTAAATTCCTTTCAATATCTTTTCAATTTTTTATTTGATTGCTTGTTTCCCTTTGCAATTTCCTTTGAAATTTCAATGAAACAAATAAGTTTTTCCCATTAATTTTTTATTGAAATTTCTTTACAAATTCTTAAAGTGCTGAACTTAAATTTTGATTTACAATGGTTTGTTATGTTGAATTAATTGTTGAGATTGTCTTTAATTTTCTACTAATTAATTCTTGCATAACAAGTTTGAAATGAGCATTAATTTTGCTAAGGGTAGTGGCTATCCCCTCCTTAGCAAATCTTGAATAGAATAAATTTTGCCTCGGTTTGAACATGCTTTGGTCGCTGAGATTAATCATGTTTTAATAGAGATTTGGTTACTTTCTTTTTGTAAAAATTCCATTATTGTAAATTCAAGAAAAGATTAATTAATCTTCTTTCTTTTTCAATGATAAGAAACATGGTAATTATCCAAGAAAACGTCCCTCTATTAAACTTGAAAGAAAAAAATATATATGTTTTATATTTGGTACACGATCTTGAACCAAAAACAGTTTGAAAAGAAAAAAAGAAAAATTGTAGAAGAGAAAAAGATAATGAAAAAGAAAACAAAAATTGCAAAAGAAAAAATATGGAAAGAAGGGCAAACTTGGAATATTAAAAAAGAATAACCGACTTCATAAACTTTTTGATTTTGTTATACAGATCGTAAATATTTTGATATTTTGTTATATTTATGAAAATTTTCCTTTTTCTTATTTTTGCCATTTGTATAATTTTATTTTTATTATGCAATTCTCCAAAACAAAAGTTAATAATTTGCTATTTATCTTCTTGCCCCAAACTTCAATCAGACCGCCGAAACTAACACTATTGTTGGGCCAATTAAGGCTGAGAATACAAAATGGGCTTGGAAACGGCTTGTGGGTGAGATTTCTAAACACAATTTTAACGCATCTCTTTCGGCTTTAGTGCTAGTAGAAGATCATTTGAAATTATGTTTAATAATTTATACATCTTTAAAATAATAATTTTGGTTATTATTTAGTTGCAAGTTATATTTATTCATTACACATGAAATATATATATCTTAACCATCTAGGTAAGTGGTTTAATCTTGAACTACTTGTAGTTATCATCTGCAAGAATCCTTATGCAGTCTATAATATATTGATAACTTGCGATCACTATTGCTATAAATGTCCTTGTAATAGTTATAAATAAGTGATGTTTTTACGTGGAGACACATACATGAGTTTGTAGGAAAATGACCCCCAAAACTAGATATCTTTTTACAAATAAAACAAAGCGACAAAACATTTACACTATATAAAACAATTCTGAAAACGGAAAAAGCCCAAAATCCTACCGTGTAAAATATCAAAAATGCCCGTCAATAACGCACACGTAATATATTTGGTTCAAAACGCCTACGTAATATATTTGGTACACGATTGTTTAGATTTGGCTATTGTTTGGTACACGTTTAGATTTGGTCATTTAATTTGACAATTGTTTTTTTAATTCTATCGTTTAATTTGGTTACACGAACATTTAATTTGGTTGCATTTAAAATTGGTTACATCCATCGTTTATATTTAGATAGGCAAATCGTCTTTTTTTCTTTTTTACACGAACGTTTCGATTTGACTAAACGATTTTTAAAAAAAAATTATAAGCGATAGTTTACTTTTTTTACACAATCATTTAGATTATTTTTTTACACGATCGTTTAAATTTGTCTACACGATCATTTATTTTTTCAAGATTCTTTGATACACGATCGTTTAGATTTGGATAAATGGTTTTTTTATACGATCGTTTACATTTTTTGCATGATCATTTACATTTGGCTACTCTAATCTAAATGATTTTTTTCAAGATTTTTTATACACAATCTTTTAGATTCTGTTATTTTTTGTACACGATAGTTTAGATTTGGTTACTCAAATTTAAACGACATAAAAAAGAAGAAGAAAAACAATGGAAAGAAATTGCAGAGAAAAAAGAAGAGGAAAAGAAGAAGAACGATGGAAAGAAATCACAACAGAAAAAAAAATGGAAAGAAATCGCAACGGAAAAAAAAAAGAGTAAAAGGAAAAAGACGACGAAAGAAATTATAACGAGGAGAAAGACAATGAAAGAAATCACAGCGAGGAGGAGAAAAAAGACGAAAGGAAAAACCTAAAATATTTATAAAAAAATTGCTAATTTGATGAACTTTGTTACTAGAGCCGTAAATAGTTTGGTGTTTTATTACCTTCATGAAAATTTCCCGCAAAACTATTTGATCTCTAAATATGTTAGTTGAATTCGTTATTGTTAATATTAAGATTTTCAATGATATTATAAAAGTAGGGTGGATGTTCAAAAGTGATTTTAAAATGGTTAAAGATAACTTTTGTCTTACTCAATAACGCTACCTACACAAATTTTATGACTAAAAATAATTTCATATTTAATTTTACATTTTCAAGGACTTTTCTCATATCATCGAAAATTGATTAAAAACATACGGTTAGAGTCATTAGAAAAATAATAAAATTTTAACAATTATATATTCACAACCCTAATATCATTTATTTTTCATGAATAAAACAATTTAATATTATCTAGAGAGAGGGGTAGAAATTAGGGTTAGATGGAGTTAAAAGAGTCAAAGGGGGGAATGAAGGGGATTGCATGTGTAGTGGAAAGCAATAATTTATAAAGGAATTATGAAAATGAAGCATTATCCAATCAATTCATTTGGTTGGAGAAAGAAGGTGGAAAGCAGGAAGGGACAAGAGTCATCTTCAACATCATCATTCTAAAGAAAACAGAAATAATAATAATAAAAAGGAGGCCAACTTTACCACATGAGAGAGAGAGAGAGAGACTATATATAGATATATAGACATACTCACAAAGTGGGTGCAAAAACACTTTTATTACCTCATCAGCTTTTACTTTTTTTTTTTTCTTTTTTTCCTTTTGTTTTTTTTTTTTTATTTTTGGGAGAAACTTGATCCTTACTACTCCAACAAAAAAGGGGTATTTTCTTCTTCTTTCCAAGCAATATACTTCCCCGTGTTTTTTCTAAAGCAAAAGGCATATCTTTCCCAACAGTAAGTTCTATCTTTTTTTTCTTTCTTTTTTGTAAGTATACCCAAAAAGAAAAAAAGAAACCTATAGATCTCCTTGCCACTATCATGTATATTGTATGTGAGTAGTGCTATACTCATTTGTGGACATACAAAGAAGAAGCACGATATAAAGTATGTGAAATTATGAAAAATTCACCGTTTTAGTCTTTTATGTTTTTTAAAATATATATGTGCATTTAGTATTTAAGTTTTTAAAATATACGTTTTTAATTTTTGAGTTTTCAAGAATAAATCTATTTCATCTTTTAAGTTTTCAAAATACTTTCTTAATCACCAAAACTTTAAGAATGAGAGTTTTGTTGATGCCAAATTTTGGCTAAGTGAAAACGCATTCGACTTTTATGTGACAACTGTAGCCACCTAATTTTATCCTACATTTTTTTATTATTTTTTAAATATTAATTGTAGCAATGGTTAAGATATTTTATTCATTTATTTTGTTAAAAAAGGAAAAAGGTAAAATCTTTTTGTAATAATATGAAATCTTATGTTTTTTTAATCTTTTTATTAAAATGGAAAATAAAGTTATTAATGAGAATATCTATTATTTAAAAAAATTTAAATCATTTTTGACTTATCACTTTAGAAAAAAACAAATTAATTTATTTATACAAAATCTCTTTTGATTTATCGTATTAGGAAAAGCAAAATAATTTATTTTATACAAAATTCTTTTAATACCATATTTGATTTATCTTTATCACTTTAGGAAAAAAAGGCAAAAAATTTATTTTAGACAAAATCTTTCAATATCATATTTTTACTATTTTAGAAAAAAGAAAATTAATAAAATTACATAATATCTAATTTGATTTTATACTTATTAAATTTTCCTAATTTGTGGCACACCCCAGGTCTATAAATAGGGTCCTTTGTCATTTGGAAAATGAGTAGAAAAAATTGTTTTAGAGAAAATCTCTACGAAAAAAATTGTTTTAGAGAAATTTTATAGAGAAAATCCGTGTGAAATTTTTGAAGAAACATATTTCTCCACAAAAGGGTGGAGGCAACCTCGCCGCCTGCCACCCTCGCTGCCTGCCACCCTCGATTCTTTTTTTTTCTTTTATTTTTAATTTATTCATTTATATATTTAAGTTTAGTTTTTCTAAATTTTAAATTTTATTTATAATTTTTAAAATTATTATTATTATTATTATTATTATTATTATTATATATATATTTCTTTTCTTTTTCTTTTAGGTGGCGTCAACCCTTCTGTTTCTTTATATATATATATATATATATATATATATATATATATATATATATATATATATATATATATATATATATATATATATATATATATATATATATATATATATATAATTTATTTATTGTTTAATTTAGTTTATAATTTTATTATTATTATTTATTATTACTATTATAAATATTATTTTTAGAACAACCTTGTGTTTGTTTTTTATTTTATATATATAATTTTTATTTATTTATTCAGTTTTTCGTATTTATAATTTTTTTGAACTTCTTGTTATTTTTATTTTTATTATCATTATTATTATTTCATTTCATAATTTTTTTTTATTTTTTTAATTTACTATCATCCCTATGTCCTCTTCTCTTTACTTATTTATTTAATTTTTTTTACATATTTATTTATTTATTATTTGATTTAGTTCTTTTTTCATTTTTTTCTCTTATTTTATTTATCGTTATTATGTATCTTTTCTTTTCATTTTCTTTTAACTTATTGTTTATTACTATTGTTATATTTAGTATATGCATGCATTAATATAATAAATTATTTGCCTAATTTATTATATGGTATATTTGTTATTTTTATTTGACTTTCATTAAAAATTTCTTAAAATTTTTAAAATACTTTTAACCATACTTGTATGCAATTTTGAAATCTTTTTTTTAAATTTTCTCTTTAAACCATTTAGAAATTTTTTCTTTTGCTTTAAAATTATTTCTTTTAAACTCAAAATTAAATATGTATTTCATAAGGTTTCTTAATCTACTTTTTTTTATAATATCTCATGCCGATTTCGCTAAAAAAATCCTACGATGAAATTTAGAAATTTTTGAGAGTCCGTTATTTCTAGATTCTTAAGGTGAGGGATCAATATCTTTCGGAGTCCGAGATTTGAAAAAAAAATTTCGAAGACTAGCCTATGATAGAATTTGAGAAATTGTAATAATTTCTCATTCTCTTAAGGTGAGAAATTTTTCCTCAATATAGTCTAATTAATGGGTGTATCTCACTTATTTTATGGGATCATTGCTTCAAATATTGGAGTAGTGAGCAATGAAATAAGACATAGTTCTTTAAAAAAAATGAATTTTATTCAAGACATTAAATTTAGCCACCGTTTTCTAAAACGGGTGTTACGGGTGCTAACACCTTCCCCGTACACAAATAACTCCCGAACTGAACTCTATTTTTTTCGTAGACCAGTTTTTATTTTGTTTAAAATGATTTACTTTATTTCGGTGTCCAATCACACCATAAAAAAAGATTGGTGGCGACTCCTCTTTTCTTTCGTTTTTAAAATTAAACCCTTCTTAAGGACGTCGGGCGCTCCGCGTCGTCTCGGGTACGTGGCGACAACAACAATAATAAATTTGAAATTTTGGAAAAGAAGAACTTATCAAACAAAGAAAAAGTGTTTAAATGCCTAAGGTAGAAAAGAGACGTATGAAATAGAAAAAAAAAAAAAAAAAAAAAAACAAAAACAAAATCTCCTAGTTACCTTCTTCTGTGCTTTTACCCACCTATTTATAGTGTTTTTTGCTTGACCTTTTTCTCTCCCAATCTTCTGGAAGTGGAAATTCCTTATTTCTTCTTGACTTAGAGTACCATTACAACTTATTTGGGCTCAAGCTCAACATGGACGGAGGTTGAGCAAGGTAGTATATATGCTTCTTTAGGATTTCTTTTGGCTCGACCTTGCTTAGCTTAGACCGAAGCCAAGCAGAGTTACAAGGTCTCTCCTTAGACTTGGCCTCATCTTGAGTCGAGCTTGAAGAGAGTGGTATGGGCTTAGCCTAAGCGCATACCAATTTTCCTTCTATATCATTTTTGAGTTTGACCTTCTTTCATTTGATCCTAAACATAAGTTATTATCTTCTATATATATATATATATATATATATATATATATATATATATATATATATATATATATATTCTTTGATTCAAATTAACCCTTAACAAATTTAAAATGTCCACGAGCAATAATATGAAAATTAGTCACAAAAAGGTACAATTTAAAAATTACTAAACTATGTTTTTTTAAATCTGGAAGAATATATAAGAAAGATGGTTTTCTCTTAAAATTTTATATTTTTTTTTCTTTCCAAGACATGAAAATGATATGAACCTCTCAACACAACTTTGACATATATTTCAAATTCTACTTAAGAGTTTTGATGTGATTTTATTACTTCAAATTTTGAAAAGTTACTCTTTTGAGAAATTTCGGTTAGTATTATTTAGGAGTAAAATAGGAGTCTCTGTCACATTTGCATTGTCATACTACAAACTAGAGTTGGATAGTATATATTTGAATCAACATGATCATACTCTACCTTTAGAGTTGTTTATTATTTTGTGAAAAAAAAAACTTATGTATATGTACATAAGGTTTTTTTTATGCTTATGTATGTGTGTATGCATGCTTTTTTTATCTTGAATCGTTAAGCTTCCCATGCTTAATATTTTGGAGCACTTGATCGTGTGGCTTGAAGACCATCATTTTTAAGTAGATTCTGACAATTATTTCAATTTATGTTGTTTCTCAATTTCTTTTTGTCCTCGTTTGTTGTATTGAAAAAAATCTAACCGGTTGTTACAAAATTCTGATTATAAATGTTACTTTTGAGGTTTTGTGAATTAAGAGTTAAAGGATCAATTAGAAAAATAGATATTTTAAAGTTGTCATTTTGAAAAATAGCAAAATCGTTTTTTTTTTCAAAAATGGCATAACTAAAAAAAACGATAAATAAGAATTTACAAAAACCCAAAATACCTCTATATACATAGAGTGCAAGCTACTTTCTTAAGGTAAAATAAAACATAAATACAATTTAATAAAATCAAAACCCTTTCTTAAGCTACTTTCTTAAGCTAAAATAAAACATAATTATACTTTAATAAAATCAGAACCCGTTATCTCCCTTTTCAAGACTCGTTGCAATGATCTCCATTTTCCATTTTTTGTTTTTTGATTCTCCTTCTTTTACTTTTCGATTCTCCATCCTCCTTCGTCTTCATTTTCCATTTTTCTTTTTCAATTCTATCTTCTTCAAACAGGCAAATCTTAATCTTTCCACATTGAAACGGACAAACCCTAATTTCCACCCTTCCTTTTGCAAGTTACCGTTCCATTTGAAGTTTTAGTTTTATTTTCAACTTCATCATGCATTTTCAAGAATAAGAATATAAACAAAATGTGGTCCCATTTGAAGCAAGCAAAAACTATCTTCTTTTTTTTCCATCTTCCATCTTCCATCTTTGACCTTCAAAGTCTACAACCTACAATCTCAAACACTTGGGGTTGAAGAACAAAAACCTTCGCTCGAAAGAAAAAAAATACAAAAGTTGCATCGTCTTTGTCTCTTAGGGAGAATTTTAGCCGATTTTTTATGTTATTTAATTAATAAAATCTAGACAAAATTTTGAGAGATTTTATCTAAAAAACACAATATCTAAGCCTATTTTGTTGGAAAAAAATAGAATAGTAATTCTTTTAAAACCATTTTTTTTGTATAATTAGAAGGGACGAAAGAGAAGAAGACCATAACGAATGCAAGATGCAATGATCGATTGAAAACTACATGGGTGATTGGAAAAGGGATTAAAAAAATCTTAAACAAACGAAACTTTAAGTAGTGAATAAGAGGTATTCCCTTTAAAAAAGAAGTAATTATTTCAAATATAGGATCATAGTAACGAGGAACAAGAGATTGAAGATGATACATAAAAGAATAAAGAAAAACAAATCAATGAAGAGATTGACTACGAGTTAAAAATTCAAGTTTCAAAAATAAATTAAGATCTAATAGAAAACTAATTTTAATTTTTAAATTATTAAGGATTGAGATTCAGCCAATTAAGGTTATTTTGAAATATAAACAGCCGTTAAGATTTAGCCAACAAAAATTAATAATATGGTTATTTTGAAATTAAAAAATGAATAAAGTTGTTAAAATCTTCAACAAAATGGTTAAATCGCGAGATATTAGAAAGAGGTTATGATAGGGGTTGGATACGTTATTAATACGTCAAAATTAATTATAGACCCATAAGTCCATATCACAAATTAATTACACTAGCGAGACTTCCGATAAAAATGCAAATATTGAAATAATTATAGTTTGCGAACGTGGGTATTTTTGTATTGTATAAAATCTACGACCATGCACGTGTGGTGTTAGTTGGCATTTAATTTCTTCAATCAAATGAATATCCAATTATAGAAACCAAATCAATATATAGAAATTATAATTTCATTAATGTTATTCAGTCAAATAAGCATGTTTTGGTTTAAAAGTCTTTCTTAAACATAATTAATGCACCAGTTTTTTAATTTTAATTCCTTTCCATCATTGTATGAATTAACGGGACTGAAGTGTATATATATGTACACAATGTTACATCTTTAGAATAATTTAATTTGAATTTAATAAAAAATATCGATAAACAAATTAGCGAGTTATCACTAAAACAAAAAGAGCATGAAAAAAAATATTGATAAAAATAATTTACATTTAGACAACTGTTATTACTTAAAATTACAGAAAGGTAAACCCACAAAAACATTATCATCTAATCATTATAGTGTAACTATTATCGCAAATATATAAGTAAATAAAATTTCAAGTATATATATAATCAATATAATAAAATTCATAAGGAAACAAATTTCATAAGCCACATAAAGTTCCAAAGGGAAAACACTCTCATGCATGAATTAAAACAACCAGAGCCATAAAATAATATTTGAATATGTCATCATCATTTACTTCTTGTGTTGTATATGTACCTATCAAAAGTTAAATATAAAAGTAATCATAGGTCAATAAACAGATGATAGACTATATAATTATGATTTAATAACACTATAATTATAATGTAAAACATACGTGGATTATTTTCAAGCATCACATTAGAGAATGCAGGCAATAAAGCATATGATGACTATGGAGACCCATGCACTGAGTTTAATGCAAGTTCACGGGCTCTCCAAGGTTTATCATAACTGACATCAACCTCATATTTTTTAAGGCATCTTTGCTACTAAAAATTGAACCTTCTTTTATGTAGAAGTCAGCACACGAATCCAAATCTACTAAGCCAATGACCTTAGATGTGCAATTGGAAATTCTTGATGAGGAACCTGAAATAGGAAAATTTGATGAACAAGATGGGACATCTCGACAACAATAGAAACATGATCAAAAGAGGAATCGTAATAAGGGACCACAACCACAACACATCTTTGTCATTAACAATAGTAATGACATTCAAATTGTTGCAACCATTCCGATACAATGTAATTCAAAAAATTAAATATTTAGAAGAGGGAAAAAGATCATATTAAATTAGATAAACAAGTTAGTTGAAAGATGTGTTCAATGGGACATACACTTCACCTAAATGAAAGTTATGATAACGGTTGTTTTCATCTCATCTACCATTGAACAATACTCTTAAAAGTTTAAGGTTTATGAAAAAAATTGGTTCAGTCGACAGGATGAAGATATATTGACTGTTTTTTAAAAATTTAAATTTCAAAAATAAAATAAAACCTAATATGAAAACTAGTCTTAATTTCCTAATTATTAAGGGGTAAGATTCAACCAATTAAGGTCATTTTGAAATAAAATCAAGGGTCGAGATTCAGCTAATAAAAAATAATAATTTGATTATTTTGAAATTAAATTAGTAAATGGAATAAAGTTGTTAAAATCTTCAACCAATTGGTTGAGTCCCGAGATATTAAGAAGAGGTAATGATAGGAGTTGTTATATCTCTAACACGTCGAAAATAATTATAGACTCATAAATGCATAAAACATGTTAATTACACTAGAGAGACGAAATAATTATAGTTGGAGAATGTGGGCATTTTGGTATTTTATAAAATACCATGCACCTGTCTTAATCGTGATTTGCTAAAAATCAAAAGAAAAACCAATTTTACCAATTTTCAAAATGGCCCCTAAAAACTTTGCTATCTCCCTTATTATGTCAAAGTTAAAGCCTTCTCTATTGAGTGGAAGCATTTTCGAGTGCAATAATCTTACAAAGATTTTTCAAGAGAATTGTGGGGGACGTTGAGTTGATATAACATGTTTAGTGTTCATATATATGAGGAGTTTATATGTCTGAAGAGTTCAATGTATATGTTTGGGGGCGTAAAGTTGTTTTGTTTGAGCCCATATGTCAGTGTTTGAAGTGAAAGGTTGAGTTCATACGTCAAGGACATATGGGGCTACTTTTTGAACTCTTCATAATATGTTTTTGTGATTACTATTTTTTTTCATAACTTTTTATTCCTCCATTCTACTACATACATACTTTTCTAAATTCTTAAAACTCTATTGATATATGAATTCATTATACATATAACTATTGCACTTAAAGTAGACAAAATATAATTATTTTGGGTTCTGGCAACTTTTTTTTTTTTTTTTTTTTTTTGCAACGTAAAACAAATGTCAATAGAGATATGTTGTGCCCGTGCACATTTTCATTACATGGGCACATCATTGTTTTTTACTCGAAAATATTTATGTAGATAAAACATTGTGTGGTTTTAAGCCAAATTTTTTGGTTGGATTATTGCTGACATTTATTTTAGTTTCAACCTACATATCGTGTGTGGACAAATAATTTAAGTACTTGACGACCTAATCTATGAGGCTTTCTTTAATCTCTCATTTTAATTTTTCACACACTTTTTAAAAACTCTATTCTTTGTTATTTTTACCCATGCTTTGAAAGAACCCATGATCTTTATTTTCCCCCGATTTTTTAGGTTCTCCTCTTATTTTTCACTTTTCCAAAAAATCTTCATTCCCTCTGTCTCTTCCTCTGTCCCAACAATCCCTCGTTCAAATAACTCCCTCACATTTGCTTGCATTCCGTGTTGTTCCTCCGTCGTCGTTCCTCTAGTTGTTCGCCACGCCTCTAGTCGTCTACCATGCCTCCACAATCGGCTTGTTTTCCACTTAGTTTGCTCTACAATCGTTGCAAGCTCTAAGCATCTCATTTTCCACTCAAAAGTAAAATTTTGTTTCTCATTCGTTTCACTATAATCGTTGCCTTGGTTTTGGTTAGATTTTACATTATCAAAAGAACCAAAATCATTGAAGATAAAATTTTGTAATTACTAGTATAGGATGTACTTATAGGTTGGGTTTCCCAACCTATAAATTAAAATTGTTTCATTTTTAATGATTGTGAAGATTTTTAATGGGTATTTTTGCAATTACTAGTAATGTACCTTATTCAATCAAATAGTTCTGAATTGTGTGATGAAATGGTGGAATAAAACTTGTGAGTTTTGAGAAGAAGTCTAGAATGAGTTGTGCGGATGAAAAGTTCAATACATACGTGATCATGTCGTAATATGTTTGAACAAGAATGAAACTAGTTTCTAGAAAATTTGTATTAAGTAAGATATATCTTAGATTTGAGGATTAAAGTATTTATGTATAAGTATCAAATTTTTAATTTTACAATTGTATCAATTGAAACATTTTAGGTTGGTTTTGAATTTGAAAGTTATAAGTCATTTTAAGTTGTTTTAATAGTTAAAGTGTCACACTTTATAGGTACTTCTTGAGTACTTTTTAGGTTGGTTTGAGAGTGAAATGTTACACTTACACATTTTTAAGTTATCTTGAGATTTGATTCACACTTTCAAATTTTGAGTAAACTTTTGTAGGATAGATGAGTTTTAAAGTTGCACTTAAATAGTTTTAACCCTAAACTAGTATATAGGTACACTACAACATACTTTAACAGACATAGAAGGTATGAATTGAGTGTGCACAAAAAATAGAGTCAAAAATCGGTCATCGAAGTTGGTTGCCACAGAGGTGGTTATTGAAGTTTGATATTGGTTATCAAAGTTTGTCATCGAAGATAAACAATATCGGTGCCAGTAATTGATCCTTGAAGTTCGCTACTCAATGGCAGTCGCTAGAGGTGTCATCAAAGTGATTGTCAGAGTTGTTTTTGGAGTGATTGTCAGAGCGCAGTATTAATTGGTCAACGAAGTTTTCATTAAAGTGATTATCGAAGCCTAATATTGGTAGTCAAAGTTGTCATCAAAATGATTGTCTGAGCTCGAAATTGGTTGTTGGAATTAGACACCAGAGTTGTCATCAGAGTGATTGTTGTGGCCAAAATTTGGTCGTTAGAAATGGTCATCGAAGTTTTCATCGGAGTGATTGTCAGATTCCGTAATTGGCCATCAAAGTTAGTCATCGGAGTTTTCATCGGAGCCCGAAGTTGGGTCACCAGAGTGGATGCATGAAACTGGTCATTGAAGATGGTTCCTGAAGTATGAAAACAATATTGGTAAACAATGACCAATGAATGAAGTATCAGAAACATTGTAAAAACACTACAAGAAGAAGGGGGTCTACCATCGCAGAGGTACGTTGGTAGAAGCTAGAAATGCGTTGGAAAAGGCTACACTGATGCAGAAGTTGGTAAGGACATTGTGAGACAAGCATCGTGAAAGGCACTCCCAATGCGCGAACGGAACAGTGTCAACAAAGGGTTACTGTCGACGTAATGTTAGCTGACATGGTCAACATGTCGGCACTAGGAAACTACCGATGTCTGGTAACGGCGTCGCAAACAGGTTACTATCGATGTCGTCAAGCACGTTGCATACATGAACCATCAACGAAGCATCGGTAGACCTTCTGACAACACCGTGTCATCAGAACGACCATTCGCGACACATAATGTGCATCGCCAAATCCCTATTATAATATTTTTAAATTTTTTTTATTTTATTTTATTTATTATTATTATTATTTTTTTTTTTTTTTTTCAAATTGAAATCAAATTCAATTTAAATTCATTTGATAACTTATTCTTAATGTTCATCCAACTTTTGTCCATCGATAAACTCCTAGAACATAAATACGTGTAATTATATTGCACTAAGGGCAACTATAATTAACGCACTCCTACTTCTAACAAACAAGAGTTGTTCACAAATAATAAACTACATGCTACTATAACTGCAAGATAGACACAACACATTAATAAAAAGTTTCAAATTATTCAATTTCATCAATATCATATATTTCAAAATTTCATCAATATCACAATTTCAGTCATTATTATCACAATTTCAATAATAATCATTGTCTAACATATTACAATTGTTAAAATTTCACTCACACGTAAAATTTGTTATGAAAAAAAGAGTTGAGTTGAGTTGGTATATTATACCAACAATAATTATACCAACAATTTAAAGTTGGTGGACCAAACAAATATCAACTAAACTCATGTAGGTGACCAAACACCCCTTTATGTTTTATATTACAATTCTATATTAATATTTGATTTCAAGTTAAAAAGAATAGGTGAATCCAATTTTAAAGTTTTTTTTCAAAAAATAATTCATTTCATACAAAAAATTATTATACAAGTTAAATATTTAATATAAATATATAACACATATTATTAAGGAAAAATTATTATGAATGATAAATTTATAAAAATATTTTATAAATGTCGATTAAGTTTTTATTTATTTTCTCTTTATTTAAAGTAATTATAATGATATAAAATCACCCTTTTTTTCTGTCTCTCTCGCCCAACGTTTTCTCCTCGAAAAGATTCTAATCCTTTTTTTCTTTTTAATTCCTTTCTAATTCTAACAACTAACCCATTTTTTCCTTCTTTTTTGTAAAAGAAAAGAAATCTTAGATCTTCACCTTCTCCCTTAAAGTCTTATCATTGGATGCCCAGACCCTACAAAGTTTGGTGCAGGGGATAACTGTATATATAACAAACAATAATTTTAAGAAGCATTTGAAATGCATTCGAGGCTTAGAGCTTCCTTAAAAAAGTGTTTAATGTGATAAATTGATTAGTAGAGTGCACACGATTTCAATTTAAGTTATAAGAATCTCTTTCGTATATATTCTATTTTAGTTTTGATAGAAAATAGTAACATGATAGTAGAGAAAGAAATAATAAATAGAAAATAGTAAATATCTTTAAAAAAAAAAAGAGATTTGAAACAATAATATCCTACCAAACTGTAATAGTTGAAAATAGCAGACCACAGACTTAAGATGAGCCCAACCAACATCTCTAAAAGCTCATGAAAAAATATGTTTTTATATATAAATTAATATATAAGAAAGAACATTATTCTCATATTATCTTTTGTTTATATAAACTTGCTTTTGTGGGACCTTTTTGATGAGGCAAGGACGAGGGAAAATGGTGAAGATTAGATGCCTACCATTTTATTTTTTTCTTTTTCTTTTTTCGAAAATACAAGATCTACGTGGAACCCTAATACATGGATGAAAGAGAAAAATTATTATATGTTTTTTTTTATTATTTTCTAATAATCATAAAAGTAGAAAAGATTGATAAATTTATAGGAAACACTAACACTAATTAAAAGAATAAAAAAATTAGAACAAAATAAATGTTAACTATCTATGAGACTTACCCATTATTATTTCTAATAAAATATTTTTTTAATTAATTTTTATTTTCTAGATATATTTGAATATTTCAAATCTTTGTATGAACAAATGATTTGTAGGAGTTCATATGAATTGAATCACATACGTTAAGAATTTTGAGTGAGGCATGTCAATTTGAATATTTAAACTTGTGTAATACTGACCAAACTCAACAAGAAAAATATAAAAAATTCAACTCAACCTAATCAGAAATTAAAAGTAACCCAACCCACCTTTTACAATTTGCATTGGATGGTTAGGGTCGTTCAAATGGTTGAATTGTCTAAACACCCATATGATTTGTGGCACAAAGTAGAAGTCGATGGAGTGGGTTATTATAGTTTATTTCATGTTTGTACCAAATATAATAGTGATATGTATAACTATTTATAACATACAAATTAAATGCAGTAATTATACCATTTCAAAACTAAGCTCCCTCTCTTACTATATTTATTATTTTTCACTTATTCTCTCTTTCTCTGTATTATTTTCTATCCAAACAAAAATAATTTATGGTCTATTTGGATTGACTTGATAAAAAATATTTTCCAAAAAATGTATTTTCATTTTAAATTTTTTGGTAATTTTCTTTTAAATACACTTCGAACAACTATTCTTTTTGTGATTGTCAAATAATTCAATTTTTTCTAAATGACTTATTTTTAAATTAAATACTTGAAAATGCATTCACTACAAGAAGTGGGGAGATTCCCAACGTATAAAAACGTCGATGGAAGTGGAAAAGACGTCAGAAAACCAATTCCTGATGCAGAAAGGAACGTCGGGAAGACCATCGGAAGAAATGAGTTGGGAGACCTTTTCCCGACGCGTCACCAACAAGGCGTCAGGAATAACCTTCTCTCGACGTTTTCTTCACCGATGTTCCTGATGCATCAGGAGTAAGTAATCCCTAACGTCCACATTTTCGACGTCATTGGTACGTCGGGAATAACCATTCCCGACATGTATATATCTGACGTCGGCCATGCGTCAGGAAAAACTATCCCCGACGCGATGGTTGCAACATATTCCCGACATTTGTAGTGCGTCGAGAAATATTTTTAATATGTATTTTTTATATTTTAAATATGTAATTTTTATTTTTTCGTAAAATATTTTCCTGTATTGTTTTTCAATCGAGTCTCTATTTCCTAAAATATTCACATTCGTTTTCGATTAAATTAAAGAAAATTCAAAATAAATTAGTAAATTACGAAATACAAACACAAATTCAACAAAAAATTTGATGTTCATAATACAAAGAAATTAGCGTTCATAATAAAAAAAGTTTAATGTTCATAATACAAAAAAGCGCAAAGAAAGCCATACGTCTCCTAACGAGCCTCGTACCTCATTCTACACTACTAGTCCTACAATGATACAGAAGTGGCTAAATTTAGTACATATATATGCATATCATCTCTGTATAATGTAATTTCAAAAACTTAAGAATAATGAAAACATATATATGTACCACAAAAACTAGGGGATCATCATGTGGTGGTCCTTGTTGTGCCCGAATCATGTCTTTTATCAGTTTTCGCATTCATTCCACTTCTGAAACTAACACTTCATGATTTCTTGTCTGCTCTTCAATCCGTTGCATAGCTTGATCAAGCTTAGCATGTAATTGAAGCTCTACTTTGGATTGTGGACATGACGTCGTGAAACTGCTCACACTCATCGTCTTGCAGGCCTTCGATTTGGGTCCCTAACTAAGGCCTTTTAAGTAGCCCAATCATCTACCTAACACCGTATTGCATATCTCATCCTTAGAGAATGATTGATTACCCTTTGAAGTAAGCTGGGACTGGAGTTCTAGCATTTGATTCTACAACAAATTTAGAAACTATCTTAGTAAGTAAAAAATATATTATATATTAAAGAGGACGAATGAAAGCAGAAGTGTTGGTTGGAGAACTTACATGCACATCATCCGCAGCCTAGGACACGAATGTCCTGTCTCAAACGTGTGTTTGTCAGAACAACTCCACACGATCGACCGATTCCCCTCTATGCTTAGAGAGCTCGTGTTGTCGTTGTAGAAACGACTTTGACCCACTACTATGATTATAAAGCTGCTTCTATCTAGCAGCCTTGTTTGTTCGTGATTGCTCCTACATGAAAATAATTATATTGTTTATTTCTTATACATATTAAAAGATGAAATCATAATTAACCATGGCAAAGAGTTCAGTTGCTCACCTGGAATGCACGACTCATGTAGTGGTCACAAAGGAAGTGTGAATCCTCATCACGTCCCACCAATAGGTGTGGTAACACTACTACAAATTTATTTGGTCTTTCTTGATGCACGTAAATTTTGATTACTTGATAGTCATGGCAAAGGACCATCAAGAAAAATATTTTTCTTGATACAATGTTTATCTTGACGGTCATGTACGTAAAAAAAGTCCCCATATTTTGTTAAAGAAATATGAAAAACGTAAAAAAAATGTGGATTTTTAATTTTCTTGATGGGCAAAGTTCCCTTAGTTTCATTGATGGTCCACAAATGTCAAGAAAACTATTTCTCCATGGACAATAAACATCAAGGATAATATGTTAGTTAACGGACAATGCACATCAAGTTAGCTAGGTTTTCTTGATGGAGAAGGTCCATCAAGGGATGAATTTTCTTGATTTGCAATGGCCATCATCGAAAAAAATTAATATATTTTTTTTGGATTTCTTGATGGGTTTAGAATTTTCTTGATGGGTCTAGGGTTTCTTGATGGACAAAAAAAAATGATGGGCAAGGTCTATTAAGAAAAATGATATCTTGATTGGCAATGCCAATAAAAAAAAAGAATTATAATTTTGGATTTACGATAAAATCATGGGCAATGCCCATCAAGAAAACGATATCTTGATGGACAATGCCCATCAAGAAAGAATATTCCCCACTAACCACGAAATTCAAGCTCTCATTAATGGACTAAAACACGATATTCATCATTTTTATCTCTTTCACTCTATTCCCAAATTGAATAAACACTACTTTAATTTTATCATTTTTCTTATTAATTTCTAGTTTTTTTAAAAAAAAAGTAAAGACAAATGGTTAGGTACATAACTTAACAAGTTTCCTTTTTACTAATATTAAATTAATAAATCCATTTACATTTAAAATTTATTTAAGAAAACCCCATTTATAGGATGGATTTGGTTAGCTTAAGGGAGAGTTGGCGGATTTCTCTAACGCTAAGCCAAAATAATCATCCTCTTATCGTCAAGGTAATGTTTATATTACGATTCTTTCAAAAGAAAATTCCAAATAAATTTATCAGTCTAATCCAACTTGCGTGATTTGAGGATTGGGTTGGATTTGTTTTTAAGAAATAGTTGTTTGATTTGATACATACAATTTAATTTAGTAGAATGCACGCATGTTAGGAGAAACAAAACCAACAAGTAAAAAACAAAAATAAGAGAAAGAAGAAATTGACAAAGAATTTGTATGGTTCGTGTGTTAACTAACTTCACATTCACATGCCAAAAGAAATATATTTTATTATATAGAGAAAGAAATATATCGTATACTGCAAAATATAAATGTGTGAGTTTTATATAAAGAATTTCCTAAACCCCTTCTAAGAAAACTAAGGTATATGTGCCATTAAATTGTCATCTTTTTAAATATTTGTACGAATAATTAAACATATTATATGTCAGAACAAAAATCAATCTTATAATTGTAGGTAAGTTGAGTTTTTTTTCTTCTTAATTGGTGAGAAAAATAGACATGTTAAATTTATAACGTGTCAATTGTAACATTTGTGTGTATAGATATTAAAAATGACAAAGGATATTATAATTTTAATTTGTTATAAATTTAAGAGAACTTAAAGATATTACAATTTATGAAAAAAGATATCACGAGAAAAAGAATTTAATTAAAATTTAAAAAAGGATTTAATTTGATTTACAATATAATATCTGATGGGCTTACTTTGATGGGCCCATCAAGAAATCAATTTATAAAAACCTAATTTTGCTATTTATCTTTACTAAACATAGTTGCTGCGGGTCAAAAGAAAGCTTTTGAAACTTTTCCTGATTTTTTTATTCAATTGTCGTTCAATCCACCGTCGTCAACCAAAATCTTTGTTGATTTTTCAATTCTTCTACTGTTCAACCCTCGCCATCAACAGAAAGATTTTTTTTATTCTTTTGCCGCTCAACTCGGCTGCCATCAACAGAATATTCCCGATATTTCTATTATTTTGCTGCTCAACCGCTCGCTGTCGACCGAAAAGTTTCCTATATATCAATTCTTCTTCTGCTCAACTAGAAATTGCATGAATATTCCATTCGTTTTTGCCATTCTCTCTGAGGTACTCTTCTTCACTGTTTCAACCCACTTGCCCCCTTTTAAAACTAAAATGACATTGTCTTGGTTCTTCTAACAAGATTTTGGTTCGCAAGAAAGCTTCTTGGCTTGGGGTGGTAAGGCAGTAGAGTAAATACTAAGGTGCCCTACTTTCAACCTTTTTGTTTTTGTGATGTAAGTCGCATCTATTTTACAAAACTATAAAGTGATGATTTCAATCTTTATTTTGTTGACGACGAGCTTCAAGCAATTACAAACACAAACTTCCTTCCTTTGTAAACTTGTGTTTTTTAATTTCAAAGACTTTATTAAACACTTGCAAAAAACAGAGTAAGTAAGTTTGTTATGAGACATTGAAACAAACAAGACATAAGTAAAGAAAAGGGAAGTCATTTTTTTTTTCGTTTTCTTCTTAAAGGGAAGTCATTTTCTTGTTTTTTGGTTAAATATTATATGTGCATATAAGTTAAAATTTCAAATTGGTATTATACCTTCCATTAGTTTTAAATTGGATATTAAAGAAACAAGATGAGATTCTTTAGTTGGTTTTAGTATTAAAATTACTACCAGTACGCTCTAGCCAACTCACTGACATCTTTACATCTTTACAAGACCACCAGCATATCCTTTTCCTATTTTTCTATCCTATCCAATATTGTTCATCTATATAGTCCAACTTCGAGGGGGACATTAGATGAAAGAAGTTGTTATTGATATGATAGTTTAAAGAAATTTGTTAAAGAAGTTGTTATTGATATGATAGTTTAAAGAAATTTGTTAATTATGAGTTATTTGGTTTGTTTCGTCAATGTAAATACCCCTAAATAGAGAAAATATCAATATCAAAGCCACTTATGTTTCTTTTCCAGTGTTCAACTTTTAATAATTTTCATGTTTTGTTTATTTGTTTCAAGTTAAACCTCCATGACTTTAAACATATATTATTAGATAATCAATATACTAATTAATAGTTACCAGATAATTTAGTCTTGCTGTTGGAAAGGTTGACAACATTGTTACAACAAGAATTGTCTTCGAAAGAATAAGTACGAACGAAATAGTTTATGGAGTATGACTTGGAGAAGATGATGTGTGGGTTCTCATTGAACTTACATGTGATAGTCATTCTCTACTACCCATACCCATTGTTGGAAGCATCTATTATGTACACGATGCATTTGGTTCACACGTTCCATGACCTAAGTATCTTATAGTTATAGAAGAATAGAAAAAGGTAAAGTTTTAATTTCAAAATATGCATTTTCGCATTAGCATGTTCTCATTTTAATTTTTGACATTCTTTTTAATAGACATCTAGTAAAAAGTCTCGTGAGTCATAAGCTTTGAAAAGAACAAAGTTGAAAATGAATGAATTAAAACTGTCGATGACAATAAGGTTCGTGTTGAGGCATGTAAAGAAGGATATGAAAGATGAATATCTTACTATCCCAGTTGACACTCAGGAGATTTTTGGGTATAGCTTCAATGTGAATGTGATGAAAGATAGCATTAAACAACTTTGTTTGATGGAGGAATTAGCTCTTTCGGTGATCTTGAGCTACATGATGTAAGTGTGCAACTTCAAAATCTTTATTTTTATTATTTTTTAAGATGCCTATTTCTAATATTAGAAGATTTTTCATTTAATGTTAGATGCTTATATGAATCTGATCCAAGTATTCTAGAGAAATATGCATTTATGAATCCTGGACAAATTTCAAAAGGTTTAGGTACAGACGAGCATAGAGCTCGATACTTGTATAATAGATTGGTATCAATCAAGAATAAATTATTGATATGTCCGTTTAATTGTGGGTAAGTTAGAATCAAAGTATCATTAATTGTGGGTAAGTTAGAATCAAAGTATCGTTATTTTTCATATGGTTTTTAATTATAAATGTTTTTTATTAATATGATTAAAAATATGTTTATTATATAGATATCTCATTACATGCGAATACGGTGTATGCACTCGGTTCGTTAAGACATGGTAGTGTTCGAGACGAGTTGAAATCTATGGTCAACACGTAAGTATTTAACCGTTATTTCACATTAAGTGTATATTTATTATGTAAATTGCAGTTTTTTATATATTTTTTAATTCTTTTTAATTCAGATCCTTAAGAATATTTTATGCTGAAATAAACACAAGAGCTCGACCTCTTACCTGGATTTATGTTAAAGGTATGAGTACTTAAATTCTAAATAAATGATAATGTGCGTTCGGTTTAAATATTTATTTGTATTTTAACATGTGTTTTGAATATATGTGTGCGTATAGTGTGCTCAACAGCTGGGCATTATAGAATGTGGGTACTATGTGATGAAGTTCATGCAAGACATAGTAAGGCAAAAAAGTGCCACAATTATAGATGTGATATGCATTTTATTGCACCATCTCTTATAGCTATTATTCTTACGCTTAGTACAATCTAGTAATTAAATTACATTTATTTTGTTTACAGCTGACGAGACAAGCACCTTATACTCAATTTAAATTGGATATGGTGAGAGTGGAATACTGTGACTTTCTAGGACGCTACATATGATACATGTTTTTATTGCAATGAACGGGTAGTTTTTATATTTATAGTTTAGGTATATCTTGATACGATGTCAATTTCTGTAGGATTATGTCTTGATCATATTTGTTAGATATTGTTTTTTGTAGAAACATTGGTTTACAGTTGATTAATGAAAATTAATTAGTTCATTTGATGAATGTCTAGTAATTTTATGAAATATATGTTACTTGTGTTTCAATTATATGGCTGATGGTATGAAATTCATATTTGTGATTGTTAATATTTTTCATTAGTTGTTTGAAGTTGGGAAGTTAGAAATTTTGAATTTTTGGAGTTCTGGAGTTGTGTGAGTTCTGATTTCTGCAGGTTATGTAGTTGACACAGATTTGAAGGAGTTGTTTGAATCTAGTTTGTAGTTGTATGTAATGGATTTTGCATAAGTTATGAAGTTAGAAGTCTCGAGTTGTATGAGTTTTGTAGTTTTGGAGTTGTGGTGGAGTTCTGCAGGTTATGTAGTTGACGTGAATTTGCAAGAGTTGTTTGAACTAGTTTGTAGTTGTATGTAATTGATTTTGCATAAGTTGTGAAGTTAGAAGTTTCGAGTTGTTCAATTATGGAGTTGTGTAGTTTTGGAGTTGTTGCGGAATTCTACAGGTTATGTAGTTGATACGAATTTGTAGGAGTTGTTTAAACTAGTTTGTAGTTGTATGTAATGGATTTTACATAAGTTGAGAAGTTAGAAGTTTCAAATTGTTGGAGTTCTGGAGTTGTGTGGGTTATGTAGTTTTGGAGTTGTGGCAGAGAGTTATGTAGTTGACAAGAATTTGCAGGAGTTGTTTGAACTAGTTTGTGTATGTAATGGATTTGCAGATTTCAGTTTTTGGTATTTTTCAGGTTTTTTTATATTGTTTGTGGTCGATACAGGTCACTTATATGGGTGGGTCGTAATGACCAATTTTTTTTTATTTTTCTAAAGTTGTTATAGTTGACGGGCTAAAAAAGTCAAGAATAAAATTTTGTTGACGGACAAAACCCGTCAATAGAAGGGCTATCTTGATGGAAAAAACCTTCGATAGAAGGGCTATCTTGATAGATTGATCCAATTTCTTGATGGGCAAAAGACGTCAACGTCCCCTTTCTTAATGGCCAATCCCATCAAGAATAGGTTTTTGATGACATGTTTTGACCATCAAGTACACTGGTTCTCTTGATGGGCTTTTTAGTTTCCTTGATGGGCAAAACACATCAAAGTCTTCTTTCTTGATGACCAATACCATCAAGAAAAGGTTTTTTATAGCATGGTTTGACCATCAAGAAAATGTATTTTTTGGGCAGAACACATCAAAATCTTCTTTCTTGATGACCAATACCTTCAAGAAAGGGTTTTTTATGGCATGTTTTGGCCATCAAGAAAACGTATTTCTTGATGGGCTTTTTAGTTTCCTTGATGGACAAAAAACATCAAAGTCTTCTTTCTTGATGGCCAATACCATCAAGAAAGGGTTTTTTTATGACATGTTTTGGCCATCAAGAAAATGAATTTCTTGATGGACTTTTTAGTTTCCTTGATGGGCAAAAAACATCGAAGTTCCAAGAAAGAGTTTTTGAAAAAATGTTTTAACCATCAAGAAAAAAGTTTTCTTGATGGTCGAGCTTTCTTGATGTCTGCCTACATGATGGGCAAAGACCATCAACGTAGACAATTTTTGACGTGTTTTGCACATCAAAGAAGGCCAAATTTGTAGTATTGTAGGTTGGCACAAGCCTCCTCGAGGTCGCTGTACTTTTTGAAGTGTCTGTAACAGTCGTCCCAAAACTCTTTAAATGTGGTGAACATCTGATGCTCAACGAACCTATTCATTGCCTGATCTGTAACGCCCCGAAAATTTAAGGTAAAATTTTTCTCGTTTTATGTAAATTGCAAGTCGATATAATAATAATATAATATTATTATATTATTATTATTATTATTTATTTTTATTTGTTATAATATTAATATTATAATAATTATTATTATTAATTAATATTATAGAAATATTGTTTTTATAAAACAATAAAATAAATTATTATTTATTAATATTAATATTATTAATATATTATTATTATTACTTTATTATTATTATTATTATTTATATTTTAATATATATATTATTATTAAATTTAATTTAAACTATTAATTGTTTATAATTATTAAAGTTTATATATATATATATATATATATATATATATAATTTACAAAAAAAAAAAAGAAAAGGAAAAACCCTAAGTTCGCGCCGCGCAGCCCCCCCCCCCCCCCCCGTTTTTCTTTCGTTTCTCCTTCTTCCTCCTCGCGCGCGCAACCCTCCATCTCCGCTTCCTCTCGCCGACGCCGCTACCCCGAGCCATCCATTTCCTCATCTTCCTCCATCCTTCGCCCGACCACCGCCGCCGTTCGCGCAGCCCATCTCTCCTTCTCTTCTCCTTCATCTTCCTTACAGCCCCCACCGACGACAGCACGTCCGTCCGCCGCGGCCCCACCCGTTTTCGTTTCGCCCCCAACCGCCGGCAGCAGATAACCCTCTCTCTCTTCGTTTCTATCACGGCCGGCTTACTCTCCGTCATCAGCTCGTGTCTCCAACGCCGACAGAGCACGGAGGGAGCGCCGTCGTTCGCCGGAAAGAAAAGAAGCCGCGGAATCGTGCTGCCCGTTTCGCCGACCCGACCCGGTTCCAACCGACCCGAACCCGTTTCCAGTCCGAGCCACACAGATCCGGGTGAGCCGAGTGAGCAAGCCGAGCCGCGATCCGTACCCGAGCCGCCATCCTTGTCCGAGCCGAGCCCTAAGCCGAGCGAGCCGCGAGCCGAGCCGCGAGCCGAGCCGCGAGCCGAGTGAGCCGAGCCGCGAGCCGAGTTGAGCCGAGCCGAGGCCAAGCCGAGCCGAGCCACAAGCCGAGCCGAGCCGAGACCAAGCCGAGCCGAGCCACAAGCCGAGCCGAGCCGAGACCAAGCCGAGCCGAGCCGAGGTGGAGCCGAGCCGAGCCGAGCCGAGCGCCTTCAAGCCGAGCCGAGCTCCTTGTTTCACCAAGCCACCTAAGCCTTCCTTCCTCCGCTCCGGGTCACGGTGAGTCTTCGGTAAGGATTGTTTTCGATGAATTCTCTAATGTTGCTACATCTGATTAGAGCTTGAATATTGGAATAAGTTATGGCCCTACTTGTCTCCCTTGAAGGTAGTTCAGATTTGACACTTGGGTTTTCGGGTCTCGCGGTAGGCCTGGTTGGAGATAGCTTCCTTTCCTTGGGTAAGTCAGCGGATGTCGCTTCCGACCTTTCTTTAACGACTGCTACTAAAATCATCAACTAAAACTTTCGTGTTCGTTAGGTAGATCTGTCGAGCGTGGTTTTCGATCGAGGGGCATAACCGAGTTTCAGGTAAGGGTTTTCCTACTACTGGACCCCGAGTCCAGGTTAAAACCGTAGTAATCCACAGGGGATTACACGTTAGTGACTGTACTGAATATCTGTATGCGTGTTGACTGTTAAGTACTGATATTATATTTTGTCCGATGAAAATATACTGTGACTGCTATTTGTGGATTGAAATTATATGTTGATGGACCTTAAAGTTACGGTTTAGTATGTATTAAACACTGGTCTGGATGTGGTTCATGGAGTTTGGACGGGGAAGGACAGTGAGTCCGGTTTTGGTTGGTTAGTCGATTGGACCTAGGGTTTCCCTATTGGTGTGCGAATCGGTAATGCGTAAAGCAACTGAGGGTGTAGATGTTAATCCTATACTATCTGACTGATAAAGCCTATGGCGGGACTGTAATATGAATGCCGTTGAGATGTGACTGATGTAGACAGTTTGGTAAGGGCTGAGGGGTAACGGTTAGCTTCATCTATGGGGTAGTGTACCTTACGGATACGTGCATCCTTCGGGAGCACTAGACTGATACGTGTATCCTTCGGGAGCACTAGACTGATATGTGTATCCTTCGGGAGCACTAGACTGATATGTGCATCCTTCGGGAGCACTAGACTGATATGTGCATCCTTCGGGAGCACTAGACTGGTATGTGCATCCTTCGGGAGCACTAGACTGATATGTGCATCCTTCGGGAGCACTAGACTGATATGTGCGTTCTACGGAACCACTAGACTGTTATGTAGGGTACCCCCGAATAGGAAGTTAACTGTTGTTCCCTAACGGGCCCAGTAGTGGGTCCCTTACTGGGTATGTTTATACTCACCCTTTCTCTTCTTTAACTTTTCAGGTAGGGGTACAGCGAGGGGCAGACCGACGAGAGGCAGGAAGGATGCGTGAAGGCCATATGGACGCGTCTGTTTTTCTTTCGCTTCCGCTATGTATTTTGTCAGAATATTTTGATTGTGATTTTTGGACTGGTGACTTGACATTTTATTTTGTGACTTTTTGAATTATTTAAAATAGGGCCCGAAACTGTCTTTTGTAAGGTTTATAATGTTTTAATGAATCGTATCTGGTCCGTTTTAAATTTTATTTTGAATGGTCGAGTTTTGGTATTTGGTAGTGACCTCAGCTTAGTCCGGAAAAGTTGGGTCGTTACATGATCATTGAAATCAAGCACGAAAAACCGCTACACATTACAAAAACAGCACATTAGCTAGATGAACTTAAATATGTTTCAAATGAAATTATAAATGTTGTAGGGAGATATTCCAATAGTTAGTAGATGTCGTTCCACACCCTCTAGTGAGTTCCAATTTAAGTTCATACATCTCTTGCATGGACACCTTATTCGTCTGTATCCATCAATGTGAATATTGGCAAATTCTAAAAATTAGGTCACTCCCTCTTTATACTCAAGAGAAAACTTATTCCTAAGTTTCATCCAACCCTTGTCCATCGTTTAAGTCCCTAAAATATTAATAAGTTTGATTAAAAACATATTCCTCTCATCTCACATCCTAAACTTACTCTTTTGAATATATAATCTCTCAAAATTTTCACTAAAATTAACTTCAAACTAAAGAGATTACCATAACTGCAGGATAACCAACACAATCTAATTATTAATCACAAACAACTTAAATCTTTGCATCCTATCCACCCCTTCCACCACCCCTTCAAACCTTCAGAAATACAAAAAAATTCAAAACAAAAAAAACTACCATAAGTGCAAATAGCCATCCCAAATCAATAATAAATTAGTTATTCAAAACTACTAAAAAATAAATATTAGAATTGAACTAAAGGCTACCATAACTGCAGTTAGTCAAAACGAATCATAACACATTACAGAATTTTTAACACAATAATAACCATTGCCCCCTCCCCCCTCAAATTTTCAATTGTAATTCCTCACTTCAAAATTTCAATTCAACCACCTTCAAATTTTCAATTAAACCCCTCCTCCACTTCAAAATTGCAATTCAACCCTCCCCTTCAAAATTTCAATTCAACCCCCAACCCTCTAATTTTCAACCTACCACCTTCAAATATTCAATTAAACCTCACTTCCCCTCTTCAAATTCAACCTACACATTCAAAATTTCAATTCTTCAAATCAATTTCTCAAATACCCCCCTTTCAACCCACA
This sequence comes from Cucumis melo, assembly GCF_025177605.1. NCBI lineage: Eukaryota > Viridiplantae > Streptophyta > Magnoliopsida > Cucurbitales > Cucurbitaceae > Cucumis > Cucumis melo. The sequence continues at coordinate 12,715,991 of NC_066868.1, forward strand.
TTCAAAAATCTCATTCCAAAACCAAAAATCTATTCCTAAACAATATCCTACAACTAATTCATCATTAAAATCCTAAAACTAATTTTCAAAAACAAAAAATTAAACTAAACTAACATGTTTTTTTCAAATTTTGGATTTTATATTTACCTCAAATAGGAATGTGCGGTAGTAGACGACAGGAGAGGGACGACGGCAAGCTCACGGCGGTGATGGCAACAACGGCGATGGCCGGACGCTTCTCTTCTCTTCGATCGGTGGCTGAATCGATCTCTCATCGCTTCTCTTATCTTTCATTTCGGTTCTGTGCTTCACAGAATTGAAACATCAATTTATAAGGGAACTCCCGTCGCAGCACAAAAATGTCAGAAGATCCTGTTACTCCCGACGTAGTTCCTGACGAATAACTGATGGCGTCAGGGACCGTCTTACTCCCGATGCTATTCCTGATGCACATAAAACCCGACGGGCGATCCCCTTACTCCCGCGAAGTCCCGATGCCATACAGAATGCGTCGAGATAAATTATTATTCTCGACGTCTTTTTCGACTTCTATATCACAGCATCGGGAAAATGGGTCTTTCCTAACGGGAGTAAATTGGTGTTAGGATAATGAGTTGTTCCTGACGTTTTTTCTTCCGACGCCTTTTTCTGCGTCAAGATAACTGGATTTCTTGTAGTGGTTACAAACACACATTTAAATTCTAAACACAAACTACTATAACCTAGTTTCTCTTATAATCACTAACTATAATAATCAACCAACGCTTTAAAATTAATTATTTTAACTTCTACTCTTTTTAGTAAAATATGAGATTAAGTGTTTAATAAAAACTTTTTCTGAAAAAGTATTTGGTTAAATTGTGGATATTTTTTAAACTATTTAAATAATTATGCCTTTTTTTATTGAATTTTTATAACAAATATAGATATAGAGTTGTGTTGTTTAAGGAAGAGATGCACATGCTCAAAATTAAGAAGATTTTATTATATTATAGAGATTATTTTAAGAGATTTTATCACCATCACAAAAACTAAATTCTAAATTTTTTGTAGGGTTAAATTTGTAATTTAGTTTTTAAAAATTTTCATTGACACATCTCTTCTTTTACGAAAAAAGAATTTGTTTTTTAAAAAATAGGCACATTCTAATAGAGTATTTTTTTTCAAATATATTTTATGTGTAAAACGTTGTTATAAATATCTCTTTGCACATTTTTTCTTCTTTCTTGGTGAAAAAGAAAAACTTTCCTGTTAGTTTGAATTAAAAAAAAATTATTTTAAAGGATAAATTTCTAAAAATATTTATAAATATTGAATAATAAGTATATTAAAAAATGACAAACTTCTGAGATAATCGTGAATAATTGTTCTTATATAATGTTAACATATATAAAAAAGATAAATATTACCAAAATAAACATTTGTCACTAAGAATACAATATAATTCAATTAAGAAAACAAATATCTTAATTTAATTTTCCATTTATATAATAAGTATATCGATGATGATAAAAATATTGGAGTCTTAATTTTGCAGACTTTGATAAGAAGGTCAACAAAATATCAATGTCAATTGTTATTTTTAGAAAATTATAAAAGCAAAAAGTTTAAAAATAAATTTAAATTTGTAAATAAATATTTTATTATTTTTAAATAGATAAACATGCCTATTATTTATATTAACCACTTTTTGTGTTTATGAAAAGAAGTCTTTTAAAAATTACAACAAAGCAACAAAATATTTACACTCCATAGAACAATTTCAAAAACGAAAAAAACTCACAAGCCTACGATGAAAAATACCAAAATGGCCGAGATTAATTGGCACCCAGTGCATATAATATATTTGGTAAACGATCATTTAGATTCAGCTATTCTTTTCTACGCGATTGAACCAAATCTAAACGATTTTCTTTTAAGATTCTTTGTTACATAATCGTTTAAATTTGACTATTATTTGGTATACGATCGTTTATATTTAATTGTTTAGTTAGCCAAATCTAAACAATTTTTTTCAAGATTTTTTGGTACACAATCGTGTTTAAATTTGAATAGTCAAATCTAAACGATTTTTTCAAAACTTTTTTGTACACGATCGTTTATATTTGATATACAATCATTTAGATTTGATGATTTAAATTTGGGTAGCCAAATCTCAACGATTTTTTTCAAAATCGTTTAGATTTGACTATCCACTATCTCAACGATTTTTTTTTTCATGATTTGACATGAGATCTTAAACAACTAAATAATAATTAAAAAAAATAAAAAATTCAAATAACTGTTAAAAAATAAAACAAAATTGTAAAAAAAAAAGACGATGAAAAGAAAAATAAAAATTGTAGAAGAAAGAAAAAGAAAGGCAAACGAAAATATTTAAAAAAATTGCAAAAGAAGAAAAAAAAAGAAAATAAAAAAAATCACAAAAAGAAAAAAAGAAAAACAAGACGTTAAAAAAGAATGACAAAACTTACAATATTTAAAAAGAATGATTGGTTTTATGAATTTTTTGATTTTGCCGCATCCATAATAAATATTTCATATTTATGAAAATTAAGTTTATGAAAATATAAATATGGATTTAAGCGTAGAAAATGGGTAAATATCAGTCTATCAAAATTTAATAGTAGAGTTTATTAATTTTCCTAGAGAACGGGTTAAAATGTAATAACAAAAAGGACAGAAAAGTCGGCGAAGTAGTCGGCAATCCCACGCGTAAAATAAATAGGAATAGAATATGATTGGATACACGTGGATAGTTTAGAAAGACGTGTGCTGCCGACGTGTCACCGACTTCCCCTATTGAAGAGCACTAGGTCGGTGCTGATCCACGTGATTGTTTTTTTTTTTTATCAACGTTCACATCATCACTATTTAATTATATTTATTTTAGTGTTTAGGACGAAAATACCCGTTTTAACCCTATTTAAGCTTTGCAAACCCTATCAATTTTCCTTCTAATTTTTTTATTTATCTATTGTACTTTTAAACTTTAGATGAATGTTGTAATTTTAAACAATTAGATAGAGTGGGTATTCTTTTTTAATTAAAATTTGTAAATTTTCTCTAATAATTAATGGTCGAGTTTGTGCATTATAATCGTATTTACTTTTTGCTAAGCTTGACTTTCATTAAATTAGTGATTTTCTACCTTTTCTTATACATTATTTCATATCATAGATAGGTCCATCAACAGAAATTATTGAATAGAAGGTAAAAAATTTTACTTACCTTTTAGTTAACGTTCAATTTAATTAAATTGAAAGTTTATAAAAAATAATTTATAAACAAATCGAGAAACAAAAAAGTAATAAAGAAATCGAAATTGAGGTTGAAATTATTGGATTTTTTGGCAAAATATTAGAAGGACGGTTATTTAACAAATGATTTAGGAAAGGTCATGAACTCGTCCTATATCAAAAGCCATCGATTTTTCAATTGTCTTGATTAGAAATATATTAAGCTTGAGTGTGTAAACTATAATTAACTTATTTTTATATTCTATCGTTGGAGGGTGACCAGAAGTTTTCAGAGAGTGTTCTTGTAATTGGGATTTTGAGATAAAAAATTATTTTTTGTGATTGTAGCAATTTTTCATATGTGTTTTTTCTTCCAAGTTTGGAGTTTTCCACTTAAATTATTGTGTTTCTAGTTTTATTGTTTAATTTCTTTATTATTTTTCCTGTTATTTCCTACTGTAACAATGGACGGTTTCTCTGAACAAGCAGTATCAAAGCATCAAGTTCGTAGTTTCTGAATTTTTAAATATGGTTTGTGGTTGCTATATCTCTAACTTTCCACATCATTAAAGACTTCTTGAAATAGGTTGTGATATTTGTGAATAGTGTGACTTGCTTACTATTTGTTCTTTTTCTAGGTAGAGAAGTATATATTCAAGTTTTATGAGTTTAGTAAAGTTTGATGCGGATAAATTTCATGGAAGGATGAACGTGACTTACTTGAGTTTAAACAAGACAAGAATGTTCTGATACAAGTTGGATTACACAAGTATAAATTAAGTGGTGATGGTGTTCTAGAAAAAAAACAACTTTGAGCATAAAATAGGTTGTTGGGAATGTGAGTGGAAGTCTTGGTCTTTGTAAAGTGAGCTGTAATTAAGTAAGTTGGGTTGAATATGCATCCTAAACTAAACTATTAATTCCCTGGTGTTATGCAATGAATGTGTATGAAAAGTAGTGAAGTAACAATTTTAAAGTTATGCAGAAGTTGGTTTGTAGAAAAATATATGAGATGAAGTAGGGTTAAGAAGTTCTTCTCTAATCTTTTAACAACATGTATATCATTCATGCGTCCAATTACTAATTAAGGCAAGTTTTCTAATTTGGACACCTAAATACTACAAATACTGTATTTTTATATGTAAATGATGTAATGATATGCAATAGGTTTCAACTTAATTTTTAAGTTATCTTTTATCTTTACTCAATATGTGGTCTCAGTCACTTATTTTTTCGAATAGTTAACTATCTTTACTTGAATTGCTCTTTCGATGCGTTCAAGCAATTTAGTTTTACATGGGTCAAACAAAATGAGAGGTATCTATGCTTATCGTACTGGATTGAGTCTAACTTCCTAATCCATTGATAAATTTAGCTACGTACTCATGTGAAAAATGAAGACAAGAAATGTAAACGTAATGGACTTCAAAGTGATCATATTGATAATAAGAATCGGTTATAATGTCAAATTCTCTTATACAATCACTAAGTAAAAGAGATCGTGAACAATAGAACGAAACAATGATAAAAACTCAAGCTATGGATCACTATTAATTTCTTGTTCTCCAAGGTTAATCAATGACTGTAAAGCTTCTAAACTTGTGGATGAATGAAGTATGAAAGATGATTTGGGAATTGGTCAGAATTTTGGCTTAAAAAATGTTTGTGTATTTTTTCCTTTTTTTCTTTTGATCTTTGATGATGATATTTATAGGCTTTCGAAACTCATCGTCCTCTAAGCACGTTCTGTGTTTTCCGAAGGTTATTTTTATGCTTGTGGGTCTTAGCCACCATAAAAAAAAGATGCTCTACATTTTATTCTGATCAGTGCCTAGCTCTTCTAAGTGATGGACTGCATTGTGCTCTAAATGCCTCTTAGATTACCCGATGTAATTTAAGTAGTTTCATCTCTTTAGATTCTATAGTATTTCTTTACAACCTTGCCTTGGTAGTTGTCTTTATCCCAATTGCTTCATTTTTTCTCAATGCAATGAAAAACACCAAGAAGCTAGTCATAATTTCTAAAATTCAACGCTATGTAAACACCAAGAATACTTGCAAGTCTATTTGATGCGTCTACCCTACAACTTTTCCTTAGTTATCTTGAATAAGAAGAACAATGACTTATGTATAGACAAGTTATCATGCTCGTTTCCTAAAAAATAACATATAAGCCTATAAACATCTTCTAACTTAAAAATATAGTATTAGGATATTCATTATAATGTGCTACTCCTGTCAATTGTTTGTATGATTTATTAGTTTCACTAGTAGAAAAAGGGCCTACAATGACAGTTAAATGCTGTCATTGAAGGTTTTCGTGACAGTTTTTTGCAGTCATTGATGCGGCAGTCATGGAAAGTATTTTATGACAGTTGTATAAACTGTCACGAAATGTTGTTTCAATGACACATAATACCTGTCACAAAAGATTTTTTTTAATGACTGAATATAACTGTCATTATTTAGCTACGATGACAGTTAATAACTATCACAGTTCACATTTTATGACAGAGTATAACTGTCACTATTATATATTCGATGACAGTTAATTACTATCATTGTTTATATTTTAAGACAGATTATAACTGTCATAGTTGACATTTTATGACGGAAGATAACTGTCATTGTTAATAATCTATGACTGATATTAAATGTCATTATTTATCATTTATGACACTTTTTAACTGTCATCATTTTACTTACCATGACTTTTATTAACTGTCAATAAAACTTTTTCGATGACAGTTTTATTTTTCAATTTAAATGTCATAGTTGTGTTTTTTAGTCCCTTTTTTTAAAAGCCCTATTTCTTATTGAATTATGTATTTGTTGTCGCCCTGCCATTACACATAACATTACATACCAATACAACAACAAATGGAAAAAAGGTGAACGCTTTAATAGAAATAAACACTTACTAATATTGCTTTAATTGTTAGTACAAATATTTTTTGGTACGAACAAACTATTTTAAATAATTACATTTAAACAAAAAAAATTCCTACCAAACCTATAAAAAAGGCTATACATCAACTAATTGGCGTATCCATGGTTTCATTGCTCCAATGGATTGTGGCAAAACCTAATAAGAAAAGAAAAGGAAACAAAATAATTCAACAAGACAACACATTCACCCACATAGAACACATACACACTTCAAATATGTTTGCCTATTCAACCATAACATGATTGAGTACATACCTTATAGAATGCCATAGGATTCCCTTTTGCCTTGTTAAGACCTTTGTCAACCTAGCAAAACCAAAAAGAACACACTTGAAGATCAACAACACACTTCAAGATCAACAACACTTCTTTATCTACAACATTTTTTTATCAACAACACACTTCAACAATAATTACATACACACTTCAAAATCAACAACACTTCTTTATCTACAACACTCTTTTATCAACAACACACTTCAACAATAATTACATACACACTTCAAAATCAACAACACTTCTTTATCTACAACACTCTTTTATCAACAACACACTTCAACAATAATTACATACACACTTCAAGATCAACAACACTTCAATATCAACAATAATTACATACACACTTCAAGATCAACAACATCTTTATCTACAACACTCTTTTATCAACAACACACTTAAACAATAATTACATACACACTTCAAGATCAACAACACTTCAAGATCAACAACACTTCTTTATCTACAACACTCTTTTATGAACAACACACTTCAACAATAATTACATACATACTTCAAGATCAACAACACTTCAATATCAACAACACTTCTTTATGTACAACATTCTTTTATCAACAACACACTTAAACAATAATTACATACACACTTCAAGATCAACAACACTTCTTTATCTACAACACTCTTTTATGAACAACACACTTCAACAATAATTACATACATACTTCAATATCAACAACACTTCAATATCAACAACACTTCTTTATGTACAACATTCTTTTATCAACAACACACTTAAACAATAATTACATACACACTTCAAAATCAACAACACTTCTTTATCTACAACACTCTTTTATCAACAACACACTTCAACAATAATTACATACACACTTCAAGATCAACAACACTTCTTTATCTACAACACTCTTTTATCAACAACACACTTCAACAATAATTACATACACACTTCAAGATCAACAACACTTCAAGATCAACAATAATTACATACACACTTCAAGATCAACAACACTTCTTTATCTACAACACTCTTTTATCAACAACACACTTCAACAATAATTACACACACACTTCAAGATCAACAACACTTCAAGATCAACAATAATTACATACACACTTCAAGATCAACAACACTTCTTTATCTACAACACTTCAAGATCAACAACACACTTCAACAATAATTACATACACACTTCAAGATCAACAACACTTCAAGATCAACAATAATTACATACACACTTCAAGATCAACAACACTTCTTTATCTACAACACTTCAAGATCAACAACACACTTCAACAATAATTACATACACACTTCAAGATCAACAACACTTCAAGATCAACAATAATTACATACACACTTCAAGATCAACAACACTTCTTTATCTACAACACTCTTTTATCAACAACACACTTCAAGATCAACAACACTTCAAGATCAACAACACACTTCAACAATAATTACATACACACTTCAAGATCAACAACACTTCAAGATTAACAACACATGTTTATCTACAACACTCTTTTATCAACAACACACTTCAACAATAATTACATACACACTCCACGATCAACAACACTTATGAACAACACACTTCAACAATAATTACATACACATTTCAAGATCAACAACACACTTCAAGATCAACAACACGCTAAGATAACTAGAACAAAGTACAAAAGGAGATACTAAATCAATGGAGATAATTTGATGAACTTAAAAAACTGCATTTTAATACATTCTAAGATAACCTTACCTCATTGATATTGAACATGACAGTTGTATTTTCCTCCAGCACTGTATTTTCCATGGTAGCTCGAACACAAAAATTTGTGACAAAATATATGACAAAATATGTGCAAAGTATATGACAAAATATGTGACAAAATGTGTAACAAAATATCTTATCCTAAGCACAATGTACGTGCTTCCCTACAAACTCAGCCCACTCAGACCTTATACAATCAATGTCATCCTGTGTGTACGCACGAGGTGAATCTTTCATCTGTAGACAATGAAGTGGTTCTAAATGAGTTTCATTTACAAAAAAGTATATATGCACGCTAGTTTTATAACTGTTATGCTTACTATCTGTATGATAGAAGTACTCGTTGACATTATGATGTCACGCATGAACCGCATCACGTAATAACCACATTCTACTACTCCTGATTGCTTAGGACACTGGAGATACACATACACATGAGTTGACCTATGTTAGAAATATGGATTAATATACAACCCATAGCAATATAGATATTCACATACCTTCACGACCCTCCAAGCAGGTTTTTTCTTGTTCATTATGTTGAACGACCTACAGAATAATATTGAAGTTTGAACTAATTAAAATATTGTCTCATTAAGAAAAAAGGAAGTAAAGGTAAAAGTAAGTATGACATACCTTTCAACTACTTCGGTTACATCTGGGTCAATACGGTTTTTCAAAGGGTCTATCCAAAAGGCAGCACCCTTCGTAAGGTTTATTACAACCAATGTCCAATGATTCCTAAATATATGTGTCAAACAATAATACTACATCTTAGACTACTGTAACCACAATTCCTATCAATAACTTTAGGTTATGAACATACCCGGAATTGTAAGGAAACAGTAAGAGTTGATCGTAATCTGTTCCAAGTAATCGTGCAGTCAACAATTGGGCTCGTTCTTCTTTAGAACTTCCACAACTAATCGACCCAGCATCAAGAAACTTGTATAGATTCAAAGTTCTTGCTGATTCCATACGTGTGTATAGATACCTACGAGTGCATTACAAATACATTGAAAGAAGATAAATATCAAACAAACTTATGAAGTTCATCACTGTAATAACATATCTTACATTATGTATGCATCAAGGCAAGCGGTAGCTATTGGTCGCATAGATGTGAAATCCTTCAACGACTCTATCATTATGCAACATTTTCTTCGGACCCCAAATACATCATGTGGTGTGGTGATTTGAATTGCTGACCCCATATGTTCAACCATTCGTAGTAAGAACCGTAGTGCAACTGGAGCATTTTGAATTGGTGTCGGTGTGAATGTGCTCATATCCTTAGTAAATTCCCCATAATCCATCTACGAAAGATATTGCAATTAGGGTTAATACAAAATGCGACATGTATATCCTTCAATGAAAATTTCATTACCTTTATATTGTTCGTAATGACAAGATCACGTGGCCACAATATGTGTGAACCAACTTCCTGGGACATTTTGTACATCCCTTGCTCTGATGGAATGGGAATTGCACAATCCCCATCCACCACGACATCTATTGCCACTTTAACATTGTCACCTTCTGCATCTGAATCAATTATGGTCCCCCATGCAACGACATGATCTTTCGTTTCAAACGCCAACTTGCACGGGGTTCCAACCTATTTACAAAACATTGTCAAATATGTATACCTCACAAAAGTTTAATTAATAAATCAATTACTTTAAATTCACTAACCTTCATTTTCTCTAACGTCACACCTTCCACCTTCTTATCATCCTTCGCTATGTCGACCTTTACGAATCCAAGTGAATTGTTAGGAAAGTATACACATAGAACATGTAACCTTATGGATTAAAGGTCTTTAGGAAAACATACCTTGATGTCTTCATTCAATTCAACAACATCCTCTATGTCTTTTTCTGATTCTAAATCATTTGACAAATCTTCCAAATCGTTCACATTTTCATCCCCTTCCATGAATGATTTTTCTTTAGAACCCATACCTAGTTCTTCTTTTGAGTTGCCTACGCAATCATCATTCTCTTTCATTTTCAACAATTCCTCCTCCAACTCTTTTATTCTTTTCGCCATTCAATCGTGTTCTTTAGAAGTAGCCTTGTCATCCTCTTTTTCATTTGTTTTTTGTTGTGTTGCGGTATGGAAGTACTTTTTCTTTGTGACATACTTCCCCACACCGCGGAGTATTCCAGGACGATCCTTACCACCTAAAGCCCTTGCTAGAATATCCTCTTCACCGAAAGCATTAGTCGTATTATGGGTCGCTACAAGTTCATCCTACAAAATCGCAAAGAATGGAAATTAGTACTTGCTTATACAAAAAAAAAGTACAAAAAATGCAAGTACTTACAATAAGATTCACTACTTCCTTCGTCTCTTCATCCGGAATTTGTCCTTTACGATCCATTCTAGCTTGTTTCCAAACTATGGATCGATCAATTTGATCCGATGACGATGCTTTCTATTTATAATTAAAACACGAAGCGAATGTTAAAAAATGTGGCGAAAGAGCAAGTATAAGATAATAAGCTATTTAGAATTACATATAATCCTACAACAGCTTAAAGGAAATCAGCTTACCAACTTCTCCATAAGATTTGCATACCCCTTTCTAGAGGTTCTGTGGTTGTACTTATGTTTCTTCCGCTTCTCCTTCCCATTTTCACTCTTTTTCTTTACATTTCATTATACAAATTTAATCAATTACCATATGAAGCCTATAAAATTGCAATTCAAATTTAAAGAAGGATAGGAAGGGTTATACTTACTTTGAAGTCTTCCTTCAACCGAGATGCAACAAACTCAGTCCAATGTTGTTGATCTATAAAAGAGTACTCATTCGGCGGAAATTTTAGTTTTTCAACATCATCCAAAAATGGCAAGACATATGTTGTCGTCAATCTGTACTTGAATTGACGAAAGCATACGCCAGCGTTCTGGATGATAGCCTTCTTTGATCGAGGGTCTACCACAAATCCGGCCTACAGAATATTCACATAACATGTTACATAGCAAAATAAATGAATAGTGTACCAAAGTTCAAATGTTGATGGCAATTGTTACCTCTATTAGTTCAAATATTTTGTCCTTTATTTCCTTTGGCACCATAGGCCAATCAGAGTATATAATGGGAACATGGAACCGCACAGTCGTTCCTATGAAACTCTTCAGTTTTGTTGCATTTTGACCAATTGCTTGACCCAACTCGTTGTACTGAATAACTAGTTTTTGACCCTCACTCCTAGCACGAGTTATTTCCTTCATTTCAGTTGGACCACGTTTTCTTTTTTGTGTACTACTTTCTCCTTTTTCCTTAGGTCGAGCAACATCCTGTGAATCAAACATATCTACGATACTGATCTAATAGTAAAAGAAGAAACAGTTAGTAATAACAATAATTACAGTACTAATGGAAAAGTATGAAAAAAAATTAGATTCGAAATAGAACACATAGTACTTTAGCAAATTGTTCTCTCAAAAGATAACATCATGATTAACTCATACTAACAATAATACAACACATACTACTTCAAATATGGCAAATAAAAGACTTAATAATGTTCAAAGTTGTAAAAAAAGTCTTCAACATGAAATAAGTTTGCTTCATAACAGTACGGTTCGTATCTCCAACTGCCTTTGTCCTGCAAATTAAGAACGACCATCATTATCATTAAACATAACCAAAAAAGGACATCCAAAGAGAGTTTAATTACTTTACATACGTATGAAAGTCAAGTGGTAACCCATGTGCCTTCACAGTCAAGTCTAGTGTATGCATCCCCACTTTCATCAATGTCAGTTGTTGAATTCCATTTTGAGACTGGGGGGTAGTGTGGCAACATATCTCCAAGGTCATCATTAGCACATTTGTACGGAAAGTCTTTTTGTGGTGGCCTTACAACAACCGACCATCTTGGATCAACAGGATCTGAGACATAAAAGACTTGTTGTCCGTGTGTGGCAATAATGAAGGAATCTGAAGAATGTCCAATTCGGCTAAGGTCAACCAACGTGAAATGAAGATCGTCTATTCGAACACTATTCTTATTTTCAACCCATTTGCATTTGAAAAGAACAGTATTGAACGTATTGTAACTAACTTCCCAAATGTCTTCAATGATCCCATAGAAAGACATGTCACCAATCACTGGATTTTTGTCCTTCGCACTTGACACCTGCATTGTCGTTGCCACTAACATAATCCCACTATTTTGAACAGTTCGATGGTCATCACGGGACTTAGTGTGGTAAGAACATCCGTTAACCATATACCCTTCATACGTCATTACACCACAATTGGGGCCATGTGCAAGCCATCGTATTGTGTTCGAGACTACCTTTTCTTCATGTAATTCACACATCACCTATTAAAAAAAAGAGTTATATGTTGGGACTGGTAAACAATAATAATAAAACAACATGGATGATTTGAAGTTTTCATTCACCTTATCTCGTATCCATGCACCGAATGATCGATTATGTTCAACTTGTAGCCACTGTTCATTTTTTGCTCTTCTTGGGTTTTCAATTTTGAGATGATTCATATGTTCTCTACAATATAGTTAATAAATATAAATTATGTGTTCTTAAGGGTAATTTAATGGTGTTAGTGTATGATGATAAGAAATCATACTCTATATATGGATGTACTTCTTCAGTGTTCTGTAAAATGTGAAGATGTGCTTGCTTCAGTTCCTGCATATCAGGGCGGACATAGGTTCCCGCTGACAACGGCCTATCGATTTGTTTCTCTTCCCTTGAATTTAGTGATCCAAGACCAATTTCATCTAATCCAGAAAGAAAATCCGAACAGAAGTGAACAGCCTCTTCACATACTTGTGCTTCTGCAATGCATCCTTCAGGTCGATTTCTATTACGAACAAAACTTTTCAACACTTTCATGTATCTTTCAAATGGGTACATCCACCGCAAATATACAGGACCACAAAGTTTTACTTCTCTCACAAGATGAACAACCAGATGAACCATAATTGTGAAAAAAGAGGGTGGAAAATACTTCTCAAGATTACATAAAGTCATTACTATATCTTCTTGCAATGCATCAAGCTCTGATACGGAGAAACTTTTAGCACAAATCGCATTGAAGAAAAAACACAGTCTACTTATAGTGTATCTCACATTCTTTGGTAGGATTGAACGTATTGCAATTGGAAGCAATTGTTGCATTAAAACGTGACAGTCATGCGATTTAAGGCCATTAAGTTTTAAGTCATTCAAAGAGACAAGACTTCTAATATTTGATGAATATCCTTCTGGAACTTTAATTTCAGCCAAAGTCTTACAAAACCGATACTTCTCTTCTCTTGACAATGTATAACATGCTGCAGGTATGTAAGTTTTATTACCTGTAACCATTGGTGCCAATTCTGGTCTTATATTCATGTCCACTAGATCAAGTCTACTATTCATCCCATCTTTACTTTTGCCTGGTAAATCAAGCAATGTTCCTACTATATTCATGCATACATTCTTCTCAATATGCATTACGTCCAGACAATGTCGTACATGCAAGTTCTTCCAATATGGTAGTTCGAAGAATTCTGATCTTCTTTTCCAGTAGTCATTGCCACCTTCATTATTATTCTTGCCACAATTCTTCCCAGAAGAAAAAATCATTTCTTTGAGTTTAAAGTAGATGGCCTCTCCTGACAAGGGTTGTGGAGGCTTTCTATGCTCTTGCTTACCATCAAAATTCTTTTTCTGTAATCTATAAGGATGATATCTTGGCAAATATTTCCTGTGTCCCATGTATACATTTTTTTTTCCATGTTGTAGTCTGATTGAATTTGTCTCTTCTCCACATATTGGACAAGCCTTAAAGCCTTTGACAGTACACCCACATAAATTACCGTATGCAGGAAAATCATTGATAGTCCACAATAAGACGGCTCGCAAAGTGAAATATTCTTCTTTATACGCATCAAAACACCGAACCCCTTCTTCCCATAAAATTTTGAGATCATCAATTAAGGGTGCTAAATAGGTGTTGATATCATATCCCGGTTGCTTCGGACCTGATATTAACATTGTCAACATCAAATGTTTCCTTCTCATACACAACCATGGTGGAAGATTGTATATTGTAGTAATAACGGGCCAACAACTATAGTTCGACGACAAATCTCCAAATGGGTTAATTCCATCAGTCGACAAACCTAAACGAAGATTTCTAGGTTCTGACCCAAATGTTGGCCACATGTGATCTATCAACCTCCATGATGGAGTGTCGGCCGGATGTCTCATAATATCATCGATTTTTCTATCCATCGCATGCCAACGCAAGTTCTTAGCATTCTCTAAGTTCTTAAACATTCTTATAAATCTTGGAACTATTGGAAAATACCACATCTGCTTGGCAGCAACTCCACTGTTTTCCTTTGTTGAGTTTTTATTGATTTTCCACCTTGACAAACCACACTTAGGACACTTTGTCGAGTTTGCATACTCTTTTCTATACAAACAACAATCATTAGGACATGCATCAATTTTTTGGTAACTGAGTCCTAAGGCACCTAGTGTTTTCTTTGCTTCGTATAAAGAAGTTGGTATTTCGTTGTTGTCAGGTAGGAGATCACTTATTATGGACAACAATTCGGAGAAGCTAGTGTTACTCCAACCATATCTAACCTTTAAGTTGTATAGTCTCACGAGAGCTGACAACTTAGTGAATTTCTTACATCCTGGATATAAGGGTTTCTTTGCATCATCAAACATAGTATCAAATGTGTTGGATGTATTACAAGATTCGTCATGAGCGGATTGCAACATGTTTACTGTATTAAACAAATCGTCATGTTCATATTTTTCATCACCTAAATTTTCCATTTTACTGGTAACGGTCTTTGAGTTCAAATCTTCACCATGCCAGAACCATATCTTGTAACTTTTATCAATTCCATTGGCATACAAATGATATCGAACTATTGAGACATCCTTAAGTAAACGATTCCCGCATTTCAGACATGGACATCTTATCGAATTAGAACCTTTGGCATGAGACAAACCAAATTGAATAAAACTTTCAACTCCTACATCATATTCTCTAGACATCCTATTTTCCATCATCCATGATTTGTCCATTCTGTAGATGTTACAAACACCAAATCTTCTATAATTTCCCTTTACACAAACCTGGGTTACAAAAGAGATGGATGACAATTGTAGAAGCATGTCCAAGTCAAAGATTCATTAATGTATGACAAGGGTAAATATACATAAATATTAAAACAAATAAGGAAATAATAAATTTAGCCTAAATTGATTATATATTCGTGTATGGTAAGAAGCCCAAAATAAAATATAAACGGATGAAAATTAATTATATACGTGTGTTATAATCTCCCCACCTTAAAAACTAGCTTTAGTCCTGAATTAATCTTTCCAAGTTTATTATTGAGTTACTTAGTAACCTACAAGTAAACCGTAACATTAACAATTTCGCTTTATGAAAAACTCTTAATATTTTCAATAGTTTTTTTTAGATCAATTTATGCAAAGATTTGCTAACAACATTTCTTAACAATAATGGACCAAACACAATGCACACCTCAAATGAAACTAGTGATGATCATGTTAACCAATAAGTCACTTAACTATAGTATTTCATATGTATAAAGATCCAATATATCTTTGGTGCAATCTTCTTTTTATGAGGAAAACATACAACTCCTTTTATAGTTGCAATTGAAGAAAGCATGTGATCGTCAAAACGAACTTTAAACTAATGACCCAACAAACTTTAAACGAATGACCGAACAAACTTTAAACTAATGACCGAACAAATTTTAAAAAAGTAGATCCTCAATTTAGGACACTAATAACGTTTCCCACTATCGACTCCATATTAAAATAACCCAACACCATAAACGCTTCAACATCGATAAACTTCACACTCATGAAACTAACATTAAGACATATGGTCTCTAGTGTCTTCTCTATTTTCGCCCTATGCCTCTTAACTAATTCATAATCAATATTAGTCATACATTAGATTCACAAATTTCATAAACTATAAACTCATTCTTACATCAATTAGAAAAATTTACATTGTAATTTAATAGGGTATTAAATCGATTCTAGAACCTTATGAAATTGGAGATGGATATTATATATGAGTTAAAAAGAAATGGATTAGAACCTGGGTACGCTCAAGATTCGAAGTTGTGCGGATGACGGGTCGACTTAGTGCGTCGGCTGAGTGCGCGGATCAAGGCTGGCTGGGTGCGTCGGGCGTCAGCAATCTGGACTAGGTGCGTCGGCCGTGGTGGGTGGGTCGGTCGTGGTGGGTGTAGGGCGTCGGGCGTTGGCTGACGTTGGGTGTGCGGGTGTCAGCGGAAGCTGAACGTGGGCTGGCTGAATGTGTTCGTCTGGTCGGAACAGAAGCTGGTCGGCCGTCGACTGAATGTGTTCGTCGGGGTCGCTGAACGTGGGTGTCGGCTGAAGATGGCCTTTGGCTGAAGATCGGCGTCGGATGAAGATGGGCGTTGCTGAAGATGCTTCGTCGGGCGTCGGCTGTAGGTGGGGGAGGAACCACGGCCGTCGGTGAGTCGGCAGAAGCGCCGTGGTCGGCTGAAGATGGCCTTTGGCTGAAGATCGGCGTCGGATGAAGATGGGCGTCGCTGAAGATGCTTCGTCGGCCGTCGAAGGGCAGAGGGTAACACGCGGGGGTTTCCAAAGGAAGGGGAAGGGGAAAATTGAAACTTTTAGGGATTGAGTTTATTTAATAAAATAAGGTTTTTTTTATTTTAATAAATTATATTAAAAAAAAACATATACCCTTTAATGACACTAAATAACTGTCATGGAAAACAATATCCGAAAACAACGTCTTTTCCCGCCAAAAAAGCGCATTTTCACATATTATGACAATTTTTTCTCCTCTTCTCTCAATTTTTTTTCTTTACAAATGTCATAGAAAGTGACTTTTCTTGTAGTGTTTGCGGTTGGGCGGAGAAGAATTGACCAAAATTTAGAAAAAGAATGGAAAGAGATGAAGTCAATTCATGCAATTGTTTGAGGACGATGAAATTAAAAGAGGAAAGTGATGAAAATCGGAGGAAAAAGTTGCCTGTGGTTGTGGCCTTATTTTTTGCATCACCCCTCTTTCGCTTAATCAATGCAATGTAGGCACATCTTTTCTTTTTCTTTTTGTTTTGCTTTTTTATTTTTTTTTAATTTTAATCCAAAATTAATTTTTCATTAAGAGAATATTACTTGAGTGAACTCAAACTACTTGTTAGACAAAAGTATGTATATATGAAAATTTATATATATATTTTTTAATATTAGTTTATTATGTAACAATTTATAATTTGTACGTGTTTGGTTGAGCTACATAAAATGGGTACAATCTGAAATACATCTTAAATACTTTTTTTTTTGTACTAACTTAAGTAAGCTTAATGCTATAATTTGTTGTAGTAGTTTAATTTGATATTTTGGATCCAACTTTACAATAATTTACCTCTTTAGTCAAGTAAATGAGTTAAATTTTTAGTCAATTTCTAAAAATAAAAACAAACATTTGGAAAGTTATTTTTTTACTATTTAAAACTTAATCTCTTTTATGAAAACAATAATAAAAAGTAATTAAATAACACAAAAAAATATAAGAGTAGGAAAAAACATTAATCCGTTAAAATCAAAAACAAAAAATCCAGTGGTTAGTAAATTAGATTTAAGAAAAGGACTTTGAAAAATTATTATAGATAAGAAAAAAAAAAGAAAATACTATTTACAAAAAATATAAAAACCAAACTTAAAAATGAGCTAAAAAATTTGATAGATTTTATTATATTTAATAAATAGTTTTAATTTTTTTTGGTTATATTTGAAAATGAGGTTGAGACATTGAATTTTTGATTTTATAAACTTTTATTTTAATCTCACCGATCCGTGAGAAAAAAGAAAAAAGAAAAGATAACTAAAAGGGTTTGAAAGTGTAAGGACTTTCTATTATTACTTTTTTAGTTTTCTGTTGAAAGCTCTCCCTAAAATTCATTAAGCCAACAAAATTATATTTCAGAAAAAGAGAGGAAAAATGTTGAAACGTTTTTTATTTTTGATTTTTCCGAAATGAAATCTAAATAAAGTATTATTAATAAAGAAGCTGAGAAAATAGACATTGACAGGTGTCGGGCATGGAATCTTTCTTATAAAAAAATCAAAAAAGAAAAGAAAAGAAAAGAAAAGAAAAGAAAAGAAAAGAAAAAGATGGTGGAATTGGAAGAAGCCCAGAAAGCAACCTTTTCCTTTTTTTTTGTCCCACCTTCGAAAAGCTGTCACCACTTACCATCCATCTATAAACCTTCTTTTTTAAATCCTTCCTACCACTCAATATCAATGAGTTTTCCATTTTCTAATTATTATAGATCCCAGTACAAAAATTAGAAAATTTATTTCAATCTCAAACTTTTGAGTATTGGACGAATTATGTTATGCAATATTATGTGTTCTAATCCAGTGAGCAGCATACCCATGTAAAAATCAAAAGTTACAAACAAATTCGTTGCACCGGTGTAGCCTTTACTCTTGTGTTTTGAGCTAGAGAGAATAATTTTATTAAACATGAAATGAAAAGCTTCAAAAATATTATTAAAAGAAAATAAAAGCTTGAAAACTTGCAATTATAATATAAAGCTTAAATCCCAAAAAATACACAACAATACTCACTACTTAAAACAATAAACTCATCAAATATCTCCACAAAGGTATGATATTGTTCACTTTAAGTATAAACTTGTATGACTTTGCTTATGATACCACTCCAAAAGGTCACATACCAATAAAAATAGTTGTTTCCAATCATATACTCATGATCATCTTTTATTTAACTGATGTGAGACTTTGGTCCCATTTTCAACATATGTAAAAAGTAGTTATTAGTTATTATACTTAAATGTGATGCTTGTCATCGAAAAATAGATTATATATATAGGAAATAACTATATATATATATATATATATATATATTAGTATTAGTTAATTAGATTTTTTGATATATTATACTTGTTAAACTATAAATTTCTAAGAAGTCCCTGAACATTTGTTTGTTGGACATATTTTTGAGATTATTGATAAATCAAACAATAAATGCAAAAAGGTAAAAAAAAAAAAAAATCTTGATCAAGTACTTTTATAATTTAACCTATAATAGTGAGACTAAAACTAATTCTAGTGTGTGTACATTTACCGAAAAAAAAAAAAAAAAAGATTAATTGCTATTGTATTATGGATATATACTATTCTCATTTTAAGAATGATACTGAGTGCATAACATAAGTTAAATATATCCACATGTCAAATTAAGAATGCAAATAATACATAGTGCGATAATAATATTATTTTATAACATTTTATGAATTCTCTTTTTTTCTTTTTTATTTATCGAGATGTAATCATTACTGATATTTTCATTAATATACATTTGAACGATTTTCCTAATATATAATGTATATTATTTTAATTAGAATTATATTTCACATTTATTTTTTGTTCATTTCCTTTAATTCAATGTTATGATTGATATTAATTTTGATAAAGTTAAAAAATTATTAATGTACATCTATAAATAATTCAATATTAATTAGTAACTCTGTTGTTGAAAAAAAAAATTGCCACATTTATAAAATTGCACAATATAATTTTGAAAGATAGTTGACATGGTTTGAAATTTGAAGAAAGAAAAAAAAAAAAAAGATCAGGCAACTGCTATTTGTCTGACCAATTCTTAATTTTCTTTTGTTTTTCTAAACAACTATTCATCTTTAGAGTTATTTTAATTTCAATTCAAGTATATTTTAATAAGGAAAAGATATACCATAAATTGTCAAGTTTTTCCAAGTATATGCATATAGTTTTGAATGTGTTGTTTACTAAGCTTAAAGTGCACATACATTCACTCCATTGACTAAATTTCTACCCCTTAAAATTAGACATGCTCAAGTATTGGTGGAAAATTATGTTAGATTTATTCTAAATATAATATTATTATTAATGTTTCACATATCCATTATATACTATTTTATCTCTTTAAATTCATATCTATTATTTTATCAGACTTATTAAGTAAAAAAGATAATGTCTTAATTAAACACCACGATGCTTGCATGATGTCTATAAATATTAGAACCTTAATTACAAATTGATCCTCTGACTGTCTCATTCAAGTAGTTCACTCAAGAAACTTAATTAAGTCAAGGGAGCTGGTCAAGTGAGATTAAAGATTACATATATTCTTTGATTAAAGATTTTTGGTTGTTTTATACAATGTTATGGTTTTATTGTGTAATTATGAAAATAAAACTTACAAATTCTAGAACATTAAAGACAATTTTGATTTGACATAAGAAGGGGACTATCCTTCAACAGTTTGATAGGATGATTATTTTAGATGTGAATAGTTCTTTTTCATGCTAATGTATGATTTCTTTCATTCATATGAGAATAATGTTTAGTCGTCCAATTCTAAAGAGTTGGATCAATTCTAAGTAAGTGTAGCCTACGCTAATTGAGATTGAGAGGGAGGACTGCATGACTTGGCTTCCTTGTTGTTCTAAAGTCTAGTAGGAGTTACTAGCATAGGCATTACGTGGTGCCTTGGTCTAATCTTCTGGAGGTAGCATTTTCAAACACGATATTTAACTATCCAAAATCGACTGCAGACAAGGGTGATATCTATATATCCCTAGTTTTATGTTTTTTTTACACTAATAGATCATTTTAGATTTGGGACCGAACCATATATTCTTTGATTTCTCTCTTAGCTAACTATCTAGGACAGTATGCTCAAGTGGATAAAGTATTACCTTATATGATATCCTATTGAAACTCAAAGTTCAGTTAAACTTGTTAATATGAGTACTCAATATATGCTTAGTTGTGATGTAAGATTTTTTGCATAAGTTGGTATGCTAATCATATTTCGAGAGAGCATAATTTTTATCCTTGGACTACTTTTATGATCTTTTCAAATGGTTAGTTAGATTGTGTGATCTAATATTTTTCTATATCGTTTTTTTGTGCAACGTGAGATTGAAGGATTATTTCTCTTGGGATCTTTTTTTCTCTTTAAGTTGTGTTTACTTTTCTAATATTTTATGTTGTTATATTTTTTTCATCTCTTGTGATTATGTTTTGATACGGAGTCTTTTCAAAAATATAAAAAAGCGGTAAAGTATTTACATTGTATAGAACAATTTCGAAAATGGAAAACGTACGGAGGCCCACCGTGTAAAATACCAAAAATGCCCTATCAACAATGCACGTAATATATTTGGTAACAGGATTTGGTACACGATCGTTTAATTAATTGGGTACACGATCGTTTAGATTTGTCTACACGATCGTTTCCATTTTTTTTCAAAATTTGGTATACGATCGTTTAGATTCGGCTATATGATTATTTAGATTTAGCTACACGATTGTCTAGATTTGGGGTTCCAAATCTAATTTTTTTTTTTCAAAATTTGGTATACAATCGTTTAGATTTGGCTACACAATTGTTTAGATTTGGCTACACGATCGTGCCAAACTAAACGATTTTTTTTTCAAAATTTGGTATAAACAATTTTTTTTCAATAATCTTTATACACGACCTATTATTCTAATTTAAATGCCTAACCAATTTTTTCAAAATTCTTTATACACCATCTGCGTAAAAAAGAAAAGAAAAAAGATAATTTTTTTCAATATTCTTTATACACAATCTTTTAGTTTTTGTTACTCTAATTTAAATGTCTAACCAAAATTTTCAAGATTCTTTATACACCATCTGTTTAAAAAAGAAAAGAAGAAAGACGATCCAATGCATGCAGTAAATGAAAAAAAAAAAAGAAGAAACAGAAATAAAAAGAAATAGATTTGTTTACCCAAATCTAAAAAAAAAAAAAAAGATGGAAGAAATCGCATGAAGAGTACAGAGGAAGAAGACGATAAAAAATCGCAGGGAAGAGAAAAGAATGGAAGGGCAGGCTAAATTTATGGGATTTGTTACACGGACCGTAAATATTTTAGTAGTTTGTTATATTTAGGAAAGTTTCCTTTTGATATTGTATCATAACTTCTAAGTATGAGATTTTTTATCATAGCAAAGAGTAATATGATAAATAGTTGGAATAAGTTCCATAATTATATTATATCAAGGGAAACTTACATAAATGTAACAAAACACCAAACTATTTACTGCCCCATTAACAAAGCCCATAAAGTTAGCAATTTTTTAAATATTCCAGGTTTGTCCTTCTTTTCCTCGCGATTTCTCTGTGATTTCTTTCATCGTCTTCCTCTTCGATTTCTTTCATCGTCTTTCTTATTTTCCTCTTCTTTTTTTCTGCGATTTCTTTTCATCATCTTTCTTATTTTTCAATTGTTTTTTTACGTCGATAAATCTTTCCATCGTATTTTTTTTTCATTGCGATTTCTTTCCATCGTATTTCTTATTTTCTGATTTTGTGATTTCTTTCAACCGTATTTCTTCTTTTTTACATCGTTTAATATTTACATCTTCTTCTTTTCTGATTCTTTTTTATATCGTTTAATCTTTCTATCGTATTTCTTCTTTTCTTTTTTTACGCGTTTACATTTGGGTAACCAAATCTAAACGACTGTGTATAAGACAAAAAAATCTTGAAAAAAAAAATCATTTAGATTGGAGTAGCCAAATGTAAACAATCGTGTACAAAAAATAAAAGATTGTGTATAAAGAATCTTGAAAAAAATCATTTAGATTGAAGTAGCCAAATGTAAACGATCATTTAAAAAAGTAAACGATTCGTTTAAAAAAAATAAAAGATCGTGTATAAAAAATCTTGAAAAAAAATCTTTTGGTTTGGAGTAGCCAAATGTAAACGATTGCGTAAAAAAAATGTAAACGATCGTGTAAAGAAATATAAACAATCGTATAAAGAAATCTAAACAATCGTGTATTGAAGAATAAAAAAAATCGTGTATCAAATTAAAAAAATTCATTTAGATTTAGGTTCCCAAATCTAAACGATTGTGTAACAAAATTAAACAATGAAATTAAAAAGATAAATTGTAACAATATCTAAATAATCGTGTATAAATTGTAGCCATATCTATAGGATCGCGTATAAATTATAATCATATCTAAACGATTGCCTTGTAGCCATATCTAAAAGATCGCGTATATATTGAACTATATCTAAACTATCGCGTATAAATTATAATCATATCTAAACGATCGCCTTGTAACCATATCTAAACGATCGCCTTGTAACCATATCTAAACGATCGCGTATAAATTATAGACATATCTAAACGATGGCGTATATATTCAACCATATCTAAACGATAGCGTATATATTGAACCATATTTAAACGATCGCGTATAAATTGTAGCTATATCTAAACGATCGCAAATATATTACGCGCGCGTTATTGACGACGTGGTTGATGGGGTATTTTCGATATTTTACACGGTGGACCTCTAGATTTTTTCCGTTTTTGGAATTGTTCTATATAGTGTAAGTATTTTATCGTTTTTTTATATTTTTGAAAAGACCCCTTATATTAATATAGTCGGAAGAGTTGGAATAACTATATTATATTAATATAGTTTTAAGTTTGAAATTTATAAATACTTTTTAGTATCTCCATAATTTGTAGATCTACCCTTAATAAATAATCCTTTTTTCTTAATTAGACTCTATATTAGCTCATTCTCCAAAACGATGTGACCCACATTCATTCCATCCTCCAAAGTTATTTTGGTATATATATATATATATAAACAAAACAAACAATTTTTTTTTCATTTTTATTCCATTTAATATTTCCTATAAAATACGGTTGTAAATAAGTAAATCTCTGTTTATAAATTTACTTTCATAACTTTCATTAAAAGGAAAATCACTAGCTACTAATTAAACCTCCCATTATTGCTTGAAACAAACGTCATGATTAATAAAAAAATTATTTTAATAGTTATGATCATTGAAATTTTAATAAAGTAAAAAAATTAAATAACAAATTAACTAAATATAATATGAGAATTGTGTCTACAAAATCTATCTACAAATTTAGTAAATATTAAATTAGGGTTGAACCTATGTTAAGATTAAGTTTAAAGTGGAATTTTTGCCAGAAGCGTTTGGGATTACTTCTGACAAATTACATTTTAAATAAAATCAGTTATATTTTTAAAAAACAAAACAAAAAAAATGGTAAAATTAATAGATTCTCAACGATTAAAAGAGAAGTATTTGATTAAAAAAATTGCTTGATAAATAAAAAGCACTTTATAACTATTCAGTTCAATTTAAAAGTTATTTTTAAAGAAACTTTATCGGTTACTTAAAAATATAATTTTTAATTTATTAATAAAAAACTTTCCAAATGTGTAATAAGATAAAGAAAATATATAATGTAATTAGTATAATATATAGTTTTTTTTATTGCAATCCAACCAAAAATAATTTCATATTTGACAGATAGATAAAAAAATTAGTGGAGATAGTTTTCGTTAAAAATATTTTAAATATAAATATTTCAGAAAGGGGACGAATGATATTTTAATAATCTATTTTCCCAATCGTGTGTCTCTGTATACTATCATAGTAACACTGAAACAAGATATTTAATTACAAAATTAAACTTTGAATGAGATTATAAAAAAAATTATTTAATTTGAACGCAACTATCCAGTGGGAAATTGAAATCATAATCTCTATGATTTGGTTAATTATTATTTTTAAACATTTGAATGTGAATGTTGAAAAGAAAAGAAGAGTTTGATGATACACCATGTGAAATGAAATTTGAAGAGTTTAATCCGTGCAAACATAGAAAGGAATAGCTAAGCCAATTAAAACACAAATTCTTTTAATTAAATAAATAAAATATAAGAATAGTTATTATTATTATTAGTTTTTTTAATTTTTTTTTTTTAAAAATAGAGAATAATTAATTCAAATAAAAGCTGTCTGGATGCGGCTGCACCGGCTCTCGAACCGGTTAAGAGCGACAGCTTTCACTATAAAACGCGTACTTGTATGAAATTTAGCTCCCATTTACTCCCCGGCGATTTTTCTATTTGCTGATTCACGGCCGTGCCGGAGGCGGACCCGACGGTACGGTGGTGTTTTGTCGCTTTGGCCTTATCTTTTCAATCCTTTATGGCTAACTTCCACCGACTCTTTCGAGTTCTGTTGATGCTTTTCGCTTTTTCAGGTTTGCTTTTTGGATCTTGTTTATTTTACTGCTCAAAAGCTGCAGAAAATGCTTTGGAACTCGTTTCTTGTTTAGTTTAATCGGATAATCAATCAATAACATTGAAATTTTAGTTACGGGAGTTGTGAATGTGTTCATCGAGTGGAATTATGTGTTTATTTCTTTAATTCAGTGAGTTGCACTGTAATTCCTTCCCCTTCCTCTTTGCTTTTGTTTTCTCCTCTGCAATTTTTTCACTGATTAGTTGGATTGAACTCCGTTTCGTAGCATATCCTTTGTTTTTTATCCATAGAATATTTATGAAATTGAGATGATCTGTGAGTATCAATTTGAATCGTTCTAACTTCTAAGCTTGGCGAGATTCGTTCCTCTTTTGATAGAATTTGATTCTCAACATTTAGGTTCTCTTATAATTCGGCCTGTGTTTGATTTCAGGTTCAGTAATTCGAACACTGAGCGTTGGAGTTGGAATTAACTATGGCCAGATCGCTAATAATCTGCCGTCTCCATCGCGCGTGGCTATTCTTCTCCAAAGTTTAAACATCAGTAGAGTAAAACTTTACGATGCAGATCCTAATGTTCTGTTTGCATTCTCCAGGAGTGAAGTAAATTTCATTATAGGGCTTGGTAATGAGTATCTCCAGAACATGTCTGATCCTCAGAAAGCCCTAGCTTGGGTTCAACAACATGTTCAAACACACATCTCACAAACAAAAATTACTTGCATCACTGTTGGCAATGAAGTTTTCAACTCTAATGATAGCCAATTAAGGTCTAATCTTCTTCCTGCAATGCAATCTGTTTATAATGCGCTTGTTAATCTTGGGCTGGATAAACAGGTTTCTGTTACCACGGCTCATTCTCTTAACATATTAGGCAACTCTTTCCCTCCGTCGGCTGGAACATTCAAGCCGGATCTCGCTGAATACCTACAACCGATTCTCAATTTCCACTCCATGGTCAAGTCACCTTTTCTTATAAATGCATATCCTTTTTTTGCATACAAGGATAATCCTACCCAAGTTCCCTTAGAATATGTGCTGTTCCAGCCTAACCAAGGAATGACTGATCCCATTACAAATTTGCATTATGACAATATGTTGTATGCTCAAATCGATGCGGTTTATGCTGCCATCAAAGCCATGGGGCATACAGATATCCGGGTTCAGATTTCTGAAACTGGTTGGCCATCTCGAGGCGATCCGAATGAGGTTGGTGCTACGCCAGAGAATGCAGGGTTGTATAATGGTAATTTGCTAAGAAGAATAGAGAGTGGACAAGGAACCCCAGCAAAACCATCGGTTCCTATCGATATCTATGTTTTCGCTCTATTTAATGAGGATTTGAAGCCTGGTCCAGCATCTGAGAGAAACTATGGTCTTTACTATCCTGATGGCACACCAGTTTATAACATTGGATTGCAGGGGTATCTCCCAGAATTGTTATATTCATCGTCCAAAAGGAATGTAAGAACCATTTACTTTGTTTTGCAATTCCCATTACTGTTTCCCAAATGCTTTGATACCGGTGATTTAACATATGAATATCTAATTTGTAAATACCTTATTTGCAGGTTTTCTCAGTTTTAAGTTTGCTTCTGATATTCATAGCGTATGGAATCTACACTTAGAGGTATACCGAGTAATTGATAGAAATTCTTATTCATAGCACGAGGAGTCTTATAGAGGAGAGTCCATACAGATCACTTTCAGCTGCTGCACTTAACTAACCATCTGTATTGTATATTTACTTCGTATCCCACACCGATTTGGTTCATTGGATGAATTTTTTTGTAGTTTAACACATCAATAAAGTATTAATTATTTCATTAGAAAAGCTTTCTCGCTATCTTCAATTGAAATAAGATTGTGCTCCAGAAGAACAGGTTTTTTCTTCTTCTTCTTCTTCTTCCGGTCTTTGCAGCCCCATTTAGATCCTATTGTAAATCTCACAAACTCAAGGACTGAAATGGAGATAAGGGTCATTCAATCCGTTCTGCAAGAATCTGGAATCAGTAAGGTCTGATCTTTTCTCTTTCCTCCAATGGTATATCCAACATAACAAGAACATATCTTCTTCATGATAAATGCTGGCTGTCTCCATCACTCGGCTCTCTCTAATTTTACATGTGAATCTTGCCGTTAACTTTCTTGAAATCTTCGGTTGATGTAGTCATGTATGAACATCATTTGATGGCAGCCATCTGATCTAGGCACATATCTAAGCAGCCGAATTTGAAACCGCAAAAGTAGCCATCTAGGGAAGGCTTTGGACAGTTATCATCTCAAAATTGTGTACTTTTTCCCTGTTTGCTTTGACTTTTCAACTAAAACTTGAAATCTTTATGGCCTCGAAATTTGAAATTTTGGTAGCATGTCTACCCGTTTTCAGGAAATTTTGAGAATATTTCAATTTCTAGAGAATTAGTTATTTTTGTTAACTTCAATTTATTATTATTTTCGTTTCTTCTTTGCTTTTTGTCATCATTACAAGTACAACCAATTATAGTTTCATACGCCAATAGGCCAATATCATTTACTATTTAGCATGAAGTTTTAAGCTCTTGTCTATGTGTTTCTTTTCCTAGACTACGTATTTTTTTCCTCTCTATATTTGTAATAGGAAATGATTATAAAATATTTTTTAAATATAACAAAATTTTAGATTATGTTGTTGTTTAGGTGCATTGATTGACAAGTATCTCGTTTATAAAATATAAAAATTTGTTATATTTTATAAATATTTTATTTATTTTAATATATTTGAAGTTGTCTCTAAAAGGACCATAAAAAAGAACGGAACATTTTAACCTCGTTCAGTTTTATTTAATTCAATATTTACATCATTTTAAGTTAATATTGAGTTGAGGTGAGTTTTAGTTATTTTACTGTCCAAAATTTTTGCATGCATCACTTCATCTCATCTTAAACTTTGTATTGTAATCTAGTTATTATAATCTAATTAAGTCTTTCCCTTCTTGTCCCTTTCGTTCCAAACTCATACTCACACGCCATATCTTTTTTGCAGGGGCCTATTCGTTTTAACCATAATATTCGATGGTGCTGAATCCAATGAGGTTAGCCATCTTAGGCTTCTGTTTTCCATATTTGATAAGTTTGATTTTTATTTTAGAATCGGATGTATGGGAAGTAGATTTTGGTGGCTTCCAAATAAAACAATTACCTATATTTTGTTATTACTTTTCTTTCGTTGATATTTTCATAAAATATGTGGTGGTAGTGGATATTTTTATTGTACGCTTCAAAATGGACCGGACACACGAACGAATTAGAGGAATAATATCATTAAAATAATAGTTAAAAAAAGCAAACTTGAAACTGTTTTTAAGTATATTAAGGAATGTATATCTTTGTGCATATCCAAACAAAAGAAGACGACAGCTAAAAAGAAAAAAGAAAAAAAAAACAAAACAAAACAAAAACACCAAATCTTCATTAAGAAGTAGTTAAAGCCGAGGAGGCTAATTTGCTAGTTCCCTTCACACCGCTGCCATATACACCAACCGAGAAGAATACAATTTAATAATCTTCTACGCACCAATGCATCGACTGACTTATTCCAGAGACGTAGTTTCGTTTTCAAATAAGAAAAAAAGGAAGAGAGTTTTTCGTAATTGGCTGAACCTCCTATTGTGAGGAAATAGGTCCATTAATGATAAAACCTCCTAACATTTAACAAAAAAAGATTACACCAACTACTGTTGAGTTTCTATTTTTACCAAAATATTAATATATCAGAGCTTTCAAATTTTGTTGTTTTAGTTGAAGTATAAAAATGCCATTACTAATTAAACTATATAATTTAAATACTAAAAAAACAATAATTTTTATTATATTTATTATTTTTCAGCAGAATAATTTAAGACAGAGCAGAGATTAGAATTGTTTAGTCAAGAGTTGTATGTCTTAAAGTTAGACCAACTATGTTTTTACAAGAATCACATTTTTTTACGTTGTTTATAAAAGTTTGTCTCACATTTCATTTTGTCCTTTCCTCGTAATGTGTAGTGGTAAAAGTTAACTTATGAAGTTCTTAAGGACCAAAATGCTAACAGACTCAAACTAGCATAATTAAACATTTGTTTAAACATTGGAACTAAATTTGGGTATTTGTTTAATAAATTCGTCTGAAGTACATTGAGGCCAAAATATGGTGATTTACCAAAAAAGAAGATCATGGGTGTGTTGAAATTTTTATGATTAAAAGTTCCTCATATCCAGTAAAAAAAAATTATAAAGTTATGGAAACAATGACTTAATGTTTACGATATTTATGTGATATAGTAACCACCACGACCCACATACTCGAACAATTATTGTTTAGTTTGATGATGGGGATCACTTTCCTGTGGGGAATCAAATGGCCCTTTAATTCTTTTTAAGTTACTATTATTATTATTTGTCTTTATTAAATGTTTTGATTATTTCTTTAATTATTTCATCTATTTTTCTTTCAAATAAACAATTAACACTCCATTTTATAACCAAACGACAAAAGTAGATGTTGAAATTGGAATATTGGGTCCAATAGGCTGATGAATTGAACAACATTAAGTAAAGTAGGACCGAACTTATTTTAACCACTCGACCATTTATCAATAAAAACATAATGTCATTTGCACCATCAAGTGTAGCATCCATTTTGAAGTCTGAAGTTGAATCCCTCCATCCAATTGAAAAGGAAAAAAAACTTAGTATCATTTTAGTATATTAATTGGAATGTCCATGAGGATAAACCCTTGGTTTTGGATTCAACAAAGTTGAATAAATAATTTAAACTTTTGTGGTTTGAAATCTAAAAATAATTTAAAATTAATTAATTTGTTTTAAAAAATAAGCGAATGTAATTGAAAAGGAAAAGCTTTCAAAATTTACTAATACATGTTTTTGTCTATTGATGTGGTAATTGAAAATTATAAACCAATGAGGTCAATTATGTAATTTAATTTTAAGTCGTATGAAATCTTGCAAAATTCAAACATTTTAACCAGAAAAATTCGAATCGTTTTAAATTTTAGAATCATTTTCATTCCTACTTGAAATATGAACAGCTTAAGTGATATATGACAGTTGTTACCACAGTTGAATATAAAGTTTCGAGACTATAGTCACTCATAAAGAGAAAAACAACACAACAACGTTTGGTAACCCAGTTCGATGAAGTTACATCTTCATCTGGGGCAGGTTGCCCAGGATAGAAGATTGTATTAATAACACATACACTTAGTGTTGAATAAGGATGTACATAAGCCGGGTTTGGCAGGGTTGGAGGAAAAATGTGGACAAACCCAAAGTGATCGGGTTAGCAAAAATTGAACCCTATCGATTCAATATTCAAGGGTCAACCCAACCCAATCCAAAAAATTCGGGTTGGGTTGGCGGGTTGGTATTTATTTTCAATTATATTGTATTTTAGATTTTTATATTGGTAAGAATTTGATTTTCATCATTTTCACAGTCTTTCAACTCAAATTTTCATATTCTTTTCAAATTTGAAGTCTACAATAATATTCATTTAAAAGTTCTAAATCATTAAAAAAATTAATCACACACAATAGCAATGTCCATTAAAATTTAAAAATAAATTCAAAAATTCAAATTCATACAAAAAGTAATAATCACATAAAATAGGAATGTCAATAATGTCTAATAATGTCCATTCAAATTGAAAAATAGATCCAAAAGTTCAAAATTAAATAATATCTACTAAAAATACATTAAAATGTTCAAAGTTCAATAAGAAAAAATTTCATTGGTGTCCACAATGTGCCACGACGATTATGATTTTGGGTGATTATTCTTCTGAAAAAAAATACAAACACATAAGAATTACATATAATGTAAGTAATAAAATATAATGCTATAAAAACTCACACTAATTATCAATATGCTCTTCTTCCAAATCCTATTGATTAGTCCAAAATAATAGAAGATGACGGTTCCCTACAAAATAAATCATAAAAAGGTAAACAAAAATATACTTACCATAATACATGTTGGTCGACAATAAAGAAAGCAATCAATTACCTATCTCAATATACATATGTAATTCCAACACCAATATACAATGAAAAGAAAGTGTTAACCATCAAAATATTTAACTTACCGTAAAGTTAGACAATGGTGATTCTGCAGTATCTGAAATCGTGTCCGTGGTGACGAGTTTTAAAGAAACCCAAATATAAATATTTGAGGCACTGTTAAAAGAAAGTGAAAAAAAAGTATTAACGGATCAATCAAATATGAAAACCTCGAGTTAAAAGAAAACCATAGCTTAAAAAAAGTTTCTAATTTAGGGACCAAAATGACTAAGATACACAATATAACCATGGACCAAAATGACTCCTCAAATTTATATAAGCATTAGAATTTAAAATTTACACAATTGTATAACTATCCAACTAAAGCCGTAATTTTCAAAGGATGAAACGAGCAAATAAATTACTGAAACAAGCACACGTTGAATTTAATTTAATAACTAAATTACATGGGTACAAAAACAAATGATAATGTCAAAAAACAGTGATTACAAATGATTAAAAAAGAAAAAAAAATTAGACCAAAAACAATTAGTTTGAGGAACCGACATCTCCCTTTCGAATTCAAACCAAGTACGTTCCATATTTATATCTTCGGCCAATTACACTTACAAAAACAAATATAAAGGAAAAAACTTATAATGACACACAACCTTTTGGCACCTCTCCAATTGATAAAATACAGTACTTTAGTTAATTTAATAATGATGTTCTGCGTTTAGAAGGTGACCAAAATCGGTGTTTCCGAGATGCAAATTTATGGCCGGCCTTCCAGCAATGCAACAATACAACAATGGGACTATGGACTATATATCAATTAACCCAAAATCTTACTCTTTAATTTAAAAGAAAAATAGATTCAAAGAAACAGTGCACGTGTAAATCTGCTACCTTCGTACTCTCCCAAACCCCTATTTTATAAACACTTCTAAATATTTATTCATTTCAACCAATTCCACACAGTACTCTCATAAGTCATAAGCCACCCCCTCAAATAAAATCATCTACCAAAGAAATATACCTTTTATTGTTTTGGATCTGATTTATCACATGAAAAATCTTTGGATTTCTATTACTTTTCTATCTATGATTAGAATTAATAAGCCGAAAATAATAATAATAATACACACTGAGGTCTCGAGATATATAGAAAAAAATATTGCTCAAAATCATTAATATCTCCATAATCTCCATCTTTGAAATGTTAATTTAGGTTTTTTTTAATATATATACCCCTAAACCGGGTTGGGTTGGGTTGGGTCAACCCGACGCTTAATTTCCCAACCCGGCAACCCGACCAATTTTTTTTTCAATTTTTTAATCCAACCCAACCCAAAACATAATTTAACCCAACCCAACCCAACCCAACCCTTACAGTTTGGGTTGGGTAGTTCGGGTTGGTCGGGTTACGGTGTTTTTTGAATACCCCTAGTGTTGAATACATAGTTATGACTGAAGTAACAGCACTTACACACATTTGTTACTATACTGTACTAGAACTATTTCAACAAAACTTGATTATGATATAACATAAAACATCATAACTAATTAGAGAATGAGACGAAGCTCCCCCTTAATTGTTGCATTCATCAAGGATGTATTCAACTTCAGCTTCAATTTACTGGAAGTTTCTTCTATCAATCTACTTTACTTTCTTCTCGGAAACCACACCAAAGAACTGTTTTAGCTAGGTATCTTTTCTTGATTTTCCATAGCCTTGCTATCTTCGAGCATAACCAATATATAGGTTAAAATCTTAACTACTTTGAGCCATCTTTTAAGGAAAGAATCTTAACCAATATCTTAACCGATTTGTTAAGTAAAATAATATGCCGAAATAAAAAGGTGGGACAATTCTGTTAACAAACTCCCCCTTGAGACAACCTTCCTTTATTTCTGCAATCAAGCCTCTTAAACTCAAACAGTCAAAGTTTCCACATAATATCTGAAGGGAATCAAACAACAACACATAGAACACAGAACATGTAGATAACCGAATAACCAATCTTTCATTAAGGCAGAGAAGTAAAACAGAAATGAACAAACCTTAGCGGAAAAACATCGGATCAATAAGCTATCAAATTGACCAATAGCAATGGCAACTAGACTACAACAAAACTGAAATTCTTGAGCCATAAAAAAAACGCAAACCCAAACACGCTAAACTTCTCCCCCTTGCTTGAATGCAAAAATAAAGTCAGTCTTGCTGATCAGACGGAGGAGTAGACGACCCTAAAGCAACACGACGAAAGTCTTATAAAATCACATCCAACACAGTGCGCCGATCAGATAGTTCACTGATTTGGCGAGTGAGCGATCGGGATTCAGCCATTAAAGCATGCAGGAGACGATTGGCCAGCAGAACAGATAGTAGTAGAGGTTAACCAATAGTTGGATTTGTAGCAGCAGCAGCACTGGTTCCTCCAGGTGCATTGGCGAAAGTAGCAGTAACATCAGATATGTGGGAGCCTTGAAACAGTCGCATACTTAATGGAATAACTCATGGAGCCGGACCCACAGTATCAACTGGAGACAGTATAGTTGGTTGTTGAGCTAAAATAAATCCATTCAAAATTCTTGGAAAGCAAATAGGAATGTAAATCGCAAATGTATCAACATGATGCATCAAGTGATTGAAGATGAATTCACCAATATTCACTTTAACTCTAGTGCCCACAAGATAGAAAAAGTGTCCTAATGACGTAGAGATAGTTGAAGCATGAGTGGACGGAATCTAGTTAGAGATATCAATCCGGTGAAGAATCGCATATTTGACTGTCATGGATGCAACAGGTAGCTGCTCATCAACCAGCCAGACAGAAACCGTGCCACCGGTTAGCTCTTTAGCCAATCTCTCAAGAGTAGGATATGAGACAGCGTAGTCAGATGGTAGGGAAATACCCAAAAAATTATTCAGCAAAGCAGAAGAGACATTAAAATAGACACCCCGAACGTGCACCTTGTGGTACTACTGAGCACTTGGATCATTAAAGTCAGATGGTAGATTAACAATCAACTCACGAATAAGCCTGAGATAGAAAGGACCAACTTCAGACACAGTACGAGTAAGGCCAGCCGTGTGGATTAATTCAAGAATGGTTGGGCAAAAATTGTACTGATCAGAGATATTGGCCTCATCTGCAATACTCCTCTTAACCACATACTTCAATTTGTGTGCGCCCTCTTCTGAGTGAAAGGAGACACCATCAATTAGTATAGAGGGTACATTAGGGGGTATTTTCCTTCAACTGACCTTGGTGGATATGATCCGGTGTCCTTTGACAGGGGTCGCCACGGTCTAGAGGAGGAGCCGACATGCCCAAGAGGCAAAATTGGAATGGAGGATTCACCCGGACCTTCAGGAGACCGAGGTTCTGATGTTGATTTCCAAACGACGAGGCAAAAGCTTCACTAGATGTCGAAGTTTCCTCTAGTACAGTCGTTTCCTTAGTTCCAAGCACATAATCTTCATCAGTCTCATCACTTGCATCGTCTACATCTGTTGGAAGAGAACCAGAGGGAGAAGACGAAGCAGTAGAAGACTTACCCTGATCGGTAGTCTGAGGCGGACCTTCCTTAGAGAGTGACGTATCTCTTGGTGGAGAGCTAGAAGTTGGTCTTGGTTGTAGAGGAGTTGAGGACACATTATTATGGTGCCCAACCTTACGATGAAGAAGGGTCGACAACACCACATTATTGTCACTATTGGAAGAATCAGAATCCAGCACCACACTCTCAACAGACGCCTTAGTTCCTGGCATAGAGGAGGATGCGGACGGATGGAATGTATGTGGTGGGAAAACCTCAGGAACTTCCTTTTTGACAGTAACCGGGGAGACTGGATCAGATGGTCGCCTTGCATGTGAGCTACGAACAGGACTGGTTAATGGACTGTGCAATCTTTCAGCGGTGGCCGTCACTGATCTGCGTACCTTCTTATATGGATGTTTTGTTGGGATGCCTTTGTAGCGTTTCCCTTTCGAAGTAGTTGCGGATTTAGGTGGCGAGGGAGCTATGGAGACGGAACCACTGGAGAAAGCGAAACAGTGTGAGGAAGATGAAGCACTCGGCTGATACGCTTTGAAATATGTGGAGACCATGATGAGGAACCTAGCATTAAAATACTTGAACAGAGGAGGATACTGCAGAGTTAAATCCCAATGAACCTGAGAAAATCTCGGAATATGAATAGCTATAGGCCTAATCGGCGTGGAAATCAACATTATTTGAAACTGAAGCTTGAGTGATGTGTAACCAACTGGGCCTTATTTAAAAATAATGGCCCAACCTATAGACCAGGGGCTGTTAGATTCAGTAAGCCCCTGCCCTCTAAAATGCTATGTTGTTCGTTGACACACCCCAACATCGGTTCGTAACCCTTCAAACGTAGATACATCTAGCGGCTTGGTAAAAATATCAGCAAGTTGTAAAGAACTCCTAACATGTTCTAAACTGATAATTTTGGTGTTAACTAACTCTCGGATAAAATGATGTCGGATGTCTATGTGCTTTGTACGACTATGTTGAACTGGATTTTTTGAGATGCTTATGACACTCATATTGTCACAGTAGAGAACCATAGATGATTGATGTATACCATACTCTTCCAACATTTGTTTCATCCATAAAAGTTGCAAACAACTACTTTCAGCCGCTATGTATTCTGCTTCTGCAGTTGACAAAGACACACTGTTTTGTTTCTTGTTGAACCAGGCAGCTATGTTATTTCCCAGAAAAAAACAACCTTCAGATGTGCTCTTTTGATCATCCGAGCATCTCGCCCAGTCTGCATCACAGTACCCTACAAGAACTTCAGTTGTATCAAAGATATACCAGAGGCCATAATTAAATGTACCTGATATATATTTCAATATGCGTTTAGCACTGTGGAGATGAGATGTTCGAGGGTCAGCCTGATAGCGTGCACATACATTTACTACAAAGTTAATATTTGGTCTACTGACTTTCAGGTAGAGTAAACTGCCAATGATACTTTGGTACAGGTGTGAATAAACCTTTTCTCCAGTTCTGTTCTTTGTCATCTTCAGATGAGTAGCAGCCGGTGTACATTTTGGCTTGGCTTATCCATTCCAGACTTGGAGATGAGATTCTTTGCATATTTCTCCTAAAAAAAAGCAAATGTCAGTATCTTCTTGTTTAATTTGAAATCCAAGAAAAAATGTCAGCTCACCAACCATGCTCATTTCAAATTCGCCCTTCATTTGACTAACAAACTTTTCAACATAAGCAGAGGAAGTTTCACCAAATATAATGTCATTAATGTAGATCTGCACAATCAGAAATTCAGAGTCTTGTCTATACATGAACATCTTTTGATCTGCACTTCCTTTTCGATACCCTTGCTGTACCAGATATGTGGAGAGTCGCTCATACCAGGCTCTAGGAGCTTGTTTAAGACCATACAGTGCCTTCCGCAGCTTATACACATGATCATGATGAACATGATCAACAAAACCTTTTGGCTGAGCCACATATACTTCTTCAGATAAATACCCATTCAGAAAAACACTCTTTACGTCCATCTGAAATAGTTTGAACCCTCGAAAACAGGTAAAACTCAAAATTAACCGGATAGCTTCTAATCTGGCTGTTGGTGCAAATGTTTCACCAAAATCTAGTCCTTCAATCTGCGAATACCCCTGAGCAACCAGCCTTGTCTTATTTCTAATAAGTCTTCCTTGTTCATCAATTTTGTTCTTGAAGATCCATTTAGTACCAATTATGTTTACGTGTGGTGGTTTAGGCACAAGATTCCATACCTGATTTCTTTCAAACTGTAGTAAATCCTCCTGAATGGCTAAGATCCAGTGTTCATCAGTAAGAGCAGCGACAACAGTTGTTGGTTCCATGGTTGACGTATAGTATACATTAGCAACCATCTTTGCGTAATCTCTTCTTTCCTTCCTTCCAGTAGTGATGCCACTGTGAATATCTCCAATTAAAGAGCTAGGGGGATGATTTTTGACTACATGTGTTGGAGGCATTATCTTATGTATTAAGGAACCAATAGTATCAGTTAGTTTAGTGGAGCACTCGTTAGTCTACTAAAGGGCAGAGACTTAGGCTTCATTTACGCATGCTTCAGTGGGATCACTTGATACAGTCTATGTAGAAATGGTCACTCCTTCTACATGTGATTCAGGACATAAATTCCCTTTATTTTCAGTCAGGGACGACTGTTCAGATCCTGTAGCTTTGATTTTCTGAGAGTGGGGACCCTAGCCAAGTTCATCTTCTTCACTAAGATTTCTTTTAGTTGCTTTCCTGTGATCGTCTATAATGACATTGATGGATTCCATAACAGTCTTGGTATGTTGATTGTAGACTTTGTAGGCTCGGCTGTTTATGGAGTAGCTAAGAAATATTCCTCTATCAGACTTGGAGTCCTACTTCCGAAGATGATCCCTTTCACTTAAGGTAAAGCATGTGCTACCAAAAACGTGGAAGTACT
Organism: Cucumis melo; assembly: GCF_025177605.1. NCBI lineage: Eukaryota > Viridiplantae > Streptophyta > Magnoliopsida > Cucurbitales > Cucurbitaceae > Cucumis > Cucumis melo. The sequence continues at coordinate 12,753,926 of NC_066868.1, forward strand.
TTACATTTGGTTTTCTCCCTTTCCAGAGTTCATATGCAGTTGTTGCAGTCCCCGGGCGTAGCATGACTCGATTGTGTATGTGACAGGCGGTGTTTAGAGCTTCAGCCCAGAAATAGATAGGTAGGTTTTTTGCGTGAAGTATTACCCGAGCCATTTCCTGAAGCATACGGTTCTTCCGTTCAACAACTCCATTCTGTTGTGGTGTTAACGAGGCAAATAACTCATGAAAAATTCCTTCATGCTCACAAAATTCAGAGAAACCTCTATTCTCAAACTCCCAGCCATGATCACTTCGTATGCGAAAGATACCTGTATTCTTTTCTCTTTGGAGTTGTAAAAAGAAAGTTTGACATACTTTGAAAGTTTCAGATTTATTATGTATAAATTTAACCCTGGTATAACGAGAGAAGTCATTTACACATACCAGTGCATACCATTTTTCCCCTAGACTTTCTATTTGCATAGGTTTCATGAGGTCTATATGGAGAAGTTCCAGAGTGCGTGAAGTAGAGAGATGGTTAGTGGACTTGTGTGATGACTTGACTAGTTTCCCAATAGGGCAGTATGAGCAGCATTCTTGTGATTTGAAAGTGAGGGTGGGAAGTCTTGTAATGCTTCAGCCTTAATCGCTTTGGCAATGGATGATCCACTAATGTGTCCCAATCGCTTGTGCCATAGACTCGCTTCCTCTACTTTTGACAGATTGCATATACTTACCTTTGAGTCCCAGTGATAATAATTGTCTGACAGCCTGGTTCCACTGAGGAAGATTTTATTCTGATTATCAACCACGTTGCATCTGTCTTTGCTGAAGCTGACATGATATCCTTGATCACATAGTTGGCTAATGCTGATCAGATTTGCAGACAACCCCTACACTAGTTGAACGTCACGCAGAAAGGGCAAGCCAAGGTGATCAATATTTCCTTTGCCAACAATTCTTCCTTTTCCTCCATCACCAAACACTAGTGATCCTACATTGCGTTCTCTAAGTTTCGAGAAGAAGGCTGCATTTTCCGTCCTATGCCTGGAACACAGTGGATTTAGGGTTATTAACAGATGTAAGAGCTACCTTGCAATTTTCTAAAATAGTTTTCGGTCGCCATTTTGTCCTGCATCTATTTATGTATGTGTTTTCACTCATGGCATGTTGATGGAACATGAGACTTTGCAGTTGAAAGCAGTATGGTCGAATGTGTCCATTCTTTCCACAGAAGTGGCAAACTCACCTTTTTCGTCTAAACTGAAATCTCATTGGTGGAACAACATTCTTCGTGAATTTCACTTTTCGTTTTCTGCCTCATTGTTCTGAGTGGAACGTTCTCATATAAAAATAGTCTTGACCTCATTTCTGGTGACCCCTTTTTCTGAGAAGCCCAGACCTCTTTTGTCGTCATATCTCTTTCCTTGTCCAATTAAGTCACCTAATTTTTGAGTCCCATTTGTCAACATCTTCATAGATTTGGTTAGTTCTTCAAATTGGTTTCTGGCTTCCTTTAACTCAGTTTTTAACGTAACTATCGAGGACAAGAAGCTTTGATTTTCTTCCATCAGGCATTGTATCCATTCTTGTTGGTGTATAATGATTGCTTGATCTTACTTCCACTTCCTTTTTAACGCACTTTCGTTGAGAGAGTCATCTGACACTGATTCCTGTTGGTCGATCGTTTGAGCGTTCACATTTTCTACTTCTTCTTTATTTTCATTGATGATACTGATCAAGGCCATTCCAACTTCTTCCTCATCACTTTCAGAATAATCTTCTTCGTTAGAGAACGTGGCTACAAGGCTCTTCTTCTTGCGTTTGAGATAAGTTGCACATTTGGTTTGAATATGTCCAAACCCTTCACATTCATGGCATCTGATTCCTTTGTCATTCTTCTCAAATTTTGAAGGGCCATAGTCCTTTTCACTTCGTTCGTGGTCCTTCCTTCGGTACTGTCCAGATGAAGAGAAGCTGGATATTCTAGGCTGAGTTGCTGAGCTGGTTCGCGACTATTCCATTGACTCCCTATGTGTTTGTGAAACTGACTTCTAAGTTTTACAACATGCTTTGTCAGCAATACCACGGATGACTAAAGAGTCGTTGTTGAGAGAGACTTTGTGATCTTCTGTCGATTCTTCCTTTACTGAGGTTAAAGCCAGTCCAAATTTCTTTCTGATTGTATCTTCTCCCAAGTGTAGTTCGAAGGTTCGTAATGACCTAAACAATTCATCTAGTTTCATTGTTGACAAGTCATTGGCTTCTTCGATTGTAGTGACTTTCATGTTAAACTTAGAAAGAAGAGATCTAAGAACTTTCCGGACAAGTTTTGAGTCAGACATCTTTTCCCCTAGTGCATTTGATTCGTTGGCAATGTCAAGTACTCGAACATTAAACTTCGTAATTGTCTCATCATCCATCATTTGAAGTGCTTCAAAACGCGAAGTCAAATTCTGCAAACGTGATATTTTCACCTTGGATGTTCCTTCATAGGCAACCTCCAGGATATCCCATGCTGCCTTGGCCGAGTTGTAGGTGTTGATTAATTTGAACACATTTTGATCAACGACATTAAACAATGCATTCAGCGCGCGTGAATTGTCGATAGTGCATCATCTTCTTCGCTTGTCCACTTTAGTTTAGATTTCGTGTAACTTTACCAGCTTCATCTTTTTCAGTAGGATGTTCTCATCCTAAGATAATGGCTCTCCAACTTCTTATATCTAGTAACATAAGAAACGCTTCCATACGTGACTTCCAGTAGCCATAGTTTCCTCTATCTAGAAACGGTGGCCTAGTAGTTGAGTTTCCTTCACGAATTCCTTCCATGATGATCGATTCTTAACCTGCTCTGATACCAAATGAAATACGAACAACTTAAGTGATATATGACAGTTGTTACCATAGTTGAATATAATGTTCCGAGACTATAGTCATTCGTAAAGAGAAAAACAACACAACAACATTTGGTAACCAGTTCGATGAAGTTACATCTACATCTGAAGGACAGGTTGCCTAGGATAGAAGATTGTATTAATAACAAATACACTCAGTGTTGAATACATAGTTATGACTGAAGTAACAGTGCTTAGACACATTTGTTACTGTACTGTACTAGAACTGTTTCAACAGAACTTGATTATGATATAATATAAAACATCAAAACTAATCAAAGAATGAGAAGAAGCTCCCCCTTAATTGTTGCATTCATCAAGGATGTATTCAACTTCAACTTCAATTTACTGGAAGTTTCTTCTATTAATCTACTTTGCTTTCTTCTTGGAAACCACACCGAAGAACTGTTTTAGCTAGGTATGTTTTCTTGATTTTTCATAGATGTTTCATAGAATATTAACCGATTTGTTAAGTAAAATAATATCCAGAAATAAAAAGGTGGGACCATTCCGTGAACACTACTATAACAAAAAAAATCTGTTATAATTAAAAATCCTTTGAAATTGTAAGATTCCAACCCGAGCATTAATTTATTCCATTTCCATCTATATGAATTAAGAGTGATAATACACAGTTGTCTAAAAGATCTGTTGCCAATCAAAGAGAAGTAACGTAAACTCCACCATCCTTTTATCATTTCCTTTGTCAAAAAATTATATTAGAAATGATGACAAATTTTCTATTTGATTATTGCATGGCACGTTTGTTTCTAGTACACAATTCATTCCAATGTTTCCTAGACCAATTTTGTATGTCACTAATATATATTTTATTACCTTCTGCTATCTTTAATAATAATATGCGTTCTGTTATCAATATCACAACCATATCAAAGTAGTAAAACACATTCAATACATATATTAAATATCTGAGTCCAACGAATTCATATTATCTCCTTAACACAATTTTACTCACCTTAGTGGTTGTCTCTCATGATAGAACATATTACCTTCCTTCTAGAAGTAGTTATTAGATTTATTTTAAATATAATATTATTATTAATATGACCCATATGCATTATGCTATTTTATCTCTTTCAGGCTTATAATTTTATTAGACTCATTAGGTAAAAAGACAATGTCATAATTAAACACATGAAAGGTCGTGTCTATAAATAGAACTTTAGGAATTGGTTCTCTCATTGCCTTATTAAATAGTTCATTCTTCCCCATGAAGAAATCTAATTAAGTTTTAAGGAAGGATAACCGAAAGAAACTCAATTTCTTAAGAAGATTATTCATGAATTAAGGTATGCTAATTCTTAACTAAATTTAATTCGTAAAATCATCTAGTTCAAAGATCTTGGTATTTATTGTTATACAACATGTTAGGGTTTTATTGTATAATCATGAAACTAAAGTTTACATGCGGTATCAGAGCCTTGATTGAGAACTTGTGATTTTACATGGATGATTAATATTTTTTTTTCTTTTTATGTTTCTACAACATGTTTTCTTAAATTATGATTAAGATTTCTCAATTATCAATTTGCATTAAGGTTCTTTAATTATCACTTATCAATTTGAACTAAAATTCTTTAATTATCCATTATCAATTTGAATTAAGATTAATCATCGGAAGGAAAGATTTGATAAATTGATAAAGATTTCTTTTTCAAAATTAATAAATTAAATCTCACGGTTGGCCATAACCAAAAGGATATTAAGCCGATTAAATTTCATTTTATATCCCCTTAAGGATATTATACACTAGTAGAAAAAGGGCCTACAATGACAATTAAAAGCTGTCATTAAAGGTTTTCATGACAGTTTTTTGCAGTCATTGATGCAGAAGTCATGGAAAGTATTTTATGACAGTTGTAAAAAACTGTTACAAAATGTTGTTTTCATGCATATAATAAATGTCACGAATGAAATATTTTATGACAGATTATAACTGTCATTATTTAGTTACAATGACAGTTAATAACTACCACAGTTTACATTTTAGGACAGGTTGAACTGTTATTATTTATTTTCGATGACAGTTAATAACTATCATTGTTTATATTTTATGATGGAGGATAACTGTCATAGTTTACATTTTATGACGGAAGATAACTGTCATTGTTAATATTATATGACTGATATTAAATGTCATTATTTATGATTTATGACACTTTTTAACTGTCATTATTTAACTTACCATGACTTTAATTAAATGTCAATAAAACTTTTTCGATGACAGTTTTATTTTTCAATTTAAATGTCATATTTGTGTTTTTAGTCATTGTTTTCAACAGCCCTATTTCTTATTGAATCCTGTATTTCTTGTCACCCTGCTATTACACATATCATTACAGACCAATACATACAATCACATATGAAAAAACGGAAAACGCTTTAATAGAAAGAAACACACTTTGTAATATTGCTTTAATTGTTGATACAAATGTATTTTGGTACGAACAAACTATTTAAATAACTATATTTAAACAAAAAAATTTCATACTAAACCTACAAAAAAGCCTATACATCAATGAATTGGCATAAATATGGCTTCATTGCTCCAATGGATTATGGAAAAACCTAATAAGATAAGAAAAGGAAAAAAATGATTGAACATGACAACACATTCACCCACATAAACACAGCACATTCACATCATGATGAACAACACACTTCAACAACATAGAGCATATACACACTTCAAGAATAATAACTTCTAAGCTTAGCTAAATTCATCCCACAAACTAAGCTAAATTACATACACACTTGAACAACACTTCATGATCAACAAAACACTTTAACAACACTTCATAATCAACAACACACTTGAACAACACTTTTTTATCAACAACACTTTTCAAGAACACTTCATGATCAACAACACACTTGAACAACACTTTTTTTATCAACAACACTTTTCAAGAACACTTCATGATCAACAACACACTTCAACAACACTTTTGTATCAACAACACACTTCAACAACACTTCATGATCAACAACATAGAGCACATACTTAGCTAAATTACATACACAATTCAACAACACTTTTTTTTATCAACAACACACTTCAACAACACTTCAAATTCAATAACATACTTTAACAACACATTTTTTTTTTTTTATCAACAACAAACTTCAACAACACTTCATGATCAACAACACAGATCAACAACATAGAATACATACTTAGCTAAATTACATACACACTTCAACAACACATGAGCGCAAACATCAAATTCAGCCCACAAACTTACCTAAATTAATTTACACTGGCAAATGACTTGACCTATGTTAGAAATATGAATTAATTTACAACCCATAACAACATAGATATTCACATACCTTCACGACCCTCCAATTTGGTTTTTTCTTGTTCATTTTGTTGAACGACCTACAAAGCAATATCAGAGTTTGAACTACTTAAGAAAAAAGGAAGTAAAAGTAAAAGTAAGTATGACATACCTTTCAACTACTACGGTTACATCTGGGTCAATACGGTTTTTCAAAGGGTCTATCCAAAAGGCAGCACCCTTCGTAAGGTTTATTACAACCAATGTCCAATGATTCCTAAATATATGTGTGAAACAATAATACTACATCTTAGACTATTGTAAGCATAATTCGTATCAATAACTTTAGGTTATGGACATACCAGAATTGTAAGGAATCAGTAAGAGTTGATCGTAATCTATTCCAAGTAATCGTGCAGTCAACAATTAGGCTCGTTCTTCTTTAGAACTCCCACAACTAATTGACCCAGCGTCAACGAACTTGTATAGATTCAAAGTTCTTGATGATTCCATACGTGTGTATATACCTACGAGTGCATTATGTTGGATCTCAATCCAACACTAAATTTCTTTGGGCAAAACTAACAATTTAATTGAAATGAAAACGACTATATACAAGGTAAACAAAGAAGCTCAACGATTACAATATGTATTATCCAGAAATGCAAGCGAAGGAGCTCAATGATTACAATATGAAATATCCAAAAAGGTAAACGAAGGAACTCAACAATCGGAAGTGTAAATGAAGGATCTCAACAATCGGAAGTGTAAATGAAGGATCTCAACAATTACAATATGAAATATCCAAAAAGGTAAACAAAGGAACTCAACGATTAACAATGTAAACGAAGGAGCTCAACGATTATAATATGAAATATCCAAAAAGGTAAACGAAGGAGCTCAACGATTACAATATGAAATAACCAAAAAGGTAAACGAAGAAACTCAACGATCAGCAATGTAAACGAAGGAGCTCAACGATTACAATATGAAATGTCCAAAAAGGTAAACGAAGGAACTCAATGATCGGAAGTGTAAACGAAGGAGCTCAACGATTACAATATGAAATAGCCAAAAAGGTAAACGAAGGAACTTAACGATCAACACTGTAAATGAAGAAGCTCAACGATTACAGTATGAAATATCCAAAAAGGTAAACGAAGGAACTCAACGATCGGAAGTGTAAACGAAGGAGCTTAATGATTACAATATGAAATAGGCAAAAAGCTAAACGAAGGAACTCAACGATTAACAATGTAAACGAAAAAGCTCAACGATTACAATATGTAATTCATAAACGAAAAATACTATCATTAAACACTCTCTCTCTAGAGCTACAGTGCCCACTACTTCATGAAAATTTTCCTTCCCTCATCCTTCTCTCCTCTACCTATTTACCTTCAGATGGTCCCCCCTTGTAACAAACAATTCTAACATAAATGTGGTCCCCCTCTATACAACCGACTTCCACCAATTCTTTACTATTTTCTATCCCTCATCTGGTATTGATGAATAATTGGGGGTCTAACACATTACAAAGACATTGAAAGAAGATAAATTTCAAACAAACTTATAAAGAGTAACACTGTAATAACATATTTTATTATTTCAAACAAACTTTCAAATAGACTTCATCATTTCAATGGTTGAAGAACCGAATAAAGACAGATCACTAGAACTAAATACCAGTTTTTTAAGGCAGGCCAGGATTTATCAGATCATATTCTATTGAGTATACTATCTATGAGCTCTCCATTATATTATCAGTACAAAGCACAAAAATGCCAACAATGATCGGCTTAAAATCCATTTGAAGCCAACCCTTTGATGTAAAACAACAGAAAATCAGCACTGCAGTAAAGCACTATAGTAAATCAGCACAACAATTAGACATTTTTAACCATTAGTCACATCGATAAAATATTTTACTTGTGTAAATGAAATATTTTATAGCTCAAATATTTCCAGATCTAGAAGGAGTGAAACTAACCTTACCATAGCCAGTAGGTCCTTTCGAAACAACTCCATGAGGAGGCTTTATTCTTACTTTGTCAAGCACTTCAGGATTTTTCAAGTATCTTGAACCAACTAAACAGGAAAATAATAAAAGGGTAAATCCACAACTTGATTAAAACTTATAGCTTTCAATCAACAATAAATATATCAATATACATCGTTGAAATAGTAAATTGAGATGAGAAGTCTATTAACCAGTTATAAAATTCCAACCCATGAAAAGATAAATGCTATAAAAGTGAACTTTTATTATTAAAACTAATTTAAAACTAATTTAGAATAATTTACATATCACCAACACAATTTAGAACTAATTCTCCTTGATCAACTTTATAGTCCAATACATAAGTTGAATAACATCTCTTAAAGTACACTTATGTAACGACCCAACTTTTCGGACTAAGTTGAGGTCACTACTCAGTACTAAGACTCGACCATAAAACACACAAGCTCATAAAGGACCAGTTACGATTCATTAAAAACGTTTAAAAATATCACAAAAGCAGTTTTGGGCCCTATTTTAAATCACATTCACAAGAGTTCCAAAATACAGTACTCAAATCATCAAACACCCACAAACCAAATATTCTAACCATGACTCGATCTGACAATGAAAATAACGAGTAACAAAATACATCAGCGGAAGCATAAAGAAAATCAGACGCGTCCATATGGCCTTCACGCATCCTTCTTGTCCCTCGTCGGTCTGCCCCTCGCTGTACCCTTACCTGAAAAGTTAAAGAGGAAAAATGGTGAGTATAAGATATACCCAGTAAGGGACCCACTACTAGGCCCGTTAGGGAATAACAGTTAACTTCCTATTCAGGGGTACCCTACTTAAACAGTCTAGTGGTTCTGTAGAACGCACACATCAATCTCGTGATCCCGAAGGATGCACGTATCAGTCTAGTGATCCCGAAAGATACACATATCGGTCTAGTGATCCCGAAGGACACACTTATCAGTCTAGTGATCCCGAAGGGTACACATATCAGTAAGGTACACTACCCCATAGATGAAGCTAACCATTACCCCACAGCCTATACAAAACCATGTACAACAGTCACATCTCGATAATGTTCAAACTAATAGTTCAGTCATAGGCTTAGCCAGTCAGACAATATAGTTTTAAACAACTATCTCCTCAGTTGCTATATGCATATCCAATTCACACATCATTGTGACATTTATTTAAATCCAGTCCATCAGTCAAATCTTCACTTTTTAAAGTTATTTGACGATATTTCGATTCAGTTCAAACTCTAGTGTATCCCCAGGTAATCTACGCTATGCATAATGCCCACATTATATCTGACAATCATAATCAGTTCATAGCACGGTTCAACGGCGTATACTCAATATACACGAGTGGTTCTCAGACTCTTAGTTCTTCCACGACATAACTTCATAACCAATATCCGGACAACATACTTCCACATACCTAACATTAAGACTTTATAGTCCATCGACATACAATTCCAGTTCACAACGTAGCCTACCAACATAACTACAATACACAGAACATCCGGGCATTGGTGTCTATCCGTAAGTAACTCATTACATATGATAGCACATAAGCTACAACCAACGGTCATACTACCTTTAATCAGTCAAGAGCATATAAGTAATATGTATTAGTCAAACAGCGTCAATTCATTCAATACAGTGACTAACGTATAATCCCCTGTGGGTTACTACATTTCCAGCCTCGATCCGAGGTCCAGTAGTAAGAAATCCCTTACCTGAAACTTGGCTATGCCCTTTGATCGACTCCACGCCCAACGAATCCACCTAAACGAAATCATAAGGGTTTAAACGATGACACTAGTAAAAGTCACTTTTTAAATTGTTCAAACAACATTCGTCGGCTTACTCGAGTAAAGAGAGCTATCTCCAAATAAGCCTGCCGCGGAACCCAAGAACTTGAGCGTCAACTCCCTAATACCTTTAAGGAACGAAAGGTAGGACCAGGTCTTACTCCAATATCTAAACTCGAATCGATTATAGCAACATTAGGAAACTCACCAAAATAATCCTTACTAAAGACTCACCGTGACCCAAAGTGGAGGGAAGAAGGCTCAGGTGGTTCGGTGAACAGGGAGCTCGGCTTGGCTTGGAGGTGACCGGCTCGGCTCGGCTCGTGGTTTAGGTTGGTCAGTTCGTGGCTCGGCTCGGCTTAGATCAGCTTGCGGCTCGGCTTGGAATGCAGCTTAGCTCGGCTTGTGGCTTGCAGCTCGGCTCGGCTCGACTCGGTTTAGCTCGCGGCTTGGCTTAGTTTTCGGCTTGACTCGGCTTAGTTCGCGGCTCATTCGAAGTAGCAGGCGTACACGCGAACGACTGGCCTTCTCTGCTTCGCTCGACGATGGCTGAATAAGGAATGTACGGCGGTGGAAGTGAGCTGGGCTCGTCGGGTACACGGGATGAGGAGAAGGAAATTGGCGAAGGCAGCGATTGGAGTTAGAGGTGGTCGGCAGTCCACCGGTTACGTGAGACAGAGAGGTGGATCGAAAATGGGGCGACCGTAATGGTTGTACGCTGGCGTTGTGAAGTCGACGACGACGGAGACGGAGACGGAAGACGGACGAGTGCGCGAGCGGAAGAGAAATGGATGAAGAGGGGGAGGCGGCGTCGTTGGCTGCGGGAGAAGGAACCGGAGAAGAAGAAGAGGAAGATTGGAGGAGAAGAAAAATCGGGGGGGGGCGGCGCCGCGAGGCTTAGGGTTTTTTTTTTAAAAAAATTATATATATATATATTTAAATTAAATAATAATAATAATAATAATAATATTAATAATAATAATAATATAATTTATATTATATTATTATTATATTAATTTATACCATATTATATTATTAAAAAAAAATTCATACCATTCATTTTCTTTTTCTTCCCTCTTCAAAAGCAACCAAGAAAAATTAACACCAAAATTTTAAATTCCAAAAAATTTACATAAAATGATAGAATTTACCTCAAAAATTTTGAGGCGTTACAACTTACCTGAAGAAGATTAACATAAGATTTTCCTTCATGCCCAGCAGACAAGCTTTTCGACCAGAATTCAACAATTTTATGGACTAGCTAGTGCATTGAAAACAAAAGAATCTCACTATTGAAATGGGTAGTAAATCTCAGGGTTGCAGCCACTCACCTTTAAATTGCTCCATTTGTAGACATTGTACGTCAGACTGAGCATTCACCTTTAAACAAATATTTGAAACTAACTTCAACCTTCTAAATCAACATGATCCTAAGACAGATCAAAATTTTAACAATTTGAACCTAAAACTTTCAGTACGACTAATAATTTTTATCGATTTAGAACTCAAATAAACAAAATCAAGAGGGCAGTTGCAATAGAAAGGGGGTGAGTTCTGTAAACTGAATCCCACCATATCTTTGCATTTTCTTTCTCCGACTTCAATTCCAATTCAATATTTAGCAAGAGAAGTTTTGGATTTGAAAACTTCTTAGGCTGCTGGTTGAAACCTGCATAAGAAAATGTCTTCTTGAAGGCAACACCATTTACCAAGAAGGAGTCATGCATGGTCCTCCAAGAACCTGACAAGGCACATCAAAGTTCCAACAACCCTTAATATTTACTAACATACCAGCCTTTCATCAAAATCATGTCAAAGTGAAACTGAACAAAAGAATCAATATCAAACACCAAAATTTGTGTACGTAACTAAAAAATACTTTGGAAAAGAAATTGATTAGGAAGGATCATCAACACACTTTTTAATCTTGTCTGTGAAGGATTTAGATAGAATCTTCTTTGCTATCTAAATTCTAATATACCCATTTAAACAAGATATTACCCTAACAAACGGATGCAATTATTCTTAATTTTGTTCCCAATTTCGTTTAGGATATTATATTCACATCAATTAAATTTCATTTTTTTTCTTTAAAAATATTAAGCAGATTAATGGGTAATCAAGAATCAAGAAATAATTAAAATCTATTTACAGAAGGATATGTGTGTTATCGTCAATTTAACTAAAACCTAGATTTTAATGATCTTTCGAAAGTTACTATATTCGGTATGCATATATTTAAGTTATGTTCAAATTGATGATTATGTATTAATTATATTTTTAAGGCTGACTCGAATGGTAAAATTAGAGGTTTACTTTCGATAAATAGCAAATTTATTTTTAAATTAACAAAATAGCAAAACAGAAAATTTTTAAATAAAAAATGGAAAAATAATGCCTTAAATGCCCCTATCTAAGTGACAAATGTGATTTCTAAATACACTTGTAACGAAATTCACAAATACCCTATAATTAATACAAACTATACACCCACACTTGAATATTCTAATTTCCTCCCAAAAAAGAAAATAAACCATCAAATCATCAGTAAGATATCACATCCCATTCAATTTGTGCATGCCACCATTTCACATCCCATTCATTATTTGGAGTTTGGAAGCAATTGAAATCCCTAGCATCTCCTTCTTCACTTTTGAAAACCCTAGCAGTTCTTTGTCCCATCTCCTTTCCTTTGATTAGCATCTCCTTTCCTTCACATCTTTTTCGTTCGCGCCACCATATCTTTGTTTGTCGTTCCTGACTTTTTGGTTCGAATTGTTGCAACCATTCCTGTAAACAGTCAACTGAGAGAGTTCTTAAGTTGGAAAAAGTCTACCTTGGATGCAGTTTACAAATCCTTGAAACGACGATGAAACTGGAACATATACATCAAGAACGCGATAATCAATATATCGGGATGATTCAATCCATCTACCATCCAATACAGTCTTCACTCGTTGTAAAGCCATTGAAAAAAAATTCAAAGGGAACACGTTTAAAATGTGTAGATATAGTTAAGTGAAAAGATATATGCTAAAATATTATTAAATTGCATATATTTGATTTCCAACTTTATCATAGCATATGATGAATGCATCTTAAATTATTGTACAATATATTTTTAAATTGACAACATTATTTAAAATGTGTGGGAATGATTAACTGAAGAGATATGATATGCTAAAATATTATAAATTGCAAAGATTTGATTTTCAGCTCTATCATAGCATATGAGGGATGTATATAAAATTATTGTTTCATAAATTATACAAACTAAATATACGGATTCAAACATTATATTTGACATAGTATTAGAGATTCAAACTAAGTTAAAACCAAATTGTAATTCTAGGGTATGATATATAACAAACACTATTGTTGGCATAATTTTAGGAATTCAAAACAGTCTTAATTAAATTAAGGTGTACAATTTGGATTTTAAAAAAAAATTAAAAATTTTGAATTAAAACTGTGACCTATGGAGTAAAATTAGGGTGACATACATATCAAACATTATATGTGGCATAATTGTAGGCATTCAAACTAAGAATTTAAAATTAATGTGTATAATTTGTATTTTAAAATATTGTTAAAAATTTGAATTTAAACTAATTTTAAAATAAATAAAAAGGATTTTAAAATACATTTTAAATTATTGTACAATATAAGATCATTTAGTTTGGAGTAGTCAAATGTAAACGATCGTGTAAATAAAAGGTAAACGATTATGTAAAAAAATAGAAGATCGTGTATAAAGAATCTTGAAAAAAATCATTTAGATTGGAGTAGCCAAATGTAAACGATCGTGTAAAAAAAAGTAAATGATCGTGTAAAAAAAAATAAAAGATCGTGTATAAAGAATCTTGAAAAAAATCATTTAGATTGGAATAGCCAAATGTAAACGATCGTGTATAAAATTAAAAGATCAGGTATAAAGAATCTTGAAAAAAGAATCATTTAGATTGGAGTAGCCAAATGTAAACGATCATGTAAAAAAATAAATTATTGTTTAGAGAAATCTAAACGATCGATCGTGTACTAAAAAAAATTTAAAAAATCGTGTACCAAATTTTAAAAAAAAATCGTTTAGATTTGGGCGTGTAACCAAATTAAACGATCGTTTAACAAAATTAAACGATAGAATTTAAAAAGATAAATTGTAGCCATATCTAAACGATCACGTACTAAACAATAACCAAATCTAAACAATTGCATATATTACGAGCGCGTTGTTGACAGCGTGGTTGATGGGACAATTTTGGTATTTTACATGGTGGACCTCTGAGCTTTTTCCGTTTCCAGAATTGTTTTATACAGTGTACATACTTTGCCGCTTTGTTATATTTTTTAAAAGACCCCATATATAATGCATACAATTATTATGGAAAAGGAAAAGGATAATTATATTTGTTAAAATATAATTAATTAAGGAAAAGATATGACATTTTGGAGAGAAGAAGATTAAGATAAATTATTGGTTGAAAATTTTTGGAGGAAGATTATTTGTTGAGAAGGAAAGGGAAAAGGAAAACAATTATATTTTGGAAATTATAATATTGATATTAAGAAGAAGAAAATAATTATATCTTAGAAAAATATAATTATTTGTAAAAGTATAATTATTTTATGGGAAATAGATAAATATTGATTTGATGAGAAATTAAATTCAGAGAAAATGGAAAAATAATTATATTATGAAGAAAAGTAATTATTATAAAGTAAAAAATATTATTGTCGGGGAGGTAAGATTGGATTTGATGGAATTTAACGAGGAAAGAGAAAGATTGTTTTTAAAGAAAAAGAAAAAGAAAAAGAAAAGAAAGATAGTATTAGTAATAATAATATTATTTAAACCCTCGTTCTGCGTGCGACTTCTCATGTTCTTTCCTTCCTTGAAACCCTAGCTCAACCACCATACTCCATTTTTTCCTGTCGTTTCAGTCCAGCTGCCGCTCACCCCTCCACCACCGTCGCCAAGCGAAAGCCTCCTTACGTCGTTGCAAGCCAAGTCGACGTCTCTATCTTTGTGCACCCGTCGTTCATTCCATCGTCAACAGCGAGCCGTCGATCGTCGTCTAAGCTTTCTTCGTCCAGTCGAGCCATCCATTCTTTTACACCTTAGCCGTTTTCCAGTTAAGTCGAGCCGAACGCACAATGCCGAGCCATCCTGTTAGCCGAGTCGAATCCCTCTTTCCTTTATCAAGTTGAAAATAGCCCGAGCTGATATCCTTGAAGCGAGTCGAGCCGCGTGCCTCATCTTTTAGCCGTCCGAGCCTTATCTCGTTTCTCTCACATGCCAAACTTCATTTTTTGTATTATTTGAGTCATTTGGGATAAGTTGTTAGTGAGTTTTTTTTATTGGATCTTTTGGTATGCCAAATATTTAATTTTGGCTTAAGTAAATTTAATTTTGAATTTAAGATTAATAATTTTGGAATTTAAGATTAGTTTTGTGCCTCTTTGAAGGTGTATTTTGGTAAATTATGAATCGATTAATTTGTGGGATTTTTCCAAGGTCGAATTGGTTTCAATTGTTGGTAAGTCAACTTGGGAAATATTAGCGATTGACCATTATATTATTAATTAAGATTACTGAAATATCCTTTATTGTTTAGGATCGAGTTAATTGGGAGACTCTCAATTGTCAATGACAAAATAATTGTTTTAGCTAACCTCGAGGTAAGAGATTCTATTACTGGACCTCCGAACTGAATTTAAGAGATTGCATGTCTTTACAATTATGCATTGATAGTATTTAAGATGCATAATGAGATGTTATAGATGATGATTGATATTATGTTGATGATGATGATTGATATGTTTATAATGTTTATGATGTTTATGATACATGATATATTAATCACATGCTTAAGGACGTTATGATTGATATTCATGTCATGTTTATGATGATATTACATGCTTTTAGATTATGGTGTGTCTGTTAACTTTGTCTATTAAGATTTTATTCTATCTATGGGATCACTCGCACGACTAAGGGTGTCCCTATGGGACACTTGCACACTTTAAGAGTGTATCTACGGGTCACATGCACGGTTAGATGATAGTTATATTGTGTATACGGGGTCACTCGCACGACTAAGGGTGTTCCGACGGGATCACTCGCACCATTAGAGGTGTACCTACGTATCACAGATATGTTTATGGAGTATGTACCTGCGATCGCTCGCATGACTAAGGGTGTTTCCACGGAATCACTCACTCAGGTGTGCTCCATTGGACACATGACGTTATGATTATGTTTTTAATGAAAAGTTAACCGATCACCTAGCAGGACCAGTAGTGGGTCTTTTACTAGGTATATTTATATACTTACTCTTTTTTATGTTTAATATTTCAGGCTAAGGTAGAGAACTTGAGAAGCTGGCGAGCGACAGAAAGGGATCCATGACATGCCATATGGGGACACAGTTAGCTTCCGCGTCTATTTATATGTTTTTTTTTTATTTTAAATTTTAGACATTTTACTTAAGATTTTGTCATATTTATTTGTTTTTATTTTTTAAAAAATTGTTAGAACCCGCGGGTCATGTTTTTAAATTATTTTGTTGTTTTTGATAAATCTTATATTTTGTGAAGATCTTTATTTTATAAGAATTTTAGTCGTTTGTCTCTTCAAGAAAGTGTAAATTGTTATTCATTTTATGTAGTAATGACCTTAACTTAATTTAAAAGTTTGGGTCGTCACACTAAATCACGCTGTTTAAATTGAATGAGAGTTTTGATAAAATTATTTTGCAAATTTTGCGATTAAAATCAGTTGAGAATTATGTCATTTGATATCTATATGTTAGGAATAATTTGTTAGTCATCAAAGTGATCAAATTAGTAAGTTATCAAATTAAACTTAAATGGGGAAAACAAATAAGTTTTAGAAATCGAAGAAAAATCTTTTATTTTCTTTTATGAAAAAGAAATTTTTTTTATCTTCTTATCATAGAAAATCTTTTATCTTCTTATTATGAAAAAGAAAAATAAAGAAGAAGATAAAGATCATGAAGATAGAATCACGAGATAATCACACTATCAAAATTAGAGTTTTCCAAAATTCATATATTTTTCTTCTCGGATTAAAGTTATTGGAGATTAATTAGAATCTTAATTACTCCATTAATGTTACTATTTTTCTCATGATTGAGTTGCTTAAATTTAAAATATAATAAATTATGCATGTTTAAATTCTATAAAGTTTGGTAAAATAAATTATGTTTTACTGTTGATCTTTTGTATTATGTTTAAATCACAAATAAGTTAAAGTATGTATTTGTTTGTGACTATTTGATATCTATGGGATAAATAATTTATTAGTCACCAAAGTGGCCAAATTACTAAGTATTCTATTGGTAGCAAATTAAAGTTACGTTAATTTAATTATCAACGTTTGCTATTATTTTATTGCAATATATATGTTATGAATAATTTGTGAGTCACCAAAGTGACTAAATTAGTAAGTCTTATAGATATTTCATTGATAATGTTTTGCAAATTAAGCAAATAATTATTTTTGATTATTATAACATGATATCTATTTTATGAATAATTTCTTAGTCACCAAAGTGGCCAAATAATTCAATAGATATCAAATTAAAGTTAAACTCAATTCCTCATATTTATGTGATGCTGATGAATCATATTATCACTACAAGAAGTCTGACCTTTAATGTCGGTTGGGTTTTAATGTCGGTTTAAAACCGACATTAAAGCCTTCTTTAATGTCGGTTTTAAACTAATATCTTTGATAGCGTTCTTAAAGATCTTTAATGTTGGTTGGTATTTGATGTCGGTTTAAAACCGACATTAAAGAGGCCTTTAATGTTAGTTTAAAATCGACATTAAAGTCTTGTTTTCTAGGCCATTTTTTATGTTGCCAAATAGTTATAAATCGATATTATTTGTGTCGGGTTATGTCTAACAATGTTTTTTTAGAAACTATAATATT
Source organism: Cucumis melo (assembly GCF_025177605.1). NCBI lineage: Eukaryota > Viridiplantae > Streptophyta > Magnoliopsida > Cucurbitales > Cucurbitaceae > Cucumis > Cucumis melo. Next base: position 12,771,895 of record NC_066868.1, read on the forward strand.
TCTTTTTTACTTGTATATAAACCATGAAATCAAATCTTAATATTGTATATGTTTATATATACAACTTGACTTCAAACACAAAGAAAGTGAAAAATTTAACTATTACATTGATCATCCTTTGCAAAAAAAAAAAAAAAAAAAAAAAAAAAAAAAAAAACAAATAAAAATACATTGAGAGAGCAATAACAAAAGTTACAACCAATAACAGGCCTGAATGATCCACAAATGACCTAACTTCAAAATCTTGTGTCACAAAGATAAGAGCCTAACTATTTGTACTCACTTGTAGCCATTTCTTCTATTGTAGTCATTCGTTTAGTGATAGCTTCCTGTGAAAGACATCACGATAATTTTAGGTCTTAGTTGATAAACATATTTCATGACAAACTTCTCATTTCAAATTAAGGAAGAAATATAACATTAGAAGATTGTCATTATAGTGCTTGTAGCAATTTGATTGTTCTCCCAATCATTGATCTGCATTATAGTGAAAACACTATTTTAAACATTAGTATGATCCAAAAAGACTATTTTTAATAATCAAATAACAAATGGGGTGTATTGATTAAATTTTTAAATAATACAAACCTTTAAGGAAAAGATGATCCAATACCAATTGCAACAAGTTGCTACATCATTCTGCATAATTGTTCATCAACCATATACATTAAAAAGATTAATTTTGAGAGAGAAGAAAATAACATAGGGAAATATTGGAAAGAAAGATGCAAATTAAAATAAGAAATAGAGACCTTAGTTTTTCAATTATTATGCTTAAGAAAGATGCAAATTAAAATAAGAAATAGAGAGAAAATATATCAAATTTTCAAAAACATAAAACAAAAACTAAAATGAATTAACAAACGAGACCTTAGTTTTTCATACACAATCCATGAGTGTTTATATACATTATTTGAACAAGAAAAACATATGAGAATATATAACTTTTTCTTCCATTAAGGCAGTGTCTAACCCACCAACCACCTCACAGTAAAAAAAAAAAAAAAACCTTACTATTTTGTCCTAATTCAAGATGAATATATAAGTTCTATAATTTTTTCTTAAACTAAAACAAAATTTCTAGCTTATAAATAACTTAGAGGACCACCCACCACAAGAAAGAATAATGAAAAGACTATTTATGTAGCCTTCATTCATATCTTCAAAACATAATAAATGAAAAAGAAAGCTTACTAGTACTCCATTGCTTGTAACAATTTGTACTCGTCCGTAATAAAAAAAAATCTCAGCTACTATTGTTCAGAATGCTATTACAGCAAATATCACATGCATACAGCGGAGTCCCCAATTTTCTTGAATACCAAACATTGGTGAATATATGCTTTTGAATCCAATGAACTTGTTTACATTATTAATCATCCATCATTTCTCAACACAATCTAAATCATTTAAAGAATGCATACAACGATTTTACAAGAAGTGTCGAGAGATGATGTTACTTACTAGGGAGTTTTCAGGATCTTTATAGTACCATCCATTGATAAATGCTGCAAAATTCCCTGAGATGCCATTACAAACACCAACATTGCATTCATTCCAATCCATTCTAGAAATAAGAATGGCTTTGGAAAACCCCAAACGTCGATTTGTGTAGATGAAGGAAGAGACAACAATGAAATAAACAAAGGATTGAACTAAAATGCTAGAGATTCAAAGATGAAAAATTGGCTTTGATAGAGATTTGGATTCCATTTTTACCGGAATGTAGAAACCTGAGAAAACTATTCCAGCTGCTTCTACTGTGAAGTAGAAGTAGCTAAGACGGTAAAGTTGTTTGTTTATAGGAATGGCTGTAAATTCAGACTTAAAATCAGTGAGGTTTTGAGATTGTTTGTTATAAAGTATTGAACTTCGTAAGAAAATCATGGGATAAACCATTTGTGAAATAAAGGATAATGCCAATAATAAAGAAGCCGAAACCCATTGCTACCTATTGCTTCAGCCTTTGAAAATGAGTCTACAAAAAACTTCGACAACGATCAATTTCATCTCTACTTTTCAATCTCTAAATGCAAATCCATACATTCAACTGAACTAGAGCTTTGTTCTATACCTTGGAATGAAGCAGAACATGGCCATAATGGATGCCAATGGTATCAGAAAGAATGGCTGAAATGGAACTAAAATCAACGAAGCCAAACAAAATTAATCCAACTTCGCAGAACTTCAATATAATTCAATTAGTTTAGACATAGACACTAAATTAAATTATTTAAAGTGTCAAACCTCAACAAGCCCTCAAGCTCGAACAGAGCTAGACACCAACTAGGAGTACCATCTCGAATAGAGCCTTTGTCCCGTGTACTAAACGACAGTCCTGAATTATTAATTATAAATACAACCCTTATTTTGTTAATCATTAGTCACATTGTTCCAATCTCGTAGACTAAATTTCTCAGCAGATCTCAAGAGTGATTTTTTTTTATACATAACAAAAACAACCCTTTTCTTTTTTATTCATCAACATTCTAAGCAGGTTTCACCTTCCATTCCTTGAATATTGTCCAAAAATAATTTGCTAGACTCAGCCGTATCAACTAGAATGCTAATCAAAAGGGAAAATCAGTACCACTTCAACACCATACGAAAGAATCCACATACACAATGTAAACTAAAAAAAAATTAAAAGATTTCTTCAAACTTGTGCAACCAAAAAGTAAAAAATTTATTGAAATGGCTAGCTTACTTAGCTTGGTGCAAAATGGCTAGATTTGATAAGATCTATGAATAACCATCTCCATTAGCAGAAGCTTAAAGTCTAAAACTTAAAGTGAAGAGCAAAACTATACATAAAAGAAAACTTATGAAGATATGGGAAAATGTAAATAAATGGAAGTTTTCCAGTAGTTACTCAGTATATAGCTTTAGTTATAAAGGATTACATAACCGACATACACAAACTTCTTTTTTATTGTAAACCAACAAGTTCATATTACATAGAGATGCAAGAACACAAGGACAATGCTACGAGGAAACAAATAGTTATCTGAAAGGAAAGCACATTTTATGAAGGATGAGCATTGATAAGATAGTTGGTAATCCACTTCATTGGGCGACTTCGGAATCGTTCAAGGCGTTCAATGGCTGGCCCTTCGAATGCAGATTTGACAACGAGTAGATCAAATTCAAGATTACGTAATAGACACGGCTGAGCATGGTGGTGGCGACGGTTGGGATAGACCTTCTAGTGGCGAGCACAACGGCGGTGGTGGGTTCGATGACGACTGAGCACGGGTGGGCTTACGGTGGTGGTGAGCACAACGGTGGTGGATTTCTTCTAGTGGTGGTTTGACGACGACAAGGTTGGGCATGTGGTGGTTTGATGACGACAAGGTTGGGCACGTGGTGGTTTGACGACAATAAGGTTGGGCACGAGGGATGACGGTATTGGATTCAACAACGACTGAGCACGAGTTGGCTTGACGGATTTCTTGCAGCAGTTGTTCGGAGTAGAGTTAGGGATCGAAGGTGTGAGATAAAGATTGAGAGGAGTAGGAAAGAAATTGAAAAAGTGAGATGGATTGTAAAATATTATGACTTCGAGAGAAAAGAGTAAAGTAAGAGAGAGAAACCATTAACTTCTTACAAAATTAAAAAGATTTTGAAAAAATAAAAAATAAAAAATGAGCTTTAATGTCGCTTTTAAAAATGGAGGATGTTTAATGTCAGTTTTAAACCGACATTAAAGCTACCTCTTTAATGTCGATTTAAAACCGACATTAAACATTCGCCTTTTGAAAAGCAACATTAAAGCTCATTTTTCATTTTTTCCACCTGACATTAAAGCCCAAATTTCTTCTAATGTATATTATGAAACATAAAGATATTATCATGAGTATATCGATTTTCATTATTATAAAACATTTAAATTGCTTGAAGGTAATTAGTAGTTTTCTAATTTTGAATCTTATTGTGGTTAATTGGAATTGTTTTATCATGATGCCTATGTTATGAATAGTTTATTAGCCATCAAAGTGGCCAAATTGGTATATCTTTAGACATTAAATTAAAGTTGATTCAATTACTTATGTTCATTTGAAGCTAATGAAAGAGATGATATTATGAAACATTAATGATTTGTCATGAATGTATTGTTTTTCGTTATTATAAAACATTTAATTTGCCCAAAGGTAATTAGTAGTCTTATAATTTTGAATTCCGTTGTGGTTAATTGAGGTGTTTGGTTTGATAATATTAGTATATCCAAAGATAACTAATTTGAGCATTTAAGTTACCAATTATATGAAACTAAATCTAGCATTAGTTAAGTATAAATATTGTACGTTTAACATTTTTTTTTAAAAAAAGTAGTTAATCACAAAATTAAAAATAAGCCAAATTAAGGCAAAAATTAATCTAACAATTAAATTAATTAAATTAACCATAAAATGGAATTTTAAATTAATTTTAAATTAATTTAGATGAGAGTTCAAATAACGCTAGGAATAATGTTGATTTGAACTCCTGAAAGATGATGTATTTATTGCACGATTTACTAATTATCATGTTAAGAGACAAATTTTCTAACATTAAGGGGAGGAATTCAAAAGTTGGAAAAAGAAATTACATAGAATGTATCATTATTGTCTTATTTAAATCCTGATATAGATCAATGCGAGTTTGAAGTCCAGAAAATAATTCATTCAAAATATAGAAAACGAGTTACCATATGCATTTGTAAATGCAAGGAAAAAAACTATGTCACATATGTCACCTGTAGATTTCTCATAAAAATTGATATCTTCCGCCTAGACATTCTACGCAACACTCTTTGTACTCTCACATGACTCCTTATGCATAACCCTACTTGAGACTGTTCCCAAGAACTTATGTTCTGATACCAACTTAGTATATCATCTTTTATATTCTGTGACAGTCATGTCGCCTTGAACCAAATTCATAAACTCGTTTCTCTTCGCGTCATAAAAGTAATGAAGGTAGTGATGGAAAAACAACAAGAGACATGCTGCAACAGAAGAAAAAAGATCATGCTTTACTCTATATGCATCTAAACAATTTAGAAATCAACATGCACATGCTATGCGATGGACCTAAACGAAGAGCCTAAAAGGTAAACGATGAACTTACCATTAATTGTTCTGAACTTCTTTTATCCTTTCTTTTTTCTTCTCAACCTGAAAATCACGAACAAGGACAACCACCAAGTTGACCTACTATGCTCAGAACCAAAAACAGAGTTGTGGGACTCGGTTTGTGAAGTAAAACTTTAAGAGAAGGGAGGTAGTGTATTGTTTAGGTGGTTTTTCAGAAGAACATCATCCTCTCTCATTTTGTAGTGAGAAATGTTTTATATGAAACTTACATGCAAATTATTTCATATATGTTCAACACCTAATTAATCCATTCATTCTTAATGGAATTAGTGACTTCAAATTCACAATAATCTACCACATTTCCCATTAACTAATAGTTAATAAAATAATTAGTCAAAGGGGCATTTTGGTCACTTGACCAATTAAGTCAAAGTCAAACTTTGACTTTTCATAGTTAAAAGTCAACTTTTTTGACTTTTTACTATTTTTCCTGTCTTGACTAATTCTAACCTCCCGAGTATGAATCCGCATTCAATTTTCAATCATATTTGAATATAAACCCGGTCAAAGTTTTGTTTCTCAAAGTTAAAAGTCAACAAGTTAACTTTTACAACTTTGACCGTTTCAAACTTTTCAAGCTTTTAAATATGAATCTATATTTATATTTATTTAAATCATATTTAAACACAAAGTTTAAAGTTTATTTCTACCGACTTATATCTTATGTATTTATCGGTTTCTCTCTCTTTTCTTAATTCGAACAATTCGAGTTACTTCAACATTTTGTTCTTAGTTGAATACATAAGAGCTAGTAGAAGAACCTAATGGACCTATAGATCATGGGCTCCAACGATTCAAGATTAACTGGCTAAACTCTTTTAGACCAAGCTTAATCAACATTCGTTAACTAAAGAGTCATTTCATTAAAGACTCTTCGTTGCACTCCCCTCACTATAAATATATTTCTATCCACCTGATATAACCATGATGAGTAAGTTAATCCTTTACAAGTTGCTCGTAATCTTGGTTTGGGTCAAAACACCGTTTTACCCCTGAGATTACATCTTGTTCATTAAGACCCACTAATCTACTATTGAACAATTGGTTTAAGGTTCAACCTATAAACCTGAATTCTTCTTGAACCAATGAGAAGGTGGGGCCCCTTGTTCGAGACTTGGATTCAGTCCTTAAGGGAACAACCTATCTACTATCCCAGAAATGGGCAGGAGTGAATTCCGTCTTGCACCCTTTGTCTCTAGCTATCCACTTGGTCTTATCCCTGAAATGGGAGGTTTATTGGGCCAGCGATGATGAGTTGCCCTCACCTATGCAGATCTAAGAATACTACCGAATGAAGAGAAGTTCATAGTTAGCTCAGGGTTAGATCAAGTTACCTAGGTCATCATAAATGAAATAGTCAGTTTATAGTTTACGGTGTTATAACAAAAAGTGACTATTTCGTGGTTCCAGTCTTATGCAAACCATTTACATAGGATGCCCTCACTCCCATGTCTCTACATGAACGATTCAGGATTACATCGTTTGTACTAACTACGGAGCAGGCCGCATCCATAGTGTTTATCCAGAATAAGGCGCCCAACCTTATTCATACACTATATACTATTTAGGCTATTAACTTGAACTTAATCCATGTTTATGTCCCAACATAAAGTTCAAGTGTATTTGACAAACTCAATAAAATAGCCTCGGGACCTAAATTTATTGGTTTTAAGATTATAACGTTCAATAATAAAATTTATTGAATCAAATAACAAAGTACGAGTTTTAAGACACAAATTCCGACAGGTAGAACTTATTCTTGAAAGCCTTCTTGAATTCTTCCCATGTAATGAGGCCTTCTTTGCCTGCCCTTGTCGTGTGGAGAACCCACCAGTCTTCGGTGCTATCTTGTAACAAGAACGTTGCCAGTTTCACTTTTCTCTCTTCGTGACAGTCCATCACCCTAAACATTTCTCAATCAAACTTAACCACTTCTCCACATCAATCGAATTAGTGGTTCCTGCAAAGGTCGTTGCCCTAATGCCTCTAGCCTCTTGATGTTAAATCTCTTATCTAACATATTGATGCTATATAAGAACTATGGCTCCACGAGTTACCACTAATGAATCTGGAACACGCTAGAAGTGTGGTAGACCAGTGGATTCCAAAGATGAAAATCCTCGAAAAAGAAAAGGAGTCAATAACATAATTAAGGATATGAATGTTCCAGAAAAATCCAAAATTTGACTCATCACATGAATATCGAAGAAGATAAAAACAAATAAGGATAATAATAAAATTTCAATAAACTATGCCATGATAGGAAAAATATGGAACCAAACTAATGTAGTTGTTGACAACATTTTTGCATATAATGTTGCTCTTGATACTATATCTAAAAAGGAGGATCCTGAACAAAAATTTGTTAAAGAATTTCAACTAAGAAAAGATTGATCTTTATGGAAAGAAGCAATTAAGGCATAATTAAATTCACTTTCAAAACATCAAGTTTTTGGATTAGTAGTCCAAACATAAGAAGATGTTAAGTCAATGGGATAAAAAATGGTTATTTGTGAAGAAAGAAATGAAAAGAATGAAGTCACAAGATATAAACCAAGATTAGTTGCACATGGTTTTTCACAAAAACTTGGTATTGATTATGAGAAGACATATTCTCTGGTGGTGGATGCAATCTCATTAAGATTTTTAATTGGCCTGACAGTGTATAAAAATCTAGACATTTATCTTATAGATGTACTCGCAGCTTATTTATATGGATCTCTTGATAATAATCTTTATATGAAAATCTCATAAGGATTTAAGATACCTAAAACATATAAATTAAATTCTAGAGAACTATACTCATTAAAGTTACAAAGATAATTATATTGTAAGACCCGTAGTTAAGATAAGAAGTAAAAATTTGACTAAGTGTCTTGAAATAGGCATTTTGGGTGGTCTACGCGAGAAGAGGTTGGTTAGTTCGTGAGAAAGGTTATGCGACAAGATTTTTTCTAAAGTTGTGTTTTTATGCGATTAAGGTGTTTTGCGGGATGAGATTAAGTTAAGCATTATTAAGTTATACCTTAAGCTTACACGTGCACCACTAAGAGTAGGAGTTTACAGGCTGATAAGAGATTAAAGGTGACTAAGCTTGTTTATGGAATATAAATAGAAGTCTTCAGCCACATTATTAAGGATTGTTATTCAAAAATTTTGTAAAGAAAAAGGCTAAGTGTTGAAGTGCTGCCAAAATGCCTATGCGAGAAGAAGAAGAAGAAGAAGAGAAGTACTTTGGGTTTGAGTAATCAAGTAGTGTGAGTGTTTCTTTAAAATGATTTACATGATTTCAAGCTTCCTTTATTAAGTGTTTACTGATTTGAAATAATGATTTCAATATGCATGTTTTTAAAGAGATTTCCTTGAAAAGTTTATGTTATGTAGAAAGTATGTTTTATATGATTATAATGATTGAGGAAATAATGTTCAAACCATTAGTCTATTTTCTATCAATGAGCTAACTGTTATGTGCACATAAGGAGTAAAGGTAGCCATGTAGAAAAAGGACTACATGGTAGAGTGAAACTAGCCAAGATGGAAAAATGCAACATTGTGTTTAGCAGCTTGAACAACAAGATCGAATCAGAATATTCTCGGATATTGTTGTTACAATAGTCTAAACGCGAAGTAATAAGACTTAGCGTGGAGAATGATTCAGGATCACTGGCGAAAGGCATGATTGTTAACTAATGTGTGTTTACGCAAAATGATGTGTCTAAATGAAAATGTGAATTTATGTGATTTGATGTTTGAGAAATGATGTTTACAAAAGATATTTCACGAAAAAAATTTCTTAAAACCTCACTAAGTCTATTGACTTATGTTTTAAAGTTTTACTATCACGTGATCAGGCGTTAAGTCCAAATAAGGAAGGGTGAAAAGCTTGCTAGGCGAGAAGAGCTAATACCTTAGATCTCAAGTTTAAGTGTTGATTTTTTTTTTTTTTTGGCTAAGTGTTGTAGGTGTTGTAATTGTGTGACTTAAGTTAATAAAATGAATGTTTACATCTTATTCTTTGTGTTAAGTTGTTTATATCGTCTAAGGCATATTTTTCTAAGTTAAGTTTAAGCGAATAAGTGATTAAGCAAAGCTTAAGGACCTCAAAATCAAATATCCTTGGCATTTAATGCGTCAGAGATACTCAAGTCATATCACGTCTCGCATGACAAGCAAGTACATCTACAGGACGACATATATATGGATTGAAACAATCAAGACGGATGTGGTATAATGGTCTTAGTGGATATTTGTTGAAAGAAGAAAGTCCAAATAGTCCAATTTGTTTGTCTGTTTTTATAAAGAAATCGCAATCAAGATTTGCTATTATAACTGTATATGTTGATGATTTAAATACAATTGGAACTTGTGATGTCACACCTTTTCCTTGACCACCTATTATTGACCCGAGAGACAACAAGAAGTGAATCAATACCATCTTCTGTTTCAACAATACTTACTAACCCTAACCTTTAAACTTTTACTTAAAACTTAGCGAAAGCATATAAATCGTCTTTTAGAGAGAAAGTTTAAGTGCAGCCCCTATTATTTACAAACTTTCAGAAAACATTTACAAAAATTATGACTAGACTAGATTTTCAACAAAAATCAGTTTTCAGTACCTACAACACAACTGCCTATTTCTAACATAATAACTTTACAAATTCTCCTATCAGATAGGTCATCGTGGAAGCAATATGTTTAGCTCAAGGAAACACGATCATTACCTAGAAAGTGAGAAAACGTTTGAAAGAATGAGCTAAAAATGTCCAATGAGTAATGCTTTTCTAAAATATGCTTCCGAAATAGTTATGCCTAATGCTCAGCTTTACACATGTAAATCATTGTAAACTTAACATAGTAAAGCTTTAGAAAATTTTAAATTTTTTTTTAATCTTTTAGAACTACATTAAAGCTATCCCATACCAACTTCTAGCTATACATTTATAATTTAACATAGGTTAGTACAAGCCGAACCTTCCCCTATAGGCACTTGTGCCTTCACTGATGGACAGTTAGGAATCATATGTGCATATTCATAAGTAATTCATATAGTACTAACATAACTTAATTATAAACATTTAAATTCAAGTTGCTTGTAAAGCATGAAATTCAACTTAGAAATCTTAATCATTTTAGTAGATCTTTTAAATGCAAATCACTTACAAGCTATTTCTTGAGCCAACTTGAAATGATGCTTTATAAATAACTTATAAAAGAAAGTATCACTTATAAACTATTGCTTGTAAAATCTTGAAATCATACTTAGTAAATAGAGCTTGGAAATATACTTAGAAACCATTTCAATGCATATATCACTCCCAAACTTGAGGTTTTCTCCTTGGCTTGAAATTTTTTTTTTCCAAATTTCACTTGTTTTGAAAATAGGGTATTTATACTTCATTTAATCCTTAACATTCATAAATTATCTAAACTTCAAGCAAAAATTGCTAGAACACCAAAAAATGCACAAAAATAGCATGTGGGCTTGTTGACACATAGGGCATGCGCAGTAGGTTGCATGCCACGTGCAGGCGTAGGGATCGATTGCATGCTAAACTCGCAAGCCTTAGAACATTGTGCACACTACGTGTATGCTTTCAAGATTAGCCATGCACTAAATGTGTCACATGTCATGCGCTTAACGTTTCGCATGCCATGCGCAGTGTATAACTAACCCTTGTCTGCATACTCATGGCATCCCGCATGGCCTAGGCGCGCACTTCACATTGCCTGTTCCTGCAGATGCTTCTTACATGCTTTAAAGCTTAAATAACCCCTCTCCCAAATTTCATGCCCATCTTACTTTGTCCTTCAAGCACTTGGCCCACCCTTGAGCCTTACCCATAAATTTTGATTTTTGTCTAGAGTTTACTCAACTTTGGAGATCAATAACTTAAAATCTAGATCTCAAATCAAGAAACTTTCTTCTATAAATTTGTTTATAAGTATCTTAACAATCTTACCTCAAGTTTTCAACCAAAGATTCTAAGTATTGAGTTATGTAGCTCCAAAATACTCAACGTTACCTAATTTTCCTTTGAAAATGACCTTTGTAGCTTTCTTCCCTTCAACGCATCCCTTTCTTGTGTCTTCTTTGTTTGGTAGCCCTTCCCATAATACTAGACTCAATTTAGGAGATTTTTCAAGTGGAATTACCTAACTAGCATGAGTGGATTGTGAACGTCATTCATGTAAAGTTCCCTTTACATAGGAATACTAGCATGCTCTCTTAACACCACCTCCTCCACGTCTCTTATACATCCTACTTGTCACTTTCCACCTCATGCTGATCACTTTATACCTCTTACTTGGCAAAACCCATGTGCCTTGCATGTCTTGTCCCATGTACTCCCACTTCACCTCTTGGCTCATAATACCTTGTGAAATTCTTAGCTGCCAACCCCTTTGCCTTGAGAGGTCCTTTAGTCCATTCTTGTTGCCTAGCTTAAGTTCAAAATGCCTAAAACACCCTTTTGCTCATCTAACCTCTAAATCATCTCACAAAGTCTTCAACAAACCATGTCAAATAAAGACTAGCCCTTGACCGCATGGCCCTTTGGTCACATGGCCTTTTGGTCGCATGGCCTTTTGGTCGCATGGGCCCTTGGTTGCATGGTTCTTGGCCGCATAGCCTTGTTTAGAGGTTATCTTGACACTCTTACTTGCCTAACACAAGCTTTGGTTGTCTAGAACCCATTGCCGTAGAGGCTTTTTTGGTACTTCTTGGCCACACCAAACTTACTTTTGGTCATCCAAGTCTTTATTAATCCTTTGAGGTTCTTATGACCTTATTTAGTCGTCTAAACGTATGCTAAATGCCTAGCCAACAATTTGCCAAATTTTAAACATTCCCCAAATCCACCTTGGCTATAAGACACTTACCCTGTGTCAATTTACCATGATACTAAAACAATGACATACCATTGGTAACACTTAACAATCATCAAGCCTAAGTAAAATTCCTTATCAATTTTTCTTGTAACACCAATCTTAAACCATTTTTCTCTGATTAAGCTCGACCCCTATTCACTTCTTGAGTTCCTTAGAAGACTTAGAGATTATTGGGTCCAGGGTTTACATCTAAAGAGCTTGCAAAGATAGTATAATATCTTAAGAAAGAATTTGAGATGAAAGATCTCGAAAATAGAAAATTTTACCGTGGCTTACAAATTGCTAAATGGGATATTTGTTCATCAATCAACTTATACAGGAAAAAATTTGGAAAGATTTTATATGGTTAAAGCACATCCATTGAATATTCCAATTCAAGTTCATTCACTAGATGTGAAGAAAGGTATATTCAACATCGAGATGATAATGAATAACTTTTTAGTCCAAAAGTACTATTATCTTTGTGCAATTGGTGCAGTTATGTTTCTTGCTAATAGTACAAAACCAAATATTGCATTTTTAGTAAACTTATTAGTTAGATACAGTTTCTCTCTAATAATAATAATAAAAAACATTGTAATGGAATTAAGCATATACTTCATTATCTTCGAGAAACAATTGATATCAGTTTGTTTTATTCAAATAAATCAAATTTTGACATAGTTGGTATTGTAGATTTTGGATATTTATATGATCCACATAAAACTAGATCTCAAATAGATTATCTATTCACATGTGTAGAAATTGATATATCATGACGATAAGTCAAACAAACCATAATAGCCACTTCTTCAAATCATATTGAAATCCTTGCAAAGCACAAGGGCAAGTCGAGAATGTGTATAGCAAAAATGAATGACTCAACGCATTCATGAAACATGTGAATTGTCTAGTGAAAATCTTTCAATGATACTATATGAAGACAACACAACATATATAACTCAAATCAAATGAGGTTATATTAAAGAAGATAAAAAAAAACTGTATTTCACCAAAGCTGTTCTACACTCATGATCTTGAAGTAAATGGTGACATCATAATATAATAAATTTGTTCGAAAGACAACTTAGTAGACATATTTACAAAATCATTAGCTATAGCAACCATTGAAAAATTGGTACACAACTTTAGAATGCGATGACTCAGAAATATCTCAAATGATGTATCTACGAGTGGAGTACATTAAATTTTTGTAAATGTATAAATTATATGAAATATTATTTTGATCTTCCAAATTTAAATTAAGAATATATTTATTTAAATATTTTCTAATTTTAAAATTTTAAATTTCAAATTGTGCAACATGCATGTTATGTAACGCCCCCAAAATTAAGATAATTTTTTAGTTAATTATCTTAATTTTGTTTCATTAGATTTAATTTATTCGACATTATTTTGAATTCATTTAATAGGAATTATTTTATTTTTGTGGAAATTGAAATTAATTAAATATTTGTTGGATAAATATTTAATTAATTAGAGGTTTTGGCATGTGGTGTTTGTTGAGTTTTTGATTAAATGGTAAGTTAAGAAATTAAGTAACGTTGTGGATTTTTAGTGTTGTTGAAGTTGAATTTAATTAAATAATTATGGCTGTTATTTAATTAAATTATGGAGTGAAAAGTTTTTTGGAGATTTAATAATTATATGTATATATGAAAATATATATAACTATTATGTGAAAAAAAAAAGATAATTATATTTGTTGAAATATAAATAATAATTAACTATTGTGGAAGATAATTAATTATTTTGGAGAAAGATAAATAATAATTAATTATTGTAGAAGATATTAATTATTTTTTTAGAAAGATAAATAATAATTAATTACCGTGGAAGATAATTAATTATTTTATATAAAGATAAATAATAATTAATTATTGTGGAAGATAATTAATTATTCTGCAAGAACATAAATATTGATTCTGGAGTGGAGTTTTTATGGTTGGGTAAGATAATTCATGTTGGAAGTTATAAGTGATTTATTGGAAAAGATTTGATTGATTAAATTAATTGAGGATTTAAATTAATTTGAGATTTTGAAGGGAAAAGTTGGTTTTGGTGGAATTCGATTTAATTGAGTATATATATATATGTGTGTGGATATATATATTTAATTAATAATATGGAAAAGTGTAGTTAATTATATTATGGAATATAATTGTATTTGTTTGGAAAATAAGATAATCCATGAGAAGAGATGGTTGATTTGATTGGACGAAAAAAATATATATTTATTTATAGGAGAGAATAATGGTTTAAATAAATATATGTTTATTATAGATTTTGTTGAGAGAAAAATAATAATAATAAAGAAGTATTATTATTATTATTAATGGTTATAAATGACTAAGATTTTGTGCATTTAAGGTATTTATTTAGGAAAGATAAATGGGAATAAAGATATATGTATATTTTTGGTATTATATATATATATATATATATATATATATATATATATATATATATATTAAAAAAGAAATAATAATAATAAATATTATTGTTATTATTTTGGTCTATAGTATTGGAATGCTTAAGTTATAAAGTAAAGGAAAAATAAAAGGTTATTCGTCTTCTTCTCTAAGATAACCCTTTACTGTCGCCGCCTCACCAGTTGTAATTAAGATTGGTCTCCTTGGAAGCTTGAGAATTTAAAGTGATGAATTTTTCCATCAAGGATAAGAGGATTTTTCGACCTCCATTTGAGTAACCTTGGTAAGCTAATGAAATTAAATTAATATTTTATTAATTTAATTTTGGATCTATTTGAGGTTTCTTTAAAGGTTCAATTGACTAATTTTTGAAGATATAAATCTTGGATTTTTCCCGATCAAGGTTGAATTGGTTTCAACCCAGTTTTTAGAAAGTTAATTAATTTGAGAGAATATTTGGATGTTAGTCAATTGCTAATTTTATTAATTAAGATATTGAGTTTTCCTTTTATGATTAGGATCAAGTTAATTGGAAAGTTTTTACTGTCAACCAACTTTTTATACTAAGATGAGGTCATTACTAAAAGAAAAAATAAGAAGAGAAACTTTTAAATGAATTCAAAATAAAGTCAAATAAATTAAATCTAATTAAACAAAATTAAGATAATTAACTCAAAAATTATCTTAATTTTGGAGGCGTTACAATCTTCCCTTCTTTAAGAAACTTTCGTCCTCGAAAGTTGTAATCTTTAAACAACTTGGGATACTAGGTTCTCATGTCTTAATTAATAACAATTTCTATCAAGCTTCATAATCTTTAATTAAATATACACACCCATGTATAGATATTTAATTAATCCAACACAAAATACCAAATACATTCCTTAACTTCGAAGTCCACTTAATGTAATACCCATAATAAGTTCTTTAAATTTATGGGGTGTTACATGTTATATGTTATATTATATTTAAATTTATTATGTTTAGTATCATCGAAATTAGTTAGAATTTTATATTATATAACTTTTCTTTTACTAAGATAATCATTTATGTTATCTTTAATATTTACAACCACAACATTTTAATAATCATCATCGAGTTTCCCTTACTTGATCGAACAAATCTTTAATATTTACGACCACAATATTTACATAATAATATAATTGAGTTGAATTCGAATCAACATCATTTATGAGAAATAATATTTCAAATTAAACTTTAACAACGTATGATTGTTAAAATTATTGTATTATAGTAATTGATTTTGCAACATAATTTATGTGTATTTGATAATGTTAATATTTTATAATCAAATTTTTCATATTGTAATGAATTCTATATATTTTTTATTTTTGCATAATTAAATTATATCTAAACTAAAAAAATAAACAAAGAATGTTAGAAAATAACACAAGAAATGATTATCAAATAAGTTTATGTTTTTTTTTCAAGAAACATGAAACGATCATAATTATCAAAAAGCCTTTCTTGTTCTAGGAAAAAAAAAGAAACAAGAAACAAGAAATAGGAAATAAGAAAAAGAAACAGAAAACGAGAACGTTATCATCAAACAGGCCCTTAGTGGCAATGTAATCTACCTCACTCTTGCCATATTGTTCATAAATAGTGTTATTTGGTAGGTTTGTATCGAAATTCCAAACAAGTTGGAGATAGTGAAAATATTTGGAGAATTTCTTTTTACTTAATTTCTTGGTTTTCATTTATTTTATTTATATATTATATTATAATTATTTCAATATTATATATATTTTTTATATTCACATTCCTATTCTGATTCATCTACTACAATAATTACTTTAGTATTTTAGGAGAATTGTGAAAAAAAAAAAAAAAGAATTGGCAAAATATTTACGCATAATAGCAAAATTGTTATGCGTAAATTATTATTGAACTTTAGTGTAACATTTTGTAAATTTTATTATATTAAAGACCTCAGTTTTATCCATTAATTAAATATCTAAACTATATTTTCCAAGTTTAATAGAGCTGTATCGTATGTGTTTTAATCAAGCCAATAAATTTTCAATCCATCTTTTATCGTTAGCGATAGACATTCAATATCTATACTGTCTATCAATATCTAACAATGATAAATGATAATAGTGCATTAGTGTCCTTTTTAACATCTATCGACAATATTTTATTATATTTATAAATATTTTAAAAATTTGTAAATAGTGGTAAAACAATATTTTGATTTTTGTTCATATAACAATAAGGGGTTTTTTATATTCAGACGTAAATGTTCGAACTAACTTACGATTAAACCCAGAATCTTAATTAGTTAGCAAAATTATGTCTCCATTTTTACAACTATTAATTAGCTACTAAGACTTCTCCATTTTTATCACTACATGATGGTTAGGTTATAGATTAATTTTCATGCACAACTTAAACTAGTTACAATTTTTACCCATTTTCCTTTTCATGATCCACGTAATTGAAAACACAATTTCTTTTAAGTGACATTTCTACAATAAAATTTGAAAAAGTACTTAAATACATGCTAGACGTCAAAACATAACTGTTTTTATGCATCCCGCAAAATTATTCAATTGTAATTTGTAATGGGATATAATTTGTTTTTTTTTTGTTGAAAATATTTTAATATTTTTCATATGAATGGTGAGAAAAGATGAAAGAAAGATGAATAATGAAGAGGATTCACCCAAATATTACCCTATGGGGGGGGGGGGGGGGGAATAGAAAAACTGAACAGAGAGAATTGAACAAAACATGAACTCCCTCGTAATAAGCCATGGCCGGTTTATTCTTTCACTGTCTAGTACAAGTTCCAAAACTTGATTAAACTCAGTCGCAAACAATCTAAAAAACCATAAAACATAGAATTCTATCCTGCAAAAAATCAAAACGTGAAAGAAACAAAATAACAAATAAATCTTTGTACATGGATCTCTCAAGCCAATATAAGCCTTTTGGTCTAAAGCAGCAGCTTCCCCTTGAATGTACAGCTTCTAACATTTTCACGTAAACAACAAATGAAGACATGATATTACACAGAGTCCAAGAAATGAAGAGATATCGATCATCTTTGAGGGTTTTAATTGTATGACACAAGAAATGGAAGGATTGTTGACATGAAATCTTCATACGTAAGTGTCGCTGAACCCGTGTAGTTCCTATCCTTCTCCTTGAATTTCTCAGTCAATCCCTGAAATTTTGCAAGCATTGGTTTAGATATGATATCACACAAAAGTATTTTGTGCTGTTAATTTCTAATAGCTATGGGTAGGCACTTGTGGTTTTTACTTAAAAAGATGTACACCGTGGCATTGGTTTAAACATAGAAAGCCGCATTCGATTACGTGGGCAAGATCTATCTACAGTATTAAATAGCCGAGTGGACGTTGCAATACTACTGTAATCTTTCTTTCAAAAATAAAGAGTGCAAAGTCAATAATCTCACCTTAACTATCATGCCACATCTGCAAAAAGAGAATAGACAGATCCAGAAATGTAAGTATTCAAGGTTTTTGACATATAAAAAGCTATATAAGAATTCTACTACTTAGAAACACTTACTCGACAAAACTGTCAAAATTAAATTCCACTTGTTGACCACTTCGATCATCGTATAGAGAAATTAGAAGTTGAAGGACTGAGGATGGAACTGCATAGCCAAGACCATAGAGTGCATCCCTCATTTCCAATGCATCAATTCTCCCACTTCTATCTCTATCATATCTCTCAAACATGCCCTGCAAATTAGTAATATTCATTCTTAGTCTCATACGGCACAAAGCTGATTATCCTTCAAAAAATCTCAAAAAGGAAAGAAAGAAATTTTTTTCAATGGAAAGAAGCAAATAAAACTAGAACATGTTCTATATACAATCTGGGAATGTCCTTATAAGAATTTTTGTTTACTTCCTATATACCCTCTTTCCTCAAGAATCTAAAAACCTTTATCCTAAAACGATCCTTAAATTTTGGGAAAACTTAAAAATTAAATAGTAACATCGACTTTAAATGAACAGAAGCATACATGGCACATGTGGTACTGATTAGCTACAGAAACAAGAGTCTTTCTTTCTAAATGAAATAACAAAATTTAGAACAAATCATGCTTTGAACTAAGATATTACAAGTTCTAAAAATACTTTAGTGATATTACACATACATCGAATGGCTTCAACAAATTGGTTCAACTAAAATACTTTTCTGTTATCTAATCTTATTACGGTTTTAATTCCATTACTCCAACCCAAGTTATAGATCAGTATTACAACCAACAACTATCTTTCCATACAACAGTTCATAGTGACATTTAAAACCAATCATCTACTTTGAGTCAGAAGTTCTAATTTCATTGTCATCATCTTTTTGTAAGAAGTCAGAGCAAAAACAGACAGATTATAAGCGCAAAATGATCAAGGATTGATAACAACACAATAGCAACATTACTTACACGCCATTGGCCAAGACAGTTCCACAAAGCAGTAAACTCATTAGGCCCTGCACCAAGCAATTCAGAAACATAAAGTTAAGTAAAAGGCACCAGCAAATACAGTAAGTCTTTGAATATGTTAAAAATAAGCAAAATACAAGTATTCTAAAAGCAGTTGAGAAATCCAAGATAAAATGAAGCTGTATTCGTATTCACATTTAACAATAAACATGGCTTTTCATTTTCAATTTCCTTTTCTTCACATTCTATTCGCCTTAATTTGGGTAGGGGCACACAAAACCAATTGTTACCTATCCAACTTGCCGAGGAACTCAACCACGAGGCAATAGTTTATGTTCGTGATTTTCATTATTTTGAAAGATGGTATGATTAAACAGAGATTAAAGTCGAAAGAACGATCTCAAGTTAAATTACAACATTAAACCAAGGAGATTAAAGGAGAGAACAAAATAGAAACTAACCCATTCTTGAGGAATCAATTGGATTTCTAAATAAGAAGATGAGCAAACGAACGGTTCTAAGACTAAACCTCTGGTAGCCAGAAGAAAGGGCTTGCTGCAATTCATTCTCATCAATGAATCCACTTCCATCTCTATCCACCATTTGAAAGCTCCTAATTACCTCAGGGCTGGTCCCCGGAGGAAAACCATAAGACCCATATGAAGAAACACCACCATAATTGGACCCATAAGGCTGCGGCTGATGCTGTTCGGAGTAATACGGCGAAGCGGTCGCATGAGAAAGTTCATGGCCTTGTGTTTCCGGCGCTGATGGAGCGGACGGTGCAGATGGGGCATGGGAATTGGAATTAGAATTGGAATTGGAGCTGGAATTGGAATAAGAAGTGAATCTATTAAAGAAGGACGCCATTGATGGCCAAAGAGAAACAAGAAATGGGCAATAAATTTAGGATCAGAAAGAGCAAAGAATCAAAAGGGTATCTGAATCTGGGAACTTTTTTATAGATGAAACGGTGGTCAGATTCTGGGTGGATTCAAAATAAAAAAAAAAAAATTGGAAAAGAAAGAATAAAAGAGATGCAACAGAAGAAGCAAAAGGGAATTTGAAGACGAATTAATGTTACACCACACGCGGTTGCTTGCTTCAATGGAAGATAAAATTGGGGCTTTTGGGTGTTCACTTCGCGTCCATTTCTTCAAATGTTCATCCTGATTGATGATAAACACGAAGGTACCATGAAATGTGATTTGCCATTGGAGAGCGATGATTCTAGATACAAGGGCCCTTAGTCCCCCATGACGTTTGGAATTTTTGACCAATTTAATTTCACATTCTTCATCCACTTTTCCAACTTAAATTACAATATTTCTATTCAAATAATTATTCAGGTGGTCGAACTTTTAATGGAAAATTTTGAGAAATAGTACATTTTTTGTTTTACATTTTTAAGGTAACACACTTTCGAAAAACTCGTAATTTTGTTTTTTCTCGCTTAATCTCGACCGAACTCGACATCGAGATTTTACACAAATTTTAGAAAATTCTTTTAATGTAATTTCTCGATCCATCTCGGCCGAGTTAGGCATCGAGAATATTCGTTTTTTTAATTTGAAAATAAAGGAATTTATCGAATGACCAAAATACCATTGGAAGCTCGAACGTTACATATTATCACAATCCACTCAATACCAAACAGTGTGCTCATTTCGGCCGAAAAGTGAACGAGTTTGCTCCCAAATTCGAACAAATTTTGCTGATTTTTTCCTCCGCAAAACTTGAATTATGAGACCCTGATCGCGTTTTGCCTTATGTGTGAGAATGCCATTAAAAAATAACTTGCGAAAGAGGCTAGGCGATAAAGGATATTTATAGGAGTAATGTGACGAGTCGACCTGTTAGGCATTTGAGCTTATATCACCAAGAAGTAATAGCATAGCCCTTGTCCAGCATAAGCATTCGACAGAGACACGCGGTGTCCTATGATTGGACCATTCTCGTTGTTGGCAGAAGTCACCATTTCTTTATGGAAAACATCATCGGAGAGGCCTATAAATAGAAGAAGCTCGATCATTTTGAAGTTGCTTTTATCTATATTGAGCTAAGAAAGAATTAAGGAAATTTCCAAGATTCCAGGAATTTTTCGAAGCTTGAATACCAGCAAGGAGTTGCAAGGAAGTTCTTGGCTTAGAAGCTGGACGGGAAGCTAGCTGATTATTGTGAGTGAGTGGCTCTTCTTATAAAATGTTTTCAAAATGAAAAGGATTTCCAAAATGCGTTCGAATCCTTAAATATATTTTCACTGAGACTATACACTAGATGAATTCTATTATGTTTTCCAACTCTTGAAATTCATATGACTTATAAATGAATTGGACTTATTATTAATTGGAATGATGTGATGAAATGATATATTCTGGAGAATGTATGAGATTTGATAAAGTTAGAAATGATAAAGTATGATGATCTTTGTACCCTATGCGATGTAATGCCTTATCCTTGTAGTATGATCTGGGATAAAATGCTATATTCTTATTGTGTGATCTTGAATAAGATGTCTCATACTTGTTGTGTGATTTGGTATGGGATGCCTTTTGCTTGTTGTGTAATATGACATTGGAAGTCACGTTATGCATAGTGGAATTAATAGAACTTGCTAAATGTGTTGAGATTACTCCGTACAGCTGCAATTTGGCAAAAAAGTGTGGTAAATGCGTAAGCTGAGTAAATGGTACAAAAATGTTATTAAACATGCGGATTGATTCCGCAAGATGATTATGTTATATGTGAAATGCATACGATGCGATATAAATTACAATCAAAGAATTGAAAATAAATGCTTTCCATATGAGTTGTGATGAATGATTTAAACAGAATAATTTCCATAGAATTTATGAAAATGGTTTATGAAGCTGAGATATTATGAATCGTCTAACACATGAGTTTTCACTAAAAGAAATATGGCTATTAATGCCCGTTTAAAACCAACATCTTTGCTAGTGTTATTAAAAGTCTTTAATATTGGTTGGTTTTTAATGTCGATTTAAAAACGACATTAAAGGCCTCTTTAATGTTGATTTTCAACCGACATCTTTGATAGTGTTATTGAAGGCCTTTAACGTCAGTTGAGCTTTGATGTCGGTTTAAAACCGACATTAAAGAGGCCAACAATATTAGTTTATAACCGACATTATAGATCCTCAATGATGTCAGTTTTAAACCAACATTAAAGTCTAGTTTTTTGGTCCATTTTTACAAATTTATTTTATTTAATTGTTGCATTGTTGTCAACTTTTTATAGACCGACATTAGGCCGTGTAGATAAATATTTTTTTCTCATGCCAATAAATCAATGAAATTAATATTATTTTAGAAACTATAATATTTTTCTTTTACATTTGAGTACACAAAATGAAATCTTAATATTTTGTTTATATATACATTCTACAACAGTACATGAGAAAATATCCTAATACAAGATTTAAATAAGAAATCCTAAATGCCCTTAACCTTCAAAAGTCGCCTGCCCATCTACACAATTGCTTAGCTTTCAACCTGATATGATTTCAATCATTCTACAAACAATATCAAAATAAACCGTTTAATCTTTATAATTCTAATAAGGCAGCTTTGAAAAAAAAAATATGACATCCTAACAACTTCAATGCACTAAATATTTCAATGGTTAGATCTAACCTTCCCTATGTTCACGATCATAAATCTTACACATCCGATGCTGTAAATACCTCTATCTGGCATAATGCAAGTTCCTTTCTACATTATTAATAGCACAGACCTCATTTTATACAGATTAAAAAGAAAAATAGTCAAATGAAATTAACTTAAATTTGCATTGATTTGGTCAAACTTCACCTTGTCTAAAGAATTAGCTTTTACTACAGCTAGATACAGAGTAGAGGCATTAGTTTCTAGACCCTCCAAACAAAGCAATAGGCACCGGCAATATAGCAAGTAAGTATGTTGCCGTGCACTTCAATCCTTCAGGCAACATATTAAAAACTTTTCTTGCATATTGAGGTTTTCCAGCTTTGCCAAGACTATAAAGTTTAAGCAACAAATTAAAAACTTTCCTTTCATATTGAGGTTTTCCAGCTTTGCCAAGACTAAAGTATAAGCCTGGCATGATAGAGTCCAAGGCAATGCCCATGCGAATACATTTCCTGAACAATTTACTTTTGCAATTCACCTCAATGATGGAATAAATGATTGAAGAATCCAACCATATATTCTTATCTACTATCCCAATGAGCATGTGGTCAATAGCAGTAAGTTTATTATCTTTCAACAGCATTGCTAAAATTCAGCTCATTATCTACATTGTCTGAGTAGGGCATAACTAACAAAACTTTTCAAAGCTCATTATCTACATTGCCTGGCATGCATATATGAATTGTTTATGAAAATGAAAGGGTAAAATATGCAACAAGGAGGACAAAGAAGAACACCTCAGGAGCTATCCAACGGTAAGTCCTTGTTTCTGCAGTCATCATCTCAGTCACAGATTATTCTCTAGCAAGTCCAAAGTCTGCAAGCTTCACAGACCTTTGATTTGCAGTAAGCAACAAATTATCTACATTGCAAGTCCTGTATTGATGTAAGTATTCTAACATGTCCATATAACCAGTACATATACCTATTCTTTCTAATTAGGAAGTGTCATGCAGAATAATACTACTTATATGGTCAGAAGCCCAGTAAAACAAAATACAATTGCAAGGTACAAGCAAATCCCCGTTTGAATTTGGAAACAATGATAAACAACGTCCAAATACATTAAAACGTACAGAGCAAGAGGGAGCAGTAGCCCAATTGATTAAGAGTAAAGAACCATTTAAATATGATCATATTTCTAAAATTCATTCCATGGAAAAACTCAGTATTTCTCAAAGTTAGCACGTCAGCAATAAATCAAATATCAAATAGAAAAATCCATGAATTTAGAAAACAAAACATAGATTAAAGAAGATGATGGAGCAAGATGATTGAGAAATCTCCAAATATCATCTCTACACCAAAGTTGAATGTAGAATAGATTTAGCCAGTTAGGCCAAATCTACCACAGAACCTTCGCGAGCTTGCAAGTTATAAATCACATAATGTTCAACTACATGTTCTCTAGTTTATCATGAATGAGAGAATTTCAAATTATTACAGAAAGGCATTTTCAAATTTAACTATCAAATATTTATTGAAGACAGGATACAAAGAAGAAAAATTATGCAAATGAAGAGATTAAGCTGTAAATGATAGACAGAAGTCTTCTTATAGATTCAAGGAGAAATAATGAACTTGGTTTTCTTCGCATGAGCTATGACCCCTTGTTTTCTTAAATCTGAAATTCTTGGCTTTCAAACCTTAGAAAATATGTTGAAATATGCTTTCAAGATGACAGAACAGGAGCCAGTGCACTATGGTAGAATAATCTCTTTTAGCAAAGAAGCAGCAACATGATCTTCATCAGAGCTCTCTACACTAAACTTAGAGGTAACTTCCAGCTACTTTCTGTGAATTAGAACTAAATACTTTAGTACGGAAAATGATGAAACTTAGAACTGATTAATGTATTAGGTTATTCAAAGTAGGATATTTTTCTCTATATCGTGAGCGTAAGATAGTATTGAACATGTATGGATTAATAGTAAAATTAAAAGATATCAGCTACCAACCATCTTACTCAATATGCCACAAAGGAAAATAGTATCTTACCAGACAAATGACTATACTGATAGTACTCACAATGGAAAAATAGAATATAATTGAAAAGGCAATATAATCCAAACTCGATGTCTAGACACATCAGCAAAACTAAGCAACTTTGTTTAGAGCACTGCATTATGAACTTACTTTCCAGTAAAAAAATTACTCAGACCACTAAGAAACACAAGCGTCCTAATTTATCACCTAAGAAAATTAAAAATGAAACATAATTTTGAAGTCATTGACATCTCCAGCTGAAATTCTAAAGCTTCCTCTGAATGTAACTTTTGAACATGGAACTTTAGAATCACATTTTAAATCTTGTTTTATGTAAATCAAAGCACTACAGCAAGCTAAATCAAAGGATGCCACTGATCTATGTAAAACTTTACATGTAGCAGGTATTGTTCTTCTGTATATTTTTTAAGAAACTTAATATTCGTCAGTTAGTTAAGGAGAAAGAAAACCCCTATTAGATCCATTTTGGTTTGATTTGAAGTTGAACTACCATTTTCATGCACTTCTATTGCAAACTGACATTAAACATCCATGTTCATTTTTTCCGACCGACATTAAAGATCTATTTTCTTCTAGTGTTTGGTTTGATTTAAACTCAATGTTTTATTGATGGTACTATATACTATTCATACCATCTGATTTGGGGAAATGAAAACAATGTATTAAGGTAAACTTTTATGAATTAAAGTGATGGAAATTAGACATGCACAATGGAAAATAATGGAGCGAAACTCTACTCGAACTACCCTAAATTAACAAGAAACCCTAAGTTAATACGAAATAAGGTTTCGAGAAAACTTACAATCGAGGCTCCGATTAATGTTTGAATTAATTTTTGTCTGAACTCGAACAGGACCACCACTAATGCTTACCTACTAAGCTTCAGACTGAAAACCAGGTTGTGGTACCCGTTGGATGAAGGAACCAGGAGAGAGAAAGAGATAGAAATGGAATTATGGATTGGTTAATTTTTTTAAAATTTTACAAAAGAAATTCAGCGGCCCAACTTTTCTTCTTTAAAAAAAAAGAAAGATTTAGATAGAAGACCTACTTTACACATAAATTTACACAAATGTCTCAAAATTTTATTAATCTTCTAAAACTAAAATTTGGGATTTTTAATGAAAATTTTATCCCTCACATTAATTACAAATAATATATATTTTTGAAATTATATAATAATATATATCATAACTAACTTATATCACATCTAATATATATTTTGAGAAACGATCCCACTTACTAGACGTTTTCGTCTAACCTTTCAATGTTTTGTTTTATCCCCGCAGATAGTGAAGAAGATCTCACATTGAACTTGCAGTCTTGATCGCCTGTTGTGCCCTTGTGATAACATCATTTTGGTAGTGATCACTGTTACCTTGCATAGCACGTAGAAGCTAGGCGAGAAGAGTTGAGTAATTGTTTTGAGTCTATATTTAGTTCTCTGTAAAAATTATGTATTAAAGATCAAGTGTACCCTTGCGACTTGTTTATCAATGAAGTTTTCTTGTTTCATGAAAGTTAAAATTTTGCATTCAAATTTGTGGTTGCATATATCTCCACTTACTAGGTGTTCAATGTGTTATCTTAAGGGAGTTACGTGTTGAGTGTCTAGGCGACACGTCTTCACTAGGTCACCTAAAGTAACTTTTGGGGTGGGTCGTGACATGAAGAACTCATCATCGAACTTAAATCTCTCAAGGTTAAGTACTCTTAACGATTTCATAGTTTAGGGTATAGTTTATGTTTTTAGTTTTTAGTTTTTAGATTGAAATCTGAGGCGGATGGGAAACTTTGTATGGGTGTTCTGATGTAGTTAGATGTAGAACATTATTTTAAGTTAATACATGTAGTCTCCTTCAATGAATCGCGGCGATTTCATCATTTTGGGCTCGTGCAGATAAGGAATATCGGCCAAAATCGATGAAATTATCCTGATATCGTTGCATTTCACATGCATTTTGTGGGGTAATCTCGAGGATGTTTTCGCCCGAGATTGGGTCAAATTCCCACATAGAATGCATGTAAAACCCCATCTTGTGCCATCTCGGTGCAATGTTGACAGAGTTCAATTGACATTTTCATGTGGTTCACGACTAAGATTGCCTTAAGATTACCTCGAGTTTTAACACATAATACTTATTTCTTCTGTTAAGTGTTTTTTCTGTTTTGTAGATGCCCGTTGTCACCAAAATCAACTTCAAGGACTTCTTCATTGCAAACTTAACTTATTGTTCACATCTATCAAAGATCGTGTCGAGTATAAAAAATAAGTTAACACTTAGTCAACTTCATATGTTTAGGAAAACCGTCTTTGGACCCTTATTGGATGTAAAGTTGGTGTTAAATGGACCTCCATACCATTACATTTTGTTGAGAGAGATTGAGGAGAGATGGGATAAACACAATTAGTTTTAAGTTATTGGGTAAGGTCTCCTTCAGGCAAGAGGATTTTCATATAATAACGAGGTTGAGGTATAGGCTCAGATGTAAGGTTCAGTTTGAACAGGACAAGACCCTCTAATTAAGAAGGTTATATTTGGGTGATAGGACAAACATGAATGGATCTGAGTTGGACAAGAATTACCCAACCCTTCCGTTTGAGAGCGACAAGCTGAGGTTGTGGTGAAGATGTCTGTATCTACTTCATCTAGCTTGCGATGATGGACAGAGGGATGAGACAACATATGGATTGGACGATTTTAAGCTTAATTGACGATTAGGAGGACTTCATCAACTACGATTGGGGTGAGTGTTGATAAGGTCTAAGACCATTGTTAGTTTGAAAGGGGTACTTAATGGAAAAGTGACCTTGTCACGAGAAGAAACTTACGAATAACAAGTCCCTAGAGGCGTGTAGCCTCTACATATTTTCCTTCACCTTTCAGGTTTGTGATTATATGCTCACTATGTTCATTTTTTCAGTAGTTATATGCTAGTATTAACAATATCATTGTATTTGTAGGTCTGGGTCTGCAAGACAATTTCGTCCATTAGTGGGCCGGTTCTCCATAGGGATTCATCATCTATGATACCACGCATCATGCAATGGAGTTGCACACACTCACTTGGGTTGAAGGTGATTGAGTCCCAAGTCTCATGTCACAAATGGTACATTACGATTCATTTTCTTTCTTTACATTGGCTATAGTATTTTTGGATTTTGGGTCTTAATTAGCACCTATTGGTGTTCCAATTTCAGGCCCGTATACATGAGATTAAACTGACGGATGACGAGGGCGCTTACCTTGATTAGAGTCTTGAAATTCTAACAATGGAAGGTTATGAGGAAGGCCCGCATGACCCTACTCCTCAGCATGTCGAGCATGCCCCTCTACGCACTCACATTGAGAATCCCTATCCTCCTCCTCACGTCAAGCATCCCCCTGCCTTTGCTCTTGCCTAACATCCTTATTCTCCTCGTGGAGATGACGATTGCCCCATCGCATCTATGGAACTGATCAATTAAACATAATTGATTGATTAAAACAAAAACAAAAACAATACACAACATATCGTAACTAAGACCGTGAGCAACTCTTTTATGATCAATAACTCAACCGTCAAGTAGGACTCCATGTGATCCAATTTGGAGTGCATGTGGTCCAACTTGAATCCAATCTCGTTCAGTCTGGAGTCCAAGGGCTTGCATTGGCTTCTGCCAAAGGCTCCGGACATGTTGAAGGGCCACCAATGTCCGAAGTAAAGGCATGGGGGTTATCCTCATAAGGATGAGCAGGTAGTGGAGGTTCAGGCTGACGTTGACCGTAAGGATAGGAAAGAGGGAACACCATCATCTTGAAGAAGGGATATCGAGAACTCCATCTAGGTATGAAAGCTTCTCATCCATGGGCTCAATTGCTTGTATACGACCTTGAATTTAGAACATCAACCAACAAGCATTAGTTCTTAAACCCTAACCATAATGCAATGGTAGAATAACAAAAGAAACCAATACTTACCGTTTAGGACCCAAAAATTTGTAACTCAATCACCATCAACCCTAGTGAGCAAGTGCAACTCCATCGCATGATGTGTGATATTGCATCATCCAAAGCCTTATTGGCTACTCCCCCACTAATGGCCGACACTCTATCTCATACACCCAAACCTAAATAAGCAAGCACAGCGCCAACAAAAGAACAATAATCATAAAGCATATAACTGGAGAAAAAAAAACATAATAAGCTAGAGTTAAACCTGAAAGGTAAAGAGGCCTAACATGGTGTAGTCCATGTGTTGCCTCTTTCAAGCTAGCTAGGATCTTGATCCATATCAACTCACCCCAGTTGGCTCACGAAGTCCTCCAAGTCCTCGATGAGGCCTAACATGGTGTAGTCCATGTGTTGCCTCCTCTCCCTCCCCATCATGCCCAATTTAATGAAATAGAAAAGCAACGATGTCATGAGATCCTTGTCGCTCTCAAAATTTAGGGTTGGGTACACTTTATCCAACATTGGCTCATTCATGTTAGACCCTATTGTCTAAGTACAAGCGTCTTAACCTTCGGGATTTATCCTCTTCAAACTGAACAAGACATCTTGGCCTAAACCTCAACCCCGTGATTGTATCAAAATACTCCCACCTAAAGGAGGCCTTTTGATCGAGTAATTTAAAGCAATAACGTCGTCTCGTTCGTCTTCCACCTCTTTTAAGAGGATGTAGTGGCAAAGCGATCCATTGAACACCAGCTTCACATCCAGGAAATAACCAAATAGAGTTTTCCTGAACATATGTATTTGCTTGGGTGTTAGCTTCTTTTTTATGGTTGACACTGTCTTCACTAAGAGCGAACAACATGTCAAGTTGGCCAAGAAAAAGTCCTTAGAGTTGATTTTTGTGACAACAGGTATCTGCAACATAGAAAACACACATAATAAAGGACAATTAGTATTACGTGTTAAAACTCAAGGAAATCTTAGGGAATTCTCAGGTGCGAACTAAAGAGATGAGAGCCCTTACACAGTGGAAAAAACTAATAGAAACTAACAGGGACCATAAACCCAATTTAATTTGGAAGTTAAAAATATCAAATACATTGGCAAATAATAGAAACAAATTTCCTAGGTGATAAGCATGCTTTCAAAATAAATATATAAAGAAGAGGAAGAACAGTTACGTACGTTGACAACTCTGAATTTGTCAAGCACCAAATTGGGGCACCACCACTTAGAAACCTTCCTATTCTCTTAGGTAGAGATCGATTTGTAGGAGCAAGAAGGAAATTTCAGTTTAACAGATAATAATTTTCTTGAGAAAATTTTGCAAAGTATGCAAAAAACCCTTTTCAGAGAAAAACTAAATTGTTCAATCATTTTCCCTACCTCCTACTTCTTTAGTATGAAGAAGAGAGAGTTGGAGATCTCTGGGTTATGTGGGATAACCTCCCACATTTCTTATTTAATTAATTTAATTTAAAATTAATAAATAAATTTAATTTAATTTAATCTAAATTAAATAATTAATTAAATTAATTATTAATTAAAGAGTAATTTTCATAAATGTAACAAAATACCAAACTATTTGCGACCCGTGTAACAAAACTTATGAAGTTAGCCATTTTTTAAATATTTGAGGTTTTCCCTTCCGTCTTTCTTTTTTTCCTCTTCTTTTTTTCTGCTGCGATTTTTTTCCATCGTCTTTATTATTTTTTCTTTTCTCCCGTTGTGATTTCTTTCAATCATCTTTCTTCCTTCATCTTCTTTTTATACATCGTTTAATTTTTCCACCATTTTTCTCTTTTTCCTCTTCTTCTTTTTCCTCTGCAATTTATTTCCATTGTTTTTCTTCTTTTTTTACGTCGTTTAAATTTGGGTAACAAAATCTAAACTATCATGTACAAAGAATAGTCGAATATAAAAGATCGTGTATAAAGAATCTTAAAAATAATCATTTAGATTGGATTAGTCAAATGTAAACGATCTTGTAAAAAAAGTAAACAATAGTGTAAAAAATTAAACCATCGTGTAAATAAATCTAAACGATCATGTACAAAAAGACTTAAAAAATTGTTTATCCAAATCTAAACGATCGTGTAAAAAAATAAACGATCGTGTACCAAAAGAATTAAAAAAATCGTTTAGCCAAATCAAAACAATTGTGTACCAAAAGAATTTTGAAAAAATTCATTCAATCAAATTTAAACGATCGTGTACCAAAAGAATTAAAAAGATCGTTTAGTCAAATCTAAATGATCATGTATTAAAGAATATAATCTTGAAAAAATAAACGATCGTGTAAACAAATCTAAACAATCGTGTAAAAAAAATAAACGATAGTATCCGAAAAGAATTTTAAAAAATCGTTTAGCCAAATCTAAATGATCGTGTAACTAAATTAAACGATATAATTAAAAAAATAATAGTCAAATAAAATGACCAAATCTAAATGATTGTATACCAAATAATAGCCAAATCTAAACGATCATATATCAAATATATTACGCGCGCGTGGTTGTACCAAATATATTACGCGCGCTTTGTTGACGGGGCATTTTTGGTATTTTACATGGTGGGCCTATGGGCTTTTTTCGTTTTCGAAATTATTCTATACAATGTAAATATTTTGCCGATTTGTTCTATTTTCGAAAAGACTCCTTAACTAAATCATATTTAATTAATATTTTATTTATAACATATTTAAATGAATATCTCTCATATAATTTATAGTTTTAATTCAATTAATTTAATTAAATAAAATTAAACCAAACTCTTAATTAATTCTCCAATTAATTAATTTCTAAATTAAATATCTTATATTTAATATAATCCAAATTTGAATCATATTCAAATATAAATTTCTCAAATAGCCTATAGTTTTAATGTATATAATATACACATTAAATTTTAACATATAGTTTTAATATGAATCTAATTCATATTAAATTAATATTTTAACTCATTCAAATATTTTAATACTTATAATTTTGAATCATATCCCAAATGAAATTTGTATAATAAAGTTTAATTAAAATATAAACTTTATATTATAATGTATCAGTATACATTATATTAATTCTCAAAGTAGATATGAACATTTCAAACTACAACCAATACAAATAAATCTCATTACCCTTTACAAGCTAAGAATATGACCTAATGGACCTACAGATCAGAAGCTACAAGGATATGAGATTAATTGGCTAAACTCATGAACTGCATTAATCAATATTCGTTAATTGTGTGTACACTCCATTAAAGATTCACAGCTGAACTCTTCTCGCTGTAGATATATTTCTGTGTCCATGGATATAGACCAATAACATTAAATTAGTCCTTCACAACTGTTCGTAATACCAATAACAACAAATTACCGTTTTACCCCTAGGTTACTTCTAGTCCTTAAATATCAGTGTTCCTCTAATGAACAACCTGTTTATGGTCCAACCACTAAACAGAAACCCCTCACATGTCATAGAAAGGGTAAGGCTCTTTATTCAAGTCTCGAAGATACCATTTAGGGGAACACTCATCTACATAGTCTAAAGCCGGGAAGGAGTGAATTTCATCTTGCATGATTATGTTCCCAACTCTCCACTCAGTCTTGTCCCTAAAATGATAAGCATATTAAGTCAACAATTTGGCCACTCTCACTCGTACAAATCAAAGGATAATTCCTAGCGAACAGGATTTCGTATTACACTCAAAATTAAGACTAAATTACGTAGGTCATCCTAATGAAATAGAAACCTAACTAGTTAATAGAGTTACATCTAGTGGTTACTATTTCACGATCTAGTCTTATGCAAGCTTATTGCATATGATACCCTCATTCACATGTTACCTATACGAATGCATTAAATCATTGCGTTTGTGTCAAATACTAAGTGAGTTGTATCCATAGTGTTACAAGCATAAGGTACCTAACCTTATCCCTATACTATAAACCCTTTAAACTGATCTCAATCATTGATCCCTTTATGTCTCTACATACTGCTTAAGACTCATCAAAGTGCTTAAGATGTTAGTTTATTGGATTTGGGTTATTAAGACAAAACTAATATATAATCAATAACAATTATTGAAATTATAATAATAACACTTTATTAATAACGGTCAACATATTATATTTACTATCTACGAGTTTTAGGACATAAAACTCAACAAACTCCTACTTAGACTAAAACTCTAGTCTCTATGGGTTGTACATAATAAAGTAATCCTCAAACATTCAAAATGGTAAAATGTACAAGTATATTACATAAAATGTACATATACAAATACAATAAACTAGGGCATCCTTATACCCATTACATATCTCCCACTTGCCCTAGATTACCTAATGTACATATCTTGCAGACCTAGATCTTCTATATGACCTTCAAACACTTTAGCTGTGAGAGTCTTCGTAAACGGATTATCAATGTTGTGCTTTGAAGTGATCTTGGTGACAATCACATCCCCTCATTGCATAATCTTCTATATCAAGTGATACTTTCTCTCTTTGTGTTTCCTTCATTTGTCGCTGTGAGGTTCTTTAAAATTGGCTACTATCCCATTGTTATCACAATATAGAGTGATGGGCAAGTTCATGTTTGGAACAACTTCCAAATCATGCAGGAACTTTATGAGCCAAACTACTTTCTTTACTACTTCACAAGCGACGACGCATTCATCCTCCATGGTGAAGCATACAATGTATCCTTGCTTGATGTTATGCCATACCATAACTCCCCCGTTTAGGGTGAATACTGATCCCGATGTGGATTTCCTAGAATCCTTATTGGTTTGGAAATCAGAGTCAGTGTATCATATAAGGATCAAATTCTTAGCTCCATACACAGGTATGTAGTCTCTCTTTCTCCTAAGATACTTGAAAATAATTTTAACCGTCGTCCAGTGGTCTAACTCTAGGTTGGATTGATACCTACTGACTATTCCCACTACATAATAAATATTTGGCCTAGTGTTGCATAGCATACATTAAGCTGCCTATAGCTGAGGCATAGGGAATATGTTGCATATCCTTAACTTCTTGAGGTGTCTTAGGACATTGTTCCTTAGACAAGTGAACTTCGTGCTTGAAAAATAATAAATCCTTCTTAGACTTTTACATAGAATATCAAACCAAGATTATATCGATATAAATTACATGAGACAATGCTAGCATTTTGTTCTTACGATCCCTTATGATTTGAATCCCAAGAACATCCAAACCTTTCGTTTGGATTTGGATCCCAAGGGTATCCTACATCATTCCCAAGCAGGAGTATATCGTCCACATAAAGTACTAAAAAAGCTACATTACCTTTGTTGGTTTTCTTATATAAACAAGGTTCATCAACATTTTGGTCAAAATCATAAGATTTAATTGCAGTATCGAATCTAATGTTCCAAGATCTAGATGCTTGCTTCAAACAATAAATGAATCGATTTGGCTTGCAACCTTTTTGCTTCTAACCTTGGGTTATAAATACTTCGGGCTGAGACATAAAGATACTCTCTTCGAGATTGCCATTCAGAAAAGCAATCTTGACATCCACTTACTATATTTCATAATCATAAAATATGGCTATGGACAAGAGAATCCTTATAAACTTTAACATAGCAACAGGGAAAAAAGTTTCCTCATAGTCAACCCCTTCCCTTTGGGTATACCTTTTTGCTACAAGCCTAGATTTGAAGGTTTGTACCTACAGATCAGAAGCTACAACGATATGAGATTAATTGGCTCATTAACCATATTAATCAATATTTGTTAATTATGTGTACACTCCACTAAAGACTCACAACTAAACTCTTCTCACTGTAGATATATTTCTGTGTTCACGAATATAAACCAATAACATTAAGTTAATTCTTCACAACTGTTCGTAATACCAGCCGAATTAAATTATCGTTTTACCTCTAGGTTACTTCTAGTACTTAAATCCAATGCTCATCTAATGAACAACCTGTTTATTGTCCAACCACAAAAAACAAAACCTCTCTCGTGCCATAGAGAGGGTAAGGCCCTTTGTTCAAGTCTCAAAGACACCATTTAAGGGAACACTCATCTACTTACCCTAAAGCCAAGAAGGAGTGAATTCAATCTTGTGTGATTATGTTCCCAACTCTCCACTTAGTCTTATCCCCAAAATGATAAACATATTAAGTCGACAATCTGGTCACTCTCACCCGTATAAATCATAGGACAATTTCTCGTGAACATGAGTCATAATACACTCAATATTAAGACTAACTACCTAAGCATCCTAATGAAATACAAACCTAACTTGTTAACAGAGTTACATCTAGTGGTTACTATTTTGCATTCTGGTTTTATGCAAACTCATTGCATAGGATACCCTCACTCGTATATCACCTACATGAACACGTTGGATCATTGCGTTTGTATCAAATACAGAGTGGGCCATACCCATAGTGTTACGAGGAGAAGGTACTCAGCCTTATACCTATACTATAGACTTTTTAAGCTAATCTTGAACATTGATCCCTGTATGTCTCTACATATTGTTCAAGAATCATCCAACAGCTTACGGTGTTAGTTTATTAGATTTGGATTCTTAAGACAAAACTAATAATATAATCAATAATACTTAATTAATGAAATTATAATAATAACACTTTATTAATAACGTTTAACGAATTATATTTACTATCTACAATTTTTAGGACATAAAACCCAACAAGAACAACATGAATAAGAAATGAAACTCAGGCAACATTGCACCAGGATGCCCCGAGATAAGGGTTTGACATGCATTCTTTAATGTATCTCGGGCGAAAATCATCCTCGAGATTACCCAACAAAATGCATGTGAAATGCATCAGATCTCGGGACTTCTTCAATGAAATTTCATAGATTTGAATTGAGATTCTTCATATTCAAGGGCCCAGATTGATGAAATCATCGAGATTCATCGAATGAAACCTCCCTCGTTAACTTAAAATTTAGTTCACATCCAACTACATCAGAACACCAACTATAGAGTTTCCATCTGTCTCAAATTTCAAACTAAAAACTAAAATCATAAACTAAAAACTAAACCCTAAACTATGGAATCATTCAAAGTAATTCATCTTGAGAGATTTGAGTTCAAGGATGGCTTCTTCAAATTTGGCGGAGCAAAAATTAGAGAAGTCCATTCTATTTTTAGAACAATCTCGTTTAGTTCTTGGCCAAAATGAGCAAAGTGTTTAAGGTGTAGGGTTTTGTGACAATATTTAATGTTTGGGCTTTCAAGGGTATTTTAGTCATTTGACAAAAACCACAATTTCAGTGTCATGTTTGGCCAAGATGGACCAAGAAATTCATTGAACAATTTTTTTAAGCTTCTTGGACTACTATTGTTCGAGCACAATTGGTAAGTCATTCTATTTTCAGTCGAAATTGCCCTTAGATTGTCCTGAGTTTTAACTCAATCTACTTTGGATTTAAGAATAATTTTGCTTATAAGTTTTTGTTCCTTAGGAGTGTAAGCAAGAACAACCTTAAAGAAATGGAGATTTAAACTAATCTACATTATATTTGTAGTAGTTATCTAATAGAGTGTCTATCAAACAAGTCAATCAACAACCACCTCAACTTATGTTCTTAATTTTTTCCATAAATTCAACTTAACTACCAATAAATTTATTAGTATATGATGGATAATCATCAAGACAAGGTGAGACCAAGGGTATTGTAGTTACAATAAATTAGTTCAATTTTTTTTTGTATATGTACACTTTTTGAATCAGAAGTTGTGGGATGTGCAAAAGATAAAATCTTCAGATTAGAAGGGAAGTTAAAAAGACTACATATAATTAATAAGGTTGGTACAATCAAATTAAGTTAAATTTCATCGATTTTGGGAGCAAACTCGTATAGTTCTCGGTCGAAATAAGCACATTAGGGCTTTCAAGGGTATTTTGATCATTCGATAAATCCTTTTAATTTCAAATTTTAAAAAATGAACAATCTCAGTACCGAACTCAAACGAAATGGACTAAAAAATTACGTTGAATGAGCTTTTTAAAATTTATGAAGAATCTTGGTGTTGAGGTCAGTCGAGATTCATCGAGAGAAACAAAGTTACGATTTTTTCAAAAATGTGCTACTTTTAAAATGTAAAACCAAAATTGTGTTACTTTTGTCAATTTTTCACTTTTAAGGATATTTAGATGCTGTTTTTCAAAACTATTCTCAGATTTTATAATTGAAAACAAATATTTTTTTAATCAAAAATTTTAATTTTAAATTTTAAAATGCATAATTATATTAAATACACAGTACTTAGTTCAAATTTTAATTTTAATGCTCATAAAGCTGAAATTTATGTGTGGGTCGTGACTAACTTGATTTTATCAAATGAAAACTTTAGAAATACGTGTAAACATTCAATGTCATCACCGACATGTATTTCTTACCGTTTTTAAACTTCAAATTATAAATACCTCAATAATTTGTAGGCCCTTTAGCCTTCTTGGTCTTCCAATTAATTAATTCCATTTTCAAAAAATTCTTATTTGATTAGAGTGTCGTCCTGATAACGTCAAGAAAAATAATAACAAAGGTCCCAATGACCGTTATTTATAATTTTTCTCTTGCCCGTTTTTTTTTTTTTTTCAATTTTTATATATATAATTTTTATTTATTTATTTAGTATTTAATATTTATAATTTTTTAATTTTTTTTTAATTTTTTTAATTTTTATTATTTTTATCATTATTATTTTTTTATCTCATATTTTTTTTTAATTTTTTAACTTACCGTCATCCCCCTTATGTATTTAATTTCCTTTCTTTTATATATTTATTTGTTTATTATTTTATTTAGTTCTTTTTTCTGTTTTTTTCTTTTTTCTCTCTTATTTTATTTATCGTTATTATGTGTCATTTTTTTCCTTTTCTTTTAACTTATTTTCATTATTTAGTATATGCATGCATTGATATCCTAAATTATTTGCTTAATTTATTGTGTGGTATATTTGATTTGGATTATGATGTGTTATTCTAGGGAAACTATTATAAATGTAACAAAACACCAAACTATTTACGGTCTGTGTAACAAAGCCCATAAAGTTAGCCATTTTTTAAATCTTCTAGATTTGCCCTTCCATATTTCTTTCTTCCTCGTGATTCGTCTTCCTCCTCTATTTCGTCTTCTCCGTTCTTCCTCTGCAATTTCGTCTTTCTTCTTTCCTCTTTTTATTTTCTGCGATTTCTTTCCATCATCTTTCTTATTTTTCAATTCTTTATTTACGTCGTTTAATTTTTCCATCGTTTTTCTTCTTTTCCTTTTTTTTTTGCTTCGATTTCTTTCTATCATCTTTCTACTTTTCCTACTTTTTTTTCGCTGCAATTTCTTTTCATCGTCATTCTTCTTTTCTTTTTTACGCGTTTGCATTTTGGTAACCAAATCTAAACGACTTTGTATAAGACTGTGTAAAAAAATAGCAAAATCTAAAAGATCATGTATAAAGAATCTTGAAAAAAATCATTTAGATTGGAGTAGCCAAATGTAAACGATCGTGTAAAAAAAGTAAAAGATTGTGTAAAAAAAATAAAAGATTGTGTATAAAGAATCTTAAAAAAAATCATTTAGATTGGAGTAACCAAATGTAAACAGACGTTTAAAAAAAGTAAACGATCATGTGTATAAAAAATCTTGAAGAAGATTCATTTGAATTGGAGTAGTCAAATGTAAACGATCGTGTAAAAAAAAATAACAATCATGTAAAAAAAGTAAACGATCGTGTAGCAAAAGAATTAAAAAAATCGTGTACCAAATTTTAAAAAACAATCATTTAGATTTGGGTCTCTAAATCTAAACGATCGTATAACAAAATTAAACGATGGAATTGAAAAGATAAATTGTAGCCATATCTAAACGATCGCGTAAATTGTAGTCATATCTAAACGATCGTGTGTATATTGAACCATATATGAACGATCACATATATATTGAACCATATCTAAACGATTACATATAAATTATAGCTTGAACCATATCTAAACGATCGCGTATAAATCGCAAATATATTATGCACGCGTTATTGACGGCGTGGTTGACAGGGCATTTTTGGTATTTTACACGGTGGGCCTCTGGACTTCTTCCGTTTTTTGAATTGTTCTATAGAATGTAAATATTTTGTCGCTGTTTTATATTTTTGAAAAGACCCCTTATATCTATTTGATCTTCATTAAAAATTTCTTGAAAATTTTAAAATACTTTTAACCATAATTACATGTAATTTTGAAATCTTTTTAAAAAATTTATCTTTCGCAACCATTTAGATTTTGTTTTTTTGCTTTAAAATTATTTCTTTTAAACTCAAAATTAAATATATATTCATAAGGTTTCCTAATCAACTTTTTTTTTGTAATAACCCATGTCGATTTCGCTAAAAAAAATCCTAGGATGGTATCTAGAAATTTCTGGGAGTCCGTTATTTCTAGATTCTTGAGGTGAGGGATCAATATCTTTGGGAGTCCGAGATTTGATGCCAAGAAAAAATAAATTTAATCAATGTTTTAAAAAAATTTATTCAAAGACTAGCCTATGATATGATTTGAGAAATTGTAATAATTTCTCATTCTTTTACGGTGAGATAAGACATAATTTTATGAGATCAATGATTCAAATATTGGAGTGATGAGCAATGAAATAAAACATAACTTTTTTTAAAAAAATGAATTTTATTCAAGACACTAAATTTGGTCATCGTTTTCTAAATGGGTGTTACGGGTGCTAACACCTTCCCCGTACAGAAATGACTCCCGAACTCAACTCTAATTTTTCGTAGACTAGTTTTTATTTTATTTAAAATGATTTACTTTATTTTGGTGTCCAATCACACCGTAAAAAAGATTGGTGGCGACTCAACTTTTTTTCGTTTTTAAAATTAAACCCTTTTAAGGACGTCGGCCGCTCCGCGTCGTCTCGAGTACGTGGCGACAACGTTAAAACTGGTGAAGCTCTTCCTGCATTACCAAAATTCATTTCTCATCATTCAAGGTCTCTTTTATCGATGTAGGTTCAACCTGTGAAGTGTAGCATATATTGGCAATCATTTTTGCATAGTCTTTTCTCTCCTTCGTTCTGGTAGTGAAGCCACTACTAGCACCACCAATAACAAAACTAACAGGATGGTTCTTTGATACATGTGAAGACGGTATCAAAGGCTCTAAATAGAGAGAAGATGTTGTATTGATGAGACTGGAGTTAATAACTGCAGGTGAAATATGAAGTGCCAAGATAGTACCGTCTTTATAGTCAGTACAGGCGTTATTAACAGAAGATCAACCGAGGGACTAGTACTGCGATTAAGTGATTTATCTGAGGAGGACAAAGTAGCATTGTTGTCATTTGATTTATCTGCTAAGGAGGGTGCTTCTGTACCTAATATAGCATGATTGCTAGATGATGTCTAGGTTGCGCAAAATGGTTGAATCTCATCATCGTCGTCAACTCGCTTGTCATTACTGTAATCATTAATAACAACATTTATGGATTCCATTACCACTCTAGTTTGTTGATTATATACTTTGTATGCACGATTATTTGTGGAATAAACAAGAAAAATGCCTCGATCAGATTTTGAATCCTATTTGCGATGAACTTCTCTGTCCCCAAGAATATGACAAGAACTCCTAAATACATTAAAGTATTTGAAATTCGGCTTTCTCCCCTTCCATAATTCATAATTTGTCTTTGAAGTACCTAGACGCAATGAAATGCGGTTGTGTATGTGATATGCAGTATTTAAAGCATCTGTCCAAAAGTATAGGGAGAGAGCTTTAGCATGTAGCATTACTCTCGCTATTTCCTATAAAGTACAATTCTTACGTTCCACAACTCCATTTTGTTGGAGAGTGAGAGGAGCAGAAAACTCGTGAAATATGCCCTCTAACTCATAGAACTCTTCGAATGCACTTTTCTCAAATTCGCGCCCATGATCACTTTAAATGCGAATAATCTCTATACTTTGTACACGTTGCAGTTGGAGAAACCATGCATGACAGATTCTAAATGTTTCAAATTTTTTCACGCATAAATTTTACCTAAGTATATATGGAGTAGTCATCAACACACACACATGCATAACATTTCCCACCAAGGCTCTCCACGTGCATTGTCCCATAAGATCCAAGTGTAGAAGTGTTGAATTTTATGTCCTAAAACTCGTAGATTTTAAATATATGAAATTGGATAAGCATGATGCATGATATTAATTAGTTAAATATAATTTGTTATATTTAAATTAATGTCTTGTGTATGCTTGATTGATTTTCACGTATTTTTCTTAATATAAGTATTATATTAATTAAGATGAAATCAATTTGCATTGTGCATATTACATCTATAGTTTAATATTTAATGTAATGTATGCATGTAATATGATTTTATTTAATTATAATTTGATTTTAATTATTTAAACCATAGTATGCATGATTATAGGGCTAATTAACTAATTTTATTATAGTTATAGAATTTGATAATTAGAATCCGTCAACCTACAATAAAGAGTTGCATGCAAACATAGGATCTTAGGATTAATTTGGTTTAATTTTAAATTGTTTAAAATTAAATAAACTTAAGATCACATTAATTCTAATAGGATTAGAATTAAGTCTTATTTTAGTTTAATGAAACTAAGTAGGACAAATAGGGTTTAAGGTTATAAGGGAACTCCACCGATAAAGTTCTGTCTAAGGCTGGGGGTACTTAAGTTGACGGTTTATGGAACACCTCCTACTGGGAACTAACTAGGAACCGGTGTTGAATTAACCTTATTCCTATTAGCATAAGATGTCACTAGGTAAATTAAATGGTTTAGTACACCTAGAAACTTTAGAGTAAAGTTTTATTATAAGTGTTATAATAAGAATAGACTTAGTTAGATTCATTTAGCCATAATTTAGCTAAGTACAACCAAACCCTTAATTAATAGAGCATTTTAGTGAGAGAAAAATGGTATATATGATATATCAATTTTTAGCTCTCACGTCCCTAAGAGTTCACACGTACGATCCATACTCGACTTCGTGTCACCCTGGGCGCCGCCTCCCTTCAAAAAGTGTTTGTATGGATCAATAACAAGGTGAATAGGGGAAATGTTCGTAGTAAGTGGGACAAGGACTCGTGTCAACATATCCTACGGTCTCCTCCATTAGATTGCACCATGAGATTTCTATGATCCGCCTGCGTGTCGTCCTAGAGCGACCATCCCATTGGAGGGCCTGATCATTTAAGTCGGAACATCGCAAACTCTAGAAATGGATAGGGTTTCTTAGGTTAATCTTCAACAGTTGTCTTTCCTAACGGTAGCCTGTTGAAGCGTACCTCTAGGATCTAAAAATGTTAGGGTCACACTTACAAGATGAATTAAGTTAGTTAATGAATTCTTGACCGAAAAACAGTAGCTAAGAACTATATGAATAGGAGTTATTCTGGAATTAGTAATTAGCTGAGATTGTCTCAATTCAAGAGAGGAGTAGTTGATCACCCTTCGGTGACTGTTGCTCTAAATTTTTGAAGTATCGTTGCAAAAACTAAATCATTTGTTTTATTAGGGTTCTTTGATTGTTTGTTTTTGTTGAATTGATTGCATTATTTTGTGTAATGGGTTAAGACAAAGATAACTAATACCGTCATATGTTTTTTATTTAAGCATGTCTTCCTCAATTATCGTACTGCTTAAAAAAGATCAATTAATTGATGAAAAATTATGCAACATGAAAATCGAAACTGAATATGATTCTAGTTATTGCTAATTTGCACTTCATCTTAATGGAGGAATGTCCTCCTTTCCCTTCTCAAAATGCATCCCAGAGTGTTAGGGATGCATATGTTCGCTGGACAAAGGCCAATGACAAGGCCCGCGTCTACATCTTAGCTAGTATGTCTTACATACTAAGCAAGAAACATGAGATCATGGTCACTGCATATCAGATCATGGACTCTCTCAGAGAGATGTTTGGACAACAGTCCATTCAGATCTAACAAGAGGCTATTAAATACGTTTATAATGCAAATATGAAAGAGGACCAATCTGTTAGAGAACATGTTCTCGACATGATAGTCAACTTCAACGTAGCAGAAATGAACGGAGCGGTCTTTGATGAGAAGAGTTAAGTGTCCTATATCTTGAAATATCTTATGAAGAGCTTTCTTCAATTTCGTAGCAATGCGGAAATGAACAAGATGGAGTACAACATAACTACCCTCCTAAAAGAGTTGCAAACTTTTTAGTCTCTTAAGGGACATAAAGAAGAAGAGGAAAATGTTGCCCATTCCAGGAGGTTTGCACCTTCATCTTCTGGATCTAAGAAAATTCAAAAGAAGAAAGGAGAGAAGGGAAAAGGTCCTACTCCATTGCTGAGGGCAAAGGGAAGACTAAGGTAGCCATCAAGGGAAAATATTTTCACTGCAATGTGGATGGACATTGGAAAAGAAACTACCCCAAGTACCTTGCTAAGAAGAAAGAAAAGGAAGGTAAATATGATTTACTTGTCTTAGAAACATGTTTAGTGGAAAATGACCAAAATGCCTGGATACTTGATTCAGAAGCCACTAACCATGCTTGTTCTTTTTTACAGGAAACTAGTTCCTTCAAGCAGCTTGAAGAGGGTGAGATGACACTCAAGGTTGGAACGGGAGATGTCATTTCAGCTCGCGCAGTGGGAGATGCTAAGTTGCTTTTCGGAAATAGATTTATGTTTTTGAAAAACTTGTATATAGTTCCTAAAATTAAAAGGAACTTAGTTTTCGTTTCTTGTCTTATTGAACATATGTACTCAATTAATTTTTCTATGAATGAAGCGTTCATTTCTAAGAATGGTGTACATATTTGTTCGGCTAAGCTCGAAAAAAACTTGTATGTATTAAGAACTAATGATGCAAAAGTAGTTTTAAATCATGAGATGTTTAGACCTGCTAACACTCAATATAAAAGGCAAAGAATTTCTCTAAATAACAATACCTATCTTTGGCATTTAAGATTAGGTCACATAAATCTCAATCGGATCGGGAGATTGGTAAATAATGGACTTCTAAACGAGTTAGAAGATGATTCGTTACCTTCATATGAATCTTGTCTTAAAGGAAAAATGACAAAAAGAGCTTTTACTAGAAAATGTTATAGAGCCAAAGAGCCTTTAGAACTTATACATTCAACCCTCTGTGGTTCGATGAATGTAAAAGCTAGAGGAGGTTTTGAATACTTCATCTCTTTTATAGATGATTATTCAAGGTATGGTTATTTATACTTAATGGAGCATAAGTCTGAAGCTCTTGAAAAGTTCAAGGAGTATAAGGCTGAAGTTAAAAATCTATTAAGTAAAAAGATCAAAATACTTTGATCTGATCGAGGTGGCGAGTACATGGATTTGAGATTCCAGGACTATATGATAGAACATGGAATCTGATCCTAACTCTTAGCACCTGATACACCCCAACAAAATGGTGTATCAAAAAGTAGAAATAAAACCTTGTTAGACATGGTTCGTTCAATGATGAGTTATGCTCAATTGCTGAGCTCATTTTAGGGGTATGCAGTAAAGACTATAATTCATATCTTGAACAATGTTTCCTCAAAGAGTGTTTTTGAAACACCTTTTGAGTTATCGAAAGGATGTAAACCTAGTTTAAGTCACTTCAGAATCTAGGGTTGTCCAACACATGTGTGAGTGACAAACCCAAGAAGTTAGAACCTCATTCAAGGTTATGCCAATTTGTTAGTTACCCTAAAGAGACAAGAGGTGGTCTATTCTTCGATCTACAAATAAAGTGTTTGTATTGACAAATGCTACTTTCTTGGAAGAATACCACATGAGAGATCATAAACCACGAAGAAAATTAGTATTAAATGAAGTTAATGATGAATCAACAAGCTTGTTGATGAAGTTGGTCCCTCATCAAGAGTTGA
The DNA here is from genome assembly GCF_025177605.1 of Cucumis melo. Classification (NCBI taxonomy): domain Eukaryota; kingdom Viridiplantae; phylum Streptophyta; class Magnoliopsida; order Cucurbitales; family Cucurbitaceae; genus Cucumis; species Cucumis melo. The sequence goes on from NC_066868.1 coordinate 12,816,349, forward strand.
TGAAACCACCACATCAGGTCAGTCTCATCCTTCTCAATCGTTAAGAATGTCTCGATGCAATGGAAGGATCGTATCACAACCTAATTGTTACTTGGGTTTAACTAAAACTGTAAACCCGATATTTTCTTGGTTTAATTTCTTTAAATGTGGAAAAAAAAGAAAAGAAAATGGAAATTAAGTGTAAATATATATATATATATATATATATATATATATATATATTTATATATTAAATGGTTTTATTAAGTAAATTAAAGAAAAGAAAGAAAAGAAAGGATAAAAAAAAAAAAAGAGAGAGAAGAAAATTTCATTTTTTCTTTCTTTTCTTCTTCTTCTTCTCTTCCCTTCACCGCCAAACATTTAATAGAAAAATTCTCATCCAACTTCCATTCTTTTCCTTCTTCAATTTGCAGAGAACATTTAAGAGAGAGTTTGGAAGAAGAAGAAGAATTTTATTAGAATTTTGAGGTTGAAGAAGAGAAGGAGAACTCAAGCAAAGTGTATCCATGGCTGAATCTTGGTTCATTTTGCACATCACTAGTTTTTAATTCAGTTTGAACTCTTCAAAAGGAATTAAGAGGTGAGGTTTACATTTAATGAAAGTTAACTCATTTTCAAACAAATTTTAATGAAGAAAGTTAGAGCAAATTTGGATATTCATTGGGTGCTTTTGATGAAGAAAATAGGGCAATTGGTTTTCACTCGAAATCAGAAGGTCTCTGGTTTTTCTTGTATTTCAGAGTGTACCGATAGAGTTAGGATCTCTATTTGGTATGGTTGAAAAGCTTATTCAATTTACTACAATTTTTATGAAGAAACTGTGAACCAAAAACGACTAAAAATTAGTTAAATTGTAGGGACAAGTTAAAGGGGTCGTGTGCGAGCGAATTCTGGAAGTTGTTCTATTTCGAGGGTTATCTGAGTTTATTCACAGGGAATCAGATTTACATGTCTTCAGGTAAGTTTTAGAGGATCTCAAAATGAAGATCTTGATATAAAGTACACTCATTTTAGTTAAGTATTGAGAAAGTTGTAGTCATTTGAAATTTATGTTAGAAATCTAGAAATTTCAGAGAGTTGTTGAAATAGGATTTTATTTCTTAACCTTTGTTTTCGTGAGCGTCATCTTTGGTGCGACATGTTATATATATCTTTAGAAAACTAGAATGTTTAGAGTTCTAATACTTAGTTGGGTTGTTGGCAGGCCGAGAAGAATTAAACGAGCTTATAGACCAAGGATCTAGCCCAAGACAGTGAGTGACAAAACCAACTTTGAAATATTTTTCATAACTGTTATTATGATTGAATGCGTTAAATGTTTATTTACGAAGCCATGAAAGATATTTGAATTTCATGACTATTTTCAAGTATACATTTGGAGACTAGATTTCTTAAAGAAATTTATGCTAGCACATAGATATTAAATGTTTGGCAAGTATTTAAACCATAATGTTTGGAAAGTATTTAAACCACAATGTTTGAAGTAAAGCATGAATTAGTAAGAAGTTTTGTTTTAAGAACTACAGTTTTCCACAAAAGAGCTGAGTAAAGTTCGAGCTTTGTGTAAAATTTATAAGCAGGCATGTTTTAATATTTTTAGATGATTTATGAAATTTTCATTAACTATATGACTGAGATCTTGAGCCTGAGGCTAGAGATTACCGTGTGCACACTAGTTGGATTTCGTTGTTGACGTTGAGTGTACTCCGTAACAACGATGCTATCGTGAGTGCTGGGCGGGCCCCACTACGACAAAGACGATAAGAGTGTTGGGCGGGCCCCACTACGACAAAGACGATAAGAGTGTTGGGCGGGCCCCACTACATCGTAGAGCTTGTAAACGTTGTTGTATTGGGTGTACCCTACACAACGTAGATCTGTCATGTTAGTTAAAATGCTTCGATATACTTGATATCCCTTGCTAGATTTCAATGACGAACATGTTGAGTATTTGAGGAAGCTATTCTTACTACTACACGTTTACATTTACGACTTGTATAAACATATTTATATGTGTAAAGTTTTCACGTGCTCTTATCTTTAAATTCATAGTTTTAAACTGAGTCACTCACTGAGCTTTATAGCTCACCCTTTCCAAAATGTTTTATCCATTTTCCAGGTAGAGATCGAGTTCCCGGTGCCTGATAGACTGTCTTAGTCTGCTGAAGCTCCGTTATCGATTGCCAGTACATGTTTTGAGTTGGGCATAAAGTCTCTTGTGTTATGATGTATATACACCCTTATATGTTATAGATACTCCACAGTTTGTATAAGCTTTAGGAGCTGTAGTTGTGTAAATTTTTGTTGGTTATATTTTGATTAAGGTGTAACGCCCCGAATTTTCGAGGTAAAATTTTAGCATTTTATGTGAATTTTTTGGGATTTTAAATTGTAAATGATAAAATAATAATATAATATTATTTATATTATTATTATTATTTATTATTATCATTATAATTTAATATTAATACATTTATTTTTATTTAATATTATATTCATTATTTGATATTAATATTATTATAATTAATTAATATTAATATTGTATTATTAATTTTATTATTATTATTTAATATTTTTATCATTTATATTATTATTATTTTTATTTATTTATTTTTATTATATATATATATAATAATTTTTTTTTATTTATTCGAACCCTAAGGAACGCGTGCCCCCCCCTTCATCGACTTCATCTTCTTCTTCCTCCGTCTTCACCCAACGAGTACCGCCGTCGCCTCCCACCATCTCTCTTCCGTGCACGCCGTCACTTCTTCTCTTTCTTTTTCGGTCGACACGAACGCAGCCGCCATCCACGCGTCTTCGTCGACCGCCGTTTTCGTACCCGCACATCTTCGACGGAATCTCCGAATCGGCGTCCAACCGTCTGCGGCCGACGTCTCTCTCTCTCTTCGTCTTCGCCACCGCCGACAGATCTCCCTCCTCATCCCGTGTTCCCGACGCAGACAGAACACCAAGGGAGCTGCCTTCTACCGCCGTCGTTGTCGGGAGGAGAAAGGATTTGAACCCAAGCCGCGAAGCGAAGCCGACCCGAGCCACGAATCCGAATCGAGTGAGCCGCGAGCCGCGAGTTGAGTCACGAGCTGCGAGCCGAGTCGAGCCGAAGACCGAGCCGAGTTGTGAGCCGCGAGCCGAGTTTGTATATTGTAGTTATGTTAAAGGGCTACGTTGTGGACTGAATTTGTATATCGATGGACTTCAAAGTCTTAAGGTTAGGTAGGGGTAGTTTATTGTCTGATATTGATTATGGAGTTTCGTCGTGGAAGGATTGTGAGTTCGGTTCTTGTTTGACTAGTTGACTGGATCTAAGGAATATCATAATGGTGTGTGAATTTGAAACGCTTATAGCAACGGAGGATGTAGTTATTTGAAACTATACTATCTGACTGGTGAAGTCTACGGAGGATTTGTAATATGAATGTTGTCGGAGTATGACTGTTGTAGACGGTTTAGTAAGGCCTGAGGGGTAACGGTTAGCTTCATCTATGGGGTAGTGTACCTTACGGATAGGTGTATCCTTCGGGATCACTAGACTGATATGTGCATCTCTCAGGATCACTAGACTGATATGTGCATCTCTCAGGATCACTAGACTGATATGTGCATCCCTCGGGATCACTAGACTGATATGTGCATCCCTCGGGATCACTAGACTGATATGTGCATCCCTCGGGATCACTAGACTGATAGGTGTATCCTTCGGGATCACTAGACTGATACGTGCATCCTTCGGGATCACGAGATTGATGTGTGCGTTCTACGGAACCACTAGACTGTTTACGTAGGGTACCCCTGAATAGGAAGATAACCGTTGTTCCCTAACGGGTCCAGTAGTGGGTCCCTTACTGGGTAGATTTTATACTCACCCTTTCTCTTCTTTAACTTTTCAGGTAAGGGTACAGCGAGGGGTAGATCGACGAGAGGCAGGAAGGACGCGTGAAGGCCATATGGACGCGTCTGGTTTTCTTTATGCTTCCGCTGATGTATTTTGTTAGAATATTTGGTTTTGTGATTTTGAGTTTGATGACTTGAGTATTTTATTTGAAACTTTCGTGACTGTGATTTAAAATAGGGCCCGAATCTGCTTTTGTAATATTTCTAACGTTTTAATGAATCGTAACTGGTCCGTTATGAGTTTTTAGGTTTTGTGGTCGAGTCTTAGTACTGAGTAGTGACCTCAGCTTAGTCCGGAAAGTTGGGTCGTCACATAAGGTGTCTTTAGGTTTACTCGTGAAATCAGTAAATTTTGAGGTACACTTCATGTATGTGTTTGACTAGCCTAGGATTCGCTGTGTTTTGTTGCATGTATATAGTTTATATACTAGATTGGCAAGTTCATCATATGAAAGTTTTAAGCAGAGTCGACAGTTACAGGTACAGAAAAGCGTTGTTCATCGGCTTCACGCCATCTTTCGGTCTAAGGTAGCAGGTAGTCCGGGAGGGGGTGTGACAAAAACTCAGGTAGTCATACCAGATGATAGTGTTGAGGATTCATTGTCCTATAAACAGGCAATGAATGATGTAGACAAAGACCAATGGGTCAAAACCATGGACCTTGAAATAGAGCCTATGTACTTCAATTCAGTGTGGGAGCTTGTAGATCTACCTAAAGGGGTAAAACCTATAGCGTGTAGATGGATCTATAAGAGAAAGAGAGATTCAGCTGGGAAGGTACAAACCTTCAAAGCTAGACTTGTAGCAAAAGGGTATACCCAAAGGCAAGGGGTTGACAATGAATAAACTTTTTCCCCTATTGTTATATTAAAGTCTATAAGGATTCTCTTGTCCATAGCCACATTTTATGATTATGAAATATGGCAAATGGATGTCATGACTGCTTTTCTGAATGGCAATCTTGAAGAGAGTATCTTTATGTCTTAGACCGAAAGGTTCATAACCCAAGGTCAGGAGCAAAAAGTTTGCAAGCTGAATCAATCCATTTATGGGTTGGAACAAGCATCTAGATCTTGGAACATTATATTTGATACTGCGATCAAATCCTACGGTTTTGACCAATGCGATGATGAACCTAGTGTATACAAGAAAATCAACAAAGGTAAAGTAGCTTTCTTAGTACTTTATGTAGACGATATCCTCCTCATTGGAAATGATGTGGGATACCTAACTGAAGTTAAAACTTGGTTAGCAGCCCAATTTCAAATGAAAGATTTGGAAAAGGTACAATATGTTCTTGGGATCCAAATCATAAGGGATCGTAAGAACAAAACGCTAGCACTGTCTCAAGCAATCTATATAGATAAAATGTTGGTTCGATATTCGATGCAGAACTCTGAAAAGGATTTATTACCTTTCAGGCATGGGGTTCACTTGTCTAAGGAACAGTGTGCTAAGACACCTCAAGAAGTTGAGGATATGAGACGTATTCCCTATGCCTCAGTTGTAGGCAGCTTAATGTATGTTATGCTCTGCACTAGGCCTGACATTTGTTATGCAGTAGGAATAGTCAGTAGGTATCAGTCCAACCAAGGGTTAGACCACTGGACGGTGGTTAAAATTATTCTCAAGTATCTTAGGAGAACGAGAGACTACATGCTTATGTATGCAGCTAAGGATTTGATCCTTACAGGATATGCTGATTCTGATTTCCAAACCGATAAGGATTCTAGGAAATCCACATCGGGATCAGTGTTCACCCTAAATAGGGGAGCTGTAGTATGGCGTAGCATCAAGCAAGGATGCATTGCAGACTCTACAATAGAGGCTAAATACGTTGCTGCTTGTGAAGCAACAAAAGAAGCAGTTTGGCTTAGGAAGTTCCTACAAGATTTGAAAGTTGTTTCAAACATGAACTTGCTCATCACTCTATATTGTGATTGAAGGGATGAAAACTCTTTTTTAATGCGGAAGAATTACAGAAACCCAATTTTAATTGGAACCTTAAAAAATACCAATACATTCGCAAAAATTAAAATAATTTTTATGGTTAAACATTCTTTGAAGAAAATACAGAGAAGAAGAACTTACTCCCGTTGACGACTCTGAATCTACAAAACACCAACTTAAGGCACCACCACTTGAAAACCTTCCTATTCTCTGAATGGGATGGTTTATGGGAACCAAATTGGATTGAAGGAATTTTTCTTTACGGAGAAATTTTTTTCAGAGAGAATGGAGCGTCTCAGTCTTTGTAGAACTCATCCCTATTTTGTTAGGCAAAGTATTCCCACTTCTTCGGGAAGTTGGAGAGAATAAATGGGAACGTGGGAAAACCACCCACGTTCCCTATTAACTTAATAATTATTAAATTAATATATATTAAACTAATTAATTAATTTAATTAAATAATTAATTAAATCATATTTAATTAATATTTTTATTTAAATCATATTTAAATGAATATCTCTCGCATAACCTATAGTTTTAATTTAATTAATTTAATTTAATCAAATTAAACTAAACTATTAATTAATTTCTAAAATTAAATATCTTATATTTAATTTAATCCATAATTTGAATCATATTCAAATATAAATTTTTCTCATAACCTATAGTTTTAATATGTATCATATACACATTAAATTTTAACTTATAGTTTTAATATGAATCTAATTCACATTAAACTAATATTTAAACTCATTCAAATATTTTATTCTCCCGTAATTTAATTTTGAATCATATCCAAAATTAAATTTATATAATAAAGTCTAATTAAAATATAAACTTTATATAATAATGTATCAATATACATTGTATTAATTTCCAAAGTAAATTTGAACCTTTCAAATTACAACCAATATAAATAAATCTCATTACTCTTTATGAGCTAGGAAGGGGACCTAGTGGACCTACAGATCAAAAGCTACAACGATATGAGATTAATTGGCTAAACTCATTAACTACATTAATCAATATCCGTTAACTATGTGTACACTCCACTAAAGACTCACAGTTGAACTCTTCTCACTGTAGATATATTTTTGTGTCCACAGATATAGGCCAATACCAGTAAGTTAGTCGTTCACAAGTGTTCGTAAAACTAGCTGGGTCAAATTACCGTTTTACCCCTAGGTTACTTCTAGTCCTTAAATACGAGTGCTCCTCTAATGAACAACCTATTTATGGTCGAAGCACTAAATAAAAAACCTCTCTCGTGCCATAGAGAGGGTAGGGTCCTTTGTTCAAGTCCTGGAGACACTATTTAAGGAAACACTTATCTACTTACCCTAAAGGTGGGAATGAGTGAATTCCATCTTGTATGATTATGTTCTCAGCTCTCCACTCGATCTTGTCCCCAAAATGATAAGCATATTGGGTCGATAATCTTGTCACTCTCACCCATACAAATCAAAGGAAAATCTCTCGCAAACAGGAGTTCATAATACACTCAGGATTAAGACCAAGTTACCTAGGTCATCCTAATGAAATAGAAATCCAACTAGTTAATGGGGTTACATCTAGTGATTACTATTTCGTGGTCCAGTCTTATGCAAACTCATTGCATAGGATATCCTCACTCGCATGTCACATACATGAACGCATTGGATCAATGTGTTTGTATCAAATACAAAGTGAGCTGTATCCATAATGTTAATAGGATAAGGTACCCAACCTTAACCCTATAATATAGACCCTTTAATCTGATCTTGAACATTGATCCCCATATGTCTACATACTGTTCAAGACTCATCAAATAGCTTAGGATGTTAGTTTCTTGGATTTAGGTTATTAAGACAAAACTAATAATATAATCAATAACATTTATTGAAATTATAATAATAAAATACTTTATTAATAACGGTCAATTGATTATATTTACTATCTACGAGTTTTAGAACATTAAACCCACCAGTGATAAGAGTGGGACAGTAGCCAATTCTAAAGAACCTTGCAGCCACAAACGAGGAAAACACAAAGAGAAGAAGTATCACCTGATACGGGAGATTGTGCAATGAGGGGATGTGATCGTCACCAAGATCGCTTCTGAGCACAAAATTGCTAATCCATTTACGAAGACTCTCACGGCTAAAGTGTTCAAGGGTCATCTAGAAAGTCTAGGTCTACGAGATATGTACATTAGGTAACCTAAGGCAAGTAGGAGATGTGTAATGGGTATGATGATAGCCTAGTTTATTGTATTTGTATATATACGTTTTATGTAATATACTAGTACATTTTACCATTTCCAATGTTTGAGGATTACTTTATTATACACATCCCATAAGGACTAGAGTTTAAGTCCAAGTGGGAGTTTGTTGGGTTTTATGTCCTAAAACTCGTAGATAGTAAATATAATCAATTGACCGTTATTAATAAAGTGTTTTATTATTATAATTTCAATAAGTATTATTGATTATATTAGTAGTTTTGCCTTAATAACCTAAATCCAATAAACTATCATGTAGAGACATACGGGGATCAATGTCCAAGATCAGCTTTAAATGGTCTATAGTATAGGGTTAAGGTTGGGTACCTTATTCTGTTAACACTATGGATACGACTCACTTTGCATTTGATACAAACACATTAATCCAATGCGTTCATGTATGCGACATGCGAGTGAGGGTATCCTATGCAATGAGTTTGCATAAGATCAGACCACGAAATAGTAATCACTAGATGTAACTCCGTTAACTAGTTGGGTTTCTATTTCATTAGGAAGACCTAGGTAACTTACTCTTAATCCTGAGTGTATTATGAACTCCTGTTTGCGAGGAATTTTCCTTTGATTTGTACGGGTGAGAGTGGCCAGATTACTAACTCAATATGCTTATCATTTTAGAGAAAAGACCGAGTGGGGAGCTGGAAACATAATCACGCAAGATGGAATTCACTCATTCCCACCTTTAGGGTAAGTAGATAAGTGTTCCCTTAAATAGTGTCTCCGGGACTTGAACAAAGAGCCTTACCCTCTCTATGGCACGAGAGGGGTTTTCTGTTTAGTGGTTGGACCATAAACAGGTTGTTCATTAGAGGAGCACTAGTATTTAAGGACTAGAAGTAACCCAGGGGTAAAACGGTAATTTGACCCATCTGGTTTTACGAACACTTGTGAAGGACTAACTTACTGGTATTTGTCTATATCCATGAACACAGAAATATATCTACAGTGAGAAGAGTTCAGTTGTGAGTCTTTAGTGGAGTGTACACATAGTTAACGAATATTGATTAATGTGGTTAATGAGTTCAACTAATTAATCTCATATCGTTGTACCTTCTGATCTATATGTCCATTAGGTCCCCTTCCTAGCTCATAAAGAGTAATGAGATTTATTTATATTAGTTGTAATTTAAAATGTTCAAATTTACTTTGGGGATTAATATAATGTATATTGATACATTATAATATAAAGTTTATATTTTAATTAGACTTTATTATATAAATTTAATTTTGGATATGATTCAAAATTAAATTACGAGAGAATAAAATATTTGAATGACTTCAAATATTAGTTTAATGTAAATTAGATTCATATTAAAATTTTAGGTTAAAAATTTAGTATGTATGTGTTACATATTAAAATTATAGGTTATGGGAGAAATTTATATGTGAATATGATTCAAATTTTAGATTAAATTAAATATAAGATATTTAATTTAGAAATTAATTAATTGGAGAATTAATTAATAGTTTAGTTTAATTTGATTTAATTAAATTAGTTAAATTAAAACTATAGGTTATGCGAGAGATATAAATTTAAATATGATTTAAATGAAATATTAATTAAATATGATTTAATTAATTAATTAATTAATTATTTATTTATTTTAATATATTAATTTAATATTTATTTATTAAATTGATAAGGAACGTGGGTGGTTTTCCCACATTCTCATTTATTCTCTCAAGTTCCCACTTCTTCCGTCTGTAGAAGAGAGAATTTTTACGTAACAAAAAATTGAAGGTGAGTTCTATGAACAATGAGACTCTCTCATTTTCTCTGAAAATTTTTCTCTATAAATAAAAATTCCTTCAATCCAATTTGGTTCCCACAAACCATCTCAATCAAAGAATAGGAAGGTTTCCAAGTGATGGTGCCCCAAGTTGGTGTTTGGTAGTTTCAGAGTCGTCAACGAGAGTATGTTCTTTTTCTCTGTATTTTCTTTAGAGCATGTTTAACTATAGAAATTATTTTTGTAATTTTGGCAACATATTGGTATTTTTTAAGGTTTCAATTAAAATTGGGTCTCTATAATTCTTCCACTGTAAAGGGTTTTCATCCCTTCAGGATTGTCCTTTGATTTATACGAGTGAGAGTGGCCAGATTGTTGACTGAATATGCTTATTATTTTGGGGACAAGACCGAGTGGGAAGCTGGAAACATAATCACACAATATGAAATTCACTCTTTCCCGACTTTAGGGTAAGTAGATAAATGTTCTCTTAAATGGTGTCTACGAAACTTGAACAAAAGGTTCTACCCTCTCTATGGCATGAGAGGGGTTTCTGTTTAGTGGTTGGACCATAGAAAGATTGTTCATTAGAGGAGCACTAGTATTTAAGGACAATAAGTAACCTAGGGATAAAACGGTAATTTGACCTAGTTGGTGTTACGAACACTTGTGAAGGACTAACTTACTGGTATTGGTCTATATCCGTGGACAAAAAAATATATCTACAGTGAGAAGAGTTCAGCTGTGAGTCTTTAGTGGAGTGTACACATAGTTAACGAATATTGATTAATGTGATTAATGAGTTTGGCCAATTAATCTCATATTGTTTTAGCTTCTGATCTATAAGTCACTTAGGTCCTCTTCCTAGCTCGTAAATGGTAATGAGATTTATTTATATTGGTTGTAATTTGAAATGTTCAAATCTACTTTGGGAATTAATATAATGTATAATGATACATTCTAATATAAACTTCATATTTTAATTAGATTTTATTATATAAATTTAATTTTGGATATGATTCAAAATTAATTTATAAGAGAACAAAATATTTGAATGAGTTCAAATATTAATTTAATGTTAATTAGATTCATATTAAAACTATAGGTTAAAATTTAATATGTCTATGATACATATTAAAACTATAGGTCATGAGAGAAATTTATATTTGAATATGATTCAAATTTGAATTAAATTAAATATAAGATATTTAATTTAGTAATTAATTAATTAGAGAATTAATTAATAGTTTAGTTTAATTTTATTTAATTAAATTAATTAAACTAAAACTATAGTTTATGTGAGAGATATTCATTTAAATATGATTTCAATGAAATATTAGTTAAATATGATTTAATTAATTAATTAATTGATTAATTAATTTAATATTATTATTATTTTAATAAAATTAAATTAATAAGAAACGTGTGTGGTTTTCCCACGTTACCTGATTCTCTCTAACTTCCTCTCCTTCAATGTTAAGAAAATGGAGTTATACACATTTTACAGATAAGTTCTGTAATGCGAATTCTCTAATTCTCTCTGGTGAAAGAAATTTCTTCTCTGTAAAAAATTTCCTACCAATTGGGTCCCACAAACCATCTCAATCCAGAGAATATGAAGGTTTCTAAGTGGTGGTGCCTCAATTTAGAGTTTTGTAGATACAGAGACGTCAACGATCATAAGTTTCCTCTTCTTTGTTTTTCTCTATATTTTTTTTAATTCACCATGCTTAGTCATAGCCATAGAAATTAGTTTTGTAATTTATTTTGCTAATGTATTGGTATTTTTAGGTTCCCAATTAAATTGTGTTAAGGTCTCTGTAATTCTTCCGCTGTTCAAAGGGTTTTCATCCTTTCAAGAAGTTCAAGAACTCTAGAAGTGGAACATTTTCTGGTACACTGATGTGAAGCCTTAACCTGTTTCCCAATTGGACACTCATTGCAAATGTCATTCACATTAGATTTTAACACAGGAATGCCAAGAACTGCATCTGCTCCAATGGTTTTACATATTATAGAGATCCCAAACCAGTCAAGACGTTTATACCATAAATTTGCTTCATTTGTCTATAACAAGTTACATACAGATATTTCAGAGTCCCAATGATAGCAATTATCAAAGAGACGAGTGCCACTTAGTATCACTTTATTCTCTTTATTAAAGACCACATTTGTCTTTGCTAAACTTCACAGAAAAGCCTTGATCACATAATTGTCTTATGCTGATAAGATTCGCTGAAAGACCTTTTACCAACCTCACATCTTAAAGACATGTAAGACCAAGTTGATTGATTGATCCTTTGGTAAGAATCTTTCCTCTGACTCCATCTCCGAACGTAACATCTCCAGCACTACATTCTTTAAAAGTAGTAAAAAATGCAACATTTCCTGTCATATGACAAGAACATCCATTGATGAAATATCAGTCAATAGCTCTCATAGAATGGACGGATGTTAATGCAATATTACATTTCCCGTTTCTTCCTGCTCTCCATTCAGTCTTGAAGTTTTTCCACACAGGCAGTTTTCCCATGTACTGGAAAACCGTGTAAGCTATAACAAAACGGTCGAATGTGCCCAGGTCTTCCACAAAAATGATAGATCCAGTGCATCTTCTTTTCTTTCAACATCTGTTAATCTTCCTTAATTGTTGAAGTAGAGTTGAGATTGTTGGAGGCCTTTATGAATATTTAGATGATGAGCTAGCATCACTATTTTCAGATAAACTTAGACCTATTTTATTTTATGGAGATTTCCCATCATTTAAAATGTTCTCTAGGTATTGTGTTCTTGAAGTTAGCATCTTGACATATTTTGATAAGGATTCGAACTCATGACGATCTTCTTTCAACTCTGTTCTGAGTGTTGCAATGGATGTTAGATACCGATGATTACCTTCCACCAACACTTGTTTTCTTTCATTTAGTTGTTTTAGAGCAATTTGACCAACTTCTTCAATAAATCATTACTGTCAGAGAATGCAATTGAGAAAGATCGTTGATTATCACAGGTTAGACCAGATTCTTGTCGTTTGTTGGTACCACCTTCGTTCAAGAATTCTTTCTCAGTAGATATGCTAATGAGAGCATGCCCAAATTCTTCAATATCAGTATCAGAAGTCATTTCATCATTGCATAAAGTCACTGTCAGACTTTTCTTTTTCCTTTTCAAGAAAATTAGACTTTCAGCTTCAAAATGATCGAACCCATCACACTTATGACGTCGGATACTTCTGCTTCCTCTCTCAGATCTTATGAATGCACTCTCCCTGTCATTTTTCTCATAATCTTTTCTTCTAAAATTATTGCTTGAATTAGAAACATTGTGAGAATATGACGAGGATGTCGAGGAATCTCGAGGACTGTGATTTTTATTGGTTCCAACATACTTGAAAAATTGATTTATGAGTTTTGACATTTGTTTTTTTAGGAGAGCTATAGATTCGGCCAAAGATTCTTCACTGGTATGCTTCTTCTGAAGTTGAATATTCTCTTCACTGACTGATGAGAACGCAATGTCAGACTTCCTTTTGGATCACCCTTTCCTAGAGTTAGTTTGAAGGTCTTCAGAGACCCAAATAATTCGTCAAGTTTCATTTTGGTAATATCATTTGCTTCTTCTATTGTTGTGACTTTCATATTGAAACGTCGAGGAAAAAATCACAAAACCTTCCTTACAAGTTTTGAATCGGATATCTTTTCTCCTAGTAGGAATGATTCATTTGTGATATCAAGAACCCGTACGATGTATTCTGCTAGAGTTTCATCGTCAGCCATTTTAAATGCTTCAAAACGAGATGTCAGAATCTGCAGGTAAGACATCTTTACTCTAGAGGTTCCTTCATAGGCCACTTCTAGAATCTCTTAGGCTTTCTTTACGGATGTGCATGCGTTTATCAATTTAAACACATTCTGATCAACATCATTAAACAAGGCATTCAAAGCACGATAGTTCCCAATAGCAGCTTCATCTTCAGCATTCGATCACTTTAATTCAAACTTGGGAGAAACTTTGCCATCTTCACTTGTTTTAGTTGGATACTCCAATCCATCCATCACAACTCTCCAACACCTAAGGTTAAGTGATTTCAAGAAGGCCATAATTCGTGCTTTCCAGTATCCATAGTTGGCTCCATCAAGAACCAAAGATCTTGTTGTTGAGCTTCTTTCATGTAATTGATCCATTCACAGTAGTTTGCTTCGAAACCTGCTCTGATACTAATTGAGAAAGTGAACACTTAGTTATAATTGTAAACTACTATGTTGTACTATAAGTTAATAACACGAAAATATCAATGGAAACACGAAAGACAAGTAAATCAACACAAACAACTTTGGTAACCTAGTTCGATGACACAACATCTACATCTAGGGGGCCTCTGACCCATGATAAGAGATTATATTACTCATGTAGAACTTAATGATTATGATGTTATGACATAGGGTTCAACACTCATCATATATTTCACTGTGCTAACCATGAACTAACACAATAATCAGAAATAACAATAACTATCATAACATGAGAAGGATTATTCCCCCCTAATCAATGTTCACAGGTAATTCTAGCTTTAAGCCTTCTTGAACCAGTAGGATAACCTCTCATTTTCAAAATGTTGTTACGTCACTCATTAGATCTTGATGTACATATTGAAAAGTTACCTTCAATCGAAATTCTCTCAGCTTCCTTGACGAGCACGCACACACATATTTATTCATTCATTCCTTAAATAAAATTGAGCATCTTGGTTGTTTTGCATAATCCAAACAATTATTAATTAAATGAATTTGAAGATATCCTAACCATAATCCCAACATACATAAATCCACCAACAACAGTAATTAATAATTAAATAATAAAGGAAGTGGGACCACAACATAACAAATGTAACAATGTACAATCATAAAGCATGATGATTATGTAAATTGAATGAGGTTATTGAATAAATATTTCATGATATAATTATGACTAAACTAGGTTGCGATTGACTAAACTAGAATGCTTTTGGAAACTATGTTAGTTTTGGCTATTAGTCTAGTATACCAGTATGGTGTCATGTGTGCTTCTACCAGACCACAAAACTTTTATGACTTCGGGTGTATCTCTAATAGGAAATTAACAGTTTACATAGTGGAACAAGTAATGGATCCCCTACTAGATATTTTATATATTCATTCTTTCCAAATTTACTTTTCCAAGCACAAACAAAGGTAAAGAAAAGTTGACGAGTGACCAAGAGGACCCGTGACTATGCCATATTGGGACTATAATGGCGACAATTTCGCTACATTTATGTGTTGATGTTTTAGACCATTATCCATACTGATATGTAGTTTTAATTTAAACTCATGGTTTCTTTCATATTTTAACTAGTTGCTGAATAAATTGTTTCTTTAGTGATTTTTTTCGAAAGTTTATTATTATTTTGTTCTAAACATGTATTTTTCCTCGTAAGGTTGCTTTTATTTATTTCTTTAAGAATAATGAATTAAACTTTGCATAATTTTGCGAGTTGTTGACGGCAGGTTGATGGGACATTTTTCGTATTTTTCATTGTGAACTTATGGGCTTTTTCCATTTTTGGAATTATTCTATACAGCCTAAATATTTTGCTATTTTATTATATTTTTTTATCCAACATCTCTGTTTGATTCATTTGTCGTTACAAAGAGATTTTTCTTTAATCAATATCTAATTTATTATATATTTATTTACTTTAAAAAAAAGTTCGAGGTATATAATAATTCTTATAAAATATATTTGCTTTCTTTCCAAAAATCAGCCATCAAAGAATTACCCCATACTTAAAGTCTTTATTTGCATATGTCATTTTATTTCACAAAATTTATTTCAATTACAACATCTATATTTTAATTGGAATCATTCATCTACTTTTATATACAGATTTATTGTAAATTTATTTGAAATAAGAAATATATAATTTTAAAAGGTATTTTTTGAATTACTTTATGAAATATTGACTAGTCCCCTTCATGAATATTCAATGAAAATTTAAATTGTCTTCAATTAACTTCATGCCATAAAAGCTTTTAGTCACATTCATCTCATATCGTGTCTTCTAACTTAGTCCTTTCAATTTTCACCATCTCATTTTCATTTTATTTTTCTTTTCTTTATTTAACAAACATTAAGACATTGATTTGCTTCTACAACATTTATCTTTTCTATTGATTTCATTTTTTGAAAAATCGTATCAGAGCTTTTGATTTAAAGGTCTTTGATTTCACTTGAGAGTGTAAATTTTCTTTTTCTATTTGAAAAATGTTTAATCCAATGTGTTGCTACCTCTCTAATGTACATGTTTTGTCACCCACATTTGAATCAAATATTTACCGAAGTACGCAATAACTTGTAGAAATACAAGTTATTATAGCATTTTAGGTAGAATAATGAAGCAAATGAAGCATTAATGCATAAATTTGAAAGAAAACATATAGGAAAGTAAGTAAATCGATCAATTTATGCATTGCGAATCACAAAAAGGTCTTAGCCTGTTTATCGCGTTTTAGTTGTCTTATTGCAAGATCTTAGGCAAGATGAAGAGCAGTCCGACAATAAAATATTAAGCGAGGACGCATGTTCGCGACCAACCAGACTACCACTATAGCAAAGCTTGGCGAGATAAAACGCTAGCAAACAAAAAAGTGGTTGGCACGAATATCTGAAAAGCTGAAAATAACTTATGTGGTGCCGACTCAGCTCTATCAGAATTAATTAGAGCCCATGTTGTCCATGATGACTTGTTACATCACTTTTCGTCTATGGCTTCTTCATTGGTTGTGTGCGAATTTTGGCATAAATTATTACAAAGAGCAAGAGTTTTTCCTCCATTCCTTCCTCTGTTTTAGGTGAGAGTCTAAAAAAGAGAGAGAATTCTCCTACCATTTTTTCCTAAGTGTAAAGGCAAAAATCAGAGCCAAAGAGTATGAACACTCATACTCTACAGCTTGCCTCCTTTTCTGTGTTTCATTTTTGTCTTTTGTTAACATTAAGTTGCAATATTGACTCCATGATCAAAAAGGTCTAAAGCTTTGTTTATGATATTTGATATTTTTCTTCTATCATTCTCCCATATTTCTTTCTCTATTCATTCATTACACATTTAGTTAATTGTTTACATAATACAGGGTGTTTTAATACTAGTGACTCTAATTGAATGCATTATAAGTTATGTTTAGATAAATATGACCTTATCTCATTCAAGAGAAAAGATAAAGTATTGACTATTATCACTTGATGTGTAATGACCCATGTTTCGCTAACCATACGGTAAGGAGATTGTAGCAATACAATCTTGTTCCCGAATTTGTTCCTTGCATATATCACATAAATGCATGATCTGTGTGGCAAAAGCACCAAGAGATTGCTCGCCTTAATAAGGACAAGTTTTTCATAGCTCAAACAAACAAAAAATATACAAATCATAGATTAACTTTAAGTACTTAGGTCCCGAGAGGCGAACAAATATGGTGAAGTCACCGAAAGGTTGCTTGCCCTTAATTCTGAAGGTAATAGATGCTTTGTATCGTCTTGAAATGTCAAACTCCCTCATTTTACATTTAATTAATCAAATTTTCCTACACATTCACGCCTAAAATCACTGAGTTTATGTTTCATCACATTTCACCGTCATATCTACCTTGCTGCTTTAATTCGCACCATAGTGTGAATAATTAGGAAAACTATATTGTGCATACTTTATATTGTATGCTTTCTGCATAGGATTAAGACATGAGATAGGTTCACTTAGGAAACTAACTCACTGCCTTTGACCCTAGACTTACCAGGAAACCTCTTTATTCGCTTGCATCTAAGCGAGAAAGAGGAAAACTTGTGCTAAATGTTGATCATTTTGAATTTAGCAACGCGTAGGTAAGATATGCACCTTTTATCGCATAACCTTAATCTAGATGCCATCTTAATCACATTATTAGAACTTTTCATGATACACCCATGAACGAATTTTGTATAAAGATAAAAATAACAAGCATTATCCACCAAGAGCTAATCCTAGTGGTAAGTCCAAGTCCAACTCAAGAAACACATGAACTTCTCAAGTCAAATTGCCTCCAACCTGAGGGAACTGAAGGGGGGTTGGTTTCTCTTTCAATTTCAAGGAAAAGTAAATTTAACTGAATTCAATGTCAAAGGAATCTAGATTGGGTCTAACGAAATTTCATATTCCATGTTTTCGATCATGCTTTTGTCATTACTAAATTTCTTGGTTGCTTTCACCTAACCAAATCGATTGAAAAGACAATTAAAATGTCCTAAGTAACTAATGATACTGATCGAACCAATGAAAATCATACAAAATTCAAATTACTATCAATTATATTAAGATCAAGGGCTCGTTAGGTAGAATAATTAGTGTTCAAGTGTCAAATTAAATATTCATGCAAATTCAACTCTATGTTTGATCAATGCCTATAGCAAGCGAACTTAACCTATTGCTTCAACAAAGTGGTAATCTAGCAATCCCCAAGCATCTGACAACAAGATACTAAAACATTCAAAACAAGATTGAATTAATCAACCAAGAAGATCATCTATTTCAAAAATCACAAATACATGGAATTATGGGAAAGTCTAAACAACGCAAGCTAGAAAATAGTACCTTAGCCTCTCATCCACATGCCAGATTATGAGGAGATATTAAAGTGCATAAACAAAACTAAAAAGGGAAAAAAATAGAGGGAATTCATGCAATTGAGAGCTAGAAACGGTCCTCCCTTGACCTAGGTGGCACAAATTTTTTTTTATAAAATTGATGCGGCGTTGTGGCGCATGTCGTTATGGACAGTGTCATGGCGCTCACAGTACTTCATTCTTGGGCAGAGTTTGAAGCGTGCAACGCTCTAGGATAGTGTCCCGACTCTAAGTGCTTTTCAAGAATTATCACGCTATTGCCTTATAGCAACCGCGAAAGCATCATAGGGTGCCTTGGCACTGCAAGCCAGAGGCCAAAATTACCCTTTTCTTTGCTCTTGATCCCCTATTGATGTCTTATGACTTCAATATCCCTCGTTTTAGCTTTAAATATACACCAAAGCTCGATTATACAATCTAATTGCTAAAAACTTATAAAATAGCCAATAAGATCATAAAATTATGGAATGGTTCGAAATTAAGCAGAGTCAGATTATACATTTTTTGTGTTATCACCCTCTCCACATTCTAATGGTGAAAAACTGCCAAATTTCACCATTAAAATGCAATCAAATCTCAGGAAACTTGACCTTTGCAAATTTGTGTCAACTAAAGTAAATTCTGAACCATTAGAAGACAATCTAACGTTTGAATTAGAGTAGACTATACGAAGAGGAGAAATTAAAGAAGCTCAAGGCTTTATCTATGATTCATGTTGTTTTATCTTATCTTATATTTGCTATGACTATTGATTGAAAACGATAAAACAAACCTGGGATAAAGTGCAGAAAGAATGTAAGGAAGTGCAAGGACTACACAATATATAGATTGACAACCGTTGTAAAGTAGATGAGTCTAGATGGTGAAAATTTTTCACATCAAAGAGCTATGCAAATTTCACTACAAGAAATCTGACCTTTAATGTCGGTTTAAAACCGACATTAAAGGGCTTTAATGTCACTTGGCAACCGACATCTTTGCGAGCGTTATTAAAGGCCTTTAATGTCGGTTGGATTTTAATGTCGGTTTAAAAACGACATTAAGGCCTTTAATGTCAGTTTTCAACCGACAACTTTGATAATGTTATTGAAGCCCTTTAATGTCGGTTGCCCTTTAATGTCGGTTTTAAACCGACATCTTTGATAGTGTTATTGAAACCCTTTAATGTCGATTGGGCTATGATGTTGTTTTAAAACCGACATTAAGAGGCCAATAATGTCAGTTTAAACCGACATTAAAGGCTTGTTTTTATCCATTTTTAGAAATTTATATTTATTTAATTGTTGTATTATTGTCCATTTTTTATAAACCAACATTGAATCCATATAGATAAATATTTTTTTCTCGCTCCAACAAATTAATAAAATTAATATTATTTTAGAAACTATAATATTTATCTTTTACATTTGTATACACAAAATGAAAATTTAATATTGTGTTTATATATACATTCTACAATAGTACATGAAACAAGATCCTAATACAAGACTTAAATAAGAAATCCTAAACGCCTTCTCAGTCTTCAACCTTCAACGATCGCCTGACTATCTACACAATCGCTTAGCTTTCAATCTGATGACTTCAATCATTCTACAAGCAATATCAAAATAAACCATTTAAGCAGTAGCAAACAAACATGTCAAGCATAATAGTAAGCAGTTCTATAGCCTGTGAGGACTCATAGGAGAAAGAAAGGGTCCCCTGAAAAGGGAGGAATTAACAGCCAAAATCATTAACTTTCGTTTACACCACATATACTACACACAGGCCCTTCATGTTGTTTCTTCTGATTGACTACTTTGTATTAGCAACATCACTTAAATGACAAAGAAGCAAAAAAATATGGAATGTAAACAAACCCAGGCTGTTCATCAAGTTTCCTTAAACTCACTAGAAATAATAAATAAATAACAAATATACCTATTAACAAGAAAATTTAAACCCTCAAGCTGATAGTCTCGAAGTTTGCCTCCCTTCAACCACTCAGGCTGTTCATCAAGTTTACTTAAACTTACTAAAAATAAGAAAAATTATAATATTAAAGAATGTTAACTATACATCGAGTAAAAAAGATTGACGAGAATTCTAAGTTTTAGCCTCAACGCATAGGCTTCCTTTGGGCCAAAATACAATGAGGCTTAAACCATTTACCCCTCTTATAATAACTAGGAAACTAGTATTCACTTACCTCATTGTTCATAAGAAATATAAAGGTTTGAGTTGTAACAATTTGAATTATTACGATATCCATCTAAAATTTTTGTTCAGCCAAAAGTTAGTGTTGATAATTTTTTTACTCTTTTTTTAGAAACTAACAATATCTTTTTTATACACTCTCACATACCATTATGTTTTTTTCATAAGAAAGGAATTCATTGTAAAATTTGGAAGGATAGAAAGGAAATATTAATTGACCATTAATTTCATTGGTAGAATGAAACTAATGGTTAATTAATATGTTAGGCTTTCATTATTGGTGAAATAGATTAATGGTTAATGAAGATTTATTGGTCGAAAGAAACTAATGGATAATCAGTATTTCCTTTATATTCAGCTTCCTGATGATAATAACATCAATAAATCTTCACTCATTCAAAACTATCCATACTCATTTTATTGTATATTATTTTCTCAATAACAAAATGGACGAAATGAAAAAGTCTACCGTAAAACTATCATAATTTTTTAGGCTCTTTGGTAATTTTTATGCCATAGTTTTATGTGGCCACCTATTATACTTGTCTCAATGAAAGCTGATTGTTTATAAAACATTTTTTATAGAAAAAGGTAACAAGATACTACAATTTGGTTTCTAATCCTCCATAACTATGGCTTTGTAATTCCATCTACAAATAAACTATTACTATTTCCATAATACAGTATTCAATGTAGTACATAAAATTCAATTGTCAAAAACAATTTCATGGCATCAAGTTTCCACGGACCTTTACTCTTTTTCCGCTGAAGATCAACTGATTTCCCTTGCACAGATATTGCAGCTTCACGAGCCTACTCAAATTATGAATCAGGAAAAAGTGTATCAACCAACTTCAATCATACAAACATGATTGGAGAAATTGAGCACAACGATTGAACAAACTAGCCAATACAAAGATATATATCTTAGTTTCATCTCTCTTTTTAGTGAAGGAAATACACATTACAAAAGGAGCCAAAAACAAAAAACGGAAGACTAACAAACTGTAAACCAAAAACAAAACAAAAAATGGTGGTCGGGGTGGGGGTGGGGTGCTCCATTTCAGAAGGATGATTGATAAAGAATGCGTGATATTTATTTGAAAAATAAATTTGTTAGTCGAAACATGACAAAAAAAGTGACAGAAAGCAAATGGATTCTTTTGAATTGTAAGATATTATATTGAAGAACATTTAGTGAAAATATGAGCAACTAAACTTCAAATTTGAAGAAGTGTGTCAAGACATTATAAGTAGGTGTTTAGCCTAATTACACGATACTAAAATTTGATAATATCAACACTGCTGGACATCATATCATACGATAGTTCACCAAAATACCTTATCAACTAACGTTTTTAAAATTTCCATCTTTAACTTTCCTCCATGATATCATCGGCTACATCGTCCCCACCGTCATCATTGTCATCGAGCCATCGTTCCACCGGCGCACAATCCATCTTATGGCGGAGTTTCCAATCAAGAGCCTGACACGCACGTGAGCAGTAATTAACAGCACCACAAACAGAACACCGACGAAACTCATGTCGTCTCGTCTCCGGACGTCCACACCCCACGTGCGAACATAGCCTAAGCCCATTCCCGGGCGACCCCCCACGTGCCTCGAACCATTCCGCTAAAAACTGACTTGCTGGATGAGCCTCCGGTGCCGGGATATTGCAACCAAAATCGCTCAACAACGGACATCCCGAGCCGGTAACGTGCCAGTGGTGAGAAGGGTGAGTGTTCCACGTGAGGCACTTGCGCGATGCGGCAACGGAAGAAGCTGCCTCTGATGATAGCACGGCGGCGAGTTCATGCGCGTTGGCGACTGATCAGAGAAGAGAGGGGAGAAAGTGATGAGATTGAAAAAGGAAGAAAGGGAAGAAATGTTGAGAGAAAACCTTTCTTTCGTGGGGTTTGGTAGAGAAGAAAGGAGAAAAGAGTAAAGTAAGAGAGAGAGAAATTCAACTTTTTACAAAATTACAAAAATAAAAAATAAAATAAAAAGACATTTAATGTCGGTTCTAAAAAATATGATGTTTAATGTTGGTTTTAAACCGACATTAAAGATAGAGTTTTAATGTCGGTTTAAAACCGACATTAAACATCCGCCTTTTGAAAACCGAAAATCGACATTAAACATCCGCCTTTTGAAAACCGACATTAAAGCTTATTTTTCATTTTTTTCATCCGACATTAAAAACCAGATTTCTTCTAGTGAAAAGATAATGACTAATGTTCCCAACAAGTTTGAGTCACGATTTCATCCATACAGAAGTCTTTTGGTCTAACAACTATTAGTTATACCTTAATTAATTAAAAGATTGCAAGCCCTTGAACAAAGGGATACGATGCCTAACGAGGAGCATGTTGAAGATGACAAACATGGAAGTAAAAATGAAGTGAGCATGAAAAACAAGAGTGCCAAGAAAAGATCAATTCTCCTTTCTTTTAAGACCAAAAAAAGATAATCAATCATGTTGAAAAAAAATTAATCATTAAAAAATAAACAAGTCTATCACTATGATTATTGCAATAAAGACATCTTTCAAAGAACTTTTGCGATGACAAACAAAAACGAACTCAACATTCCCAGCAACAAGCAAATTGTGCAAATGACAATGAAGAAGAAATTTTCTATTTATGGTGTCTCTGTCTTATATTAAAGACAAAGTGTTAATCTCATGGTTTTCTTTTTAACTACAGATGCACTTCCTGGAGAGATCAAAATCCCAAGCAAAAGCGACTAATTCGCCTTTTCTATTAATATTATTGGTCCTAAAACTCTTATTAATTAACTAATGTTCCGAAGTTATCTTGTAAATTTGAATTTTATGTAAAGACATAAATATGGATCAAGTTCGACTTCATAGCTTAAACAGTCAATAGTATATGAATAAGGTATTGGGTTTTATTCCTAAAACTCGTAAATAGTAAAAGTAATCCAATTATCATTGTTAATAAAGTGTTATTTTTATAATTTCAATAAGTGTTATTGATTATATTATTGGTTTTGTCTTAATAACCTAAATCCAATAAACTAACATTAGAAGTTATTTAATGAGTCTTGAACAATATGTAGAGACATACACGGTTGTTCGAGATCAACTTAAAGGGTCTATGTACAGGGATAAGGTTGGGTACTTTATTCTAGGGGTGTAAACAGGTTGGGTTGGTTGGTTTGGGAGACATTCTCAACCCAATCCATATTTTTGGGTGGGTTGGGTTGCCAACCCGAAGAATCCGAATTAAGTTTCCAACCCAACTATGGGTTAAGTTGTCGGGTTGTATTATTATTACTTTTTTTTCATTTCTAAATTTTAATGTTTATAAATGAAAATCATCAAGCATAAATCAAATATGTTTCACATCAAGTGAAGCAAAAAAAAATTCTCGAAACTCATAAAATTGTTTAACTTTTATTAAATGAATAAATAATAATAAAATATTTTATATATATATATATATATATATATGTGTGTGTGTGTGTGTATATCATATAAATTTATATATGTATATATTATATTAATTCGGGTTGGGTTGGGTTGACCCCAATTTGTCAACCCTTCAACCCGAAATCCAACCCAACTCGAAAAATTCAAAATTTTCAACCCAATCCAACCAACATTTTAAACTAACCCAACCCAACTCATATAATATGGGTTAGGTAGTCTAGGTTATCGGGTTACTCAGGTTATTCTTACACCCCTACCTTATTCTGGTAACACTATGGATACGGCTCACTTTGTATTTGATACAAGCGCAATGATTCAACGTGTTTGTATAGGTGACATGCAAGTGATGTTATCTTATGCAATGAGTTTGCATAAGACCGAACCACGAAATAGTAACCACTAGATGTAACTCCGTTAACTAGTTAGGTTTCTATTTCATTAGGATGATCTATGTAACTTAGTCTTAATCTTGAGTGTATTATAAACTCTTGTTCACAAGGGATTGTCCTTTGATTTGTACAGGTGAGAGTGACCAGATTGCTGACTCAATATGTTTATCATTTTGGGGACAAGACCTATTGAGGAGCTGGGAACATAGTCACACAAGATGGAATTCACTCCTTCCCAACTTTAGGATAAGTAGATGAGTGTTCCCTTAAATGGTGCCTCTAGGACTTAAATAAAGGGACCTACCCTCTCTATGGCACGAGAGAGGTTTTTGTTTAGTGGTTGGACCATAAACAGGTTGTTCGTTAAACGGATATTTAAGGACCAGAAGTAACTTAGGGGTAAAACGATAATTTGACCCAGCTGGTGTTATGAACACTTGTAAAGGACTAACTTACTGTTATGGTATATATCTGTGGACACATAAATATATCTACAGTGAGAACAGTTCAGCTGTGAGTCTTTAGTGGAACGTACACACAGTTAACGAATATTGATTAATGTGGTTAATGAGTTTAGCCAATTAATCTCATATCGTTGTAGCTTCTAATCTATAGATCCATTAGGTCTCCTTCCTAGCTCGTAAAGGGTAATGAGATTTATATGTATTTGTTGTAATTTGAAATTTTCAAATTTACTTTGAGAATTAATATAATGTATATACATTGTAATATAAAATTTATATTTTAATTAAATTTTACTATATAAATTTAATGTTTGATATGATTCAAAATTAATTTATGAGAGAATAAAATATTTGAATGAGTTCAAATATTAATTTAATGTAAATTAAATTCATATTAAAACTATAGGTTAAAAGTTAATGTGTATATGATACATATTAAAACTATAGGTTAAAAGTTAATGTGTATATGATACATATTAAAACTATAGGTTATGATATAAATTTATATTTGAATATGATTCAAATTTGGATCAAATTAAATATAAGATATTTAATTTAGAAATTAATTAATTAAAAAATTAATTAATAGTTTATTTTAATTTGATTTAATTAAATTAATTAAATTAAAACTACAGGTTATGTGAGATATTTATTTAAATATGATTTAAATGAAATATTAATTAAATATTATTTAAATAAAATATTAATTAAGTATTAATTATTTATTTATTTAATTTAATATTGTATTAATATTAATTTATTAAAATAGGGAACGTGGGTAGTTTTTCCATGTTTCCATATTCTCTCAACTTCCCGATTGAAGAAGAGGAAGTAATTGGGACGTTAGAAAAAGAAACGTTTTGAGATGTTCTACGTACTGCGTATTCTCTCAAAAGAAAAATTCTCTCTATAAAAAAATTCCCTACCAATTTTGGTTTGACAAACCAAAATCTTAACTCAGAGAATATAGAGGTCTCCAAGTGGTGGTACCCCAAAATTAGTGATTAGCAGATACAGAATTATCAACAACGTAAGTCCCCTTTATTTCTTCTATGTGTTTTTTTTTAGAAACATGCTTAGCCGCCTTATAGTAATTTAATTTCTATATTTATTTGCCTATGTACTGGTATTTTTTATATTCCAATTAAATTGAGTAATTGTCTCTATTAAATCTTTCTCTGCATAGGGCTCTTATCCCTTCATAGGGCTCTTATCCCTTCATAAGGTTAGACACCTTATTCTAGTAATACTATGGATGCGGTCTGCTTTGTAGTTAGTACAAACGATGTAATCCTGAATCGTTCATGTAAAGACATGAAAGTAGGGGCATCTTATGTAAAGAGTTTGCATAAGACCAAACCATTAAATAGCCACTTTTACATTATAACATCATTGACATTTTAAAACTGACTATTTCTTTTAATTTGATGACCTAGGTAACTTAACATTTATCCTAAGCTAACTATGAACTCCTGTTCACACAAGATTATCCTCAGATCTACATAAGTAAGGGCAGCTCATCAGCGCTGGTCCAATATGCCTCCCATTTCAAGGGTAAGACCAAGTGGATAGCTGGGGACATAAGGTGCAAGATAGAATTCACTCATGACCTCATTAAAGTCAGTAGATAGGTTATCCTCTTATGCACTGAATCTAAGTCTTGAACAAGGACCCCACCCTCTTATTGGCCAAAGAAGGATTTGGTTTATAGGTTGGATTTTAAACCAGTTGTTCATTAGAGGATCATGGTACTTAAGGAACGTTTCTTAACAAGAAGTAATCTCAAGGGTAAAACAGTAAATTGACCCAGTTGAGTTTTACGATCAACCTGTGAAGGGTTAACCTTACTAATCATGGTTATATCTGGTGGACATAAATATATCTATAGTGAGGGGACTGCAACTACAGGATTTTAGTGGAATGACCCGTTAGTTAAAGAATGTTGATTTGTTTGGTCTAAAAGAGTTTAGTCAATTAATCTTAAATCGTTGAAGCACATGATCTATAGGTCCACTAGGTCCCTCTACTAACTCATTACGGTAATAAAATTTAGAACAAAATGATCAAAAGAACATAAATAGTTCGAATTATTTTCGTTAAAAATATTTGATATTATTAACAAGTTTTTAAGAAATAAATGATATTTAAGATTTATCAAAGAATTCAAATAAAGATTCGAAATCGATGGGAATTTGATTTTAAATTATTTTATTAATATTAATTAATTAGAATAATTAATATTAAATAATATACAATTAGAAAATTGAAAATCAATTTTAAAAGAATCAAATAATTTGAAATTTGAAATTCAATTACAAATTGAATTTGTTTTCTTCACAAGAAGACAAATTCCACCTCTTCCGCCAAACATTTTATTTTTATATATACTGGTGAGTTTGTTTGATAAGTTAGCATAGAGCTCATCAATTAAGAAGAGTTCTCGGTGAAGAATATATTAAGAAGTTTGAAGTTTTTTGGAAAAACTTTGTATTCTCCTTTTCTATCAAAAATACATAAAAATAATCTCCATCTTCGATTAGATCCTACGATCACGTTGTAAAGTCAGAAAACAGTAGAAAAGCTCCTGTGGTTGTCTATGGTTTGAAATCAATGAATACGATCAAGAACTAATAGAAAATTTTAAATTAAAAATTAGTGTTGTTGAATTTCGTGTTTTCTTATTTTTCAATTTGATGTTAAATCAGAGTATTTTATTCGACTCTACTTTTACTGCGATGCTCGTTCTTCATTAAATATTGTTTTCTAATTGCATAAAAATGCAGAATATAGAACTATGTAATTAAGTATGACCTTTATAAAATTAAACTACTGAAGGAAAAGGAATTTACCTTTGAATATGAATAATACCGATCTACAACCTTTTCTATTGGCATTATTCATATTCAAAGGTAAAATCCTTTTCCTTCTATAGTTTAATTCTACAAAAGGCATGCTTAAGTACATAACCCTATCATTATACACGTGTATCGTCGTTGCCGCTTGTCGAAGTTAGGGATCGGGTAATTGCGCTTGCGTGAAAAATCTATTGCACCGAAAAACCATCTTTGTTTTGCTTCTGCACTGTTTTGAGCATCTTCATTTTATTTATGTTCCTTATTCTAACGAGTGCACGTCTAAATAGGGGAAATATATATGTTAACCTCGATGAGCACCTAGCAGACGATTGGCACCTCGATCGGTCGTAATTGCTTTCAGGACAGCGGTTTATCACAGCACAACAATCTATATTGTTTCATATTCTAAGTACAGGAGTTATGTTAACCATATGAAGCAACCGACAACATGATTGACACCTCAATCGACCGTAATTTCTTTCAGGGCAGTAATTCGTCATAGCACAACAATTTATTTTGTTCGACATTTTGATCTTATTTTTCTTACAATCTGAAAGCAATTAAAATAATGTCGATCAAAAATTCCAACAAGTTTCTTTCTGATTTGTCCAAACTCGAACCGCTTGATGGAACGAACTACTGTCAATAGTCCCAAAAATTACTAATATTTTTTTAGCACATGGAAGTTGACTATGTTCTTACCACATATCCACCATCTCATCCACAAATGGCAGTAACCATTCTAGCACCTTCTTCTGATCCAGAATCATCCATGGATCCTCCTACCATTGATCAATTGAAATATATGTCTACAGCCAATCCTAAGGAATACGCAAAGGACAATAAGACAGTTCGCAGACAACTATTGAATCGTATATGTAATGTTCGATTTATTCGTGGTCCAAAAATCTGCCAAGGTAATCTAGAGTACATTAGAATCTCGATATGGTGGAGATGATGCAAACCATAAGAAGTATGTTGTTGGAAAATGACTACAGTTTCAAATAACATATGATAAACCTATTGTGGAACAAGTTCATGAATATGAAATTTGGTGGCAAATGTTGTAATCGAAGGAATGACAATGTGTGAAATACTCCAAGTGAATTTACTGTTCGAGAAATTTCCCATATCGTGGAAACTACTACCGAAATCACCTGAAACATAAAAAGAATGATTTGAAACTTCAGGTGCTGTTTAGCCATATGCTCACATAAGATGCCAATATAATGAAAGATAAGCTCATTTATGAAATCTAAATTTTGAATGCTAGCCTCATTAAATCTTCTGCTGTTAACGAAGACAGATACAAAAACTTTAAAATCCATAATGGAAAAAACTCACAAAAGAAGGGACATTTCAAGGCTACGGATGAAAGAAAAGAAGAAGCCAATATGCTATGTTTATGGAAAAGAGGGACACAAATCTTATCAATGCAATCAAAGGAAAGGGAGGTCGAACCAAAGACCTATACCACAAGCCAATCTTGTTGAACAAGATGGTGTTATAGCAGCTACTGTGGAGGTTGACCTAATTGAAAATAAGACTGACTAGCTTCTTAATACTGAAGCTTCGAGACACTTATGCATAAATCATGAATTTTCCATGACTATGAGGGCACTGCATATGAAGAATATGTGTTCATGGAAAAACTCTACCACTACAGGAGTACTTGGGAAAGGGAATGTTATTTTAAAATTGACTTCTAAAAAAACCTTATCCTTAACTAATGTTTTGTATGTACCTTCCTTACGTAGGAATCCGGTGTCTAAGAGTTTTTTGAATCGGACCAGTATTAAGATTGTACTGGAAGGTGACAAGATTATCCTCGCCAAAAAACGAAGACTTTGTTGGTAAGGGGTATATATCTGATGGTCTATTTGTACTAAATATTATTTCAATGAATGCAAGTGTTTCTAGTTATGCTTACATAGTTGAATCTATTGATATGTGACATGGTAGATTAGGTGATCATGTAAATTTTGCATCAATTAGAAAGCATAAAGAATTAAGACTAATTAATTCATCTAAATCATATGAAACTAGTAAATGTCTTGTTTGTGCAGAAAGTAAATATTATTTTAAGAAATTTTTCAAATATATCATGACTTGAAATACACAATTATTATAATTGTTTCGTTCTAGTCTATCTGATTTTAAAAACACTACAAGTAGAGGTAGAAAATTTTATTATGTATCTTTTATTGATGATTTTTCTAGATTAACTAAGATTTATTTTAGAAAAACAAAAGATGAAGCCGTATGGTTTTGAAATTTAAGGCAGAAGCTAAAAATCAGTTAAATAAAAAGATAAAAAAGATTAAGATCAGATAAAGGTGCTGAATATAGTGATAAATTTCTTAAAGATTTTTGTGAATCAGATGATATTATCCATGAATTTACTGCCCCTTATTCACCACAACAAAATGGTATAGTAGAGCAAACCCTTAAGGAAAGGATATGCACTAATCTTTCTTATTTGAGGGTTTGGGGATGCTTGGTTAAGATATAATATCTTGCATTCAAGAAATCTACGGTAGGATTTAAAACTTTTGACTATGTATTTATTGGTTATGCTCAAAATAGTGTTGCATATAGATTGATATGTTTGAATGACAAATCCATATGTGAATATAGGATGCATAATTTTTTTTAGCATGTTTTTCAATTAAAATGAGAAATTAAATCTTTATATGTTCCTTGCTAGTCTAGCAATATACATGATTTTGAAAACACTTCAACTGTTAGTAAAACATCCAAATCTAAAACTACTAATACTTCTGATGTAATATATGAATTAGAACCTATAAGGAATAAAAGACAGAGAACTGAGAAAAGTTTTGGTTCGAACATTTTGATCACTTTTGTAGTTTAAAGGCACGATGATATCAACTGTAATTACATGTTTATATCTAATAGATGAGGATCCTAAATCTTATCAAGAAGCCTTAAACTCTGTAGACTCGAGTATGTGGAAGGAAGCTATTAAGAGTGAACTAGATTCTCTAACCATGAATCAAACATTGGAATTAGTAGACCTTCCTAAAGGGAGTAAACCAATAAAGTGTAGGTGGATTTTCAAAAAGAAAACTCTATCATATGGTTCAATTGAAAGATACAAGGCTAGATTAATAGTGGTAGGGTATACACAAAAACAAGGTATTTACTATTTTGACACATATTCCCCTATAACCAAGATAACTACAATTAGGTCCTTGATTGCACTAGTTGTCATACATAGTCTTCTCATTCACCAAATGGATGTAAATTGTCTTTCTAAATGGTGATCTAGAAGAAGAACTTTATATGGCACAACCAAGAGGGTTTAAAGTTATTGGTCAAGAGATTAAAGTATGTAAACTTAGAAAATATTTCTCGATGGTCTTAAACAAGCTCTTAATTTATGCTATGAAAAATTTAATAATACTTTGATAAACAATGGGTTTAAGGTAATTTCTTCTCTTACATGTGTTTATTCAAAGTTGTTTGGAGTTGATTGTGTGATAATATGTTTGTATGTTGATGATATGTTAAGCTTTGGAACAGATATAGAATCAATAAATAATACCAAGTTGTTTTTGTCATCATATTTTGAAATGAAAAACCTAGAAGAAGCAGACATAATTCTTGGTGTTAAAATCAGAAAAACCAGAAATGGTTTTTCTTTGTGTCAATCTCATAACATTGAGAAAATATTAAAGAAATTTGATAGCTTTGATGTTTCTCCAGAACTCCCTATGATGCTAGTAAAAATCTTAAGAAGAACAAGGGAGATAGTGTGTCTCAATTTGAATATGTAAAGATCATAGGTAGTGTGATGTATTTAGTGAACTACACTAGACCTGATATTGCATATGTTGTCAGTAGATTAAGTAGATACACGTATAATCCTAATAAATATCATTGGGACGCTTGGCGTAATTTGTTGAAATATCTTAAAGGCACAAAAAATTATTATTTGCACTTCAACAAATTTCCTATTGCTTTAGAAGGTTATTGTGATGCAAACAGGGTTACGAATAATGAAGTGATTAACTCTACTAGTGGTTATGTATTTTGGCTCAAAGGTGGAGCAATATCTTGGAAGTCTGCAAAACAAACTTGCATAGCTAGATCAACTATGGAATCTGAATTTATTACATTAGAATTGACAGGACAAGAGGCTAAGTGGATTAAAAGTCTACTAGGAAATGTACCATTGTGGGGACATCTATACCAGTGTCTATACACTATAATTCACAGGCTGTCATAGGTATTGCCAAGAATAGTGTTTATAATGGCAAAAGAAGACATATATGTCTTAGACATGGAGCTGTGAAGCAATTATTGAAAAAGGGAGGAACTATTTTTTTGTGGAATTTGTTCGAATTGAGAAGAACCAGTTTGATCCTTTAACTAAAGGACTAACTAGAAAAATGATTCTAGATTCCTCAGTGAACATAGGCCTGAAGCCCTACAGTGATCCATAGCACATGATATTGGGTAGTTTATTGTGATAGACTTGATGGTCCATAACCTCCTACTGGTGGTCTGTTGCGATAGACTTAATGGTCCATAGCCCATTGTATGGATAGTCTTTAAATGGACTTGATGGATGATACAAAAACATTTTGAGTGGTCCATAACTTTTATGGATGTTGACGAAGTCTTCATAGCTCTTTTCGAGTGGTTTGTTTTGACGAACTTAATGAAGCATATAATGTGATAGTGAAGGTATGGTCTCCTTCTATGAAAGAGTTTAAAGGTCTCTTTCTAGAGTTTTCACGATGACTCGAGGTTTATGCGCATGGCCATAATAAGAATAAATCTATATTGTAGAAACAAAAAGAATACCAAGAATAAAGCGTGTTGTGATGGTCTCAACTAGTGTTATTTAAAGTTCAAGATGTAATTCACTCTCTTTAACAAGGTTATGTAAGAATTCGATATTTCATAAGAAACCATTGTAATTAAATATATATACATTCTTGGTTTTAATTTGCATACTATCTACTAATAAATTAAGCGAATGAGATGTAAGTTCCTACTTACCCTCTCCTCTTTGCAAAACGCACAAGAGCTTTTATTTTCTTTTTATTTAATTAAATAAATAAATAAAATTATTTAATTATAATCAAGGGTTTTTTTCAAAAATAGAACAAAGCGCGAAAATATTTACACCATATAGAATAATTTTGAATAAAGAAAAAAGTCCACAAGCCTATAACGTGAAATAACAAAAATACCATGTGATTAATCGGTCACACACATGTGGAAAAACGATTTTGTATCCAGTCTAAACGATCTTGTATCCTTGTACCAAGATCCATGTAGCCAGTCTAATCAAGCTTATACTATCGTACCTAGTCTAAACAATCTTGGTAACGACCATGTATCCTTGTACCTCGTCTAAATGATCTTGTACCCTTGTACCCAGTATAAACGATTTTGTACCCTTGTACTTAATCTAAACGATCTTCTACCCAATCTAAACGATCTTGCTACACGATCTCATACTCTTGTACCCAATCTAAACGATGTTGTACCCCTGTACCTAGTCTAAACGATCTTGTACCCTTGTATCCAATCTAAACGATCTTGTACTCAGCCTAAACGATTATATACCAAATCTAAATGATCTATTAGTGATAATGGTCTATCGATAGATAGAGATATCTTTATCTATCTAGGATAGACAACTGAGCATTTCGATGATGATATATACAATCATTTAGATCTTGTACCAAAATCGTTTAGATCTTATACCAAGAAGAAAAAAAGATGAGACG
This sequence comes from Cucumis melo, assembly GCF_025177605.1. NCBI lineage: Eukaryota > Viridiplantae > Streptophyta > Magnoliopsida > Cucurbitales > Cucurbitaceae > Cucumis > Cucumis melo. The sequence goes on from NC_066868.1 coordinate 12,850,019, forward strand.
TAAAGAAAACGGAAGAAATTCTAGAAGAGGAAATGAATAAATCGCAAATAAAAAGAAGCGGGAATATGAAAAACGAGAAGTAATAATATGAAGAAATTAATAATATGAAAAGGAGAAGAATAAATCTCAAAGATAGAAATAAAGTGAAAAATGATCCTGCAATATTTAAAAACAATAAAGGGCAAATCTGGAATTTATGAAAAACAATGGTGACTTCATGTGCTTTAATTTTTTATTACACGAGCCGTAAATAGTATTGAGTTTGTTACATTTATGTAAATTATCCAAATAATTAATTATAATTAATTATAATTAATTAATTTAACTTAACATCATATAATTGTCGTGGGTAACAGATTAATTATAGAATCTTTTTCAATAATTATAGAATACAAAATTATTCTTAATGTCACACACATTTTTTCAATTTTATAGATATGACATTTTTTAATGACTCAAATGTGTCAATCGTATTAATGATAATGGTATATTAAAAGTGTATCAAGTGTTGGCTTTTTGGCATCTTAATCTCGAATTAATGGGTAAAATGTACTTTTGGTCCTAAAGTTTGAAGTTTATGTCTATTTGGTTCCTAAAGTTTCAAAACAAACACTTTGGTCTCCCACATTTGCTATATACTTCTAAATGGTTCCTAAGTTAACTTTAACTTAATGGAATTCTTACTAGATCGATAATTGCGAACATGGACATTAGTTATATTTGATTATGTGTAAATTATATTGAATTAATTGGAGAGTAAACTCATGGACCATTTAAGAGTATTTAGTAAACGTGGGGACCAAAGTGTCTGTTTTGAAACTTTAAGGACAAATAAACATGAACTTTAAACTTCAGGACTAAAAGTTCATTTTACCCCAAATTAATTCATTAATATTTTGATAATAACAAATCTGGATTAATTTACTAGCAATTTAAATGCATTGACTAGTCCATTGTGTAAAACTCGAAAACAATGGTGGAATACGACTTTCGTTGGAATATAACGAAAAAGTTATTGCCAAAACAAGCTCGAAGGATATAAATACCAAAGGTGGCGACACAAGAAATTTTTCTCATCAAATAGACCTATTAAAAACTGCCAATTGGAGAATGAAAGTAAGGACACATAGTGGAACTTTTATTTTTGGATCGGTTTTAAAGAGAAAATAAACTTAAATATTATTTTATGTTTGTATCTAATGGGTAGTTTATGAAAAAATTGCATAAGTGGCCTAAAATAAAAGGCCAAATTAAAAAAAATGAGTATTTTTCTAAAACCATTGAGAAATGGATTTTTGTTTATGTCACGCATCCTAAAATTACCGTTTTTTCCTTAAATGCTTTTTTTCTCTTTTTTTCGGCTTTCAATTTTTTTTCCTGTTCTTTTTTCATTTTCTTCTTCCTTTCTTCTTCGTTTCCGACGACTCTTCTCTTTTGTTTTTTTTTTTCTTTTTTTTTTTTTTTTGCATTTCTTCCATTTTTACACTTTTTTCTTGTCCTTGTTTTAGACTTCTTCTTTCGTTTTTCTAGCATTTTCACTCTCTTTTTTTTTCTTTTTCTTTTTCTAGCATTTTTCCTCTCTTTTTTTCTTTTTCTTTTTTATCTTTTCTAGAGTTAAACATCAACCTGCAAACATACGTAACACAAATAAAATATAGAGCTTCGAGTATCAAGTATCAACGATCGAGTATCAAGGATCGAGCATCAAGCGTTTTCAAGGATGAATTAGTAAATTCACAAGATGCTAAGGCAAGCAGAAATTCATTTTCATTCGCTCTTAAAAACTGAACCATTTTTCATTTGGGCTTCAAAATGAAAGCCATATCTCTATACAAATCACCTATTTGCCTTCTGTTGGATTTTAAAAGAAATTATTTTGAATGAATATATTATTATATTATACTGTATACATATCTAACAATTAGTTGAGTTTAAATCCCCACCATTCAAATAAAACAACAATCAAATAGCCTATCGTGAATAAATCTCGCCTTCCCCTCTTCTTAAACATTTCATCTGTTCCAAAAATTAAAACAACAATTTTTGTGATTCTCAATTCTCCATAACTCTAGCCACTTGTTCATCTCTCGAAGCTTCAATTTTTGCTTCAAAAATTTTTTTTCATTTTATTTTGCTTCAATTTTTGTTTTTTTCATTTTATTCTTCACTCAAGATTGATTGATTTCTTGTAAGCTCAAATTTGTAAATCACTCTTGATCTCTAAAGAGTGGTTGTAAAGGTTTCATGAAAAAGATTGAGTTTGTTCTTGCATAGGAAAAAGAAACATCGTAATTGTTTAACTTTAAGCCGTAAAAAGAGCTCGAGTTTGAGTTGCATACTCAAAAGAGCTCGGAAAGTGGACATAGATAGGGTTGGGCAAACCACCATAAAATAATCGATGCCAATTTCTGGATGAATGAGTTATTTGAGATTGCATTATGTGTTGTGTGACAGGCCCATAATGAACAGAATTACAAAATTATCCCCCTAAACGCATAAAATAACAATAATAATAAATAAATAAATAAATAAATAAAATAACAAATTATCAGGTAAAAGTCTAGGTCATTCTTCAGGTCTCCAACTTTCATCGAATTTAAAGGATCGAAACATATGATTGGTTAATGTGAGTAAATGACCCACGAAGTTTACTGCATTGGTTCGGTTTAAACAACTCAACAGCTCCAAGTAAATACTCTCGCCAATTATTCCACAGAAATAAAATTATCCTATCAAACTATCTACATAAAAAGATGGAAGAAAAACTAATTACTTTCCAGCCAGCTAAGTATTTCACAATGACAATACAATGCTGAAAGAATATAGAGTGAACAATACTAACAAGTCTTATAGCTATATTTATTATGTTCAGACAAGAAAAATAACGACAACACCTGTGAATTTCTTTTATAGAGATCTAGCAGTAAGTAGTAAGAACCTGAAAATGATCATTATGTTGTGTCCACCTCAAGGGATCTTCTATGCTATGAGGAAAACCCAAATTTGCTGCAAACGTTCGTATAGATCCCTCAATTGTTGATCCAGACCCCTCATTGTTCAGACTTGAGAGTAGTTGAAATATCAGGACGTTTGGTGTATGTTTGTTGCTTTTAAGTTTTAGTTGCCAAGAAAGATTAATTCCAAGCAATGTAGACTATTTCAGATATTCCAGAACACTCTGCTTGACGTCTTCAAGGAAGGAAACAAAACCCATGACGCTAGTGAGGCCGCTTCCATCGACATCCTGTTCCTCTATAAGATAGTTTTCAAAAGCCGTAGCATCATCTTGACCTCCCCGGATAAATATGAGTCTTGGAGTGATGCATCTATCTTTTTTTAGCTCGTTAATTGTACTTCTTAATAAACCTGAAAAATCAGCACCGCAAAGTTTGAAATCAGACTTCAATCACACTTTTAAAGTACAATTCCTCCCAAATGAAAGCAATAAATTGTCTTACAATCTTGAGGCGGAGGAAACGGAAGCGTAGCGTCTGCGGTGGAAGAATAAAACACAATTAGAGTTGTGAATGCGTCGAGGAAAAATATTGGACTGCCACTTGTAATCAGTGCAGCACGACTCAATGAGTGACGTGGATATGCTTGAAGGTCTGGGGTAGAATATGATGTCAGCACTGGATACACAGCACAATGAAGGGAACTTGGTTCAAGTGCACTGCACCAGTAAAAGACAGATGAGTTACAACGGCAATGTCACATGAGAAACGGGAGAGAACAAATACCTATTTCTTTGAACATACTCTTCAGCCTGTTGCTAAACCCAAAATTATCTAGTCGTACTAAAATCTCAATATTACCGCACTCCACCAAAGAAATAGTAAAACTAAATCAAGGGTGGGTTAAGATAGATTACATAACATACTAAGACATAATCAGCTTTGAATTAGGCTTGTCCCCAAAAAACAAAGAAAAAAGGCACTGAATTTGAAAAAATGAAAGGTGCGTTATGATATTGCAACCATAATCCATAATAATGGGAGATGACATTCTTCTAAATAACGATGATCACAAAATTACCTGAAAAGGCATTGCAGGTAGATCCGGTAGTCGGGATGGACACCTTCTTCATGAAATCGAAGGAGAGGGTTCCTAAGTAAAGCAAAGACCAACCGAGGTAGAGATTGAAGTTGAGGACACTGAGAGAATGCAACATCAACAAGAGAAGTTCCTGAAGCTCCATTTTTGTAATGAACGAGTTTATAAGCATCATTGTATTGAGCTGTGAGAATTACAAGCCAATCATGAAGTAGAGCCCTGCCCTCTCTAACACCTTGCTCCAAAGAAGCTAATATAACCTTGAGAAATAGAAGTGTGAAAAAGACAGCATAAATGTCAGTGACAGATTGCTTTTATAGTTTTTAGCACATACAAATACAATTAAAAGAACGAGAATGAAATAGCAATATCCCTCTCCAAATGCCATCCTTATTTCACTTCAGATGAAAATTGTTGTGAGCGTTCTTAAAATTAGTTTGATAGCAGTCCTGTTTTGCAGAATGTATAAATGGAATATGCTATTATAATTACATTTTATTTCAGTTGGACCATTCTTTTTCCGGATGAAAGACTTCTATACTCAAAAATACCAAATTAAAAGAAGATATATTACCCAGAAAAAATTAAAAAGGAAATTTCCTAATTAATGAAATTGCAATTAAATAAAGATTAAATATTTCATAACTAAGGAATAAATTTATACTACCCTCAGGCTGGATTGTAGATGGAATACAAGCCAAGTTTGGAGTTGAAATCTTCACAATAAATCCCCAGTATCTTCTGAGACAATTTCAATTCTTCAAGTATCTTGTTAATCCATATACCGTCACAAATTTCATGTGCTAAGGCTCTAACTTCTGTTTTAGCACTTCTTTTGACTAAAACCATTTACTACTTCTTACAACACCATGTAACTAAATTCCCTCTAACAAATGAACAATAACCAGAAGTAGATCTTCTAGTACTTCCAACCCAATATGCATCAAATATACACTTCAACTTGAAGACTGTAATGTTTCTGAAATTATATGCTTTTACCTTGAGTTCCTTTTATCTTAGGATTTTATACATTGCTTCAAAATGAATGGTCTAGGTACATGCATGAATTGACTCACCATACTTATTTCAAATGGCATATCTAGACGTGTGAGATAAATAGATGCATCTACCCACAAGCCTTTGATATATATCTTTGTCCTTTACTTCTTCAACTTTTGCAACTCGTAATTTGAAATTCGATTCAATAGGGGTTTCTGCTGCCTGGCAAGTAAATTTGACTCCTAAAGTAAGTTGATAACACGTTTCCTTTGAAAATACTTTTCTCTAGCAACCTCCAACCTAAAAAGGATTTCAAAACTCCCAAGAGCAAAGGTAATGGTCAACCTCTACTGATAGACTTATGGATTAAGTTCTTACTAACTTTTACTTGGTGTAAATTTGAGTCTCCTCTTACTCATTATAGTTTATCTTTCCAATTGGACAAATTTCTTGTATTCAACTATATAGTTGTTGGGTTTTCCCTATTTCAATCACAAGAAAAATCTTTAAAATCTCTTTCAAATTCTAATGGTGGGTTCATAAATACCTCTCTTCTAAATAACTATTGAGAAAGACATTTTTAACATCCAGTTCATGAAGTGGCCAATCTAAATTAGCTACAAGAGACAAAAGAACTCTGATGTAGTTAATTTTTGTAGACAGAGCAAAGGTCTCCCAATAGCAGCAAGGGATAAAAGAATTTTAATGGAGACAAACCTTGGACCAAACAAGAAGATGTGTATCGCTTACCGTTCTCATCCCAATTCCCTCAATCCAATCAACCCCTCAAAGGATGAAAAAATATTTGAATTTCAGCAATTATTATCTACAGTTTCTATTAATGCCCAATGAAATCTGCCACATTCCAAAGCCAGATTATCTTGGATAAACACAGTTAAAACAATTATTTCATAATATTGGTTATGCAAAGGAATCAACCTATCTTCCATGATAAACATCTACCAGGTTTTCAACATATAAAATTAGCTCAACCATCATGAGTCAGCCTAGTGGTAAAAAAAGAGATAGTCTCAATAACTAATAGGTCATGGGTTCAATCTATGGTAGCCACCTACCTAGGAATTAATGTCCTACGAATTTCCTTGATACCCAAATGTTATAAGGTCAGGCAGGTTGTCCCGTGAGATTAGTCGAAGTGCGTGTAAGCTGGCCCGGATACTTACGGATATTAAAAAAATACATATTAAATTAGCTCGCTCAAAGACATCTACTTGGTGTTCTGAATTATTTGGGGAGTTTTCTATTCAAGATATTTGTCTTAATGGTTATGTTTCTTTATGCTTTCTTCCATCCTCTTCGAAGTTAGTATCTTTTGAGCAATAGTCTCTATGTGCCACAAGCATAGCCGAGAGACATCACTAAATAACAGCCAACAGATGAGCAGTAAACTACAGTGGATGTCACAAACATGGCCGAGAAAAACATTGAGCCGCAAGGGACTAAAGAAAACGATAGTCTTCAGCATGTGACCAGTGGGGATTTTGTGCGATGTTCACACATGTGCAATGCGAGACGAAAACCCCAACGCCAGAAGGGACGTCAAAAGAAGAAAGTGGTACCAAAAAAGTTAGGTTTATAGTTGCTCTAATACCACCTGTTTTTCGTGATAAAAGACATTCAGAATACCAAATTACAAAAAGATATGCAACCAATGAAATATATAAAATGCAGCTAGCTAATAAATGAAATTTCAACTAAATAAAGATAAAAAAAAATTTGCAAACAAGGAAGCAATCTAGAGTACCTAGTTATACTCTATTGGGCTCTAACTTTTTAAATACGATAACTTTATATGTTAAACTACTACATATTAATTTAATATTTTCTTATACTATCATATTTATTTACGTAACTTCTAAAGCACAAGCCTTCTTTTCTAATCTGAAGCTTAGGCTTTTTTTCTAATCTGTGTCCTGCTTTCACTAACTAATCTCACTAGACAACTACCTATCGCAACTATATTTGATTGTCAAACTAGCTCATAAGATATTGAATCCTAAACAATCGTCATTGCTTGAACTCATTCTCTCTAAACCCTTTATTATTTACATGACCCTTATTGACAACTTTGAGGATAGAGTAAATGTCTACAATAACCACATCCCTCTCTTAAAGACAGACTCTACCACACTAATCTGCCTAAAGTCACTCTCCCTCTAACAAAGGAGTCTGAGATATTTCATTCAACAATCCAGTATCAAGGGTATCACCCCCACCAATCCGAGGTACTCAAACATAAGAGAAGTCAAGTTTTTTTAACACACGATATCTGAATAGGTCTTACTCAGACACCACGTGTTTTTTGCTAATGTAGTATGTACAGTTGTGTTACTCAAATACCACAACCTTAGGAGAACAAGGGCCTCTAAGATTATTACTACAGTTCCCAACAAGTGGCCTTCCTCCAAGACAATAAATAAAACTATATTCAGTAGCTGTCGTGATACTCGTATCGTTTGTTTATCATGGGTGTAAAAAAATCAGCATGCGACCATGTGAATCCTTTATTAGATATATTCAGAACAGATTGTTGGCACAGAAATTCGGCATTCCTCAACCAATCAAGGTGGACATGATAACATCTCAGATTTCCTTAAATCTTTTGTAACATTATTGTGTAATCTGTGCATATTTATTTTTTAGATTTGTAATATTTATTTCCTCATTCGTTGGTGATCTTCTCCTATGTAAGAAGACCTTGTAGTTGTTTTATACAAGTAAGAAGAAATAAAATAATATTATTCTTTCTAAATTCAATTTAGTATTAGAGCAGGTAGTCCAAGATTTCCTATGTTCAAGCCCTTGTCATGTTATATCCTCCATAATTACTACTGATTTCACAAGTTTGGACTACATATTTCAAGCCCACGAGTGAGGAGGGTGTTAGATAATATAATATAAAATTTACCTTCCTCCATCAGCTCAAGCTTTAGGCCAATCAGTGATTTAAGATATCAGATAACCTATATACTCAAGGTCAAATTTAAAGTAATGTAAATAAACCAAAGTTTGGTTTCAAGATTGTTTCTAGGAGCGATTTATAGGACATACCTTGTGAACGAGCAATGAGAGAACCACCTCAGGCTCAACACTGTCGTAAAGCTCGTTGAAATTTTGAGCAGTACCAAATTGTATAGTTCGTATCCTCAGTCTTCGTTTAAGGGAATGTCCCGTTCTGTATAAACAAACCATCATGTGTCAAGCTAGCCAAAATAACTTGAGGTAGAAGGCGTGAGAAGAATATATCGTATGATAAAAACAACTTCCATTGAGAAAAAATGAAAGAATACAAAGACATATAAAAAAGCCAGCCCACAAAAACACCCCAACTAAAAGAAGGGGGACCAACAGAGAAGAATGTCAACAATGGAATAATTACAAAAGGACTTCGAAATTGAAGCCCAAAGGGAAACATGGAACCTAACCACATACCAAACCTCACTTTGATCCCTTTCCCTACCCCGAAACACCCGATTCTTTCTCTCCCCCAAATGTTCCACAAAATAGCATACACTCCAACAATCCATAAACAGCCCCCTCTTTCTCTGAAGGGAAGATGGAGGAGTACATCGATGATTATGTTTTAGTGGTCGAAGTAAAAGAACTTCAAGAAACTGATTGAATATTCAAAATCAAAGCAAATTATGCTTAACAAAGAAACATATCGATGACTGTATAATGAAATGCTGATTTCAGATAAAAGGAATCCAACGGAGAAAAAGATTCATAGGAAGTTCCTCACTTTTTCTTCACGAAATCAACTTGCGTTGGAGAGTACCGTGACCATCATAATGAAAATTGAAACTGAAATATGAAAACAAAATGGATTGACGAAAAACTATGTTCTGTGATCATTTTCGTCCCCCTACTGCATTATGGAGGAAATTAATTGAAAATAAAGCTAAGAAAGTGATGAGAATTTTTTTGAATGAAAAACCAGTCTTTCATTGAGGACCAAAGAATAGTGTAACTTTAATTCGGTTTCAATTCTTCACAATAACCAAACCATACCACTTGCACCACTACAAGGAACCACACCTTGCTCAGATCCACGCTTCTAAAGCCCAAAAAAAACTACAAAATAAACCACACGTCTCAATTTTTATGTCATTCTCAAACCAACCACCTATTTGGTCTAACCCTCTATTTTTATCCTACCCTTTCTGCCTTACCTATAAATAAGGCAGCTTGATGTAAAATTTGGGTGACTATTGAAATTTTGAGGTATTTCTTTCACTTGTGTGCCTTGAGATATATATATATATATATATAACAAATAAGAGATAGCAAAATGATGATTCTAGTATTAGAATGCAAGCTGTAACATCATGACCTACCAGTTAGTGTAAAGAACTGTTATAAAGAACCAACCCAAGAAAATTCTAACTCGTCAGTGAGGACTGGACAGTCAAACTGATAAACACATTAGTAAATATACTATTGAAATTCAACACTTAATGAAACATCAAATACACAAGAGGGTCAACTTTTTTCTTTTCTCTTCTTTTACAAGAATTCTTAATAAGGAATTGAAAATAGATGCTCAGAGATACCAATAAAAGGAAAAAAAAAATATAATTAGGAACATAAAAACGTATTTACACAAGAGGGCCAACCTATTGAATAGCACACATGTTAGACTAGACAAATAGACGGTGTTTAGATTTTGGAGCAGTTATAAGGAGGAAAACTTAAAATCCATTTACAAGTAAAACTTAAAAATCGACAGTCTTTTGTATCTTTGGATATACCTACTAGATGAAAGAGAACTAGAAAGCTCCTCAGGAGGCACAACAACTGTATACTGGAAAGCAATCTGCACGATGGGAAACCCAGGAGCGTGCCTGCATAAGATCATAGGCTAGTGATTAGTATTGAGCTGCTAAACACCATAAAAATGTTTAACAGGATGAATTTATAAATTTAAAATATTGTGCAAGAACAGGAAGCTCACGAAAGTCAACGAGGCCAAACGTGAACTAATTTATTTGCTAAGTGAACAAGTACTTGTACAAAACAAAACAAAATTGACTTTGAGGACACCTTTCCATAAAACTATACTACATGGACGACTCCTAAGCTTTGAATCGCCAAGTAAAGAAACATAATGTCGAGCTGATGTAGGTTGTTAGTTTGATTTTGTAAATCTAGCAGGAAAACTTTTAGGAAAATTCCAGTGCAGTTACAGTAGAAAAGACCCACGAGATCAATAAAATAAGAACAGACGAATAGTAGGGTTGACAACAAAGTAATTGCATTAGGACCCACCAACTGCTGAGGAAAATGATACTGCATGATCGTAAACACCCAGCACTTCTGTCCAGCGAACTAATACTAAGGTCAAACATGAAATTATCTTGACCTTCCTCTTGGTGATATGCCAAAAATATCTCTTTTTGGTCGCCTGTTCTTGACAAGATTCAAACAAAGATAGAGAGATGGAAAAGATTCACTCTATCTAGAAATGGACATTAGATTCTTTACAACTTGGTCCTCTCATGCATCCGCTTATATTACAGGTCTATTTGTCTCATGCCCTCCATGGTCGGTTCGAGCTTGTGCGAATTTTAAGGCAGCAAAGTAAATCACTATGTGAGATGAAGCTTTAACCTACAGCTCAAATACCATAGGAGGCTCAACATCAGGCATTGAAACACAGAAATTTGGTCCTGATCGCAAAGTGGAGTTGAAGATTTGAAGAACCCCATGCCTTCTGGAGAAAGATAATTGTTAGCCTCCATGGTTCAAACGATTTTACTCACATACATTTGGAAAAACAGCGCAAGTCTTTGCAGCCTTTGTGTGAGTATAATAGGAATCGTATTAGGGTGTTAGAGGGATATTAGGGGTATATTAGAAATTGGTTAGGGAAGTTGGTTATTGTATTTGGTTATAAATAGAGATTAGGAAAATAGGAAAGAAAGGCATGAGTGAAATGGGACTTGAGTGCGTTCTCAAGATTGGGAGGGTCCAAATAACTCTAAATTATATTACTAGATTTATCTTGTATTTTGATTAGCAATTATATCTCAATATATTTGGGTTCTATCAATGTGGTACTTAAGCACCTTGGAGAACCACACTCAATAGCCAGCTATTGAGGTGGGAGAGCTAAGCCACTTAAATACAAAGGTAGCCCACACTACATGTGGGACAAGGGGATTTCATCTCTTGTTGGTTATTTTTGTTTTGCCTACTTTATCGTATTTTTAAGATTAATCTCATTTCATTATTTCAATGAAAAGGTTTATTTCCATTTTAAAAAAATATACTACATTAGTTCCTAACGATACCCCATCCTCGGAAACCCAACACCCTAGCAACTAGACCAATGATACTTCACTCAGAACACCCAGTCAAAACCCTCACCGGTGCTTCTTTCTGGAATGTCAACAATCTTCTCTGATACAATTGTTAGGTCCTTGAGCACCTCCCAAAAGCTAGCTGGTGTAAGATTCGAACCACTTAAGTACCACTTTGGTCATCCCATTATAACCGATGTGGGACAAGGATAACCTATACTTTGAGTAGTTTTGCGATTGTTGGTCATTTTCCCTTGTATTGGCCGAGATCGTCTTTGGGTAGTTTGTTTGGATGATTTTGTCTTTTTCTTATTTTGCTCTTAGTATAATATTCTTGTACTTTGAGCATTAGTCTCCTTTACTATTATTAATAAAGAGGCTAGTCTCCGTTTCAGGAAAAAGAAAGAAAAAAAAAGATAACCTATACTACCTTGGTTCCAAACAAAGTAGTTCTAAAATATGGAAGAAATTGAGTCCTATATACACATCAGTGGGAAATGGTAGCCAAATATTCTTTTGCCTTGATCGTGGATTGATAACTTTCCCTTTATAGGTATCTTTTCCTTGTTTGTTCATTTATTATTTCCGTTAGAATTAGTATTTTTGGAAAGAATAAAATATAAGATTTTATTTCCTAAATATTTCCTAAATCTTTTCCTTTCTTATTCCTATTGTACTCTATTTATTCTCCCTTTGTACCTATTGTTTTTGTTCATAAGAAAAATAATAAAAACTAAAGTATCGTGGTTTTTCTCCCGGTTCTCGGGTTTCCACGTAAATCTCGGGTTGTTGTTAATTGCTTTCAATATGGTATCAGAGCAAAGCAATAACGAAACCCTAGAAAATAACCTAGGAGAAACCCAGATCGAAACTGAACCCATCGCCGCCGCCGCCGCCATGGAGAAACTGCTCCAGAACCTACAAAAACCGCCGATCTACCCAACAGGAGTGGTTCCGCAGCCGTATGCGCCGCCGTCTGACCAGAAGACGATTCACGCGCCGCTCGTGTCCGGCGCGTGGGCCCACGCGCCGCCGCCGTTTCACGTCACCCGCCCATCCCGTTCCCTTCTACGCGCCGTCGGATGTCCAACCGTCAAACCCTTCCGGCCATCCGCATCCTCACGCGCCGTCTACGAGCTCCGGACAGTAACCCTCAACCGTAAATCTGTCAAATCAGTACAGTAAGCAGCAGCTGTACGTTCACTCTTTGCAACAACCGCTGTTTTCTGGTAATGGAATTGATCAACCCCAAAACAGATCGGACATTGAAGCGGGCGAATCTTCAACACATTCCAAACCAACCGAGTTGCCGATGTATTCCAAGAACCCGGTAACTTCGTTCCCTAATTCACAGTCAAATTATATAACTGGCTCTTTGGGTTCGTCTACAGGGAATTTTTCAGGCGAAAAATTAAATGGTCAAAATTTTTTTTCTTGGTCCCAATCAATAAAGATGTTCCTCGAAGGTCGATACCAGTTCGGATTCTTAACTAGAGAGATTGTACGTCCTCCACCAGGAGACGCCTTGGAACGACTTTGGAAAGGAGAGGACTCACTTATTCGGTCCATGCTGATTAATAGTATGGAACCACAGATCGGCAAGCCTCTACTATATGCAGCCACAGCAAAAGATTCGTGGGATACAACTCAGACCCTTTACTCGAAACGACAGAATGCCTCTCGGTTATATACACTGCGAAAACAGGTCCATAATTGCAAACAAGAGACCCTGGACGTAACTACCTATTTTAACAAGCTCTCTCTCCTCTGGCAAGAGATGGATTTGTGCAGAGAGACAGTTTGGGACACACCAAATGACAGTACACAATATGCTAAACTTGAAGAGGCTGACCGTGTTTATGACTTCCTTGCAGGACTTAATCCCAAATTTGATAATGTTTGTGGTCGTATTCTCGGACAAAGACCTCTTCCCTCCCTAATGGAAGTTTGTTTTGAAGTCTGCCTGGAAGAGGATCGCACTAATGCCATGGGTGTATTGACTACCCCTACCATTGACTCCGCTGCCTTTAGCGCTCGGTCCTCAAATCATGACAGTGACAAGAATAATGGGAAGTCAATTCCTGTGTGTGAGCACTGCAAGAAACAATGGCACACCAAGGATCAGTGTTGGAAACTCCACGGTCGTCCCCCAGGAGGTAAGAAACGGTCCTCCAACGAGAAACAGAACTCGGGACGTGCCTACATTAGTGAGACTACACCTGCTAGCACTTCTCAATCAACGGATCCTACTGCGAGCCAGACAAAACTCGGACTCTGGGTGCCATTGCTCAGTCAGGTATGCCTCAGTCCCTTGGGCTTATTAGCGTTGATGGGAAGAATCCCTGGATCTTAGACTCGGGGCTACAGATCACTTGACAGGTTCTTCGGAACACTTTATCTTATATGCCCCGTGTGGCGGTAATGAAAAAATCCGAATAGCCGATGGCTCTCTAGCTCCGATCGCTGGCAAAGGACAAATAGTTCCCTTTGACAGTTTTGCTCTCCAGAATGTTTTGCATGTCCCTAAACTGTCTTACAATTTGTTATCTATAAGCAAGATCACTCGTGAGTTGCATTGTAAAGCTATCTTCTTACCTGAATCGGTTTATTTTCAGGACATGAGCTCGGAGAGGACGATTGGCACTGCCCGGCATAGTAGGGGACTTTACATCCTTGATGATGATACCTCATGTAGTAGTTTGTCTAGGGTTAGTTTACTGTCATCCTACTTTAGCACTTCTGAACAAGACTGTATGTTGTGGCATTTTCGACTGGGCCACCCAAACTTTACATATATGCAATATTTATTTCCCCACCTTTTTTCTAAACTTGATGTCTCTTCTCTATCTTGTGATGTGTGTATTCGAACTAAACAACATCGAGTCTCTTTTCCCTCACAACCATATAAACCTACACAACCGTTTAACCTCATCCATAGTGACATTTGGGGTCCTTCCAAGGTCACCACCTCCTCGGGAAAGCGGTGGTTTGTAACTTTCATTGATGACCATACCCGTCTTACCTGGGTCTACCTTATCACAGATAAATCCGAGGTTCCATCCATTTTCCAAAACTTCTATCATACTATCAAAACACAATTTCATACAAAAATTGCAATTCTTCGAAGTGATAATGGTCGGGAATTCCAAAACCATAACCTTAGTGAATTTCTAGCCTCCAAGGGGATTGTTCACCAAACCTCATGTGCCTACACTCCTCAACAAAATGGAGTGGCCGAACGAAAAAACCGACACCTTGTGGAAGTAGCCCGTTCACTTATGCTTTCCACTTCCCTTCCATCATACCTGTGGGGAGATGCTATTCTTACAGCTGCTCACTTAATCAATAGAATGCCTTCTCGTATCCTCCACCTTCAGACTCCCTTAGATTGTCTTAAGGAGTCTTACCCCTCTACTCGTCTTGTTTCTGAGGTTCCTCTTCGTGTGTTTGGGTGCACCGCCTATGTCCATAATTTCGGCCCTAATCAGACCAAATTTACCCATCGGGCTCAGGCCTGTGTGTTTGTTGGGTATCCTCTTCACCAACGCGGTTATAAATGTTTTCACCCGCCGTCTAGGAAATATTTTGCCACTATGGACGTTACTTTCTGTGAAAACCGACCCTACTTTCCTGTTAGCCATCTTCAGGGGGAGAATGTGAGTGAAGAATGTAACAGCACCTTTGAATTTGTTGAACCTACTCCTATTACCGTGTCTGACATTGATCCTCATCCCATAATCTTACCCACAAACCAAGTTCCCTGGAAAACATATTACAGGAGGAATCTCAGAAAGGAAGTTGGGTCCCCTACTAGTCAACTGCCGGCTCCAGTCCAAAATTTCGAACCTCCTCGAGACCAAGGTATGGAAAACCCTACAAAACCTTGTACTAATAATACAATGAGTGAGAATGACAAGTCTGATGTTGCTGTTCTTGAAAATATGGAAGAAAAGAACCGTGATGATGAGACTGAGGTTAGAATAGAAACCAGTAACGATGAAGCTGAACAGGGTCATACAAGAAAACTTGATGAGTATGATCCCTCTCTTGACATTCCAATTGCATTGAGAAAAGGTATCAGATCATGCACTAAACATCTCATTTGCAACTATGTTTCCTATGATAATCTCTCTCCACAGTTTAGAGCGTTTACAGCAAGCCTTGACTCTACCATAATACCGAAAAATATCTACACTGCTCTAGAGTGTCCTGAATGGAAGAATGCTGTTATGGAAGAGATGAAGGCTCTCGAAAAGAATAGAACTTGGGAGATCTGTGCTCTACCCAAGGGACATAAAACTGTAGGATGCAAATGGGTATTCTCTCTCAAATACAAAGCAGATGGTACGCTTGATAGACACAAGGCAAGGTTAGTTGCAAAGGGGTTCACTCAAACCTATGGTATTGACTATTCAGAAACTTTTTCTCCAGTTGCTAAATTGAATACTGTTAGAGTCCTGCTATCTGTTGCTGTAAACAAAGATTGGCCTCTATACCAGCTGGATGTTAAGAATGCTTTTTTGAATGGAGACCTTGTGGAGGAAGTTTACATGAGCCCCCCACCAGGATTTGAAGCCCAATTTGGTCAGCAGGTGTGTAAACTCCAAAAATCTCTATATGGTCTGAAACAGTCTCCGAGAGCATGGTTTGACAGATTCACTACCTTTGTCAAGTCCCAAGGGTACAGTCAAGGGCACTCTGACCATACTTTATTTACAAAGACTTCCAAGACAGGAAAGATAGCTATTCTAATAGTTTATGTGGATGACATTGTTTTGACTGGAGATGATCAAACAGAAATCAGTCAACTAAAGCAAAGAATGGGTGATGAATTTGAAATCAAAGACTTGGGAAATCTGAAATATTTCCTTGGAATGGAGGTGGCTAGATCAAAAGAAGGTATTTCCGTGTCTCAGAGAAAATACACCCTTGATTTGCTAACCGAGACAGGTATGTTGGGATGTCGTCCTGCTGATACTCCTATTGAATTCAACTGTAAACTAGGAAACTCTGATGATCAAGTTCCAGTTGATAAAGAACAATATCAGCGCCTTGTAGGTAAATTAATTTACTTATCCCATACTCGTCCTGATATTTCCTTTGTTGTGAGTGTTGTCAGCCAGTTTATGCAGGCTCCCTATGAGAAACATATGGAAGCTGTTAACAGAATCCTGAGGTACTTGAAAAATACACCTGGTAAAGGGTTGATGTTTAGAAAAACAAATAGAAAGACCATTGAGGCATATACTGACTCAGATTGGGCAGGATCTGTTATTGATAGAAAGTCTACCTCCGGTTATTGTACCTTTGTTTGGGGCAATCTTGTAACTTGGAGGAGTAAGAAGCAAAGTGTTGTGGCCAGGAGCAGTGCTGAGGCTGAATACAGAGCTATGAGTCTGGGAATATGTGAGGAAATTTGGCTCCAGAAAGTCTTGTCAGATCTTCATCAGGAATATGAGACACCATTGAAGCTTTTTTGTGATAATAAAGCCGCTATTAGTATTGCTAACAACCCCGTTCAACATGATAGAACTAAACATGTTGAGATTGATCGGCATTTCATCAAAGAAAGACTTGACAGTGGAAGCATATGCATTCCGTACATTCCTTCAAGCCAACAGATTGCTGATGTTCTTACCAAGGGGCTTCTCCGACCACACTTCGACCTTTGCGTTAGCAAGTTGGGACTCATTGATATTTACCTCCCAACTTGAGGGGAAGTGTTAGAATTAGTATTTTTGGAAAGAATAAAATATAAGATTTTATTTCCTAAATATTTCCTAAATCTTTTCCTTTCTTATTCCTATTGTACTCTATTTATTCTCCCTTTGTACCTATTGTTTTTGTTCATAAGAAAAATAATAAAAACTAAAGTATCGTGGTTTTTCTCCCGGTTCTCGGGTTTCCACGTAAATCTCGGGTTGTTGTTAATTGCTTTCAATAATTTCTTATAATCCAGAAGGTTTTGTTTCGTCATAGTGGGATGCATCAACTTCTTCACGGAATTTCATTTTTAGAAGATTATTTCTTAAATCACCAATTAAAATTTCAACTTTAGAAGATTACTTCTTAAATCACCAAATGATTCAAAAGCTTAAACTTATGGGTCAAGGCAAATTTAATTATATATCATCTAACATCGTCTTTAATTATATATCATCTAACATCCCCCACCTCTATGTAGGTTTAAAATATGTAAAAGCTCAACAAGTGAAGATGAATATTAATTGGGGAGGAAATAATATTGTTGGGGTTGAACACAAAACCTCCTTGGACCACCTGTCCTATTATCATTTTAAATCACCAATTGACCTGAGAGCATAAAGCTTATGGGCGAAGAAAAATCAAATATAATATCTAACATTGTTAAAAAGATGAAGAAATTATCGACTTTTAAGCCCTTTTATTATGTATCTTTCTCCAGCAACAAGTAATTCTAATGAAGATTATTGAAGGTGGTCTCTTAAATCTTCGGGTGGGTTTTTTGTCAATTCTTTGACATGTCATTTGGCTTCATCATCATCTACAGACAGATCTATTTGCAGCTGTGAAAGTCAAAAAGTTCAAAGAAAACTAATACTGTTGTGGATTATGCTCAATGGTAGCTTTATGTCATATTCAAGTGAAATTACTAAAACAGAACGTCGTGCACCCAGATTGTCTATAGAGTAGATGAAAAAAATGAAATGTATATTTAAATGGTGTCTATAGAATAGTTAGGAAAAAAGACACTTTGAAATGGAAGCCGAAGGAGAAACATAAAACCTAATAAAGAACCGAACATCATTAGGGTCTCTTTCCAACCCTCTAAACATTCTCATTCCTTTCGCCCCAAAGACTTCACATGACAGTGCAACCCAGTAAGCTACCAGAAATGACTCTTTGGAGGGAAAAAGAACTCCCTGATCAAAATACTAATGTCACTTTGACGAGCTAGAACAAAATCAAACATTTGGAAGAAAGCATTACGACAGATCGCACAAACTCACATCTCCAAAGATGTGATCCAGGTCTCCTCCACCTTCCGACAGTTAGAGTACAACAAACTGGGCCAAATAACGATGGCATTCAAGAGCTGATCTGACAAAATCCTCTTTATATTTCTCCAACGAAAACTTAAAAGTGTCTCTCCTGTTTCTTAAAAAAGAAGTCGTCCAAAGCTTTTTTGCACATCCAAACTATTTAGGTCAAAGAATCATTGTGGGAAACCTTTCTCTGAATTTTAATAGCTGTTATTTAGCTCATCTTGCACCACATTTGGAAACCGTTTTGTAATGAAAAGCATAGTTGAAAAATTTACTCAACCATCATTTTGGTCGATTGTGTAACGGTAACTTCCTACCACATGAGACCACTTGTTTTGTCAATCAGAGTTGGGTTTTTGCTTAGATCATTACGGATTTCGCTTTACAATTGATGGTTGATTCCTTGTTAGCTATTTTTGGAATTTTTTAGCAGTGGCGGTTTACTTTTTCTTATTGGGCCTTGTGTCATGCTCCAGTGGAAGATTTTAAAGAGTTATGAGATTGTTTCTTTTCAAGTGTCTTGGTGTTGGTTCTTCAGAAGCTTCTTTCTTCAGATATTAGTCCATTTATCATTGAAGAGTTTTAGTATGCTCTGACAGCTCTTCGTTAGTCTTTTCTTTAGAAAAACCAAAACTCTTTGTTAGTCTTTTGTTAGTTGGTGGTTGCTCTCTGCATTTCTTTCGTACCACTGTAGTAGCTTTTGCTTTTCTGCCGCTAAAGGTGAAATTTCAGTCGTAGTAGTTTGAAAGTTTACCTCTATTTGGTTGGATTTGTTATTCATTTCTTTTTTCCCCACTTTGGGATAGATTGTATCTCCTACACATTGAAATTGTTTCTTATAAAAAGACATGGATTTCTCTTGAAAAACTTTCTGGCCCTATTGGAGGCAAAAGCAACATCCTCTCTGAAGCTTTCCTACCCTCAACCTTCTTTCGCTTTCTACCCCCATTTCTTAAGTGAAGGAAAAAGGGATCAGTAATTTGTTTGATTGATGTTCCAAAAGAATATTATAGGTACTTGTTTGTATTTGGTTTTTTTTTTTTTTTTGAGAGGGAAACGAGTCTTTTTTATTAATGATAATAATGAGACAAAAGCTCAAAGAACAAGAGAGTTATACAATGAACAAAATAACCGAGGAATCAGTAAATACATCTGAACATCTCAACTAGGTTGATATCCCCTTAGCATCGTTATCATATCCGAACAAACTAGTAAAAACATGAGAACTGAGGGCAAATAAATGCCCTGCCTTTTTGTAATTATGAACTGGGATTTATATTGTCAGATTGGAGTCTGACTCCTTTTTGTTGGAATTTTTCTTTTCTTTTCTTTTTTCTTTTTTTTTTTTTTTTTTTTTTTTTTTTTTTTTGCATATACCCTTTTAAAATCCTTTTGTTCAAACGATGGAATCTCAATATCTTACCCAAGAAAATAAGTTCCCAAACAATCCTATATAGCAATCAAACCAAACAGGTTCAAGTTTACTGCTCTTTTTCTTCCGTTTTCCATTTTTTTATAAAAGAAAGGAAATTTTTCATCGAAATAATATAAAGAGACTAATGTTCAAAATAAATTGAAACAAAATAGATGTCTTCCATTGAATTTCATCTATAACTATAAACGTGCATGCCTCTCGTATATAAACTCGATAGGTTTTGGTGCCAGTTAAGAAACACCATTAATTATGATAGGTATTTCTTAGGATTTCATATCAAGAAGATTAGAAAACACTTTTTTTTTTCAAAATCACAGCTTTTTCTTTCATAATAGCAAATTGGAAACATCTTCTGTATTCCCTTTAAATGAGACCTTGTTGATATCCTCGGATATTTCATTCCATCAATGAAATTATTTCTTATAAAAAAAACATATGATGCTATAAACTGTTTCTAAGTTCGTCAATAAGGGAAAATAATGGCACAAAATACTGCAACACTTGTTCCGTACCTTGAAAATCCAACATTATTCGCAAACTCAAAGTCATAGGCATATGTTGCATAAGAATCGCAACAGATAATGTGTTGGACATTCTCATATTGTGGATCTGGGAAAAAATGACCATACTGCAAAATGGTCATTTAAATTAGTATGACATAAAAAACTTGAAAGGTTAGCAACAAACAAACTATATATAATTCAAATAACATTTACAAACTCACGGAACGGCCAGGCTTAAATTCAGTAGAAGTTCTTAATCGCAATACACAACCAAAAGCATAAGGCCGACTTAACATCCGATACCTGCAACAGAATTCTATCATAAATCTATATCCTGTCTAATAGCAATTTCAGAATGCAGGTTTAGTATGAATTTCAAATTTTCATATCTGTATTAACATATACTTATTCTTGCTGATAAAAGAAAATTCTCATGCACCAAGA
The DNA here is from genome assembly GCF_025177605.1 of Cucumis melo. Lineage (NCBI taxonomy): Eukaryota > Viridiplantae > Streptophyta > Magnoliopsida > Cucurbitales > Cucurbitaceae > Cucumis > Cucumis melo. Next base: position 12,870,801 of record NC_066868.1, read on the forward strand.
ATTTTTGATGGAACTCCACCTTTGGTATGAATTATATTCTTTATTCAAAGGACAATATCAATTCATCAATTCGAATAACAATCTCTGCTGTTCTTCTCTCTAGAATCAACAGCCAACTTTTACATGAATGAAAAACTAAAAACTCTTTTCCGCCTCTCTAACATTATTTATACTAATGATTTAACCGACTCACTCTCCCCCCTTCACACGCTTTGCACGTGTGATTAACTTCTTCTCTTATATACAAACTTAATAGGCGGAAGTGGACGTCTAACATTACCCTCCCCTTCTAAATTCACCTTGTCCTCAAGGTGAAAAGTAGGATACAAACGCTGAATTTCATCATAACATTCCCACGAAGCTTCATGTTTTGGTAAATCTTTCCAACGGATCAAAACTTCCCAACCACCATTACTGATTTTCTGGTACTTCAAAGCCTCTTCTGGTTGAGCTTGCCATTTGAAATTCTCGTTGAGAAACTGAATAGTTGGCTGTATCCCAGCTTTGTCTCCAACAAACTTCTTCAATTGGGAAACATGAAAAACAGGATGAATCGAAGTAGTAGCTGGTAAGTCTAACTTGTATGCCACTGGTCCCACTCTTCCCACAACCTCATAAGGACCAAAGAACTTGGAGGATAACTGCTCATTTCGTTTCTTTCTCAAAGAAAGTTGCCTATATGGTCTTATCTTTAAAAACACCCAGTCACCAATAGCATATTCAACATGCCTCCTTTTCATATCAGCATACTGTTTCATTTGCTGTTGAGCCAACAACAAATGATCGCGAAGAGCAGCTAAAACGGTATCCCTTTCACTCAGTTGTTCGGCCAACGATGAGTTAGACGTATCGCCCACCCCTTATGAGACAAACGATGGAGGCTTCCTACCATATAGCACCTGAAAAGGCGAAACGCCCAACGATCGTTGAAAGGTAGAGTTGTACCGATATTCGGCCACGGTAACCACGACACCCATTCTTTTGGTTTTTCACTACAAAAACAGCGCAAATAAGTCTCAAGCCCTCGGTTTACTACTTCTGTTTGGCCATCTGATTGCGGATGGTATGCTGTACTCTTATTCAACTTTGTGTCTGCCAAACGAAACATTTCCTTCCAAAAATTGCTGAGAAAAACTCTCTCTCTATCTGAGACAATTGATGAAGGAAACCCATGCAATCGAACTATCTCCCCGACAAACACTTCAGCTACTGGCTGTATAAGGATGTTTGAGCGGTATAAAGTGGCTATATTTACTTAGCCGATCAACCACCACTAACACCACTTCAAATCCCTTAGCCTTAGGTAATTTCTCAACAAAATCTATAGAGATGTCATTCCAAACCTGCTAAGGAATTTCCGGAGGAATTAAAAGACCAGCTGGAGATAAAGCTACGGTCTTGTTTCGTTGATAAACTACACATTCCTCACAATACTTCTAAACATCTTTCTTCATTCCCGGCTAATATAATCCACTTGTTAATCGCTTATAAGTACGCAAGAACCCAGAATGTCCTCCCACAACCGAGTCGTGAAAAGTATTTAGCATAGTCGGAATTAATTTCGAAGTCCTTGATAAGACTAAGCAATCTTTATAATGCCACATACCATTTTTCTGTGAAAATTTTATATTCTTCTAGATAGTATCTGTTTGCTCATTCTCAAAAGCCTTCTGTAATTCCTCATCCTTCTGTACCTCTTCTTTAATAGTAGTGAGATCTACTAGGGTAGGAATTGATATTCCACAATTCAATATCTCCATCGGTTTCCTGGACAATGCGTCAGCTGCCTTATTTTCCAAACCCGGTTTATATATTACTTCAAACGAATATCCAAGTAACTTGGCTACCCATTTCTGATATTGTGGTTGAATTGTTCTCTGTTCTAAGAGAAACTTGAGTGATTTCTGATCAGTTTTAACCACAAATCTCGTCCCCAACAAGTATGGACGTCATCGTTGGATTGCAAGTACTACAGCCATCAGTTCCCTTTCATAAACTGGTTTTGCCCTATCCCTCATAGCCAAAGTATGACTATAAAACGCAATAGGCTTGTTCATCTGTGTTAAAACAGCACCCACTCTAACCCCTGAAGCATATGTTTCTATCTCGAAGGGTTGTTCAAAGTTTGGAAGAGCTAACACTGGCAATGAGATCATGGCACTCTTCAATCTTTCAAACGCCTCCTCAGCCTCTTTATTCCGGCCTCTTTATTCCACGCAAATCCTCCTTTCTTGAGCAATTGGGTCAATGGTGCCGCTATGGAACCATAATGCTTAACAAATCGCCTATAATAATCGGTTAAGCCAAGAAATCCACGGATTTCTCTAACATTCGTTGGTGTGGGCCAATCAGCCATAGAACGAATCTTCTCTGGGTCTACTTCAACTCCCCCTCCTGATATAATGTGTCCCAGATACTCAATCTTCAGTTGTGCAAAGCTGCACTTCTTCTTATTAGCATATAACGAATGTTCCCTCAATGAAGAAAGAACTTTCCCCAAGTGAACTACATGTCATCTTCGTTCTTGCTGTAGACCAATATATCATCAAAAAACACCAAAACAAACTTCCTCAAGTAAGGTTTGAAAACAGCATTCATCAAAGCTTGGAATGTGGCTGGTGCATTAGTCAAACCAAATGGCATGACGAGGAACTCATAATGTCCCTCATGGGTTCTAAATGCTTTTTTGGAATATCCTTCCACCATTCTTATTTGATGATATCCCGATTTAAGGTCTATTTTGGAGAATAGGCTGGCTCCATTCAACTCATCAAAAAGCTCTTCTACAACTGGAATTGGAAACTTATCAGGAATTGTTACATTATTGACTGCTCGATAGTCTACACAAAATTTCCAACTACCCATTTTTTTTAACAAGCAATACCGGGCTGGAGAATGGACTTTTACTTGGCCGAATGACCCCTGACAATAACATTTCTTCCACCAACTTTTCCATTTCAGCCTTCTGATGGAAACCATATCTATATGGCCTAACATTAATAGGATCTGTTCCCTCTTTAAGGTGAATTTGATGCTCAATCTCTCTCCCTGGTGGAAGTTTCTCTGGCCAAGTAAACACATCATCATACTGTTCAAGTATGTCTTGTACTGATTTTGTTACCCAGAACGATTCTTCTGTCTCATCAGCTTCTTGTTTCCTGCCCCCTTTAACTCCAATAGCTCTACATTCGATCAAATACCCTTCATCCTGATCACTCCAAGTTTTAAACATGCTCTTAAGACTAATCTGAGTCTTGGTTAGACTAGGATCACCCTTGATACACATACTTTTACCATTGTAAGTGAAAGTAAAAGTAAGATTCTTCCAATCTACAATGGTAACTCCTAAGGAATGTAACCATTGCATTCCTAAAATGGCGTCTACTCCTCCCAATTCAAGGGGCAAAAAATCTTCTGTCACCTTTCAATCAACTAGCTGAATCTCTACTGATTCACAAACTCCTTTCCCTTGTATCGCTGTACCAAAACCAAGGATTACACCATAATGAACTGTTTCCTTGATGGTTAATGGGAGAGACTTAACCAATTTCTCTAATATAAAGTTATGCGTCACTCCACAATCGATCATCACGACTATCTCTCTATTCTGAATCATTCCCTTCACTTTCATGGTGCCTGGATCGTTTAATCTAACCACTGAATTGATTGACAGCTCTATCAAGGTTTGATTATCATCCTTCACCTCTAGTGTCGCTAGTTCCTTCTCAATTGGCACCTTTTCTTCGATTATTTCATATTCTCCATTCTCTCCAGCTACCACAAACATCCTCAGCTCATGTAACTCTTTCATCTTGCACTTATGGTCAGCTGAGTATTTTTCATTACAACGGAAACAGAGTCCTTTTTCTTTTCTCGCCTGGAACTCTGCATCGGGTAGCCTACGGTAATTTGTCTCTTTTTTAACTTCATTCGCGTTGGAATTCCGTAGAGTGATCGTTCGAATAGGAAAGGTGGTATTCCCTTTGATTTCTGTTGAAGTATTCCCTACTGCACTTTTATTAACAGTTGAAGAGTGAGGAAAATTTTTCCCGCCAAAGGAATTATTTAAATTCGCTTCGTTCCTAATGATCTCCCTGTTCTCGACTAATTGAGCCACTTGCATCATCTCTGCTAATCCTTTTGGACGGCAGAACGCAACCTCTGCTCTAATCCAAGGCAGTAACCCATTCATGAAGGTTTCTTCAACTACCTCCTCCTGCACATCAATTAACAGAGCAACCAGCTTATCGAATAGGTTTCGATACTCCTAAACAGTTGTTTCTTGTTTAATTCGAAGAAATTTGCCTAACAGAGTTCCATCTCTACTCGATCTAAAGCAGATTAACAGTCTCTCCTTCAGATTATCCCAACTAAGGAATTTATCCCTCTCTTCTTGCGATCGATACCAATTTAAAGCAGGGCCATCAAAACTTATAGTAGAAACAAGCATTTTTTCTGATTTAGTGAGTGTGAATTTGAAAATACCTCTCCGCTCAGAATAGCCATGAGTCCGGATCTTCTCCTGAGAAAACAAGCATTTCTACCTTTTTGAATTTGCTTCGATCCGCTGCAGCATCATCGTTCACAGTTTTTCTCTCATTTCGGCTTTCTTGAGCGATTCGCTCAGTATTGGCCGATTTGCTAAACGACGCTTCCTTCTCCTTTCCTTTCGCCGATGTAGACTCGTGCATCACAGAGTCTATCGTCTTCTCACTCAATCCTGATCGTTCTTTTGACACTGATTCCATTACCATCAATAACATCTGTTGATGTTTATCGGATTGCAGACGCATCATTTCCAGATTTCTCGATATTTCGCTTAGGTTCGACTCGATCGCCGGTACTTTCATTATTTCTTTCTTCATTGTGATAATCTCCTGATCGATCAACTCTAACCTCTCTTCAATCCTTGTTTGCACCATTTCGCTCCCAGATTTCGATTGCTCTAATACCAAAAATGATGGAACTCCACCTTTTGTATGAGTTATATTCTTTATTCAAAGGACAATATGAATTGAATTGAAAGGATTTCAATTCGAATTACAATCTCTGTTGTTCTTCTCTCTAGAATCAACAGCCAACTTTTACATGAATGAAAAGCTAAAAACTCTTTCCCGCCTCTCTAACAGTATTTATACTAATGATTTAACCGACTCACTCTCCCCCCTTCACACGCTTTGCATGTGTGATTTACTTCTTCTCTTATATACAAACTTAATAGGCGGAAGTGGAGGTCTAACAATTTTACATGGGAAACCATGAGTATGTGTCAAGTGTCATTATTCATAGTTCACAAGTGCAATGTCAATCCTAAACTGCTTTATAACTAAAAACACGTACGCTACAGAGTGCTGGATGTTTTATTTCTTTTTAATTTAAGACAAGAAGAATAATACAAATTGCTAGATACTTACATATCCTGAGGAAGAGTTGAGTCGTCAGTACTTGGATAGAAACATAGTGATCCACCACTTTCAATGCTAAGAAATTTTAGGGACGCCAAGTCAGTGTATTCATTTGTAACAGCAAATATGTCTACACAAACTCCTGCTTGAACGGCAACTGCAGCCTGTAGATGTAAATGAATACCTACAACCTCGAAAAGCATCTAAACAGAATAGAGCAACTGTTAATTAGCCATATTACCAACTCCTTATAAAATGGGGTCTGCTCAGGAAGTAATGCACGGTCCGCATCCTCTCCTTTACTAGCATATTGCTCTCCATATCGCCTTGTGTCAAGTTGCCCAGCTCCATAATCAGGAGGACCAGATAGGAAGGCAAAAATTCTAGCTGAAGTAAAGAAGACAATACCAGACATCATAATTAATGCCCTTTGATTGAAAAAGAAACGTGCAGTGCTCAGTGCCTGTATTTTGAAAGCATTGAAACTATTAGATGAGCTTTCCCCTGTAATACTTGCCTAATGCAAATATATTCCCATATTCTGATCCGAGGTAATTAAGGAGTGCTTCCATAGCCACACCAAAACCTCTTCCACCCATCAATATACCATCTATTCCTTGACCTGCTGCTGTAGTTCTCTCCCATGATGTCGTTGGTCGAAGAGTTTCAAGAGCAGCCTCAATGCGATCCTTGCAGGTTTCCACCTACAATCAGATTGTTTAATTAAAGGCTCATCCAATTGTAAAGCATGACAGAGTGAAAATTCCAGGATTTTGTGCTTGATAATTGATAAAAAATAATCAATTAGATAAAGTACAAAGGCAAAATGCATCAACATCCTTCACATACCGGTGCCAAAAACTGCAACAAAGGCATTACATCTTCAAGTTCAATTGGCAGGGCCCCCTCCGTATCAGGGGGAATGAAGACATTCTTCACAACGGGTATAGGACCTTGAACATCATACAGACCTAGTTTGTGGCTGAAGGTAGCAAGACCAAAAAGTGAACCAGGCCCAAGAGCTACAAGGAATATTGAATTACCACAAAATAAAATGACTTAATAAGAATTACAGATCTAAAAGAAAATAAGGTTTTAATCCAACACTTGAAAACCTTCTAGAGCTGCCAGTAATGCACTTTTCGTGAGCTCCAAAAATTCTTCTGAAGCTGCAGTTGAAAACCAAATAAAATAATATGATAAATATGAAGGGCATCTCCCAAGGGAAGCAAAGGGTGAAATAAATGAATTAATTAATAGGTATTTTAAAATGCATTTATTGTTCAATCGTTTTTTCATATTTTGCATCCTATTTAAACAGATTCCTCATATGACAATAAGAACTTTTAATCTTCACTTCAAAAAATAACTTGGGGGGAAATCTTCGATAGAATAGACCCAATTCTGTAGAAAAATATATTGTTGTAGTATGTCCTCCAAAAATATACTAAATGGTTAACAAATAAGCACATAGTTTTCTGGTAATAGTTTTCTGGTAACAGTCAACGATTATGTTATAACTAATCATGAACATAAATAACTTTGACAATATATGAACCATAATCAGCTTTTATTCACTCCAAACCATCTCTCGCATTTGTATCAGTTCAAAACCAAATAAAATCATTTGAAGATCACAAATGCAATGGTAAACAAAAAAGAAGCATAAGATCTACCAAATAATCTTGTCTAGTAAAGAACAGGATACAATTAACAAAGAAATCGCTGGATAACTACATAAAATATAGGGACTTCCACAATTAGAAAAAGTAATTACCAAAGTTAATGGATATACGTATTCACGCAATAGATGACATTATAAAACCAACTACCTTTTCGCAGAAGAAGTTGTATCTAACAGTGTAGAAGCAAAGCTCTTACACATGGGTACTTTGTTCCAAAATAGAAATGTTGCATAGGAAGTGTAAATGCTAAGCCAATTCATGCATTCAGTGTCTCATTTCAAAGATGGGTGTAAAAATCTAAGATATTTAAAATAAACTGAAGAACAGGTCTTGGTCTACCAAAAAGGCACAAATACAGATACTGACACGAGGCATGAAAACAACACAACTTGGACACAGTGGCACATTATTTTTAAAAAAATTCAGGGCACAAACACAGCAAAGACGCCTTTATTAAAATATTGATTTATTTATACGTATATTGTCTATTTTATGAAATAACTTGGTGTGTAACCGAAGTCTAATCTTTACTTTTGAATGAAATCCCTCTTGATGTGAGAGAACAAGATTATTTATTGAGGAAAATGTAATACTAATTATGTCGTAACTAACTATGTACTTGTAACTATTATAACAGAAAACTAAAACAGAAAATACTAGGACAGTAGATTTAAGCTAGGACAGTAGGTTTTAGCTATTTGGATTACATCATTCCACCCCTGAGCATCAAACTCGTCCTCGAGTTGGATCTGCTATGTAAGCTGGAATCCATCAGGAGCGTGATATTTTTTTAAGTCAACCATGTTGAAAACTGCATTACAGGCCATTCAGAAAGGCCTTCATTTGTCTTAAATCCATCTAATGCAGCACTTGCAAGAGTGACAATCTCTCTCTTGAAAGGTAGGTATCTTTCAAGACCTGGTGTAGAATTTGCAGCAGCAGAAACTATATCCACTACTAACTAGCACGCGATGAACCTCATCGACACAAAGGCGAGATGGTTTTTTTGCAAGCTCTAGAACACCTTTTATTAGAGATCGCAAACCCTTTTCAGGGAATATCAAATATGGTTGATAACCATCAGCTTCTAACACAATCCTCTTGACATTGTCAAAATGTCTGTCTAGAGGGAGCTGCTTGATTCTGTTTGGAAAGTTTCCCTCAAAACTATCAACAATTTTCCAACCAGCACCCTCACTAGTTGCAATGTGCTGAAGAAATTTATCTTCCAATTCACGGCAGAACTGCAAAGCTACAGCTCTTATCCCTTCAGTACTTTCCCCCATATGGTCACCAAGTTTCGATAACTCCTCTTGAACAATCTGAGACTTTCCTTGTAGCCATGATAATAGGTTTGGAAGTCTTTCATACCGTTCAGTATTTGATGAGCCAAACCATCCACCAAAGCAATTCTACTCAGTTTACTCTGAGGGGCTCCAGTCAGTAAGGATTTCAGACTTTCACTCTCGGCTCTCCATGCAGTTTCCGAAGAACTTTCAGAGCCAACAGAACCAGACTGTGCAGTAGCAATTGAAACAGACTTACCAATTAAAGCATCCCATGGTATATCTGAAGACCTTGGTGGTCCTTGATTTATTAATAAAGCCTGTACAGCAGCCAGAGATTTCTGATCTGAAGAAGCTTGATCTATTTTACTAATTATCCCAATAGTTGTAGTTCCATCATAACTAGGTCAATCGATTTTCATTTTATACTCTGTTGGTTCTCTTCTTCTTTCATCAAAAAGTGGCCAGAACCTTCTATCTTGATCATTTACTAACCTTTCTTGAGGCTCATCATCAGAAGAGCTCCATTCTTGAGGTTCTTGATAGTAATCTTGGAATTTTGGAGGGAGTTCTTGATAATCTTGCACCGTGAAAAAAAATTGGATCAAAAGAAAATGCCATTTTGGAGTTCTATCAACAATTTTCTTGTGTAGGCGAAGATCCAGTATTTTCTGAATCCTTATACAAGGAATTACAAAAGAAATTCTTTCAACAAAGATGTGAATTAGGAAGGATTGGTCGAAGAAATCTGAACCAGACTTAATCTTGATATATCTTTCTTCTTTCTTGCACTTCAAACCTTCTTTCTTGAGGTTCCGCCCCACTCTTTGAAATCCAGCCCCTTGAATGCCTCGCTGCCCCCACTCTTGAACAAATTCTTGACAATCTTCATGCAATATTTGAGGAGGTGCTAAGGTTTCTAGCCATTGCAAGACTTCTTGAAGTGTTGCTTGTATTCCCTCCACCAAAGCTTCCAATGACAGCAAGCGTCGCAAGGAGGTTCTTGTAGAGAGGACGGGAGTTATATCCGCCTCTTGGTTTTGAGCAGGATGCTCCGCCGCCGCCAGATTTACTCGTCAGCGAGCCATGGACCCAAGAGCATTATGGTGCTCTGATACCAATTGGTGTGTAACCAAAGTCTAATCTTTACTTTTGAATGAAATCTTGCCTCTCAATGTGAGAGAAGATTATTATTTATTGAGGAAAATGTAATACAAGTTAGTTATGTAGTAACTAACTAAGTAGTTGTAACTATTATAACAGAAAACTAAAACAGAAAATAATAAGACAGTAGATTTAAGCTAGGACAGTAGGTTTTAGCTATGTGGATTACATCATAACAAGACTTCCATTGAAAAAAATAAAAGAATACACCAACATATAAAATATGTTCAGCCCACAAGAAGGGAGTCAAAATACAAGAAGGGGCTCCAGTCAAGTAAAATAAAAGTCTGAAGATTCTATTCTTCTCTCGCCCCATAGTCCCCACAAAATAACATTCCAGCCTACCACAAAAACATCCTCTTCTCATGAAAAAAACAAATACAAGGTAACTCTCTTCCTTGGATTGGAATTGGATGTTTTATTTCAGCTCAGGTTCAAGCCTCTTCACATTTGATTTGGATTGATTTTATTTATCCTGCTCAGTCCTTCTATTTTTCTCTATATTTGTTTTGGTATTTTTGGTATTTTAGTTTGGTTTCCTTGTATTTTAAGTGTTGGCCTCTTTTCATTCTATCAATGAAAAAGCTTTATTTGCTTTTCCGAAAATTTACATATATATAGAAAGAGAGAAAGGAGCCAAAAGCACTTTGAGGCTTTTTTCTTTTTAAGAGATAAGGCATAACCCTTGAGGTGGTCACCTCAAATTTATCACCAAAAAGAACTCTTCCAGCTTTAATAGATTTGGCGACTTTTTACATGAAAATGATGCTGTGGAAGAAGCGAATTGTGGTGAAGTACTACTCTCCTAGCTGTCTGTGGTCGACCATTACTTGTGCTTCTTCTAAATCTCTGAGGCGATTTATTAGTCAAACTATTAAACGGTTGGCCTCATGTGTACAGTGTAGTCTTTGTTCAGGTTGATCCATTTTTTTTAAGGATCCTTCGCTTAATAGTGTTGTCCCCTTGACGGTGTTCCCCAAATTGGCATCTCGCTATGTCATGTCGTGTCGGGTGTCTCATGTCCGTGTCCGTGTTTCTTAGTTGGGGATTATAGTCACATAATGGAGGAGTTTGTCTTCCATCCACCGTCTCAAAAGAGGCAGATTCTTGTGGTACATGACTACATTTGTGTTCTGCTATGGGTGTTATAAGGAGAGAGAAATAATAGGAACCTTAAAGAAGTGAAGCAGGACAATGGGGATATTTAGGCTCTTGCTAGAATCTGTCTCTATTTGGGAATGTTAAATATTTTTTGTACTTGTCTTTCGTGGCTTAATTTGCTTGATTGGACTCCCTATCTTTAGTAGGAACTTCTTTATGTGTGCTTGGCTTTTTTTGTACGTCCATTTAATCCCCCCACCCCCCCACTCCGCCCCCTAATGAAAATGATGCTTAGTGGAAGAAGCTAAATGTGGCAAAGTACCACTCTACCAGCTGTCTATGGTTGACCATAACTCAGGGTTCTTCTAAATCTCTGTGGTTATTTATTTGTCAAACTGTTGAACAGTTCGCCTCTCGTATACAGTGTTGTCTTGGTTCAGTTTGATCCATTCTTTTCTGAAGGTCCTTCGCTTAATTGTATAGTCCACTCGACTGTGTTCCCCAAATTGGCATCTCGTCATGCCGTGTCGTGTTGGGTGTCTCGTGTCCGTGTTTGTGCTTCTTAGTTGAGGATCATAGTCACATAATGGAGCAGTACCTCTTCCATCCACTGTTTTGAGAGAGGAACATGCTTGTGGCACATGACGACATTCGTGTTCTGTTATGGGTGTTATAAGGAAAGAGATATAATAGGATCCTTAAAGGGGTGGAGCGGGACAATGGGGATGTTTAGGTTCTTGCTAGAATCTGTGTCTCTCTTTGGGCGTCCATGTTAAATATTTTTTGTACTTATCCTTCGGGTCTTATTTTGCTTGATTGAACTCCCTATCTTTAGGAACTTCTTTGAATGTGCTTTGCTTTTTTGTATGTCCATTTCTCCCCAATGAAAGTATTCAATGTTTAAAAAGGGGAGGGTAACATATATTACTATTCAAACAAAAGTCCATGTTTCCTTTCATCACAAAATAGGGAAGAAAATGAAAATTCCTAAACGGGACACATCAGGGATTCCATTATATTAGTATCTTCTAATTGGGATATTCTTTATAATGTTTTTTGGTAATTTTTCAATTCCTTTGATAATTACAGTACTGCAGAATGAAGAACCTCATTTTAAAAATCAATAAATAAAAATTTGCTTCTTATTGGCACCCGCCTCAATTTTAAATGCCCTATCAGAGAGAGATGGATAGAACTATTTGGATCAGAGACATATGAGTGGGTTTATAGAAATCTCACATGACAGATCGATAGCTGCAACATATACTGGACGAGATTGCATTGCTTCTCCTCCAGAGCCTTCATCTTTAAAATGAGAAAAAAAAAATTGATTAATGTAAACCCCAGAAAGAAAAGAGGAAATACAACTATCAAACAATAACCTTCAAAAAGAAGAAGAAACTATTAATCAATAGGACCAGTAGAGCAAGAGAGAACAGGGTGGTGAAAACAAAGCCTAGAATTACTGGCTGAATGCCAGGTAACCGAATGCGAGACAACAAAGAAACAAAAAGAAACCTAAATCATTATACGACATCAATAAATCCAATCAATTCTTTAGCAGTTCTTCAATTTTGCACACCATAACAAAACTCCAAATCCACCAAATCCCACAATTACAAACTAAAGGAACAATTACGGGGGAGAGGCTGTTTCTGAAGAAAGCAAAGAAAAAATGAAGAAGAAAACGTACTCACCAGGGAGCTCGAGATCTATGAAAGAGGACATCATCTCGGGGCAGGATTCAGGATTGGAGAATCGAGCAATCGCCTTGGAAGAGAGGCCATTGAGGGTACCGCAGAGAGCACAGGTCCATGCCCAATGTTCAAGGTCACAATAGGAGTTGAAGTAAGCCCAGCAATGCTCGCAACGGGGAAGGAGGTGGGCGTCGGATCCGTAGGCGGGAGGGCGGCCATTCTCGTCCTTGGAGGCAAAGGGGGTGACGGAAACTCCCCATGGAAGACCAGAATTCTCCTGAGCATCAGCGTCAATTGGGAAACGAGAGACTGTAGCTCTAACAGCCATAGCCTCCGAGTTTTTAGCTCTCTCCGTTGAACCGATAGCCCAGTAGAGGAAATGGTGCCGGTCGTCGGAGACTGTATGTTAGAAATTTTCTAAAGAAAAAAAGAAAAAGAAAATGACGTGGCGTTCCACGTAAGATGGACCAATTGTGAAGCGCCTCCTCAAACAGAGAAAAAAATAAAGAAAAGAAAAGACCAATCGGGGAAATTTTCAGTATTTGATAAAATGGGTCTTTTTGAAAATATAAAAAAGCTGCAGAATATTAATAGAACAATTTCAAAAATGAAAAGAGTCCAGAGCTCCACCGTGTAATCCCAAAAATACTCCATCAACCACGCCGTCAATAACGCGTGCCTAATATATTTGTAATCGTTTAGATTTTGTTATTGTTTGATATACGATCGTTTAGATATCTACAATTTATACGTTATCGTTTAGATATGGCTACAACACGATCGATCGTTTAGATATGGCTATAATTTATACGCGATCGTTTAGATATGACTACAACAGGATCGTTTAGATATGGCTACAATTTATACGCGATCGTTTAGATATGTTATAATTTATCAATTCATCGTTTAATTTTGTTACACCATCCTTTAGATTTAGGCCCCAAATCTAAATGATTTTTAAAAAAAAAATTGTTACACTATTTTTTTAATTCTTTTGGTACACGATCGTTTAGATTTCTTTACATGATCGTTTAGATTTATCTACACAATCATTTACCTTTTTTTTACACGATCGTTTACATTTGGCTAATCCAATCCAAATGATTTTTTTTCAAGATTTTTTATACATGATCTTTTATTTTTTTTACACGATCGTTTAGATCGTTTACATTTTGCTACTCTAATCTAAATAATTTTTTTTCAAGATTCTTTATACATAATCTTTTTTTTTTACACGATCGTTTACATTTGGCTACTCCAATCTAAATGATTTTTTTTCAAGATTCTTTATACACGATCTTTTAGATTTTGTTATTTTGTTGTATACAGTCGTTTAGATTTGGTTACCCAAATGTAAACGCGTAAAAAAAAGACGATGGAAAGAAATCGCAGCGAAAAAAAGAAGCGGAAAAGTAGAAAGACGATGAAAAGAAATCGAAGCGAAAAAAAACGAAGAGGAAAAGAAAAAAACGATGGAGAGATTAAATAGCATAAATAAATAATTGAAAAAATAAGAAACATGATGGAAAGAAATCGCAGAAAAGAAGAAAGACGAAATCGCACGGGAAGACAAAATAACAGAGGAAGACGAATCGCGAGGAAGAAAAGAAAGATGGAAGGGCAAACTTGAAATATTTAAAAAATGGCTAACCTTGTGGGCTTTGTTACACAGGTCGTAAATAGTTTACAGTTTTGTTAGATTTATATAAGTTTCCCTTGATAAAAAACCTTTAATTTTGTATTTTATGCAAAATAATAACAATAATATTTTCAAACTTGTGTCAAGTATGTTAGACAAAATAAGTTTCAAATTATTAGGTAAATTTTTCATAACAAATCCATAAAATATTTACTGCTCGTGTAACAAAATAAAAAAGTTCATGGATGTGGGTATTTTTTAAAATATTCCAAGTTCGCTCTTCTTTTTCATCGTCTTTCTTCTCTTCATCTACTGCGATTTTTTTTCTTTCCATCGTTTTTATTCTCTTCTTTTTTTTTTCAAACTATTATTTAGTTCAAGATCGTGTACCTAATTAAAAGATCTATTTTTTTTCCAAACTGTTATTTGGTTGTTCAAGACTGTGTACTAAATATAAAAATCATGAGAAAAGGCCCTAAATCTAAGAGATCGTGTACCAAAACTAGTCAAATCTAAACGATTGTGTACTAAATAATTTTTTAAAAAAATCGAGTAGATTTGGCTACTTAAATCTAAACGATCGTGTACCAAATTAAACGATCATTACAAACAATTCTGAAGAAAAAAATTGTTTAGATTTGGTCATAAACGATTGTGTACCAAACAATAACCAAATTTAAATAATCGTGTATCAAATATATTACACACATTGTTGACAATGTCGTTGACGAGGGCATTTTATGTATTTTAATTATAGGCCTGTGGGCTTTTTCGAAATTGTTCTATACAATGTAAATATTTTGTCTCTTTGTTATATTTTTTAAAATACTCCAAACTATATTCACAGTACAAACTTATTTATCTTTAAAAATAGCAACGAAAAAAAAAAGCAAATCTAACTCATGTTACACATAATTTGCATTTATACTCTCGATACACGACTAATACACATTTGATACACTATTAATATTCACTTTTGATATATTTGATATACTTGTGATATATACTTCATACACTTGATACTCTTCTAACAAACACTTAATATACATTTGATGCATTGTTGATATACTAAATATTTGAATTTATGATAGAAAAAATTAAAAAGGTTTAGGAAATGAAAATATACATTTATAGTAAAAATATAAATCACGAAACATACTATTATAACTCAAACTAAAATAATCTATACCTCAGACACTACATGAGCAATAGAATTACAAATCAATTTTATCCTATTTTCATCTAAACCATTTAGAAGTTAATATTCATTAACTATCCTAATTATGTGAAATTAGGGTTAATAGAAAATCATACCTTTGAAGCTACCCGATCTTCATAAAACACGAATCGGGGACCACCACTAGTGTTAACCTAGACTTAAAACCATGCTGTGGTATCCAATAAGTGAAGGAATGAAGGAAAGAGATGGAATTTGGAGTAAGAAGAAACCTTTGATGTAAGAAAGAAATGAAGTCCTTTTTGTATAATTAAATTGAATAATTTTACAAAATTATCAAAAAAAAATTGAAAATGATCTTTCAAAGCATTTTATAAAGAACAACATGCAAAATGCATATAAATCCTCCACATTTGAATCAACACCTCACATTCTACTCAATTTTTATGGGTTAAGTATTTACATCCCATGTAGCCATTTATCCCACTAACTGTTAGTGGTATTATCTAACAAAATGTTAGATTTTTTCACTAACTTTAGTCAAAGAGCAATATAGTCTTTTAACCATTTAAATCAAAGTCAAACGTCAACAATTTTTACTTTTTATCCATTTTATTTGTCTTAACTAATTTCGACCTCCTGATCATGAATCTGCATTCATTTTAAAATTCAAATCATATTTGAATGTAAAATCGGTCAAAGTTTGACTAGTTCCATCAATTACGAGCTTCCAGAATATGAATATGAATTTTTGTTTTTAATATTTAAATCACATTTAAATACAAAACTCTATATGATAATCAATCGCTATATCACATATACTTGTCAGTTTCTCTCCCCTTACCTAATTCAAACTTTTCGAACTAATTCAACATATAGTTCTAAGTTAATTTCATATGAGCTAACAGGGGAACCCAATGGGTCTATAGATCATTAGCTTCAATGATCCCAAATGATTCGAGATTAACTGGCTAAACCCTTTTAGACTGAGCTAATCAACATTTATTAACTAATAGGTCATTCCATTAAAGTCTCGTAGTTGCACTCCCCCACTATAGATATATTTGTGTCCATTTAATATAACCATGATTAGTAAGTTAATCATTCGCAGGTTGTTCGTAACCTTAACTGAGTCAAAATACCTTTTTACCTCCGAGACTACATCTTACTTCTTAAGTCCCACTGATCCATTATTGAACAATTATTTTAAAGTTCAACCTATAAGCCAAATCCTTCTTGGGCAAATTTGGATTCCATCCTTAAGGGAACAACCTATCTACTAACTCTAAAGTAGGTAGGAGTGAGTTTCGTCTTGCACCCTATATCCTTAGCCATCCACCCGATCTTACCTCTGAAATGGGAGGCTTATTGGGCCAGCATTATTGAGTTACACTCATCTTTGCAAATCTTAGGGTAATTCCATTTGAACAAAAGTTAATAGTTAGCTCAAAATTAAGATTAAGTTACCTAAGTTATCAATAATCGAAATAATTAGCTTTATACAGGCAATAATGTTATAACTTAAAAGTGATTATTTCATTGTTCTAGTCTTATATAAACTTTTTACATAGGATGCCCCCCACTTCCATGTCTTCCTGTAAACGATTTAGGATTTGTACTAACTACGAAATGAGTTGTATCCATAGTGTCTCAAGAATAAGGCGCCCAACCTTATTCATAAATTATAGACAATTTAGGCTATATACTCGAATTTGATCTACATTTATGTCTCTACATAAAATTCAAGTTACACTAGGTAACCTCGAAACTTTAGTTAATTGGATTCAAGATTAAAGTATTCAATTTTATATTATTATATTATCATTTTTAAAAAAAAACCTAACATTTTCTCCTCATCCTTCGTACAGCTGCAACACCCCCCCCCCCTTTTCTTTTCTTCTTCTTCTTCTTCAGCCTGACAGCAGCTGCCCAACCTCCATCTCTTCTGTTCTTCCCCGTTCAAGCACGCCAACAACCACCATGCGCCACCCATCCTAGATCTACCCAACTGCCAATCGCCTCTGCCTTCAACCGAACGCCGCCAGCATCCTCCGTGTTGTGCGTCTAGATTTGAAGCGTCCACACAACTCTGATGTTGTCGCTCTCTGTCAGTCGAGCGACCACCTTCAATCTCGTTGTCGTTGCATCTCAGGTAACCGCCTAATTCCTTTCTTCTTCTCCAATCCATTGAATCACAGCTAACTCTATCCTCTCTTCGTGCGTCGCCGCGCTTGGTCAGTTGTGTTCGAAGTCCAGTCGTGTTCGTCGTCGAGTTCCGTTCGTGCGTCGCTGCTTCCTTTTTATGAATCACTGCAGGTGTTGGTAAGGGTAAATTTGTGAATTTTGGTAGTTGTTTTCATAGCCATTCTAAATGAAATTGGTTGGGTATTTAGTGTAAATGTTGGATCTAATTGGTTGATTATCTTTTTGTGCTACTAGAGGAGTAACGTTTGAATTCTTTGAATTTCCAACAAGTTTGGTTAGAGTTCGACTCTTCACTACTTGCGTGAGTTTGTAAATGTCGCTTCAGAGTGTTTTAGATAAAGGGAATTGTTTGTGAAAGTAATTGATCTTTTTCTATCTGATTATGTTTAGTTTGGATCGTTTGGATTTTTAACTATCTCGAGGTAAGGGTTCTTACTACTGGACTCAAATTTGAGATTTAAAGGTAGTAAATAATACGAAAGGTATGTTTTAGAGGCTACATTAGATTGATGGTTATGTGCTCATATAGAAGGTAGTAATGATATACTCTTGACTGGTTTTAGACGACATGTCTGTTAAGTGTAGTTTGTATACATTGATGGGTCGTGCTGTTGACTGAATATAGATGATGAGGATTTGACTGCTATATGTAACTTAGAAATGTTGTTGGTTTGCGCTGTTGATAGACTAAGGGTTCAGGATCGTCATGTGTAGGTTGTATATTTACTAATGGACTGTGCTGCAGACTAAATATAGACGTTATGCATAGTATAGGTCACTTTTAGTTTGTGCTATTGTTTGGGCTAAGACGATGTGATTGTCAGGTGTAATTACATAGTGATGATTTGATTTGTTGACTGAATTCAGGTAGTGTGGTTGTATTGTGTGGATTGGATATATGTATAATGACAGATGATACTGTTGACTGAACCTAGACTGTCTGACTGATTATACTTAGAGATTGGACTGTTAGTTTGAGCTATATTGTGATGTGACTGTTGTAGACTGTTTAGAATGAACTGAGGGGTAACAGTTAGATTTATTTATGGGGTAGTGTACCTTGCAAGCACAGTGTCCTACGCGATCATCACATGTTATGTATCCTTCGGGATCACTAGACTGATTGATGTGTGCGTCCTACGGGACCACTATACTGTTATGTTACAGGGTACCCCTTAGTAGGAAGCTAATTGTTAATACCCTAACGAGATCAGTAGTGGGCCTCTTACTGGATATATTTTATACTCACCCTTTTATATTTAACTTTTTCAAGTAAAGGTAAAGTACGAGGCAGACAGGCGAGGGGCAAGAAGGATGCGTGAAGGCCATATGGAAATGTCTAGTTTTAATGCTTCTGCTCAATGTCTTTATTGTTTTCGTTTTGAGGATTTTAATTTGAATTCTGGATAGAACATTTGTTCGTACTTTAGAAATTGATTTGAAATAGGGCCCAAAGATGATTTTATTACATCTTGAATTTTTAAACGAATTTTAAATAGGTTCTTTATTGAGTTTTTATGTTTGGATGTCGTGTCTTAGCAGTAAGTAATGATCCCAATTTAGATTGAAAAGTTGAGTTGTCACAGAGACCTTCGACTTAGTAGCGAGATTATGTAAGAGAAGATGAAAATGAAAATTATTGGCCTCATCATCATGAGAATCTTTAATTTATAAAATATGTAAAAGGGCAGGATGTTGGAAAAACATTTTAGGACAACTTTACCCTTTAATTTTTTTCAAAATTCCATCTATACCCTTATGAATGGAATGTAATTATTTCAATTTAATTAAAATTTCGTTTTACTTATTATCAATATAATTAATAATAGTTGTTACAAATGTATTTACTACCCAAAATTCAATGCAATAAATCAAATAATAGTGGTTACAAATTTACTTATGACTAAATAATATTAAAATGAAACTTACATATTCATCTTTTGAAATTCTATCGAAATATATATGTATATATATTTGAGGGTTTAGCATGCTTTCGAAGTGTACAAGCTCTTAAACTAACTGAGAAAATAGAAATACAAGTAGGTTTTCGTCATTTGAAGGGTTTTTATTTATATTTTTTATATATATAACTTGAAGATTGATTTTTCATAACAAAATGAACTTTGGTAGAACCCTCATCTCTTACCAAATGATGGATTTTGACAACTAATTAGGCAAAATCAATTATTGAAGTCTCAAAAGTCTAGCGTGTGAGTAACATTTCTCTCTATTTTGGAGCTGAATTAATATTATCTTTTTGTGGCTTGTGAATTATGTATTGATTAATTGTGAATCCTAGTTTGTTTCTTTTTATAATTTTGTGAGTTTTTTAATGAGAAATACTGAAAATGAGGGAGAGGTAATGTCATGAATATGTCAATATATGGTATGACAAAGAAGAGAGGTAAAAGTGAAAAGAATTTGGAGAATATCGTATGATCGAACTTTTCAAAACATATTAGTTTCATTTACATTGTCCTCAAATGTTAACTTTTGTCAAAATCACTGCATTGGAACTTCAATAACTAAATTTCTTTATATATATTTCGTAATTATTATAATATAATAAATAATTTTCTTTTAATTAAAATACTATTTTGGTGGTTGTAGTTTGGAGTTAGTTCAATTAAAATTATTTTATTGCGATTTAGCCAATGTTGATGAAAATTTCTTATTAAAGTTATTATTGCCATTAAATAATTTCATCCAACATTAACATTATGTGAGTATACACATATAAATACACATGTATACATACATAGACATATAAATACACACGTGTGCATACGTATACATATAAATACACACGTGTGCATACGTATACATATAAATACACACGTGTGCATACCTATACATATAAATACACACGTGTGCATACGTATACCTATAAATACACACGTGTGCATACGTATACATATAAATACACACGTGTGCATACCTATACATATAAATACACACGTGTGCATACGTATACCTATAAATACACACGTGTGCATACGTATACATATAAATACACATACATATACACATGTGTGCATACACACATACATATACACATGTGTGCATACACACATACATCTACACATGTGTGCATACACACATACATGTACACATGTGTACATATACACACATGTGTACACATGCGCGCACACACATGTGTACATACACATCTACACATGTCTACATCTACACATACATGTATATGTATGCATATGCCTACATATGTATATATATATATATATATATATATATATATATATATATATATATATATAGGGTCTTTTAAAAAATATAATAAAGTGGTAAAATATTTACACTATATAGAACAATTCTAAAAACGGAAAAAGCTCACAAGCCTACAATGGGAAATACCAAAAGTACCTCGTCAATCACGCTGTCAATAATGCGCAATATATTTGGTACGTGATCGTTTAGATTTGGCTATTGTTTGATACACGATCGTTGCCAAATCTAAACGGTTTATTTTTTCAATTCTATCGTTTAATTTGGTTATACGATCGTTTAGATTTGTGTAACCACCAAATCTAAACGATTTTTTTCTTCAAAATTTGGTACACGATCGTTTAGATTTGGGTAAATGAATTTTTTCAAGATTCTTTTATACACGATCATTTATATTTGTTTACACGATTGTTGATTTTTTCAAGATTTTTTGTATAAGATCGTTTAGATTTAGCTAAACAAAATTTTTTAATTTTTTTGAGACACGATCGTTTAGATTTGTCTACACCATCATTTATTTTTTTACACGATCGTTTAGATTGGTTACCCCAATATAAGTGATTTTATTCAAGATTTTTTATACACGATCTTTTAGATTTGTCTATTTTTTGTACACGATCGTTTAGATTTGGTTACCCAAACCTAAACAATGTAAAAAAAGAAAAGAAAAACAAGAAAGACGATAGAAAGAAATCGCCGAAAAAGAAGACAAAAAGAAGAAAATCAATAGAAAGAAATCGCAGCGAAGAGGAGAAGAAAGACAGAAGTGCAAACCTTGAAAATTAATTGTAAAAGGATAATTGATGACAACTTTTTTTTTTCAAAAACCAGTAATAACTTTCAATAAAAACAAATTTTAATATTTATTAAAATTAGATGAATAAAAACTAAAAAAATGGAAACCGCAACCTCACTTTTTATATGGAAAAAAATAGAAAAAGAAATATCAATCCAAAGTAATATTTTTTTTTTTTGCTTTTAACATGTTTTCACAATTTTTTTTATAAATAACAAAGAGACCAATTAAACCCTAAAACATTTTAAAACACTATTTAAAATTTGTGTATCTCTAAAAAAAATATCTAAAAAATATAATTTTATTTAAAAATAAATGTTAAACAATATAAGAAAGAAAAATTACTCTAAATGATAAAAATGTTAAAAAAATATTTACAAAATATAGCAAAGTTTCTATATTTTATATATACTTTGGTTCATTTTACTATTTTAGAAAATATTGAAATATGTAACTATTAAAATCATAGACAGAAAACAAATTCAAAATTTTTGACAAATCATTTGAATTAAATTTTAAAGTACCTTTGGCACTTTCCAACTATATTGTTTGAATATTCGTTATACAGTGTATATACACATTTTAATCCCTAAAAAAATGGCTAGAATTGAATTTAAAAAAAATAGAGAACTATGTTAATAAATAAGCATAATGTTTTAAAACACAACAGGAAAATTGAAATGTTTAGAATCATTTTATAAGAATTTTGGTGTAATACATTCACTAAAAACAAAGAAACAAAACAAAATATGTTAGATAGATAAATTGCATTCCTCTAAAGTAAAACTAAACTAAAGGGGAAAAACGTATAAATGTCAAACAATAATTGGAACTTATAAAATGAGTATTTTAGTTCAATTGTAACTAAAAATTGAAATATAAGTCAATATTTTATTGTGCAATATATATTTTAGTGTACTAACATTAACAAATTTACAAACTCCACGAAAATTTATTTCATTAACCAAAATTTTATAAGAAGGAAAAAGTTTGTATAAAAACATATAAAAAAACTCATCTCAGTCGGTAAAAATTATGAATCATCATCATACAACTATTATACTACATTATATTTAATTAAATTTAAAGAATAAAATTAAGTTTATTGGAAATAAATTATGTGATATAAAAATATTCAAATCAACTTAATAAAATAATAGTATAAGAAAATATTAAAATGTAGAGGATGCACGTACATTTTACGTGGTATTACACTAGTAACAAAAAGAATACAATTTCTAAACATAATAATGTTATATATCCACCTTCTTTTCATCGATTTTTTGGGGAAAGTATGAAATGTGAGTGTGAAGGAGGAACTAAACACTTGTAAAAATGTTATTGGGAGTTGTTATGAAACTTTTTCATCAAACCAATAGTCTTTCACATTATACATATAAATAATATAATATTATTTTTAGAATTGAGGGCATTTTCGTCACAACAAACAAATAATCTCAAGGTAGATTTTGCTATATTTACCTACACTTGGACGAATCTCGAGCTATCTGAACTATATAACAAATCTCAGGGATGAATTCAGCCGAGACGGATCTTCAAGTAACATTGTGACGACTTCTAAAACTATGTTTAATTTTTAAATGTGAAATCCAAAGCGCACCATTTCAAACAGTCTCTCATATCAATACAACAAATCAACACTCTGTTTCTGTCAACCAATTGCAATGATCATTCATCTCACCTTAGAGTTCCCCTGAGTACAACAATGGTGAGGGTAGTCCCAACGATAGCAAAAGAGGCAACGAAAGAGGAGAAGGTTGAGAAAAGAATTGGAGTGGCGATGTTTGTGAGTTTTAGCCGTCGTTGAAGTCTTTGCACCACTCTGCCTTTGCATGTTTGTTGGTGTGTCATCGTTGGTTCAAGCTTCACCTTACTGGTGTTTGAAGAAGTCGACCATTTGTTCGACTTAATTGGTTCAAGGAGAAGCTCGCGCTAGTTATGTGTTCAACATGATATAGAAATTAAGGGTTTTTTTTAGTAAGGACAAATTTGACATTTCACAAATTATTTATCTCAAAACTCTACATTTTAAAAAATGGTCCTAAAACTCTTAAAATCCTTCAAAATTATCTTATTTTTGCAATTTCCTATTTAGGAAAGTGATGAGAGTAGGGAAAATGGTGAGGGTAGAAAGTAATAAGGGGCCACTTGCATCATTAGCGAAAAAAAAATTTAACTAAACTACACGTTATGTCATTTAAATTTTTAAATTGTAAAAATGACAAATTCAATCGGTCCAATCCAAATTTACTAATGTAATGGACTTGAAGTAAAATATCGAAAATAGCCCTTATTTTTCAAATAATGTGATTGTTATTTGATTGTCACGTTACTTTCTATATTTTTTTTTATTATTAATTAGTCTTATGAGATTAGTCATTTGATTACCGTTTGATTGTCGTCTTACCTTCTATTGTTTTTATTTTCAATTTTAGTTATTACTATGAGATAGTCGTTTAATTACCTTTTAATTGTCATCTGATTAAGCTTCTATTTAGTCAGCATTTTGTGATAGTCATCTAATTACTTTTGAATTGTCATTTGATTACTATTTTTTGTCACAACAATTTTTTTATATTACTTGATTGTCTTTTGATTGACATTTGATTAGTTTATATTTTTTAGCATGTCTAATATTATTGGCTATTGATTGTTATCTGATTGCTATCTAATTTGTTGTTTAATTAATACTTTATATTGATAATTATTTGACTGTCAATAACCGTTGTCTAATTACTCTATAATATTATTATTCACGTTGTTATATAAGTATGTCATATGAAAGATAAGTTATGTCATAGAATTGAAGCCATAACATAATCAACGTAAAATTTTAAACAAAATCAATATAACAAAACATATTTGAATTCCAACAATCTCATAAGAATCCAATGGTCATAATAAGGATAGCAATAAGACAATAACCTCATAACACTCGGATGGTAATGAGATAGTAATCACAAGCTAAATAAATTACACGGTACTCAATCTCCAACTAAAATATGAACTAAGAAAAATCAAACAATCTTCTAGCATCCTCAATCCTCTACTTTTTTTATTGCTGCTTGATTACAATCTAATATTGATTGTCAATGATATAAATTGCTATATGATAATAATTGTGAAATTGTGATAATCATCGTCAACTAATTGTTATCTAATTACTTTCTAATAATTAAAATTTAAACAAATTGCTATTAAAAAAATACCATCCTAACCAAATCCAAAAATTATATCACTTTGGATAAAACAGAAAACATAGCTTTAGAAATCAAATACAGAAAGAAGTAAAAAATGAAGTACAATGTCATTAGTAATTTACTGAAATAGAATGTTATTTAAGTAAATTATTTAATAAAAAAAGAAGTGATTTATTAAGTTTAGTTTAAATGTTTTTTTTTTAAAACTCTCTAGTTAATTTGAAGTTCCACCCCCACATCTCTCTCTCTTTCATCAACCAACTCCATGAACTGGAGTATTTTTTTGTTTGTTTGAAAAACAAACTGTCGCTTGCTCCATTGCTTTAGCTTCCCGTCGACCACTATTGCACATCCACTCACTTCTCTCTCTATTCATATTTTCTCTCTATCACTTGTCGTCGCCCACACTCCTAAACGATTTGTTTCTCTCTAAGAATGTGAATGTGAGAGGGAGAGGACGGATGGGGTTTGGGCGTGAGGGGGTGTGCAAGGAGAAATTAAATTTGAAGGTAAAATGGGAATACAGAAAACATTAAAATGAAAACTAAATTTTTTTTCTATATTTACAAAAATTGAAAAAAATTCATGCTACATTTTTAATTTCCTTAAATAATTTTGCTACCCATTATAATTTTCCCAAGTAATTAAACAAATTTTCAATACTTACATTATCGCCTAAATTAACATAATTCCTGTATTTGGGTTATCTAACTCCCCTCTTGCACTGTTCAATTCCCCCTCTCTCTACCTTCAATCTTAGCCGAACTCGACCCTAAAATTGCCTGAGATTTGTAATGACCCAACTCTTTATACTAAGTTGAGATCATTACTACTTAAAGGAAAATAAAACTTCTTAAATCAAAATGAAAAATGAAACAAATGTTCATAATCAAAACCTTAAATACTCATTAAAATCATAAATAAACAAATGTAAGTAGAAATAAATATTAAAAATATAAAATCCTAGCTCGGGCCCTAACTAGTTTTAAAAGAGTAAAAAATGAAAATGCATAAATACTGAAATCAAAACTAATAACATAAAGGCGGAAGCAAAAATGTTTCCTTATGGCACGCCATAGTCACTTCTTATCATTTGCCAGCTTTCTTCTGCCCTTACCTCTACCTCTTGCTAAAAAAATTAAATATTAAAGAGCGAGTATAAAATATACACAATAAGGGACCTACTACTAGTCCCGCTAGGTGTCTGTTAACTTTCTATTAGAGTCTTGTAAAGTAGTATCTCTAAACTTGCATGTTCTCAAACAATCTATGACCTCGTAGGAACATCGCTAGTCTTCAGTGAACCCAAAGGAATACCTAGGACAAAATTGGTCTTCAGTGAACACAAGGAACACCTAGGACAAAATTGGTCTTTAGTGAACTCGAAAGAAACACCAAGACAATCAGGCTGTGAGTGACCCCGTTGAGTCACTTGTAAACATATCATTTCATACTGGACTGGTGATCCCGTCGGACTACATAGTCATAACAAGGTGGTGATCCCCAGGGACACCCATGTGGGTATGACTCTAATAGATAAAGCTAACAGTACTCTCTATCCATAGCATGTAGCATAACGTAACATCATAAGCATGACATGAATATTAATCATAAGATTCTTAATCATGAGATTAATATTTCATGCATAAACATCAACATCATCAATATCATCATCATAACTCAGTCATAACTATCGGTCATCATAAACATAGACTCTGTCATGACTATCAGTCATCATAAACATAAACTCTGTTAGTGTCATGACTAACAGTCATCATAAACATAAACTCATTATGCGTTTTAGCTACATTAACGCATAATGGAAAATTATATGCAAGCTCTTACTTCAGTTCGAAGGTCTAGTAGGAGAATCTCTTACCTAGAGATTAGCTTAACCAAGTTCTAACAGCAATAACCAAGGTTCCCAAGAAAAATCCTAAACAGTAAGAGTAAAATACTAAGATAATAAATTTAATGGTTGCTTAAAGATCCCAAATCCATTTAATTCAACTTACCCAAAGTTTAGGTCGAATCCAAATTACCATTGGTTGGGAAAATTCCACAATTCAAACTTCCAATTAAAATATAACCAAATTAATCCAAAGTTAAATTATTTAGGGTCCAAAAATTAATATTTGTTGCGGATTAACCAAACCCAAAGAGATACTCACAAAAACTTACCAAAATAGGTGGAAAAAGCAAAAAAACTAGGCTTGGCTAGAAGAGGAGATCGACTCGGGTTGGCTGAAGGCATGTGGCTGAAAGGATGGTTGACGACTCGGGTTAGCTTGCTAAAGCATGCACGAAATTGGTGATCGATGAAGCTTCGTCGATGGCTGCTAGACGGGACAATGTGCAGAAAGACAGACGACACGCAACAAAGAACCGATACAATCAATGGACGACGGAGGAGACGAAACGAAAATGGGGATGGGTGGTCGTGAGCGTCACGCGACAATTGGCTTGCGGCGATCGACGACGAAAAACGACGGCTGACGAGGAAATGGCGAAATGACACGACGATCAATGGACAAACATCGAACACGCGACCGACAGAGAAGGCACAATCAGGCGGTTTGGATGAAGACGAAAAAGGCAAAAACGGACGACGTGTGGCGGAGATGAGCGACGGTGGCAGCTAGGGTTTTGTTGGAGGTGAATTTAGGGTTTCTTGGATGGGGAAGATGAATAGTTCCCATGCACATCCCGAGGCCCTTTTTAAAGAAAAATAATAAAAATATAATTATTATTACTTTTTCTTTTAATTTTTCTTATTCTAACCCCAAATAAAATCTCGTACCCCTTCTCTTCATTTAAAACCCATAAAATCTCCTTTTTTAGATCTTCTCTCTCTTCAATAACTCCTCCCACCAAATCTTCTTTTTATTTTTCCAAAACAATATACATTCTTAAATAATTATACTATATTCATAATATAATTATTTTAACTTTAAATTCAATTAATTATATAATCACATATATAATTAATCATAATTTCTTCAAATACAATTCCCCCAGCCATAATTAACTTAAAACAACCAATCTTAATCAAAATTTTCGAATTTTAATTAGTTAGATATTTTTCCAAAATATCTAATAAATTCTAATTTCTACAAATCAAAGATTTCAACAATTAAATCAACAAACATCCAAAATAATTTTAACAATTGTCAAAATTAAACTTAAGATAATTAAGAATAAGATTACCTTAATTTGGGGCGTTACAAGATCCCTCAATACTTCCTATTTTTTTCTTCCAATCTCAATCAGACGAGGTCCCGAGATTGCTTGAGAATTCTTTAATATCCTTCTTTATTCCCAATCTCGCTCCGGAACTTCCCGAGTTTTCCTGATTGAGTTTAAAAAAAGATCAACAATTTTTTGGACCAACAGTGGTAATTCATTCGATCAAGTGGCTCAAGTTTGGACAAGTCAGGTAGAATTCTGTTGGAGGTCTTGATCGACATACTTGCTTTCAGATTGTTGGAGAAATTTGAGACTATCGCCCAAGATAATTGTTGTGCCATGATGAACCACTACTCTGAAAGCAAGTTCGGTTGATCATGGTGCTAATCATTATGTTGGTTGCTCCCCAAGGTTAACACAGCTTCCCAATATTAACGTGCACTCGTCGTAACAGGAAATAGAAACAAAAGTTTTATGTAAATGCTCATAACGTAGAGAGGAAAGAAAGATGAGAGGAGGAATTGGAAGAACTTATTTTTGGTGTGTTTAAAACCAAAGGAGTTCTGTCCAATTTATAGAGAGGTGATGAAGGCAGAGTGTGGAGGAGAGTAATTGTCGGCAAAGAGAGGACGTGAATGATGATCGTAAAATTATGGTAGAGAGCAGACGTCAAACGAACACGTTGCACGTTGAACGACGCACGACACGTTGAACAAAGAAGTCGGGCTGGCTTGACTGTGTAAATGAATGACACGTGTCCTTGTAGTTGCCAAAAAGTAAAAGGTATAGGAAATAAAAATATATCATTTTGTCCTCGCGCAAGCGCAGTTACCCAAGCCCGCCCGTCCGAGCAGATGGATGGTGGCGACGACGCGCGTGTGAGACAGGGTTATACTATCACAACTTGTTAGTTTGATATCCCCTTTGAATATTTGAGATTATATATCCTCTTCCCACTTTAAGGATTAGCAATGTGATACAAATTTCTTTTACTTTGCTATTTGGGCCAAAGCCCATAAGTCATTTCCAACAATTCCCTACAAATGACTGTAGCAGCAAAGTTACTGGGTAGGCGAAGAAGAATGAAATTTGTTCTGAGCATATAAGAGATATTAAGCTTAGACACCAATATCCAAAGATTTGAATTGATGTGTAGTGAAGTAAGGCAACAACCTTGTTAGAGGGAGTGAATTGTATCTTGAACTCCTTGTATCCTTACGACACACTCTATCTTTAGTTAAAGCTTCTGTTTCTGCAAAGTAGAATTGTGCCTTTATGGCCATGCATATAGACCGAACCTCGGGTCGACGTGAGAGCTTTAGAAATAGACCTTTAAACTCTTTCATAGAAGGCGACCCCACCTTCACTGTCACGTTATATGCTCCATCAAGTTTGCCAAATCAAACCACTCAAAAAGAGCTATGGAGACTTCAATATTGTCCCTACCAACTGTGGACCCAACAAAGGTTTTGTATCATCCATCTAGTCCATTTAAGGACTGTCCATACAATGGGCTATGGACCATCAAGTCTATCGCAACAAACCACCCAATAAAGGGCTATGGACCATCAAGTCTATCGCAATAGGCCACCCAATTATCAAGTGCTATGGATTTTCGAAGGGCTTTAGGCCCATGTTCACAGAGGATTCTAGAACCACTTTTCTTATTAGTCCTTTGGTTAAAGGATCAACCAAGTTCTTCTCAGATCGAACAAATTCCAAGGAAATGGTTCCTTCCTTTAGCAGTTGTTTTACAATTGCATGCCTAAGACGTATATGTCTACTTTTACCATTATAAACACTATTCTTGGTAGTACATATCACAGCTTGTGAATCACACTGTATGGACATAGGCACAGATGTCCCCCCCAATGGTACATCTCATAGTAGATTTTTGATCCACTCAGCCTTTTGTCCTGCCAACTCTAATGGTATAAACTCGGATTCCATCGTGGATCTAGCTATACAAGTTTGTTTTGCAGACTTCCAAGATATTGCTCCCTCTCCGAGCAAAAATACATATCCACTAGTAAAGTTAACCTCATCATTGTTTGTGACCCGATTTGCATCACAATATCCTTTTAATACGACATAAAATTTGTTGAAGTGCAAACAGTAATTTATCGTCCCTTTAAGATATCTCAATGGATGGCGTAAAACATCCCAATGGTATCTATCAGGATTATGTGTATATCTACTCAATCTACTGACAGCATATGCAAGACAATTTTTACGTCCATTTAGAAAGACAGTTTTTACGTCCATTTGGTGAATAAGAAGGCTGTATATGGCAGCTAATGCAATCAAGTCCCTAATTGTGGTTATCTTAGTTACAGGGGAATATGTGTCAAAGTAATCAATACCTTGTTTTTGGGTATACCCTACAACCACTAATCTAGCTATTATCTTTCTATTGACCCATTTGGTTTTGTTTTTCTTTTCAAGATCGATTTACACCTAATTGGCTTGCTTCGCATGGAAAGGTCCACTAAGTCTGATTCATAACCAGTGAATCCAATTCACTTTCAATGGCCTCTTTCCACATACTTGACTCTACAGAGTTCAGGGCTTCTTAGTAAGTTTTAGAATCTTCATCTATTAAAAATAAGTTTATGAAGTTACAGTCAATTTCATCGCGCCTTTCCACTATGAAGGTGTTTAGGAAATTTAGACAAAAACTTTTCTCAGTTATCTGTCTTTTACTTCTCCTAAGTTCTAATTCACATCCTAAGTTCGAAGTATTAGTAGTTTCATAAACAAGTGTTTTACTAACAATTGAGGGGTTTTTAGGATCCTGCATTCTTCCAGATAGGCTAGGAATAAACAGTGATTGCTTTAATGAAAGTACATGCTCAAAGAATTCTAGATCCCTAAATTCGTTTATAGTTTTATCATTTAAACACATAAACCTATATACGACACTATTTTGAGCATACCCAATAAATATACAGTCAAAGGTTTTAGATCCTACTGTAGATTTCTTCAATGCAGAAAATGGTACCTTAGCCAAGCATCCCCAGACCTTCAAATAGGAAAGATTTGGTGCATGTCCTTTCCAGAGTTCGTAGGGAGTTTTGTCTAGCCTTTTGTGGGGAACTCTGTTAAGAACAAAACATGCAGACAATACAGCTTCCCCCTATATATTATTAGATAGACCAGAGCTTAATAACATGACATTCATCATTTTTTTAAGAGTTCTATTTTTTCGTTCTGCTATGCCATTTTGCTGTGGTGAGTAAGAAGCGGTAAATTCATGGACAATACCGTTTGACTCACAAAAGTCCTTACGAGTTTTATCAGAATACTCACCACCTCTATATGATCTTAATATTTTTATCTTTTTCCCAAATTGATTTTCAGATTCTGCTTTAAATTTTAAAAACATACTACCAGTTTCATTTTTTGTTTTTATTAAGTATATCTTAGTAAATCTAGAGAAATCATCAACAAAGATACATAAAATTTTTTGCCACCTCTACTAGCAGTATTTTTAAAATTGGCTAGATCTAAGTGAATTAATTCTAACAGATCAGTACTCCTAGATTTAATTGGTTTGAAAGGTTTCTTATAGAACTTACTTTCTACATAAACAGGGCATTTACCAGTTTCATGCGACTCAGAAGTATTAATAAGTCTCAAGTCTTTACGCTTCCTAATTGGTGCAAAGTTCACATGTCCTAGTCTACCGTGCCATAAATTATCAGATTCAATCATGTAGGCAGAATTAAAAGCATTTGCATCCATGGAAACTGTGTTAAGTACAAACAGGCCATTAGACAGATACCCCTTACCGAAAAATTCTCCATTTTTGGTGAGGACAACTTTGTCACCTTCCAGTACAATTTTAAGTCCTGCTCGATTCAATAGACTCCCAAACATCAGGTTCCTACGTAGGGAAGAAACATACAGAACATTACTAAGAGATAAAGTTTTACCAAAAGTTAACTTTAAAATAACCTTCCCTTTCCCGATTACTCTCGCAGTGGCTGAGTTTTCCATGAATACACGTTCTCCATCTGCAGTATCTTCGTAGTCATAGAGAAGTTCTCGGTTGGTGTAGAAGTGTCTTAAGGCTTCAGTATTGAGAATCCAATTAGTCTTATTTTCTATCAGGTTAGCCTCTACTATGGTTGCTATGACCACATTGTCTTGTTCTGCTAGATTGGCTTGAGGTGTTGGTTTCTGGTTTGGTCTCCCTTTCCTTTGGTTACATTGGTATGATTTGTATCCTTCCTTTCTACACACATAAAAGACTAGCTTTTTCTTTTTAATTTGTCCCCTAGAAGCCTTGAACTGTCTTTTCTCTGAGTTTTTTCCCTTATGTCCTTTATCCTACTTGGTTCTGTCTCTATTGACAACAGAAGACTCAACTAAGTTAACATTAACTGAATTTAAAGTTTTAGAGGCTAACTTATCTTTCAGTTTGTTGGCTTCTTCCGTGCGCATGTGACTGATGAGTTCTTGAAGTTTCAGATCCTTCTTCTTGTGCTTAAGGTGATTATGGTAGTCATTCCATGATGGAGGAAACTTTTTGAACAGGACATTTACTTGAAGTATTTCAAACATCTTCATGCCTTCAGATAGAACATTCGCCACCAGGTTCTCGTACTCATGTATTTGTTCTACAATTGTCTTATCATCAGTCATTTGGAACTGCAGCCACTTTCCATCAACATATTTCTTTGTCCAGCAACATCTCCTCCATACTGAGATTCTAGGGTGCTTTAGATGTCCTTCGCAGATTTTTGAGCTACAAACAGATCGAACATCGGGTCTGACATGTGGTTCAATAGATGTCGACGAATAGTCTTGTTATCATTTACATACTTTTCAAGATCGATCACTTGGTCCTTCTTACTTGGTCAGCGGCAGTAGCAGAAGGTCCTGTGGATGATTCTGGATCAGAAGATGCTGGAGTGGTAGCTGGAGGATCAGAAGACAGCAAATCGGTGGTGAGGACATAGTCAACTTCTAGTTGTTCAAATAAGATCAACAACTTTTGGGACCAACGGTGGTAGTTCGTTTTGTTAAGTGGCTCAAGTTTGGACATGTCGGGTAGAATTTTGTTAGAGGTCTTGATCGACATACTTAATTTTAGATTGTTGGAGAAATTTGAAACTATTGACCAAGATAATTGTTGTGTCGTGACGAACCACTATCCTGAAAGCAAGTTTGGCTGATCGTGATGCTAATCGTTATGCCGGTTGCTCCCCAAGGTTAACATAGCTTCCCTATACTAACGTGCACTCGTCGGAACAGGGAATAGAAACAAAAGCTTTATGTAAATGCTCAGAACGTGGAGAGGAAAGAAAGATGAGAGGAGGAATTGGAAGAAGTTATTTTTTCTGTGTTTAAAACCAAAGGAGTTCTGTCCAATTTATAGAGAGGTGATGAAGGCAGAGTGTGGAGGAGAGTAATTGTCAGCAAGGAGAGGACGTGAGTGATGATCGTAAAATTACGGTAGAAAGCAACATTGGACGAACACATTGCACGTTAAACGTTGAATGAAGCAAACGTACGCCATGTTGAACAAAGAAGTCGGGCTGGCTTGACTGTGTAAATGAATGACATGTGTCCTTGTAGTTACCAAAAAGAAAAAGGTATAGATAATAAAAATATATCATTGTTTTTCTCGTGCAAGCGCGATTACCTGAGCTTGTCCAACAACGGTGACTCGCATGTGGGACATGGTTATACTATCACCACTTGCTTAGTTTGATATCCCCTTTAAATCTTTGAGATTATATATCCTCTTCCCACTTCAAGGATTAGCAATGTGGGACAATTTTCTTTTACTTTGCTATTTGAGCCAAAGCCTATAAGTCATTTCTAACACTTCTTAAATCTCGACCAATCATTATCTGGATAATATATTTACTAAAGTTTGGATACACTTAATTTTTAATTGAGATCGAGTGTCAAAAGAAAATATATATTTATATATAGTATTTATGTAAATTTAACTAATATATATATGGTGAAGACAAAAATAGTGAATATGTATTTATATATAGTTTTTTTGTCTTGCTCTCTTACTAACTATGTAGCCAAATTGTAGTCATGTATGCTTAAACTAATTTCAAACATAATAGTCTAAAGGTATGAGGAAATTGTTGGGCCTAAGATTTATAAGGAGTGGAGTTGGCTACAAATCGAAAATAACCCACTTCACGTTTGGGCCCTATATTCCCTAGCATGCAAAAAAAGAATAGTTAGAAATCAAGATTGAGGCTAACTTTATTAAAGAGCTTTCAATTAGAATAGCCTAAATTACTATAAGATTTTACATAATGGGCTTTTCTTTCTAATATATTTATTTCATCAAAGTCCTAAATAGGCTATAAATTTTCACAAAAGACTGGACCAATTTACCTTATTACCCAAATTTCATTAATGTAAACGAAAAAAAAAATTAAAATTGAAAAAGGAATATGCAGAGACGTTGAACGCGTGAAAAGGGGTGAGTATATGTACGTTTATGGAAACTTCACAATATCCGACGAAATAAACCTGTATTTTTCAAAAACGCTCCTAGTTGTTCACTGTCTTCAATTTCGAGCAAACATTAAGGTTTGCCTTCATTGTCTCCAGCAGGACCTTTGCTCTACGCTGGGTGTAAGAAAACCACTTGTTGTGAAGCCATTTTCCATTACGGTTAGTCTATTTTTAAACTTCGTATATCAAATATGGTATATTTGCTAGAGATCATATTTCTTTTCAGTCTAAAACCGTCTTCTTCAGACTATTTTATTTATAAAATGAGACTGAAGAAGCATTTAAGGTTTATTAACAATATTGATTTCTACTGTGAAACCAATAGATGTAAAGTGTTATTTTACTCTTAAAACCATAAATGAAGTAATGCATGTTGTATATATTTTTTTTATGAACTTTATAATCTTAAAATGCAACTTCGAAAAGAAAAAGGAAGTGTTTGGCTATGTTGTTTTTGAAGTTCGGCTCTGTTTCCACTTAAACATGGATGTTGTTTCTATAAAAATCATAATATCGTAAACGGTAGTTTATATTGTATATTAATCTCTATATGTAGTTGAAAAAAATGGTGCATAGAAGAGAGAGATGTCTAGGATCAAGGATGAAACATATTAAATTCAACAAGGATGATCCAATTATGATTGACGATACATAGATATATTTTAAAGTTTTTGAAGGTGTATTTGAAATGGTATAAATCGTTAAACAAGATATAATATGTATATATATCGTATGATGAAGAAAGATATGAAGAAGAAATTTAGTACGAAGCACTGCAAACTGTTTATCCAGACGACGATGAACAAGAATTAAGAGGACCTATTGTGCTATACCAAGATAAAAAATATGTGAAACCGGATGTTGTATTTGAAACACCGAAGGTAAAGATGCTAAACACATGACAAAGGGGAACAGTTAGAACCAGTGAGTATATTAGAAAATTACTGTAGTATATATTTTATCTGATATTTGCTGATGCTTGTATTATATTTATTTAAAGATGAATGAAAGAGAAAGATCATATGACGTACCACTTAACAAATCATCAGAGTTTGATGAGGTATACTTATGTTTAGTATGGATTGAAAATGGTTATACTAATGATGAATTCTTAAATTGTACGTTAATGATATTTTGTATTCTGTAAGACAATCTACCCATTGCAAAAATGAGATTGTTCAAAGATGTGTTGAAGGGGAAAAGGAAGGCAAGTGAAACTGAAAATGTACATGTGATATCAAATTAAGTTGTATTTCTTTTTAAGAAACAAAAGTTACATTAATATAACGTTTAAATTGTTTATATGAAATGTAGGTATCTAAGAAGAGAAAGAGAGTGAGAGTCGTTAAAGGAAGGAAAGAGAAGAAGGATCATACTAAGAAGGATAAAAAAAAGTGATAAGAAACCAGACATGGAAAAAGAAGGAACAAAAAATGTGAAGAAAGGAGGAAGAACGTTAAACAAAAAGATATATAAAATATATGTATATAATATTTCTAAACATTAAATTGCATTTATTTTTCATTGAAAAATGTTATTATTATTTTAAAACTATATTATTAATATGGTTTCAGAAATCTACTGAAGAGGAAAAAAGGGGAAAAAAGCGCTGATATAAAGGATGTTTATGAGATAGTGATTATGTTATTGAAATATACTTAGTGTCATATAATATAATAGTATATATTAAGTATACATAGAATGATATTCTCCTATAACTTATGTTTGCAGGGTGCACCATTGATCTTGCAAAGGAGTAAATGGGAAGAGGGTACTAAACTTAAACATTTATGCAAGAATAGAGGTCATTAGAAATATTAAAAGGAAACTAAATACTGCAAAAGCATTTAGAAAATTGTCATTTTGTAGTTTCCTAGACATTAAATTTTATAAATTCTAGAGCCAACTACTATACCATATTATAAGACATCAATGTACATTGATGAAGGAGGATGAACTGTGGTTTAACTAAGAAGGAACTATAGCCAAATTTGGTATTAAGGAATTCGAGGCAATAACTGGTATAAATTGCGGTCCCTTGCCCCTAGTAGATATTTCAAAGGTAAAGAGAAAATTTTTGTCTAAGTACTTCAAGAGTGAAGATCCTATCTCGAAGTCAAGTGTCTCATTTTTATTTAATGAGTCTAAAAAATTGAAGAAGGATGATAAAGTGAAAATGACAAAAATATACTTCATCGAGAATTTTCTATTGGGTAAACAGTTCACCACAAGTATGGATATGGACCACATCAAATTGGTGGATGATGAAAACCAATTTGATGTGTATCCATGGGGTAGGATAAGGTATAATGTTCTATTAGATTTTATCAAGAAGTCAATAAAAAACCCTTCTGCCCTAGCTGTTGGCATTTCTGGATTTGTCTTCTCTCTTTTAGTATCGGTGTATGAATGTATTCCACTGTTGATGGGATCTTCAATATTTTGTGTGTAAAGAATAGATGAGAAAAAGATCACTACTAGAAAAAGAGTCTTTCTTGACGGTTGCAATTTTAATTTCATGATGGTTTTTGAAAAGAACGTCAAGAAATGGGTGATCTAAAAGAAAAATCGTCAAGAATTTTATTGAAAAGGCAGAGGGTAGTCAATTTTCAGCTTTCTTGACGGTTTTGAAACGTCAAGTAATATGCATTTTTCTTGATGTTTTAAAACTATCAAGTATTATCTATTAAATTCTTGACGTTTTTAAAACGTCAAGAATATTTATAAATTTGACATTCTTGACGTTTTTTAAACGTCAATAATATGTGTTTTCCTCAACGTTTTAAAAACATCAAGAAATATCAATTAAATTCTTGACGTTTTAAAACGTCAAGAATTTTTAAAAAGGCGGAGGAAAGTCATTTTCCAAAATTCTTGACATTTAAAAAACGTTAAGTAATGCACTTTTCTACGTCAAGGATTATTAAAAAAAAAGTGTCTTTCCTTCTTCCGCAAAATCGTCAAACTTCAAGGTCGAAAAATCCCTAACTTTCCTCTTAATTCCCTTCGAAAATCAAGATCATTGTCCGCTTCCCTTCTTCCGCGCGTCTTCTTGTTCGCAAAATCGAAGCACCCAAAATCGTTCTTCCGTTCAAAAACCCAAGATCATCTGTGTTCAAAAAGTAGACGTCCCTTGCATTTTCGCTGTCCGTTGTCCACTATACAAGTCTAAACCATCGTTCGAAAAGAAGAAGACAGAAAACTTGAAGTTTCTTCACCGAAAATCTCAGTTCTTTGGCCGAGTAGAACAATGTATTTGTGATGTCAAACAAGAAGTCAAAGTATCCGGATCTTCAAGTAGATTTGAGGTTAGATTTTATCTTTCTCATTTTGAATTTGTTGCACTTAAAATTTTATGACAAAGTTGTTTAGATATGTTTCATCCTCCATTTATCCCATTCTTGCAAATTTATCTCAAACTTGGTAGTGGTTATTGTTTCTGCCGCAACTGGAGGAATTATCTTTTCTTATTTAGAGCAACCTGTTAGTACCGAAATATTTTTCTATTACTTCATTGCCTTTTGTCTACAACGCAATATAACAAACTTATTGGTATTCTTTTGCTCGTCTTGGAGATTTTGAATCTTGGGACATTTTTCTTCCTTCCTATAAATCAATTGAAGTTTATTTCTGGTTCAAAAAGTTTGCTGACCGAGAGTTTTCTTTTAACTTCTAGGGGTATGTATTTGTGTCGCACACTTAGCTACCGAGGAGCAGAATTTAACATTGTGGAAGCACCGTTGGAAGCTGAGATGATGGTATAGTGTATTGGTTCCTCTAATTTTAGTAAGGAGAAGTTGAACTCAATTTTTTCTGTTTAACACGCGCCTAAATATTTGTATTATGAAAATGAAATATAACTATTACATGAAGTTAACCTGACTGTCTTCTCTGTTAGATAGGAATCCAATGATTCCAACGCTTGCTATCTCTTTTTCTTTACAAATATGATTAATTATCATTCTTTTATGCAGTTTACTATGGTCTCTTGAAACTCTGTCGTTCTATATCCTACTTAGGAAATGTATGCATTAACTGCTGAATTTTGGGCAAAGCTGCAATTAGAATGGATGACAGCAAGTGCTTATGTTACTAGTTACAAGCCTAGCACCAATCAACTTTGGCGATTATTTTGGGCAAGTCATCAGGAATATATATTTGGGATTTTTCTTAAAAGTTGAGTTTCTCTTTAAGTTGGACTTTTAAATATTTCTTTATTTTAATTTAATTGAAGTGTGTTACAAAGGTTTATATGTTCTATACCATTTCTCTTACTTCAAAACTTCGTCCTTTTGTAGTGTCTCTTCAGGCATATCTGTATGTCTGCAAAGGTTCCTGCTAGTGTTAGACTAGCTAGCTAAGCAATCATTATTGGAAGATAAATGTGTATTATTGAGATTGAAAATCCTAACTTGGTCAAGCTAAAAACCTTGAAGCTAGAGATATTGATGTAAGCTAATATTCATCCTTACACACGGTTTTACAATTCGAACATTGATATACAGTTGATGTGTGTAATTTCGCTTCATGTTACAGATCGGGAAAACAACTGAACTTTCAAGGCGTGAATGGTTGTTATAAGTTCTATATTGTTTGTTTTAACAGATATTCAACATTTATTTAATTTCTATGATTATTGTTCTAGAAACAAATATGCCATTGTATAGATTTAGGGATGCTTTTCTTACAGTTTACAAACTTGTATTTATTCTTTTTACCAGGGAAGAGATAGAGAAACAAAAGGCTCACGAGCAATTCATGAGGCTCCAAAAACAAGGAAAAACTGAACAAGCTAGGAAAGATTTAGGTAATCCTTTTTCAATGATCAATTGTTTAAGTGTATCTTTTCTGTTTATGAGAATGCAATCTTTTTATGATTTTTCTGTCATCCAAGAATGAAATTCTTTTCAATTTTTCTCTAAAATTTTTTAGCCTATCTTTTGTTTAGGAAAGATAACGATTCTGTGCAAATGTTACTAAATTTTAGTAGTTGGCTCCAAAGTTGATGCAATTTGTATGAACTGTTGATCTAGATTAATAGTTTTATGGAGTGGAGATGAATATTTTGGTTTTCATAAATTGTAATCAAATATAGGTAGTTGCTTTTGACCTTTATATAAAGTTTCATAAAATTTCAAGAATGTCACTCCTCCAGAGAAGTTAAAGTTCGTCCAATGGCTTATTATTATTTAAGCGACCTCCCACAACGTTGTACATCTATTTTGTATGATTGATATAGGACATACGATGAACTATGATACCTTAGAGGAACTATGCATATAAAATTTTTTGTAGATATTTGAGCTTCAATAATTTAAAGGGAGAAATTCTAAGGGAGCTTGCTAGTCTTCTAGAGCTTCAATACCTACATCTACAACAAAATTGTTTCATTGGACGAATTCCTCCTGAATTGGGCACCCTGCAACATCTTCGCCACTTGTAAATTTCACTTACTTTCTTATATTGTTGACAAAACTCATATTTAGTTATATACCTAATATCAATTTGATAACTGTGATTGCTCAATACTTATGAATTGTTATATAGTATATTGCTCTTCTGTTATTACTCTTCGAATATATACCATTTAGAAAATTGTATATTGCCTTAATCTTGCTTCCTTTCATGTTGTACTGACATGTGCATGTTCGTGAGACCCCACTATATTATTGTGATTTTATCTACTTCTTGTAGATTGGCTCTACTGTTGATGATACTTATTTTAGCTCATGAATTGGAGATAGAGGATGCGTAATGCAAGTTTATTTGAAGCCAAGTTTCTGTTTCTTCTTCCTTTTGTAAATGCTTCTAAGCATTGTGCCACTGTTTGTCGCTCATGCATGTTTGAGTTGTGAATTATATTCTACTCATGTTAATTTTTTGTATGAGGTTATTTGTGATATGTTGGGTCTTTGTCTGAGAGCTTAGCTATCGCTTAAGCAGCAAAGACTAACCAATATTATTTTCCTTCACTCTGAATATGTGTAGATATTTTATATTATTCATGGTCGCCTGCGATGACTATAAGTTCTATCTGTATCATCATTCTCTCCATGCTATCGAGTTCCACAACAAAGGTACGATTCACTTCCTTCCATTTTGATTCTAAATGTATAGAGTTAATATATTGTTATGGAGGTGCTGGAAGTAGCAAAATTCTTACATTCTTTGAAATTGTTAAGATTCAAGTAACGTGTGTCCCTCTCTTGATGGCCGCTTGCTTTTCTGTTTGCTTTTCTGTGGTTGGAGCTTGTTTGGCTAATTGATTGATGGGCAGGTGTTCAAGTGCATCATACTAATCCCCGTATCATGTCATTTTAGTTTTGATTACCTTTTATTTTAATTCCACGCACAGAGGTTAGAGTTTGTTGAAAACAATTTTTCATGAAAATTTTCATTCTTACTACATTTAGATGTTCTTTTACTTGTTTTAGCTTGTACCCCTTTTTTGAACTCCTTGATGACTGCAAAAGCAATACAGTTGTAAACATAAGATACCCAAAAATCAACTCAGTTTCCTTTATTCGCTGCTCTCCCTCCTGTGTCTCTTTCAATTTGTTCTATGTTATAAATTGTGTGATTTAACTACCACTTTTGTTCTTTTAAATATTATTTACGAATTATGAACACTTTGATTTGAGTAATATGTCTTTTACATGGAATATATTTACATACACGTGTTAAAACACCATGGCACTCCGATACATATTAACACACATATTTAAGTGACACTAATCTCTGAGATAAGTTGACAATTATGTTAAGTGACCTTGTCGAAGTTCTATCATTATCCTCAAGTAGTACAAGGATTTATCCTTTTACAATTCTAAAGTATGTTGATTGGTTTGTTTGAATTGTGAGCTAATTCATTTATTTTGCATGTTTATAGGTTGATACACAAAGATCATACTCACAGGCCGAGTTAGACGAGATGCAGGTTGAGTTAGCTGACTTTCTGGGTTTGTACGTATGATTTCGACTTATTTGGGATTCTGAAGTAGGAAATTTTTTTTGTGGTTGTCATACTAAAACTTTATGTACATAGATAATATAGATGAATTGTTTGAATTATTCATATGGAGGTGGGTGGAGTTGATGGGTACAATTAAGAACACTACCATATTGTTTATTGGTGGGCTAAGTTAGTTCATTAGAGGATGTTGAGTTGAATTCTTGGCAATCTGATGGAATTATTTATTTTGGGCTTGTAAATGATCTACAATATTCATGTATAGTTTTTGAAATGATATGGTGAAAGGTTTTATTTATATATGTTTGAGATTTGAAACTATATTTAATGAATATTGTCATTTATATGTATTTATGGAACAATTGTTGCACTACTATATAGGACCAATGAGAGCATAATACAGGAACAAAAATATAATTGAATTATAATTTAAAAAAAAAATCGAAAAATGCTTGACGGTTTTAAAATGTCATAAACAAATGCATTCTTGATGGTTTTTCAATGTCATAAACAACCACTTTCTTGACGGTTTTTAAATGTCATGAAAACTCATACTCTTGACGGTTATCAAATGTCATAAATATTCTTATTCTTGACGATTTTTGTCATGGATACTCATATTCTTGACGGTTCTAAACTGTCATGAACATATGTACTATTGACGGTTTTAAACTATCATGAAAATTTATATACTTTACGGTTTAAAACTGTCAACATTTACTAACTTTGACAGTCTTGACACTGGCTTTAATGACGGTTTTAAAACCGTCAAGAATAATAATTCTTGATAGTTTAAAACTGTCAAGAGAGTCTATTTTTGTACTAGTGGATATGCATGCTTAATTGGGTAGTTGACAACCACCCAGAATGGAAGGACCTTGCAGAGAGGGTCTTTGACAATGAACAGGTTTATTGACATAACTGTATATTATATAATTACTGTGAATATTATATAAATCTACGTACATTTAGTAGAAACTGATTTTTCCATGTCATTTTTGCGACAGTTTCAATTCAAGGTCATGTTTCCTGACGAAGATTTCGTGGAACGAAGCACGTTCTATAAAAGGCAAAGTACAGAGGAAACTCAAAAAAGATTTGAGAAAGGAGAATGCTCATGACAAGCTGAGCATACAAATGTGGAAGTTCCTAAATACTTCCTAAAATTTCAAGAATTAATTATGGCTAGCAATGAAGCTTTGAACGTGAAAATGGACAAACTGCTTCTAGAGGTCAAAGGACTCAAAAAACTGTTGAAAGAGAAAGAAAGTGCAACAGTGGAACAAACTAAAAACATACAGAGGGATGACAATGATGTGATGGAGGTCACAGTCTGAGAAATAATAGTGAAGAAAGTGGAACAGGAGATAAAGATAGGAAAAAAGGATACTATGTATTTTACACATATACATATTTGTGATTATACTTCTATTCATGACTGTATATTTTACATACTCACTTTAATGATGATCATGATAGAAAAAATGCAAATGAAAATGAAGAACATTAGGTAGATTATCAATTGAAGTTTATGTGATAATACTTTGATAATTATGTATTGCTCTATATATTATACATATACATATCTGTGGTTATACTTCTATTCATAACTGTATATTTTACATACTCACTTTAATAATGATCGGGATGGAAAAAATGCAAATGAAAATGAAGGACAACAAGTAGATTATCAATTGAAGTATATGTGATAATACTTTTGATAATTCGGTATTGCTTTATATATTACATACTAACTATCATGATGATTAGGATGGCCAAAATGATTGTGTTAATGATGTAGTATATAACACAACTCTACTGAATGAAGTAGATAAGATTGAAAAGAAAGCAATCAAAATGAAGGTAAGTATGGTTGTAAATATAGTTATTATTTTTTGAATTTAAATGTAGTTTGAAACGATTATAAATTACGTTTAATGTGCTTTATGTAGAAGAAAAAATCGAAAAAGCACATGTTCAGAAAAATGTAGCTGTTAAGAGTGCTACAATGAGTGTATGCATATTTTATATGTTTTGAATATGTATGGCATAATATGAGAAATGTACAAATTTAATTCTTGTTTGGAATAGATATATTTGCTTATCAGCATGCTGTGAGGAGGAGCACGAGGAGAGACCTTTAAGGATAATGAGATCTCCGTTCACAACAAAATTTGGATCGGCGGAGCCAAAAAAGAAAAAAATTAGAGTTCCAAGTGAAGGATTTGACGGACCAACTTTTAAATTACTATTCCAAGGACTTTAGTATATTAATAGACAAAGTGACGAAGATTGAATGTAGAAACATGTGTTATTATGATTTTATTATGTTTTGGTTAGTTATGTTTGAATATGTCTTGGTTTGATAATTTCTTTCTAATTTGGTTAGTTTTATACAATGTTTATTTTGTTTTGTAACAGCTACACAAATGTACGTTGTT
Organism: Cucumis melo; assembly: GCF_025177605.1. Taxonomy (NCBI): domain Eukaryota; kingdom Viridiplantae; phylum Streptophyta; class Magnoliopsida; order Cucurbitales; family Cucurbitaceae; genus Cucumis; species Cucumis melo. The sequence goes on from NC_066868.1 coordinate 12,914,512, forward strand.
CAAATAATTTTATAAATTGAATGATTAATTTCTCTAAAGGAACATGACTGAGTGGCATAGTGGAAAATATAGTATATATGTAATGTATGTTTGGGATGTAGCAACATTTATCTGATTTTGGAAGATGAAAGGAATTTGATGAGAAGCTTGTTGAATGGGAAGAATACGCTACATTGGATTTACTATTGTATATATGTAATAATATTATGTATATGATGGATATTATACATTAGAACTGGATATATATTAAAATGGAAAAAAGATAATCTGGTTCAATAAAGTGAAAAAGCGATAAAGTATTTGTGTTAAATATATTTGCAATAATATTACGTATATAATAATGCAATGTAAATTTTTGGCTATAAAACTAAGGAAAATAATGTAAACATCATCGGTAAATATAGAAAATCCAGAAAATTTGAGCGTAATTGTAGAATTGAATTTGAAAGTCTAACAAATAAATATCGTATATATGTAATAATATTATGTATATAACAGATATTAAGCATTAGAATTGGATATATATTAAAATGGAAAAAAGATAATCTGGTTCAATAAATGGAAGATATTAAAGCGTGTATATGCAAAAGGATATTTTCAATAATATTATGTATATAACAATTGAATTCATATTTTTAAATAGAAAACTAAGAAAAATAATGTAAACATCATTGATAGATATGGAAACTTCAGGGAATTTGAGGATAATTTTAGAATTGAAATTTAAAGTTTAACAACATTACAACATAAAAATTTAAATTAAAAGTAAAAAACATAATAAATAAAGAATAATTAGTTTAATAAGAAAAGCTTGCATCTCTTACTATTATGACTAACACGACCACAACGGTCACATTTTGTTGGGTTTTATGACCTAAAACTCGTAGATAGTAAATATAATCAATTTACCATTATTAATAAAGTGTTGTATTATTATAATTTCGATAAGTGTTATTAATTATATTATTAATTTTGTCTTAATAACCTAAATCCAATAAACTAACATTCTAAGCTGTTTGATGAGTCTTAAACAGTATGTAGAGACATATGGGGATTAATGTTCAAGATCAGCTTAAACAGTCTATAGTATAGGGTTTAGGTTGGGTACTTTATCCTGTTAACACTATGGATACGACTCACTTTGTATTTGATACAAACACATTGATCTAATACGTTCATGTATGCGACATGCGAGTGAGGGTATCCTATGCAATGAGTTTGCATAAGACCGGACCACGAAATAGTAATCACCAGATGTAACTCCATTAACTAGTTGGGTTTTTATTTCATTAGGATAACCTAGGTAACTTAGTCTTAATCCTGAGTGTATTATGAACTCTTGTTTGTGAGGGATTGTCCTTTGATTTGTATGGGTGAGAGTGGCCAGATTGCCGACTCAATATGCTTATCATTTTTGGGACAAGACCGAGTGGGGAGCTGGGAACATAATGACACAAGATGAAATTCACTCATTCCCACCTTTAGGGTAAGTAGATTAGTGTTCCCTTAAATGGTGTCTCCAAGACTTGAACAAATGGCCCTACCCTCTCTATGGCACGAGAGGGGTTTCTGTTTAGTGGTTGGACCATAAACAGATTGTTCATTAGAGGAGCACTGGTATTTAAGGACTAGAAGTAACCTAGAGGTAAAACGGTAATTTGACCCAGCTGGTTTTACAAACACTTGTGAAGGACTGACTTACTGGTATTGGTCTATATCCGTGGACACAGAAATATATCTACAGTGAGAAGAGTTCAGTTGTGAGTCTTTAGTGGAGTGTACACACAGTTAACGAATATTGATTAATGAGGTTAATGAGTTTAGCCAATTAATCTCATATCGTTGTAGCTTCTGATTTATAGGTCCAATAGGTCCTCTTCTTAGCTCATAAAGAGTAATGAGATTTATTTATATTAGTTGTAATTTGAAATATTCAAATTTACTTTGGGAATTAACATAATGTATGTTGATACATTATAATATAAAGTTTATATTTTAATTAGACTTTATTATATAAATTTAATTTTGGATATGATTCAAAATTATATTATGAGAGAATAAAATATTTGAATGAGTTCAAATATTAATTTAATGTGAATTAGATTCATATTAAAACTACAGGTTAAAATTTAATTTGTATGTGATACATATTAAAACGAGAGAAATTTATATTTGAATATGATTCAAATTTTAGATTAAATTAAATATAAGATATTTAATTTAGAAATTAATTAATTGAAGAATTAATTAATAGTTTAGTTTAATTTGATTTAATTAAATTAATTAAATTAAAACTGTAGATTATGTGAGAGATATTCATTTAAATATGATTTAAATGAAAATATTAATTAAATATGATTTAATTAATTATTAAATTAATTAATTAGTTTAATATATATTAAGTTAATAGGGAACGTGGGTGGTTTTCCCACGTTCCTATTTATTCTCCCAACTTCCCACTTCTTCCGTCTGACTAAGAAAGAATTCTTTGCGTAACAAAACAGGAATTCTATGATTTTGTTTTTTATCATCGCATTCTCTCTAAAAAAACATTTCTCTGAAAAAATTCCCTCAATCCAATTTTGGTTCCCACAAACCATCTTAATTGAGAATAGGAAGGTTTCCAAGTGGTGGTGCCCAAATTGGTGTTTGGTAGATTTAGAGTCGTCAACAAGAGTAAGTTCTTCTTCTCTGTATTTTCTTTAGAGCATATTTAGTCATATAAATTATTTTTATAATTTTACCAATTTATTGGTATTTTTTAAGATTCCAATTAAAATTGAGTCTATGTAATCCTTTCACTGTAAAGGGCTTTTTATCCATTCACATTTAACGCGCCTCTTGAATTCCATTTTAGAAGGAATTCTAATCTTCTTGGGTCGACCAATTGCACGTTTTACATTCAGTGGGATGATGACAATCGACATAACATCATCAGGTATTTGCCATTGTTGATGATCGCCTAAGGGACTTATTAGTCCTCTATATATTGAACTCAAAGTGTTGTTCAAGTAAAGAGGTGACACATATGACTTAATTGACAAATGTTTCATGGTGAAAACAACACATGAATGCGCACAAGGTATTTCCAATATATCCCACATTCTGCAACTACAAACCTTCGAAAGTAAGTAAACCTCATATTGGGAGGTTCCATCGATGACCTGGCATGTCATATTGTTAATTGGATTAACCTAAAATGCAAATATACAAAACAATTATATAATGTATATATTCAATATGTTGATGTATGCAGAATATGTAAGTATATATAAATGGAGCATACATTCATTGATTGACTACGTTCAATATGTTCTCTTAATATACCTTCAATTCTTTTTGTAAAATCTATAACTTGATAATCAGTTTCATTTTTTCGTTCAAAAAACCATCTCTACAACATCATTCGCAAAACCTCAAGCATAGAACATATTGGTGGTCATGGCAAAATTCAAACTTAGCCTTGATCATGGCAGAATTCAAACTCTCAGATTTATTAGTGGTCATAACATTATATCTCCTACGTGGTGAGTACGTACGAGACCATTTAGAAAAACCAATGGATTTAAGCTCCTCACGTATATTAGGGGCAGAAGATTCCAACAATTGTGCATCTCATGTTCAAAGTCTACAACATTATAAGCCTTCCCACATGCATGAAATACGTTATCGACTATTCTTTTGTACTTCAACTTCAGGTTCCTAAGTAAATGAACAAAGCACATGCAATGTAGAACGTTGGGAAATACTACCTCTACGGCTTCGCATATACTTTATGTCTGTCATATACTATTACAACGTCATTCCGTCCACCTATAATTCTCTTCAATTGGTTGCAAAACTAGGTCCAAGAGGAATCATTCTCAGAATCGATCACACAAAAGGCTAGTGAAAATATTTGATCATTGGCATCAGGTGTTGGAGCAGATAAGTATCATCGTACTTATTCTTCAAACTTGTTTCATCGATAGAAATTACTGGACGATAATGTTGCCAACCAGAAATGGAAGTAGATAATGCCATGAAGAAGTATAGAAATCTACCATCGTCCTTGATAACCATAACGGTAGTCTGTCTATGATCTGTTAATAAAACATCTACTGAACATGTATGTCCAGAATCCTACTTAGTAAGAACCTATAATGTCCTATCCCCATGAAAACAAAAGAAGCACGCAAGGACCATTTGCAATCTTCAATTACACATTGCAAAATCAACACTTCCTTATTTGATTTCACTGTAACGTATTGAAAATTGTCTCTAATAGCAATGACTTGTACAAACTGTTTGAACAATGATTTGGTTGAAAACATATCGTGGATTTTCAATACAAAGTTGGAATCTACCGTAGAATATCTTTGTTTTCAAAAAAACGACCCCCCATTATCATGGATTTCAGTTTGAAAAGAACTTGACAACGATGAACCCAAATAAATTGATAAAGGGCTAACAAAATGAACAATAAGGGCAATATGTCGCTCAACATTTGATGTTATTATAAGGTAAACCCATTTAACATCGTTATCATATTCATTATAGTCAGATCCTTCTTAACACATTCTATAGGATATATGCAAAGATATATATCAATATTGTTCATATCAATAAAACTGCCTAACTTGGATCTAAGACTTGTGTACAATTCTTTATAGCATATGGTCATTAACTGTTATTTTGGACAGACTAAAACTAACATAATTGTTTGATTTATTGGAAAAACCATTGAAATAGACTGCAATTTTGGTCATCCTGCCATAAAATATTAGAAATATATGTCATAAATATTATATGTTCTAATTAAGAAGTGATATATATATTAAATCACAGAAGAAACATATAATATTTTTTTGTTACTGTATTCAAATAAGTATGTATTATTGTAACGACCCAACTCCTTATACTGAATCGAAGTCATTACTAAATATAGAACAAGTGGTTTAAGTCGAAAAATTTTATTGAAAAGCACACGGTTCAAGAAATTCATTTATAAAAACATAAACAAGGTAGTCATGCAAAAAAAGTGTAAAAGCGTTCTGAAGTCCTACTCGGGCCCTATCTACATAAAAGATAGTGAGAAATGAAAAGTACTCAAACTCAAATGCTAAAATCTGAAATAAGAATAAGCGGAAGCGGTAGTCCCTATGGCCCTCCACGGTCTCACTTCGGGTCGCTCGCCAGCTTGCCCTTGCCCTTGCCTCGTCCTCTACCTGAAAACATAAAATGGAGAGAATGAGTATAAAAATACTCAGTAAGGGACCCACTACTAGTCCCACTAGGTGCCTGTTAACTTCCTGTTAGAGTCCTGATAACTGGTACCCAATCTCTGGCACGTTCCCGAACACGTGCAATCATGCGCTCCCGTAGGAACGTAACTCTGGTCTTCGATGCCCCGGGGGACACCTAGGACAGTCGGGATGCGAGGACCCCGTCGAGTCACTCGAGTCATGTCTACATCCATGCTAGACTGGCGTCCCGTCGGACCACACAGTCCTCAATAGGTGGTGATCCCGAAGGACACCCATGCAGGTACGACTCTAACAGATTAAGCTAACAGGTACCCTAATTGCAGTATACATACACATGGCATCAGCATATAACATGTCACATAAATCACCTCTACACTCTCTCCGTCCCGACATTCGTCGTAGCCATAACAGCTCTTGCCACACATAACAGGCTATAGCATAACTATATCGTCATTTGCATCATACTAACATTTATTTCAGGCATCGTACTGTCTAATTCTCAATATGCAACATAGGGGCATACACAGTCTCATACTTCTAAACATGAAGCTAGTAGTAGAATCTCTTACCTGGAGATCTACTTGTCGAGTCCTAACCGCGAGGCAGTACGCTTTCCAAGCGACGAAGTCCTAACTGTTTAATAAGTCGAAATTCGTAAATAGGTCGCCAACGACTAACGGTTCAAGACTCAATTGAAATAACTTACCCTAGAAGGAGATTGCAGTGCTCGAGCTCCTACTGAAGAAATCCCGCGCTGCAGCAATTTCTTGGTCCAAGACGTCCCTTGAGGAAAATAATTTAATTTAGACCCAAATTAATTTAACTAACGTCCGAGCATGGAGTCTTACCGGAAAAACCACAATAATTAATTAGATTACCAAAATTTAGGTGGATGGAGCCAAATTAGTCCTGGCGGCTCGGCTGGAAGAAGACAGGACCGGCTCGGCTTGGGCAGACGCGGCTCGGCTCGGCACAGGGATTACGCGTGCGGCTCGGCTTGCAACAGGGGGAGACGCGGCTCGGCTACACAGAAGCGCGCGGCGCGGCTTCACACGCGGACGCGGCTCACGCACGGATGCACGCGGGCGCGGGTCGGGTTCCGGAAGGTGGCGCGCGTCGGTTCGGGTCGCGGGGCGGGTCTTCGGTCGGACCTTTGCGCGCGAGGCTTCGGCTTCCGGATTTCGGGTGGCGCGGCGGCTGCTGGTGGTCCGGCTACCGCGGCTTCGCTCGGCGACGGCTACAGACTGGCGTTTCGGCTGCGCTTGCGTCGGATCGAAGCGGCGCGACTCGGCTGGCTGACGGGTTGGCTGCGGACGCGCGAAGGTGGCTTCGACTCGGCTTCGGCGTGCGAGAGACGGCTGCGCTGCGTCGGATCTACGCGGCGCGGCGTGGCTGGCTGCAGATACGGCGCTCGGCTGCGCGGATGAGGAGCGGCTCCGGATTCGGCTTGCAGACGCGGTGCGGCTGAGATGGTGGTTCGGCTCTACTACGGCCGGCTCCGAGGGTTATTTTTGCAGCTGGCGGCGGTGGCGTGCGGCGGCGTGCGGCGGCGGCGGCTAGGGTTTTTTTTTTTTTCTTCTTTGGGGAGATGATGAGTCTCTTCAATTCCCAATGCCTCTTTCTTAAAAGAAATAAAAAAATAAAAAAAATAATAAAAGAAATCCCTAAAACCCTCTTTTCTCTCTCCTCAATTAAACTACCCTTGACCCTTTCCAAGGCCATTAATTATTTGCTAAGCCATTAATTGATTAATTCACCCCCAAATTTCAAAATTAAAAAAAACCAACCTTGGTTTAATAAAAATACTTAATAACACTAACCACACTTAATAATAATGCTAGTGGTCAAAATAACAAAGGAAAAAAATCGAAAGAATGTTGGGCGTTACAATTATTGTAAATAAGAATGGGTATATATATATATAAAATAAAAGAACAAACATATCATATTTTCCGATAAATGTATGTCAATTTATATGTATTATTGTATATATGAAAGGGTATATCTACAATAAATAACATAACCAATATATCATATTTTTTGGAAACTGTATGTCAACATATATTTATAAATTGTATATATCAAGTGATATATATCTAAATGCAATATTACGGAATAGAAGTTTAAAACGTTCTAGAAAATCTACGATGTAATGGAGTAAGGAAAAATATGAGGAATTGAGGAAAACAACTAACCAGAAGGATGAGGAGAACAAAAAAACGAAATAAACTAAGAATCGGTGAAAAACTAAATCAGAATCGGTAATGAAGGAAATATGATTATGTGAATAAGAAAACTAGATGTACTGGAATTGAAAGAATGTTGCGATTTTTCCGTGACGGAATCAAGATTACTTGAAGAAAACAGAATTGACTGAAGAAATTAATGGAATTAGAGAATAACAAGTTGCCGGCATCGGATGAAAATTTGGGATGAATTAGGCGGTGATGAAAATATTATGAAATATAATATTCATTACTGGAATTCATTATGATATTTTTTGAAAATTACTTCCATATTAGTTAATAATGAATAATATAATTAAGAAAATAATGTAACGTTTAATTCATTACAATGATAATGAAACATTAAGTACTATAGTATTTAAGAAAATTAGAACTTAGAAAATAATGAGCAATATAATGTAAATAAGGAAAAATATATATTTCAATTTCGAAAAACCTATATAATTAATGTTAATAATAATGTTAAAATTGTCTTAAAAATATAGAAAATCCTAATCGAGATAAAAAAAAATTTAATTTAGGACATTTGTGAAATATCATACTCAAATTAGATATTTTCTCTAAATTTTTCTTTATTAAATGAATATCTTACTTAAAAATATTTAATAAAATCAATTTAAGAGATATGTATACGTAGAAAAAAGTAGTGAGAAATCAAGATTGAAACTAAATTTATTAAATGAATATCATAATTAAAAAGATTTAATAAAATCGTTTTGTGAAAAATGTGTATTAGATTTATATATGTAGGAAAAAAAAGAGTAATGAATAATCAAGATTGAAGCTATCTTTATTAAATAAGTATCCTAATTTAAAATATTTAATTAAATCGATTTAAGAAAAAAATAGCAGTAAAAAACTCGGTTAGAATAGTCTCCGCTTTTAAGACAGTTTATAATAATACAATTTATAATAATGTTAATCCCAAACATAGAATATAATAGTCTACATCGTACACTAATTATCAAACTATTATAACTATCAAACTATTATAATTCAGTTGGCCCTTCAGATTTCAAAAGGAGTTTAAAATTAGAGGAAACCATAGAAATAGCAAAATCCTGGATAGAAAAAAAAATAACAAATCCCAAAATTACTTTGATTTATGACAAAACTACATGATGAATTTTTCCAATTTTTTTGGCCCAAATTTACCCCTTCACGAAGGGCAATTGCTCACATACAAATATGAAGGGCAATTGTTCACATACAAATACAATATATTTATTGAAATAAAAAAATCAAACAAAATATCACATATCACGAATACAATGTATTTATAAACAAATTCACTTTTGATAAGTCTTAACTAAATCAAAAAATATTTTGTTGTTGCAAAAGATTGAACTAACAATCCTTAAAGATATGACTTTAGTTTCAAAATCCCCTAATTATTAGGATACAAAATCAAGTAATTAACGAATTTATATATTTCATATTATTTATAAAAAAATATATTAAATAATACATATTACAAATTTTTAATAACAACTTCAATCTACATGATCCCTAAAATCATCGATTTGAATTCAAATTTCCTAAAATAACTTCAAAGATAAATTCAACTATTTCACATTTTTTATTTTTCAAATTATTTATGAAAAAATATACATAAACAATAAACAATACATATTTGATATTCTAACATTATTTTTAACATTATTTTCTACCCTATTTTAAATGTTAGTTTTAATTCAAATTTGTAACACTATTTTAAAATCTAAATTTTACACCTTAATTTTAGATTATTGCTTTGAATTTCTAAAATTATGCCAAAGATAATGGATAATCCCTTAATTTTAGCATTTTTTTATTTTTCAAATTATTTATGAAAAAACATACAAAAATTATGCCAAAGATAATGTTTATATATCCACTCTAATTTTACATGTTAAGCCACAATTTTCTCTAGTTTTAATTTAAAAATTTTAAATTATTTTTAAATTAAAATTTTATACCTTAATTTTAGATTGTTTGTTGGAATCCCTAAAATCATACCAAAGATAGTATTTGTTATATATCTCACCCTAAAATTACACTTTAATTTTAATTTAGTTTGAATTCCTAAGATTATGTCAAATAATTTTATATATTATTGAATTGCAGATATTTGATTTTCAGTTTTATCATAGCATATGACAAATGTATATAAAATTATTGTTTCATAAATTATACCCACACATTTTAAATAATGTTACCAATTTAAAAATATATTAGACAATAATTTAAGATACATCCGTCATATGTTATGATAAAGCTGAAAATCAAAGATTTGTAATTTAATAATATTTTAGCATATATACTTAATTATTTCCACACATTTTAAATAATTTTGCCAAATTAAATATACTTGAGTACTCAGTAAACATGTTTCCTTTGTAGACTGTAACAGACGATGTGTCGGATGAAAGAGATGCTATGATGCGAAGCCTAAAGATTGAAGGTGCGAATGGACGATTAAAGATTGGAGATGTGCCAGACGAATTTGATGATTGGAGATTAAAGTGGAACGAATGATTGAAGTTGTAAATAAGATTGAAGTTGAAGATTGAAGTGAAACGGACGAAGTTGAAGATTGGAGATGTATCGGATGAAGGAGATGTGAAGGACGATGTGAAACAGACGATGTGTGAGACGAAGGAGATGCAAAACGATACGAAGGATGAGATGCGGATGAAGTTCGAGTTTTTCAATTTGAAGCAGACAAAGTTAGAGTTTTCAGAGTAAGGGAAGGAAATGCTTGAAGATTCTTTGTTTCCAAATTCCAAATAATAGAAGATGTGAAACAGTGATCTATACAAATTAAATGAGATTTGATAACTTGTAGAGTTTTGAGAATGTGATTTGATGGTTTCTTTTATGTTTTGAGGGAAAAGTAAGAAAAGTAGATTATTCAATTGTGATTGTAGAATTTTATTTAATTATAGGATATTTGTTGAAGATTAGTTTAGAAATCACATTTGTCATGTGGTGGTATATTTCAGACATTGTCCCCCAATTTTTATTTTAAGATACTGTTTCCTAATTTTTATTTAAAATTCGTATGTTTTGCTATTTTGTTAATTTAAAAGTAAATTTGCCGTTTAAATAAACTAACCCTTTAATTTTGCTAATCTTTGTTGTCGGAGTTGAAACACTTTACCCTAACCCTCCAAATAAAAATCCGATCTTTCCAATTTTCTCATCTTCTTCCTTCCTCCTTCGCCATGCTGACCACGAGAAAATGGTTGGCGATGGCGAGCCTTCCATGATGGCGTCGTGCTGTCGCCGCGAGCGTTTATCTTCTTTGTCTTGGTCTCGCAGCGTTTCTATTATTTTTGACGAGTTTCAGCGGTAGTCCACTCTCGGATTGGTCCAAGTCACTTTACCCCCATCCATACCGTGCATTTCTGCAAGTTTGAACACTTTCGAACACCAACCATCTTAAATCAGAGTCCATTTGGGTAAGATTTGGCGAGCATTAATGCTCTTTTGCCATTTCCAATTAAATTAGTAGTCTTTAGAAGTATTCCTCTTGAACGCTCTATCGGTATGATGTTAATTGAACGCTCTATCGGGTGAATTTTGAAGTATTCGATTAATTGTAAGTTTTAGCATGCGTTGAATCATTTTGGACCTGATTAAAGTATGTTAGATTAATTTCTAGCCTCACGGAATCTTACTGTTGTAGTTTTGGACTAATTTGGAGTAATCCATTATACTTCATGGTAGATATTGGGTAAGAATATCCCTCTTGAACGCGCTATCGATATGATCGTTTATTGTTTAGGCTTTGATGATGTTTGTTCAAGGAAGTGAACTTTCGGTTGTCATTGAGGTAAATAGTTTTTGCATCTCTTTCAAAATATAATGTTGACTTTATATAGTGATTTGTTAAGAGTTTGAAAGCATTTTGAATGTTTGAATGTATGTTTTGTGTGATTTGAGTATTGGATATGTCAAATTTTGTTCTGGGGAATATGTGTTATGTTGTAGTTAGCCAATTTGTGTAATTGACAGTAAATGATATGACTGAAACTTTGTGAGGTTTTTTAAGGCCTCCATTTTCCATGTTTCAGGACAAAATTTGCAAGAAGCATTGCCGATTCCAAAGTCAGGGTTTCTGGTGTTGCTTGTGGAAACTGAATCTGATAAAAGTCCTTAATTTCCAATAGAGAAATGAATAGGTTTTTACATTAGAATCGGAGGTAGTATTGTTTGATCAAGGGACTTTCGAGCTTCCCCTAAAACTATTTGATATTTGTTGCAACAGAGTTTAGGAGTTTAAAATGAATGGAAAATCTATGTTCCTACGCCTAAATCGATACCCCAACTCTTACCCAAATTCTGAAACACATGTTTTTGATCATAAGAAGTCGGCTTTTCTATGGGTTTTGATGAGACACAAATCTAGCGGTGGAATGAGACCAAAGAGAAAAATATATTATAGAGTTGCTGAACTGGACAAAGTCATGGACTTGCAAAAAAAGCCATCCCTCATACTAAAGCTTATTAACATTATCCAATCTCAAAAGCACAAATTTATATTATTGAGGGACCTGGAGAAAGAAGTAGGATTTGTCCAAAAATGGAACTTCATGGCTGTTATTGAGAAGTACTCTTCGATCTTTTATGTCGGCTCTGGAAGTAGTAGAGTGCCCCCTTATGTTAGACTCTCCAATAAAGCTGAAATGATTGCTAGTGAAGAAGATAAGGTAAAGAGTGCAATGGAACCAATCTTGGTAAAGAATTTGAGGAAGCTGTTGATGCTGTCAGTTGATTGTCGAGTACCGCTTGAGAATATAGAATTCATTGCATCTGAATTGGGTTTGCCTTGTGACTTCAAAACTTCATTGATTCCTAAGTACCCTGAATTCTTTTCAGTGAAGGAAGCTGATGGGAAAGCTCATCTAAATTTGGAAAACTGGGATTCTTCACTTGCAGTCTGTGCTCGAGAAGATGGATTTGGTAAAGCTAGAGATTTATCTTCTTGTGGATCTGGAAAAAGAGTTAGAATCTCAAAAGATGGCAACTTTTGTGGTCCTTTTGCATTCAAGATGTGTTTTCCTCCTGGCTTTAGGCCAAACGCGAGTTACCTTGAACATCTTGAAAGGTGGCAGAAAATGGATTTTCCTTCCCCGTACTTGAATGCGAGGAGATTTGATGTAGCTGATCCGAAGACAAGAAAGAGAGTGGTCGCAGTTCTTCACGAGTTTCTAAGTTTGACAATGGAAAAAAGAATGACTTCAACACAATTGGATGCATTTCATAGGGAGTTTCTTCTACCATCTAAACTATTGCTTTGTTTAGTAAAGCATCAAGGAATCTTCTACATCACTAATAAAGGTGCAAGGAGTACAGTATTTCTGAAAGAAGGCTATGAAGGGTCAACTTTGGTCGATAAATGTCCTTTGCTGTTGCACTCTGATAGATTTCTTTCACTGTGTGGTAGGAGGGACGTGAGTTGCAATACACACCAAGTTAGTTTATAATCACATATTTATTGGAAAAAAATTGCATGAAAAGTGAAAGGAAGCTTAATGCTCGTTGGATTTCCCAAGATATGAAGTAATGAACTTCGTTGTTGTAGTTTGGTGTTTTCGTACACCAATTAAAAGAAGGATGTAAAGAGAAAATAGCAAGTATTCTTTTAAGTAATTTTACCGGGTAAATGTTAGGTTTGGTGTATACATTATAATATTTTTGGGAAAAATATGAGTTAGAGTTGGGATTTCCATCATCTAAAGATATCTAAAGATATTTGACATATTTAAATTTTACACAATCTTAAACATTCCCTTGATTCGTTAAAGTTAGTTAACAATGATAATTATCTTCGTCACTGTTACTGTATTCAATTCAAACCTTCCTTCATTGATACAATCAATATTATATATGGAAGAGTTGGACTCTTGAAAAGGTTGAGATCTTCCTTTGGTGCTTAGCTCATTGAAGTTGGAATGGATAGCCATGAGTGACTTAAAAAAAGTGTGTGAATTGGTTTAATTTTCTATTATGTTAGTCTGATGATGAAGAATCCTTGACCTCTTAAGGTTTGTTTGGTCCAAGAAGTAGAGTGGAGTGGACTATTGGAATTCCCTCCACATTTAAGCCACCTACTAAGTTAATTGGGGATTAAGGTTATTCAAACATCCTTCACTCCTCAATACTCCTCGTAATCTCCTTCTCTCTTCCTCGTAATTCCCCTCCCTCCTTCCCTCTCCCTTCTTCTTTTTCTCCTCTCTCTATTCTTTATTTTTTCTTTTATCTTTTGATCCTTTTTCTTTTCCAGTATTAAATTTGTTAATTGAAAACTCTAAAAATCTATAATAAAAAATCCAGAAGTCATCATCAAACACAACTTTTTTTCCTCCTCTTTCTTTTTCAATTAGATTAATCTATAATAAGAAAAAAGGAATAAATTATAATTACCATTTTAATATATTCTTCTTTTAGTTCAACTTCAACAATTGGGGATATGAAAAAAATCGATTGGGGATATGAAAAAAATCGTTTAAGAAATTTCGATGTTGAATTATGTTTAATTAAGTAGAGTCTTTTTTTGTTTATTAAATTATTTAATTGAGTTTAATATTTTTACTGAAATCATTTTAATTTAAACTTAAAATCTCCATGCCAACGTTTGATTTCCTATGAATCTTATCTAAATATTTTAATCTTAACTAATAAAGGTCTTGATTTCTATCTAAATTATAGAGAATTATCTTGGATTCTATTGTTTTTTATAAAAAGCTAGTACTACTATATTTTGTTTAAAATATATTTTTGACTTAGATTAATACTCATTAAACTTTTTTAAAAGTTAAAAATACTTATCGCTAGTATATGGTAAAAAAAAGGAAGAAATGCTTAGATGTAATGTAGGTTTTTGTAGTAATTTTTTGTGACAAAATTAAATACAATGATCCTTAGATAAATTTCAAGATGCATTTATCTTTATGTATCTCATTTTTTATTACACATGAAAAATGAATTAAGACTATGTTTATTTTGGAGGAAACGTAATCTATCAATGATAATTTGATAATTTTAAAAGTAGTATGGTCCATTTGATTATGTTTGTTGTTGTGTTCTATAGTTATAATGAAATACAAAACTACTAGCTTTATGTAAGAAAAATTGTACTTCATGTATAGTGAAAAACCCAGTTTGAAACTAAATTTATTAAATGAATATTTTAAATAACCAAATTTTTTAAAAAATCAATTGAAAAAAATGTGTATTTTATGTAGACAAAAAAAAATAGTGAAAACTCAAATTATAATAATTTACATCTCAAACACATCTCGTAATAATACAAACTATAATAATTTGCATCCCAAATGTAGACTATATGTAACGACCCAACTTTCCGGACTAAGCTGAGGCCACTACTCAGTGCTAAGACTCGACCACAAAACACAAAATTCATAACGGACCGGTTGCGATTCATTAAAACGTTAGAAATATTACAAAAACAGTTTCGGGCCCTATTTAAATCACAGTCACAAATGTTTCAAATAAAATACTCAGGTCATCAACTCAAAATCACAAAATCAAATATTCTAACAAAATACATCAGCGGAAGCATAAAGAAAACCAGACGCGTCCATATGGCCTTCACGCATCCTTCCTGCCTCTCGTCGGTCTGCCCCTCGCTGTGCCCTTACCTGAAAAGTTTAAGAAGAGAAAAGGGTGAGTATAAACATACCCAGTAAGGGACCCACTACTGGGCCCGTTAGGGAACAACAGTTAACTTCCTATTCAGGGGTACCCTACATAACAGTCTAATGGTTCCGTAGAATGCACATATCAGTCTCGTGATCCCGAAGGATCCACCTATCAGTCTAGTGATCCCGAGGGATGCACATATCAGTCTAGTGCTCCCGAAGGATGCACATATCAGTCTAGTGCTCCCGAAGGATGCACATATTAGTCTAGTGCTCCCGAAGGATGCACATATCCGTAAGGTACACTACCCCATAGATGAAGCTAACCGTTACCCCTCAGTCCATACTAAACCGTCTACAACAGTCATACCCCAACAACATTCATATTACAGTTCCGCCATAGGCTTTGCCAGTCAGATAGTATAGGTTTAAACAACTACACCCGCAGTTGCTATACGCGTTTCCAATTCGCACACCATTAATGACCCCTAGACCCAGTCAACTAATCAATCAAAATCGGACTCACCGTCCTTCCCCGACCAAACTCCGTGATCAATGTCCAGACCAATGACTACCACGTACCTAACCGTAAACTTCAGGGTCCATCGACATAAAATTCCAATCTACAACGTAGCCCATTAACATAACCACACTATACCGAACATCCAGCATCGGGGTCTATCCGCAAGCAACTCCTTACACCCGATAGCACACAAGCTACAACTAGCGGTCGCGTTACCTTTACATCAGACAAGAGTATAACAACAATACTTAAAAGTCAAACACACATACATTTATTCGGTACAGTTACTAACGTGTAATCCCCTGTGGATTACTACGTTTCCAGCCTCGATGCGAGGTCCAGTAGTAGGAAAACCCTTACCTGAAACTCGGTTATGCCCCTCGATCGAGTCCACGCTCAACGGATCCACCTAAACGAAAACACAAAGGTTTTAATCGATGATACTAGTAGAAGTCATTTTAAATGGTCCTAAGCAACATCCGTTGACTTACCCAAGGAAAGGAAACTATCTCCAAACAAGCCTGCCGCGGAACCCGAGAACTTATACGTCAACTCCTTAATACCTTCAAGGGATGAAAGGTAGGACCATATCTTATTCCAATATTCAAACTCGAATCGGATGTAGCAACATTAGGAAATTCATCGAAAACAATCCTTACCGAAGACTCACCGTGACCCGAAATGCAGGGAGGAAAATATGGCTTAGGTGGCTCGACTCAGCTTGGCTCACCCTCGGCTCGGCTCGGCTCGGCCTTGGCTCACGGCTCAGCTCACGGCTCGGCTCACGGCTCGGTTCAACTTGGCTTGCGGCTCGGCTAGCAGCTCGGCTCAAGTCAGCTTACGGCTCGGCTCGGCTCGGCTTGTGGCTCGCGGCTCGGCTCGGTCTTCGGCTTGACTCGGCTCGCAGCTCAGCTCAAGTCAGCTTACGGCTCGACTCGGATCTGCAGCTTGAATCGCGGGTCGGACTGGAAGCGGGTCTCGTGTCGGATCAGCTTGAAATCGGGGCGACCACGAACATCGATCTTCGGCGTTCGACAATGGAAACGCTCCGCGGCTTGGAGGAGTCCGACGACCGACTCCGCTTCAACGCGGCGGAGAGCGACAGGGCATCGGCGGACACGGTGGGATGAAGGACGCACGGCGGCGTCCGAGTGCGTGAGATTGAGAGGGAGTTCGGAAATGGATGGGCCGCGGCGGACAAAAGCTGGAGCGGTGAGATTCCGACGACGGAGACGGAAACGGTACCACCACAGAGAGAGGGAGACGGAGAGAATGGATGGCGACGGCGAATGCGGAAGAGAGAAAGCTGGGAGACGGCAGCGGCGGCCTGCGTGTGGAAGACGTTGAAGAAGAAGAAATGGAATGGGGGGCGGCGCGCTTTAGGGTTGATTTAAAAAAAATATTATTATATATATATATATATATATATATATATATTAAATAAAAACAATAATAATTTATAATAAAATATTAATATTAAATAATTATATGATATTAAATAATAATATTAATATTAATATTAAATAATAATAAAAGTATTAATATTAAGTTATAATGATAATAATGCCTAACAATAATAATATAATTAATATTATATTATTATTTTATCATTTTACAAAAATTTTAAATTTCCGAAAGATTACATAAAATGATAAAAAAAAATTTTACCTCGAAAATTCAGGGCGTTACATTCTTCCCTCCTTAGGGAACTTTCGTCCTCGAAAGTTTTATTCCTCGAACAGTTTGGGATAACGGGACCTCATGTCGTCTTCTCGCTCCCATGTAGCCTCTTCCACCCGGTGATTCCGCCATAAGACTTTAACCAAAGGAATTTCTCTATTTCTCAACATTTTCACCTCTCTAGCCAACACCTCAACGGGTTGTTCAGTATAGCTCAAGTTTTCATCAATCTCTAGTGGCTCGTAATCCACTACATGGGATGGATCTGGCACGTACTTCCTCAACATAGAAACATGAAACACATCATGAACTGTAGAGAGTGATGGTGGCAACGCCAAGCGATAAGCTACAGGGCCAATCCGCTCCAAAATCTCAAACGGCCCAACAAAATGGGGACTCAGCTTTCCCCTCCTTTCAAATCGTAAGACACCTCTCATAGGTGCTACCTTTAAGAACATTTTGTCCCCTACCTCAAACTCAAGATCCTTCCGTCTCACATCTGCATAACTCTTCTGCCTACTCTGAGCGGTATGCATGCGTGATCTAATCTTCTATATCGCTTCGTTAGTAGACTGAACTAACTTAGAACCCATCAATCTCTGCTCACCCACCTCACCCCAGTAAACCGGGGATCTACAACATTTGTCGTACAAGGCCTCAAATGGTGTCATGCCAATAGTAGCCTGATAACTGTTATTATAAGCAAATTCCATCAAATGCAAGTGGGAGTCCCAGCTACCTGGAAATTCCAATGCACACGCTCGCAACATATCCTCTAAAACTTGGTTCAGGCGCTCAGTCTGACCGTCAGTCTGTGGATGGAAAGCTGTACTAAAGTCTAACCTCGTGCCCATAGCAGTCTGCAAACCCTTCCAGAATTTGGAAGTGAAACGGGCATCTCTATCAGAAACAATCGACACTGGCACTCCGTGTAATCTCACTATCTCAGACATGTACAGCTGTGCCCACTTACTAGCAGTATAGGTGGATTTACCCGGAACGAAGTGCGCTGATTTGGTAAGTCTGTCCACCACAACCCAAATCACTGTAAAACCCCTCAGAGTTCTCGGCAGTCTTGTAATGAAATCCATGGACACGTTTTCCCACTTCCATTCCGGTACGCTCAAGGGTTGTAATAAACCCGCTGGTTTCTGCCTTGGTGCCTTAACTTGCTGACACACCAAGCATCTACTAACAAATTCTGCTACCTCCCTCTTCATGTTACGCCACCAATAAACCCGTTTCAGGTCCTGATACATCTTCGTACTACCTGGGTGCATGGAAAATGGGGAATTGTGAGCCTCAGATAATAATTCTGTCTTAACCGCACTATCTGACGGCACACAGAGGCGTCTCTCAAACAAAAGTCCACCATCAGAGGATATGGAGAACTCAACCGCTTGCCCTGCCTCTGCTAGGCCACGTTTCTCAACCAAATAAGGATCGTTACCCTAAGCATCAATGATCCTTTGCTTCAAAGTCGGCTGTACCGTCAACTGGGCTAATTGCATAGTGACTGCCCCCACTGACACTGCAATCTCAGCCCGCTCGAGATCCCGATGCAATGGGGCCTGTTGGGTAATAAGTGCTGCTGAATGTGATACCTTTCTACTAAGAGCATCAGCTACCACATTTGCCTTGCCTGGATGATACAGTATCTCACAATAGTAATCCTTCACTAACTCAAGCCATCTTCGCTGTCTCATATTCAATTCCTTCTGAGTAAAGAAGTATTTCAAGCTCTTATGATCCGTGAAGATCTGTATCTTTTCACCATATAAGTAATGCCTCCATATTTTCAAAGCAAAAACCACTGCTGCCAACTCTAAATTATGTGTAGGGTAGTTCTACTCATGACTCTTCAACTGACGAGAAGCATAAGCGACCACCTTACCCTGTTGCATCAAAACACAACCCAAACCCTTCTTGGAAGCATCACTATAAATCACAAAACTGCCAGAACCATCAGGTACAGTAAGAACCGGTGCGGTAACTAGTTTCTGTTTAAGGTTCTGGAAACTGTCCTCACATGCCTTGCTCCAAACAAAAGGAGCTCCCTTCCTGGTCAACTGAGTAAGAGGAGTAGCTATACGAGAAAAGTTCTCCACAAATCGTCGATAATAACCTGCTAAACCCAGAAAGCTACGAACCTCACTGACTGTGGAAAGTCGGGTCCAACCGGTGACTGCCTCTATCTTAGCTGGATCCACAGAGACTCCAGCCTTAGAAACCACGTGGCCCAGAAAGGACACCTGTTTCAGCTAAAACTCGCATTTCGAGAACTTTGCATACAACTTATTATCCCGAAGTGTTTGCAAAACTATACGTAAATGCTCCTCATGTTCGGCCTCCGTCTTGGAGTATATCAAGATATCATCAATAAACACGATCACAAAAGTATCTAGGAACTCCCTAAACACTCTGTTCATCAGGTCCATAAACACTGCCGGAGCATTCGTCAAACCAAAAGACATCACAATAAACTCGTAGTGTCCATATCTGGAACGAAATGCTGTCTTCGGTACATCACCATTCTTAATCCTCAGCTGATGATATCCCGACCGAAGATCAATCTTAGAGAACACTATGGCTCCCTGTAACTGGTCAAATAGATCGTCGATCCTGGGCAAGGGATATCTGTTCTTTACGGTTACCTTGTTCAACTCCCGATAGTCAATGCATAGACGCATCGATCCATCCTTCTTCTTAACAAATAAAACGGGCGCACCCCAAGGTGACACGCTCGGTCGAATGAATCCCTTATCAAGCAATTCTTGTAACTGCACCTTCAGTTCTTTCAGCTCTGCGGGGGCCATTCTGTAAGGGGCTCTGGATATAGGAACCGTGTCCGGCTCCAACTCTATGGCAAACTCAACCTCTCTGTGAGGAGGTAACCCTGGAAGTTCTTCAGGAAAGACATCCGGATAGTCCCTCACCACCGGTTCTGATGATAGGGATACATCGACCTCTCTAGTATCCACCACGCTCGCTAAGATACCCCAAGTACCCTGACTGAGCAGTTTACTGGCCCTGATGGCTGAGATTACCTGAGGCAACGACCTTGACCCTTCTCCCTTAAATTTAAAACTGGCCATCGAGGGAGGGTTAAACATTACCTCCTTACGGGAACAATCTATGCTGGCGTGGTTAGCGGCCAACCAATCCATACCCAGGATTACATCAAAGTCGAGCATATCCAGGACTAACAGCGTTACTTCAATCACATGGCCTGCTATCTCAATCTGGCATGCTTTCACCTTTTCCTTCGACAACATACACTCCCCGGAAGATGTATCAGTCAGGGTTCACTAAAAACCAACAACATCGTTCCTTTTGTAGGAAAATATTCATTTTCATGATCATTTAGGATCTTATTTAATAGAGAATCCGAAAACAAAAAAAAATTGAAAACAAGAAATTCAATAAAAATGAATTTTATTTTATGTTTTCATATATGTATTTGGTGACAAATCCAAAAATTAAATTCTAATTTAAAAAATGTTTTAAATATGTTTCATAATATATATGGATAAAATTTTAGTGGATAATAAGTTATTATTTTGTTTATGAATGTAATTTATTTTTAAAAATTTGATTAAATTACAATTTTAATTTTTATTATTTAGAGAAAGGTAAAACTTAACATTTGATAAAACCTCATATATATGGCATCCATAAATAGTCCTCACACATCAAATTACATTGTAATTTAACGTAAAATTTTTGTAATTACTATTTTATAATTTATAATAGGACATATGGCATTGTATTTCTAAATGTTTTACATATGTTTAATATAATTTTTTTCTTTAAAATTTAAAATTCAAATTCTAAATGCTTGAACAAACAGATAAAAAAATTGTTTTACACTATTTATCATAAATTCCAAAATTAGTTTTGAAAACAAAAACATAAAACAGAATCCAAATTTTCTACCAAAACTAGCCCTAGTTTTTAAAATTAAACTTATTTTTCCCTTTTTTTAAAGTGGTCTTTCCTTATCGCAGAGAACTCTTAGCCAAATTTCAAAAACAAAGATAAAATTTTCAAATCTTAAATTTTAAGAAAGTAAATCAAGAAGTAAGAAATTCCCCATATCCATGTAAATGGCATTAGTAGTGTCTACACACCTTTAGGAGCCATTATTTTTCTCTGTAATCACAACACAACAAATCATTTCTTCATGGAGCGAATAGTTAAGTAAGAATGTCACAACAGATAATTTCAACTATTACGAGAATTATTTATCTGCTGAATCAACTCTGAAAATATGAAATACACTAAGAAATCTTCATTCCAACCCACCCGGCCAAAAAAAGAAAAAAAGGAAAATAAAACAAATTGAATGGGCTTGTTCGCCGTGATCCACTCACATTATAACCATTATGCGTTAAGCATTTAAGCTAAAAAAGAAAAAGGTTATGCTTATGTTTGTAAAAGCTCGAAAGTTTAACATTGAGTTTGAACATTGTGCTTCGGAGCTTGAATTAGGCGATACATATTAGCTTTTTACAAAATAATGGAAACAGAGTATTCTTCTTCTTTTTTTTTTTTTTTTAGAAACGATAAAAAAAAAGTATTTACTCAAATATCATCATTGAAGAGAATGTGAAAATGAAATCCAATAAAACCAAGTCTTTGTCACAGAGCATGTCTCATCCTGTCACTGTCTCAGGGTCAATTTTCCATGAAAGTAAACAGAAATAAGGCCAAAAAACCATTTTCAAGGAGAAACGTCAATATTGACATAATGTATTCTTTAACCAAGATCCATATGCATCTTGATTTTTGGTTTATTTAGCAGAGGAAAGGAGAAAACTCACCTCCCAAGCTTCAGATGCTAATGATATGAAAATGACTTCATTGGTTAACTCAATCATGGACTTCTTCTGGCTTCTTTTTAGATTTGAGATACCATCCGAGAGCACCGAGAATAGTTACAGTTCCAGCTACAACAGCATAATTGCGTTGTTTGTCAGTCGATATTTTCTCCGATGATGCTCCTGATGCTGAGGCTGAGGCTGAGGATGAACCTGAGGCAGAGCTGCTTGGAACGGAATCAGCTACTGACTCTCCTATCTTTTCTTCTGGTTTAGGTCCCTAGAATTATAATGCATTTGTAGCCCAAAGAAGATTAGAATATTCAGCTCACACAAAGAAAAAGAAAACTATTTTACCATTTACCAATAGACCTAGATGCGTGATACAAGTCTGACTATCAAATTTATTAATCAACATATATCATGGTAAGTTTTGAGAGCATTCCATCTCTCTCAATTTCTCCTAAGAAAACTCAACAGAAAACACAGCCAATGATACCTCCAACTAATAATGCTCTCCCCTTAAATCACAAAAACTCTTCCCAACCAAATTCTACTAACAGGAAATAATGCAATATAAATGGACCTCACAATCCCTACATAAACCTCGTTACATTCTCGATTCTTTCTCAGACACCTATGCTAGTAAAACCTTAAAGATTTGGGGCCATCAATACTCAGCCCCGCAAAACAAAAACATGCAATTTAAGAGAACCGTAAAAGTTTACTATGTGAAATGCTAGATTATCCAAGATCCCATAATTTCAAACTCTAGATTCCCAAATGAAAGTTCAAAGAAACTATGAGCATACCTTGCGTGCAAGCTTCTCCAGTTTTTCTTGTTCAGTTTTCTGCAAAATTTCAACAAAATGAAATATGGATAGAAATAAGGTAAAAAAAGACCACATAAGCAAGCAGACGGTAATGGAGAAATGTTCACTCATATGAAGAGAAATAGCTAAACTCTTGGCATTGAAAAATCCCCAAGACTTAGCACTTTGATGCTTCAACTTAGAGACTTAGACAAATGTTCCACATGAAAAGAAGAATTTATTACTATTATGCTCTACCTGGAAAAGGCCTAGAAAAAGAAAGTGCAACTACCTGGAAAAGGCCTTTTATTATACTCTACTCCATAATGAAGAACTATAGAACTGCACTAAGAAGAATTGAAGAAGCCATTTTGATTACAAAGTCATGGATCTCTACGGCAATAGAAACCAATTCTCTACTTCAATAAGACCATCATACCCACTATAAAATGGGATGTTAGAGAAATATAAAGGATTCTAGACTTGTTAGTTTGGCTGTTTTATTTAATTGAAGATTAGCCAAAAACAGACTCTAAAGCTGTATATTTACAGGCATTTAAGAAAAAGCTGAAATAACCTAACTAACAAACTAACAGGAAACAAAATAAATAACTAACGCAAGACCTACACTAGCTGGTAAACAAAAAAGCTCACAAAGACATAATAGAAACAAAATAATCCAGATGGATTACAAGAAAGCCCCTTCCAGATAAAATAACAACTGGGTACATCAAATCCGTTCCCTTCATTTTTGATACTTGAAATAGTTTCACTTTATACCACTGCTTACTTAGCTTGTAGTAGGGGACTATTTGTCTCAACGACATCAATGTCTAATCAATAAATTTTGAAATGATTTTGTTTTTAGTACAACAATTGCGGGAGTGAGGATTGAACCTCCCACTTTTAGGATGGACCTCCTTGAACCATGTACTTTGATACCATATTAAATGATCGATTGACCTAAAAGTTTAGACTCATGGGTGAATGGAAATTTAATGATATATTGTCCAACACACTTAACATACAATGGATTTTGTAAGTACGTTTGCATGAAAAGTAGTTAAGGGTCTAAGTTTGAATGGAATAAACTACTTCGTACAGGCGTACCATTGGTTTTAGTCATCCTGACCATTTCTTGTTTGATCATTCTGATTTCGAACAAAAAAAAAAAGAAAAAAAAAAACTAACATAGAAAAGAATAGTAGACTCAACCCATCGAGAAACTTAACATCTCAAACAAGCAAGTTGTACCAGCAACAAGCAAATACACCATACTTTTTCTATTAATCTTTGATTATAATTATACTTTTTCAATGCTTTGTAATCATAATCTATGAAACAACAATCAGCATAATCCTAACATAATCAGAAAAGCCCCCCACATAAAAAAAAAAAAAACGTAAAAACCAGAGGTGGGTGTTTAGGGTCTAGATGGGGACCTTGATGTAGACATTCTCAGCAGCCTTTTCTTCCTCGCTGAGTATCTTCCCGCTGCTCGAAAACCTTCGGGAAAAGATTCTAGCGGCGGTCCTAGCTGCTGCCATTTCAATTGATCGCCTTTCCTAAAAAGATGAATACGATTGATTGAATGGAAACATTAGATTTGTGGGGAAACAAACAATGGAAGCTTGAAGAAGATTACTTACCGAAAGAAGAAGAAGAGAGAGTTAGTTTTGGGAAGAAAACGATGGTAGTTGCCGAGAGGAGCTGGGCAATCGAGTAGGGTTTTGTAGATGCAAAATTTCCGTAGGCGAAATACGTGGAGATTGTGCGAATAGAAGCCCTTCAATTTAAGAAATGAATCGATACTCGTTCCACGCTTGGAAACGTGCAGCTCTCATTTTGGGAGAAATGTATTTGTACACATTAACACAAGATGTACGATTTGGGCCCAAAATCATATTTATTTGGACCGACTGAAATAATAATAAAATTACTTTAATGATAATTTTATTTTTAAATTGATAAAATAGTAAAACAGAAAATTTTTAAATAATAAATGGGAGAACAATGTTTCCCTACTTAATTAACAAATGTAATTTCTAAATACATTTGTAATAGAATCCACAAATACCCTATAACCAATACAAACTATACACTTACCCTTGGGACATGACCGCTCGAGAACAAAGACTTCTTCAACGATGAGGAGAGCATGCCCTGGTGCGGTAGCGTGGTACGGAGAAGGATGGATGGTGCAACAAGCTCCACGAGAATGGGAAATTGTGACGGTGGCGGCTGCGTTCGTGGAGAGCGATGATGGCGGTCGGAGCTTTGCGAACAAAAATCGGTTGGAGCAAACACAGGCTTCAGATCCGGGCGTCGCGACGCAGAGGAGATGACTGATGGAAAGGGGAGTGGCTTGGGGTGTTCGGTTTGGGCTAACGATGAATAGGAACTTGACGGAGAACTAAGGTGACGATGGTGGTTTCGACGGATGGAGGGAGATTGTCGCCGGAGATCTCAATGGAGAGAAGAGAGACAGGGGCGAAGTGGTTGTGTGATTTCGAAGAAGAAGAAGATGAAAGTGGGAGGGGGGTTGCGGCTGAGATGAAGAAGATGATGATGAATTTAGGGTTTAAAAAAAAGGTATAATAATAATAATAATAATAATAATAATATTTATATTATATTATAGGGGTCATTTCAAAAATATAAAAAAACCGCAAAATATTTACACTCTATAAAACAATTCAAAAAACGGAAAAAGCCCAGAGGCCCACCGTGTAAAATACCAAAAATGTCCTGTCAGTTTACTTTTTTTTACACAATTGTTTACATTTGGCTACTCCAATCCAGATGATTTTTTTTCAAGATTCTTTATACACGATATTTTTTTTTACATGATCGTTTATTTTTTTTAAACAATGTTTACATTTGGCTACTCCAATCTAAATGATCTTTTTCAAGATTCTTTATACACAATTTTTTTTTACATGATCGTTTACTTTTTTTACATGATCGTTTACTTTTTTTACACAATCGCTTACATTTGGCTACTTCAATCTAAATGATTTTTTGTCAAGATTCTTTATACATGATCTTTTATTTTTTTACACGATAGTTTTGGCTACTCCAATCAAAATGACTTTTTTTTCAAGATTTTTATACACGATATTTTAGATTTTGCTATTTTTTGGACACGACGTAAAAAAAAAGAAAAAAGAAGAAAGACGATGGAAAGAAATTGCAGCGAAAAAAAGAAGAGGAAAAGTAGAAAGACGATGGAAAAACGAGAAAAAAAAAAGGAAAAGAAGAAAAGAAAGATTAAATGACGTAAATAAAGAATTGAAAAATAAAAAAGATGATGGAAAGAAATTGCATAAAAAAAATAGGAAAAAAGAAGACAAAATCGCAGGAGGAAAACAAATTGCAAAATGAAAGATGGAAGGGTAAACCAGGAATACTTAAAAAATTGCTAACTTTATGGACTTTATTATACGAGTCGTAAATAGTTTGGTGTTTTGTTACATTTATGTAAGTTTCCCTATATTATATTATATTATATTATATTATATTATAATATTATAAAATTTTTATTTTTTTTCTTTTCCTTTCCAAACTTAAATAACTTTTAATACCCAATAAAATAAAATCTTAATAACTTATGATAATAATGTTGAAATTTTTTACCTCAAAATTTTAACATTAGGAATTCAAATTAAGAATCTAAACTTGATGCATTATGTGTGTTTTTTTCGTAAATAATTTAAAAAATAAAAAATGCTGAAATTAATAGATTATCCATTATCTTTGACATGATTTTAGGAATTAATTGTCCATTATCTTTGGCATAATTTGAGGAATTCAATTTAAGAATATAAAATTAATATACTGTATTTTGTATCCTAATAATTAGGGGATGTTGAAACTAATGACGTATCTTTAGGGATTGTTGGAACAATATAATATTTTTTTGATTTAATTAAGAATTATTGTTTACAAATACACTTTATTCGTGATATATGATATTTTGTTTGATTTTTTTCATCTAAATAAATACACTTTATTTTTATATGGACAATTGTCATCTGTGGCGTATGAGAGATGTATATTAAATTATTGTTTCATATAAGATACAAACTAAATATAGGGACTCAAACATTATATTTGACATAATTTTAAAGATTCAAACTAAGTTAAAACCAATTTGTAATTTTATGGTGTGATATATAACAAATACTATTGTTGGCATAATTTTAGGGATTCAGAGCAATAATCTTAATAAATTAAGGTGTACAATTTGTATTTTACAAATTCAAACATTATATTTCTATTTTACTCCATAAAATTTGTATGGAGTAAAATTATGATGGGAATCATATCTTCTGTGACTTATGGTTGTTGTATACTCCATACTTTGATAATGGTTATCTATTTTTCTTTTTACTTATGTGTTTTCTGTAGCTCTCGAGTTTTAGTTTGATGTAGCGCTAGGATATTAAGAAGATATCCATTATTTTAGGAATAGTTTAAAAAATAGAAAATGGTGAAATTAATGGATATTGCATTATCTCTGGCATGATTTTAGGAAGGAATTAAAATTTGAATATAAAATTAATTAATTTATATATATTTTTCGTAAATAATTTAAAAAATAAAAAATGTCAATTTTGAATCTAAAATTACCTAATTTATGTATGGTTTTTTCGTAAATAATTTAAAAAATAAAAATGGTGAAATTAATGGATATTGCATTATCTTTGGGATGATTTTAAGAAGGAATTCAATTTTGAATCTAAAATGAATTAATTTATGTATATTGTTTCGTAAATAATTTAAAAAATACAAAATGTCAATTTTGAATCTAAATTTTTATTTATGTTTTTTCGTAAATAATTTAAAAAATAAAAAATGATGAAATTAATGGATATTGCATTATCTTTAGCATGATTTTAGGAAGGGATTCAATTTTGAATCTAAAATTAATTAATTTATGTATATTTTTCCATAAATAATTTAAAAAATACAAAAGGTCAATTTTGAATCTAAAATTACTTAATTTATGTATGTTTTTTCGTTAAATAATTTAAAAAATAAAAAATGATGAAATTAATGGATATTGCATTATCTTTGACATGATTTTAGGGAGGAATTCAATTTTGAATCTATAATTCGAAAAATAAAAAATTGAAATTTTGAAGTTATTTTTCATTAATTTCTTGATTTTTATCATGATAATTAGATGATGTTGAAACTAATGACATATCTTTAGGGATTGTTGAAACAATATAATAATTTTTTGATTTAGTTAATAATTATCATAAGTGAGTGTATTTACAAATACAATCAATGTATTCAAGATATGTGATATTTTGTTTGATTTTTTGATCTCAACAAATACACTGTATTTGTATATGGACAATTGTCATTCGTGGAGGGGTAATTTCGGCCCAAAAAATGGAAAAATTATTCTGGCAGTTAGTTTTGCCATAAATCAAAATAATTTAACAATTTGTTATTTTTCTTTTTTCTATCCATAAATTTGTTATTTCCACGGTTTTACCTATTTATTTCGAAGATACTCTCTTACAAAACAGATAGTTGCAAAACAACAATTCAATTCAAAATAATTAAGTATATAACAGTATTTTAAAAGATTTACAAATCTATTACAAATATAGTGAAATTTGTTAAAGTCTCTAAGTATATCACTAATAGACAATGTTGTAAATATTAGTCTATCAGCGATAAAAGTCTATCACTGATAGATTTTGCTTTATTTATAATTTTTTAAATGTTACTATATATTTAATTATTATTCCTAAAATTACCACAAATTATAATTAGGTAAAATTTTTATAAATATAACAAACTACGAAAATATTTACTGTCCGTGTACCAAAACCCATAAATTTAGTCAGCTTTTAAATTCCAGGTTTGCCCTTTTGTCTTTCTTCTCCATTTGCTGTGATTTTTTTCTATTGTCTTTCTTCCTTTCTTTTTTTTTTTTTCTGCTGTGATTTCTTTCCATCGTCTTTTTTCTTTTCCTTTTTTTTACATTATTTAGATTTGGGTAACCAAATTTGATTTCTTTCCATCGTCTTTCTTTCTTTTTCTCTTCTTTTTTTTTTCTCGATATGATTTCTTTCTATTGTCTTTCTTCTTTCCCTCATCTTTTTTTACGTTGTTTAGATTAGGGTAACCAAATCTAAAAGATCGTATATAAAAAATCTAGAAAAAAAATTATTTAGATTGATGTAGCTAAATCTAAACGATCGTGTAAAAAAAAATAAACGATCGTGTATCAAAAGAATTAAAAAAAATCATTTAGCCAAATCTATACGATTGTGCCCCAAAGAATCTTGAAAAAATAAACGATCATGTAAACAAATCTAAACGATCGTGTACTTAATCTTGAAAATTTTCGTTTAGCCAGAAAAATTTCGTTTAGCCAAATGCAAACGATCGTGTACCCAAATCTAAACGATCGTGTACCCAAATCTAAACGATCTTGTAACCAAATCTAAAGAATCGTGTAACCAAATAAAATGATCGTGTAACCAAATTAAACAATCGTGTAACCAAATTAAACAATTGTGTAATCAAATTAAACGATAGAGTTGAAAAAAAAATAAATCGTTTAGATTTCGCTAACCAAATCTAAATGATCGTGTACCAAATAATAGCCAAATCTAAATGATCGTGTACCAAATATATTATGCTCGTTGTTCACAGTGTGGTTGATGAGACATTTTTAGTATTTTCCATTGT
The DNA here is from genome assembly GCF_025177605.1 of Cucumis melo. Taxonomy (NCBI): domain Eukaryota; kingdom Viridiplantae; phylum Streptophyta; class Magnoliopsida; order Cucurbitales; family Cucurbitaceae; genus Cucumis; species Cucumis melo. Next base: position 12,944,205 of record NC_066868.1, read on the forward strand.
GGGTCTGTAGGCTTTTTTCATTTTCGGAATTGTTCTATATGGTGTAAATATTTTGCCGTTTTGTTACATTTTTTAAAATACCCCTTATAATTACCCTTTAGAAAAACAACAAATTTAATTTGGATAAATGACAAAAACTAATTTTAATTGTTCATATCGAAAAAATAGAAAAAAAATATTATTGCATTGTCTTCATTGCCCCTACTCTAATAAAAAGACACTTTCCAAATACAATCATTCTCAAAACCCAAAATACCCCATATTTAAATGATGCTTCCCAGCCCAAACCATTTCAACTCTTCCCTACTAAAACACTCAAGCACCTAAAATCCCTCAAATCACTAATTTCCCTCCCAAACTCCTTCGTCTTCTTAATCTCCATTGAAGCCCATCTTGAAACCTCCATCTTAGTGACATAAAGCGTCAGACACCGGAATCCTCGCAAGACCAACAAAACGTCGTTCACAAAACATCTACCAACGTAATAGTATCTTACCAGAATTGCGCCAACATTATCTCACTTGAAAGGGGGCATCCACCTTCGGTTATGCAAAAACAATGTTTGTCTCCTTCTTTCTTCTTCTTTCATTCACAAATTGTTTATAGACTCATCATTGTCTACAATGTAATGCAGACTAGTTTAGTTAACAAAAATAAGGCAACCAACTACCTCGACGACATCTCTAATCATTGTCGATTGTGATATGCACAGGTGACAAAACAGTCTAACGATTCTCCATCTTAAGAACTTCTTCACAGGTTAGGAAAATACAAAATGTTGTGGAGTTTATACAATCTAAATTGTTATATAGAGGATACACTTTCAAATTAATTATTCATTTAATATAAATTAACAAATATTAAAAAATCTTCATTTACTTTTTAGGAACTACAAAGGACAACAAAAATTCCTTGAATATTTATAAACATTTATTTAACTAATAAATTGAAGCAAATTAAGGCTATGAAAAAAGAGAAGAGTAAAGGAAGAATAAGGGTAAGTGAAAGATTAAAGTTGCCAGAATAATTGGTTTGAAGAAACCAGCAAGAAAAGAACTAATAGCTCCGACGAGTGAGGAAAAGATATGCATCTAATTACTTTTTCAGTGTGACAAAATCACTAATGTAGTTGTATGCTAATATCCCTTTTAAAATAAAAAAGATAAATAGTTAGAACAAAATAGATATAGATTAGAAGACATCACTAATAGTGCAAAGGAATACTAAATATGCATAGAATCAAAAAAATATTCCCATAACAGAAATAATATAAAAAGACCTAAAAACTTGTTTGCTACAACCAAACAACTTCCCTATTAATGTTTTATATTAATATGCATATCATCATATCTACAACAGAAAACAGAAGACTTAATGGTTGGAGGATTTGAGATAAGCATGGCAGTCCTAAACTTCAAAAAAGAGATAACATAATGAACCTACAAAAGAAGAAAATGTGGTGCAGAGAAAAAAAAAAGAATCAAAAGCAAGGTAATTAGTCTTTGTTGCCTGAATTTTTTAAGCAATATAGCCTAATTGTAAACCACAATAAACATGTGTAGGCTATCAAAAGAAGATTTGTGAAACAAATGTAGGAAGAGCAAAAAGGAGGAAACCAAACGAGATGAGAAGGTATAACATCTACATTTTAGAACTTTAATTAATAAAGTATAATGTATTTGGTATAATAAGAATACAATATTAACCAATCAATGTTAATGGACAGGAGAGTAACAAATGTGAAGACGATAACAGAGAACAAGAAGACCAAAATGGCAATGAAGCCCATACATAAAAAACAAAAGAAGACATAACGGCGACATGGGAAGAATCTTCAAGTGACAATACAAGAACAAAAGAAATAGACAACGGGAAGAAAGTAACCATCCATAACTTGTAATACTTAGAAAGGTTTCATATAACATATCAATTAAATTATAGTACATGACAAATCATAGGTAAAAGATGACAAGAAAAAAAAAGGCAAAGAATTCAACAGGCACAGAGGGAGAGCCCTTATGACACTAGAAAACAAATGAGGTATGGTTGGTTAATTACGTTGTATTTTGGATTGAATTATTTGAATTACATTGTTTTTGCGCGTTTTTCTTACATATTGCTCAATTTTCACTCATACCTAGCATTGATCTATTTGTCTGCATGTCTGTTTAGGATACCGGTTCCCACATGTTTGACACCTTGAATTTAATTTCATCCCTATTGTGCCGACTTATAACATCACATGTTCTTTGGCTCTGGTATGCTTTGGTCGAAGTTAGGTTCCAACTTGCTTGATTTATGGCTACCAACCACGATTGTCTTTTAGTGTGTTCATCACTTGTTTGGTTCATCGAATGGTTCCATGGTTCATGGATTGGTCACTTAAATGTGTGTAAATTCTGGTTGCCTTTTTCTTTTTTTGCTTTTTAGGTTGTAACTTCAATGCCTTGTAGAATAAATATCACATCCTACTATGAGCACCTCCTTGCTAGACTCGAGATGTGGGCTGAAGTCAATCAATATCGCTCCATTCAAGAACGACACCAGTTGATCCTTAACTTAAACCTTTAAATAGTAAATAATAGCTTACCCTTAATGATGTTACTATCTTAACTTCAAACCTGAAGCAGCAATGCATCGGTGTAGATTGAAAATGCATTGGAGAAGGCTTTTTCGATGTACAAAGCGACATCAGAAAGAGTGTCGGGAGAAACCTGTCGACAGAACTATTCTTGACGTGCAACCAACACGATGTCGCAAATATACGTCTCCCGACATCTTTTTATAACATCTACATTTTAGTAAAAACTAATAAAGTATACTATATTTGGTATTTTAAGAATACATTTATATTAACCAATCAATGTTAAGGGATAAGAGAATACATTTATATTAACCAATCAATGTTAAGGGATAAGAGAGTAACAAATATGAAGACGATAACGGAGAACAAGAAGACCAAAATGAAGAAGCAAAGGATGAAACAAAGGGAAATGAAGGCCATATGTTAAAAACAAAAGAAAGTATAATTGCTACAGGGAAAGTGTTATCAAAATTATCAACACAACAAAACAAAAAATCATATATGTATTATAGATCTAAGTCCAACGAATTCACGTTCTCTTCTTAAGACAAATTTACTCACCCTAGTGCTTGAGTTTTGAGAGTAATCGTCTCCCAGGATAGAATAGATCAACTGTCTTTTAAGAGTACACATCGTCTAGAAGATCAATGAAAGAAACTTTGTGAATCTACCGACTGTCAAGATTATGAATAATGGAGAGACTTCTTTTTAAAGAAGACAAGGGATTATAGACTATGATTTCTCCTTCAACCAAATAGAAAATGACCTTATTTATAGACTTATTCGTGGCCATTTGAAAAGTCATGTCCTTTTCTATAATTTAGTTATTAATACCTTTCATGAAGTGATGCATCCATTCATGAAGCAACACAAACAATAACCATTTATTCCAACAATTCCCATCATAAATGGTAAGTTAAATGGAAAAATAAGCGTTCGATATTTTTCAATAGAGAACCTGCATTAGGATAAGTAGTATAAACTTTGAACTTTTCCTAGTGAACATCAATCGAGTTTACTTGCTTAATGAATGGACATGATGCCTTGAACTGTCAACTGTTCTAGAGTAAACTAAGACAATAGATCTCACACAACTTCTCATTATAACAAAGTTTGTTCTCATAATTGTATTCGTTTTGACTTTGAACACCACCTAGTCTCTTGAATGTTTTAGAGAATTTACCTTAAAATTCTAAAAAAAGCGACCCTTTCACACTCACATAGATGATTTCTATACAGAACATCATATATGCTCTTTTTATTAATAATTACCACTTACAGAAATCATTAAAAGCATCATGCTTACCCTTAAACCATACTAGCACTACCTCATCATTCGTAGAATGGGTGAAAAATTTTAATGCAGTGCTCATTATGTTATCTAGAGATCGATTTTTCCGTTGAACCTAAATTTTGGGATCTCTAGTCAACTAGGTTGGGTTGCCTCTTTGGGTAACTTCATATTATAGGTTTTAATCCCATTCTTTTTTATGAACTTTCAACCAACTCCCTAGTTAGGCTTTTAGTAAGTGGATCTACAATATTATCTTTTAACCTCACAAAGTCAATTGTGATAATTCCACTAGAGAATAGTTTCCTGATTGTATTATGTCTCAGTTGTATATGTCGAGACTTACCATTATACATAATATTCCGTGCCCTTCCAATAGCTGCCTAGCTATCATTATGTATACATATTGGAAGCATCGATTTAGACCAGTTGGGAATATCTTCCAAAAAATTTCAAAGTCATTATGCTTCTGCTTCAATATTATCTAGAGCTATAAATTCAGATTCCATTGTGGATCATGCTATACATGTTTGTTTGGAAGATTTTCAAGATACAATCCCACCTCCAAGGGTAAAAATGTAACCACTTGTGGATTTGAAGTCTTTAGTTCTCGATATCCAGTTGGCATCACTATAACCTTCAAGTACAACAGGATAACAAGTATATTGTCATCCATAACTTTTAGTATGGTTTAAGTATCCCAAACTTCTTAAGATAGCTTTCCAATGATCTTGACTTGGATTACCTGTATAGCAATTTAACTTGCTTACAACATACGCTATATCAGGACGTGTACAATTCATGATGTACATTAAACTACCCCATGATGTGAAAGTATTCTAATTGTACTATACTATCTCCATTATTTTTATCTAATTGGAGACTAGCATCAATTGGGGTCTTTGCAATCACAATGTCATGTTTTTTATATTTCTTTAGCATTGTATCAACATAATGTGAATGAGAGCACCAACCCTTGTGGGGTTTTAGAAATTTTATTACATAGAATAACATCTGCGACACCCATGTCTTTCTTCTCAAATTTAATGCTCAACATTTTTTGGTAGCCTTAATAATGTTGATATTGCTACCTATAATTAGCATATCATCAATATATAGGCATACAATGACATGGTCATTCTCATTACTTTTGATATATATACACATTTGTCACATTCATTGATTTTGAACCCATTGACCATCATTATACTGTCAAAATTTCATGCCATTGTTTTGGTGCTTGTTTTTGTCCATAAAGAGACCTAATTAATTTGTAAACTTTCTTTTCTTGATCGGAGAAAACAAATCCTTCAGGTTGTTGCATGTAGATCTCTTCGTCTAACTTGCCATTTAAAAATAACGATTTGACATCCATTTGATGTATCTCAAATCCATGCAAAGTTGATATTGCTATGAGCATGAGAATGGAAGTAGTTCTAGTAACTGGTGAGTATGTATCAAAATAATCAAGTCCTTTTTGTTGCTTGTAACCTTTAGTGACAAGTCTTGCCTTATATTTATCTATTGGCACATCGGTTTTCATTTTTCATTTGAAAATCTATTTTCAAATAAGTGGTTTACTTCCCAATAGAAGATCAGCTAGCTCCCAAAGTATGGTTATGCATAATGGACTCAATTAAACTATTCACAGCCTCTTTCCAATATAGAGCTTCTAGAGAGGACATGACCTCTTTAAATGTTTAAGGATCGTTTTCTAACAAATATGTTAAAAAATCAGGTCCAAATGATTTTGAGATCCTCATCCTTTTACTTCGTCTGAGTTCCTCATCCTTATTTAACTCAACATTTGATCTATTTTGAGATTCACTCGTTATAGCATCACAAGAACGTTTTTGTAACCTTGCTTCTCAAGACATTTTGTGTGGAGAAACATTCTAAAAAAATGTTGCATTCCTTGATTCCATGATCGTATTAACATGCATATTTGAGATATCTGATTTATGAACTAGAAATCGATATGCACAACTATTGCTAGCATAACCAATGAATATGCAACCAACAAATTTTGATCCTATTTTAACCATTTTAGGTTTAGGGATTGCAACCTTTGCTAGGCACCCCCACGCTTTTAAGAATTTCTATGAAGGTTTTCTTCCTTTCCATTTTTCATAAGGAATATTTTGTAACTTCTTATGAAGTATTCTGTTTAATAAGTAATTTGTTGTCAACAAAGCTTCTCCCCATAAATTTTGAGGTAAACTTGAACTTATAAGCATTACGTTCATCATATCCTTAAGTGTTTGGTTTTTTCGTTCAGCAATTTCATTGGATTGAGGTGAGTAAGGAGCAGTAGTTTGGTGAATAATGCCATGTGCTGAACAAAATTGTTCAAAAGGAGGACCATATTCACCACCTCGATCACTTCTTATTGCCTTAATTTTTGTACTAAGTTGATTTTCAACATCTTTTTTATAAATCTTAAACATTTCAATTGCCTCATCTTTGCTTTTCAGCAGGTAAACATAATAATAACTTGTGCAATCATCTATAATAGTAATAAAATACTTTTTTCCACCTCTAGTTTACATAAATTTCAAGTTACAAATATCACTGTGAATTAACTCTAAAGGTTTGGTAATTCTCTCAGATGAATGAAAAGGTGCTTTAGTCATTTTTGATTCCACACACCTCACATCTATGATTTGTGTCGAAAGTGAATTTGGAATCAAGTTCATATTAATTAGCATACGCAAAGAATTGAAATTGACATGTTCTAGTCTGACATGCCAAACAAATGACTCAACAACATAAGTAAAAGTATATACTTTATTATTAATAATACTTTTGGATACAATTGTGAGTACATTTAATTTAAACAGACTATCACTCAAATAACTCTTTCTAATATACATCTCATTCTTGGAAAGTACAAATTTATCAAATACAAAGACAAACTTAAAGCCATTCTTACTAAGCAATGAACCAGAAACTAAGTTCTTGTGAAGGTTAGGAACATGAAGCACATTGTTGAGAGTGAGTTCCTTGCTAAAGGTCATCTTGAGAATCACTTTTCCTTGTCGTTCAACCTTTGAAGTAGAGGAGTTACCCATAAATAATTATCCTCCACTAAAGACTGGCACATGTGATGTGAACATATTCTTGTTGGCACAAATATGACGACTAGCGTCAGTGTCTACCTACCATTCCTTGGAATTACTCACCATGTTGCACCTGAAATGACTACACAAAGGTCAATATCTGCTACACCATCTCATACTTCATCAACTTCTGTGATATGATTGTGAGCATGTTTTTCTGAAAGTTCTTTGGCTTGCGACAATCCTTAGATTAATGACCAATTTTGTTGCAGTTGAAGAACTTGCCATCGAACTTTTTGTGAATCGCGGTTTTTTATTTGAACCTTCACCAGAAAACCTCATTTTCTTTTACTTTATGGTCTATTTTCTACAATGTTGACCTTGTGATCTATTGTACTATCCATAATACACTTTTCTATCTTTCTATTATTCTCTTCAATCCTAAGCACAAGTTCCTCAAGTTTTATCACTTTGTGTTTATGCTTGAGATAATTTTTGAAGTCTTCCATGAGGGTGGCAATTTTTTAATTATTGATGCTACCTGAAAAGACTCACTCAAAGTCATAGTCTTAACTTGTATATCATGTAGACTTACTTGAATTTTCTAAACCTGAATGATTACAGTTTTGGAATTCACCATTTTGTAATCAGAAATTTTCCAACAACAAATTTTTTTGTACTTCTCTAATGAATTCCAGAGATTTTTTGCTGAATCAATACTACTATACACATTGTACAGTGTGTTGTCCAACCCATCCAAAATGTAATTCTTGCAAAGATATTCTGCATGTTTCCATGCATCAACTGCAAGTTGCTTTTTTTTTGGTCAGTTTCTTCCTCAGGTAAAATGGGAGCATCCTCTATGAGAAACTTTACCAAATTTAAAGTGGTGAGATAGTACAATATTTTTTGTTGCCAACATTTGAAATCAACACCACCAAATTTTTTAGTTTTCGCCCCATGGGCAACACTACTTACAGAAACTGAATTAATGTTTGTTGAAGTCATATCTTCAAAACAAGATAAAATGTAAACAAGTAATTAAAGAAAAACTCTCACTCACAACCTAATGTAAAAAAAAAATTAAACACTCAATGAATATGCCATTGTGATATTAAATAAAAGTAAATAAATATAAATAACATAAATATGAAACTAACGAAGACAGAGTAAATATATATACAAAAATCCAAACAAAATAAAAATAACATAGAAACAAAATATCATTGTGCTGCGTGAAACAAAAGTTTCTTTATATTCAAGTTTTAAATGGATCCCTAAAAAAAAGAAAAGAAAAGAAAATAGAAGCATACACACTTGCCTATGTGAAAGGTTGGAAAAATTAAAAAGAACCAAATATCAGAAGAATTCTTAATACAGAAATAAAATCCAAACAAAATATAGATAAACATATATAAATATATATATGTATAAACTTATGGAGACACAATCATGACTTTGAATAAAAATAGGAATGGAAAGAAAACAAAATTAACGTTAAACTAAATTAATATTGAACCACTGTGATCGCAAAAACAAATGATGAAGAAAGTCAATGTGATTAAACCATTGTCGACACATAAAACCACTGTAAAGAAAATCTAAAAAAACTATTTTGTTTTGTTTTGTTTGAAATTCGAACTAAAGAAGATGTACTAAATTTGTCTTAAGATTGTTATCAAAATTATCAACACAACAAAACAGAAAATCATATATGTATTATAGATCTGAGTCCAACGAATTCATGTTGTTTCCTTAAGAAAAATCTACTCACCTTAGTGCTTGCGTTTTGAGAATAATTGTCTCCTAGGATAGAATAGATCAATTATCTTCTAAGAGTAGCACCTCATCTAGAAGATCAACGAATGAAACTTTGTGAATCTTTCGAACGTCAAGACTGTGAATAATGAAGAGAATTCTTTTTGAAAAAGACAAAAGATTATAGATTATGAGGAAGAATCTTCAAACGACAATACAAGAACAAAATAAACAGAGAAGGGAAAGAAAGTAACCCTCCATAACTTGTAATACCTAGAAATGTTTCATATAAAATATTAATTAATTCACAATACATAACAAATCATAGGTAAAAGACGACAAGAAAAGAGAAAAGGGCAAAGAATCCAACAGGCGTAAAGAGAAAGCTCCTATGACACTAGAAAAAAAAGAGGTATAGTTGGTCAATTCCATTGTACTTCAAAATGAATTGTTTCATTGTATTTGCGCGTTTTGCTTGCATATTGCTCAACTTTGGCTCATACCTAGCATTGATCTACTTGTGCATGTCTGTTTGGGATACTAGTTTCCATAAGTTTGACACCTTGAATTTAATTCCATCCTTGCCGTGCAAACTTATAACATCACAGGTTCTTTGATTTTGGTATGCTTTGGTCGAAGTCAACATCCAACTTGCTTGATTTGACGACTACCAACCACAATTGTCTTTTAGTGTGTTCATCACTTGTTTGGTTCATCGAGTGGTTCCATGGTTCATGGATTAGTCACTTAAATGTGTGTAAATTATGATCGCTGCCTTCTTGTTTTGCTTTCTAGGTTGTAACTTCAATGCCTTATAGAATAAATGTAAAGACACGACATCCTAACTCGATTCAAGAACGTTACTTCATGCATGCATGGGCTAAAACCAATCTTTTTCTTACAACCTTAAATGAAAACAATAAATTATCTTTAATAGTTAAACTTTAAAAGAATGAAATTAATAAAACGCACGTTTGGAGTACCCTCTAATCAAATCTAAATAAATTCCGTTAAAAACAAAATAAATTCTTCAAGAACCTAAATGTTCATCATATGAATCAAAATATGAAAACTTGAAAACAGGTATTAAAGTAATAACCAGTCCCTTGGCATACCTACGAATCATTCTTACCATTCGCAGTCTTGTTCTTATTCTTACCTGCAAAACATAACATAAGAGGTTAAGCATAAAAATACTCAGCAAGTAACCCTCATTACATGGGGTTAAGCTAAGCATTTATTTCCTATAGATGCATTTAAATTGGTAAATCATGTATGGACAGTGAAGAAAGTAATTAAGTAGCTTGCCCTATTATAGATAAGATGTACCACTGAAACAGGTGGATCCTAAAAGGAAACACAAACCTCTAGTCAATTCTCAAAGGAACACTAACCACTGATGAATTTTGAAGGAGACAAAATCGTTGGTAAATTCTGATGGAAACAAAATCACTGGTAAATCTGAAGAAGACACAATCTCGGGTGAATCCAAAGAAGACACAATCTCTGATGAATCCCAATGGAGAAATAATCCTCTAGTGGGCACATCGTTATAGATAGGAGGATAGTTATCACTATTCTATAATATACACATTAAGACCATAACATAAACATACTAATCATCATCACAAATCCATCTTATATTCAAATCAATCACATAAACATATGAGTTGCATAACCATAATCAAATCAATTATTGTTTTCAATATTAACAAACATGTCTCATTATCATTCTACCTAGGTTACCTGATTCAAGGGCTATTTCAATAGTAAGAATTACTTACCTTTAAAGTTAAACAAAAAATTACCAGACTACAGCTCCAGCAAAAAGTCTTTGATCAAGACCTAAACACAAATTCAAACTTGTATTAAGTATCTAGAGCCTAATCCACTCGTAGAACTAACCAAAAACATCAATACATTCTTACCCAAAGAACTCTTGACCCCGCTGGACAACACCTAAAATATTTAGAAAACTCAATTTAAGACCCACCCAATATGGGTAAAGAAAGAAGTTCACAACTTTTATGAGTATTCAACCCTTAAACCAAAATTCCATAAAGCTAACTTGTAGTTGTCACCGTCACTTACCAAAAGTTTCTAAAATTAGTCTCGACAGGAAATACAACTTCATTCCTACTGGGAACTCTATATTACGCATGTATTGTTGACAGAGTATTTTTAGTATTTTGTGGGGTTTTTTCATTTTCGGAATTGTTCTATATAGTGTAAATATTTTGTCGCTTTGTTCTATTGGTAAAAAAAATCCTATAATAAAATACCAAAATATTTACGACTCATGTAACAAAAATAAAAAAGTCCACGAAGTTGACCATTTTTTTAAAATATTTCAGGTCTTTCTTTCCATTTTTTTCTTTTTGCAATTTTTTTTTCCTTTCCATCTTCTTTATTCTTTTATTCTTTTCTTCTTCTACATTTTTTTTATATTCTTTTTAAATCATGATCTTTGTTTTCATTCGATCATAAATCTCGTATTTTTTTCAAAATGTTATTTGATTCAAGATCGTGTACCAAGATCGATCTTGGTAAACGATCTTGAACAAAGATCATTAGGATTTTGGTACAAGATCACTTAGATTTGGTTACACGATTGTGTACCAAATCTAAACGATATTGGTACAAGATCGTGTATCAAATATAAAAGATCTTGAAAACCAATCATTAGCCAAATCTAAACAATTGTGTACCAAATATAGAAGAATCTATAAGATCGTGTACGAAATATAAATATTTTATATTTGGTATATTTCGTACATGATCTTGAAAAAAAATCGTTGGAATATTGGTATTCGATCGTTTAGATTTGAGTGAACGATTGTGTATCAAATATATTATGCGCGCGACTGACTAATTAATCGCGTGTTGACGGAGACATTTTTTATATTTTCTATTGTGGGACTTTTTCTATACGACGTAAATATTTTGTTAGTTTGTTATATTTTTTGAAAAACCACCGAAATATAAAATAATAAAAGGAAAAAGTGGACAATATACATTTTCAACTGATTTTGATAATTGAGAATGAGAAGAGAATAGAATTCTTTTATCTGTAGTTGTAGAATAGAAAAAGAATATGTTCTATAATTTTGATATTTCATAATTAAATGATAAAATTTTGCTTCTTCATATTTCAATCTATTTATTACATTAAATAATTCAAACAAAGCGAAAGTTCGAAAGATTTTTGGATGTGTACATACAACACCAAATAATATAACTTATGAAATTGTGGTCTTATATTAAATAACGGAATGAAAAGTTAAACGAAACTTTCACCACATTGAATATTCAAAGATTTGATTTCAATAACAGAAATCAACAATAACTAATTGTATCGAAAATATTTCGATATTAAAAAATGATAAAATCTCATGAATGAAAAAGTAAAGTTAATAGAAACATTTATATTCGAATATAATAAAATAAACTAAAATATTTTGATGTTAATAGATTATGATGGTTTTTAAATATTTAAAGTAATTTTGTCTGAAACAATTTTAGATTTTAAAATTATACAAATTTGAATAAATTTCTTTATTTTCATATAGGTTGGAAGGCCAAAGGAAGTTATGTTTTTGTAGGTGAGTGGAGATCAATAAACAAAATTGCGAAATGGAAAGGTAGGAATTGATCATTGCATAATACGCGTTGAAAGAAAGAAAAGATTGTGAATGATTAAGGGACAAAGTAGAATTTAATCCCCAACATAGTGTATATATTTAAGTTTAGTCGTTGACATCGAACTTCGACCAACTCCAATATTATTTTGACTTTTTATCTTTTCTTTCTTTTTTCCTTTCCATTTTCCAAATTCAACTTTCTAGAAAAGGAATAGTTCCATTTATTTTTCTTTTCTTTCTTTGTTGGATTTTGGCAGTGGGAAACAACCATTCACACCTATAATCTATGATCTTATTTTTCATCTTTTCTAAACAATAAAAAGTCACCGATTTTGACTTTATTTTACACAATTTCTCTATCATAGCTTCTTGAGAAATTTTGGTGGGGTTTTTCCTTTTAAAAAATATTTTTGTTTTTGAAACAATTTATAAGATTTTTTTGTATCAATTTTCATATATAACAAAAACACTGTAATATTGATGGCCGTGTTATAACAAAATCAAAAAGTCAATGATATTTTCATAAATTTCGAGTTTTCTCTTGAATAATGTAGACACTTTTTCACTTCTTTTTCTTTTTCTTCTTTGCAATTTATTTATCTCCTCTTCATGTTATTACATCTTCTTCAAACAATATTATGATTATTTATGTAAATATTTACCAACTTCTTCATTTCCTCTTCCAAAATTTCTTTCTTCTTCTTCATTTTTCATCTTCTTTTTTTCTTCTTGATACAAGATTTAATTGATATTGGTACATGATCCAAATGATCGTGTACCAATATCTAAATGGTCAGTTGTCTATTCCAAACAAACAGAGATAGACCATTATCACTAATAGAGTTGGTACAAGATCGTTTAGGTTGAGCACATGATCGTTTAGACTTGGTATAAGGGTACAAGATCGTGTATACTCGCTATGAGATCGTTTAGACTTGCTACAATTGTATAAGATCATTTAGACTCGCTATGAGATCATTTAGATTGGGTACAAGATCGTTTAGACTAGATACAAGGTTATTTAGACTTGCTATGAGATCGTTTAGACTTGCTAAGAGATCGTTTATATTAGGTACAAAACTATTTTTTCATGGGTGCGACAGATTAATTGCAAGGGTATTTTTGTTATTTTACGTTGTAATCCTGTGGGTTCTTTCTTTTTTTTTTTAAATTGTTCTATACGGTGTAAATATTTTCGTGCTTTATTCTATTTTTTTTTTAAAAAAAAACCTTTTTCTTTTCATTTATTTCTTTATAATAAATAATTCATTATAAAAAATACTTACATTTTATTTACGTATCTTTAGAAATGTTTTTTCTCCTAAATAAAGTCAATTTATTTAAAATTTCTTGATAACCACGCTTAAAAATGATCATTTTCAAATATTGCATATTGAACTCAAATATTTATAAGGGGTCTTTTCAAAAATATAACAAAGTGGCAAATATTTATACTGTATAAAACAATTCCGAAAACCGGAAAAGTCCATAGGCCCACAATGGAAAATACCAAAAATGACCCATCAACCGCACCGTCAACAACGCATATAATATATTTAGTATATGATCATTTAGACTTGGTTATTGTTTGGTATACGATCGTTTAGATTTGGATAACCAAACCTAAACGATTTATTTTTTCAATTCTATCGTTTAATTTGGTTACACGATCGTTTAGATTTAGTTAGACATTCAATAGAATAAGTAAATTAACACAATTTCAGTCAAATCCTCACATAAGCCTATCGATGCATTTTAAATTTTGTGCATAACCGTCAGTCAATCCATACGTTGCAACTTTAATCTTAAATCGAAGGTTTGTTAGTAAAAATATCTCATCTCAAAATAGAATTAAACTCCTTTGCAAAATTTCTTATTGCAAATTGAACCACAAATTAACCTACACATAAGGAAAATAATTAATAATTTTACTTAATAAAATTATCGATCATGCCAAAATAGTAATCCAAGATAGGCATGCCTTATCATCATACTTTTCACAATAAGCATTTCCAAGTAACCACAGGTTACGCAAATCATTGTCCTTTACACATTCCACACTAGCCTTAGACCAAATCAATGGCTACCACCCTTCATAAATTATCAATAACTCATAACTACGCTAATAGTTATCCATCCCAATTATTACAGTAACCCATAGGCTATGCAAATAAGTCCCCATAATAGTTATCACAATAACTTATAAGTTAAGCAAACAATTTATCTGTAATGGACTTGCAGTAAACCATCATAGTGCAATTCACAACATCCTATATCAGTAATCCATAATAGGCATGTAAATAATCATATATCATATTTTACAGCAAGCATAAGCAATTCCCACAATAAGCATATGCAAATAATTATTCTTTACACCTTAGCCTAATCCAATGACTACCCTTCACAATTTAACAGTAATCTTAGGCTAAAATTATTAATTTATTTACCTTAGCTTACCAAAATTACCCAAATGGAGGTTGACAAATCCTCTCAACCTTGATGGAAAAAATTACCACTTAAATTCTCAAGATTTGTCAAAGAGACCTTCAAAAAGCATGCAACCAAAATCGATTGCAATAATAAACTTAACTTAGAGTCTCAATTAATCTTTAATGGTATTGAAATCCATAATAAAGACCCAAAACACTCACCTAACTTGTATTTCTTTAACCAAAACTAGTCAGCGACGATGGCAAAGACGACACACAATCGTCCCGAACAAGGCTTGACAAAGCGACACAAACTGATGGCATGGGGAAAATAATAGAGAAGAAGTGAGGGAGAGAGTGTTGGCGGTTGGGTACCTTGGACAAGAAGATGAATAGGTTTTGTCTTTCTGTACACAATTAATCCACAAACCCTAATTTATAACGAAATAATAATAAAATTAATAATACTTTATTATTATTTAATTTGTTTTCTTTAAATAAACATAATATATATATATACACACATATTATATGAGATTCGTGTTACATCCTGCTTGTTATGAGATTCATGTTTGCAATGTTTGTTCATGGTTTTATCATATAAGCTCTAAGTGGTTGACTTAGTAGGCAAGTAGGATAGAATTATGCGATAAAAAAATGCTTCCTTCTTATGTGTTGTTGATTCACAAATGATAAACATGTAGTACAAATTTTCTTATTGCTTGTCTAAGTGTAAGCAAAATGATAGGTTTCCTGAGTAAGCTAGAATCGAACTCAGGGAGTTTCTATCAAACTTTAGTTATAAAGCTTGCTCCTCATCTAGGTGGTATACAAATTCTATACAGTATAAAGTAAAAGTATGTATAAGTATAGAACCTAATATCTACTCTATAGATTTTGTGAAAGGTCCCTAGAGTGATGAGAAGATGAAGAATAAACTAACTTGCGTTAAGAATGTGCGAAAGAACGTCTGTGCATTGTTAAGCGATTAATCCATGCATAGTCATTGATGCGATAACGATCAGTTAACTATCTATTAATTAAGGCGAACACCTCTTAGTGCCTTAAACGCCACACTTGCTTGGCTCTCAAAATGCAAATGATAAAGCTTAATTAAGCGATAGCTATCTAGAAGTTGTTGCTTATAAGACTCATATTCCCTATCTTTTAAGGATGACAACCTCTCGGTCATAAGTTACCACAGTTGTTTTCCTTTCAGGATACAAATGATAGGGGTTTAATCGTAGGATGGAGTTTATCTCCAAACTCCTACCTACGCGCGTTAGGCTATGTCCTTGCTTCTTACTCTCTCGAGTAGTTGGCCACAAATGTTGACCAAGTAATGGGGTTAAGCTCAACTAACGTGATAAACCTTATAAGTTGGACTTCTTATCAATAACTTATCACAATCCTAAACTACTTATAACACTTTGAAAAATAAACAGTAAAGACATGACAAATTGAAAAGGGATAAATATGCAATGTACTAATGAATATAGGCCTTTGGCCATTGTACAATATATAAAGAATAATACATTACAATGAAAGTACAAAATGGAAAGTAAGAAAGGATGAATCGAGCCACAGAATGCCTAAGCATTCCTTGGCTCTTTTACAAGTTAGCGAGAAGAAGATGATAGTTCTCTCTCCAGTTTTCTCTAAGCTCTCACTTACAGTGATCGAAGAAGAGGAAAGAACTTTCATAAAAGGCGGAAAGGCTAGTCCTTTCTGCTGCCTCTCATGGAGCTCTTTAGGTTTTGGTCCATTTGGACCAGACACCTTACATGGTAGAGATGGAGTCCTTTTATAGGTTACTTTAGGTGGAAAGTTTCTATTCATATGTACATATCAGCGTCCAAAAGTATCTTTATCAAGTCGCGACAACTCCAACTATCATCCTTGTCTTCCAGTGAATCTTCATCACGTGATGATGTGGCTTTTTGCCTAGAGATGTTTAGTTACTAGACAAGCTTCTTATCGCTTAATATGCCCTCCTCTGCGATTCATTGTCTTTCTTATTTTCTTTATAAACTTGTGATAAAATACCTGGAAACAGGATAAAACAGGCATAAAGACATATTGCAAGTTGTATTCTCTTATATTTATGAATTTACAATAGAAGCTACACATTTTGACACTTTTATTCTGCGTTCTAGCTCTATTGTTCTTTCTAAAAGGCCATAATAACTTGTACTTCTAAAAGTTATCACATTGTTTGTTTGTTTATGTGTTATATTTTTACAAGTATTATGCTCGTAGATTTGAAATGATGAGCTCTAATTAAGCGACTAACAGGGGACTAAATAGGATTATGCGATAAAAGATGCACTCCTATTCGTGTGTTGCTAAATTGCTAAAGATAAACGTTACCACACAAGTTTTTCTCTCTATCTCCCAAGTATAAGTGAAGAGAGGTTTCCTGGTAAGTCCAGAGTTGAACACAAGGAATTTAAATTCCTAATTTATCTTATCGCGCACTAAATCATGCAGTATAAGCTATATAGTATAAGTATGAACAGTATACTAATTATCATCACTATTTACACTACGGTGCTTAAGAGTGCAAGGTGAGCATGGTGAGATGGAAAAATGGGATATGAACTCATTAAAGACATGGCGAGGAAGGAAAATTTTAATTGTCTAAACGCAATAATTTGTGCTTTAATACTTCAAGGCGATACAAAATCATATATTAACTCAGAATTAGGGCAAGTAACCTCTCAGCAGTTTTGCCATACTTGCTCACCTTTCATAATGCAATTACACAAAGTTAAGCTATGATTTATATCTGATCATCTTGAATGTGCTATTAGTAACTTATCCTTAATTAAGGTAACCGCTAGGTTCTATCGCCACACACATCATCCTCTCAGTGATGTATGCAAAGGATGAGTTTGGTGATAAAATGGTAACACTACAATCTTCTCACCACTTGCTTAGCTAAATGTTGGTTCTCACTTGTCAGGCGATTACAATTTATATCATTTTCTTCTCTCGAATATACAATGTTAAGCCATCTGCGTTTAACTCAACAAAACTCTTAGTACATCCATTCTCATTCTCTAAGTATTAAAAACACATTTCATTACTAGTTAGCTAACCAAACAGATTAAACATGAAAAGAATAAGAAACACGAGAGAATGAAAGAAGAAATGCATTGTTTTAATAAAACAGCTTTAGGCCTCTTGACCATGGTGTTCATCTTACAAACAACACAATAATTAAAAATACAAATTGGAATACAAGAGAAGATGCTATGTCGCAAAGTCTGATTTATCATACTTTTTTGCTCTAATTTTTGCCTATTGATGAGAGGTAAGATGGAAGGGATGATTCTCTCTCTCTTTATTGTTCTAAGCTCTCACCTATAACTCAAAGAAAGGGAGAAGACAGACGATATAAGAACTTGCTCTCTAGCAAAAAATGTGCACCCTTTGTTCTGAAGTGAGAGACTCTATATAAAGGCAAGAGTTGATGTTGACAGTACGTCACATGCCATTAAGGTCTCTAAAAAGCTGCAACAGTGCTACGCAGACATCCTTTAGTCCTTTCTCTGAATTTTCCACCAACAATTTTGTTGACTAGTGCCTTGAATGCCTAACTTGTACTATTTTTCGTCACATAGGTTGAACGTGTCTTCTTGCGTAAACATGATATCCCGGAGCTTCACTTCTTTTTGCCTAAAATCCTACGATTAGAGCACTAAAATATAGTAAAATAGGGATAAGATTCTTTTGTATCATACATTTCGCAAATTAATCAAATTGCCTACTTTTTCCTCCATTTTCTATTTTCATGCGATAAGACTTCACTATTTTACTTAAAAGGCTATAATAACTTGTATTTCTATAAATTATCACACATCCAACTAGGAGCACTACCCACCTCTCTCCTAAATCCACTCATTCCCCACTTATAAAAGGAATGATTTTAGGAATTGTCCAAGGCATCCATTGATCTCCACAAAATTGGTCATTTTTTGTTGTTGCTCAAGCCTTTGTTAGTGTTCACCTTGTAAAAGAGACATCTTGAGTCTCGAGTCTTGTAAAGTGTGGTTTTGATAGTCTTTATCGAATAAAGTGTACAATATTTCCACCATGCAAGAAGTGCATCTCTCCTACCCTATCCTCTCTAGCCGAACCATATCCTCGTTGGGAGTTCATCATGTGCATCTAAGTGTCCTTGTGGGTGTGTTGAACAAAGTTGTAGTAAGGTTGTCCAAGGTCCCCTTTACACTACATGCATAGGGTTAAAGGGCAAAAAATCCATGTTCTAGATTAGTCCTCAAGATTACAAGTATTAAAGCCAGGTTCATGTATTTGGAAGCTAGGTTAATATGACTGAGAGCCAAGTTAGGCAGCTTAAAGAGGCTTTGCTACCTTGAAGTTGGTATCAGAGCGAAGTTCTATGTAACGATGTGCTTTCATAATGTCAAGTTGGTCATAAAGAAGCCATGTTCTACCATAGAAGAAAAATATCATCATTTGTATTCAAATGACAAGCTACCTTAAAGTTGGTATAGAAGCACCATGCAAGATGGGCATCAAGTGCTTTTGAACTCTGCAACTCCATAGTTGATGACAAAGCGAAGATAAACGTGAAATGTGGAAGCATCGGTAGTCTTTATTTGGCCTAATTTGGAAGGAAGGTTACCATATAGAGAGATCTTCTTACCCTAGTGGTTAGTAGAAAACTAAAAGTCCTTACCATCTTCATTAGTAGTGGCAAGTTGGCACCATTTTTACTCTACCGACATTTAGAAATAGAGAATTCCATATCACATAAAAAGGAGAGGATTGCATTGCACTTTAAGAGAAAAAAAAATATTACAAGGTGAAGAAAAGACAAAGCTTGAGAAAACTTGCTGCGAGAGTACAACACGATTGTATAATACACTTGACGACACGCCGACATTCCCCTACGTCCCCTACAATTTAGCAATATCATCTCTGCTTATCTTAAAGGCTTATTAGAGTTAAAGTTGTTCCCACAAACCAAGATAAATCTTTTTAGCATGTTTTGTTCTCACTCACATGCATCCTAAGAACATTCTCAGAGAGTCACTCAACATTGAATTGTTCCTAAGCTAAGCATACTCTGAACTTTAGAGTTCCTATGATTAAGCCATTGAAAGGAAGGTGCACTTTGTTGGTATAGGTAGCAATTAACTTTCAATTCTTTTAAGCCTTTCTTAACCTTACTTTCATGGCCTCAGAATTCGTCCCATTCAAACGTGATATTGGTTCATTCATGTCCGTTTTCTAAACTTAGGCCATTAACCATATGTCATAAATGAATCTTTGAAGTTTTATTCTACGTATTTACATGGAATTGAAACAAAGTTTAATATAAGTAATCACAATAATGATAATATTGATTATTGAGGAGATCAACAATACTGGTCTATTAATTTTTTCTAGACATATAAGATGGTAAAGGTGGTGCCCTATTTCGAAAATTGATTAGTTACCAACTTCTTTTACCTATCTTGAACAAGCAACTCGCCTCGTCCTCCCTGTCACTCAACCAGCCTTCAACTCTACTCAGAATTTCTTTTTTTGTTTAGAACCTAAATCTAACTTTGGAGGTTAATAACTCAAAATTTGTATCTCAAATGTGAAAACTTCCTTCTACAAATTTGTTTAGAATTGTCTTAATTATCTTATATCTAAATTTTAGCTTAACAAGTAACATGTTCTGTAGCCCTAAAAAAATCAACACTGCTTAGCTTCACTCAAGAAATGGCCTTTGATTCTTTAGCTCAGAAGTTGAACTTCTTCCTCAATTCTTTTTAGTCCAGTGGTCCTACCTCAACAAATAGACTCACACATGGTTCTTTTGAGAGTAATTTTAGTAAATTTACACGAAGGAAATAGAAACTCTGATCATCAAGTTACCTATTTATAATAAACCTTGCATGCCTAATTTTTAACACTTCTTGCTTGTCGAAATTTAAGTGTTTGCATGCCATGACACATGGATTCCACTCCACCTCTTGCTCAAATTAAAACACCTAGGGTTTACTTTACTTGCATAGCCACCTCGCAAAGCACGCACTCATGCCTTGTGCCAAACTCAACGCATGTCAAGCCCCATGGTCATCTCGCCTAGCAAAATCTATCTATCCTTGGTAGCTTGCCTTACCTAAATGTCTAGCATGACTTTTCTCGACTAGGATACTTTGCTTAGTTGCATGAGCCTATCCTTAGAGGTAATTTTCAAGAAATGGTTGGCCGTCTAGTCCACCTTTAAAATGCCTAGCTCATGCCACTACAGAAAAACAGAGCTATGTCGACGCAGAAACAAGCGTCGGCATAAAGGACGTTGTAAGATGAATCTTTTCGTGACCCTGTGAAGAAGGCGCTGACATTGTGGAGCTTTTGCAACATCATACAGATGACGTCGACAGAGGGTCAGGCTTCCACGACGCCGTGCAAGGAGACGTCGCAAAAACGTTTAATTTAAATAATAATATAGACTTTTTGCGACGTCATGCATGTACACGTCGTCTTTGTCCCAAACAACTACCGACACTGCATGCAAGGTGTCGTGAGAGGTTGACCTTCTGCCGACGTTGCTTTGACTGTGTCTGAAAAGGTTGCACATTTAAAAAAATCTGACAACCAATTCTAACAACCATTTCTGCTTTGACAACCTTGACTTTTGTGGACACATCTCTACGTTGGCAGACCCTCTTCTTTTTGTAGTGCACATGACCACCTACTTCATGTCTTTGGAAGTTATCTGGACAACTTTGAGCACCTAGTCTTGGCTCAAAACACCTTGTTGACACTTAGGCTGAATTTCCACCCTCAAACCTTCCTTTGGCCGTAACACAAACTATTAACCCAATTTCCTTTTAACCTTTCTTATTTTAGGCCACAATGATAAACCAACTATGTCACTTAAACCATGACACACCTCAATAATAACACTTATCACCTAACACCCTTAATAAAATTTCAACTTTCTTTCATCAAGGCTACTACAAGCTAGAATCTTGAACAGAGTTTAGGGACTCTAAGGTTTAGGGTTTAATATATATACATATAAATCTATATTTTATATATATATATATATATATATATATATATATATATATATATTTTATTTTTAAAATTTGACTTAATTTTTTAAAGTAGGAATGAAAAGTAAATATGAAAGGAAAAGATTTAAAAGCGGACAACCTGTTTATAGAATTGATTGATAAAAGAAGAAAAGAAAAAGGAAATGGGTACCGTAAGTAGCTTTAGAAAAACAACGAGGTACTACTGCCTTTAGAAAACCACTCTCTTCTTTCCCCTATATATATATATATATATATATATATATATATATATATATATATATATATATTCTCCTCTCCCACTAAACGATAAAACTCACTTTTTTCCCAATCTCTTTCTTTTTCTTGCTTCTCTTTTTTATTTTCTATTATGGTCAAACTTCAAACCCCAAATTCGAAGGCATGAACAACAGAAATTTTCCATTTTCCTGCGACACTAACTATGTGTTTTATTTTAATTTTCATATCCATTATTTCTTTCTTTATTAATTACCGCTTAACATTAACTCTATTCTTTCTCCTACCTTAATTTACTCTACTTTTTATGTATCTAATGTGTTTCCGATCCAATAGTGGTCTTCGAATGTTCTAATTTCTTCTTCAAAATGATTTTTTGCTAAAAAGATATAATAAAATTGTCAAAAAAATATAGAATATTTGACAAAATATTTACGATCATAAAAGAGAATCAAGTATAATAAATTATGTTTTAATAGTTTTGTTATAAATAATTAGTTTTGATTTTAAGTTTCATTATTTGTTCTTGTTTCTTTCTTAACATTAATTAACTATTATTTGTTCTTGGATCAAGCTAAACAACGACACTTTTTGCAGTTCATCTTTAGTGTTCATACCAAAATACCAAAACTATGTGAGTCCCAAGGATCTTTATTTTGTTCTTAGCTTTTGCTTCATTTTGCTCATTCATTCCACGAATGTAATGTGCTGCATTTTTAATTTTTTTCTCCAAATAACTGAAATAGGTCCTTTGTTTAATTTGAAGAGAGAAACTAATTGCAACTTTAGGTGTGCCATGCATTATCGTACGTTGACAAATGAAAAAGTTGATGAAACATGCGGATAATTTTGAGAGAGAGAAAAAAAGTCCTTCAGTACTTTATTTTTTTTTTTGAAAAATCTTTAAAAAAATTGTAAAATTTACTATATATTCGCACTTTTGAAGAAAATTCGAGTTTAGTGAAATTTTGTTTGTTCTTTCGATTTTAAATTTTCAAAATATTTATTTCATTAAGACTTTTCAAAAATATAACAAAGTAGTAAAATATTTACCATAAAACAATTTTAAAACAAAAAAAACATATAGACTCACAATTAAAAATATCAAAAATGTCCCATCAACCACGATGTCCAACAACGCACGTAATATATTTTATATATCATCGTTTATATTTGACTATTATTTGGTACACGATCATTTCGATTTTTTCATTTAGATTTAGATAGCCAAATCTTTTATATACGGTAATTTAATTTGGTGACACAATCTTTTACATTTACTTACGATCGTTTAGGTTTGGACCCAAATCTAAACGATTTATTTTTAAGATTCTTTATACACAATCGTTTAGATTTGATCTTTTTTTTTTTAAAACGAGCCAAATTTATACTACGTATTTTTACAATCTTTTATATTTAGACAACCAAATAAAAAGATTTGAAAGAAAATAGATATTTTATATTTGATACATGATGTTACAAAAAGCTAAACTGAAATATTTAAAAAATTGTTAAATTCATGGATTTTGTTATACGGACCGTAAATATTTTACCAAACTATATATTTTTGTTATTATTCACATGTGGGTGTAACTTTTGTTAGACTTATATAAAATTTTGTTTGTATTGGTCGACTTTTGTTATTTAGATTTATTTTTTAAAAAATTATCTTTTTAATCCCCAAATTTGTATGAATATGTACTTTTAGTCTCTAATCTTTTTAAACATATCTTTTTAGTTTTCAGATTTATCACAGGAGACCCATTTGATCATTGAATTTCAAAATGTACATTTTTTGTTCCTCTATTTTAAAAGATAGGTTTATAAGATTCTAAAAGTATTTTATGTTTAATTTTTAAAAATAATTATGTGATATCTAAAATTAAAAAATAATTTTAGAGAGAATATGATTTTTAAAGGTTATTTAAAATGTGAGGGGCTTTTTATACATTTTGAAAACTCGATAACCAAATGATCTATTTTTATAAACTTTGGAACTAAAAGGACCTATTTTTAAAACTCAAGGATCAAACGAACATATTCATCAGGGACTTAAAAAAGTAATTATTCGAAGAAAATAAATCATCCAAATCAAGTGATGTACGGAGTTAATTTATAGTGTTAAATCCATAGAAAAATCTAATCAAAGGAACAAATTAAGTTTATCTTATCCTGCAATGTAATGAAAGAGGATAATGACATAGGATGACTACAAAATCATAAAACATTTGGTAACATGTTAATTCGATACTTCAATTAATTGTTTGTTGTAAAAAGAAGTATTTAAGAATTGAGCCAAAGGAATATGTAATACTATAATATACTATAAACTATAAATTAATTAAAATGTATTAGTGAGACTAACCAAATATTGAGTTTTAAATTTTAACAGAAAATAAGTCAAATTATGTCGAGGATTAGACCTATTGAGAGCTCTCTCTAGATCAAATGAAAAATATATCTCATCCTTACGTTTTAAGTTTAAAACATTGTAGTTCTTAAATCTTTAATAAAAATTTTATACTTCTGATTAGCAGTTCACAGATCAATTTCTTAAATTTTTTGTTTTGTGCCATAGACAATTATATTGTTAATTCTATTTTTATATGTCAATATTTACATATTTAAACTCTTTAACTAAAGCAAATAAGCATACTTTCGGACAGAAGGGGAATTAAAGCCCTATGTAGTGGAAAACATCACAGTGACCAAATTCAATTGTAATTGGAAAATTGAAAATATACCTGTACATTGACAAAATTAAATGCAGAGAACAAACTCGATTGTATAAAATTTAGGCTAAGCATGAAAAACTAAATACAAATTATAGGGAACTCGAAACTTGTTCTTATTTTCTGTCTTTATATCTACAATTCATCGATTGGGAGTCAGACGCTACCATTTGGCCGAGGCTTCCATGTTCTGTTATAGATTGAGCTTTAGGTTGGTTCGTGGGAACCAATTTATAATTAGGAATTGAGAGAATTTTTTATTTTTTTTTATTTTTTGTTTTAGAGAATTGTATTATCTGTCCTTCTTCACTTTTCTGTTGTGTAGGGGCCTTATACGCAGGAGATGGAGAGGGAGGAGAACGTGGAAATCATTCCACGTTTTATAGAGTAACTCCCATGAAATTAAAAAGTTCATATATCCACTAAAATAATTAATTAAATCAAATCCAACTAAATTATTTACATAGTGCACAACAATTTTGGAAAAACAAAAAAAAGCTCACATGCCCACAATGTGAAATACCAAAAATACCCTAGTGAACATCCGATTAATCGGTCACACACATATGAATAATTTTTTCTAAATGATTGTGCACTACAATCTAAATGATGGTTTAAATCATAATACACGATCGTGTAGTTCATTTTAAACGATGGATGAAAAGGTTTCAAATTTAAACGATGGGATAATAAACTCTAAATGATAACAAGAAAGTTTTAGACATAAACAATCATATAATATGATCTTCCTCTAAATGATCGTGTACTACAGTCTAAACAATGTGGTTTAGATCATAATCGTGTAGTTTATTTTAAACGATGGAAAAAAGGCTTCAAATTTAAATGATCGGATGATAAACTCTAAATGATGGTGAAAAATCTTCCGACATAAATGATCGTATAATATAATCTTCTTCTAAACGATCGTGTATACAATCTAAATGATGGTTTGGATCATAATACATGATCGTGTAGTTCATTTTAAAAGATGGTAAAAAAGGATTCAAATTTAAACGATCAGATAATAAACTCTAAATGATAATGAAAAGATTCAAACATAAACGAACGCAAAAAAAAAGAAGTGAAGAAATACACAACTTATCTCGCAATATTCAAAACCAACAAAAAAAATTTATGGAATTTATGAAAAATAATTGAAATTCATGGGCTTTTCTTATTTTGTTATATAGACCTTAAATATTTAGGAGTTTTGTTACATTTATGTAAATTAACCTTAATGTAGATCTAAATGAACATATCTCCTACATAACCTATAGTTTTAAATTAACTAATTTAATTAAATCGAATAAAATCAAACCAAATAAAATAAAATAATTAATTAATTCTCCAATTTAATTAATTAATTATCAAGTTAAACATCGCATACTTTTAACTTAATTTATAATTTGAATAATATTCAACTATACTCCTTCGTAACTTACAGTTTTAATGTGTATCATCTACACATTAAACTTTAGTCTACAATTTTAAAATGAATATTAAAATTCACATCAAATTAATGTTTGAACTCATTCAAATATTTTATTTTTTCATAAATTAATTTGAATCATTTCCAAAATTAACTTTATAAAATAAGTTTATTTAAAATATAAATTTTATATCATAATGTATCATCATATAGTACATTAATTTTCTAAGTAAATTTGAACAATTTAAATTATAGTCAATATATAATATTTCATTACCTTTTACGAGCTAGGAATAGGACATAATGGATCTACATATTAGAAGCTACAACGGTATAAGATTAATTAGCTAAACTGAGTAACCACATTATTCAATATTCATTAACTGTGTGTACATTTCACCAAAGGCTTACAGCTGAACTCTTCTCACTGTAGAAATATTTATGTATCTACAAATATAAATCAATAATAACTAGTCATTCACGAATGCCTGTACACCAAGGATCAAATTACCATTTTACCCCTAAGTTACTTTTTAGTCATTAAATACCAATGCTCTTCAAATGAACAACATGTTTATGGTGCAATCAATAAACAAAAACCTCTCTCGTGTCATAGAGAGAGTATAAGGGTCCTTTGTTCGAGTATAAGGGTCCTTTGTTCAAGTCTAAAACATGGTCATTTCTTAAAAACAACATTTTTAAGAAAACAATTGTCACTTACTCTAAAGTCGAGCATGAGTGAATTCCAATCTTGTGTGATTATGTTTCCAGCTCTCCACTCGATCTTGTCCCCGTAATAGTAGGCTTATTTGATTAGAAATCTAACTATTCTCACCCATACAAATTAAAGAACAATCCCTTCCAAACAGGAATTCATGATATACTTAGGATTAAGAGTAAATTTCCTAGGTTGTTATTGAAATAGAAATCTAACTAACTAGTCAACGAAGTACATTAAATAGTTACTATTCTATGATCTAGTCTTATGCAAATTCTTTGGATAGGATACCTCCACTCACATTTCATCTACACGAACACGTTGGATTACATTTACTATCTACGAGTTTTATGATATAAAGTCCAACACATACCACCTTATTTCACCTTAAAGGGGCAGAGTGTTCTACGGTTTACCAAAGTTTCACTAATTTTGATATTTTTTCGATGGTAAACTAAATTGAAAACAAACTTAAAATTTAAGAACTAAAAATTACAATGGTATAACAACTTAAAGTTAAAGTTACAATGGTATAATTGTTGTAGTGTTTTTTTTTAAAACGTAGAAACTAAATTATTGAAAACAAACTCAAAATATTAGGAAATGAAGTGTAATATTTTTAAACTTGGAACAACTAAATTGAAAACAAGCTCAAAATTTAACCCTTGTCAAAGTATACTATTAACCTAAGGACCAAATGTAAATAAACACTAACAGTTAATGAAAAAAAAAATTTAGTACAAAAAATCAGTTTTCTTTATTAGACAACGAAACAATTTATAGTCATATCTCCTCGTATACCCTTCTTCTCAACACCAATCTCTCTCCGTTTTTATATTTGCTTCTTTCTTCACCTCTTTTTTTTCATCCATTACATTATGGTTTTTAGGTTTTGATAAGATGTTGAACAGCGAAGCTCACACCAACTCAAATGAAGAGGAAAATGAAGCACTTGCTAAAAATTCATGGGAAAACTTTCAAAGTCAAACCAATTAAGAGACAATCATTATGGCTCAAGGCTCAATGACGAAAGCTAAAGCTAAAAGACTTTAAAATGGATTAAATGCTTGTTTACAAATTAGATTTTTTGTCTTCAATAAAAAGTTAGAACTTCAAGAGTCACTTGGACACCCAAGGGTCATAATGAATTTAGAAATTAAGATTCATTCACATCTTTAATGCATTTATAGATTCATTCACATCTTTAATGCATTTTTAGATTCATTGACATCTTTAATATGTACTTATTTAATGGTATGTGTTTTCATTTATTAGGATAGTTGAAAGGGCATAAAATAGATGTTATGTCCTTTCATATAATATTTGAAATTATTATAAATAGGGTTGTAGTTTCCACAACCCAACTTGAATTTGAATGAAATTTTCTCATAGAGTGTTTCTCTCAAGCTTTATGCTTTCCTTTGTATTCTTGTGTTAGAATGAATGCTTAAGACTTTCAATCTAGTTTGATCAATTAAATTATGGAGAGTTCAAAATCCTGAAGATAGGAACAAGTTCTCCTTTCTTCTTGGTCTTTGATCAATCTTTCCAAGCCAAATCTGTTTAGCTTTCTTGGGGTTGCTTAACTAATTGATTAATCGGGGTTATTCTTATTATTGTTGTGGGAGTTCACCTAGGATAAGAGAAGTTCTCAAACGTGATTGAGGTAGTCCCGTTTATCAGGTTTTATGTCATTGGTAACAAATTCCCACCACTGTTGCTTCTACATCCTTACGCTCCTTGAATCAACCACTTCAAGGTACCTAAGCTAAATCAAAATCTTATATTAAAAAAAATCTCTAGTTTTCTTGAGATATATTGCAAACACGATCTAGTTTAATTTGTCAACTAATTATACTAATTGGCTTTCTAATCTAATCACTTAGATGACTCTATAGACAAAGAGCTCTAGAAAAATGGATCACAAAAGAGCTAATAATTAGAGAGATTGCAAGATGGAGAATGCTGGAGAGATTCTTTTTAGACTCCAAAAAAAATTGATGAACAATTAATGAGTTGAAGAAAGAACTAAAACCTAGAACCGCCATTAAAGCTCTAGATGATAGATCTCAAATGTGATTGACTCTCATTCAACCATCTCTTCAGAAACTACTTGTCAAATAATAAGTCCTCCATTTTGCCTATAACTTTCCACACATCCAATTCTTGTTCGGTAAGGAGCTATCTCCTTATCTTCTTCTCGAGCAATCTTCATCGACCACCCACAAGTATAACAAAGTCCATCAGTGATCATGTACTATAAAAATAATAGACTTCATTGTTGATCACCCGCAAATATAACTGGTGTTCGACAAAGATTGCTGGAGGCAAAGATAAGGAGAGAGCTTCTTATGGAACAAGAGCTTACTATGTAAAGAGCTTCCCACAAAGGACTTATCAATTGACTATCAGTTTTTGGTGAGATTATTGAACGAGTGACTGAATCACATTTGTTTGAAGCACTCCCAATACTTGTGCAGTGTCCCACCTTTCACCTGTGTAATGCTATAGATATCTTTTCTAAACCTGGTAGCTAAAGAAGGAAGGAAATTTTTTCTAGGAGAAGCTTTTTCATCATTGTCCAAGTGTTTATAAATCTTGCAGGTAAAAGGTAAAGTCAATCCTTGACATCATTCTTTAAGGAGAAGGGAAAGACTCTAAAGTTCAGCTACTCTTCAATCACTCCATGTAGTCTCATATCACAACACACACTATTAGAAAACTGGCAATACTTAACGCCTGTAGAATTGATATACTTTACAGTTTTAAGTAAAATGAAAAAACGTCAAAAATAACAAAGAGTGGAAAAATTAATTTTAATTTCTTTTCTAAATACTTGATAGTTTAAAAGCGTCAAGATTAATTTTAATTACTTGAAATTTTTTAAAGGGAAACTTTCATAAATATAACAAACTACTAAAATATTTACGGCGCATCTAACAAAACCCATAAGGTTAGTCATTTTTTAAATATTCCAGGTTTGCCCTTCTATCTTTCTTCTCCTCTCTTCGATTTTTTTATCGTCTTTTTCCTTTACTCTTCTTTTTTAGCTGCAATTTCATTCCATGTTTCTTCTTTTTCTCTTCTTTTTTTACGTCGTTTAGATTTGGTTACCAACCAAATCTGATTTCTTTCTATCATTTTTCTTGTTTTCTCTTTTTTTTCGTTGCATGTCTTTCTTCTTCTTTCTTCTTTTTCCCTTTTTTTTCATTTGTTGCGTGCATCGTCTTTCTTCTTTTATTTTTTCTTATGTTGTTTAGATTAAGGTAACCAAATCTAAAATATTGTATATAAAAAATCTTTTAAAAAATCGTTTAACAAAATCTAAACAATCGTGTACCAAATTTTGAAAAAAAATCGTTTAGGATCGTGTAGCCAAATCTAAGCGATCGTATACCCAATCTAAATGGTCGTGTACCCAAATCTAAACGATTGTGTACCAAATTTTGAAAATAATCGGTTAGATTTGGGGTAACCAAATCTAAATGATCGTGTACCAAATATATTACGCTCGTTACCAAATATATTAGGCACATTGTTGATGGGACATTTTTGTATTTTCCATGACGGATCTGTAGGCTTTTTCCATTTTTAGAATTACTCTATATAATGTAAATATTTTATGGCTTTGTTATATTTTTTAAAAGACCCATTTTTTAAATGTTAAGTAATATATATTTTCAATTTTTTTAAATAATGTATTTTTAAAAAGTAATGTAAAAAATAGGGTAGAAAGCAAACTATTGATAAAAATAGGGTAATTTTATGGAAGTCGTGTACCCCGTACACGACTTTGCTTGGAAGTCGTAGACGGGGTCCATGACTTCAATGCGTGGATCCCACTCCCTTTATTTTTAAATTTAAAGATATTATATATATACTTATTTAATATGTATATATATATATATATATATATATATATATATATATATATATATATATTATTTGTGTGGCGATTGAGGCGACGAGGAAATTGAAAATATAAGGTGGAGGACGGCAGCGAGCGACGGGGTAGGAAAATGGAGAAGATGCCTCTGATTTTTTTTTTTTAAATTTCTAATCCTCCGATTCAATCACCGCAGTGGGAAGAAGACGTCGTAACCTATCTCGTCCCCGCACCCTACCCTGTCATCTTCTCCTCATTCGTCTCCATTTTTCCACTGCAGTCGACCCACGATAAATCCCCAGATGCCACCATCGCGGTTGGCACAATGGGTTACGAAGCACCAAAATATCTCCTCACTGGACGAGCTACGAAAAAAACTGATATGTTTAGCTTCGGCGTCATCGTTCTTGAAGTCGCTAGTCGGAGACGACCGATTGAGAAAGAGACCACCACGGTTGACGGGATTGAATCGGAGGATTGAAAGGATGACCACCGCGATCGACGAGATTCATTTTTCGCCGTCGTCTCCATTTTCCTACTCCGTCACTTGTCTCTGCCCTCCACCCTATCTTTTCAATTTTCTCTTCGCCTCAATCGCCGCACAAATATTATATATATATATATATATATATATATATATATATATATATCAAGTATTAAATAAATATATACATAGTATCTTTAAATTTAGAAATAAAGAACGTGCGGGGCCAAATATTAAATATTAAATAAATATAATATAATATAATATAATATAATATATATATATATATATATATATTAAATATCTTTAAATTTAAAAATAAAGGAAGTTGGGTCCATACATTAAAGTCGTGGACCCGATCTACGACTTGAAAGTCTTATAGTTGATACATGAATTCCACAAAATTACCCTATTTTTGTTTATAGATTGCTTCTACTTTATTGTTGACATTATTTTTTAAAAATACATTATTTAAAAAAAATTCATATTTTCATAATCTTCTTAAAAAAAAGATCTTTCCCTTATCCAAAATTTCCAAAATTTTCTTTTTCCCCTGATTTCTTAAAAAAACTCTAACTTTTGCCCTTTCTTCCCCGATTTTCTCCAATAGTTCCGTTCGTGCGCCGCTCCGTCTCACGATTTGCTCTGCTTTCGTCAAATTGTCTGTTCGTCCATTCGTCCATTCGTCCATCGCTTCATTTCCTCCACAGCCACCGCGCACGGCTGAGGACAGTCACGTCAAACCATCCATTCATTTTCACCACAGTCACCGTCCATTCATCCATTCGTTTCCTCCACGAAGCTCTTGTATCCCTGGGTTTTGTGAAATTTCAAATTCTTGTGCTTGCTTGTACTGGAATGGGATGGGTATAAGGAACTACGGAAATGTTGCTACTCTCCTTCACTAACATATGTGTATGCTTGATGATGTGACGTCCTTCCTCTTGTTAATGCACTTTGTGCAATCTACTTGCGTCTTTTGCTTCCTCTTGTTAAATATTTTGATGCTTTAATATTTATCTAAATTGAAATGCTTTAATATTTCCTCTGTGATTTAGTTGTTATTTGCTTTCATTCTTGTTTCCATATGCACTCCCATGTAGAGTTTGTTCTTTTGAGCGCTAGTTTCTTCTGTTTCATCAATTAAAAGTTTTGTTTCTTCTTCAAGCTATATCTTTATCTTCTTTATGAATCTAATTTATGGATTATGGATATGTGTGGTACAATGTTTTATTACAAGTAACTTCAATCTAGAATAGAAAGAAAGAACAGAAAGCTAATTGTGATTCTCTTTGGTTCGCTTATTACAAGTCTTTGGTTTGCTTATCTTCTTATCTTGTTTATTTAGGAATTTTTGTTTTCCTATAATGCATTAGTCACGTTTTACATACTTGCTTGTTTAGATACGTCAAAACGTGAAAGACTTGTTGTTGGCTTTCAAGCTTGGGAATGGAAAGAGTTCAGAAAAAGACGTTGCAGATTTATCCAAGTATTATTCCACTCCTCATGTTGGGATATTTTTTAGTATCTTCTGTTAGGTACCTAAATAAAGAGGTTGTTAGAAAGTTTATTCTACCATTCAAGTATTATTCTACCCCTACACTATAAGTTTTTAGAAATTTTATCTCTACTTGGTTGTATTTGTTCACATCATTTCTTCTTCTCTTCATTTGAAAGTTTGTGTCTTTTCAACTTTTGTTCCTTTTCATAACATCAATAAGAACATAATTCTATATCAAAGTTGTTAGACTTAGAAGTTAAAGTTCTTAGTTTTAATGTTATTCTCATTGACCTTGACTTCTTTGTTTACTCATGTTGTAGAATTCTTTTGTCTTTGCTCTAAGCACATGGTAATTTCAATTGTTGGGCTGTTGTAATTTACTTTAGTTTATTTTTATGATTTTAGAGTTAGTTGAGTTTAGTTTTAATTTGGTAAGATGTTCTTTAATCATGCGTTATAAGACAAGCTTGTTGATTAAAAGTCTTTATGCAAAGTTTTAGATTTGTACTGTTTATCAGGATTTATGAAAAGGGTAGTTAGGTGGCAACGTAGCATATTCCATGCTTTTGGATAAATTTGGAGGGCCTTACATATTATCTACTTTTGCTTTGTTTGATATGCATCTTCCCTAGAAATCTTACTAAAGACCCCTCCTGCTAATCAGTACTTTTTTGTCTGATGGATGGATTTTAGGTTGGTGGTGAAATGAAATTTGTGCTTTCAAGCCATTTAGATTTTCCTACAGAGAGTCGTCAGATGGATAGGAAGTATAGCCGAGAATCGTCAGATGAGGATGTAGTGAAATGTAACAGGAGAACAAGCAGAGATAATGACAGACAAGATAGAGACAAAAGACATCAGGACAAAAATTTGCACAGAGAAGTAGAGAGAGGAAAATCTAAATGGAGATTCGTGATTAGAATTAAATAATTTGCGTGAGTCGTCCAACGCTGTAAAGCTGGTAAGATGTTTTCTTATTTTCTACGGCCTTATCAACTTTAGATTACAAAAATGACATGACCACAAGTTCAAATTCTTTGTAGGTACACTATGAGCAAATTTAAGATAGAAGTACCAAATTATATAATTGAAATTTTAATTATGCAGGTGTGAGATTTTCTTCTTAATTTTGGTGTCTATTATGCAACTAGAGCTCTCTTGGACTTACATTTGAGTGGAGGTTAGTCACCATTAATAATTTTCTATACATTTGAGTTGGATGGAATATATTTCCCCACTTTAAATTGATTATTCTAGGAAGTCTGAATAGAAGAATTGTGAATGCTGAACAGAATCACATTTATTTCAAGAATAGTTTAACTTTTTGTTTATTCAACCTTTCATAGTATCGTTTTATATGTGTATGTTTTGAGATGATCGGACTACAAACTTTTGAATATTGTTTTTCTTTTTTGCTAAAACTTGCTAAGTTTGATTGTAGGTTGTTGCTTCAAGAATTATTCGGTGAAACTTATTGGGAAGCTTCGTGAAGTATTTAACACTCGAAAAGACGAAATTATTGAGGGTCGAAACATAATTTTAATGTTTAATAGTCCTATAGTTAGTTATTTTATTTATCTTTATAAATTGAGCGTAGTTTGTGGAGAGACATTAATAGCCATACTATTCTTATTCTCTTACTGGTGGTTTGAATTAGTTAATTGTTATGTTTATTGAAAGTTGAGTTGTCGTGTATATAAATATTATATTAATTAGACATAGAGCTAAGTAGAACAATTTCTTCCTACGATAGAAGTTTGTGCTATTGTAAGTTGTAATGCCATTGGATTACTTTATAGCTATAATTAATTTGAGTTGATGGGAATATAATTAGTTTTTTGATAGAAAGTTTGAGTTGATTCAATTGTTCAATAAATGTGTAGTTTAGCATATTTGTGTATCCTCTTGCTTTACTTTTGTTCGTCATTGTTGGACTTCAAAATATGTGCAAGATAAATTATATAGATATTTTAAAATATATAATTTTTCATTTGAAAATAAAGAAAAAAAACATTGACAAGCAAATCGTGTCAAGAATAAACAAATTCTTGACATGTAGAAAATGTCAACAAATCTTATATTCTCGATGTTTATAAACTGTCAAGTATAGTTTTACTTGATGCATAAAAAGTGTCAAACAAAAAGTCCCTTATTCTTACACTAGATTAATCTTATATACATGACGTTTTTTACCTGTCAAATATAATTTTACTTGATACTTAAGAATTGTCGAGTAAACTTTCTTTATTCTTGACGCTGGACCTTATTCTTGAACTGGATTACTTGACGCATTGAAAAGCGTTGAGTAAACTCTTTTTTATAGTAGTGACACAACTTGAAACTCTTTGATGTGTTTATGTGGTCCTCACCTACATGTAGAGGTGTTCAAATAATCCGACAACCCAACTACCCGATTTAAATTGCAATGGTTAGGTTGGTTAGTTTTTATTTTGACTTGGGTTGGGTAAGGCTGAATTTTTTATGTTTTTTCCAGGTTGTTGGGTTCGGGTTACATTTTAAAAAATCCGGATTGACCCAACTCAACCCAAATTTATAATATTATTAAAATATATATTACAACTTATAAATATTATAATTCATATATATTATTGTGAAGTTTTTTTTTTCTTTTTTTGAAGTTTGTAATAGATATGTTGAACTTTGATATTTAACATTTGAATTTCATTTGAGTTTTATTATATTTTTTAGTTATTGAAATGTGTTGGAGACAAACTTAGTATTTTAAGTTAATAAATAATATACTTTTAAAAAAAAGAGAAAAAAAAAATTAATAACTTGACAAACCTAACCCTAGGGTTGAGTTGGATTGAAGATCTTATTGGGGATGTCAATTTGACGGACTCGAAAATTAGAGTTCGGTCCAAAAAATCTCCCTAACCCAACCTAATCCATTTACACCCCTACTTGCATGACTATGAAAGATAGACAGTAAGTGAATAAGTCTTGTTTTAGCTAAAAAAAATTACCTATCGTCTTGGGATAGGTGATGTAGAGTGGCTACTAAGTCAGGTCCCTCAAAGTACACGCAAGCTCAAGCTTAGCCATGTTCTCAACTTTTTCCTTGGGATGTTTTTCCTTCGATGTGCCTTTTTGCACAAATTTTCTCTTGTTGAGCTCCTCGCTCTCTAGCTTCTCTCATTCGTCTTATTTCCTTCCCGTCAAGTTCTGCAAAATACAACGAATAGTTTGTATCTTGTGAGGATTGAGTCATACAAAGAAAGAAAAATTAAAGAATGGATGAATGAAAGATTGAAAACTCTTTAAAAGAGAAATCAAGGTGCTTCCCGAAAATGGCGCAAATTTGATCGAACGATATTTTTCGACTAAATACAGATCACATAATTTACTACCCAATCACACACCAAGATCTAGTCTTTGTGGCAAGTTCGAATAGAAGACAGGGGCACAAATAATTTCTCGAGTAAATAGTTTCCAAACCAAGGCTAATCGATGGAGGGAGTTGAGGTTTATTCAATTACGAAGAATGTAAAAACTATGTGAAAAGTAAATTGATAATTCAATGATTAAAAGACCCTAACTTGGTTGCCCAAGTTCACTTTATTCAAAGTGTTTGCTCATCAAACTCACATCATTGAAAACCTTTTTTTTTATTATTGTTTAAATTGGCTGTACAAAATTCTCTTTTAATTTCTTGCCTTATTTAACTATTTCCTTATTGTTTTAGTTAAGGGATATTGACATTAGGGTGATTGATCGTATTACCTTATTGGTTTGTTGGTAGTTTGCTTTTAGGTTTTTTGTTTGGATGTCTTTGTGTTGTTGAAGCATATAGAATTATTTTGGTGTTTATTGTGTTGCTAGACAGACTATTTTTGTTCTTTTGCCTCTAGTGCTACATTGCCTAAGTCTACTACTCCATCGATATGATCTTGGAAGATAGCTTGTGCTTGACAAGTTGAACGACTTTGTTGAGAAAGGAAGTTGTAATAGATAGGGGGAGCCTAACAAAACTACAATGTTGGAGTTGAATAATTTAGAGGGAGTCTGATTCTATGAAGGAGAGTCAATCAAGTATCCACTACTTAGGAGGTTGTCTAAGTTATCATAAGTCTAATCTTGAAGTTTAACAAGATTACTTGAAAGGTAAGTTGTATATTTGTAATCCTTTTCATATACTCTAGCTAGTAAACATTCTTCTCGTTTGGGCTAAGTATCCTAGACATAGATGTATTGCACCGAATTAGGTTACCAAGTCTCATATGTTGTTTCTCTTTGATTTCGTTATTATTTGAATTACTTTATTGATTATTTTGTTATAACATTTGAACCATCATTGTATCACTGGTCTGCATCTGCTTTATTTTTTCAAAATTGGCCTACATTTAACTAATTCAATTAGAAAAGCTAACTAAATCGTCATGAATGTCAAATTAGTCTAATTCAAAAAGATGAAAAGCATTCGTTTAATTCTAGCTACTATTCAAGTGGTTTAATTCTAAACCAATTAGAACAATGCAACCTAATTTGGTTTACAAGCTAGACTAACATACCGCATCATAAATATCATGCACAATTTACAAGTAAATTGCACACGAATAGAAAGCAAACATCACATGTCCTCAAGCGTTTGACGATATGAATTAAAATCTACTCAAAACAGAATTGAGATCCGACATTACAATAGTTTAGTTCATGTCACGCCCTGCCCCAAAAGTTGCTTATTGCAACCTTGTAGAGGCGTGTCGCCTGGACCTTCCACGCTTACCACACCGCGTAGTAAACGCTGACACCAAGTAAGCAGAACTACTTCTCTTATTGTCCTCAACGCCAAGGCTTTGAACGCTAAGCTTTCTTAATGCATTAGCGGAAAAAATCAACTTAAATTTTACTAACTTCGTTTCAACGATTTGTTGATCACTTTCACTTTTACACCATTACGCGACAGACACGAGATAATACAGTGGAATGAATACAAACTTTCCCTTTATTAACTTAACACTTTTTACAAGGTTCAATTGCAACTTATAATTTTCCTTACCACAAAGCTTAAAACATAATCTCACAGCTTCCTTTTACCTATCTCAGATTTTTTAACTTTGTGTCTGGTTTACTCACCTCATCGTGTAGCAATGCACCTTGTTCTCACCTTGTCTTTCGGTATACAGCTCTTCGAGTTAGGGTCATTAGGATTTCAAAAATCCCTTTCTTCAACCCCTTCCCGCGAGTCATTAACGTCCTAATTCGAGGATAACCCTCCACAACCCTTTCATTTGTGCATTGTCGATCACCACTTATTGCTGTAGGTACCTAGAGTTGTAAAGGCACAATTTAGTCCTTAACCTAGAGCTGGATGGTGATGTATGTCACGACTTATGAATATTTACCAATTTACCCCTAATTTTTGTTTTGTCCGTTCTTCTTCGTTTGACATCCGTTTTAGGTGATTTTTATTGCGTTGGATTTGTATTGGAGTCTTCTTTCCTAGTCTACACAAAAATATTAAAATAATGAATATATATATACTATGAATTGTGAATAGTATCATAGTATACAAATAAATTGGTCAATAATTACCCTAACACATACTCAAGCAGCGTCATGTGAGTTACTTGGGATTTTCACCAGCTTCTAGTGGTAGATTGAATTTTCCTTTGACGACAACAACTAATAATAGTAAACAAATGGGCTAGCACACTTACTTATCTTACATAGTAATTATGTAGTCACCAGAATCACACAATAAGGAATAACATTATAATATTCTCATAAACAGATCATACTCCTTATGTATCACATTTACAACACGTCTCTACCTGATTATGGAAGTCATTGGAAAGCATTTCTTCCACTGACGAAAGATTCACAAATACTAACTATTTATGGAAAGCATTCGTAACTGGTTCCTCCATCGTCAAGGATTCACAGATATTCTCTCACGATAACTACTAAAAAGCAACAATAGTTATAGAGATACTCACTTGGATCGGAAAGAATTGTCCACGAACATTTATTCGCAACTCATATATATATAAGCAAAGAAAAATTTAAACATAAAAGAAAAATTTTATAAATCACGTCGGAATCTTATTTATCGCTCACTCATATACTATAGCCTTAATCTCTTCCTTTTTTGTTGTTGGATTCCTCTTCTCGCCTAGCGGTTTCCTTATCTATCGCTCAGTGCTTCGAATCTTCCTTATCACTTTCATCAGAAAGTATAATACTTTTGAAAGCTCCTTTTCCTCTTTGGCCTTTGGCCCTTTTTAAAGTGACCTATCATATCCGAGGATCGTTTCAATACTTTGTACGTGTCTTCTTACCTACTCACCACATCATGCAACCAACCTGAGCTCGACACATGGGCTATCCGTCAGCGGCGATTGGACTTTCTCCTCGAGACACACACCTTATCACTTTGGAAAGCCAAACTCTTAAATCGCCTAACTCTCCTATCTTCTCAGGAAGCAGCAGGCATTTATTTCCTCTCATTAAGTGGTCAAGTCATCTTGACAAGACACTTATTCGCCTCCTTTCTTAGGTGTAGACACTTCTTTTCCACATTACTATGCTAAACACCTAACTTTTGGCGTTTAACGTATGCTTCTTCCTCGTCAGTTTATTCTCATCGCGTTCGCTTGCCTTCTCGTGATGGAACTTAGACTTAAGCACTTATTGTTGCATCACATTCCTCCCTCATTCATTCTTCCCCACGGGATGTCCTATCCTCATCTTCTCTGAGACCTTCTTTCTGTGGGTCAAGGCCTCATGCACATTCCTTGTCGTTTGGCCTTTATTGTGTTGGCGGTACTTGATCAGGATCTCACAGTTCAAATCCTCACAAATGCAATGAAATAGTATAAAAACCTTAGTATCCTAAGCTAGAAATTAGTACCATAACTCATTATTGACATGCCTAGCAATGGAGAAAAGAATAGAAACATAAACAATCTGAGAGAGCTTAAAAACCAAAGAGA
Source organism: Cucumis melo (assembly GCF_025177605.1). Lineage (NCBI taxonomy): Eukaryota > Viridiplantae > Streptophyta > Magnoliopsida > Cucurbitales > Cucurbitaceae > Cucumis > Cucumis melo. Next base: position 12,983,977 of record NC_066868.1, read on the forward strand.
AAATCGTCAAAGATCGGGATCCAAGATATGTCAAATGGGTGGTGGAAGAAAAAGTATATATAGTTTGCAATAGTGCCACGACGTTGATGGGCCGACATGTGTGGATTAACTTCATAGTGCCATGATGCTATGTGCTAATTTTCAGAAATAGTAAAGCTATTGAATTACTGCGCTGTGACGAAGGCATAGGCTAATTTTAGTCTTTTCCTTCATGCATGCTTTGACCTGGTTGGTGCCTTTTTCCTTCAACTTCGCCAAATTTAGCTCCATATCGACATCACACAGTATTCTACCTTTGAGTTGTTTGTTGCGTACAAAATAATCGAATAGAAACGAGGATGATCCCAAAGTAAGCGAGATTAGATATAGCACATATTCAATGCTATCATCGAGAAGTAATTATGTTCACTTCAACACCAGGCAACTAGCGACTACGACCAATTCTATGCGACCATATTGAAGCATCCAAATCCATGCAAGCGTCACTTTGTTCCAACAAGTGCTTTTGGTCTTTGAGGGATGTTGGATTTAGTAGAGCCCAATAAGTAATAATGTGTGTTTGTGCTTAGTTGTGTTTGGCTTAACTAGTGTGGTTTGGACTTTGGCTACCTGCCAATATGTTAATAGATGACCTTTTTTTTTTTAATTTTCTTTTAGAAACTTTTTTGACTAAAGTTATTAATCCTATTTAAACAAGTTGAACTCAAATGAACATATGGCGAAGGCAAGTAGTCTTAAATTGGGTGATAGATCCAAATTTTTTATTCAATAGTCACTTTGTTTCGCTTGACTTAATATATAGTATAACATTTGTTAGCCATGAATAGGTTTAGGAATATCTTTGAGAATGATTTGGACATGATTAAAATCACTTTTATTATTATTATTATCAAAATCGCTTTTATCTAAAATAATTAATCATGTTTGGCGATAAAATAAAATTGGCTTTTAAAAAAATATAAAATCACTTTAAATTGATTTTTGAAGTAGAACCAAGTGATTCTTCTTCGGTGGAATCACTTTTAGCATTTTTAAAGCTTATTAAAAATAAATTAATAAAATTAGATATTTATTAGAATTTTCGGGTGATCATATTTCTGACCACTGTTTTTGCCCAACTGTTGACGATCCCGCCCTGAATAATTTTATACATTATTATTATTATTATTATTATTATTATTATTATTATTAGTACTACTATATATTATATATTATTATTATTTTAGTTGATTTAATTAATAATTAAATGAATTAAATCTTTTAATTAAATTTTAAACAAACAATTGTTAAAATTTTTAATGTTATTAATTTAAATTTATTTTAAATAAAAATAATAATTAAAAAAATATAAATGGAGAACTTTTTCCTGCAATGACCTAATCCTCGATCTTGAGTCCTTAAAACGATAAATGGGGCAGAGACAGAGATGAAGAATGTTCCTCAGCTTTACCTTGGCCTCGTTCACAACCTTTTTATTAACTTCAGCAATCACTATTGTTAGTCCCTAGTAATCATTTTTCAGTGACCACCACCGGCAAATGTTTCCAACTACAATTGTTTGTGGCTAACTTTATAATAAAAATATTTACAAAAAAAATGTAAAAATAAGTTAATAAAAATAATTTATTATAATAATTAGTTAAATAATTTTTAAATATAAAATATAATTGGGTAATTTTAAAATAACTTTTGAAATCAAATATATGGATTGAAAATCATTTTTAAAGGTTTGGAACCAAAGAAAGAATGGATTAATTTTACAAAAGGGATTGTACACCTAAATATTTGTTTTAATCTAAAATGAGTATTCCAAATATGACTCCAAACACAGCCTAACAAATGGATCCTAATTCATTCTCTTTGTTTATATTGTTTTGATTACAAATTTATGAAAAAGAAAAATGAAAGATAATGAATGAAAGGATGGAAAGTGAAAATGCATGCACAACAATAGTAATATAGGAGAGAGAGTGGTTGAAGGAAAACGTCTATGACCAATTCAAAAAGTGGTCTTTTTATAATTTGTAAAATCACAATACAACCAAACAAAGCCATTACGATCCTTTCTCTCAAACACCTGTTCTTTTCCAATAGAAGCGCGTTCATATTGATGTTTACACTTCCCCTAAACTGAATTTACCAGAATCTCCCTCAACTCTCAACTCTCAACTCTCAACTCTCAATATATAAACATAAACGCATAACCAAATGTACTAAACCAAGTGGATCTCAAACTGAGAAAAGATAGCTAGGGGAGACACTTTCAAACAACCTAGCTCGAAAGGAAATGGCAATGCAAGAAGAAGAAGAAGAAGAATCTATCCATGAGTACCCACCCGGCTTTCGGTTTTACCCGACAGAGGAGGAGCTCCTTTCCTTCTATCTCCCTCACCAGCTTCAAACTCAGCTCCCCGAAAAGCACCGCGTTATCCCCCTCCTCAACATTTACGACTTCGACCCATGGGACCTCCCCAGTAACTACTTTTCTATTTCTTCTCTACCTTCCTATTTTTTCTTTTTTTAATTTTTACTTTTCAATTTAAAAAACTTACCATGTAACATCAGAAGTTTTCCCCCATAAAATGTAAAAATAAAAGACGAATGGTAAATTTAAATTTTCATGGTATTCGATCTATAGTTTTCGGTGAGATTCAAATCAACTATCATGGGAAAAATTGTAAAGAAAACGTTGTAATTATTATATAAGTTGGCTATTTTTATGATGTAGGAGTTAATTTCTACAATGAGAGTCCGATTTTAATGAAATTTAAGGTTCCAATGTTTACCATTGAAACTAGTTTGAAGGTGCTACGCAAGCGTGGTTTTGTAATTTGCCCATTAGTTTTTTCTTTTTCTTGTTTTTTCTTCTTAATATAATAGTAATTAGGAAAAAAGAAACAAATTGGGAGTAAACTTGAATTTAATTTAATTGAATTGAGGTTTTGGGTGAATCAGAGTTTGCCGGGGAGCTGTGCAAAGGGGACAACGAGCAATGGTTCTTCTTTGTTCCTCGCCAAGAAAGAGAAGCGCGGGGAGGCCGTCCAAGCAGAACCACCGCCGCCGGCTACTGGAAAGCCACCGGCTCTCCTGTCTATGTCTACTCCTCCGCCAGCAAAGTCATCGGACTCAAAAAGACAATGGTCTTTTACAAAGGCAGAGCCCCCACCGGTACCAAAACCAAATGGAAGATGCACGAGTACAGAGCAATCGACGATTCCGCCAAGGTTTCATAAATCCCTAAATATTCAATCCAATCCAAGATTTGCTCTGTTTTCTGATTTCACTTTTTTTTTTTTTTAATTTTTAATTTTTATTTTGTGTTTTCAGTTGAGGCACGAATTCAGTCTCTGCCGAGTTTATGTGATTTCCGGATGCTTTCGGGCCTTCGACCGTCGGCCGATGGAAGTCATCGCCGCCGCTCGGAAGAATGCCGATCCGAAAATGAAGGGGAAAGTTACGTCTCCGGAGATTTCGTGTTCGGCGGCGGCGATGGTGCACTGTGACGGAAGTGGCAGTAATTGGAGGATGGATGAAGATGAGAAATTCGAAGAATCCATTTGGGAATGGGAGAAAATGGATTGGCCCTAGAAATGGATTTCTCCAAGCCTATTCAAAAAAAAAAAAAAGAAAAAAGAAAAATTAAGAAATTATTGGTATAATTAGAGGGGAATTGTTATTAAGAAATTATTGGTATTAATTAGAGGTGAATTGTTATAAATGGCGCAACAAAACAACCAAAACTACTCCTAGAGTATAACAAAATATTTAAATAGGAAATTGAGATAAATTTTGTTATATTTACTAAATAGTTTTAGTATTTTACGAATATCTCCTTAGTTAGAAACTATTCAATTAATTTTAGTCCCAAGTTTATATGTAGGTATTCTTTTTTATTTTTTTTACAATACTAAACGTCATGTATTTTTTTTACATAAATGTATTAGCCAAATATGGAGAAATTATAATAAATGGCAAAACTTTTGAAAATATATGTATAATAGAGCAAGTTTTCATATTCTATCGAGGATATAACCTTTCGTAATATTTTGTAAATATTTTAGTTTATTTTATCATATTTGTAAATGCCCCTCAAAAAATTTGTGTTGATGTTTATAATTGTGATATGAATTAGTTTATTTGTAAATGTGCAAATTTCAGGGTTGAGATATAAAGGAAATGGTTCGATTATTCTAAATCTTAAAAAAAAAAATATTAGAGAAAACTACCATTTTAGTCCCAAATTTTAATGAATATGTGCTCTTAGTTCATGAGTTTTAAAAATGTACATTTCTACTCTACAAGTTTATAAGAATAAACCTATTTGATCTTCGAATTTTCAAAATTTATCTTTTTGTAGTCACTAGATTTTAGAAAATATAGGTTAATAAGGTCCTAAAAGTATTTTATATTTGATTTTTTAAAATTAATTATATGACATTTACAGTTAGGAAAAAATAGTTTTACTTAAGATATGATTTTAAGAAGTTATTCTTCTAATTTAAAATGTCTTGTAACGGTTTAAAATGAAGTTATTTGAGTGACTTTTTAAACTTATTTTTAAAAACTTAGAAACTAAAAATGTATGTTTTAAAATTTTGAGGACTAAATTGGTCTATTCTTATAAACTCACTAAAAATGTCTATTTTGTTTAGATTCATGGACCGAACACATATTCATCAAAATCTAACGATAAAAAAATGTAATATTCCCAAGAAAAAAATTATTACGTTGAAGGCAAGTGTGCGTGGTTTTTTTTTTTTTTTTTTTTTTGCAATAATTTTATATATTTATTTATGTAATTAAGTAAGAGATTTATTGGTTATTGAAATTGTTATGTTCCATAATAGAACATATATCTTAAATTTTGAAAATTATATTAACTAAAATTTTGAATTTTTAATGAAATAAAATTAATAGAAAAATACAGATATTTCTTAGAAAGTTTAAAGTTTAAATTAATATAATTATTAATTTAAAATTTAAAGTGATAGAATCAGTTAATTAGGAAGTGAATACCTTTCATAATCTATCTACAACATGTGAACGTGTAGATAATGCTCAAATTCATGTATAAATTGTGGTCATCCAGGGAAGATTGAGTCCAAATACACTATTTTATCTCTTCTTTTAAAAATATTTATGGAGTTTTATGTTAAGAATTACATCATTTTCAATCTATTTTTGCGATTCACTCTTATCAATTCTCAGTCACAAAACTCATGAAAAGGGGTCCTTATTGACGCTATCTGAATTCGTATTTGACTTGGTTTATGTTTAAATAATTATATATATATATATATATATATATATACATACACACAGAGTTTTCTATAGGTATAGTAGAATAAATTTAAATGTTTATAAAATATAATAATTTTAGATATTTATATCTTTAATAGATATTGATAAATTTTTATTAGTATTTATGATCAATTTTTTTTAAAATTTTTTTACTAAATCTTGTGCAGTTTACATAAGTAGATGTATTTAACTTTAGATCTAATATTTGGTAATTATGTAGACACTGTATTGTAACTGTTTTCTTTTTCTTTTTGAAAAATTGTTATTTTATCTCCATCTTTTATAATATTTGCATCTTCCTAATTAAGTAAAATGATTGAATTATTGAACAAGCTTAAGAACAAAAACACATTTTAAAAACTTCCTTCTCAAGTTTTAAAAATTTGACTTGATTATTTTTTACTATCGGAAAGAAACTAGAAAACAAATGATGAAATTTGGAGGCTGTAAATAATATTATAGGCCTAAATTTCAAAATAAAAAACTAAAGAACAAAACACGTCAAATTTAGTTTTTTGTTTTTGTTTAGGAACATCATTAAACTTGTTTTCCCTCGATTTCTTATAATAATTGATTCTCACCCATCACACTTTCCTAACTTTTAAAATAAATTTAAGGAATCTTTTAAAAAATATAATAAATTATTTACAATAATCTTGAAAACAAAAAAAGTTTACAGGTCTAGGATGAAAAATAGAAAAAATGCCCAATCAACAACATTGTAATATATTTGGTATACGATAATTTATATTTGGTTATTGTTTGATACACGACGCTTAGATTTGGATAACCAAATTTAAACGATTTGTTTTTTCAATTCTTGATTATACGATCGTTTAGATTTGATCGTTTAAACGATTTTTTTTTTAAAATTTGGTACACATTTAAATTTGACTAAATGAATTTGAAACACGATAGTTTAGATTTAGATTTTTTTTAAATACTTTTGCTTTTAGATTTGGTTACCTCAATCTAAATAATTTTTTTCAATATTCTTCGTACAACGACTATTTTTTTTGTATAGGATCGTTTAGATTTTACGACGTTTTTTTTTTTCAAATCTACATGATTTGAACAACTAAATAGAAGTTTGAAAAAAGAAATTTTTTATATTTAATATACGATTTTGAATCAAATAACAGTTTGAAAAAAAAAAGAAGAAAGACAATCGAAATAAATTGCAGCGACGATGACTAGGTTTTATTAGGCGTACCGTAAATATTTATATTTATGAAAAGTTCATTTAAAAAAAAAGTATTTAAAAACATAAATAAGAAAAATAGATAAGCAAACAAAAAGCAGGAAATAGTGAAGGAGTATTTAGGCGGTTGGTGTTAGAAAAGTAGAAAAGTTAGGGAAGGGAGCATAATAAATAAAATAAATGATTTTAGCTCCCTTTACCCTACAAAATAAATCTTTGGAACATTTTCTTATAAAATTGTGGAGGAGAGAGAGAGAGAGTGTGTGTGTGTGTATATGTGGAGAGTAATGTCAAATTAACAGGTGTAACACAAATAACCCAACTTTAGGAGGCTAACTTCAAATTAGGGGAAACCAAGCACACGAAAAGGTCAAACAATTAGTTGTTTCCCACTTTTTCATCAACCACTTCACAGTCCTTTGATTTTTTTTTAAAGGGATCCCTATTACTATCAATTTTCATTTTCAAACCCAACATATAATACCAAATTATAACTCCGTTTAAATCTTCCCAATTTTATTATGTTTTAATAAAACATATTTGTTATATAAAATTTTAAAATCCTTTCATCAATTCTGAATTACAATATCCTATTATTAAGTTGAGGTTAACCTTCACAAAGCTCAGATTTAATTGTGCATTTTTAAAAATTATAAAAACACATTTGTTATTTGATGAAAACAGCTAATATTTTAATATTAAATCTTACATTTACTGGTTGGCACTTTAAACCTACTAAAAAAATAATGAAATCTAGACTGTCAACAGAAAAAATCTGTTTGAATTGCAAGAAATTTAAAATTTAAGTTAATCCAAAGTATTAATTTAGATTCAGGCAATATTTATTTTTGTTGTTAAGAAGAGGTCTATTTAATTGGTCACTTTTAATCTCAAAATTTGAATTGTAATTGTCAATGGTCCTTAAACCATTTGACCGTTAGTTAAGTCTGCGGAATACTAACTAGATTGGTAAAGGTTATGATAAATGTGCTTAAAACTTAAAAACTTAATACTTTGACTGACTTCCAATTATCTACGAAAAACATGTTCTTTCAAGAATATATTTTCTTTTAAATACTTTATTTATAATGAGTTTAAAATTTAATCACTTCTATCTTTGGTGAAGTTAGATCTTTTTATAAGTGTATATATATAATTTTATTTAAAAACTATTTTCTCAAAGTTTGGTTTTGAGGGTTTTCTTTAAAATAGATTATTTTTTAATTTCATTTTTAAAAAATGCATTTTGATATAGAATATCAAATCTAATTTCAATTCTAAAAGACCAATATATTAAGCCACTTTAATTCTAATGGGGAAGACTGGCTATTTTTTTTGTTAATTTTGTGTATTTACCATTTTTATTTGGTTAATTTACATAAATATAACAAAATCTAAAAATATTTACAGCCCTTATAACAAAGACGAGTTCAATTACAAGGTACTTCTAATTACTTATCCATATGGAAACAAATGGTCAACACTTTAATATATATATGTTATCATACATTTTATAATATTTGTACAAAAAAAACTAACTAATAACCCTTTTTGGTAAAGGATTTACAAGAATCTACATGTAGTAAAGTATGATAGGCACATTGCAATCCAAGTTTTATATCCTACAAAGGGAATGGTAGAGTTGAACATAATGAGAGTGCTACCATGACTTCATTACTCAAATAGATTCTTGCAAAACCTAATAGGAAAAGAAAGGGTTGCCATACAATTCACACTACACATAAACATTCTTAATAATAGAGATACAATATGTGTGCTTGCCTTGCAATGAGTTGTCACAGTCATTGATCTTTCAAAAAAAAAAAAAAATTGATGTCATAATGCACACCAAAAACTATGAGTACCCACAATGTTGATGAGTGGTGGCTTTAGTTACAAAACACTAACTTACTAACATATATCGATATTAGCCTCACGAAAGTCTATGTACACAACCCAAAACATACACTATAATTATTTCAAGTTAAACGATAGCATACATGCAAATAAGAAGACAACATATAATAAGACATATTCTATCTCATAAGTTCGAGATTTTTTTTGTTGTGTGAGCAAAAATTTCATGTAGAAAAAAAAAGGTTCTTTCGACACGGACTCATACTTCAACAATGATTAGGTCTTTCTAAGATAAAATATAAATAAACATTAATCTCCAATGTCGTCTCGACAGCTGATAACTTGTAGAAATACAAGTTATTGTAACCTCTTTTAAAGAATAACGAGACCAAAATGTAGAATAAGTGTATCAAAACGCCAAGATTATATTGAAAAAGCATGAGTATTTAGAAATACATTTTACATAAGCATCTTCGTCTGTTTTACCGTGTTTCAGTGTTTTAACGCATGATAAAAGCAAAAGAAAAGATTAGTGAATCGTAGAGGATATCGTGCAAGAGCTACGCGAGAAGATCCCGTCTGACGAAAACAAATGTTAGGCGAGAAGCTTCATCAGTACGCAAGGACGGTTCACTAGAAGACAAGAATGGTAGTTGGGGATGATGTGATTTGACAATGGCTGCTTTCGACGCTGACATGGCCAGAAGAATAAAAGTTTTCCACCTAAAGTTGTCTATATAAAAGACTCATCACCATGATGAAGGCAAGAGAGTCGACTGTGTGTAAAAGTCATATACTAATCTTCGGCCAAAGTGCCTAAATAGGCCAGAGTCTAGAGTGGCAGAAAGGAGTAGCCTCTTCGTCGTCTGTAAAAGTCATCTTCTTCTTCTCCGACCAAGCTGTGAGTGAGAGTTTAGAGTTTGAAGGAAAAGAAGTTCATTTCCCACTTCCCCTAACTTGCAAACATTTTCCATTCTCTTTTCTTCCCATTTTTGTATTTCTTGTAATATATGTTGTTCATATTGTACAATGGCTGAAGGCATACATATTTTAATATATATTACATGTTTATACCATTTTAATCCATACATCTTTCACTGTTCATCTGTCAATGTGTTATTTATAGTTTAGTCTTGTGATAAGCTCTTGACAAGTCATTTTGTTTATAATTCTTATCACATTAGTTGAGTTATTTTCATCACCTGGAAAGTGCTTATCGCCAACTCACAAGAGGCCAAGTAGCATATGGTTAATGTGCGTCAGAAGGAGTTTGGAGACAAACTCCACATTGACTAGATAACTTTTATCATTTGTACCCCGGAAGGAGGACAAGTGTGGGCAATAGGCACCGAGAGGTTGCTATCCTTAATCGCGAAGCTCTATATATTTTATAAGTAAATTCTTCTAGATATATCTCGCATAAGTAGGTTGAGTCATTTGTACCCTGAAAGGCAGATAAGTGTGGCGTCTAAAGACTCTGAGAGAAGCTTACCTTAATCATAAACTAGTTATGAGAGTCATATCGCATCAAGCCTTTCATGATCGAATTGTCCAGTCATGCATAGACATTCCTTCAGCCCTTCTCATACAAGTTAGTTCGTATCTCCATTTTGCATCCATCTAGTTCCCCTTTACAAAATCTCTAGAGTACATAAGTAGTTTTAGTTTAGTCCACATTCATTTATTCATTATCCATTGTTATCTTATATCGCTTAGCTGATGAGTAAATCCTAGAACTAACCTTTGATATCAGTTCCCTGTGTTCAATTCTAGATCATCCAGATAAGCCTATTGTTTCCCCTATACTTGGGCAAGCAATAAGAAAACCTGTACACGATAAGGGTTTAACTTTAAATGTTGAATAGAGACATTGGGACCACTTCGAATGCAATGACCATGTTTGAACGCATAATGAAGAGATTCATAAGGAGCATTTTATATGCAATGATCTTAAATCAATGACACATTATGGATTCCACAAGTTCCATCATAATCAACAAACAAGTAGAGCCTCTGTCAACAATACACATATATATAAATGTTAGACAAGAATTAGGAACTTATGTAACCCCCAAAAGTTTAAGGATTTTTTTTTTTGTTAGATTAATTAGAATTGGAAGTTATGAAATTTATTTGGTGTTAGATTAATTAAAATTAGAAGTTAAGGAAGGTATTTGGTGTATTGTGTTGGATTAATTAAATATACATATCCAATTCAATATATATACATGGATATGTATATTTAATTAAAGATTTTGGAATTTGGTAGAAAATGTTATTAATTATGACACGAGAGCCTAGTATCTCGAGTTGTTTGAAGATTAGAACTTTCGAGAATAAAAGTTTCTCAAAGGTGGGAAGATTGTAACGCCCCAAAAAATAAGATAGTTTTAGAGTTAATTATCTTAGTTTTGTTTAATTAGATTTAATTTATTGGACACTATTTTGAATTTATTTAATGAGAATTATTTGATTTTGTGGAAATTAGAATTCATTAAATATTTGTTGGATGAATATTTAATTAATTAGAGGTTTTGGCTTGTGGTGCTTGTTGAGAATTTGATTAATTGTATGTTAAGAGGTTTAAATAAACTTGAGGATTTTTGGTGTTGTTGAAATTGAATTGAATTAAATAATTATGGATGTTATTTAATTAAATTGTAGAGTGGAAATTTTGTTGGAGATTTGATAATTATATGTATTTGTGGATATATATATAATTATTATGGGAAAGGAAAAGATAATTATATTTGTTGAAATATAATTATTTAAGGATAAGATAATTGTAGTTTGGAGAAAAGATATTTATTAAGAGAGAAAAAGAAAAATAATTATACCGTAGGAAAATATAATTCATTGTAAAAAGATAATTATTTTGGGAAAAGAATAAAGATTAATTATTGTGGAAGATAATTAAATATTTTGGAGCAAGATAAATATTGATTGAGGTGAGAGAGTTGATTTGATGGACAAGAAAAAATTATGTATTTAAATAGGGAGATAATTGTAACGATCCAACATTTTATACTAAGCTGAGGTCATTACTACTAAAAGAAAATAAAAAATTTCCTCACAAAATGGAAAATAACACTAACTTTCATAAAGAAAAAATCTCAAATACTCATTATAATTGTAAATATATATACATAGGTAGAAATAAGATCTAGAAAAATAAAATCCTAGTTTCGACCCTATCTAATTTTAAAGAAAAATAGCCATAGAAACAACTCATAAGTTTGATAAATGTAATAATACAAAAATATTAAGAGTCAAAACAGTAAAGCAAAAGCGGAAGCAAAAAGTTTCTCTATGGCCAATTGCGGTCACTTCTTGTCATTCACTAGCTTTCCTCTAGCCTTACTTCCACCTCTACATGAAAATTAAACATAGAAAGAGTGAGTATAAACATATACTCAGTATGTGACCTACTACTAGTCCTGTTAGGTGTCTGTTAACTTTCCATCAAGGTTCTGTAAAGAAGTACCCATAAACTAGCGCGTTCCCAAACACACGCAATCAAATGATCTCGTAGGAATATATCCGATCTCCGATGAACTCAAAGGAACACCTAGAACAAAACTGATCTTCGGTGACTCAACCCGAAGGAATACTTAAGACAATCAAGCTGTAAGTGACCTCGTCGGACCACTCACGTACATGATATATCATGACAGACTGGTGATCTCGTCGGACCACACAGTCATAAAAAGGTGGTGATCCCAAGGGACACCTATATGGATACTATCCCAATAGATAAAGTTAACAGAACACCCAATCTACATAGCATGTAGTACATCATAACATCATAAACATGACATGAATATTAATCATAATGTTTTTAGTCATGCGATTAATATTTCATGCATCATCATTAACGTAAATCAGTCATCCTCAACATAATAACAGTCACAATTGCCAGTCATCCATACATTATGCATTTTAGCTACATCAATGCATAATAGAGAAATTATATGCAAACTATTAATTTCAGTACGAATATCCTTTAGGAGAATCTCTTATCTCGAGATTAGCTAATAAAATTATTCCTAGCAATCACGATCAAAGCTTTCCAAAGAGAGAAGTCCTATACATATATGAAACTAAATCAATAAATTTCTCAGCTGGCTAAAAGCCCAAAAATCCAATTAATTCAACTTACCTAAAGTTAAGGTTGAATCCAATTTATACTTAGGAAAATTCTACAGCACAAAACTCGCAATGTAATCTAGCCAAACCTTCAGGTAAAATACCCCAACTTAAATCCAGAATTAAATTATTTAGTGTCCAAAGTTAATTTGTGGGGCATACCTAAAACCCAACCAAAACTTACCAAAAATAAGTGCACCTAATATGGAAAAAGGAAAAAAAACGGCTCAGCTAGGAAGAAGGGAAGGCGCGTGCGACTCACTGAAGGAGGTGAAGGTTCGCTCGGTTGGGGAACTCGACTAGGATATGGCTTGTACACGGCTTGCAAAGGAAACGGCTCGGCTTACACGCACATGACTCAGATGAAAAAAGGTGGCTTGCATGTGGCTTGAAATGGAAATGTGAATGATCGGCTTGCTGCGCGCTAGGTAACGACTTGCAATGGTGGCTAACGCGACGATGATTATTAATTTTCAATAGAGACGCATGAAGGTGGACACGTCGACTCGATCGACAGAAACCCCTTCTACAGTGGATAGAGGACAGAGATGGGTGACGCGACGGTGAGGCAAAATGTCTTGGAGCAGCTGAAACTTCGACGAGGCTTGGCGGTGATCGACAATCGAAAGAGAACGACCGAATCGGAAGGGAACGACAGACAAAGACGGTGGCTGTGATGGCGATGGCGGCTAGGAGCTAGGGTTTTCTTGGAAGACGAAGATGAATAGTAGTGATAATTGGCACGCTTCCCAAGGTCCTTATTTAAATAATTTTTTTCTTTTTCCTTTTTCCTCGTTCTTTTCAAAATAAACCAATCGGACCTTCTCTCTCTTCATTTAATACCTAATCAAAATTTCTTTTTCTTTTTCTAAAATAAAACTAAATAACCCTTATTGTCTCCTCGTTAATTTCTTTTATCACATCAACTCTTTTATCTTCTAAAAAATAATATATAAGACTTAATAATTGTATTATCCTTAATATAATTATCTTAAACTTCCTTTAAACTTAATTATATATAAATATATAGTCAATCAAAATCCTTAATTCTCACCAAAATAATTGATAACCAAAACTTTAATAACATAATTATTCAATATCTTCAAACTAATTAAATATTCTCTCAACAAATATTTAATTAATCATAATTTCCACAAAAACAACCAAAATTTCAATTTATCTCAAATTAACACACCAATAATATCAACATAAATAAAAATTACTCCAAGATAAATAAAATTAAAATTACCTTATATTTTAGGGCGTTACAAGAATAATGGTTTAAATAAATATATATGTATATTATATATTTTGGTGAGAGAATAATAATAATAATAATAAAATATTATTAATATTATTAATGGTTATAAATGCCAAAGATTTTGTGCATTTAAGAAATTTATTGAGGAAAATAACGAGAATAAAAATATATGTATATATTGGTATTATACATATATATCCTAAAAGAATAATAATAATAATAATAATAATAATAATAATAATAATAATAATAATAATAATAATAATAATAATAATAATAATAATAATAATAATAATAATAATAATAATAATAATAATAATAATAATAATAATAATAATAATAATAATAATAATAATGATGATGATGATAATAATAATAATAAAAATATTATTATTATTATTTTGGTTTACAAATAGCATTGGAATGTTTAAATTGAAAAGAAAAGGAAAAATAAAAATGTTTTTCATCTTCTTTACTAAAATAACACTTTGTCGTTGCCGCCTCATCAGTTTTAGTTATGATTGGTCCCTTTGGCAAAGATTGAAGATTTAAGTAATGAATTTGTCCATTAAGGTTAAGAGAATTTTTCAACCTCCATTTGGGTAACTTTGGTAAGCTAACGTAATTAAATTAATAATTTATTAATTTAATTTTGGATTTAATTGAGAATTCTTTAAAAGTTCAATTGGCTAATTTTTGAAGATTTAATTTTGGATTTTTTCAACCCTAACTTTTTAGAAAGTTCATTAATTTGGGAGAATTTTTGGATGATAGCCAATTGCTAATTTTATTAATTAAGATACTGAATTTTCCTTTTATGATTAGGAACAAATTAGTTGGAGAATTTTTACTACCAGCTAAGGAGTATTTTGTTTTGCTAAAATCACCAGGTAAGAGATTCTACTATTGGACCTTCGAACTAAAATTAAGAGACTGCATGTATTTACGGTTATCCATTGATGGTAGCTAAGATGCATAATGCGATGCTATAGATGATGATTGATAATGAGTTGATGTTGATGATGATGACTGATATGTTTATGATGTTTATGATACATGATATATTAATCACATACTTAAGAACGTTATTGTACCGACCCAACTCCTTATACTAAGCCGACGTCATTACTAATTTAAAAGATAAATAAAATCTATAAATTTAAAATAGAAAAATAAAACAAAACCTCGAATTTCTCATTAAAAGCATAAACAAATGTATATAGAAATAAGTCTAAAAATAAAATCCTAACTCGGGCCTATCTAGTTTTAAAGAAATAAAATAAAAATAAAAGAATATAATAAAAATGAAAATGCTGGAATCCGAACAATGGCATAAAGCGGAAGCAAAATGGTCCCTATGGCTCGCCACAGTCACTTCTTGTTAATCGCCAGCTTGCCTTTGCCCTTACCTCTACCTCTGCCTAAAAAATTAAACAAGAAAAAGTGAGTATAAAAATATACTCAGTAAGGGACCCATTACTAGTCCCTCTAGGTGCCTGTTAATTTCCTATTAGAGTCTTGTAAAGTGGTACACCTGAATTAGCACGTTCTTGAACACGTGCAATCTGTGATCCCGTAGGAACATATCTAGTCTTCGGTGACCCAAGAACACCTAGGACAAGCTGGCTGGTAGTATACCCGAAGGAAACACTAAGACAATCGAGCAGTGAGTGACTCCGTCGAATCACTCATAATCATGTCTATGTCAATGTCATACTGGACTGGTGATCCCGTCGGACTACGCAATCATAAAAAGGTGGTGATCTCGAGGGACACCTATGTGGATACGACTCTAATAGAAAAAAGCTAATAGTAACCCTATCCATAGTGTGTAACGTGTCATAACATTATCATAAACATGACATAACATAACAATCATAGTATACTTATCCGAAATACCCTAATCATAAACATAACATAGTCGTCCTTATCAACATACCACTAGTCATATCATAACATTAGTCATCAACGTCAATTATCATTACAATGTCATTCATTATCAATAACATCGAGTTATACAATTTAGCTATCGTCTCTGCATAACCATATACACATGCGATCTCTTACTTTCAGTCGAAATTCTAGTAGTAGAGTCTCTTACCTAAAGATTAGCTTAATCGAATTCTAACAGCAAAAATCACACTTTCCAAGCAGCGAAGTCCTAAATAGTTAGAAAACACCAAATTTAATAACTTAACCCTCAAAGAATTAAAAGTCCAAAAATCCATTCAAAGTAACTTACCCAAGATTAAGGTTGAGATCAACTTAGCCTTAACTGGGAGAATTCCTTAGTTCCACCTCTAAACGATCCAAACGGCCCTTTAAGAAAAAAAATCATTTAATTTAATCCAAAATTAAATTATTTAAGGTCCAAAATTAAATCTTTGTTGGATATGCCAAAAACCCAATCAAAACTTACCAAAAACATCAGGAAAAGGCAAAAAATAACTAGATGGCTTAAAGAAGGCTTGGCGGCTCAAGGCTAAAGAGAAGGGCGACTCGCGGTTGGAGGCAGGCTCAGGTAGGCTACAACTCGCGATGCAGATGGCTGGAGGCACAGCTCGGGTAGGGGCATTCGTGGCTCGGACTGCACCCGGACGGCTCGGGGTAGAAAGGATGGTGCGGGTCGGTAGCTCGAGTCGGGTGCGCGTGCGGCTCGAGAGTGGAGGGCGCTCGGTCTTCCGACGACATGTGGCGCGACTTTGGTTGCGCCGATCTCCGACGGTCGACGACAGAACGAGGTAGCGATGCTTTACGATTGGTAGAGCACGGGCGGCGGAGGCTAACGAACGGAACCGATCGCTTGGGACGGTCGGCTTGCAAAGGCGGCGCGCGACGACTGTACGGCCGTGGTGGCGGCTTGCGCGGAGGACATCGACCGGCGAGAAGATGGTTGTCGACGGCGGCAGTGGACCTTGTGATTAGGGTTTGAAAAGTTTGGGATTAGGGTTTTGTGGGTGTGATGAAGAAGATGAATTAATGGGACACGTAGAACGAGGGTCTACTTATGATAATAATAATATCATTATTATTATTCCTTTTCCTTTTTCAAATAACTCTCTCTTCATTTAAAACCCACCGAATCTCCCTTTTTAAACCAATAATTTCACCAATCACATCTACCTTTCTCCAAATAAAATATCATAATTATCTTTTACTAAATAATGATTATATTTTCCATTATATAATTATTATTTTAAATTTCTTTCTCTCTCTCCACAAAATATCTTTCTCCCAAATACAAATCTCATTAAACAAACATCTTTAATCAAAATTCCATTAGCACCCAAATTAATTCCAACACTAATTAAAATTAAACTTAAGATAAATAAAATAATTTACCTTAACTTGGGGCGTCACAATTATGCTTAATATTCATATCATGTTTATGATGTTTCTAATGATGTTACATGCTTTCAACAGTGGTGTATCTGTTAACTTTGTCTGTTGAACTTTTTACCTCACTTGTATTATGATACTATCTATAAGGTCACTCGCACAATAAGGGGGTGTTCCTCTAGGATCACTCGCACGATCTAGGAGTGTACTAGAAAAATGGCCTATGATGACAGTTAAAATCTGTCATGTTTAAAATTCTTAACAATTATTTTCAGTCATTCTTTCGGTAGTCATGGAAAGTCTATTATGACAATTTGGAAAAACTGTCACAATAAGTGTTTTTCATGATAGAAAATAAATGTCACATATCTCTTATTGTTGACAGATAGTAAATGTCATTATTTACATTTTATGACAGAAAATAAATGTAACATATCCAGTATTATTGACAGATAATAAATGTCATTATTTATATTTTATCACAATGACTAACTGTTATCATTTCACCTAGCATGATTTTAATTGACTGTCAAGAATACCTTTTCCTTAACAAAATTTTTTAAAAATCAAATGTCATATACTCCTTTATTACTACATTTTTTTCTTGTGCTATTTTTCTTGATAGTCCTTGTTTTTCTTGTCACTCTGCCATTACACAGACCATTTCAATCACAAAGTACCATATAATACACCCATATGGAAACAAACAATCAACGCTTTAATATATATACGTTATCATACGCTTTGTAATATTTGTACAAAAAGATTGACTAAAAACCATTTTTGGTAAAGGGTTTACAGTGAAAGAATAAACAGAGACGTCTTTTGCTACTAACAAGCTTAAAATAAGTACATTGGAACCAAAATTTTGCTACCAATCCTACAAAAAAAAAAAAAAAAAGTCTTATAAATCAATCAGTTGCTCCAATATGGTTTCACTGCTCGAATGGATAGATTCTTGCAAAACCTAGTAAGAAAACAAAACCTCAATTTAAAGTATGACTCTACACATTAATATGAGAATATAATAAGCTTTTATCCTTTTTAATGCCAACATAAGGTACCAGTTCCAACTACAATTTAAAAGAGAGATAAATCAAATCTACTTCACCCAATATTAGTTCATAATATATCTTAATATATCCCCCACCCCCGGAAGTATAACTTTGAAGTCATTTAAACTAATATCAATAAAAATTCATAAGAGTAACAAAAACTAACCAAATTCTCCCAAATTACTTAACTTGCTAAACATCCCCTAAGAAAATTTTAGAAGCCAAAAACAGAAAGTTTACACAAATAAAGGTATCAACATAACCAAAATACAAGTCTTACCATGTAGAAATATGCAATGACATTTAAAGTGGCATAGAATACAAGTCCCTCAGTTTTCAAGCTCAACAAGTTCAACTTCCTTCTTTGGCACAATGGCATAAGTTATTTGTTGATATCTTTGAGTGAACAAATTATTTCATCTCTCACATAAGAAGATTTCGAATTATTTCAGTAAATCAATAATCAATTTTTGGTATCTAAATATTTACTAGAGTGAAGGGTAGGTTAACCATCGTCATATTTTGGTAAGTAATATTATTAGTTAAAACAAACAAAAAAAAAAAAAAAAGTTTATGGTGCACACTTAGCCAAAATTAGTAGAGGGGTTCTGAATTTTACCTTGAAAATTCTTACATGTGTAATTAACTTTCTAACATTAAAAATTTAGAGTAATATATAGCTACTAATAAAGAAATAAAACTTTAAATCTAAACTTTCTAATATAAAATTTTTAGGGGAAACAAGAGAAATGTCTAACAAGTAAGTAGTCATACTAACCAAAATAATTTTAACTAAATATTATATTAAATGTGTAGGACTAACCTACCTTGCAAACAACTACCTTATTCTCATACTAACTAGCTAGCATAAAATTATTTTAAATAATTAAAAGTGAGTTATGTTCTAAATAAAACTGTTTTCAATCTTAAAATTACTCAAAGAGTTGATATTAACCGTAGACCAGAAAACAAAACAATATAGTAGTAAGAGTTGATGTTACAACTATATTATGGTTCTAGCAAAAGTTGATCGCATATTACATTTGTTAATGCCTAAACATAAATACAAAACGCCTTTTAACACGTAAAAAGAAAAAACCAACCGTTGAATTTTGGTGAGATTTTACCATTCTTTCTTCATTCAACTTCACATCTGATAACAGAAGTGAGATGATAACCTAAAGAAGCTTTTTCTGTAAGGTCAGGCTTAGACAGCAAATGGTAAACATCCATTTTCTCCTACAATTGCAACACACAAATAAATTAAATTCATTTAATATAATATTTAGTTATGAAACTTTTTAGATCATAGAGACTTAAAATTAAACTCAAACCTTAGAGCAGACATTGAAAAATTAACCAAACTATAAGTACTAAATCAAAACTATTAATTCTGAAAAAAAAAAAAATCAAAACTCTTAAAAAGTATAAAGACCATGTTGTTACTTTTTCTAAACTTGAAATTAAACAACAAATATAAATGAAAGACATGAGATATTTCCAAAACTTGATGTAATAACAATTTCTTACTTTGTCTCTCACAGCAAACAGTTTTTTAGAGATAAAATCTACATGAAAAATATCATATCTTTTAAAAAACACATATAAAATCATAAGGACATATCTATTTTTAAATCAATAGATTTAGTAACTATCATCAATACGAGACTTTCTATGCAGAAGCTAAAACTAAAAATTTATGTGGAGACACTATTAGAAAAATGGCCTACGACAACAGTTAAAATCAAGAACATAAATATGGTGATCTGTAGAAAACCTCCAAAAACAGTAAGCTCCCACAACTTTTAACTGTTGAGAAAATTAACTATAAGTCTAGATATTTAACACATAAGGAAAAATTTAACACATTTGTTGAGTAAAGAAATAAAACTTCCAATTAAAAAGTGTACCTTTGTCAAAGAAAACTCCAATCTTAGAGCAAAAAATAAGAAATACAATACCAAAGTGTGCCACTGTCTCAATCGAAGATAAAAACTATGCTTTTAAGCATTGATTGAATTTCAAGCATCTATATTGGATACAATATACAAAAATGTAATTACAAGTTAGAAATGTTTTTGGATAAGATAGTCTTTATTTATATTTCAAATAAAACTGAAGAACATTACGGAGCAAAAATGAGGAACTTTAAAATTTTTTATAGGAATGAGGAAGAGGTGATAGGTGAAGGTAAATTAGGCTAGCAATAAAGATGAGAATTGAAAGAACATAATGGTTATTTGAAGTACATTTTTCATTGTTGCACTTAAGAATGGGTAAAACTGAAGGAAGTTGAAGATTACCTGTATAGTATAGGGATTCATGGTAAAAATGGTTTCCAGCAAGTTCCCTAGAAAGGCACCACATATCATAATAACACCTAATATCACTTAACCATGGCATGACATAACCATGTGCAATTAGTATATGTGCATGTTTGGGGCAAAGAAACATGACCTGTAATTTCTTAAACTTGCTTTGAACTCAACCAATTAGTAATCTAGCATAGCAACCACACCTCCCACTAGTTATAAAGTTATAGCCAAGTTTCACTAAGCGAATTACCAAAATTCCTTCACTGCAATCTGTTAGGATCCCACCTAACAAGCATGATCTCAAGAAGAAAGGATGAACTCAAGAACTCTTAAAAGAACATTCAAATATGGAATATATATATATATTAGAAGATCATAAGAACAAGTAACAAGTAACCCTAGCCTTTCGAGAGGGCTAGACTCTCCCAAAGGTTCCCTTACAAGGAAATCTTCTACAAAATTCTTCCTACCTCTCCCCAACCCCTCTTCTACTATTTATAACAAAAAGACCTAACCAACTTACTAACTATTTACTAATATGTCCCTACTAACAACCATTTTCATTTTCTACTAATAACCCACTATTTTTCTATCTAGGGTCCTCACATCTACTAATGCTTTCAATATATCCCTTTTATTACTACTCTCACACATTATTAAGTTAACATCAGGTAAACAATTATTATGACACAATCAACACATGCAAAATAGTGCAAGGATACACGGGGACAATCATTGGCACATGGAAGGAAAAAGTTTATTCTAAATTGTGTAATTTAAGGTAATAGAATTAGTGACTTAGTAAAAAAATTTCTTTTTTGAAAAAGATAAGAAATAATTTCATCGATGGAATCAAACTATCATATTAAAATTACTCCGCCCTTTGAAGACACCTTGTCCTCAAGGTGTGCTTACAAAATATGAATTTTGAACTATCTACCCTTCTCAGAAGAAATTTCCTTCAAACTTGAAATTCCATTGGGTTGTAATAATTTCATTTGCATCCAACCTTTTAGTCATCCCCAGCCCAGAGTCCAAGAACTCCCCCAATCTTCATTCTTCTCACACGGCAAGTGACCCCAATTAACCAGCTGCAATTTCCAGAGCCTATTTCCATGCCAGTTGCATTTTAATTTGAAGCTCTTCCTCCCTAATGGGCTAAATCCACATTCAACTTTATAATCCCATCCCCAGTTCAATTTCATGGCCCACACAACTTCTTCCTTAGAATTACCAATGAGCTCAAGTAATTCCAATCTATTTTCAAGTTCCTTTTTCTGCCACTTTAACAAATGGGTCTCAATGAATTTAGCAGATTCAAGCCTATTAGTACCCTTTCTTTCTTTATGAAAGTTGTATTTCTTTGTTTTCAGCATCTCATGTCGGGCCCACCACCCATATTCCAATAGGGGTTCATCGTTCTTAGATAAGGCCGTCAACTTTTTTTTCTTTGAGGTATAATGGGCCTCATCCATCACTTTTGCAATCGGCCCACAAAGCAACTTTTTGACCCACTTTTGATTAGATTCTTTGCCTAATTTCCATCCCACGTGATATGATTTAATCATTGAAGTTTGCATGTGCCAATCCTTCTCCCATCCTCCACTTTGTTTTTCTTGCCATTTACTGGGAATTTGAGCCCCACTTTCTCCACATATGCCAAGTTCATTTGATGAAATTTGGGCCTTTTCATTTAGTTTCAGCCCATTAAACAATTCAGAATTGCTGCTGCAACTACCTATAATTTCTGGCCCCACCATCTGACACTTCACGTGGATTGAAGAATTTTTCTTCTTCACGAAATTGTCCCCCTCCTTTCTCAGCTTTCTTCTTCGTCCGCAGCTACTCACTCATTCTGTAAATTTAAAAGCATCCTTCGAGAAAATTTCCGATCTCACTTGTGGCTTCATCACTATCCGCCTTCCGACAAACTCTGTTTGTGCCTTCAATCGACTACCGGCAACGCACCCTGTCTCACCCTCCTCTTCCCTCAATTGGAATTTCTGAAGACCAATCTTCGTCGTTCCCCGGCCACCGATGACCGTCTTAGATTCTTTCTTCCGCTGTGGCTTCCGCACCTCACCCCCTCGATTTTCCGTTGTGACCCAAAACAGTTCCATTTGCCACTCTCTTCGTGATCCCTCTACTAATTCCAGCGCCACTTTCTTCCTTGTCGTTACCCCTTTTATCTTCCTCCGATGGTCCTGACCTTCAAGATTCCTTCGTTCATCTTCTTTGCTGCATAACTTCCTCATCCCTTCCCTAATTCGATATAGCTCGAACACCACAAAAGGACAACAAATAAAGTACCGTACCTTAACAAACTCACGTAGGTATACGATCAACCTTCCAACGTCGCCACTCCAAGGAGTCGTTTCTATTTTCGTCGGTTGTATCTTGGTTGATTTGTTTCCTATAGGTATTGTTTGATTCTTCTTTTTGTTTCCTTCACTACCATCGACTGTCAATGATAGCTTCCTCAATGGTTTCTTTGTCTTTCGACCTCTTTCCCTTCTCGTTAATAGTGTTTGTCTCCTGTCCCATGCTTCTGCCTCCTCTGTTCGGCATTTCTGTTTCCACCAAGTATTTCTCTCCGCTGTTTGGCATTTTCGTTTCCACTAAGTATTTGTCTCCGACCAGCTCACCCTTCGCCGTCGGCCATGGGAATGCACAATGAGATTTGGCTTCCTCTTCCCTCCATCTTTTTCATGGT
Source organism: Cucumis melo (assembly GCF_025177605.1). Taxonomy (NCBI): domain Eukaryota; kingdom Viridiplantae; phylum Streptophyta; class Magnoliopsida; order Cucurbitales; family Cucurbitaceae; genus Cucumis; species Cucumis melo. The sequence goes on from NC_066868.1 coordinate 13,007,165, forward strand.
TGTTCTTCGATTCCTTCATCTTCAAGTTATTGTTCCATTTCTCTTTTTCTCCAACTTTGATTTTTGCTAGTTTCTTCTCCTCTCTTTCTTTATCTCCTTGCAGCCCTTCAGAAAGCTTTTGATGCATTGATCTAGCACTCCTCTGTATTCTTTGTACCTTGCAATCCGCAATCCATTTCTGCATATGTTCCCATGTCCATGGAGTCTCTTTTCTTTCAGCCGCTTCACGTTTGCAATCGGCAGCCCATTTAAGCGCTTGCTCCCAAGTCCCTTTCTCAATCGTGCCCTGGTCTCTTTTCACCTTTCCTTTCATCTTCAACACAGTTCCTTCTGACGTACCAGATTCTTCCCGTCGCCGACTAACATTGTTTTCTCGTAATTCCTTTGCCAGCCTTTCGAGGCTTTTGGACAACTCCACAGCCAAGTCTTTAAGTTCTCTGATGTCCTTCTCGTTCTTTTCCCACCTCTCCTCCATTTGCTTCTGCGCCATAGCCCGTGTCACCCCCAAGATGTTATGGCTCTGATACCAATTTGTTAGGATCCCACCTAACAAGCACGATCTCAAGAAGAAAGGATGAAGTCAAGAACTCTTAAAAGAACATTCAAATATGGAATATATATATATTAGAAGATCATAAGAACAAGTAACAAGTAACCCTAGCCTTTTGAGAGGGCTAGACTCTCCCAAAGGTTCTCTTACAAGGAAATCTTCTACAAAATTCTTCCTACCTCTCCCCAACCCCTCTTCTACTATTTATAACAAAAAGACCTAACCAACTTACTAACTATTTACTAATATGTCCCTACTAACAACCATTTTCATTTTCTACTAATAACCCACTATTTTCCTATCTAGGGTCCTCACATCTACTAATGCTTTCAATATATCCCTTTTATTACTACTCTCACACATTATTAAGTTAACATCAGGTAAACAATTATTATGACACAATCAACACATGCAAAATAGTGCAAGGATACACGGGGACAATCATTGGCACATGGAAGGAAAAAGTTTATTCTAAATGGTGTAATTTAAGCTAATAGAATTAGTGACCTAGTAAAAAATTTTCTTTTTTGAAAAAGATAAGAAATAATTTCATCGATGGAATCAAACTATCATTTTAAAATTTCATAATCATAGGACTAGCCTATTTTTCAAAAGACATAGTTATCTTAGTTCTAAATGGCTGAAGCCATCAAATTTGAAATAGTAGAACCTATGAAAAACATATTTGAAATATGTAACAGAGATGGGAGCTTTGGATCTAGTATGGTCTAGTATCCATTCCATCTATTAGAAACACAACTTACACATTTTAGAGATGTTAAAAAACTTACGGTTATTGAGTTTGAAGCAAAATTTGACATTTTTATAATAATTATTTGCTAACATGCCTAACTTCGTTTAAATTATTGACTTTCTGAATCAAATTATCGTCTAAGAAATTAGTTACAATACAATAACGGTGTGCGTTTAGGTTCATTTGAGGATTAGGAGTAGCCCAACAGCCGACATATTCATAAAAAAAAGGGGGATCTGCATACATACAATTATAGAAAATTGAGTTCTAAGCATGTTAAAACGATTTCTAACTTATTTCATATACTTTGTTACACAACACACTTCTTTGATTGTAATGCACATCAACTGTTCGATGAAGTGTCGGACCAAAATAATTAATGAGAATTTAACATACCAGGTTGTTGGGACTCCATGAATCGGTGAGAGGCAGCTTCTTTGGCATTGATGAGTAAATGGTCATCATCTTCATGAAGATGTGCTCTGAGACCCCCTAGCTTTGAAAATGACCAAAATCACTCCTTGCATTCAAGTCAAGAAGCAAAACCCTAAAAAAAAAACTGAACAGCTGCTCCTTTGAAAGAGAAAATAAAGAAAGAAACAAAAGAATGTGAGAGGTAGGGTTTTGTGTTGGGATGAACCCTTTTCGAGAAGTTAGAAGAAGAAATTGAAAGGGCCAAGAATGGCGTTGGCATAAGAGGAAGAAGATGACGTGAAAAGAGAGATAGAAAGATATAGATTACGGTGAGGGGACAATCGACGAGAGAACATTAGGCAACTCTGCTTTCACGAAAAAGAAACTCGAACTCCCTCTCTTTTTTTTTTCTTTTTCTTTCTTTTCATGTAATTTAAAATAAATACTAATTTGATTATTTATATTTAATGACATTTAAAAATTGTCATAGATTTATGACACTTAAAAATTGACATTGATTATTTATATTTTGGTATTTATGACAGTCTTTTTCTCTCTTTTCAATTTGGGTTGTAGTGAACTGTCATGATATGTCATTTTTCTAGTAGTGCTATGGATCACATGCATGGTTAGAGGATAGTTTTACTGTGTATACGAGGTCGTTTGCACGATAAGGGGTGTTTCGACGGAACTCGCATGATAAGGGGTGCACCTATGTATTACAGATATGTTTATGGAGTGTGTACCTACAATCACTCACACGATAAGAGGTGTTCCTAAAGGCCACTCTCATAATAAGGGGTGTACCTACGTATTACAGACATGTTTATGGAGTGTGTACCCACGATTACTCACAGGATAAAGGGTGTTCCTATAGGTCACCTGCACGATAAGGGGTGTTCCTACGATCTCACTCGCGCAGGTGTGTTCCATTGGATACACAACACTATTATTATATTTCTAATAGGAAGTTAACATATCACATAGCGAGACCAGTAGTATGTCCCTTACTGAGTTTATTTATATACTCACTCTTTTCTATGTTTAATATTTTAGGCGAAGGTAGAGGATCTGGAAAGTTGACGAGAGATAGGAATGGTCTGTGATATGCCATATGGGAACTCAGTTTTGCTTCCGCATCTCATTGTTCGTTTTCAGTATTTTGAGCTTAAACATTTTTATGTATTTATTTTTATTATCTTTAAAATTTGTAAAACCAGTTGCGCAACATGTTTTCGTGTTATTTTTAATGAAAATTTATTTTTCCTCTTTTCAAGAAATTGTCAAATTTGTTATTTATCTTAAAGGTAATGACCTCAGCTTAGTACAAAGAGTTGGATATGTCGTTACAATTTACCACTGTGTTCTTTTAATTCCTCCAGAAAATGCATGAATTGATCAGTATATATGTGTCATTCGTTGTCAAAACATAACTTACACCAAAATGGGTAACAAAATAGTTCAGAAAAGTAATAAGTATATGATGCTAAGCAAAGTATATGTACAATCATACAAACTCAGCCCATTCATACCTCATACAGTCAAGTCATCTTGTGTGTAACTACGAGGTGAACCTTTCATCTGTAGACAATAAAGTGGTTCTAAATGAATTTCATTCTTAATAAATTACATGATGATAGTTTTAAAATTGTTATGCTTACTACATGTACAATCGAAGTACTCATTAAAAAATTATATCAGGTATAAACCACATGATATAATAACCGCATTCAACTGCTACTCATTGCTTAAAACACTATGGATACAGATACAAAAATCATATGTATGTCAAAAATAATAAATAAATTACAACTATCCTAACATCGATATTCACATACCTTCCCTTGATTTTTTTTCTTCTTTGAGATGTTGAACGACCTACAAATGAATATTAGAAAGTTGCCTACTTAAAGTAGTGGCATACACAAAAAAAGAAACTAACGAAATAAGTAAGCATCGCATACATTTCAATAACTTCAGATATATCTAGTTGATATGATTTTTTAAAGGGTCAATCCAGAAAACGACACCCTACATGTGATTTATGACTACCAAACTCCAATGATTGTTAAATATATGTGTGAAAAAATAGGACTGCATACTAGACTAGATTAGTCAAAATTTGAATCCTCTATTTTAGGCCATTCACATATCCAAAATTGTAAGGAAACAATACAAGTTGATTATAATCTACTCCAAGTAATCTAGCATTCAACAATTGTGCACATGATTCTTTATAACATGAAAATGAGATGGATTCTGTAACGTCCCAAAATTTTGAGGTAATTTCTTAACATTATTATCCTGAATTTTGAAGATTTTATTTTATTGAGAGTGGTGTTATTTGAGTTTGATGAGAAAAAGGAAAAGAAAAAAGAAAAAGAAAATATAATGGGTGATAATATAAAATAATAATGAAATAAAATAAAATAATTATATTATTATTATTTTTTTAAAATCTTACACATTCCTTTCTTCTTCTTCGTACACCCCCCCACTCTCATCTTCATCTTCTCCTTCACCGACCTACCTGTTTCTGTTTTGTTCCCTTCTTTCTTCTTCGTTTCTTTGTCCCAGCCGGCAGACACCACGCCCCTTCGTCCCAGTTCTTCAGCCACCTACTATGTGCGCGTCGCCTAGCCCTCATCCGCACGGTTTCGTTCGCCCGCAACCGAACTGCCTCAACCTCCCACTCAAGTCGCGCGAGTTTCTCTTTCTCCCGAGTCGACCCGATCCGTCCCTCTTGCACCCGAACCATCAACTTCAGTTCTGAGTTGCTTTAATTCGTTTCCTTCAAAGTTGAACCACTGTGAGTCTTTAGCAAAGGTAATTTGGTGAGTTCATAACGTTTTTCATAGCCGATTTAAGCGTAAATGTTGGAATAAAATATTGAATTAATTAGATTCATTACCATTGAATTTCTTGAAGGTGTGGAAGTCGAATTCTTGGATTCTACGACGGGTTTGTTGGGAGTTTGATTCTCCTCTTGCTTGGGTAAGTGGTAGAACTTGAAATTGTGTGTTTTGATTAAGTGACTTTACTTATTATAGTATTTTAACCATTATATTTACATTAGGTGGATTCTTTGGACTTCGTTTAAGCAAGGATTTTAGCTATCTCGAGGTAAGGGATTTCTTACTACTGGACCCAAATTAAATTTGAGATTTGAAACGTAGTAACTGATATGAAAGTTATGTTTTAGAGGCTGCATTAGATTGATTGCTATATGTTTATACAGAAAGTGTTCTTGGTATACACTCTTGACTGGTTATAGACGGCATGATTGTTAGTGTAGTTTTTATACATTAACGGACTGTGCTGTTGATAGAGTATGGATATTTGGGTTGTTATGTGTAGTTTGTTTTGACTGATGGGTTGTGCTGTTGACTGAATATAGATAATGAGGATTTGACTGTTACATGTAATTTAGATATATTGATGGGTTGTGCTGTTAGCTGAATATAGATGATGATTTGACTGTCATGTGTAGTTTGGATATTGATGGATCATGTTATGTAGATGATTTGACTGTTAGGTGTGTTTACGTATTGATGGTTTGTGCTTTAGAATAGAATTAAATGGTGTAACTGTGATGTATAGTTTAGTTACATACACTGACTAAGGGTATTGTAACTAAACTTAGATTGCTTGACTGATTATGCATAGAGATTAAACTAATAGATGATGTTTTGTATATGACTATCATGGACTATTTAGACTGGATCGAGGGATAACTGTTAGCTTTATCTATGGGGTAGCGTACCTTACAAACACGGTGTCCTACGGGATCACCACATGTTGTATATCCTTCGAGATCCCTAGATTGAGATGTGTCTCCCTCGGGATCACTAGACTGATATGTGTATCCTTTGGGATCACTAGACTGATATGTGTATTCGACGAGATTATTAGACTGATTGATGTGTGCATCCTGCGGGATCACTAGATTGTTAATTTGTAAGGTACCCCTTGATAGGAAGCTAATTGTATAACTTCTAACAGGACCAGTAGTGGGTCTCTTATTGGGTATATCTTATACTCACCCTTTTATGTTTAAATTTTTCCAGGTAAAGGTAACGTACGAGGTAGATCGGCGAGGGGCAAGAAGGTCGATTCGTGAATGCCATATAGGGACGCCTTTTTCTTTATGCTTCCGAAAAACGTCTTTAACTTTAATTGTTTTAAGGATTGAAAACGTGTCATGTTTAGGATATTAATTCGTTTGTTTTATTTTTGATAATTTCCTAGATGACGGTATGAATGTCTGAATTTGTTTTGAAATAGTACCCGAAGACGATTTTGTTTTTTTTTTTTTTTATGATTAATGGTTTTTAAATAGGTTTTATAAATTTTATGTTTGAATGAAGTCTCTTAGTAGTAAAGTAATGACCTCTGTTTAGTTCAAAAAGTTGGGTCGTTACAGATTCAATGTCTAAGAACTTGTACAGACTTAGTTTTGCCTTCATCAATAAATTTGTAAAGATACTGAACAATATTTTGGTAATAACATATCTATAATTGCAATGAGAAGAAAATAAATAACATATCTATAATTGCAATGAGAAGAAAATAAAAATCATGAAAATTCAAATGTAATTACTGAACAATATTTTAGTAATAACATATCTTCAATCATGTTTGCATCGAGACAAGAAATAGATATTGGGCACATATAACAGAAATCCTGCAACATCTCAATCAGTATGCAACATTTTCTTCGCACACCAAATAAGTAAAGATACTGGGACACCAAGATACAACTTTAAGTCCTACACTGAATATTCCTATAGTTTTTCTTTTCTCTAAACTGAATGCAAACACCATAGAAACGACTAGATAACAACTAAAAGAAATCAATCAGTAACTATATTCTATGATACATGAATTTCTTATAAAAAGACTAAAAACTAAAAACACACACAAAAGATAAAGTACTTGAGTTCATATGGATCAATAGGTAAACAAATTGGTATACCAAATTCTACAACTACATCTTGCTATAGTTTTCCTTTTCTCTTAGCTGGATGTTGTCAAACAATAACTCAATGGAAATCAATAACTAAAGTAACTATATCCTTAGAAAGAACATGACTATGATATATTACAATACTCCTAAAGACCAATAAACACATACAAAGATTAAATAATTGGGCTCGTATGAATCAAATAAGTAAAAAAACTGGGCACCAAGATACAACAAAAGTATTACAGTATCAACAAAGTTCAAATTTCTTTGGAACATAATATAACCCAAGCAACTAGAATAATATTGATATAACAACTTTCATAGAGTAGAAAAAGAAAGAATACATATACACACATACAAAAAAACAAAGCCCACGAAAAGGGAACGCAATTATAAGCAGGGGCCCAACTATACTAAAATATATATGAAAAATACATCCTATCCGTCGTAGACTCATAAATACTCTAAAACTCCAATTTTAAACCTTGCAAGATTTCTACAAAGGCATACAGATAAAAATTAAGCCACAAAACATAGATGCAAACTAAAAGAATGCAGGATGTAGTTACATAATAATCTTGTATGAAGATTCATCTCACTTGTAGAAATAATGACAAGTAGCATTGTCACTATTTCTACATGAAGATTCATCTCAAAGAAGATATAGCATAATAATCCAATCAATTAATGGATCACAGAAAAGAAGATATAGCATAATAAATCAATAATGGATCACAGAGTGAAATCGAACAATGTCGTAAATGAAACATGCAGGACACAACTCCTTTTGAAGTTTGGGTTTAGGTGGGCTTAGGTGGAAACGCTGTATGGAACTCCTTTTGAAGGCCTTACTTATGGAGGGCTCAAGAACCCAGGCTGTTGGCTTAAGAATATAATTATGCCTCATCGTATCCACTATCTGATAAAAAAAAAGAGACATGATATTTGTTTAATTGAAGAAGATACCTCCATATGGTTAATGATATGTGTTGGTAATAAGGTCGTGAAAGAGTTTAGATTTTGTGATATTCCAAATTTGTTGTATTGTAAACTCCCGAAGGGCAGGAAAGGATGAGTTATATGGGTATAGTAGTTGTTACTGTGATACCCAAAAAGGAAGAACAATTTCCTTGGGTCGAAATCATATATCTCAAGTTTGCTAGCGTCTAATTGGATTCGAGTAAGTCCTAATCTTCTTTTTAATTATTAATTTATATATGTTTTTATACACTACTAATGTACCCTATATATTCTTCAGATGTAAGTGATTTAATAATGTACGTATGTACATATACACGGATGAACAGCCAAAGGAATTTATCAAATGTGAGGCTCAATTACAAGAAGTTGATGAATCAATGTAGTAAAAGAAGTACATAGGTGAGATTACTGTTCCACGTCTCCACCTAAGCCCACAACCTGACATCTCTTTTTTTCGTTCCTACCAATAAGATATGGATTTGTCTCATTTTTGTTGGTGTCTCTTTCGTCTCCAATTTCTTGTTCTAAAAGTTAAACAACTATTTTAAGTATAATCATTTTTCCTGTTAATTTTACTTTGGTCAACCTTTTTCTCAGCCCCATTAATCCTCCGGGAGAACTCATCCCACCAATCCAAAGGCTGGAGGTGAGACGATAGTGAAGCAAAAGCGAATACATTTTGGTCAACATTTTTCTCAACCTTCTTCTTCCTCTTGAACCCTCTAATGGGTTCCATTCAAAACTCGAAAACGAAGATGACGAAAAAAAAAAAAAAAAAAAAGAACACTAACCTAAGGATGTCAATGATGAAAAAGAAAAACTTAACATGAGGAATGGCCGACGACTGGTAAGGAATGTCAGTGGCGGACGATGGGCGAAGAATGTCAGTGAAAAACGCTTGAGGAATGGCCGACGGCCGGATGTTAGAATTGTGATTTGGTCGGTGGCGTTTGGAAAGGTTGGAAGTGTTTGTATGAGATGAGATCCAATTTGAGGAAAAATTGAAACAACTAATAGATAAATTTATTAAATTTTATTTTAATAAAATAGATAATAAATTTAATGTTTTTACATTTTTATGACAACAAATAACTGTCACACAAAAGTGGAATCTGAAAACAACCTTTGTTCCCGCCAAAAATGAGAATTTTGATATTTATGACATTTTTTTCTTCTCTCCTTTCAATTTGGATTGTAATGAGGTATTATGGTAGGTCATTTTTTTGTAGTGTTCTCTATCAGATTTCTTCATCTCCTCTTCCAAATTTTATTTATTCTATTTTTAAACAATTTATTCTTTTGTACATGATTGTTTAGAAGAAAATTACTTGTGTCCGTGTATGGCCGATTAATCGCGTGTTGACTAGTACATTTTTTTTTTATTTCTAATTATGAGCCTATGGGCTTTTTAAGTTTTCAAAATTGTTCTATACAGTGTAAATATTTTATTTATACATTGTAAATATTTTATTGGTTTGTTATATTTTTTAAAAAAACCCCTTCTTATTTTGAGTAAAGAAAAAATTATCATTAATTTTCTTTTAACAATTAGAATTTATGGAAATTTCTCAATATTTTCAATTCTTACAAAAATTTTCACAATAGATTTTTTTGACAATATTTGAGTGCATTCATTCCAAGACGAATGGCAAAAGTGAAATAGTCATAAATTATCTTTAGTTGTTACTTTAGTTATTAAATATAGGAATAGCTAGAGGAAAGGTAAGAACAAATAACACAAAAGATTTTGTTATCCCAATTCGGTAAAACCAACCTACATCTAGAGAGCTTTTAACTTAGATAAGAAGAAATAACTAAGATTCCAATGAGTAAACAACTTATAATAACTTAGAATAGATTCTTTCTAGTATAATAACTCTTTTTAGTCATAAACAAGAACTAAAAATAATCAGGCTCCCTCTGAATTGTGTTTGAATCTACTGAAGATAAATCAGGCTCCCCTGAAGATGATGACCTAAAATCAACTATCTCAATCTTCTTTACACCTCTTATCACAAATACACTTGTACCAATATTGAAGAAATCAAGAACTCTTTATAACATATTAAAGAAGGTAACACTTTTACCTTCGTATAGATTCTTCTCGAACTGAATATACTTCAAAAACTACAACGGCAAGAACAATGTAGACGAGTAGGGAACAATTTCTTTTATAGTGTCAAGAATCCCCAGAGAGAAAATGGAAGATCTTTGGGAAATTGCCAAAAATAGGTTAAAAAAAGAGCTTTAAATGAATTTTGGGACAAGTTTTCAAAAGAAAGACTTTTAGGACAATTTGGGTGTGAATGGACAAAGATGCCATTCATTAAATTTCTATCGCTCTCTATTGTTTTTTCGCCTATCCACGTTCGCTTTCTCTTCTCTTTCGCATAGAACACCTGAAGTAAAAAAAAAAAAACATCTCCTTTCGTTGGCTTTTGAAATTTTCCGCTCTGCTCTTCGAAGATACTCCGACTGTTCGTCTGTCGTCGGTCCTCTAGTGCATTTCGTCGCTTCTCCTTTTCGAACCTAAGAATCAACTTTGAGCGTTTTCTCTTATTTCAGTGAGTTTTATCTGTAACCCATTTTCAATATATTTGCTGTAAATGTTTGGTTTTGGAATCGACTTATTTGCTGGAATTTGTTCCTTTTTCTTTAGGCTTCAATCATGACATCGACATCGACATCGACCGACAGACCCTTGTACAAGATTAATCCTTCCCATCATTTTTATTCCTTAGTAAGTTGTTTGTCTCATTTAGAAAAGACAACACATAATATTAAGGCCAAACTCAAACCCGATCAATTAGCCTTATTTAGGAAAACGAAGTTTGGGCACTTTTTGGACCTAAATATTGTCTTTAATGGGCCACTCATCCACTACTTACTGTTAAGGGAGGTGGAAGATGAAGGAAAGGATTCTATAAGTTTCTTACTAGGGGGCGTTGTTTGTACTTTCGGTAGGAGAGAGTTTAACATCATAACTGGACTATGGGGTCCTAAAGAGGACTATATTCAGTTGGTTGGGAATAGTCGACTGTTGGAGAAGTTTTTCAAAGACAAGGAGTGTATTTATGTTAGCGACTTAGAGGATATATTTTTGGAATACGAGGGTGATGACGATGATATTGTGAAATTAGCTTTAGTCTACTTTATAGAGATATCTTTGTTGGGAAAAGATAGGCAAACCAAAGTCGACATTGGTTTTTTCAAGATTGCTGATGATTGGAATACATTTAATAATTATGATTGGGGTCAGATTGTTTTTGTACGCACGCTAAATGCCTTGAAAAGAGCCTTGGACAAGCAATATGCCAAGGGAAAGAAGAAATCAACACAGACAAAAAAATATACTATCAATGGATTTCCGCATGCATTACATGTATGTGACTTCTTACTTCTTACTTCAAAACTTTTAAACGACCGTTTAGTTATTTTAAACGATAGTTTAGTTATTTAAACGATCGTTTAGTTATTTTAAACGATCGTTTAGTTGTTTTAAACGATCATTTAGTTGTTTTTTAACGATTGTTTAGTTATGTTAAACGATCGTATAGTTGTTTTCAAACGATTGTGAAACCACTTGTTTATATATCTATATATATCTTGTGGCACTTCCTAAACTTGTTTGTCAAATGTCGAATAGGTTTCGGCATATGAGTCTATACCAACCATCATTGGATGTGGTGTAGATAAAGTAAACGATCATGCCATACCACGAATGCTGAGATGGGTGTGCCAACAATCACCAAAGTCCCAAACTATAAGCCAGGTATTTGATTCGCCAATGGTAAGTAGCAAGCAATAGTAACTTACTTAAGGATCACATGATTTTGTACTTATTTCTTTGTCCTAAATACATTTGCCTTTTTCTATTTGCAGTTTATAATTAAGGCGGTCATTGAGATGACACCTGAAGAGGAGCAGTTGAAAATTGCTTCAGGTGAACTTTTTGAAAACTTCCGCTCATTTACCATTATTCAGTCAAAGAATGGTGGTTCAAAAAGAGTAAGAGAAGTTGTTAATGATGAAGATGACTTCAAAAAGAGTAAGAAACAGAAGTCTAAGATTAAGATGAAAAAGGCTATTCGGAATCTCCAAGATCGAGTAGCGGTTGTTGAAGGGCAACTTAATAGTATAAAATCAGATATTGACGAATTGAAGGGCATGATGTCAACCATATTGAAGCACATTGAACTTCAAAGAAAGGTTAGGAATGAAACTGTTAAGTGTATTGACGTTAGTTGTTTCATATTTGGTAATTACTCATACGTTAAGTTGCATGTTCTCGCTAATTCATTTTGAGGTTCCATAGGGTGACGAAGGGGACCGCAAGGTGTCTGAAGGCTTAGTAGATCATACATTAGAAAGTAAAGAAGTGGATAATGCTAAGATCGAAGATGTTGACACAGGCGGTACCCCTAATTGGTTGAGGATGCCAAAGGAGGATGAACACATTGAACTTAAAAAGAAGGTTTGGTTCCATGTTCTTGCTAATATTGATGTTTAATTTCTATCATTATCCACACTAATGCATTATGAGCTTCCATAGGGCGACGAAGATGTGTTGGAGAAGAAGGTTGATATTGGTTTAGAGGAGCCAATAGATGTCGTTGACGATGAGGACGTCACAAAGATAGAACCATTTCTAACTCAACGACCACACGTTCGGCCCGCCCGTAGGAAGCGTGCAAGTGTTTACCTATCAACCCCATTCACAACTCTACCTAAACATTGAAATATTGTACCTGGAAACGATCATCTTCGAGTTCCATGTGAAATATTGTACCTGGATTTGTAAATTTGAGTGCTTCACCATATCTACGTAAAAGATTATATGACTCTTCAGGAGACCCTCGCACTCCTTCATATGCATTTTCTCTGGCACGCCATGCTTTCTCATAACTCATATTTATGCCATAGTCTTGCCTCATGTCTTCTATGATATCACGTGGTTTGTATATGCGACCGGGTCCCTTGAATTTGGACTTTATTAATTCTCCAACAACCCAAGATTTTGCTTGCCTATGATCACGATTCAAAAATTCAAGAGAACATGAATGAACTTTCACATACTTTTTAATCTTGAATATATTTGAATCCTTCAGTCTAACCGCTCGCAATCTCCAACCACACTTGTTGTCGATGCATCTAACGAAAAGAACCTCTTTTGTAGACTTTTTTACTACAAACTGAAAATTGTTTTTCAATGCCAACTCACTTAATCTCATTGACAAATCTCTCTTGCAAAAAAAGATTTGTCCTACATCCAACTCTTCACTTGTAAAGCTTTCTTCTGACCAGCCACTTCCTTTTATCTTCAACTTCCGACTAGAGGAGCTGTAGTCAACTTTACCTTTTCCTTTGCAATCTTTTGTAGGAGCATCTCTTTGTTGTGGGATGTCAAACAATTCATTGTACATCTCAACTGACTCCCATGTAAAAGTATCATCTTTTAAATGATATGACTCATATGATTCCCATATAGCCGAATTGGTCCCTATCATGTTATCACACAAGCCAACCTGAACTTCACCAATATCAACTTCATTCTCATCTAATGTATCCATTCCAATTAGAGGATGAGGGTTTAAATTTTGAACTTGGTTGCTCCCAGATACTGAATTGTAATCTTTGTTTAACACTTTCATGCTTCAATTGCTTGTAGGCTCAAATGATAGGTATAGGGGGACCTCCAATGGATTTTCACTAAGAATATAAAACTTCAAATCACGGTCATTGCTTAACTCAAATGGAGGAGCTTCCTTTTCCCTTTGATCTCATATATACATCTTATCTTTATGTCGAACTTTGTAGGGTCAACTTCTGCAAGGTCGTATAGTTCAGACTGTAAATCTTTGTGCGTTATTTCTTTAGGGACAACAATTCCTTTTAACACTCCTCCTTCATATTTTCTTCGTCCATCATCCCATGCACTACCGTGACGCACTAAAATCCGAACATGTGCCATCCTTAAACTACCTTAAGTAGTTTTGTATCTTCAAAAATTGATTTGAACTTAAGAACCTATAAGATGCGTGCAAGATGTAAAGAAACATGCAAAGAATAGATCTACATGGATTAGGAGGTGTACCAATTTGATTTTGAAATAAATAGTGAAAGTTTGGAACGTGCGAGATACGTGCGAGATAAAAAAAATACATGCGAGATAAAAAAAAAACCCTTCATTCCTTTTATTCCTATTGCTTACTCCTCCTCTATTTGATCCAACTAAATCCTCATCCTCTAGTTCAATTCATTTTTCACTACCCATTGAACTTTCTAAGAACCTAAAACTAAACTTTGACTAAGCTAATTTACGACAAATAAGTCCAATTCCAAAAACCAGACAATTACGGATGAAAATAGCACCAAATACCCCAATCAAACATTTACTTACAGCAGATAAATTAAAAATCGGTTAGACATGAAACTCACCCAAATAAGAGAAAATGATCGAAGTTGATTGAATGGTCCGAAGAGGAGCGACGAAATGCACTGGACAACGACCAACGAAGGGCAAGCGACGAAGGACGGAGTAGGTTCGGGTGTTCTACGCGAAAGAAAAGAGAAGGGAAAGGAAACTATACGCGAAAGAGAAGGAATCAATCGTGGAGAGAAGGGAAAGCAAACGTGGAAGAGGGAAAGGAAAGGAAGGGCATTTTTGTCCATTCACACCAAAATTGTCCTAAAAGTCTTTCTTTTGAAAACTTGTCCCAAAATTCATTTAAAGCTCTTTTTTTAACCTATTTTTGGCAATTCAATCCTTTGAAAATAAAAGATTCTAAAAGTTGAGGAGAATCTTTTATTTTTCTTTAAATATTTAAAGAAGATTTTTTACCTTTTCTTTAAACACCAAAAAGATCTTTTTTCTTCCTTTTAAATAAAAAGAAGCTATTTAAAATATTTGACAAATAATGCGACAAACTCCCCCTTTTGTAGAAAATGAATAAATTTCTTTTTATGTTTAACAAAAAGACAAGCTTGAACCTCTTAAGAAGCTTCTTGAAATATGAAGCCACCAAGAAGTAATAATGTAGAAAATATATTCATATAAAAGCCACAGAAGAGCAACCATTTACAAACAAGCCCTTAAAATAATACGAGGACTTAGAGAAGTATAATAGTCTTCAATCAACTAATATCAAAAATAAGCTTAATAGTATGTATCCACTAAAATAGCACAAAAGATACCAGTACCAACACAATTATCAACACTTTGAAATGGAATGGGAATTTTAACTCAAAATGAGCCCACATAACACAGTAGTTGAATGTAAATAAACAACCCAACATCGACAGAAAAACCAATGCCAATTAATAGCTAGAGCAGTAGAAACACTAGAGGCATGAGAAAATGGGGACCAATTCGCAATGCCTATTTTATGCAGAATGACATACTTTACACTAAGGGATACAACAAGAATTTGCCCATTAGTTAGCCAGACAGAGATAATACCAATAGTTAATTAAAAAGCCAAAACTTTGAGAGAAGGTTATGGATCAAGAGAATTAGTTGGCAGATCATTTCCCAGAAAGGTATTAATGATGAAAGGAGAACCTTGGACAAGCTGATATTCAGAGCTACTTGGAGCATTGAATTTAGAAGGGAGGTTGACAATAAGCTCCCCTATTAGCCTTGGATAAAATGGGCCAACATTGGAAATAGATTTTGAAAGGCCAACCTTAACAATTAGATCCATTATACTAAGATAAGAGTGATGCTTATATGAAATATTTAACTCATCTCTTCATCTTCCATTTTTTATCACTTTCTTCATGGCGAAAGGATATGCCATCAATGGGTACATATGGTATATTTGGAGGTAAATTTCTTCTTCTCATTTTTGTAGTGATAACTTTAGGCCCTTTGAAAATTTTTTTTGATTTCTTTGGAACATGAACAAGATCCTTGTGTTTAGGACAAGGAGGATCAGTATTAATAGTAGAGGAAATCAATAGTAGGAACAAATGAAGATGGAATAGTTTTTCTAGGAGCTTATTGAAAGGTGAAATGCAATTTTGAAGGCAGTAGGTAAATGATCAGAATCCTTAGTGTTTTGATTTAAATTAAGAGAGGCAGTATGGTCATCCATAAAAGCAGTTTTATCAACATTTGGACTAGGGTTAGATGATTTATCAGAGATATTTTATGAGGAAACACTTTCAGAGTCAATAGATATAGAAACAACAGGAGTTGTAACATGTTTCTTTGATAAACATGAACCAATAACTTCATAATTAACTGGGATTTTAGAGGATTTTCTAAACTGACCCTTCTTTAGAAGAACAGCCTAATAGACATTATCCCTTTCGTCCGAATCAGAGTCTAAATGAGGAATGGATTGAGAAGAAACAAAAATAAATGGAATATCATGCAAGGGAAAATCAGAGTTATCTAAAACAGGGAACTTACTTCTATTGGAAGATTTTTCGAAAGGACGTTGAGCAAGAATACTCTTTAAATGCTTTCACCCACACTCATAAACTCGTTCAGACACTCTTTAGTTAAAGAGCGTGATTCAGCTTAAATCGAGCTTCTGCAGAAGATTAGCTCACATATTAAATTCAAAAAGGAAAAATCATTAAGTCCCGGATAGTAGCTTCAAGAACTTGCTTGTTAAATTGTTTGCATATGCAATGGTTCAAGGATATGTCATGTTTAAGCTCTAATTGAGCGACCTATTAGGCTACTAAAATAGAATGATACATTAAAAGGAGTAAATCTTGTCTATGTGTTGTACAAACGTCTCAAGATTTGTGTGCAATACAAGTTTTCCTCTCAATTGCCCAAGTATAAGTGTAGAGAGGTTTCCTAGTAAGTCTAGAATCGAACACAGGGACTTAATGTTCGTAATGATCTTATCGCGCAAATAAACTAATGCGGCATAATCTGTATAGCATTAGTATGGACAGTATAATATCCCCTGATTATTTACACTCTAGTGCCTTTGGTTATGCTAGGTGGTTATGGTCATGGGGTTTCTTGGTAAATGATCTTAATTTGCAGGCATGGCAGAAGGAATATTTAATTAACTAATCACAATGTATTGTGCATTAATGGTTCGAGGTGATTTAAAGCATTTATTAACTTTAGAATAAAGGTGAGCTGCCTCTCGACGCCTTAGCCATACTTGCTCGCCTCTCAAGATCCAAATACTTGATGTTAAGCTATGATATGTATCTAACCAGTTTATTTGTATTACAAGTAATTTATCCTAAATTAAGGCGAGCAACCTCTCGGTGCTTTTGCTACACATATTAATATCTTTGGAACTTATACGAAGGATAAACTCGGCGATGGAATTTTATTTCTACCCTCTCTTCGCCACTTGTTTAGTTAAAATATGTGCTTTTACTTGTCAGGTGATTGCTATCAACACAATTGTCCTTCTCTCAAGTGAAAAAGGCTTAACATTCATATTTGACTGAACAAAACTTATAAATCATGCATTCTGATTCTCTACTATTAATAACAAATTGCATTACTTATCATACTTAATTAAACAGATTGAAAATGGATAACAACAGAAACATGGGAGAATGGTAGAATAAATGTACTAATTTTATACATATAAACTTAGGCCTTTCAGCCATTGAGTGCATATTACAAATAATACAATAAAATAAAAAATTGGTATACAAAGAAATGTGCCAAGCCTCAGAGTATGATTTCTCACACTCTTTGGCTCTGATTTTTTTACCTGAATGTTGAGGGAGAAATGGTGGGGGAAGATCTCTCTCTCTCTCTCTCTCTCTCTCTCTCTCTCTCTCTCTCTCTCTCTCTCTCTCTCTCTCTCTCTCTCTCTCTCTCTCTCTCTCTCTCTCTCTCTCTCTCTCTCTCTCTCTAAACTCTCACCTAAAACTCAGAAAGAAAGAATGGAAGACAATGAACTTGCTTTCCGTCTAAAGGTTGCACCATCAGTTCTAAAGTAGAGACTCCTATTTATAGGCGAGGAGTGATGTTGACAGGACATTTCACGCGTCATTAACACTTCTGAAAGGCTACATTGGCGCCAAGCAAACATCCTTTTGTTATTTTTCCAACATTCGCACCAACCAAATTTATCTACTAGTGCATTAGGTCACTTAGCTTGATTGCTTGTCGTCATGTTGATCAGGCGTGTCTCCTCATGTAATATTCTATTGTCAAGCTCTACTTCTTTTTGCTTATTATTTTGCGATAAAACATGTAAAATGCGATAAAACAGGGATAAAGTTCTTTTGTAACATGTGATATATATCAGTTAACCAAATTCTATACTTTTTTCTATATTTTCTTCCAATTCTTATGCGATAAAAACTCATTATTTCTATAAGTTATCACGATTACAAGTCATATGTCTTGAACAACCACTATCAAAAAACTAATCCTAAGTTGATGTTTGGATAGTAATAAAGGCAACACCTTTTAATAGAAGATTGTTTTATCCTCCATTCCATCTTTGATTGTTTTGGCTTATAAATAGGAATATTTGATTTCTGATGAGAGGAGGCTGGTATTTGCTTAGAAGAGACTTTTTGACGATATAATATATTCTTCTATAATTTATAACAGAATTGTCTGTGCCTATGTTTACCACAATAGTGATAAACCCAATTTTTTGACTTCTTGTGAATAAATTTATTTTTGGCTTGATTTCCTTCGACAGTAACAACCTTTCTTGACACTTCATCTTCTTTCTTGTTCTTGGATGGAACAAACACCGCCATTGTTCTACTTGCCCTTTTTATCTTGAATAATCATATCCAATTCCTTCTTTATTTAGTATGGCTTTTCCTATTTTATGAATTTGATTAAGGTCATTAGTACCAGAATTTAACTTTTTAACTGATTTAGATATATTATCAAACTCAATCTTCGTGTCCTTCAATTCTTGTTTTAAAGAAGAGATAATGGATAATAGACAATGATTATTTTCAATTAACTCCTCAATTTTTTCTTTCTAAATCATAAGTATAGATAAGTTTTCCTGCCATTGTTTGTGAAACTAATCATAGATCAAAATGTTTTCCTTATAGATAATAGATGAATCTTTAATATTTGATTCCAAGAGATTCTTAGAAAGAATATTGACAAAAGCTCGATTATATTCTCTTTCACTGTCACTGCCATCCGATTCATCATTCGATATAGTTGCACAAAAGCTTCTTTATTTTGTCTCTTTAGATAATTTGGGCATTCAACTTGATAATGACCATATCTTTCATATTCTCTACATTTAAAGAACCTGTCTACTTTGACAAACGACTTATCAGAATCCTTTCTTCTATAATTGTTCTAATTTCTGTTACTATAGCCAAAGTTATTAGATCTCATGAACTTTTTAACAACTTTGAAGAATTGCTTAGCCAACATAGACTCATTAATATTGTCATTCAAGGACTTATTCTTATTAAGATTTTCTTTCTCATGAACAAATTGAAAAGAAATTTCTTTACCTTTTTTATCTTCTCTGTCAGATATTAAAATTTCAAAGGTACGTAGAGAGCCAAATAATTCATCTAACTTTAAGAATTCAATATCATGGGTTTCTTCAATTGCAATTACTTTAATATCAAATATTCTGGATAAAGATCTTAAAACTTTTCTGACAAGTTTGGATTCAGAAATCCTTTCTCCTAGAGTAAATGATTCATTTGCAATGTTCAAAACTCTTATTACATTAAATTCAACAATGGTTTCATCTTCCATCATTATTAAAGATTCAAACTTAGAACTCAGTAATTGCAACGGTGAAGTTTTTACTTTAGATATACCTTCATATGCAACCTCAAGTATTTCTTAAGCTTCTTTAGCTGAAGAACGTGTATTTATTAACTTAGATACATTTCGATCAACTTCATTATAAATGGCATTAAGAGCTCGAGAGTTACCGAGAGAAGTGATCTTCAACATCAGTCCAATCTGGTTCAAGTTTTGGTGTAGATTTCCTTCCACAGTGATTGTTAGTGGTTCTCAACTAGAGATAACAGCTTGCCAAAGTCTTACTGTCAATAGATTTGAGAAAAGCAAACGTAAGAACCTTCCAATAAGCATAATTTGTTCCATCAAAGACTAGTAGTCGAATAGTGGATTTGCCTTCTTTGATCATATCCATCGGGTTAGAACCTTGCTCTGGTACCAATTGAAAAAGCGAAATAAGTCGTAAATTACCTTTAGCTGTTACTTTAGTTATTAACTACAAGAATAGCTAGAGGAAAGGTAAGAACAAATAAAACATAAGGCTTTGTTAATCCAGTTCGGTGAAACCCACCTACGTCTAGATAGTTATAAGCTCAAATAAGAAGATATTATTAAGATTTAAATGAACAAACAACATATGATAACTTAGAAAAGATTCCTTCTAGTATAATAACTCTTTTTTGTCATAAACAAGAACAAAAAATAATCGGGCTCCCTTGAATTGTGTTTGAATCTACTAAATATAAACTAGGCTCCCTTTGAAGATGATGACTTGAAATCAACTATCTCAATCTTCTTTAAACTTCTTACCACAAATACACTTGTACCAATATTGAAGAAATAAAGAACTCCTCGTAACATATTACAGAAGGTAACACTTTTACCTTCGAACAGATTCTTCTCGAACTGAATATACTTCAAAAATTGTAGCGGCAAGGATAACGCAGACGGGAGGGAAACAATTTCTTTTATAGTGGCAAGAAGCCCCATAGGAAAACGAAAGATCTTTCATCAATTCTTTGAAAATCAAAGATTCAAAAAGTTGAAAAGAATCTTTTATCTTTTAACTTTTCTTTAAATATTTAAAAAAGATCTTTTGTCTTTTCTTTAAACACAAAAAAGATCTTTTATCTTCCTTAAAATAAAATGAAACTATTTAAAATATTTGACAAAAAAATGAAACAAGGTATTTTATTTTATTTTAGGAAAATTATTTGATTTTAGGTGTTATGAAATAAAGAACCAAAAACTAGATAAGAATACAAAAGAAGAATAGAGAAGAGAGGAAGAAGAGAAGACAATTGAACTCAATTGTGGTGTGTATACAAATGATCTCTACAACCTCTATTTATAGGGTTGTGAGAATAATGGTTACAAAACCAAACATAAATAGAAGACAAGAAAGTTATGGATATTGATGGGGAGGTTATTGGATGAATTTGTAACCTAAGGAGGTTATGGACATCTAATAATATTTGACTTTAATATTGAATATTCATAACACTCCCCCTTTAGATGTCCATATTATATAAAATAAATGGCTCATTAAAATCTTACTAGGAAAAAACCCAGTGGGAAAAAATCCTAGTGAAGGAAAAAGAGTACATCATTTTATATACTTTAATAATTGCCTCATTAAAAACATTGCTAGGAAGACCCAACCGGAAAAACCATAGTCAAGAAAAGAATGCAGTATTTTTACTCCCCCTCATGAGTACATCACTTGAATTCTCCGAGTTGTCACATTTCAATGTTGTGCTTAAGCTTTTCAAATGGCGGAGTTGGTAATTGCCTTTGTAAATAAGTCTGTCATGTTGTCTTTTGAAGAATTTTGTTGAATATTGATGTCATCATTTGATGCTTTGTCTTCACATAAGAACACTATTGGCTAGTTTTGTATTAATATCGCTGCATGATTTAAAGTAGTTGTTCTGATCTGCTTCATAAGCTGCGATAATATAGAAAAAATTCTTCTATATGTATTGAGTAACTCGTGTAAGATCTAGCTCGCATGAGTTAGATAAATAACCTGTATCTTCATAATCAACTAGATCACAATTAGATCTATTAGAATAAATTATTGTAAGCTAATAATTCTTAAATTAAACATAACATAGTTTAATTCTATTTTAATATTTTTGGAGAAATATTATTTTTATGTAACAAAATTACTAAAAATATTACAACAGATAGTGGATAAACTAGTAAAGATACAAGTGTACTTATTTCTCAAAATTATGGTTCTTCATGACCTCAAGTTCTTCGTTATCTTTCTGATACGAAATTATATAAAACCTTTTTTTTTCCACATGGCCAAGTGAATGAATCACCCTAGGAAAGTTCAATGATATAACTAGTCCAATTTCATTTGCTTTATGCTTTATTTGCAAGTTAAGACAAAACATATAATCTCAAATTCTTTTTAGAGAAATTCTATTGTTTATGAAATCTCTTCAGGAGTTTCTACTCAAATCATCAAATTGGACAAATAGGGGTTATGTTTATATCCTCTTATCAACAAAAATGTAATAAGAGATGATGATATTCGTCTGAAATATTTTATAACTCTTTTATTATTGAATCATAAGATTTCATAACCTTTAATCCTTCAAGGATATAATTATTAATAAATTTATATCAAATGTATAATGACTACATCCATAAGGTGTATGTTAAGCTTTGCATATACACTAAGATATGTTAGATATCTCATGGTATTGTATCCACCATAGGAGAATATGTATCTCTCATATATAACCAATACCAATTCTTTGTGTGGAACTTGTCCCACTTTCTATTTGTTTTACAAACACTTTACTTGTATTCATCATGTTCGACATTCTCTAAATGTCTAACTAGTTCTCACGATTTGAAACATATAAGTTTATTTTGATTGGATTGTTTCTTTTCACGTAAGCCAATCCTTTTTGTGTTGTCGCAACATTGAATATGTCTAAGTACATATTACTTATTTTCATAAATAATATCGTGAGCAACATTGTATGCAAAAATGTTGTCAAGTTATTTAAGTATGGTTCCATTTCTTGTCATGACATATAATTTTATCAAGATCTCTTTACCATTTTTTTTTACTTCAAGATTCTTATGAGTACTCATATTCAGAATTTCTTCTAGAATATCCATATTCTTAACTGATCATTAATTGACTATTTCTTCTTTAAGGATCTTTCTCTTTGGAACTCACATTTGCCTATCACGCTTCAGGCGTGTAGTATTGACAACTTGTTGCACTAGGATATCATTCTTAGATGGTATCTTTGTAACCACTATAACTCGGTCACTTTCTTACAATTATAAATGTTCTGTAAGTGCATCTATATTTGATTTGATATCATTTTATTCCAAATGAGATATCTTTTGAACTTCTAATTCAAAATAATTTGTATGATGATCAAAATGAGACAATATTTATGCATTTCATTCAATTTATTTTTTTCAACATTTTCTTAACTTCTCCCCCTAATGTTGGAAAAAATGTCTCGTTAATGAGAACTAGCAAATTGCATAGTAAATATATCATCCATCCGGAGTTTAATTGTTTCATTATCTTAAACATGATCTCATACAAATTTAGAAGCTTATCTATTCAAACATATGCTACAATATGTTCGTTCACTTATCTCAATCAATTATCAAATGTTTGGGATGCAAACTCACTAACATTCTTAAATCAAAATAATAAGTATATCTATGGCCAACAATAGGATACGCCAACAAAAATTAATAAACCATGAATCTCTTCCCAAAAGCATGAGAGTTTCAATTCAAATTTCGCTAGTGAGAGTTTGATAATTAACCTCTTGAGAACAAGAAACTCCTTGAAAATTTATTACATGAAAGAATCTTCTAGTTCTTCAATGGATGTCAATGTATATTTCCAATCATACATTAATTTCATTATTGACCCAAAATGACTCTCATGTCAAATAAAATTATGTTTGGATCAATGAACTTCAGGTTCGTTGTTGCATATATATCAATTACACGAATGTGTGCGTAATATAATTGAGAAGTAAAAGTAGGCAAATTTTCTATATGCACTACCCGCAGAAGATTATATATAATATATGCATATCATATATTATTCTTATAGTCAATCTTTCTAGATATGATATCGATTACAACATATACCTTTTCAGTTTACTAAACTTCCTTTTGATAGATTTACAAAGATATATAGTAAGGTATATCAAGACTATCAAGACTATCAAATCTTGAAGGTGTATTGTTTAGTTTTAAGTATAATATGCATAGATGTACTATATGCAACACATAAATATCAAGAGATTATTCTTATTGTCTCTAAGATATTAAAAGAAAATCCAAATATTTCATCCATATATAAATGGGCAAAAAGAATAATCATCTCTTCAAGAGATTGTAAGTAATATGTGATATCCGAATAATATCATATTTATAAGGTTAAAATAAAAACTATGATCTCTTCGAGAGATACAAATAATTTATCAAAGTTTTCTTTCATACATCGCTCTCCTTTTCATCGTTAAGAATTTTAATTTTTCAAATAGACTCTTAATGTACGACAAGTACAAGATTATTGTATCTTTTTCAAACATATTTGGAAAATAAAATTCTCATATTGTTCTAATCAAATAAACTCTTATTCTCTATTAACATAATTTCGATCTTACTAAATATTGTAACATTCACTTCAGGGAATGCTATTAAATTATTTGATCAAAACTTACCACTTTTTTTTTTTTTTTTGTATAGAAACATATGCTCAATATATAATATAATGTTTCAAACTTTTTTTATCAAATTGTTATTGTAAGAGCAAAGATGTTTTGATATGTGCAACTACTGGTGCACGACAAAAACAATGAGCACTAATTGATTTATGCAACTTCAAGTGCATTAAATCAACATTGAGTTTAAGAAGTAATTAACTATTATAAATAACTTTCATAAACTTTGTCATAAGAAAATTTAATCAAATATATATAATCACTACATATAAAATTTTTAAGATTCATAAAGTTCACATGAGAATAATTTAAATATTCAACAATCAAATAAGTTTTAAAGACAACATTGAGAATTTATTCTCATATTTGAAAAACAACATTAACATTATATAATCTTAACGTGTATATATATAGAAGATAAATATTACCACAATATTTGTCAAGTAAAAAGAAATCCAATTAGGAAAATAAAATATTCTAATTTAAACTTTCATATAAATTAATTAGAAAAACATCTCAATCAAATATTTCAAATATAATAATTATATTTAAATATAAGGCATGATTTACCACCTTAATCTAAATAACATTAGAACATTTATAACATAAATCTAAAATGATATAACATATTTGACAAATCTATAAGTTTTAACCAAAAAATTAAAGTCAAGAAATACTTGATTATTCAATATCTTTTCTATTTTTGGATCACTCAAAACAAGGCTATTTAAATTTCTCAAACATAAATTTTATTCCTCAACAAATATGAAAATTATTTATGGCCTAAAATAGTAACCACACACATATATATACATATACTTCAAATAGAATTTAAGTTTGAATATATACTTATTCAACACATATGTCATGATATACATTTCTCATGCACCCAAAATTTAATATCACAAAATTTTACCATGAAATGTCATACATAACTTGAAACCAAATTAAGGATAGTTTTTGATTAAATCTATGCATTCGCAATTTTTGTCTATTTAGTCATTCTACCAAAGTATGAGGATAAAGTACATGCAATTTTTGTCGAACATATGAAAATATGAATAAAGTTTTTCGATTTGATCAAATCAAATTATAAAACTAATAACAAATGTATCTCAGCAAACAATTTCACAATTAACATATATTGCATACTTAGTTATCAAGAAATATGAATGATGGTGATGAGAAGATCAATGATGAATACACCAAATACATACATATATGACAAAATCATCAAAATCAAAATACTCACCATATTTGGACGAAATTCTAAATACCTCAAAAACTATGAAAATAATTCTAGCCAGTCTTTAACAAGAATCAAAATCAATTGCTACAAAACCTTCAAATTAGTAGAGACTCGTGCTGATAACGTGTTATGAAATAAAGAACAAAAAACTAAATAAGAATACAAAAGAAGAATAGAGAAGAGAGGAAGAAGAGAAGACAATTGAACTCAATTGTGGTGTGTATATAAATGATCTCTACAACCTTTATTTATAGGGTTGTGAGAATAATGGTTACAAAACCAAACATAAATAGAAGACAAGAAAGTTATGGATATTGATGGGGAGGTTATTGGATGAATTTGTAACCTAAGGAGGTTATGGACATCTAATAATATTTGACTTTAATATTGAATATTCATAATATTAGGTATATTATTTGAAATTATTTGATTTTAGTTATATTATGTGGGATGTTGGTTTAATATGTTCATGAATAAAGAGTGTGAGGGATTTAGAATCTCATGTTTGAATAACCTATTTTAGGGCTTGAATTCATATATTGATTTCATTTTTGTAAAACTTAGGGCTTCAATTAATGTATTAATTAGGCTTTGTAGAGTTTAAATGTAATTTAGACATATGTAGAGTTTGGATTTGGGTATTGAACTACTACGCTTTGTTTAATTAGAGTGATGTATCTCTAATGGTAGTCCTGATATTTTTCAAAATTTAACAGTTCATTAAATATGTTAATGCAACCTGGAAATCTAGTTATTCTTGAACTTGGAAATGATGGGGTTAGTCATATAGATGTAGAGGTTGATGAATTATTTGGAAATAAAAAAAAATATAAAGCATGAAAAGGAAAACATACCATCTTAAATATTTATATAAATAGATTGGAACATAGTAAATTATGTTTGTAAACAAGGGTCTACATTGGAAGATAGGAATAGATGTGTAGACACATCTTGTTTAATTCAAAAGGGAATGTTATTTGACTGTAAAGAAGATCTTCAGTTGGCTGTTAAAAATTATTGTATAGAAAAACACTACAAAATTGTTGTAGTTGAATCGAACCAAAATATTTGGTATGTTAGATGCAAACAGTGAAAATAGGGTTATAATTGGAGGTTACGTGGAAGTAGGCATAAAAACCACAAAATGTGAAATTAGTACGGTCAGAAAAGAACAATCATGTTTGTATATGTAACGACCCAACTTTCCGGACTAAGCTGAGGTCACTACTCAGTGCTAAGACTCGACCACAAAACACAAAATTCATAACGGACCGATAACGATTCATTAAAACGTTAGAAATATTACAAAAACAGTTTCGGACCCTATTTTAAATCACAGTCACGAAGTTTCAAATAAAATACTCAGGTCATCAACTCAAAATCACAAAACCAAATATTCTAACAAAAATACATCAGCGGAAGCATAAAGAAAACCAGACGCGTCCATATGGCCTTCACGCATCCTTCCTGCCTCTCGTCGGTCTGCCCCTCGCTGTACCCTTACCTGAAAAGTTAAAGAAGAGAAAAGGGGTGAGTATAAATATACCCAGTAAGGGACCCACTACTGGGCCCGTTAGGGAACAACAGTTAACTTCCTATTCAGGGGTACCCTACATAACAGTCTAGCGGTTCCGTAGAACGCACATATCAGTCTCGTGATCCCGAAGGATACACCTATCAGTTTAGTGATCCCGAGGGATGCAACTATCAGTCTAGTGCTCCCGAAGGGTGCACATATCAGTCTAGTGCTCCCGAAGGATGCACATATCAGTCTAGTGCTCCCGAAGGATGCACATATCCGTAAGGTACACTACCCCATAGATGAAGCTAACCGTTACCCCTCAGTCCATACTAAACCGTCTACAACAGTCATACCCCAACAACATTCATATTACAATTCCGCCATAGGCTTTGCCAGTCAGATAGTATAGGTTTAAACAACTACATCCTCAGTTGCTATACGCGTTTCCAATTCACACACCATTGTGATAACCCCTAGACCCAGTCAACTAATCAATCAAAATCGGACTCACCGTCCTTCCACGACCAAACTCCATGATCAATGTCCAGACCAAAGACTACCACTTACCTAACCGTAAAACTTTAAGGTCCATCGACATACAATTCCAATCTACAACGTAGCCCATTAACATAACCACACTATACCGAACATCCAGCATCGGGGTCTATCCGTAAACAACTCCTTACACCCGATAGCACACAAGCTACAACTAGCGGTCGCGTTACCTTTACATCAGACAAGAGTATAACAACAATACTTAAAAGTCAAACACACATACATTTATTCGGTACAGTTACTAACGTGTAATCCCCTGTGGATTACTACGTTTCCAGCCTCGATCCGAGGTCCAGTAGTAGGAAGACCCTTACCTGATACCCGGTTATGCCCCTCGATCGAGTCCACGCTCAACGGATCCACCTAAACGAAAACACAAAGGTTTAATCGATGATACTAGTAGAAGTCATTTTAAATGGTCCTAAGCAACATCCGTTGACTTACCCAAGGAAAGGAAAGCTATCTCCAAACAAGCCTGCCGCGGAACCCGAGAACTTGAACGTCAACTCCTTAATACCTTCAAGGGATGAAAGGTAGGACCAAATCTTATTCCAATATTCAAACTCGAATCGGATGTAGCAACATTAGGAAATTCATCAAAAACAATCCTTACCGAAGACTCACCGTGACCCGAAGTGGAGGAAGGAAGGCTTAGGTGGCTCGGTGAATAGGGAGCTCGGCTTGGCTTGAAGGTGTTCGGCTCGGCTCGGCTCGGCTCGCGGCTTGGGTTGGCCAGCTCGCGGCTCGGCTCGGCTTGGATCAGTTTACGGCTCGGCTTACGGCTCGGCTCGGTCCTCGGCTCAGCTCGGCTTGGGGCTCGGCTCGGGCAAGGATGGCGGCTCGGCTAGCTCGGCTCCACACAGCCGGCTTGGAGCCGATTTAATTTCCACACCACACGGCGGCGAAACACACGGCGGCGATGGCAGAGAAGGCTTGCCCGGTTACTTACGTCGATGCTAGAAATACGACGGCCGACGCTGTACAACCGAGGCAGAGACGGCCGATGGCTGGCCGTGCACGCGGAACCCAGAAGAAGACGGTCGGAGACGACTGCAGTTGGGTGGCTTTCCGTCGGTGATGTGCGGCCGGTTAGATGAAGGAGGGAACGTTCGTGCGGACGGTGAAGTACGACCGAGCTGGTGACGGAGAGGAGGTCGAAGATAGGGGCGGAGGTGGAGACGTGCGCGAACGGAAGGAAAAAAAAGAAAAAGAAAAACGGGCGGCGGCGGCGGCGTGAAAGCTGGAGACGAAGAAGAAGGAGATGGAACGGCTGGGGGGGGGGTCGCGCGCCTTTAGGGTTTGATTTAAAAAAAAACATTATTATATATATATATATATATATATATATATATATATATATATATATATATATATATATATATATATTAAACAAAATAAATATATAAAAATAATAATAATAATAATAATATAAATAATAAAAGAAAATAAAAAAAATTAAATTAAATTAAATTAATAATACAATTTTAATATTAATTAATTATAATAACATTAATATCACATAATGAATATAATATTAAATAAAAAAAATAAAGGTTTTAATATTAAATTATAATGATAATAATAAATAATGATAATAAGATAAATAATATTATATTATTATTTCATCATCTACAAAATTTTAAAATCCCAAAAAATTCACATAAATGCTAAAATTTTACCTCGAAATTCGGGGCGTTACAGTATATTCACATTCAACACAAGATCACTCACGACTCGGTTCTAATTTCATCAAAAAAGAAAAATCATGTTTAATTTGTAGATTCACACTCAACATAAGATCACCCATAACTCGATTCTAATTTCATGAGTGTTGAAATTCAAAACATGGTTAGAACTTTGAGGAAACGAAAAGAAGGCATTTTGCAAAGTGTTTTTCACCAATAGGGTAGCAAGGAAATTCAAAGAGATGGTGGAAGGTGAAGATTACTGTAATGCCTTTCAGTCTGCTTGTTGAACAACTAAACAAAAGGCATAATTAATGGATGGCTCTGGCTCCATGATCGAATGGGAGCAGAGGACTCATTAAGGCTAATTAGGATGGCCATAACATGCTCAGTCTAAGATATGTGTTCATATCTTTAAATCCTCTGCATGTGCATTGCCCACAGGAACATCTGTGAAGTAGGTGGTAATAAAGTCCCAATTGATCTGCGTTAGATTGAACAATTCATGGCAAAGCTAAAAAATACGAGGGCAATTCTTCCTCTGGTACCTTCCTAGAGATTTACCCAAATTTCACGTGCCAAATCAATGAAATTTATGATGGATGAAATTTTTTCAGAAAGAAAGTTCAAGATCCAAGTAGTTACATCACTGTTGCATATCATTGCTCGACTGCATGAAGTGTAGGTTCATTCTGTGGGGAGGTTAGAAACAAGAACTAAACTCGTATTATCGGAGTGATGAAAGTAGTAGGAATTAGCAGACTGTTCAAGAATTGACGTGTTGTGGAGAGTAAGTTTGCTTGTCAAGGAATGTTAATTTGATGTTTTTTGTGGTATTGAGATGGTATTGGGTGACGTTGAGGTTTGTTTCCTGCCATAAAAAGGGGAATAATAAAAAACCTTCTTTTAGAGAGATTTTTAATACCAATTGATACCATATTAAAGCAAAAAAGTAAATAAATCATGCTTGACTTTATTAATAAAAATAAGCCTTCATATAGGAAATGGCTACAAAGTAGGAAGAACCAAATAAACTATACATGAGCTAATAGTAATGATATATGAATCATTTCCAGATACTTCATTCATAATAATGCTGCAAGACATGAACACACACATGACTATCTAAACATTCCTTAAAATTCTTATGAATTTTTTCGTCAAATGAATGTGATTATTTAAAGATGTTAGACATCTGTATCTTCAACTACCTTAACTATTAGAAAACAAACCTCTTAGAAATTATAGTTTACTATTACTATAGAAATAGTTACAAACATCTTTAAACCACATAATAGAGAATGAGTAGACAACCATTATTAACTATAAGCAGTTATACTTATCCATGAGTTTTCAGGTGATACAAACTAATCTCTGACACACCACATTTATTGTAATACTTAGCCATATATGATCCTCAAAGATACAATATATAATTAATCCTCAAGGAATGCCTATGATGGGAAGCACTGGGAGATAGTAGCTTGTGGGTGGGAAGCCCCACTCAGGCGGCAAATTAGGCAAATCAAAGGTCTTTGAATCTTCAATAGACTCCTTTTTTATGGCTTTGCACTTTCTATTAATTTCTTTGCATGTTGAGAACCTGAGAGCAGTGGCAATTGTGAAGAACTTAGAGTTGGTTTCTTTGATGATAG
This sequence comes from Cucumis melo, assembly GCF_025177605.1. NCBI lineage: Eukaryota > Viridiplantae > Streptophyta > Magnoliopsida > Cucurbitales > Cucurbitaceae > Cucumis > Cucumis melo. The sequence continues at coordinate 13,037,912 of NC_066868.1, forward strand.
TAGAAACCAGCTCTTTCCTTGAAGCAAAGAGCTGGTGAGAGCCTCCAACAAGCTTGGCTATGCACTTGGGAGGAGGAGGAGCTGCTTCAGAGTCAACGGAGGCCATGTCGGATGGAAGCGGAGTTTCGAATGATCCATCAGCTTTGGTTATTGCTATGGTTAAGTTTTTTACTCTCTCACACTTCACCATGATCAAGTTTCCTAAATGAGTAAACGAATGCAATCATAGGTAGAGTAGTCTAGTACTGTTTTGTTTTCTAGTAATTATTTCTCTTATAATTTTCTTGTACATAGTGCACATATATTGTCTTAAAAACTACTAAATGTTTTTTTTAAGTTAATTAACCACAGTTATTATATTTAGTTACATTGTTTACTCTAACCAAAATTTGGAAAACACTTGCTTTTCTTTAATATAACAGCTTAAGAAAATTGAATTGTTGACTAACCATTGGAAAACACTTTCAAAAGTATATTTTAAATAAGTGTCCTTTTTATAAAATGAGTAAAATTTATTTCTTTAAGAGAACAGTTAATCCAAACCTACTTTTAATTTTAACCTATTTATATATTTTTAGAATAACGGTGTGGTTTGCTTACCTATTGTGAAATCGATTTGTTTTTTTATTTTTTTTTTATTTTTTAATAAATTAATTTGTTTGATAACGTTTTCGATTTTTCGTTTGTGAAATTTGATAAATATTTCTAAATTTGAGGTGAAATTTGAGAAAATACAACTCTATTTGGTTTATATTTGATACATTATACATTATTCACACTTTTCTTTTCTAATTCAAAACATATGAGTAGGTTGTTGGTAGATAGACGGTGGTTCTCACTTCTTTTGTTTGAATCCAAAGATAAGGCATTTTTTTCCATCGTAATTGTGCTATATAGTTCTTTTTTTTTTTTTTATATATATATTTGTATGGTACTATACCTTTGTTAATATAGTTATATACCACTTTCATTTTTTTATTTATACGTTACGTTAATTCTGAATTTTATATTATTTTAATTTTCAATAATATAATTCTAAATTTAATATTATTATTTTTAGTATACTAAGACACTAATTTAGGTTCATTAGCTTTAATATTTTACCATCAAACATTTACATGATAATATTAAGTCAGATTTTAGTCAACATGAGATAAATGACTTGAGCAAAAGATAATATTGCATGTAAAATTTTAGCAAACGTATGAATAATAAAAACACAATTATGCTATACTTATTAACCTTTGCATCGTGACTTATGTGTACTTAATAATGTAAATATATTATAATTATTTTAATATTTCAATGCATTACATACATGCAGCTAGCACATGAATTATACAGAGAAAATGTTAGACACGTGTAGGGAAGAAATAAGAAACAAACAATTCAAATACGTTTGTATTTCTGTTTTCTTTTTCTTTTTTTTTTTTTTTTTTTGAACAACAAAAATCATAAATAGATATAAACATATTCCTGTTAACTAGTTCAAACAAAAAAACAAAAAAACAAAAAACAAGAAATAAGAAACGACAGTGTTATTAGACAATCCTAAGTTAAGTGACGCACATTTTTAACTAAAAACACGTTACAAAGAAATTAATTAAATATTATTTCTCTTCATAAAACCCCTATCCCTTACCTACATATATCTAGAATTTCACTACATCACACACAAAAAAAAAAAAAAAAAAACAAATATTATAAAATAATTGCAAATATTAATTTACACACTAAACTATGGAGTTATGTTGTATCAACGTAGACTATAAACTAATAATTGATTTAAATGTTGAACAATTATATAATTGTATCTATTTAAAAGTTCGTATCAAATTAAATCTTGAATTTACATAAATATATCAAATTCAATTTCATAAGTGTATCCAAATAAAACATAATAGATAGTTTAATCATATAAGTTTACAGTTTAAAATAGGACACAATACTTAAAAAAAAAGTTTAAAGTTTAAATTGATACAATTATTAGTTTGAGATTTAAATTAATATAAGTTGATTTAAGTAAATTATATCACTGGTCTAAATCGATATAATTGATATAATTCCTATAGCTTTAGGGTGTAAGTTGACATTTTCCTACCAATAAAATACACCCTCACAATTGTCACAAAAACTTTTAACCACACTTTTAAAATTCTATCATGAACACAACTATTTCTTTCTTTTTGAGAAAAAAGGGAAACACTTTTTAGGTCGGTTAGCTGACATGTTTCCTACAAAAATGACATTGAACTCTATGATATGACAGTTCTGAAAAAATAAAATTCATATACTAAGGGAAGCATTTGCTGTATGAGCGAAGCACGTCCAAATGAAGTTAATTAAAAATGTTTCGCCCAAGAAAACTCTTTTCCTTTTTCTATATTTTTAAAATTTTCAAAACCACTTGATGTCATTAAAAAATATTAAAAAGTAGAATGCAACATTAATTGTCACACACACTTTTAACCACTTTTTGAATTCTAACTCAAAGCACCACTAGTTCTTTCTTTTTAAAACAGAAAAACTTTAATTTCATTAAAATAAAAGGAATAAGTCATTAATACACATTTTTAACAAACAAGCCAAATTTGGCTACAATAATTTTAACTTTAAATTTTACTTGACAATTTTTTGTTTAAAAAATTGATACTACCAAAAGGACGTAGAAAAATAGTATTACTATTTTCCATGGCTCCTTTTTAATTCTGTAATCCACTGTCAAGATAAGTGTATAGATACTCATAAAAAAAATGTCATAATTAATTGTTTCATGACTTTAAAATTCAAACCACAATAATCATTTATTGATGTTTATTATTTATAATAGTAATATTTTCTATAATAATTTATTATTGTCAATAAATGATCCCGAAAGTTGACTTTTTTCTGTCAATTAAACATACCTTGACAGTGAAAATATGACACAAAAGAACTGACATGAATTTCAAAATATAACTTTAAGAAATCTACTTTGACATTGAAAGTCTTACAAAAAAAATTGATTTTTTCTGCTTTTTAAGTCGTTAATTAATAACACAGAAAACAACCATGAATTTCAAAAAATCTAAAACCTTTGTTTGCTACTATTCATGATTCAACCAAAGTCTAATTTATTGCAGTGAAAACATCTTTTTTTTTTCTTCAGAAAAAAACAATGAATATTAAGGTAAATTTCATATATGATTACAAGCAAAAACCATCATGGAAAGGTGGATTATAACAATGGTTTCGAAAGTAATTAAAAGAAGCACGAGAGAGAAGGACAAATGCATAAGCGCATATATATATACAAAATCAGAGGATTATGGTAATCACCTGAGAAGTCATAGTTGGATTGACAATCAAGGCAAGAAATCTTTGCCTTCAAAGTGTTGCATTGTGCAAGTTGAGTTGATGCAAGAACCATAAACAAGAAAATGGGGAAAATGAAAAGCTTGAGAGAAGCCATAAAGAACATAGATTTTATCAAACTTCTAAAGACATGCGAAATGAAGGTAAAGCAGCATATGCAGCCCTATAAATGAAGCATAAAGGTTTAGGTTAAAAATAACAAATTAATGCAAAGAGTCCTATGGCCTCATTAGTAGGCGTGGTATAAATATTGCATTTTTGTTTTACTACAAAGCTGACCAACTTTCCAATACGGTATGAGACAAATTCACCTCCACATAAAAGTTGCAATTAATAACATATGCTTCGTACGTGTATTAATTTTCTTTTTTTCCACCGATTCCTCAACAACGATTAAAAATATTTACAAATAAAACAAAATTTTATTGTCTATCAATAATGGATGATAATATACTTACAAATATAGATACTAATAGATTATTAGTGTCTATCGGTAATAGATGATAGTAGTTTATCAATTTTTTCATTGTCTATCACTAATAAGCAATAGACCTTTACGTATATTTATAAATATATTGGTTTGCTTTACTATGTTTTTACTATGTTTTGAAAACGATACTGCAAAACATTTTGATACATGTGGAGTCCAACTTTATCTTTTATTGCATAAAAAAACCAATGTTTTTCTAAATAAATGTTTCATAATCTTTAACTAAAAAATTTGAAACTGGGGAAAAAAAAAAGAGGTAGTTTTCTAGACACCTTTTACGGCTTATTTAATTCATAAACTTCTTTCTCACATAATGACAGACTTTTGCTATCTTTGAACAAAATGGTTCTCTATTTTTTCCCCATTTAATGATAACCTATTTCCAAAACAATTAAGAGACGGTCGAGGAAGAGTTGATTTATGGAGGATTAGTGTGTTATGATAGTATGCATTTGGGAGAAGATTATTATAGATAGTGTTATGATAATATGCGTTTAAGCTGGAAAAGATTATGATAGATAGTGTCATGATAGTATGCATTTGGGGAAACAATTATGACAGTAGTGTTATGATAATATGCGTTTGGGGAAGGATTATGACAGTAGTATTATGATAGTAGTGTTATAATATATATATATATATTTTTAATGTATATCCAACAAATAAATTTTATATATTTATTTTAATAAAACATATTACTTTTCATAAATATCTTTTGCCTTATTTTTCTTACATACCCCGTTAAATACATAAATTTGTTTTTAAACCGTTATGTTTTGTTATGTTTTTTTTTTGGCGTTCACACATAACGCATAAACCTATAAAGCAATGTAAATACAATTTGAAATACGAATTTTGCAGCACATAACTTCATTACTAAAAAAAGCATTCATACAATAGCAGAATTACAATATATATCCAAACTAGAAAACAGTGAAGCAGATGAAGCAGCAAACAGACAGGACAAATGAAGTAAATAAAGAAGCACTCAAGCATTATCTTGAAGAATGACCGTGCAATAGTCCAATTTAAGGGATTCCTGCAAGAATGCTTTCATGTCATCCACATTGTGCATTAGTATCTGTATACAACAAACCCTATCGAATCTACTCAATTCAGGGATTCCTGCAACTGTCTAACGACTTTCGCACATGTGCGCTTGTATCTTGGTGTTGTACATTTGATCATTCTGCAATAGCCTTCAGCTGGTCATTCGCACATTTCATTGCACTGCGAATGATTTTCGTAGTTTCTACCGCCTACCCTCCTCGCTTCCTCTTTGACCCGCTTGAACAGTCCTACCCTCACTTGAGTGGTCGAGTCGTGTGCTCATGATGTCGTCAAGCGACATGTCTAGTCTCTGACTATACATCATAGGGATCTCCGTATCGTTTCCATCATTTGTGGAAAATCTCTCATACCCTCCAGGCACATTTGACCCCACATTGGTGAAAGTCTCTGTGCTCCCTCTTGTCGCACGATCTTTCCCAAATACGTAGCATAAGTCGTCGTAATGGGCATAGGATTTTTTTTAGGAGGCCCTTGGTAGTAGGATGACTCTATTTTAAGTGTTGCATTGAATTGTTAGTTTATTTTCTATTAGAAACAAATAATGGTTGACAGAACAAATAACCTAACCTTCACCAAACTGTCGAACAATTCCGTCTTCGCAATGATGCACTTAAGTTCATCGTTCCAACCGAACCCACTGTACGATGGCTGCACATTTCTACTATGGCTTGGAATGTTGTCTTCAAGGTCTTTATTCGATAATCAATAGTTGAAGCCTAGATGTTACATCCTAGCATCTTTTCAGCCATCATTCTTTGTTACTGACTATAGTACTTGGGTCTAAAGGTTTCGTTGTCGAAGTCTAGCCATCAGCAAAGACCAACTCCACCAAGCACTCAACAAGAGTAACCTCCTCCTCTTTCATGCACAAATGCTTAGGGCCCCTTGAAGAACTTGTCATACTAGAAAAGAAACGCAAACATGTTAGTCAACTGAGTTGCACAAGGAAAAAACATAGAAAAACATAATACATTGTGCTTCAACCAAATATTTAGTATGTCATTGATGTCGTAGGTACACAAATACATTCATAAAAGAAATTTAAAGCATATGAAAAAACAAGTAAATCAGGCATCATTAACAATTAAACGTAAAAATTGTACTACTGCTACACTAAAGGTGCTACTGATTACACAACTCCCATTCACTGAACATTTCTTCGGCTAGCTCGTCCCTCTATTGACTCCATTCATTCGAGGTTTCTATGTAGTGAATGTCGTCACTTGCAGTTGTCACGCAGGTCAAATCACCCTCATCTATGTCCTCCGATATATTAGAGTCCGTCATCTCTCTATTGATGAGGTTGTGCAGTAGACTACCATGCTAGTATCGTGTGACATTGGACTTGTATGAGGTAGTAGGACTTTTCTTGAAGGATTGCCCATCGACCCTTCAACAAATTGAAAGCTCTTTCAATAACATTTCATGAAGAAGAATGTTTCATGATGAAGAACTCTTTCGCTGTTGAAGGTGCATTTCCCGCTCCACGCCACTTCTGCAAGTGATATCTTTGCCCTTTGTATGAAGCCAGAAAACCCTCAACCTTAGGGTACCCGACTTACATACATAGTTATTGGAATTTATGTCCTAAAACTCCGTAGTTTGTAGTTAAAACTATATTCTATTCAATAAAGTGGTTATTGAAAACTTATTAGTGAAAATAGAATACTATAATCTTGAATTCAATTAACTAAAATCTCGAGACTATCTAATGTAAACTTGAACTTTTTGTAGGACATAAACGTGGATCAAGTTTGAGTATATAGCCTAAACAGTCTATAGGGTATGAATATGGTCGAGTGCCTTATTCTAAAAACACTATGGATGTGGCCCACTCTATAGTTAGTAAAAACGATGTGATCCTAAATCGTTCGTGTAAAGACATGGGAGTGAGGGCATCCTATGTAAAGAGTTTATATAAGACTGGAACCATGAAATAGTCACTTTTAAGTTATAACATTGTTGACTATATAAACTAACTATTTCGATTGTGAGAACTTAATCTTAATCCTGAGCTAACTATGAACTTCTGTTCAAACGACATTATTCTTAGACCTGCATAGGTGAGGGCTGCTCAACGACACTGGTTCAATAAGTCTCCCATTTTAGGAGTAAGACCGAGTGGATGACTAGGGACATAAGGTGGAAGACGAAATTCACTCCTACCCGTTTTAGGGTTAGTAGATAGGTTGTTCCCTTAAGGATTGAATCTAAATCTTGAACATGGGATCTCATCCTCTTATTGGCCCGAGAGGAATTTAGTTTATAGATTGGACCTTAAACCATTTGTTCAATAGTGGATCATAGGGACTTAAGGAATAAGATGTAATCTTAGGCGTAAAACTGTATTTTGACCCAGCAGAGGTTACAAACAACCTATGAAGGATTAACTTACTGATTATGGTTATATCAAATAGACACAAATATATCTATAGTGAAGGGAATGTAACTACGAAACTTTAGCGAAATGACTTGTTAGTTAATAAATGTTAATTAACTCGGTCTAGAAAGGTTTAGCTAGTTAATCTTGGATTGTTGGAGCCCATGATCGTAGGTCCATTAGGTTCCCCTACTAGCTCATATGGAATTAACTTAGGATAATATATTAGAATAATTCGAATTGTTCGAATCAGGTAAAGAGAGAGAAACCAACAAATATATGTGATATAGTCGTAGGGTATAGAGCTTTATGTTTAAATATGATTTAAATATTAAGAATATGAATATGGATTTATATTCAGAAGCTTGAAATTGATTTAAATTGTCAAAATTGTAAAAAGTCAAAATGTTGACTTTTGACTTTGAAAAGTCAAAACTTTGACCAACGCAGCTTTATATTCAAATGTGATTTTAATTTCAGAAAAATGAATGCAAATTCATATTCGGGAGATCGAAATTAGTCAAGATGGACAAAATAATAAAAAGTCAAAATGTTGACTTCTGACTTGGACTTAAATGGTCAAATGACCATATTACCCTTGGACTAATGTTTAGTGGGAAAATTCAACATTTTGTTGGATAATCCCACTAACACTTTGTGGGATAGGAGGCTACATAAGATGTAAACACCTAGCCCACTAAGTTCCACTAATGGTTAGTGGGTTATTAGATATTGAGATTTAAGAAACTAATTACATGAAATTGCATTTTGCATGTAATTAGCTTATTTAAAGAGTTTTTTTTTCCTATTTTTCTAGAACTTTTGGAAAAAAATTTATTTTATGAATTTCAATTTTTTTTCAAACTATTTTTTTCTCTCCCAAATCTCAACAAATTTGGCCTCATTTTTCCATCCCTCTTTCAATATTCTTTCTTTAACACATCCCACAACCCGATTCTAAGTTTGGAGAATAGCGGGTCAACACTGGTGGTGGTTCTGGGTTTGTGATCATGAGGGGATATCAAAGATTGGGAGGCTTTAAAGGTAAGTATTTTCTCTTAACCCTAATTAATGTAATTAGGGCTTATTAAGCATGTTAACATCTAAATTAGTTTACATGCATCTAGAGTAATTTTCATTTCGTTCTTTCGTTACGCATGTTTTGTTTTTCCATCAGTAGTAATACCCTGTGAGGACATTACACGCTTTAAATGTCGTAATTGAGGAGGTTTAGATTTTACTTAAAAGGAACATGTGTACATGCATAGTTACCCTTCAGCATCTTTAGGCCATTCGATCTTGAAATGGCATCTCTAAGAATGCGCGAGTAGGCTGCGGATCCTTCCCATCTGGCTAATACGAACACAAAATTGTCTTTCGTATCACATACTCCAAGGACGTTTGTGGAAACTTCGCCCTTTCATATTCTATATCTTGGCCGATCACTTGTCATCACGTTCACCTTGATGTATGTGTCATCTAATACATCAAGGCAGTTCTACAATGTACAAAGAAGGGTGAGTCAACATATTGCAATTGGGAGCCGTTGAATTATCGACTTGGTTTATAGAAAGCGAGCCACTGACCTCTTCCATCGGGGATCTGTGCAACCGTTTGTCCCTAGTTGTGGTTTCTTCAACAACTCCTCATGAAGTTGTAACTCTGTCAACAAGACTATGTTAAACTGCCATGAAATAGTCCTTCCGGATTGCAAGAACTCCCTTTCAACCATGCAATTCTTCACACTATGTGCCAATACGTGGAGGAACATGACCACCATCTCCTCCACATCGACGATTTCTGTCGACTGTAACCCAGTGGTGGTCCTAAGTAGGTGGATAGAATGGAAAAACATCTTCGATCCATTCTTGTACTCTGACGACATACTAGGTGGGACACATGAATCATGCGGAAGTACGATAACTGCCTAATTCTATTCCTAGTGTTGAAAGGTATATGTATATACAATTCCAACATTATCAGTAACTGATGTTGGGATGTTATGAAAACGGTAAGTAGGGATGCAATGTCTTCTTCGTCCATTACAAAATCTATATCGATACCATGGTGAAATAAATGCTCCTTTAAGTTTGCAACAAAAAGAAGATATGAAAGCTAAAATTTTATTTGAATACACAAGCAACAAGAATACATCTAACCTGACAGAAGTGTTGTTAAACATTAGGTGTAACATAAAACCAGAGTTAAATTTTAATTTTTTTTTTATATAAAGCATAATCTAATTAAGAATTCTGTTATGTTCAATAACCACATAATCTGATTAATAGTATATGTTCTTTATCTTTAATTTGTTTTCAAAAATCAAAGTTCTTTTCTGAACTTGTTACCGAAAAACTTAAACTATCTTAGCGTACGTAATCCTTTTTTTTTAAGAAAAAAGAGGAATAATAATGAGAATAATAACTTTTGTTAAATAATTAAAAAATAAACCAATTATCTATAAAATTATTATCGAGCACAATAAAAAAAACCAATAGCAAATATGAGAAATCCAATACTAGATCACAAAGCAAGTATGAGGCATTTCATACCAGATCACACAAGTAGGAGGCATCCCATACCAGATCACACTACAAGCACGAGAAATTCCATACCATATCACACAGCAAGTATGAGGCATCACATTCAAGATCACACAGTATTAATAGGACATTTTATTCCAAGTCACACAACAAGAATAGAGCATCTTATCCCAAATCACACAACAAGGATAAGGCATTATATCGCATAGGGTACAAAGATCATCTCATTTCAAACCTTATGCAGTCTCATGCATTCTTTCCAAGAACATTGCTTTTCTCTTTTCAAATATATAATGTCAATATCAACAAAACATACACAATGCATTAAACATAAATGCAACATACGACTCAGAGAGAATGCTTTCAATACATTTCTTTCTTTTGAAAAATATCTCACAAAATACTTCTTTTTGTCATAATTCAAATCATATTTGTATAATCATCTCACTTCAACCTTTATCGGATCTCATGCATTCTTCATAATACATCATTTCATCTTATTCCAGTTTATAATAAATTCAATTCATGTATAAGTCATATACATTTTAAGAATTGAAAAACATAAGGAAAATCATATGGTTCATAGTCTCAATTAGAAATATATTTAAGGATTCAACACATCTTAGAAATCCTTTTCATTTGGAAACATTTTTATGAAAAGAACCATCCACAGTTACACAAGCTCCTTTCCCCTTTCCGGCCAAGTTCAGACCTTGATCAAAATGTCTCAGACACCTTAGGAGTTCTCTCAAATTTTCTTGAGTGAAAACAGGATAGCATTCATTTAACATGATCAAACTTTCTTTTCTATATATAGACTCTTTTCCATGAGGATGTCCATGTCGTAATGATTACCTCTGCTGACGGTGAGAATCAGTCAAATCCTAAGATGCCATGTATCCCTGCCCATTCCTTACCCTGAATTTGGATTGGACGGCAAGGTCAAATCAATCACCGACCTATTGATATCAGGGTCACATCATTGTTTCTTGATGAAGTAGGCTCAAGTCACCTAACAGTTCCTCGCATAGTCACTTCATATCGCTTAACAATTTCATCGCATATCCCCTTCTCATCATTACAATTAGAACGCGACACGTAGTAGCTTCGCAATGCTTCAGTCGCCGGCTCTCATTACACATGGTCCCATCACATAACCGGTCTTGTTGCGTGCCGTCTCAACACGTTGCTTCATAACAGAGTCACGGTCTCACCTTAAGAATTTATAAATAACAAACTCTCAGATATTTCTAAAATTCGTCGTCGGAGTTTTTTTAAGAATTAAGTGTAAAGAGAAAAATGATATAAAGAAATAAATCAAATTAGTGAACTATAATGCAAAATAAAAATAATATCACAGTAGATTGTTAAAATAAATGCAAAGTAAATTGTTAAAGAAAGCATGCATACATATATTAAGAACATACAAGCAAAAATAAGATACAAATTTAAGAATGTAGGAGTTAGATGAGATTATAAAAAAAATATTTTTTAGCAAAAAAATTTAGTAGAATTTTAATTAAAAAGACAAAGGAAAATAAAATAAAATACTTAATCATAAAAGTTTTAAAGTAGTAGTAATAATAATGATAATCATGATAGTAATAGAAATAAACGCAAGAGAAAATGAAGAAAAAAACATAATAATAGTAAAATAAATAATAAAGAAAGGAGGAAGAAAGGAAAGAAAAATAAATAAATAAATAGCAACAAAGAAAAGAAAGGGTGTACGACAAGGTTGTTGCGCATCCTAAATACTAATAATAATAATAAAGGAAATTTTCATAAATATAACAAACCGGTAAAATATTTATGGCCTATATAACAAAATGAAAAAAATTCATGAAGGTGACTTTTTTTAAAAATATTTCAGGTTTGTCGTTCCTTTTCATCGTCTTTCTTCTCTTCTTCCTCTGCGATTTTTTTCCATCGTCTTTCTTCTCTTTATCCTTTTCTTTTTTTGCATAATGTTATTTGGTTTAAGATCGTGTATCAAATATAAAAGATCTTTTTTTTTTCAAATTGTTATTTGGTTGTTCAAAATCGTATACTAAATACAAAACATCTTGAAAAAAGTCTTCGCTTAGATTTTGGCAGCCAAATCTAAACGATCGTGTGCAAAAACATAAACGATCATGTAGTCAAATCTAAACAATCGTGTATCAAAAAAATCTTGAAAATAATCGTTTAGTCAAATCTAAATGATCGTGTAAAAGTTGACGTAATATGTCAGCTTATGAATAATCAATGATTTGACAATAGTTTTGTATGTTGAAGTTGCAAAGTTTGTAAATTTTCTACATTATAGCTTGCTTGGAAACAGTAACATATGGTTTTTATTCTTTCTAATTTTTCTCTCGTCTTCGTGCCTTTTTCTGTCAAATTTCTCTCTCTTCCCCCTTTCCAAGTAGGAGTGTAAAAATAATTCGAATAACTCGATAACCCGGACTACCCAACCCAAGGTTGAATTTTTATTTTTATTTTCGGGTTGGGTTGGGTCTCAAATTAGGGGTTTGAGAAATTCGGGTCAACCCAACCCAACCCGAATTATTAATATTTATATTTATATTTATATGTATAATATAGATATTTTATTATTTATTTAATATTTATGGGTAATATTTGGAATATTGAACTTTTATAAATGTTTGAAACTTTAAACTTAAGGATGTTTGAATTTTTGGATGTGAGTATTTATCGACGTACCACAATTTTAAACCGTACAAACATTAGGAATAAAAAAAAATAATACAATCCAATAACCCAACACAACCCACAACCTATATTTTAAGGGTTGAGTTGGGTTGGAAATATAATTCGGTTTATTTTCGAGTTGTCAACCCTACCAACCGAAAATATAATTCGGTTTATTCGGGTGTCCACTTCCAATCCAACCCATTTACACCCATATTTTCAAGTATCTCTACCTCTCCACCTATGACTATGGACCCATACAACCAATTCTTGTGTATCTCGTATTAAATAAATTTGAACAATAATTGCAATGGATAACAAATTTTTAAGCATATAATTTATTTGTGATAGACTCTATCACTAATAAACTCTTTCTATAAATGATAATTAATAGACTCTTCCTATCTGTGATATAAGTCTTATCACATATAAATTCAAAGAATTTGGATCCAAATTTTACAATATTTTCATATATCTTTTTCATTGTAATATATCTGTTAAGAACTTTTTATAATTGCTATAACTACCAACCTCCAAAATTTGAAATTGACCAGAAGTAATGTGCATAATGTTGGCTAACATATATTGTTAGCTTTTCATGAAGGTCGGCTATGCAACGTACATCATTCACTCATTTAAAACTGTTTTCTAAATTTCATGGGGAGAAGTGTCACTTTCTACACATACGTAGCTCAAAAGATACGGAATTTTGATGAAAAAGAAAACAGAGTTCTTTTAACTCTACTGAGTGTTTAGCTTTCTAACACGAGTTGAGTTGATTTAGCATAATATACCAATTCATGATTTGGTTCACCAATTTTTAACGTTTATGAAATTGAGTTGATATATTAAAGCAATTCACCCGACCTTCATTTCTTCCACTATTTTCAATGCTTCTTTTACGGATCATCGTCGACAAATACTATTGCCACACTTTAGGAACCAACTTCGACGACCACTTCCACACGTCCAACTCTAGGCTTTGATGACAACTTCGACCATCAACTCTGACGACCACTTTCACAAGTCCAACTCTAATCTTCAACGATAACTCTAGTGTCAACTCTAACCAATTTCGAACTCCAACAATCTCTCCGGTGGAAACTCAAATGGTCACCTTCACGTGACCTGACAAATTTTGGACCCTCCGCAATCACCTCCACACAACTGACTCTAACAACCAACTTCAACAACCAATTACGAGTTCCCGCATCCATCTTCCAATGACATATCCAACAACCATCTTCATACTATTGATTTCGACAACCAATTTCTGGTTTCAACAACCATCTTCGCACGACCAACAATGACGACCAAATTTGATATCTATTATTTGTGAACATGTAAATTAACCATAATGAAAACCCTAATTTTTGTGCAAGTTCAGCTCGTACTATCTATGACTGTGAATGTGTGTTTTGTAGGGTATTAAGTGTATTGTCAACTTTAAGTGCAATAGTTATAAGTAGAATTAATTCACATATCAAATCAGTATTAGAAGTTTGAAAAAGTATGCAGGTAGTAAAATGATGGAACAAAAAGTTAGGAAAAACAAACAAAAGAAAAAGTAACAGACAAAAAGAAAAAACATAAAACAGAGATTTGTTTTGCATAGCATCTCTCAGCAAGAAATGATGAGACATGGAGATTTGTTCTTTGATCGTCTTCCAATCTTCCAGATGTGGAACAATTGAATGTGGAACAATCTTCCCGATGAGGAAGAATTGAATGTAGAATTGTTGAAAAATGTAATGACATTTGATTGGCTGTTAAGATGAGGGGATATATTCCAATAAGAAAACAAGAACAAACGAAAAATACAGAGCAACAAGAATAAGAATATGATAATAAGATTCATTGAGAAAATTTTGGAATCAAAAGTTTAAATTTATTATCAAATGTTCAGTCATGTCAATGAGCCCATAGCCATAAGTTCATGCCATGCTTGTCGATCAATGGTTAGTCTAATATCAAAATTTGACACAACACCCAAATTCAAGAATAAGAGTAACGAATGAACTCATATACCATTCAGATGATATGGGAGTGACGATTAAGAAGAGTTTAACGGAATTGACGGCTATTACCTATATTAACAAGTTATACCTTTTTTTGATGACTCAATCATCATCGTCAAGTGTATTTGGCATTGAACATATGATCTTGATGAGGAAGTTTGTTGAAGGAATTACTTGCGGAGAGGATTCTTAAAAGTAGTTAGTAATAATGACCCTATCATGTTATAGGTGATGCCCTACAACAAATCTTTAATAACATTGCTTTTGATAAAAGCATTTTTAAAAAGGCTATTAAGAATTCTAAAATTTAAGTCGGCAGAAAGTAGCTGATTTGAGGAAAAAGAAAAAAGACATTATTATTATTTTACTATTCCCAATCTCCACGATCCCACACTCCAAAATCTCCGATCTCCATTCCATACTCATTCTCTTCCTTTGATATAAGGTTTTCTCTACCTCATATTTCAACTTCTATCCATCGACAAAGAAGAAAATGGAGGTTTATAGAGGAGCGTATCTGATGAATATGGATCTTTAGTAAAATTTAACTAATAATTCAACTCAAGAGAGATGCAAAATATTGTAAGAAACTAAAAAAACAAGCTTAATTTTCAAAAACCAAAACTAAAAAATTAACAATCTAAACTGACCTTGTTTCTCTTTAAGATTTAGCAAGCAGAGGGCATTAATAGCAAAAGTAAAGCACCTGAGACTTGGGGAAGATGCCTGCAGAAGAGAGATTACCCCTGTAGTCTAACTTAATGTAGAACGAAACTGGATCTGATTTGATAATGGTGTTACTTCTCAGATGCAAGAAACCTCAACAAACAACGATTCTCTTTCTTCCAGTGTGATAAAGAGATTGAGAATCTATAATAGAACATTGAGAGGTACTTGCAAGCTTCAATGAACATACAAAATGATTCTCCACCTTTTGAATGCTGTGGAGAAGATTGAGAACATTGTGAGTAGTATCAGCAAGATTCAGACAAAGGTAATACAAATTTTAACCATATACAAGACAAAATTAATGTCTGAACCTACTAATCCTTAAACAATGTGTGATGAAGAGATCAAATGACTTGTAAAAGTAGTGTTGTGATCACTTTCATTAGGTACTATAAGCTAAATTGCGGTGCCAGTATTTTTCACTTTAGCCTGTAAATACCTGAAACTCTGAAGTAACTGCTTGATGGAGAATGTAAGTTGTCTATATCTGCACAGTACTTGAAAGATATCTCAATCTTCCATAAACTTACAATGGTGGAATCATGGTTAAAGAAACAAGCATATTATGTTTTTTTTTTTTCATCACAATTTCTGGCAACAAAAATATGACAGAACAATAATAGTGAGGGAAGAAAACAAAAGGAAACGAGTTCTAAACAGGACAGGAAAAAGGAGAAATAAAAGCACATCACTCTCCAGACTTCAGAAACAATAGAGAGGACTTGACCTCATTTTTCTAAAAAAGTCAAGCTATGGCCATATGGTAGAGCCAGGGTTGAAGAAACAAGCACATTTAAATGTTTTTTCGTCACAACAAGGGGCAAAGATTTGGAAACAAATTAAGAACAAGACAACAAAGAGGAAAAATAGGACATCGTTGTCTAGACTTCAGAAACCATCGGGACGACTTGATCTCATTTTTTTAGGAATGTCAAGCTATGGTCATTGCCTGTGTCAAATCTAGAAGATGATCATATAAAAAAAATAATCTAAAATGTACTCCCTTAAAAAATTACGGTGCAGCAGGTTTAAATAGATAGCATAAAGAGCCATAGAAGGTGAAAGAGCCATCCCTAGTACCATATTGAACTAAAAGGGAGAGAACCACTCTCATAGCCACTTTGATGAACGCTAACGATCCCCTTGAATGAGTTCTTTTACAAAATTGGGGAGAATGATGCAGTAAAATATTTTATAATATATTTTTTCAGTGAAGTAATTAGAGTTGTGGTTAATTAGTTTATCTAAATTTTGGCTTTAGCTATTCAAATCTATTGCATCAGGATTCCATCTCATCAAAGACAATTCAACAAGCATTTTCTGCAGACACTGAAAGAAAACACTGGAGGTAAAGTAAGTAACATCACCAACAGTAAGGATCCATCAATATATTTATGAGCTGAAAAGTGTGGAAAACTCTGATATAACAAATGAAAATATAATCAATCAAATCCTACTCTATCCAGATGGAACTACAAGGGCAGCATGACACCTTTTCACTTCATAACGATTGCCTTTAGTCTATGCATACTAATAAAATGAATTCGGGTTTTATAAGTTCCTCACTGGCATACCTAGATTATTCTAGTTCCCTTTCAATTTTTTATAAGCCAAAACAGGATAATGTAATGAAAAGTTCTCCATAGTTGTATTAGTATGCTGGACAGGCTTATCAGGAAGTTGCTTGTCATTGGTTGGCCTTTCTGCTGTATCCTTTGTCGAAAGGCAGAAGACTTGGACCATATTCCGTGGCAGTGTGAGTTGGCAAGCTTTGTTTGGAATGCTTTCTTCCAGACGTTTGGCATGAGTAATGCTCATCACAGAGTGGTTAGAGATATGATTGAGAAGTTCCTCCTCGATCCACTGTTTTAGAAGAGGCCATTTTCTTTGGTGTGCTAGTGTTTATGCTATTTTATCAGCGTTGTGGGATGAAAGGAATAGTCGGGTGTTGGGTGTTTAAGGGGGTTGAGAGGCTGAGTGGAGACTTGTGTACTCATGTCCGTCCTTCGTCTCTCATTGGGCTTCAATATCAAAGGCCTTTTGTAATTATCCTATAGATTTGATTTTGTATAGTTTGAGTCCCTTCTTGTAATAGGATTCCACTTTTTGTGGGATTATTATTTTGTGCGTCCGTGTATTCTTCATTTTTTCTCGATGAATAAAAAAATGTAATGAAAAGCAACTTGAAGTTCATTTGGGAAAAAAAACCAAAGAGATGTTACACAAATACACCCATAATCTTACTTTAAAGTTACATTTGAGGGGATTGACCATAATAAGAGAAAAAACAGAAGGATGTAAAATGAATTGGGGATGCAAGAAACCCATAAATAAGGGGGAAACTAAACAAAACAACAACCCAAGGAACATGAAGCACCTGATGGCAAATAAAAAACCAAACTAAAAACATCCTTATCCACCCATAACAAGGATGCAAGAAACCAAAGTGGAGAAAAAGCCAATAAGAGGAAGGTAGATCGTAGAGCTAGTACTTGTGCTGACAAGGACCCCTCTCAAAGCAAGGATGTAGCTTTTTACTCATATGAGATTGAGCACTCGAAGTTTCAGATCTCTCTAACGCTCTTCTTTTGTTTCACGGTTTGCTTGTTATTTTTCTTTGTCCTAGATGCTATAGCCATAATACAGAGACCACTTTCTCTGAGCAAAGGTGCCAACCATTTTGCCTATAATGCTATTTTCATGAATTGAAGTTTGGACTGTTGACTTAATTAAAACATGGGTGCTCATACTTCCTTCATCTCATTGCTCAAGTTCCTTCACTCTCTTCTACAATTATTCCTCCCTTCCCCATTTTCACTCATCCATACAGACCCTCTATATCAGAATCAATAATCCACCCGGTCCCCTTCCCATCACCAGATGAATAGAGATAATGGTAAAGGAAAAAAACACAGATGCACCTCCCAGTTTTCCAATAAACGAATAACTATGCTCTCTATGGTCTAACCCCAATAAACAGACACGTTAAGGTTCTAGTTCTCATAAGAAGGCCTCATACATAACAAATTCAATCATTCACAACTTGCAATATTCTAAAGAAAGATATGATTATCACACTCATGTAAAAAGGGGTGTGATAGACCACCACCTCCGAACCCATGAAGGTCATTACGAATTCATGGTGATGCCTTTTGGATTAACCAATGCACCATCAACATTCCAACCCTTGATGGATTCCATTTTTAGGCCATACCTAAGGAGATTCATACTTGTATTCTTCGATGATATATGAATCTACACTAAGGATTTGGAATCACATTTGCAACATCTTGGGCTGACTCTAAAAGTATTAAGGAAGAATGAACTCTATGCAAATAAAAAAAAAGTGCAACTTCGCAAAAACAAGAGTGGATTATTTGGGCCATATTATCTCTAGTCAAGGAGTAGAAGTAGACCCGGAGAAAATTAGAGCGATCAAGGAATGGCCTATTCCAACAAATGTTCGAGAAGTATGAGGTTTCTTAGGACTAATAGGCTATTACAAAAAGTTTGTACATCACTATGGTTCAATAGCTGCCCCATTAACACGATTATTGAAGATAGGAGGATTCAAGTGGAATGAAGAAGCCCAAGAAGCATTTCACAAGCTGCAGAATGCTATGATGACACTACCAGTATTGGCCTTACCAGACTTCAATGCTACTTTTGAGATAGAAACAGACGCTTCAGTCTACGGGATACGAACAGTGTTGATACAATCTAAACGTACCATTGCCTATTTCAGCCATACTCTAGCATTAAGAGACAGAGCCAACCGGTATACGGAAGGCAGTTCAAAGGTGGAGACCCTATCTACTCGGCCGAAAATTTGTAGTAAAAACATATCAGAGATCATTAAAGTTCCAGCTGGAACAAAGGGTGATCCAACCCCAATATCAAAAATGGATAGCCAAACTATTAGGCTACTCATTTGAAGTGATGTATAAGCCCGGATTAGAAAACAAAGCAGCAGATGCTTTATCACGTATGCCTCCTACAGTACATCTTTGTAGCCTTACAGCCCCAACACTAATTGACTTGGCAATAGTCAAAACAGAAATTGAAAAAGATGAACGATTACAGAAGGTTACAGTCGAATTAAGCACAGGAGAAAACACTGAAGAAAGCAAGTTTTCGATACACCAAGGCATGCTAAGATATAACGACAGAATAGTAATTTCAAAGACATCCACACTGATTCCCACAATCTTACATACCTATCATGACTCTGTGTTTAATGGGCACTCAGGATTTCTGAGAACGCATAAAAGGTTTACAGCAGAACTATATTGGGAAGGGATGAAACAAGATGAGAAACAGTATTGTGAGAGATGTCTAATCTGTCAAAAGAACAAGTCCCTAGCTCTATCACCAGCAGGCCTATTACTACCATTGATGCTTAAACAGTGTTTGGAGCGATATCTCTATGGATTTCATTGAGGGCTTACCGAAATCAAATAGCTTTAAAGTTATCTTAGTGGTGGTCAATCGCTTCAGCAAATATGGACACTTCCAGATGCTTAAACACCCCTACACTGCCAAAACAGTGGCAGATTTGTTCGTTAAAGAAATTGTAAGGTTACATGGTTTCCCTAAATCTATTGTCTCAGACAGGGACAAGGTGTTCTTAAGCAGCTTTTGGAAGGAACTCTTTAAGATGGCAGGCACGAAACTGAATCGCAGTACAGCATACCACCCTCAATCTGATGGGCAGACTGAGGTAGTTAATAGAGGAGTCGAAACGTATCTACGCTGTTATTGTGGAGAGAGACCAAAGGAGTGGACTAAATGGCTTCATTGGGCAAAATACTGGTATAAAACTACATATCAGAGATCATTGGGAGCAACGCCATTCCAAGCAATCTATGGGAGATTGCCACCACTATTGATCTATTATGGTGACCGAGACACACCAATTTCTGCCTTAGATGAACAGCTCAAGGAAAGAGATATTGCCCTAGAAGCTTTGAAGGAACATCTAAGAATAGCTCAAGAGAAAATGAAAAGAAATGCAGATCAGAAAAGAAGAGAAGTGGAATATATGATAGGGGACATGGTTTTCCTAAAAATAAGGCCTTACAGACAAGAGTCATTACGAAAAAGGAGAAATGAAAAGCTATCTCCTAAGTTCTTCGCCCCATACAACATTGTGGAAAAGATCGGTCCAGTGACTTACAAACTGGAATTACCACCAACAGCATCCATTCATCCTGTATTCCATGTCTCACATTTCAAGAAAATGATAGGGGAGCACCAAGTAGAATCAATAGAAATGCCCTATCTGACCGAGAACCATAAATGGCGAGCTGATCCAGAAGAAGTCTATGGATACTTGAAGAATAAGATTGCCAAATGCGATGTGCCGATCAAATGGAAAGGATTGTCTCAAAATGAGGCAACATGGGAAGACTATGATGAAATTCAACAGAAATTTCCCCAGCTTCACCTTAAGGACAAAGGTGAATTTGGAGAAGGGGTGCAATGATAGACCACCACCTCCTATAATACATCAGTACAGCCGTAGAGGAAAGAAACAGATAGCAAATTAGCTAATCTAGTAGTTACTAAGAGTCAAATAAATAGTTAGGATGTTATAGAAATCTGTTACAGGAACAGTTAGAAAGTTAGTTAGCAGAAAAGTATAAATAACACATGAATACGAGAGGTTAGATATGAGAAGTTTATGAGAGAAGGTTCCTCTGTTCATTCTTGAAAGACAGAATAACAAGGAAGTGAGTTCGATATTGTAATTCTTTCATTACTATCAGTAAAGCAAGATTACCGATTTCTTCATAAGAGAGGGTCCCATCAGGGTGATAAAAGAGGGAAAGCTCCACAATAATCAGAAACACTTTCAACTGCATCTATCAAACATGAAGTTCATTTCTAAATTCATGCGTCCAAGAAATTTGGAAAAAGTTGCAACTGGTGAGATGTTAATTAATTCAATGAGTAAAGAAAAAAGAAACAGTCTCCATTATATGAATTATTCAATTTCACCTTATACGACTAAATTATGCATAATTGTCCTCCCAACTAAAAAAAAGAATGGTAAACCCCTCTCCTTTAGGGGATAAAGAAAATAATGGAACAAATCAAACACACTCCAGTGGGAACTCTTTTTCTGAATTTTATTCTTTACAAGGCTGGCGCCCAATTTTGTTATGTAGAATCCCCCAATTCCGGATAAACCATTGTAATGGAAGAGAAAAAAGAAAGAAGAAAGGAAAAAACTTCTGACTGAAATAAATAGTAGATGAAAATCTAATAACATTACTAGAATTTAATAATGATGGATTGGAAAATGTTTTGAAATAACAGTCAAACTTACAAATAAGCTTCAAAGAAAATTCTTAGGCGCCCTTCAGATAATTACAATTCCAATTCCTCGTTACGATGAGTGTCAAGCAGATTCAAATATTCCTGGACCCTCAATATATATTTCTAAAAAGAGCGACACAAGAAGTGATCGAAGTGAACCAGACAGTAGCAGCTTAGCGAATTGTGCAAATCTGTTCTCCAAAAATAATTACTGGAATTCAATTGCTTAATCCAGAAAACCTGTTCGTCTCCAAACCGCGTTGCGAACCTGACGAAGATCCCTCCCTTTTAACGTCCTTCCAGCTCCCTCAAGCACAGAGCACGACAACATCGGCGACTGAGCCAAACTTCTAGCCACAATCTCATGCGGCGGCAACATCTCCCCATCGTCTTCATCAACATAGTCCACATCAACCTCCAGCTGTCTTTGAACAACTGCCTTCGACATTATTGGCACATTCACTGGTGCAGACTGGTACTTCAACGAGGTCGAAATGGGAAGAGGCAATCGGTCCAGAGGAGGTTTGGGGATCGTGGGAATCATACGAGAAGACGAAGGGGAGGAGGAGGAAGAAGACGAAACAGAGGCCTTGTGATAGAAATGAGAAGAGTTTCTAAGACTGGAGGAGGCCTCATTCTCGGGAAGAGCAGCGAGAATTCCGAAGGTTTCAGGCAGAGGAAAACCCTTGTGATGCTGGAGGTGATGAATATGGTGACGAGGAGTGGAAGAGGAGGAGGAAGAGGGAGTGGAGTGGCTATGGTGGACGGAATCGGAAGCAAAATCGCCGGTCCAGAAGACGTCGTCCTCATTGAGCTCGGAATCGTCGTCGAGGGCGGTGGTGGAACTAGGGTTTGAAGTGCGAACGGGGGGAGAAGGGAAGGATGCGAGAAAGCGTTCGGAGGAAGGGGAATTGCGGTGGCGGAAGCGGGAGGAATGAAGGTTGAGGTCCATGGGAATGAATGAATGGCAAGGGCGGGTCCGTACGGAAAATCAGAATTTCAGAAAGGGAAGGAATTCAGGGCGCCGTCGTCCAATCCATGAGGGGAACAATGCAGCTTTCTTTTCTTTTAATTTTCCCAATAATTCTTCCAATTTCATTCATTTCGGATTTTAACGGCTTTTTCAAAGATAGAATAAAGCTGTAAAATATTGATTCTATAAAACAAATTTCGAAAGCACTAAAAACTCATAATCCGACCATGTAACATACAAAAAAAATATCCCCATCAACTCACGATTAATCAATAATTGGTGGTTACGCTCACGACTAATTTTTTCTAAACAAATGTACTGCAGTCTAATTGTTTAGATCATGATCTATGATCGTATAGTTCATTTTAAATAATAAACTTTAATAATACACGATTGGTCACACTATCATTTATCTAACTACAAACCGTTTAAGATATATTACAATAATAGATGATCATGTAGCAAAATAATATATTTACACGATCGTGTTAACCATATTAAATAATCATTAAAAACTTCAAATTTAATGATCATGTTGACCATGGTAAACAATTGTGCTGATCATGGTAAATGATCTTGTTGATTAGGGTAATCGATCATGTTGGTTGTGGTAAGCGATCGAGTAGTCAAATGTAAATGACCATTAAATTTTTCAAATCTAATTATCATGTTAAGCATGGTAGACTATCATGTTCATCATTCTAATTCTCACTCCCTTTTATAGGCTCAATTTGAAATCAAAGCAAGATAAGATTGCTTGCCATCTTGCAAAGATTTGCTTTGAGATAAGATTCTTGACATCTTTTTCAAAGATGAACTTGCTTGCCTTTGAGTCAGTACGAACAAGGAATTCCTTGTTGATTAGATCTCCTTGAAACTTTTGAACGAATAGTACTATTGCCAGAACTTCCTTCTTGACGGTGGAATAGTTCTTTTGTGCTCCATTCCATATTCCCGAATGATAGCGGACAATGGAAATTTTTCCGTTAAGTTCCTGTTTGAGAATGCCCCCGTAACCAATATCGGATGCATCTGTATCAATAATGAGTTTGGCTTGTTCATCTACCAGAGATAAGCATGGGATGCTTTTGGCCAAAGATTTGATTGATTGGACTGCTCGAGTATGCTCGTCCGTCCACGGCTTTGGATTCTTTTTTAGTCTGTCATGGCAGACAAATTGAGCGGAGATCTCGGATGAAATCACCGATATAATTTACGCAACCAAGAAATCGCTGTAGCTGCGTTTTGTCTTGTATTACATCTGGAAATTTATCCACGAATTCCAAAGACCGTTGGATTGGCTTGATGATTCCTTGATTAATTTCATAACCTAAGAATCTGATCTTTGTTTGAAACAACTTAATCTTTGGTTGGGATACCACAAGACCGTTGGATTTGATTACTTTGAGAAACACTCGTAGATGCTTGAAATGCTGATCTACTGTGTTGGAAAATACCAAGACATCATCAATATAGACTATTGTGAATTCTTGATATTGGTTGAAGATGTCATTCATTATCTTCTGGAATTCGGAGGGAGCGTTCTTTAATCCGAATGGTATGACATTCCATTGAAATTGTCCGAATGCCAGTCTTGTAACGGTCAGTAGGATGGATCTGGATTTGCCAAAATCCAGACTTCATGTCGAACTTTGAGAAGACCTTTGCTAGAGTAATTCTCTTTAGCAGGTCTTGGAGATTAGGAATTGGGTACCTAATCCATTTGAGAACTTTGTTGAGAGGCTTGTAATTGATGACAAGCCTTGGGACGCCTCGTTCTTTTTCGGCCTGGTTGTTGACGTAAAAGGCCGAACATGACCATGGGCTTTTTGATGGGCTTATTAGTCCTTTGTTGAGAAGATCCGTAATTTCGTTCTTACAGACTTTGACCAGATCTTTATTCATTTGAATAGGTCGGGCCTTTGTAGGAATTTGGGCCTCTTCGAATCCGTCCTCATATGGCAATGTTACCATATGCTTCTTTCGATCCCAAAAGGCATTTGGGAGATTTGAGCAAACCTCTTTTTCGAGTTGCTTCTGGAAGTTTTGAATCTTCGATTGAATTAGTGGCTTCTGGATTTCAATAGCCACTTTACAGGCCTTGATGTCATCTTGAAGGAATTCGATATGTTTTTCTTTCCTGGCAATCCTGTTGATGAATTGACGAACTTCTTCTTCAATATTTGAAATATACTTAGGAGTTACTGGATGGGTGAACTCAAAAGTAATTTCTTTATCAAATTTCTTTGAAACTATACCCTTATTAGTAACATGAAAAGGATATAATTGGGTTAGGAATGGGGTTCCTAAGATGACGTCATTATCTTCTCCAACAAGTTTTCATTTTGAAGAAAAGGACAAACAGCAGACATATCACATTTATCGACTCTGCAACAACAACAGCAACAACAGCAACAACAACAGCAACAACCGCAGCAACACAACAACAGCAACAACAGCAACAACAACAGCAACAACAGCAACAACAACAGCAACAACAAGAACAACAACAGCAACAACAACAGCAACAACAACAACAACAGCAACAACAACACCAACAACAACAACAGCAACACCAAGACCAACAAGAACAACAGCAACAACAGCAACAACAGCAACAACAGCAACAACAGCAACAACAAGAACAACAGCAACAACAAGAACAACAGCAACAACAAGAACAACAAGAACAACAAGAACAACAAGAACAACAAGAACAACAAGAACAACAAGAACAACAAGAACAACAAGAACAACAAGAACAACAAGAACAACAATAACAACAATAACAACAATAACAACAATAACAACAATAACAACAATAACAACAATAACAACAATAACAACAATAACAACAATAACAACAATAACAACAATAACAACAATTATTGAGTATAGATTGTTGTTATTGTTGTTACTGAGTTGATCTCTGATCATTTTCTTAAGACATTCATTCAGAGATTGCCAAGCGAGCCGTACTCGAGCCGCGAATCAGAGCCGAGCCGCGAGCCGCGAGCCGAGGACTGAGCCGAACCGCAAGCCGCGCAACGCAGAAGAGCCGAGGTCTAAGCCGAGCCGCGAGCTGAGAGTCGAGCTTAGCTGAGCCAAAAACTGAGCTGAGCCGATCCGCGAGTCGAATTGAGCCGAGTCGAGCCACCTTCCAAGCCAAGCCGAACTCCCTGTTCACCGAGCCATCTAAGCCATTTTCTTTCCATGTCGTGTCCCGGTGAGTCTTCGGTAAGGATTATTTTGGTGAGTTTCCTAATGTTGCTATAGCCGATTCGAGTATAGATATTGGAATAAAACATGAAACTACCTTTCGTTCCTTGAAGGTGTTAGAGAGTTGGCGCTCGAGTTCTTGGGTTTCACGGCAGGCTTAATTGGAGATAGCTCTCCTTTACTCGGGTAAATCGACGGATGTTGCTTATGATGATTTAAAAATGACTTTTGCTAGTGTCATCGTTTAAACCCTTGTGATTTCGTTTAGGTGGATTCGTTGGACGTGGACTCGATCAAGGAGTATAGCCAAATTTCAGGTAAGGGATTTCTTACTACTGGACCTCAGACCGAGACTGAAAACGTAGTAACCCACATGGGAATTATACAATAGTAACTGTATTGAATTGATTGACGCATGTTTGACTAGTACATATCACTTATATGCTCTTGATTGATTAAAGGTAACGTGATCGTTAGTTGTAGCCTATGTACTATTATATATGTAATGAGTTGTTCTGTTGATGGGTACTGATGGCCTGATGTTCTGTGTATTGTGGTTATGTTGATGGGTTGTGCTGTCAATTTGAATAGTAATGCCGATGGATTATGAAAATCTTAATGTTATATAAAGTTGAAATATGTTATCAAGATACTGGTTATGAATTATGTTGTGGAGATACCAAGGGTTTGGAAATCTCTTGGGTAGATTGTGTATACGCGGTTGAGCTGTGCTGTAAACTGAATACGACTGTTATGCCTAATATGGACGTTATGCATAAAATAGATTACCTGTAGATGAGCTAGGGTTTGATTTGAGACGAAGTACCTTCAGGGGGATTTACAAAGTGGTGATTTGACTATTAGACTGAATTTAGGGAATGTCACGATGAAGTGTGGGTTGGACATACATATAGCGACTAAGGAGACTGTTGATTAAACTTAAACTGTCGGATTGGTTAAGCTTATAAACTGAAACGCTAACTTGAATGTTATTGTGATGTGACTGTTGTAGACGGTTTAGTATGGACTGAGGGGTAAGTTAGCTTTATCTATGGGGTAGCGTACCTTATAGGCACGGTATCCTTCGAGATCACGAGACTGATATGTGCATCCTTCGGGATCACTAGACTGATATGTGCATCCTTCGGGATCACTAGACTAATATTTGCATCCTTCGGGATCACGAGACTGCTATGTGTATCCTATGGGATCACGAGACTGATATGTACATCTTTCAGGATCACTAGACTGATATGTGCATCCGACGGGATCACTAGACTGATTGATGTGTACATTCTACGAAACCACTAGACTGTTTATGTAGGGTACCCCTTAATAAGAAGCTAACTGTTATCACCCTAACGGGCCAAGTAGTGGGTCCCTTACTCGGTATATCTTATACTCACCCCTTTTTCTCTTTAACTTTTCAGGTAAAGGTATGGCGAGGGGCAAGAAGGATGCGTGAAGGCCATATGGACGCGTCTAGTTTTTTTTATGCTTCCGCTGATGTACTTTGTTACTTGTTATTTTTCATTGTCAGATCGAGTCATGGTTAGGACATTTGATTTGTGGTTTTGCGTTTTGATGATTTGAGCACTATATTTTGGAACTCTCGGGAATGTGATTTAAAGTAGGGCCCGAAATTGCTTTTGTGATATTTTAAACGTTTTTAATGAATCGTAACCGGTCTTTTATGAGCTTGTGTGTTTTACTGTCGAGTCTTATTACTACGTAGTGACCTCAGCTTAGTCCAGAAAGTTGGGTCGTTACAAAATACTACCTAAAGTTCTCACATGCAAACTTCTTCAATAGTAATCGACAGTTGCTTGATAGATGATTTTAGGTTCATATCTACTTATCATTCCATTGCAAAAGAGATTTTGCATAAGGCCCGTATAAATCTTGGAGTTAATATAAGTTATCAAAAAGCTAAGATGGCAAAATAACACATAATAAAGATATTAAAAGGTACGCAATTGAATCGTATACATTGATTCCAAGCTTCTTTGATAAATTGGTTGAATCTAACCCATGTATGATCAGTTTTGTATACCAAATTTAAATTCATTTGCAAATAGATGGGGATAGACAAATATCACAGTCTATCTAGATAGACAAATGTTAGCATCTATCATAATCTATCCGTTCTTTTTTGTTGGTGCTGATAGAAATGTTTTGTAATTATTATAGGTACATTCATTACTTTAGAAATGGATTATAGCGGTTATTTCAAGTTTTTCTTTATATCTTTTGGTGCATCAATTGAGGGGTAGAAATATTGTAAATTTGTCATTTATGTTGATTAGACATTTTTGAAGTGTAAGTTTGGTGGCATCTTATTAACAACCACATCACAAGATGGTAACAATTAAATCTTCCCTCTTGCTTTTTCCATTGTAGATTCTGAAAATAATGCATCATGGACATGGTTTTTTTGAGAAGATACGAGGTTATTTTTCAGAGTGAGCTAATTTACTCATTATTTATGATAGGCATCTTAGCATCTCTAAAGGAGTTTTATGAGTGTTTCCTGATGTTGAGTATTGTGTGTGCATAAAACATCTTTTAAGTAACTTGAAACTCCATTTTAAGGATCCACTACTTGATAAATATTTCTTTAGTTATGCTTATGCCTACATCGTTGATGAATTTGAGTATCACATGAGATGTATGAAATCAGTTTGTCCAAATATCAGAGATTATCTTAGTAGTATTGGTTTTGAGAAATGGTCTCAAGTATATTCACGTAGACGAAGGTACAGAATGATGACATCAAATTGTGTAGAAAGTGTAAATTCAATGTTTAAAGATCTCAAAAAACTACCTGTGGCAACGATGCTTAGTTCAATTAGAGATGTATTGCAAAAGTAGTTTTATGAACAAAGTAAAGCTGCTTCTGCAATGAAGGGTCGTTTGACTTCTTCGACTGAGAACGTGTTGCATTTAGAACATGAAAAGTGAAGATGATTATTGGTAAGAATTTTTTTTTATGCTAGTATCTCGGACAAGCATAGATAGACTGTTATCTTTGTCTATCCGATAGACAATGATAACAATTTATTGTGCCTATCTTAGATAGACACAGATAGACTGCTATCAGTATCTATCTGATATATACAGATATTGAAATCTATTAGTACATGTTTATTCTTTTTTAATTTTCGGTTATTTGTCTTATTTATTAGGTTGATCCAATTAGTATGATTGAATACAAAGTAATTGATGGAAATCAGTAGTTCATTGTGAAGTTAAACGTGACATGTTGTGGCTGTTAAGTATGAGATGTTGAAGAAACTTATTGTGCGCATGCCCTTGCTATTCTTCGAATACTTAATTTAGATACCTATTCTTATGTATCTGAGTTTTATTATAGAAAAACGCTATCAGCAACATACATTGGTTGTATTCAACCTGTTGGAAGTCATTTGAATTGGAGAGTTGAATATGCTGTCATGAAAACATTACCTCCAGTCTTTAAACAGCAAGCTGAAAGACCAAGAAAACAAAGAATTCCATCTGTTGGAGAATTTAATAGTTCATCAAGATGTTCCAACTGTAATCGTAAATGACATAATAGTAGGACTTGCAAGCAAAGTTTGAACAATTAATGAAAATGTGTGATCTTTTTCTTTCATTCTAATATATGTATGTATAAATGTATGACATTAGAGTTGGTGAATGACTACAAAGATGATGAACATTTAACAACATTATCCTTTAGATTTAGTGAAAGAGATCGTTTACATGTATTAATAGGATCGTTTAGAGTTTACTAAACGATCATGTGATGTGCACCACACAATCATTTAGGCTTGATGATTGTATGTTTAAATATAGTTAGGAGATCATTTTAACTTAGGTACGTGGTGGTCTATGATGTATTACACGATCATTTAGCCTTATTAACACGATCAAATTCGTTTATTTGCGTGATCGTGTGGACATTGTAAGACGATCGTTGTTGTTTTTTTGCATAATACGCGTTCGTTTAGATTTTTATTGTGGTATATATACAATTGTTTAAACCTATATACACGATCTTTTATATTTATATACATAATCGTTTTTATATATTTATACAATTGTTTTTTTGAAAAGTATCTAAACAAATACAAACATTCAGTTAAAAGGTGACTAAAATTAAAAAGTAAAAATTGTACAAGTATATCATAAACCAAACAAACATTTTATTTACCAATAGAATCTATTTGCCCAAAATTCTATCACATATTGTTGTCTAAACAGTTTCATGTTTTTCATGTCTAGACAATTATGATTTGAATTTGTTACAAGGCATTCAACAAATTTAGCTCAAAAAATCCCGAAATCTAATGATGAACCATGTTGCAATGTGGATTTGGATCTAATTATCGGCCAAGGGCCAAATTTGAAATCTTCTACTGCGTCGTGTAGTCCAACAACTATTGCTAGTGAGGGGATGCATCGTGCAGGTATTGCAAGAGCTTCATCAACGAGTTCTTTATCAACATAGTTGGGTATAAAGTCAAATACAAAAATCTTGCAGTTCCTCATGCTAGCTACAACATCCATCCAGTGTTCTTTGATGTTGATGCAACCAATCACGTAGTCAACACCTGCCCACCTTACTTTATCTGGGATTACACCAATAACAAAATAAAAATAGTAAGCTAAATCATTTTTCGCCCATATATCTATGTTTGTAGTTGTGTTGACCATTCATGTCACACCCTCTCTCGGACTACTTGCTAGCTTAGCCCGAAAGATGGTGTGAAGCCGACTGACATCGCTCTCCTTTAACGATATCTATCGATTCTGCTGAACTTTTAAACCTGATAAATATGTTAATCTTGTATATAAACAACACAATACAACGGAACCTAGACTAATCATAGACATACATGAAGTGCAGCCCTGAAATAACTGTTTTAGCAAGTAAACCTGATGGAAGCACCATAACAAAAAACATAACCAGCAAAGGTTTACACAGCTACAACACCTAAAGTTTACACAAACTATAGAGTGTCTATATCTTACAAATACATATACAACATAACAAAACAGACTCTATATACGACTTCAATCATTTACTGGCAATCAATATGGGAGCTTCAGTAGACTAAGGCAGTCTATCAGGCACCAAGAGCTCTGTCTTTACCTGGAAAGTGGGAAAAAACATCTTGAAAGGGTAAGCTACAAAGCTCAATGAGTGACTCAGTTTAAAACTGTAAATCTAGAGATCAGAGCACGTGAAAACCTTACACATATAAATTTTTTTAATCAAGTCGTAAATATAAATGTATAATAGTAATGATAATAGCTTTCTCAAATACTCAGCGTGTACGTCATTGAAATCTATCAAAGCATATCAAGTATATCAAAACATTTTAACTAACATGTCAAATCTACGTTGTGTAGAGCACGCTCAGTACAACTGACGTTTACTAGCTCTACGATATAGTGAGACCCGACTAACACTCCTATCATCTTTATCGTAGTGGGACCTGCCTAACACTCACGACAACATTGTTGTTACGTAGTGTAACGCCCCGACGTTCGAGGTAAAATTTTAGCATTTTAAGTAAATTGTTCGGGAATTATTATTATTATTTTAATGTTAATATTTTCTTTTATTTTGTTTAAAATAAATATTAATATTCTTATTTAATATTATTATAATAATATATATTAATATTCTATTATAAATTTATATTATTTTATTTAATATATATATATATATGTATATCATTATTTATTTTTATTTTTATTATAATTAAGATTATTATTATTATTATTATTATTAGTTATTTTTTTATTACATATATATTTATTATTATTATTTATATATATATATATTTATTACAAAAAAAAAAAAAAGAGAGAGAGAAAAACCCTACCTCCCGCGCGCCGCCTACCCAGCCCCCTCCATCTTCGTTTTCTCTCCCGCAGCCGCCGCCATCCATTTCTTCTTCCTCCCCGACGCCGCGCCCCACCGTCTCTCGTCCGCCTCCGTTTTTCTCTTTCTCTTCCATCTCCGTTTTTCTCTTCATCTCCGTCGTCGTCTCCGTCTTCATCCGTGGGGTAGCCGCCAGCCACCGACGTTCGCCGCGGCCTCCATCCAATCCCGACTCGCTTCCAACCGCCGGCAGCCTCTCCGTTCTCATCTCTTGTTTCCGACGCCGGCAGAACACAGAAGGGAGCGCCGTCGCCGCCATCACCGTGTTGAAGTTGTCCGTCGTCGCGCGCAGCCAAGGTGGTCGTGAAACCAGACCCGAGCCACGGATCCGATTCGAGCAACCAGACCCGAGCCACGGATCCGATTCGAGTGAGTCGAGCCGAGCGAGCCGAGCAAGCCGCACTAAGCCGAGCCGCGAGCCGAGTGAGCCGAGCCGCGAGCCGGGTGAGCCGAGCCGCGAGCCGAGTGAGCCGAGCCGCGAGCCGAACCAAGCCGAGCCGAGCCGAGCCGAGCTGAGCCGAGCCGAGCCGAGAACCAAGCCGAGCCGAGCCGAGCCGAGAACCAAGCCGAGCCGAGCCGAGCCGAGCCGAGCCGAGCCACCTAGGCCTTCCTTCCTCCACTTCGGTTCACGGTGAGTCTTCGGTAAGGATTATTTTGATGAATTCCCTAATGTTACCTCGTCCGATTCGAGTTTGAATGTTAGATTAAGATATGGCCCTACTTTTCTCCCTTGAAGGTAGTGCAGAGTTGACACTTAAGTACTCGGGTTCCGCGGCAGACCTGGTTGGAGTTAGCTTCTTTTCCTTGGGTAAGTCAGCGGATGACCTTTTAAAACAACTGCTACTAAAATCATCAACTAAAACTTTCGTGTTTCGTTAGGTAGATCTGTCGAGCGT
This sequence comes from Cucumis melo, assembly GCF_025177605.1. NCBI lineage: Eukaryota > Viridiplantae > Streptophyta > Magnoliopsida > Cucurbitales > Cucurbitaceae > Cucumis > Cucumis melo. The sequence continues at coordinate 13,070,535 of NC_066868.1, forward strand.
GGTTTTCGATCGAGGGGCATAACCGAGTTTCAGGTAAGGGTTTTCCTACTACTGGACCTCGAGTCCAGGTTAAAACCGTAGTAATCCACAGGGGATTACACGTTAGTGACTGTACTGAATATCTGTATGCGTGTTGACTGTTAAGTACTGATATTATATTTTGTCTGATGAAAATATACTGTGACTGCTATTTGTGGATTGAAATTATATGTTGATGGACCTTAAAGTTACGGTTTAGTATGTAGTAAAGCACTAGTCTGGATGTGGTTCATGGAAGTTGGACGGGGAAGGGCAGTGAGTCCGGTTTTGGTTGGTTAGTCGATTGGACCTAGGGTTTCCCTATTGGGCGTGCGAATCGGTAATGCATAAAGCAACTGAGGGTGTAGATGTTTAAACCTATACTATCTGACTGACAAAGCCTATGGTGGGACTGTGATATGAATGTCGTTGGGATGTGGCTGATGTAGACAGTTTAGTTTGGACTGAGGGGTAACGGTTAGCTTCATCTCTGGGGTAGCGTGCCTTACGGATATGTGCATCCTTCGGGGGCACTAGACTGATATGTGTATCCTTCGGGAGCACTAGACTGATATGTGTATCCTTCGGGAGCACTAGACTGATATGTGTATCCTTCGGGAGCACTAGACTGATATGTGTATCCTTCGGGAGCACTAGACTGATATGTGTATCCTTCGGGAGCACTAGACTGATATGTGTATCCTTCGGGAGCACTAGACTGATATGTGCATCCTTCGGGAGCACTAGACTGATATGTGTATCCTTCGGGAGCACTAGACTGATATGTGCATCCTTCGGGAGCACTAGACTGATATGTGCGTTCTACGGAACCACTAGACTGTTATGTAGGGTACCCCCGAATAGGAAGTTAACTGTTGTTCCCTAACGGGCCCAGTAGTGGGTCCCTTACTGGGTATGTTTATACTCACCCTTTCTCTTCTTTAACTTTTCAGGTAGGGGTACAGTGAGGGGCAGACCGACGAGAGGCAGGAAGGATGCGTGAAGGCCATATGGACGCGTCTGATTTTCTTTCGCTTCCGCTATGTATTTTGTCAGAATATTTTGACTGTGATTTTAGACTGGTGACTTGACATTTTATTTTGTGACTTTTTGAATTATTTAAAAATAGGGCCCGAAACTGTCTTTTGTAAGGTTTATAATGTTTTAATGAATCGTATCTGGTCCGTTTTAAATTTTATGTTGAATGGTCGAGTTTTGGTATTTGGTAGTGACCGCAGCTTAGTCCGGAAAAGTTGGGTCGTTACAGTTGGTATCAGAGCCTAAGTTTTAGGTTCTGTAGACTGACTTATAATGTGAGTCTGTGTTTTGTGTCCTTATGGCTGAAACGATCCTTGCCGCTCGTCAGGTACGCTCTCATGAAAGTATATGTATAACTCTACATGCATTACCTTACCTAAGTTAAACTGCAAATTCAATTACCAATTTATGACTAAAGGAATCGTTGGTGGTTGTTAGGGAAATGCCACCAAGGAGAGGTGCACGTAGGGGTGGTCGAGGAGGCCGAGGAAGGGGAGCAGGACGCGTTCAGCCTGAGGTGCAGCCTGTAGCCCAAGCCCCTGACCCGGCTGCGCCAGTTACTCATGCGGACCTAGCCGCCATGGAGCAGAGGTTTAGAGATATGATTATGCAGATGCGGGAGCAGCAGAAGCCTGCCTCGCCAACTCCGGCGCCAGCTCCAGCACCAGTTCCTGCTCCAGCTCCGGCTCCGGTACCAGTCGCGCCCCAGTTTGTGCCGGATCAGTTGTCAGCAGAGGCTAAGCATCTGAGGGATTTCAGGAAGTATAATCCCACGACGTTCGATGGGTCTTTGGAGGACCCCACCAGGGCTCAGATGTGGTTATCGTCCTTGGAAACCATATTCCGTTACATGAAATGCCCTGAGGATCAGAAGGTTCAGTGTGCTGTTTTTATGTTGACTGACAGAGGTACTGCATGGTGGGAGACTACAGAGAGGATGCTAGGTGGTGATGTGAGTCAGATCACGTGGCAGCAGTTCAAGGAGAGTTTCTATGCGAAATTCTTCTCTGCCAGTTTGAGAGATGCCAAGCGGCAGGAGTTCCTAAACTTAGAGCAGGGTGACATGACAGTGGAGCAGTATGATGCGGAGTTTGACATGTTATCCCGCTTCGCTCCCGAGATGATAGCGACCGAGGCGGCCAGAGCTGACAAGTTTGTTAGAGGCCTCAGACTGGACATTCAGGGTTTGGTCCGAGCTTTCAGACCCGCTACTCATGCCGATGCACTGCGCCTGGCAGTGGATCTCAGTTTACAGGAGAGGGCCAACTCGTCTAAGACCGCTGGTAGAGGTTCGACGTCGGGACAGAAGAGGAAGGCTGAGCAGCAGCCTGTTCCAGTGCCACAGCGGAATTTCAGACCAGGTGGTGAGTTTCGCAGCTTCCAGCAGAAACCTTTTGAGGCAGGGGAGGCTGCCAGAGGGAAGCCGTTGTGTACCACTTGTGGGAAGCACCATCTGGGCCGTTGCTTATTCGGGACCAGGACCTGCTTTAAGTGCAGGCAAGAGGGTCATACAGCTGACAGGTGCCCGTTGAGAGTCACGGGGATCGCGCAGAATCAGGGAGCAGGTGCTCCACATCAGGGTAGAGTCTTTGCTACCAACAGGACTGAGGCAGAGAAGGCGGGCACAGTAGTGACAGGTACGCTCCCAGTGTTGGGGCATTACGCCTTAGTTTTGTTTGATTCGGGTTCGTCACATTCTTTTATCTCTTCCGCATTTGTGTCGCATGCCCGCTTAGAGGTAGAGCCCTTACACCATGTTCTGTCAGTATCTACTCCTTCCGGGGAATGTATGTTGTCGAAGGAAAAGGTGAAAGCATGCCAGATTGAGATAGCAGGCCATGTGATTGAAGTAACGCTGATAGTTCTGGATATGCTGGACTTTGATGTAATCCTGGGTATGGATTGGTTGGCCGCTAACCACGCCAGCATAGATTGTTCACGTAAGGAGGTAACGTTTAACCCTCCCTCGATGGCCAGTTTTAAATTTAAGGGAGGAGGGTCAAAGTCGTTGCCTCAGGTAATCTCAGCCATCAGGGCCAGTAAACTGCTCAGTCAGGGTACTTGGGGTATCTTAGCGAGTGTGGTGGATACTAGAGAGGCGGATGTATCCCTGTCATCAGAACCAGTAGTGAGGGACTATCCGGACGTTTTTCCTGAGGAACTTCCAGGGTTACCTCCGCACAGAGAGGTTGAGTTTGCCATAGAGTTGGAGCCGGGCACGGTTCCTATATCCAGAGCCCCTTACAGAATGGCCCCCGCAGAACTGAAAGAACTGAAGGTACAGTTACAGGAATTGCTTGATAAGGGATTCATTCGACCGAGCGTGTCACCTTGGGGTGCGCCAGTCTTATTCGTTAAGAAGAAGGACGGATCGATGCGTCTGTGCATTGACTATAGGGAGTTGAACAAAGTAACAGTAAAGAACAGATATCCCTTACCCAGGATTGACGATCTATTTGACCAGTTACAGGGAGCCACCGTGTTCTCTAAGATTGATCTTCGGTCGGGATACCATCAGCTGAGGATTAAGGATGAGGATGTACCGAAGACAGCATTTCGTTCCAGATATGGACACTACGAGTTTATTGTGATGTCTTTTGGTTTGACGAATGCTCCGGCAGTGTTTATGGACTTGATGAACAGAGTGTTTAGGGAGTTCCTAGATACTTTCGTGATTGTGTTTATCGACGATATCTTGATATACTCTAAGACGGAGGCCGAACACGAGGAGCACTTACGTATGGTTTTGCAAACACTTCGGGATAATAAGTTGTACGCAAAGTTCTCGAAGTGCGAGTTTTGGCTGAAGCAGGTGTCCTTTCTGGGCCACGTGGTTTCTAAGGCTGGAGTCTCTGTAGATCCAGCTAAGATAGAGGCAGTCACCGGTTGGACCCGACCTTCCACAGTCAGTGAGGTTCGTAGCTTTCTGGGTTTAGCAGGTTATTATCGACGGTTTGTGGAGAACTTTTCTCGTATAGCTACTCCTCTTACTCAGTTGACCAGAAAGGGAGCTCCTTTTGTTTGGAGCAAGGCATGTGAGGACAGTTTCCAGAACCTTAAACAGAAGCTAGTTACCGCGCCCGTTCTTACTGTACCCGATGGTTCTGGCAGTTTCGTGATTTATAGTGATGCTTCCAAGAAGGGTCTGGGTTGTGTTTTGATGCAGCAGGGTAAGGTGGTCGCTTATGCGTCTCGTCAGTTGAAGAGTCATGAGCAGAACTACCCTACACATGATCTAGAGTTGGCAGCAGTGGTTTTTGCTTTGAAGATATGGAGGCATTATTTATATGGTGAAAAGATACAGATATTCACAGATCATAAGAGCTTGAAATACTTCTTTACTCAGAAAGAATTGAATATGAGACAGCGAAGGTGGCTTGAGTTAGTGAAGGATTACGATTGTGAGATACTGTATCATCCAGGCAAGGCAAATGTGGTAGCCGATGCTCTTAGTAGGAAAGTGTCACATTCAGCAGCACTCATTACCCGGCAGGCCCCATTGCATCGGGATCTCGAGCGGGCTGAGATTGCAGTGTCAGTGGGGGCAGTTACTACGCAGTTAGCCCAGTTGACGGTACAGCCGACTTTGAGGCAGAGGATCATTGATGCTCAGAGTAACGATCCTTATCTGGTTGAGAAACGTGGCCTAGCAGAGGCAGGGCAAACGGCTGAGTTCTCGTTATCCTCTGATGGTGGACTGTTGTTTGAGAGACGCCTCTGTGTTCCGTCAGATAGTGCGGTTAAGACAGAATTATTATCTGAGGCGCACAGTTCCCCATTTTCCATGCACCCAGGTAGTACAAAGATGTATCAGGACCTAAAGCGGGTTTATTGGTGGCGTAACATGAAGAGAGAAGTAGCAGAATTTGTTAGTAGATGCTTGGTGTGTCAGCAGGTTAAGGCACCAAGGCAGAAACCAGCGGGTTTATTACAACCTTTGAGCATACCGGAATGGAAGTGGGAGAACGTGTCCATGGATTTCATTACAGGGCTACCGAGAACTCTGAGGGGTTTTACAGTGATTTGGGTTGTGGTGGACAGACTTACTAAGTCAGCGCACTTTGTTCCGGGTAAATCCACCTATACTGCTAGTAAGTGGGCACAGTTGTACATGTCTGAGATAGTGAGATTGCACGGAGTGCCAGTGTCGATTGTTTCTGACAGAGATGCCCGTTTCACTTCCAATTTTTGGAAGGGTTTGCAGACTGCTATGGGCACAAGGTTGAACTTTAGTACGGCTTTCCATCCACAGACTGACGGTCAGACTGAGCGTCTGAACCAGGTTTTAGAAGATATGTTGCGGGCGTGTGCATTGGAATTTCCAGGTAGCTGGGACTCCCACTTACATTTGATGGAATTTGCTTATAATAACAGTTATCAGGCTACTATTGGCATGGCACCGTTTGAGGCCCTGTACGGTAAATGTTGTAGATCCCCGGTTTGCTGGGATGAGGTAGGTGAGCAGAGATTGATGGGTCCTGAGTTAGTTCAGTCTACTAACGAAGCGATACAGAAGATTAGATCACGCATGCTTACCGCTCAGAGTAGGCAGAAGAGTTATGCAGATGTGAGGCGGAAGGACCTTGAGTTTGAGATAGGGGATAAAGTGTTCTTAAAGGTAGCACCTATGAAAGGTGTCTTGCGTTTTGAAAGAAAGGGGAAGTTGAGTCCCCGTTTTGTTGGGCCGTTTGAGATTCTGGAGCGGATTGGCCCTGTAGCTTATCGCTTGGCGTTGCCTCCATCACTCTCGGCAGTTCATGATGTGTTTCACGTTTCTATGTTGAGGAAGTACGTGCCAGACCCATCCCATGTAGTGGATTACGAGCCACTAGAGATTGATGAAAACTTGAGCTATGTTGAACAACCTGTTGAGGTGCTTGCTAGAGAGGTGAAGACGTTGAGAAATAAACAAATTCCCCTAGTTAAAGTCTTATGGCGGAATCACCGGGTAGAAGAGGCTACATGGGAGCGTGAAGACGACATGAGATCTCGTTATCCCGAGCTGTTCGAGGAATAAAACTTTCGAGGACGAAAGTTCCCTAAGGAGGGAAGAATGTAACGCCCCGACGTTCGAGGTAAAATTTTAGCATTTTAAGTAAATTGTTCGGGAATTATTATTATTATTTTAATGTTAATATTTTCTTTTATTTTGTTTAAAATAAATATTAATATTCTTATTTAATATTATTATAATAATATATATTAATATTCTATTATAAATTTATATTATTTTATTTAATATATATATATATGTATATCATTATTTATTTTTATTTTTATTATAATTAAGATTATTATTATTATTATTATTATTAGTTATTTTTTTTATTACATATATATTTATTATTATTATTTATATATATATATATATATATATATATTTATTACAAAAAAAAAAAAATAAAAGAGAGAGAGAAAAACCCTACCTCCCGCGCGCCGCCTACCCAGCCCCCTCCATCTTCGTTTTCTCTCCCGCAGCCGCCGCCATCCATTTCTTCTTCCTCCCCGACGCCGCGCCCCACCGTCTCTCGTCCGCCTCCGTTTTTCTCTTTCTCTTCCATCTCCGTTTTTCTCTTCATCTCCGTCGTCGTCTCCGTCTTCATCCGTGGGGTAGCCGCCAGCCACCGACGTTCGCCGCGGCCTCCATCCAATCCCGACTCGCTTCCAACCGCCGGCAGCCTCTCCGTTCTCATCTCTTATTTCCGACGCCGGCAGAACACAGAGGGGAGCGCCGTCGCCGCCATCACCGTGTTGAAGTTGTCCGTCGTCGCGCGCAGCCAAGGTGGTCGTGAAACCAGACCCGAGCCACGGATCCGATTCGAGCAACCCGACCCGAGCCACGGATCCGATTCGAGTGAGCCGAGCCGAGCGAGCCGAGCGAGCCGAGCAAGCCGCACTAAGCCGAGCCGCGAGCCGAGTGAGCCGAGCCGCGAGCCGGGTGAGCCGAGCCGCGAGCCGAGTGAGCCGAGCCGCGAGCCGAACCAAGCCGAGCCGAGCCGAGCCGAGCTGAGCCGAGCCGAGCCGAGAACCAAGCCGAGCCGAGCCGAGCCGAGAACCAAGCCGAGCCGAGCCGAGCCGAGCCGAGCCGAGCCACCTAGGCCTTCCTTCCTCCACTTCGGTTCACGGTGAGTCTTCGGTAAGGATTATTTTGATGAATTCCCTAATGTTACCTCGTCCGATTCGAGTTTGAATGTTAGATTAAGATATGGCCCTACTTTTCATCCTTGAAGGTAGTGCAGAGTTGACACTTAAGTACTCGGGTTCCGCGGCAGACCTGGTTGGAGTTAGCTTCTTTTCCTTGGGTAAGTCAGCGGATGACCTTTTAAAACAACTGCTACTAAAATCATCAACTAAAACTTTCGTGTTTCGTTAGGTAGATCTGTCGAGCGTGGTTTTCGATCGAGGGGCATAACCGAGTTTCAGGTAAGGGTTTTCCTACTACTGGACCCCGAGTCCAGGTTAAAACCGTAGTAATCCACAGGGGATTACACGTTAGTGACTGTACTGAATATCTGTATGCGTGTTGACTGTTAAGTACTGATATTATATTTTGTCTGATGAAAATATACTGTGACTGCTATTTGTGGATTGAAATTATATGTTGATGGACCTTAAAGTTACGGTTTAGTATGTAGTAAAGCACTGGTCTGGATGTGGTTCATGGAAGTTGGACGGGGAAGGGCAGTGAGTCCGGTTTTGGTTGGTTAGTCGATTGGACCTAGGGTTTCCCTATTGGGCGTGCGAATCGGTAATGCATAAAGCAACTGAGGGTGTAGATGTTTAAACCTATACTATCTGACTGACAAAGCCTATGGTGGGACTGTGATATGAATGTCGTTAGGATGTGGCTGATGTAGACAGTTTAGTTTGGACTGAGGGGTAACGGTTAGCTTCATCTATGGGGTAGCGTGCCTTACGGATATGTGCATCCTTCGGGGGCACTAGACTGATATGTGTATCCTTCGGGAGCACTAGACTGATATGTGTATCCTTCGGGAGCACTAGACTGATATGTGTATCCTTCGGGAGCACTAGACTGATATGTGTATCCTTCGGGAGCACTAGACTGATATGTGTATCCTTCGGGAGCACTAGACTGATATGTGTATCCTTCGGGAGCACTAGACTGATATGTGCATCCTTCGGGAGCACTAGACTGATATGTGCGTTCTACGGAACCACTAGACTGTTATGTAGGGTACCCCCGAATAGGAAGTTAACTGTTGTTCCCTAACGGGCCCAGTAGTGGGTCCCTTACTGGGTATGTTTATACTCACCCTTTCTCTTCTTTAACTTTTCAGGTAGGGGTACAGTGAGGGGCAGACCGACGAGAGGCAGGAAGGATGCGTGAAGGCCATATGGACGCGTCTGATTTTCTTTCGCTTCCGCTATGTATTTTGTCAGAATATTTTGACTGTGATTTTAGACTGGTGACTTGACATTTTATTTTGTGACTTTTTGAATTATTTAAAAATAGGGCCCGAAACTGTCTTTTGTAAGGTTTATAATGTTTTAATGAATCGTATCTGGTCCGTTTTAAATTTTATGTTGAATGGTCGAGTTTTGGTATTTGGTAGTGACCGCAGCTTAGTCCGGAAAAGTTGGGTCGTTACACGTAGTACATTCAACGTCAACAATGGAATCTAACTTGTGTGTACACGGTATTATATAGCCTCGGACTCAAAATCTTAGTCATGTAGATAACAGAAACCTCATAAAATCATACGAAAACATTTAACACATGCCTGCTATCTTTATCTTTTGTAAAACTCAAGCTTACTCAGATTGTTCGTGGAAAACTAAAAATCTAAAAACAATATTTGCTTAAAATGATATTGTTTCCACAACTTTCTAGAAAATGATAATAGCTTGCTATTATATAAATTTCATCACAAAACCTAAGCTTGAAACTTTTGCTTGAAACCATTTATAGAATCATGTACTATTCATAGAAATATATTCATAGATAACAATTTAGAAATCTGTTTTGTCACTCACAGCCTTAGGCTAGTTCCCTGGTGTGTAGACTCAGCTTATTAGAAATTTCTCATGATTCCTTCACAAAACTTATTAGAAATTGAATAAACCTTCCAACAAAACAAACCTCACCTTTTAATTCTTCTTGAGCAGTGCAAACCAACTTAAAAATCAGAGAATGTATGTGTGAATTCAATCTATCGATAAAATGACTTGAGCTTTTTGTTTTCTATCTTCTTCAACCTCCAAACTACATAATTTTTTCTTCCAATCTTCTCGAATCCTCCCTCAACATAGCTCTAAATTTGAATAATCCAAAAGTGATGAGAAATGGGGGAAGAGAGCTTTGGCGGTGGAGAAGAAAATTGAGAGAAAATAAATCGGACACTTTTTACTTCTTCTCTTCCTTTCAACTTTCTTTTCTTTAATTCTATTTTAAATAAATAAATAAATAAATAAAAATATATAATGTAAATTTTCATAAATATCACAAACTACTAAAATATTTACAGCCCGTGTAATAAAGCCCATAAAGTTAGTCATTTTTTAAATATTCTAGGTTTGCCTTTCCGTCTTTCTTCTCCCCTCTGCTGCAATTTTTTTTCTATCGTCTTTCTTCTTCTTTTTTTTTTTACAGCAATTTCTTTACATCGTCTTTCTTCTTTTCCTCTTCTTTTTTTTACGTCGTTTAGATTTGGGTAACCAAATCTGATTTCTTTCTATCGTTTTTCTTGTTTTTCTCTTATGTTTTTTTTTTCGCTACGATTTCTTTCCATCGTCTTTCTTCTTTTCCTCCTCTTTTTTTATGTTGTTTAGATTAGAGTAACCAAATCTAAAAGATCGTCTATAAAGAATCTTGAAAAAAATCGTTTAGATTGAAGTAGCCAAATCTAAACGATTGTGTAAGAAAAATAAACAATCGTGTACCAAAAGAATTAAAAAAATCATTTAGCCTAATCTAAATGATTGTATATCAAATAATCTTGAAAAAATAAACGATCGTGTAAACAAATCTAAACGATCATGTACCAAAAGAATCTTGAAAAATTTCGTTTAGTCAAATCTAAACGACTGTGTGCCAAATTTTGAAAAAAATCGTTTAGATTTGGGGTAGTCAAATCTAAACAATCGTGTAGCCAAATCTAAACGACCAAATCTAAACGATCCTGTAACCAAATTAAACGATAGAATTTAAAAAATAAATTGTCTTGATTTGGCTATCCAAATCTAAACGACCAAATCTAAACGATCGTGTACCAAATATATTACACGCGTTGTTGATGGCGTGGTTGACGGAGCATTTTTTATATTTTTCATTGTGGGCATATGGACTTTTTTCATTTTCGAAATTGTTTTATACAGTGTAAATATTTTGTTGCTTTGTTATATTTTTGAAAAGACCCCTATATATAATGCTATTTCCATTTTCTTTTTTTTTTTTTAAAATCCAAAATGGTTAACACAAAGTATTGCCATTTTTCTTTAACAACTTAATTTCCACTTCCTATATTATATGATAATAGCAAAGAATCCAAAGAGAATTTTGGGTTTGCAATTTAACCTCCTCATTGTTTGGTGTCAACACACGATCATTAAAAAGTCATTCATTAAGTGCTGGTTCTTTGTTAATGTTAGACTTAAAGAACAAATAAAAAAATTTAGTCAAAATATAATTATGCAATTTAATTTCTATACATAAAAATTTTAAAGAGGAATAACTAACCATAAATGACAAATCTAATACTGCAAAATAAGACCTGAGAAGATGCTTTCTTACTAACATCTTATTCTGCATGTGATACAATAACGTGTCCATGGTTTACAAAATACAAACGATGGTTAAGAGAATACAAGCGATCACTTAGGAAATACATGTGATCGTGTACAACATTTTTTTTTTTTGAATTTAAGCGATTGGGTACAACATTCTTTTCGTCTGGCAAACTAAGTAATCGTGTATTATATATAAACGAGCCTTTAGTTAAATAAAGAATGTTATACATGATCATGTAGTTGTATATATAAAATAAAATTTGGAAAGAGTACTTACGTCTGAATGAGAAGACTATAATCATCTCTTCATTATTTGTTTTTCTAGATATTTTCCATGTTGAGTATGCTTTTCACAAGGTTGGATCCACTGGCTACATGGGATCATATCTATCTACGTGTTGCAATTCGAGATCTGGAACAGGTACTATAGGCTTTGATACAACTCCAGTAGGTGGTCTAAGTGGATTAACTTGTGGAACAGACACTACTTCATCTTTTTTTAGACTCATCTATTTTCTTAGGTTCTACATCTTTTTTTTTTTCAACTTTATTTTCTTTGTGAGTTTCTTCCTTTGTTTTCTCACATACTACATCTGCTTTACTTAGCTTCCTTCTCTTTATGGGTGTATGTTGTTTGTGTATTTCCTAGAATGCATAATGTTAAATAAGAAAAAAAAAACCAATTGATACAAAGGACTACATAGTTCTTATATATACATACCAATTGAGATTCTATATTTCCAGCCGAAATAGATGGCTACATGTTGTCAATTGTCAAAGTTGGTTTTTCAGTCAACGGTTCATCTTCTTTTTGAATTTCATCAGATTTATGAGTTACTACTTAACTTTTATTTTGATCCTCTAATGGTTTCTTAGTAACTGCTTCATGATTTTTTTTAATCTTAACCTGTTGTTGTCCATCATAAGCTTTATTTGGTTTCATTTCTTCAAGATTTGACAATCTAACCGGCTTCTTTTTCTTTATCGTTGTTTGGTGTTTAGGTATTTTCTACAATGCATAATATTAGATAAGAAACAAACAATTAATGCAAAGGACTACACAGTTGTCGTGTATACATATCGGTTGGGATTCTTGATTTACAGCTGAAATAGATGGTTGCACTTTGTGAGTTGTCAAAGTCTGTTCCTTGGGTATACATATCAATGGAACTAATGCAAGGTTTTTGACACTAGTTGATGGTAGCATCTCACAAAGTGCAAGTGGTTGGCTTACCAATGGAAGGTTTTCATTCATTTCTGGCAGCTCCTTTTCTGTTTGACTATGAACATCCAGATTCTTTGCTATATTACTTATAGTTAATAGCAACTGCACCTCTTTGCCATCTATGTTAATATCACTCCCTAAATGCTTTTAATCTTGACGTGATGTTCTTTTTTGTTTCCTACATAAAAAAGAAAAAAAAAATACAAATATTGTTTATTTAGAATCTAAGCAATTTTAAACACTATAAGCAGTAAAAAATGAATTAAACATTAATCGTTTAGTTTCTACAGTAGGTTCTTGAGTATGTGACTCTTCAACATATGGATCCTCAGCGATGATCATATGTTCGTTATTGTGATAGTCATCATTTTTGTCCAAATTATGATGATCAGAATCATCACAAAGATCATATTGCATGTGATGAATATCATCGTTCTCTTGATTCTGATTCTGATTCTGATTCTAACAAATAAAGAAAAGAAAAATTAAACTAAAAAAATTGATTACTATACGATCATGTATACACAAGCAAGCGATCTTATATCCTATCTAAACAATCGTGTAAATAGGATAAGCAATCCTTCAAATGTGATAGGTGATCGTGTAAGAAAGTTTAAACGATAGGATATTTCACTTAAACAATCGTTTATTTAAACAACTGATAAACAAAATACTTTCTTAAATCAAACTTTACCTAGACCAAACTCTCGAGCATTTGCTTCATTTCAGACATCTCCAATGCATGTTTTTTAATTGCATCATCCATTCTACAGACTATGGAAATTAATGTTGATAAGTCGTTACAAACTTCCTAGATCTCATTGTTTTTTTTGTAGGATTTTGAACGACTTCTTTTTGATTTTTCATTGGATCTAGAACGTTTTTTGTTGGTGTTTGGATTGGTTTTAGGTTGGTCAACCACTGTTTATCTTTCTTTTCTTTGTGGTGATGGTTGCACAGCAGAAGTAACCCCAAAAACATTAGCATTGGACTAAAGAAGTAGAGATGAGGTTGATCTCAAATTATTTAAGTCATCGTGATTCGATGACTGATTGTTCATACTATCAGCAGGAGTATTAGTGTCATTGCTATTACAATTTGGCACTGATTCATCCTCCTCAATATCCATGTTATTATCCCTTCCAATCCGACTCTCCTTAAAAGCTTTCTCTTGGGGTGATAGCTTCAATTTAGGTCGAACAACAGTTTGCGATGTTATAATCAAAAAATTGTTAATAAGTTGTATATCAAAGCTAGTCTTAAACTAAGGTAAATGATTGTTGAGCATAGGCTACACGATTGGGTACCCAAGGTAAACAATCTTACATTAAGGTAAACGACCGTCTATCAAAAGATACAAGATCACGTTCCCAATGTAAACGATCGTGTAATTTTTGTAAATGATCGCTAAGAATTTGTAATTACATTTTTGTTCTCGAATATATTTTTCTCCAACAATTTGTAAGATGGAGCTTGTGTACAACTTCACCTCAATATTCTAGGGATTGATCCCTTACTATTTTTTGTGGCCAAGTGTTCACTTGCAATTGAGAGTGTTTCATAAGCCCACACCTATAGCACTTAAACAAATACGTTAATGTTTTATGTTTAATTTGTATTTAACTGAAATATATAAATAAATAAAAATCATCTGAAAAGAAAGCAAGTACTCTTTGATGGTGTAGTATGCGACTGCTTGGGAACTTTGTGACCTCTTTAACTCGTATGCTTCCTTTTTTCCTTGTAGAATTGTTTTTAAATTGTTGAGCAAATGAGTGCAAAAGAAAGTTGATCAATCAAAGTTCTTAAAAATTTCTTCATCATAAAATCTTCCCAAAACATCCATATCGAACTATGTTTTCTTATCTTTCCCCAGCATCACAGTTTTAATAAAGAAGGCTAAGGCAACCTTCAAACATCTTCATCATTTGTAAAATCAAACTGTTTGAAAACTTCCTCAACAAGCACGTTATCATCTTCTTATTCTATGATTCGAATAAAAGGCTTTATAGTCGCTTATTGTCATAATCTCTATCCAATGTTACACTGGTTAGCCACAACCGGTAATGATGTTGAACTCGTTTTGGGTGAAAAACATTTTGCCCCAAAATAGAAAAACAAATTCCATTTGCAATGGCTTATTCAAGTATTTGCTGACAAGAAATGATGGATCAACTGGCCATTGAAGACCACGTTCACATTCAATAATGGACCAAAAATTGTTTTATGGAACATTTGCAACTGTTGCAGCTTGGTTAGTTTATCCTTAATAAGAGTGCTAGTTTTGTGGACTTGGCATGAGACAGTGGTAGGAAAGTATTTGTCTCCAGGTACAACCATCTTAAAAAGAATGATTATAGTCTATTTTAGTTATGTACATGATCTTTTAGAAAACTCTAAACCCTAAACCCTAAAAGTAATATGTAAAGCACTCAACATCGTGCACGATTGTTGAGAGTTCACGATCGTCTAGATAACTCTAAACAATTATGTAAAATACGTACACTATCGTTTAGACATATCTACACGATCGTTTATTCTAGGTTCAAATATCGTTTACTTGACATAACAGATCGTTTAATCCAAATAATGACACAATCATAATAGAATTAATCAACAAGTAATGATAAATGAAAAGATTTAACAATCTTGAGAATAAAAGTTTAACAAAATTGAAAATGTTTGAGAGTAAAAGCTTAATAAAAAAAAAGTCCTAACAAAATTAATCAAGAAAAAGTTAGAGTTGCACGAACATAACTTTCTTGCTGAAGACAGAAGTGGAAACATTTAACAATCTTATGAATAAAAGTTTAAAGGAATTGGAAAAGTTTGACAGGAAAAGCAAAATGAGAAGTACGGATTTGAAATATAAAATGACGAAGCGTAACATGATAGTACAATAGTCATAACATAGTTAAGCAAAAAAAAAATAGAGTTACACACTACAACAAATTGGGCTTTTAGTAGCCCTTCAAGATAGCCTATTTTAAATTGAGCTATTGAAAAGAAAAAATAAAAATAGTAATTAATTAATCACAATAGCCTAGAATGCACAATAGCCCAAAATTTATACCAAATTTTTTCTTTTCATCATCTCTTTTCTCTGTGCACGATAGCCAGGCGACCCTCACATTGTTCAATCGACTTGTTCATCTTCTTACATTATTCAATCAATTTCTCATCTCTTCATCGACTGGCCTCTCACGAATTTCGTTTAACCGACAATGAAGTCATTTCCATCTCTGTCCGTCGTCTCTTTGTTCATCGTCATTGCACTCGATAGCCAATCATCTCTTTGTTTGTCGTCTTTGTTTGAAGTTGTCTCTACAAGGGAACTCACAATCGTCCAATGTCTTACACTTGAAGCCTAATGATTCGAGGTTAGTCTTCTTCTTCCTTTCTAGGTTAGAAACTTGACTGAAGAAGACTAACCATTACAGTTTGATTTCCAGCTTCATTGCCACCACTAGAATCATTACAGTTCAATTGTCATCTCTTTACATCCTTCACCGCCCCCAGGCACGACATCAACCCTATCGCTGTCGATTCTATCTGCATCTTCCCATACTCCTGTCGCTTGCCCCAACTTCCCAAACCACAAGACCAATCACAAACATACCCACAAGACCAATCATTAATTAATTTGCTTGATTTTTGAGTTTGTGTTATTGCACCAATTGGAATGAATTATATGTTTTTATAATTAAGTATAGCATGTGTAAGTATTAAAAAGATGGAAAGGGTTTTGTCTAGTTTTTGTGAGTAGTGGGGTGGTTGTGTGGGAAAATCTCGAAGAAAATGCGTTTGAAGGTGCAATTAATCATTTTATTTGGAATTTATTTATAAAGTTTGAGAGTTGGGAAAGTCTATCAAATGTTAATTAGATTGGATTAAATGTGCCCATTTGTTTGATTTCTTTGATAAATTTTTAGGGCATGTTTGGGGAGGGAAAGAGTTATGGGGGAAAAGGACTATAATAATCCTAGGATTATGATAATCTTAGTGTTATGATAATATGTGTTTGGAAAAAATGTTATTATTGGTAGTGTTATGGTAATATGTGTTTGGGAAAAATGTTATTATTGGTAGTGTTATGGTAATATGTGTTTGGAGGAAAGAATATAAAAGGTAGTGTTATGATAGTATGTGTTTGAGGGAGGGATTATGATAGTAGTGTTATAATAATATGTGTTTGGGGGAAGAGTTATGATCGTAGTAATTTAAAAAATAATAATAGAATTTGGATTGGGTCATTCGGGTAGGATAATTTAGGGTTGTAAGAAAGTAAAAGAGAGGATAAGATAGGGTTATTTAGGGATCGGGATAACCTTAATCCCCATTTATCATAATCCTTGGGCCAAATACGGTTTGGCCCAATTTCCTAATCCTTTTCCCCATAAAACTCCATGCCAAATATTTTAGATAAACAAACTAATTACTATATATATATATATAGTAATTAGTTTGCAATTACTCAGTTTGTGATCCAACTTCACGGTGAAAATTATTCTTAAATGTACTTTTAAAAAAAGTGTAGTTGTTATTTACTAAATCTTAAGATAAACCATCTTTGTTAATGAAAATTTTGTGTTCAAAACTATTTTAAAATTAAATAAAGTATGAAGGAGGAATGATGGTGGGGATTGAATTATTGGGGTGATATTGAATGATGATTCCACTAAGATGTTTGTATGCCATAAGTTTACATGTGCTATATGGTAGCATTATGAGGACTTGTTATTGGGTTGTGATGCAGTAAAGTGAATAAAAAAAATTACAACATAAAAAAAAAGGAAATTGATAACTTCATAGGTTTTGAAAATAGATTAATGTAGCACATAACTATGGTACAAGTCAGACAATGTTGTAGTGATAAAACGGAACTATCTCAATCACGTTTGAGAACTCCCCTTATCCTAGGTGAACCCCCACAACAGTAATAAGAATAACCCTGATTATACAATTAATTAACAACCCCAAGAAAGCTAAACAGATTTGGCTTGGAAAGATTGATCAAAGATCAAGAAGAAAGGAGAACTTGTTCCTAAGTTCAAGATTTCGAACTCTCCACAATCTAATTGATCAAACTAGATTGAAAGTCCTAAGCATGCATTCTAACACAAGAATACAAAGGAAAGCATAAAGCTTGAGAGAAAACACTCTATGAGAAAATGTCATTCAAATTCAAGTTGTGTTTCAAATGTGGAAACTACAACCTATTTATACTAGTATCAAATGTGATATGAAAGGACACAACATTTAATTTTATGCCATTTCAACTATCCTAATAAATGAAAGTACATTTCATTAAATAGGTACATATTAAAGATGTGAATGAACGTAAAATGCATTAAAAATGTGAATGAATCTAGAAATATATTAAAGATGTGAATGGATCTTAATTTCTAGATTCATTATGACCCTTGCGTGTCCAAGTGACTCTTGACGTTCCAAATCTTTATTGAAGACTGAAAATCTAGCTTGTAAACAAGCATTTAATCCATCTTGAAGTCTTTTAGCTCTAGCTTTTGTCATTGAGCCTTGAGTCATAATGATTGCCTCTTGATTGGTTTGACTTTGAATGTTCTCCCATGAATTTCCAGCATGTGTTTCATTTTCCTCTTCACTGTTCAACATCTTATCATGTAGTATGATGAATAATAAGTAGAAATATTAATTTTGTGAATATTAACTTTGTTGATTCTTAGACTTTAATTTTTGTGAATAAAATTTAGTAGATATGTTTATGGGATAGATCTCATGAGTTATAATTTCCATGTTGTGTATTTCATTTGATTGTGTTGAGGGTTTTAGAGAAGAACTCGTTTGAATATGTTGTTGTGGTATTTGCTGGTTCCTTTACATCGTTTGCTCTCTGCACCTTGCGTGTGCTTAGTAATATCAAACTTCTTCATAATAAGTTAGTATATTGATATATAAAGTCCCAAAAAGTAGTTGCAAATTAAAATCTTGCATTTTTCTTGCACATACCTTAAGAGTGAAGTGGTTTGACAAGTGTATCACAAAGCAAGGGTCAAGCTTAAGTGGAAGCTAAGTGAAAGCAGTTGCATCTCTTGATTATATTAACCATTTCCCTTGACTTTATAATTAGATTACATTCCGAGAAAAAGATATTACTCTTCATTGATATTTAACATCTCAAATTACCAATCTATCAATGGAAATTTCAACACTTGGACATAACTTTGTTTGCTCATTTCATGAAGGTTATGGACAATGAGTGAATATATAACATAAAAGACAAGTTGAGTTGTGGGCAAAACGATTAGTATTCAAACACTTTGGTTTGTAAGAATAGTGTGAAAATGTTTCCCTCTTTCTTTTTTTCTTTTTCCTTTTTACTTTTCCCTTTTCCTCGATGCTTGTTCTTAAATTTTCTTATTTGGGTAAAAGATTTCTGTCTTTCATGACTACATACATATACATATCTGAAATGTAACTTTGTCTTTCTTTGATTAGGTATGCAAAGTTGCACCTATTCTAAGAGAAACTAAAGTTTGGCAATATATAACTCTCATAAAGAGGATTTTCTTGATTGAGTGCTTGGGAGTTGTTTATCTAAATAGCGATAATGAAACTAATATTGTGCTTAAAGGTGTGGTATGTTTTGTTCTCATTTTCATTTGCATTGTCTTATTGTTTCTACATTAACCTTATTGTTCTTTCAAAAGAATGTGACTTGCAAATGTTACCATTCTCTTTTTCTTAGGAGCATACATTAATTGAATGATGTGAAAGGTATTCTGTAGAAAGGTGGATGTACTTGAAAGAATTGTAGCTTTGTTAGTTGATAATTTTTTTGAAATAGGGTACTGTAAGTTTGATGTAACAACCAGGGGTACTATAGAAAGGTATTTCTTGGTTGTTAGGCGGTGGGTTTGTAAGTTTGATGCAACAGCGGGGGGTTTCAACTTTGAATCAAAGCTGTATGAAAATGCAGTAATTAATAGTGAGTGGTTCCCATTTTCCACATTAATCTATAGATTTTCTTTTAAAACCATATTATTCTCCATAGATTTTAGAAAGAGAAAAAGAATATATTGCTTTCATTTGTTTTGGAATAATAGTAGTTACGTAGAAGGATAGGGTACTAAGTTTGAGATCGTGTGTGGGGAGTTGAGATTAAGGCATCAAAGAGAAGAGGACCTTTACCTGTTCCCCCGGGTTTAAAATTTCCAAATCTAGAGCTTGATCATATTTGGTAAAGGGAAGATGAGAAGATCGGAAGTTACCCCATTCCATCTTAATAACCTGTCTGTTTGAAAGAACATTAAATATGGGAATTGCATGTGCCCGCTCCATATAGCAACATTTGTTCTTACTAACCATCTCTCCTGATTGAGGTAGAAGGCCTTGCCATTTAGGAATTGCATGTGTCCGTTCCATATATGCAACATTTGTTCCAATTCCTAGAATCTCAGCAGCAATAACATTATCGTTGTGGTATCTGCCCCTATCTAGGAGCAAAATTCATGGGGAAAATTCACATCACAGAGTTGTAACAAACACTTGTTAAAGATATTGTAGATGGTGAATAAAGGGCAATACCAAAGTCACCACACGCATATCCAATCAATCTTTTCCATGGCCTTTGTTAATTCTCCTACCACATCTTGTCCAACCCACATCAAAAACATCCAGAAAAGATGTAGTAGCTGAGAAATGTACTAAATGAAATCATAAACTAGATAGATTGTACAAGTGATAACAATTACAGAGAACATGTGGTCTAGAAAATTTTTAGTACATTACATTAGCAAAGGAAACACTACAAGAAATTTGGTCTTTAATGTCGCTTGACGACCGACATCTTTGCGAGCGTTATTAAAGGGCTTTAATGTCGGTTGGGCTTCAATGTCGGTTATAAACCGACATCTTTGAAGGTGTTATTGAAGGCCTTTAATGTCGGTTCATCTTTAATGTCGGTGGATAACCGACATTAAATATGCTTTTAATGTCACTTATGATACATCTTTAATGGCGTTTTTCCACCGACATTAAAGATGTCTTTAATTTTTTTTTAACCGACATTAAAGCTGTCTTTAATGTCGTTTTTTCAAATTTATTTTTATTAAATCCTTGCATTATTGTCCATTTTGTATGACACCAAATAGTTAAAAACGAAATCTTTTACTTGTACATATACAAAATGAAATCTTAATAATGTGACATTTATATACAACTTGGATCCAAACACAGAAATTATGAAGCTTAATTATTACACTGATCATCCTTTGGAAAAAAAGAAAGAAAGAAAAGTAGAACGCTTCACAAATGACCAACTTCAAGATCTTGTCACAAAGATGAGGGTCTGGCTAATTGTACTCACTTGCAACCATTTCTTCTATTGCAGTCATTTGTTTAGTGATAACTCCCTGTAAAAGACATGAAGATGGATGGTTGAATTGATAAGTAACAATGTTATGACCTAGTTGCTAGTAGAAATATCAAAATATCAAAATATCAGAACAAACAATCTCTCTTCTCATTAACATCTCGTCGATGTGGACCTGCCATTTCTCAAAACAACCCCATATAAATGGTCACAACAAAGCAAGGAATCTTTTCATGAACATGTAAAGCATAAAAGAAAACATATTGTTACGATAATAATAGGATTATTCTTTCCGCAAACAGATGATCCCAACAAGAAGAAAAATATCCAATAACTCGGAAGAAAAATAAAAAACAACAATATCAAGCTAGGACCGATTGCAAGAAAGGAATTTAATAACCAAAACTCCTCAGGACACATTCTGGAGGGTCTCCCAAGGAGCCTATGCTCACCCAAAAAGTTCACAGGAAAGGGGGTCAGATTTAGAATTAGGAGTATAGCAAAGTTTACAAGATAAAGCATAAAATTTTCACTAGCAGGAGGAATTATACAGACCTCTTGAGAAAATACAAGAAAATAGGTGAGGATCACTCTCAGCATCTCGACTGATTTTTTGGCTAGGATATTCAGATTTGCCTCCCAGCAAATTCCAAAATTGTTCAGATTCTGAGCCTTCCTTTTGTGATCTAGATTGCACATTGGGCTGCTGACAATTGAAACTCAAGTTAGAAAGCAATCAGAAAATGTAACGAGGTAAAAAAATGTGAACCATTTGGTCAAAGAGCCAATTTAAAATGAATTTTGGCCAGTCTGGCTAAACAATACTTGAACTCACATGAGCGAGACTTCTCTTGCCAAAGTGAGATGTTTATAGCTAACCATAGAATGTCATATGGATGTGGAGAGATGCACCAAATTTATATAACCAGGTTTAATTCATACAGAACATATTTGTCAAGAATGTTAAGAAGCCAAACTCTGTGCGCAAGGTGAGAAAAAATTATGCAAACCTTTATCAAATCCAACAACCGCTCAACAAGTTCTTGATTATCTGAGTTTGTAAGGCTTCCAGACCATGTAAAGACATTGGAGCTACTGTTCAATATGTAGGAGTAGGAGGAATTCAAAGACGATGCAACCTGACAAGGGAAAAAAATAATAGAGAAAGGTAAGAAAATATATATAAACATAAATATGTCTATCAATTTAAACTTTCAGGTTCAATGGTGATTAACATGATACCAATGTAGCTTTTGAGTTACATTTAGTTGTGGTTTAACATGATATCAATCAGGAGAATTTTCTCTATATATAGTTCACATATTGTGTTTCTTAAATCAAATTAGTGTTTGAACTCACATGTGGAGGAGAGTGAAGAGAATATGAGTACTCTATAAACTTTAATATTTCTGAAAGTTATGTCAAGAGAGAAGACTTACACCATGCTAATGGAGGCAGTAATGGTGTAACCAATGCTAACACCAACCAGATTACCATACTGAGCCAACCCACAAAATTTAACATTGTTACCTCCTGCAGTATATACCCTCGGTCCAGCCACCCAACCGAGCTGCGCTATCGCCCACGCCAACGATAGAACCCCCGACCCTATCACTGCTGTTATTATATGCGCACTAAGCTCCAAACTAACATATCACTGATGTCCCTTCATTATACACACACATATATATATATATTAGTTTAGTAAAGTAGAATCCAAGTCAAACAAGGGAATTCTGTTAAGTAAGAAGAGATATTGAAAAATCCAAGTCAAGTTTTGGGGGTTCTTCTCGTTCCACTCCTTGTATTCATGATTAATACTGTTACAAACAATGAAGGAGAGAAATTACGCTACTGTACTGATCAACATATATATTAACTATGAATAGGCACACTTGAATCAAATAGCACTCAAAGGGAATAAGAGAACGAGAGAACCAAATATGTATCCCTTGCATAAAATACATAAGTCATTAAATGGGGTCAAATATTGAAGGTGACAGATAAATTATGATTATCTACATCAGATGAACCAAGTATTTGCTCAAAAGAAAAATGAAATTACCTATTACATTTGAAACATGAACTATTCTTGGTAACTGAAAATAAACATACGATTCTATTCGGAAAAATGCAATAATGGAGGAGGAAAACAAGAGAAATGTCAACACAAAGAGACATACTCAAGCTCCTAAATATGGTAAAATTAGAGAAACTTCTAATTCCGAAGAGAAAAGCAGCAGCAACTAATTTTGTACCTTGTAACTTGAAGTATTCATATTCATAGATAAGAATTCTTCTGAGCGAACGTCTTCATTCGACACTTCCTTAGCTTGTTTCTTGCTATGCAAAGACTCGGGTTCCGTATCTTCATCAAGACATTGATGGTCTCGCTTCAATTCAGTACTCGAAGCGTTCTCTTTCCCCAACGATGTATATTTTTAAAAAAACAAATTTTGCGTTGGAAATAGGTTTACTGAGGAGATAGCTAAAGTCTTCAGTTGGCATTTTCAGTTGAAAAAGTAATGAAGTATAAGGATTTCCAAAAGCGTACCAATCCTTATGCTCGCACTGGGTCGTTGCCCCAAAACGACCAGCTCTGTAGAAAGCAGAAAACCAGCAAACAACGTTTAAGATTCAGTTTCTAAAACAATTGACAATCGGCAAATACTCGCATCGATATGTTTTCTTTTGAAGGAAAAGAAATGGATATGGTATATTCGTCAAAAGAGCCAAATCTAATGGATATGGTATATTCGTCAACGTTGAATTTATTGATATGATGTATACCTACTCAAGAAAGTACAAACCAATTTTGGCAACAAAGAATGGATTATCAATTTTAACGTTAAATTATTGTTAATACAGAATAATCTTTAGGGTAGGTGACACATGAACACATGATAGTGTTGGGTGGTTATCATCATCTCTCCCATTTCTAAGCTTAAATCCTTTCAAACACAAATCTACTGAATCTTGAAGTGACACCTTCTAGACATTACAAGGGGTGTTATTTGAACATCAAAATCATGTAAATCATGTATTCAAATGAACATGATAGCTCATATGAATTTGAAATGGTCAAAATAAAATCCTTGAAATCTACGGCTGTGCTACTTTTCTACTTTAAGGAACTCTTCTTATCTCAGGAAAGACGAATAAAGGCCAAGTAAAATTTGGAAGAGGGAGGCCACTTCATTCTTAATTGAGGCCAGTGTGCAGGCTAGTTACCATAACTATAATCATGGCAATTTTCTGCTCCTTTGCGGCGAGAGTTAATTTAATTGAAAATAAGAAAAAAGCCAATAAATCCGGCACGTCTCCTTCCTACTTAATTTGAGGGGGCTGGTTTGAGACCCACCTTTTGTCCAAAAAGTAGAAATTGGGCACAATGAAATTAAGGTGAACAGTGACTCCGAAAAAGCTGCTTCTTTACACTCCTTTCAAATAATTTCATTTCTATGGAAAAGAAAATGAATATTCAAAAAATCCCATATTGATCTTTACCCTCCTTCTCAAGAAAAGGCAACTTTTCTCTTATTATTCCCCCATTATGAATCCAACTACAAATATATCTATCTACGATCCTAAAAGTTTTTGAATACACAAAATTTCAATGAAAACCTTCCACTTTGAAAATTGAATAAATATTCCACAATGTTAGTATCACAGCTGCGGCCGGAAGCTCTGTTCCTGCAATTGAACCAGTTTTCAACAGTAATTAGACTCACATTACAAATCAGTGCGGGAACGTACGTGGTGGAGCGAAGTTGGGGCGACCATTCGTGGGGATCTACTGCGCGAAAGTCTGTTATGGACATCAGGGGAGGGAACGTCGTCTGTGGTGGCGCCGACAAGTCGATTGATATCCCTGTGGTGGCGCGGCCAAAGCTTGTACGTGAACGTCGTCTGTGATGGTCGAATGTCGTCTGTGCGTGAACGTCTGGTGGTGGATTGTCAGCCGAAGCTTGTGCGTAACATCATCTGTGCGTGAAATTGGAGGCCGACGAGCTTGGGTGGAGGAAGGACAGGAAGAAGAATGGGAAAAAGAAAAGATCGTATGGGAGGGAAAGACTACCCTAGGGTTTTTGCTGAATTAAATTGGGGAAAAAAAGAGAGAGAAACCATTGACTTTTTACAATATTAAAAAAAAAATTAAAAATGAGCTTTAATGTCACTTTTAAAAAAGGGAGAATGTTTAATGTCGGTTTAAAACCGACATTAAACATCCGCTTTTTGAAAAGCGACATTAAAGTTCATTTTTCATTTTTTCCACCCGACATTAAAGCCCACATTTCTTCTAGTGAAAACAATAGTCCTATATTAGGAATGAGGACTATTGCTTCAATAAGATTGTAATCCGAATGAATCCTCATGCAATTTATCTATCCTCCCAACTTGTAAAATAGATAACAGTTAAAAACTTCTCAACTTCATTTCAATTTTCAATAAAGAAATTCTATAGTTACCCATGCTTGCAAAGAATTTCAGTCCTTTCACAGATCAGGTAATTTGATTCTTTGTTTTATATTTTCCCCATCAATCCACCGAGTATCTACCAACACTTCAATTGATTAAACCTTATGCAAACACTTTAAAATCCTAATGGTAAGAACAAAACACAGTCATAGTCAATCACCTTATTAATTTATTTCCTGTCATAAGGACATCAAAGCTAAGGTGGCTTTCCATTACAAGATTACCACTACAATCACTCACCTTATTAGACTTTACAATCTTCTTTCTTTTTCAAGTTGGTTGAGATATACTTTGTTGGTTTGCTTGTTGGATGTTTGTTGTTGCTCTGAAATAATGTGTTTATATATTGCTTGTTGCTAGGAGCACACTAAACAAACTAAGGTTGAGACGACAGTTTCAACAACAAACGTGGTTGATGATGCTTTGAGTAAAGTTCTTGGCGCTGATCGTAGTCATGTAAGAGAATTTGGGTTTGATGTGACTCGTTTAAAACCATCTCTTTTGTCTAAAAAAGATCACAAGTATAAGGTTCTTGAAAAAGAATATTTGAAGATGAAAGAAGAAATGATAGAAATGAAAGAAATGAAAGACGAAATGATATAAATGAAAGAGTGTCATCTTATTTAAAAAAACATGTATTTTTTTTCTTTTACTAACTTAGATTCTTTTTTTTTTTGGTAGTAGTTAACTATATTTTTGGTTTCATGTGAGATTATCACAGGTTAAACCAAGTGAGAAACTTTAAAATGCTACTGCAAGTGTACTTAAGCGACTAAATATTCTTCCAACTTGTCCAATATCTTCACCATTGGTAAATTTATTTGTAATAGGACGAAAATTCTAGTATCTCATATTTTTCTTTTGACAAAGTATCAATCACAACAGTTAAATTAAGTGCAAGTTATTAGATTGGTATGGGTCGGGAGAGATTGTTGTGAAGGAAGATGGTCTTCTAATGATCCAACTACTCTGGTTCATCATGTTTCCTATTGGTCCACATGCGATTAGAGTATGGGTTGATGTAGCAAAGAAACCGAACGCATATTTATGGAGGCCAACATTAGATATGACATGTATTGAACAAGCTTTGAGAAGTACAGTTGCATGACCATCTGAAAAAGTGATCATTGGTATGTTGTCTAATTCTAATCTTTTTTGTCTACATTTGTTAAAGATTTTCTACTTGTTTAATTAATATCCATTATTATTGGTGTCTACAAAATCATAAATTGATATATGTTTTATAAATTTATGTAGGTGAATGAAATGTAGTCTTAACCAGAGGACTAAAGAACCAACGATAACGTACAGTTAGCTCATATCATCTTGTACACTTATGATGAACTTTGTTTGTATTTTGAGGGTTAATTATTTGTGTAGTTGGTATATTTACTAAATACTTTATTTACTTTCATATCATTTAGACCTCAAAATTAATTAAATAAATTACTGACTACTTTATTTTTTAACTTTAATACATTATGAATGGTAATTGTGCTATGAAGTATTTAGGTGTCTAGATTTAACTAAAGTTGAGTCCCTGAACTAAAATTTATCAAAAGCTAATTAATTCCAAAAAACAAATTTGAGAAAAAAGCAATCTCTTTCATAGTCATAAGTTAACGCTATAGAAAGATTTATATAGCCAGAATGAAATGACATCAAAAGGTTAATATAATTATTATAATAATTGAAAACGATTAAATAACATTATTATAGCTGTAAATACTATATTATAGCTCAATATTATAGCTACAAATACTATATTATAGCTTAATATTATAGCTACAAATACTATATTACAGCTTAATATTATAGCTACAAATACTATATTATAGCGTTGAAAAAAAGGCTATTATATGTTAGAGGTAGCACATTATTTAAGCTATACAAACTTATTATAGCTTTAATGAAAAACGCTATCAAATGGTCTTATAGCAACGTATCTTCATACTCTACGATAGCACTCATTATAGCTTCGGAAAAACGCTATAAAAAGCCCTTAGACTTTTAATAACATGGACTGTCAGGACTTTCGAAAAAGGCTATAAAAAGTCTATTATAGTTTTTTTCGTTAACTATCGTGTATGTTATTTCTTGTAGTGACAGAAACATACCTTTAATGTTGAAGAGGAAAATTGACGTTTGAGAGGAAGGAAATTGGAAACGTTCAAGACGAAAATTAAGCTAAGAAAATAGTGTGTTTGAAATGAAGTGACCGAAAACGAAGAAGACTCTACATATTTGCCTTGTTTTTACTAAAGGGTAAGATTGTAAATTCACGTACTTTTTTAGAGTGTCAAAACACATTCATTAACATGTCAGCGTGTTTTTGTACACTTATCATTTAATTTATTAAACGATCATGTAATTAAGTAAAAATGATCTTTGAAAACATCTAAACGATCGGATCATTAACGGTAAACGATACATTTTAAAAGATCGTGTTGCTAAAATTAAACGATCGTTAGGTAAGTAAATAATTAAGATCTGCCAATAGTATCAAAACGATCATACTAATTAATCTACACGATGGTTTATTTAAGTCAAAACGATTTTTGAATACGTCTAAATGATAAACATTAGACCCTAAACTGTAAACGATCATTGTTCATTTAGGTGGACCATCTAGTAATTTGATCTAAACGATCTTTTAATAACATCCAAACGATGATGTTAATTATTTTCAACGATCGTTTACAACATCTACGCGATAATGTTAATTATTTTAAACGATCATTTTACAGCATCTAATCGGTAATTTTAATTATTTTAAACAATCGTTTTACAACATCTAAGCGATAATGTTATACAAGTTAAATGATCTTGTAGTTAATCCAAAACGATTAAATATAAATTTTCAATACAGAGAAATGCTGAAAAGTTCTTATACATTTATTGTAAACGTTATTACATGTAAATGTTATTTGCCTTCGTCAAACAAACTTCCCATTGTATGTAAATGTTATAGAACATGTAAAATAGACATTCATAAAATGTAAATATTCATGCATAGAATGTGATGAAAATGGAAACCTTTAATGCTATTGTATCGCCATCCATCATTATTTTCACAAAGATTTCAATTGTCTATGGCCGAAGCTTTGTCCTCAACCATTTGCTTTGTAAGTTTGCATTCATTCCAATAAACAGTTTGACATTCTTTTCCTTCTCAAGAAACTCAAAGGCTTCAAAAAGAAGGTCTTCGTCGATCTCTGGTAATTCATGCACAACTTTAATGGCTGCTTGTTCTTTTTCTTTTTATAGGGGCTTACCATATTTAAAAAAAAAATCTTTGGAATCACCATCACCATTTCTAAACAACCGAAGATAAAGGAGAAACACATTTTCTTCTGAAGGCACTACAGTAGAATGGCTACGAAGATTCAAATATCTCAATCCTTCTTCAGTTAAACAACACCGTTATCTTCCTTTGTGAATCCCGTCCTCTTCCAATTTGGACCGAATGAGGCTTTGGAATCAAGGAAGTTGATAAGAGCATACCATAGTCTTTTATAGAGATTTTTGAAAGCACCTTGCACGCTTTTTCCTCTTTCTTCTGGATCTTGTCGTTCTTTATCCAAATAGCAGAATCTTGAATCTCAACATTTTGAACTTCATTTTGTCAGAATGAGAAAAATTTTGAGAGGAAAAGTTTAGAAACCCTAAGTCTAATGGTTTGTGAGAAGAGGTTTTAAAGGAAGATGAAGGGACGAAAAAGAAAGAGTTTTTTTTTTTTTGCATTATACTTGCTAATAAGTTAATAAATGCGAATTGATTAATTTACAACGCACCTATCGACCTTCTTCACCTAAAAACCCTAAACTCTTCACATGGTCGCCATGTGGTCTTAATCCCTTAATCTTATAATTGAAATCACTTTCATTAACTATACGATAAGTGTAAATGATCGATTAAGATCATGTAGTAATCGAGACGATACTATAATATATTGTAATCTAAACGATATTTGATTTACATGTAAATGATCGTGCTATTAAACTTACACGTTCATGCAAGTAAATCTAAACGATCTTGTTATACATTTTACATGATGGAAATATATGTTAAATGATCGTTCAGTTACATGGTCGTACAACACGTGTATTGACCATTTTCACCCACAAACCCTAAACTTTTCACATGGTCGCCACGTGGCCTTAATTCCTTAATGTTATGACTGAAATCACTTTCATCAACATGTCAGCATATTTTGTAAACGATAGCGTAAAAGATCGTTTACACTTATCGTTTAATATATATTAAACGATCGTGTAATTAAGTTAAAACGATCTTTTAAAATAACTAAATGATCAAATCATTGACCATAAACGATACATTCTAAACGATTGTGTTGCTAAAAGTAAATGATCGTTAGGTAAGTAAACGATTAAGATCTCACAATAATATCAAAACAATCATACTAATTAATCTACACGATTGTTTATTTAAGTCAAAACGATCTTTGAGTATGTCTAAACAATAAACATTAAAGCCTAACCATAAACGATCTTGTTGTTACCGTAAACGATCGTTGTTCATTTAGGTGGACGATCTAGTAATGTAACGCCCCCAAAATTAAGATAATTTTGGAGTTAATTATCTTAGTTTTGTTTAATTAGATTTAATTTATTGGGCGTTATTTTGAATTTATTTAATAAGAATTATTTGATTTTGTGAGGATGGAAATTAATTAAATAATTGTTGGATGAATATTTAATTAATTAGAGGTTTTTGCATGTGGTGTTTGTTGAGATTTTGATTAAATGGTAGGTTAAGAGAATTAAGTAAAGTTGTGGATTTTTAGTGTTGTTGGAATTGAATTAAATTACATAATTATGGATGTTATTTAATTAAATTGTAGAGTAGAAATTTTGTTGGAGATTTAATAATTATATGTATATGTGAAAATATATATATAATTACTATGGGAAAGAAAAAGATAATTATATTTGTTGAAATATAATTATTTAAGAAAAAGATAATTTGATTGAAAAAAAAAAGATATTTATTAAGGGAGTCAAGGAAAATATTTATATTTTGAGAAAATATAATTATTTATAAAAGGATATTTATTTTCGAGAAAGATAAATAATAATTAATTATTGTGGAAGATAATTAATTATTTTGGAGAAAGATAAATAATAATTAATTATTGTGAAAGATAATTAATTATTTTAGAAAAAGATAAATAATGATTAATTATTATGGAAGATAATTAATCATTTTGAAGAAAGATAATGGGAATAAAGATATATGTATATTTTAGTATTATATATTATATCCTAAAAGGAAAAAGAATATTATTGTTATTAATTATTTGGGTTTATAAATAGTATTGGAATGCTTAAATTGAAAAGAAAAGGAAAAAGGGAAAGGTTCTTCATCTTCTTCACTAAGATAACCATCTGCCGCCGCTGCCTCACCAGTTTTAACTATGATTGGTCCCTTTGTCAAAGTTTAGATGATTTTTCAACCTCCATTTGGTTAAGTTTGCTAAGTTAAGGTAGTTAAATTAGTAATTCGTTGGCAAAAATTGTTAATTTAATTTTGGATTTAATTAGGGTTTCTTTAAAGGTTCAATTTTTTAGATTTAATCTTGGATTTTTTCCAATCAGCGTTGAATTGGTTTCAATGTTAAATTTTGGATAATTTAAAATTGAAAATGTTAGATACTAGCTATTGATAAATTTTATTTATTAAGTTATTGATTTTCCCTTACTGTTTAGGATCTGCTTTAATTGGAAAATTACTGTCAGCAAAGAAATATTTTTAGCTAATATCCAGGTAAGAGATTTTACTACTGGACCTTCGAATTGAATTTAAGAAACTGCATGTATTTACGATTATGCATTGATGGTAGTTAAGATGCATAATGCGATGCTATAGATGATGATTAATATTATGATGACTTATATTATGATTGACGATGATGACCGGTATGTTTATGATACATGATATATTAATCATATGAATAAGGACATTATGATTAATAGTCATGTCATGTTATGATGTTTATGATGATGTTACATGCTTTGGATTGTGGTGTGTCTGTTAACTTTGTATGTTGAGCTTTTTACCCACATGTATTGTGATCCTATTTATGGGGTCTCTCGCATGACTAGGAGTGTTCCTACGGGATCACTCGCACGATTTAGGGGTGTAGCTATGAATCACATGCACGGTTAGGGGACAGTTATATTGTATATATGGGGTCACTCGCACGATTTAGGGGTGTACCTACGAATCACATGCACGGTTAGGGGACAGTTATATTGTATATATGGGGTCACTCGCACGATTTAGGGGTGTACCTACGAATCACATGCACGGTTAGGAGAGTTATATTGTGTATACGGGGTCACTCGTACGACTAGGGGTGTTCCGACGAGACCACTCAAATGATTAGGGGTGTACCTACGTATTACATATATGTTTATGGAATGTGTACCTGCGATCACTCACACGACTAGGGTGTTCCCACGGGATCACTCACATGATTTAGGGGTGTTTGTACGGTCTCACTCACTTAGGTGTGCTCCATTGGACATACGATGTTATGATTATGTTTCTAACAGAAAGTTAACAAATCACCTAGCGGGACTAGTAGTGGGTCCTTTACCGAGTATATTTATATACTCACTCTTTCCCATGTTTAATATTTCAGGCTAAGGTAGAGAACTTGAGAAACTGGTGAGCGACAAAAAGTGATGCGTGACATGCCATATGGGGACACAGTTAGCTTCCACGTCTATTTATATGTTTTCAGTATTTTAAATTTTAACCATTTTACTTAAGATTTTGTCCTATTTATTTGTTTTTAGTTCTTTAAAATTGTTAGAATCCGCGAGTCACGTTTTCAACTTATTTTTGTTAATTTTGATAATTTTATGTTTTTGTGAACATCTGGATACTAATTTTATAAAGATTTTAGTTATCCTCTTTTCAAGAAAGTGTTATTTGATGTTTATATTTTGAGTAGTGACCTTAACTTAATTTAAAAGTTTGGGTCATTACAAGTAGTTTGATCTAAACGATCTTTTAATAACATCCAAACGATAATGTAAAATATTTTAAATGATCGTTTACAACATCTAAGTGATAATGTTAATTATTCTAAACAATCATTTTACAACATCTAATTAATGATATTAATTATTTTAAATGATCGTTTTACAATATCTAAGCGATAATATTATACAAGTTAAACAATCTCGTAGTTAATCCAAAATGATTAAATGTAAATGTTTGACAGGTATAAAACAGAGAAATGTTGAAAAGTTCTTATACATTTATTGTAAACGTTTTTACATGCAAATGTTACAAAACATGTAAAATAGATATCCATAAAATGTAAATGTTCATGTAAAGAATCTAGATATGGAAGCTTGTAAAATACTAGATGTTTTTGAAGTAGAAACACAGGATTTTTCGAGTCGTTGTCTTCCTTTGTCAAATCCACCGTCGTAAATGTTCATGGACAAAATGTGTGTATACATTGCACCATTCAAAAAAGTTTAAATGCATTTCAACCAGAAACACAGGACATAAGAGCTTACCATAGTCTTTTCTAGACATTACATAGTTTCCTTTGTCAAACCCATTGTCTATTCCTTTCCATCTGCATGTTGCACACTTTTTACTTCTTCTTTTTGATCTTGTTGTTCTTGGTTGAAATAGTAGCATCTTGAACTACATTTTAGGAGAGGCAAGTGTTTGAGAGGAAAAATTTGAAACCTTAAACGTAATGGTCTGAGAGCACGAGATTTAAATGAAGATGAAGGATTGGAAAACAAAGTTTTTTTTTTTGTTAATAGGTGAAAGGCTAATAAATGGGAATTAATTATCTATAACACGCAGAAACACCAAACTCTTTGTATAGGTCTCCATGTGACCTTAATCTCTTCATACGGTCTCAATGAAAAATGTAAACGATCGTGCAGTATAGTGTAGCTATACTTTTTAAATGATAGTGATGTTGAATCTAAACGATCATGATAATAAATTTAAACGATCCTCTTTTGCGATCTAAACGAAGATAATAATGTTAAATGATTTTGTTATATGTTTTACATGATGGTAATATATGGTAAACGATTGTGTAGTTATGTCAAAACGATCTTTGAGTACGTCTAAGCGATCTTGTCATTGCATATAAACTCTAAACGATTTGGTTGTTAGTCATAGACGACGATCATGTAGTATTGTATAAATGATCGTTTATGTAAGTAAACGACGTGGTAATAAAAGAAAGATGGTGTGATAGAAAAGGAAGAGTTTTTTTCCGTTATACTCGTTGACATTTAAATGCAAATTGATTATTTACAACACTCGTATTGACCTTTTTTACCCAGAAACCCTAAACTCTTCACATGGTCGTGACGTGACCTTAATCCCTTAACTTTATACTGAGATCACTTTCATTAACATGTCAGCATGTTTTACTACACGATAAGGGTAAATAATGGATTAAGATCATGCAATGATCTAGACGATATTGTAATATATTATAATGTAAATGATCTTTGATTTATGTGTAAATGATAATGTTGTTAAACCTACACGATTGTGCTAGTAAATCTAAACGATTCTGTTATATGTTTTACATGATGGTAATATATGTTAAATGATCGTGCAGTTATGTCAAAACGATCATTGAGTAGGTCTAAACAATCTTATCATTACATGTAAATGATCATTTAATAAGATTTAAACGATTGGTTTGTTAATCATAAACGACTATGTGGTGTTCTATAAATGAATATTTATATAAATAACGATCTGATAATAAAATCCAAGCGATCTAAACAAATGTTTATGTTCATTATTTTAAACAATTGTATGTTGCCACATGTTAATGTTCAACAAGTGTAATACAGAGAAATATTCAAAAGTGTTTATACATTTATTGTAAACGATATTATAAAATACATATTCATAAAATGTAAACGTTTGACATAGAATCTGAACCTAGAAGCTTGTAAAATACTAGATGATTTTGAAATAGAAACATAGGATTTTTCGAGCCATTATCTTCCTTTGTCAAAATTCATTCCTTTCCATCTAGATCTCAAAATGTAAATGTTCATGGACAAAACATGTGTTTACATCGCACCATCAAGAAAAGTATATAATCATTTCAACCAGGAACATAGGAGTTTCGAGCCATTTATCTTCCCTTCTTAAACCCACCTTCCATCCATTTCCATATGGTTCTGGAAGCTTGTAACCCATCAAAAAACGTGTACACGCACTTCAACTAGGAACACCATTTTCTGGAGTTGGAAGAGGATTTAGAATGAAGGAAGTAGGTAAGAGCTTACCATAGTCTTTTATAGACATTTTCAGGATCACCATCACAGTTTCCTTTGTCAAATCTACCCTCCATTCCTTTCCATCTGCATCATGCACACTTTCTTCTTCTTCTTTTCGATCTTGTTATTGGTTGAAATAATAGCATTTTGAACCACATTTTAAGACAAACAAATGTTCGAGAGGAAAATTTTGGAAACCCTAAACCTAATGGTTTAAGAGCACGAGGTTTAAATGAAGATAAAAGATCCGAAAATGAAGAGTATTTTTGTTTTAATCAGTGAAAGGCTAATAAATGCGAACTGATTATTAACAACATGCAAAAAAATCAAACTCTTCGCATGGTCTCCACGTGGCCTTAATCCCACTAAATCCGCATTCTTTTTGAAAAATTCAAATCTCATTTGAACATAAACTAGGTCAAAGTCAAAAGTCAACATTTTGACTTTTAACAACTTTGACCATTTCCATCAGTTTTGAGCTACTGAAGATGAATCTGCATTCATATTTTTAATATGTAAATAATATTTATAGCTAAAGCTCTATCTCAAATCGATAACTAACGACTATATCACATATATTCAATTTCTTTCTTTTTACCATATTCGAACAATTCAAATTATTCCAATGTATTGTTCTAAGTTAATTCCATATGAGCTAGCA
The DNA here is from genome assembly GCF_025177605.1 of Cucumis melo. NCBI lineage: Eukaryota > Viridiplantae > Streptophyta > Magnoliopsida > Cucurbitales > Cucurbitaceae > Cucumis > Cucumis melo. The sequence goes on from NC_066868.1 coordinate 13,105,376, forward strand.
GGGTAATGTATTGAACCTATAGATTATGGACTCCAACGATCCAAGATTAACTGGCTAAACCCTTTTAGATCGAGCTAATCAACATTCACTAACTAATGAGTCATTCTACTAAAGTCCTTTAGTTGCACTCTCCTCACATAGATATATTTGTGTCTATCTAATATAACCATGATTAATAAGTTAGTCATTCACAGGATGTTCGTAACCTCGCTAAGTCAAATACCTTTTTTACCTCTAAGATTACATGTTGCTCCTTAAGTTCTACTGATCCACTATTGAATAGTCAGTTTAAGGTTCAACCTATAAATCGAATCCCTCTTAGGACAATGAGAGGGTGGGGCCTCTTGTTCAAGACTTGAATTTAGTTTTTAAGGGAACAATCTATCTAGTAACCTTAAAGCGAGTAGGAGTGAATTCTATTTTGAACTCTATGTCCCTAGCCATCTACCTGATCTTACCTCGAAAATAGGAAGCTTATTAGGCCAACGCTGTTGAGCTGCCTTCACCTATACAGATCTAAGGATAATTCCGTGTGAACAAAAGTTCATAGTTAGCTCAAGATTAAGTTACCCAGGTCATCAATAATCGAAATAGTCAGTTTTATATAGTCAATGATGTTAAAACATAAAAGTGTTTATTTCCTGGTTCCAGTCTTATGTAAACTCTTTAAATAGGATGACCCCACTTCCATGTCTTATTCAAGATCACATCGTTTGTACTAACTACAAAGCGGGCCACATCCATAGTGTCCGCGAAATAAGGTGCCTAACCTTATTCATATACTATAGACCATTTGAGCTATATACTCGAACTTAGATCAACATTTATGTCTCTATATAGATTCAAGTCTACACTAGATTACCTCGGGACCATAATTTATTGGATTCACGATTATAGTATTCTATTTTCACTAATAAATTCTCATAACCACTTTATTGAATAGAATATAATTTAAACTACAAATTACGAGTTTTAGGACATAAATTCCAATACCTTTGGCAAAGCTTGAGAATTTGAGTGGTAAATTTTCTCATAAAGGTTAAAAGCCTCCATTTAGATAAGTTTGAAAAGCTAAGGTAATTAAATTAATAATTTATTCTAAAAAAATTGTTAATTTAATTTTTGATTAGGAAGAGGTAGAATTTTGGTTTCATTTGCAATAAGGAACTGAACTTAGTATAACCTTAGGAATGATATGAAACCCCTAGACATTGGATCTAAGAATCATGTAAAACAATAAGACTCAAAGAACATGACCCCAACAACCCCAAAACCAATTTGATTTCAACTTCTAAGATTAGCTAGATGTAGATTACTTAGGTGATCTAAGAAACCAAGGTTGGACAAAGATAGAAACTCCCATCAACCCTTGATCTTCAAAGCACTCCATAAGCAAGACAGATCAATTCTCACTTGAAAGCTCCAAATATTCATGCATTTTATGACAAAAACACATTTAAGAATTTTCAAATATCATTCATCCCATGTAACACCCAAAAGATTTGAGGTATTTTCTTAACCTAATTGTCTTATTTTATTAATATTTTAATTTTTTGGTGTTTATTTAATTAGGTCGAAGAGTGGAAATTTTGTTAGATAACTTATAATTATAGTTGTAATTATGTATACATTTTAGATGACTCGTTATGCTTATGATTGAATATGTACTAGTATGATTAATTTGACTGTTTATGTGTTGAATTGAAATATTGTGGATAGGTTGGAATGTATTTTTGAGTTGACAATATTGGACTGTCTAGACTGGATTAAGATCATCTAGATTAGGGGAAAACTGTTAGCTTTAACTATGGGATTGTGTATGTAACGCCCCAAAGTAAGTAATTTTAAGTTTAATTATCCTAAGTTAAATTTTGGCAATTATTGAAATTTTTTTGGGTGTTATATGATTTAATTGTGGAAATCCTTGATTTGTAGAAGTTAGAATTAATTAGATACTTTAGGAAAATATCTAATTAATTGAATTTTAGAATTTATGTTTGAATTGGTTGTTTTAAGAGATTTGTGTTGGGAGATTTGTATTTGAGAGAATTTTGGATAATTCTACAGGAGTATATAATTATTTGAATTTAAAGTTAAAATAATGAAAATAATATAATTATTAGAGATTGGGTTATTATTTTGGAAAGATAAAGTGATGTGATTGGAAAGAGAGAGAATATTGGAGTTTAAGAGGGGATTTCGTGGGTTTAAATAAAGAGAGAGGGTATTAGATTTGATTTGAAAAAGGAGTAAAGAAAGAGAAGATAAAATGATCATAATTATATTATTATTATTATTATTTCATTAAATAGGCTCCTTGGAAAACATGGCACTATTCATCATCTTCTTCATAAACCCTAAAGAGAAAACCCTAACCATCACTCAATCTGCCGCCACCGCCACTTGTTTTTCATTCGTTCATCGCCATTCCCCGCTGCTCTACTCGTCGGTCATCTTCGTTCGACAGCCACCGCGAAATACCGTCGCTCGTCACGTCTCTTCCATCACAGTCAAACGTTCGCACTGCGTCGTCGTCCGTCGTACAGCAACACCGTCAACGAGCCATCATCGATCGACGATCGTCGCGTAGTCGAGCCATCTCCATCAGTCGTCGCATCCACCATCGTCAAAGCTCTATCCAGCTTGCGTCGAAAATCACCACAAACGCGAGTCGCACGCAGTCCGAACCGTGTACGCCTCAACCCAAGTCGCTGATTTGTGCAAGCCGCTTCAAGCCTTAGCTGAGCCGTGCCTGTAAAAGCTGTCGAGCCGCCCTTCCCACGCGAGCCGTCCCAGTCGATTTCCCTCTCTCAGCCGAGCCGTTAGTCGATTTTCCCGTCTAGCCAAGCCTTTGAGCTGCCAAGCTTGTTTTTAATTTTATTTAACCTATTGTTGGTAAGTCTTTGTAAGTTTGATTTTGGTTTTGGTTAATGTCCAAGAAAGTTTTGGTTGGACCCTAAATAATTTAATTTTGGATTAAATTGATTTTTTTCTTAAAAGACTGGTTAGATCAATTGGAAGTTGAGTTGTGAAATCTTTTTCCAACTAAGGATAAATTGAATTCAATCTCAACTTTGGGTAAGTTCAATCAATTGGATTTTTGATTCTTAAGTAATTGTTAATTAAATTATTAAACTTAGTCATTTACCCTTATTGTTTAGGATTTTCCTTGGGAAGTTTGATCTTGCTGTCAGGATTAAATTTGGTTTAAGCTAATCTTCAGGTAATAGATTCTCCTATTATACCTTCTAATTGAAATATGAGCTTGCATGTGAATTTTTCCATTATGCATTAAAGTAGCTAATATGCATAGTGTGTTTATGACTTATGATGATTGGTAGTCATAACTGGTCTATGTTTATGATGACTGTTAGTTCTGACTGAGTTATGTTGATGATGACTGTTGACGTTGATGTTATGCATGAATTATTAATCTCATGATTAAGAATGCTATAGTTAATATTCATGCCATGATTATGATGTTATTTTATGCTACATGCTATGGATAGGTTGTACTGTTAGCTTTATCTATTAGAGTCGTACCCACATGGATGTCCCTCGGGATCATTACCTTTTTATGACTGTGTAGTCCGACGGGATCACCATTCCAGTATGAGATGCTATATTACGAGTGACTCGACGGGATTACTCACAGTCCGATTGTCTTAGTGTTTCTTTTGAGATTCACTAAAGTCCAGTTTGTCCTAGGTGTTCCTTGTGTTCACCGAAGACCAATTTTGTCCTTGATGTTTCTTTGGGTTCACCAAAAACCAGAGATGTTCCTTCGGGATCATAGATTGCACGTGTTCAAGAACGTGCCAGTTCAGGGGTACCACTTTACAGGACTCTAATAGGAAATTAACAGTCACCTAGCGGGACTAGTAGTAGGTCCCTTACTGAGTATATTTTTATACTCACTCTTTAGGGTATGTTTGGGGTGAGGTTTTAGAAGGAAAAGGATTAGGAAATTGGGCCAAACCGTGTTTGGCCCAAGGGTTATGATAAAGGGGGATTAGGATATCCTAATCCCTAAATAACCCTATCTTATCCTATTTTTACTTTTTTACAACCCTACATTACCCTACCCAAACAATCCAATCAAAAATTTATTATTGTTTTTTAAATTACTACAATCATAACTCTTCTCCCAAACACATATTACCATAACACTACTATCATAATCCCTCCTCCAAACACATACCATCATAACACTACCTTTCATATTTTCTCTCCCAAACACATATTACCATAACACTACCAATAATAATCTATTCCCCAAACACATATTATCATAACACTAGGATTATCATAATCCTAGGATTATTATAATCCTTTTCCTCCATAACTCTTTCCTTCCCCCAAACACACCCTTAATGTTTAATTTTTCAGGCAGAGGTAGAGGTAAGGGCAGAGGAAAACTGAATGACAAGAAGTGACCGTGGCGTGCCATAAGAGAACACTTTTATTTTCGTCTTATGTTATTAGATTTTGATTTCAGTATTTATGCACTTTTATTTATTTTACTCTTTTAAAACTAGATAGAGCCTGAGCTAAGAACTTACTTGTAGATTTATTTCTACCTATTTCAATTATTTCTTATTTTAATGAATATTTGTGATTTTAATTATGAAAATTTGATATTTTCTATTTTAATTTAAGAAATTTTATTTTTCTTTGAGTAGTAATGATCTCAGCTTAGTATAAAAAGTTGGGTCATTACAGTTGGTATAAGAGCCTAAGTTTTAGGCTCTGCAGACTGACTTACGATGTAAGTTTTTATTTTTGTTTTATACCCTATGGTTAACACGATTCTTTGCCTCTCGCCAGCTATGTTTTATGATTTATGAGGATGTTATGAATATAACATTGCCTGAATTAAACTAGATAATGTATGAATGTTATGATTGCATTGTGAAAACTTCTGCTAGTAGAATTTAGAAAAAATGCCGCCACGTAGAGGTGCACGTAGAGGTGGTAGGGGAGGCAGAAGAGCTGGACGTACCATGCCTGAAGAGCAACTTGCTGTACTAACTACCTTACTGCAGCTGTTACTCAAGCAAACCTCGCTGCAATGGAGAAGAGAAACCAAGATATGCTGAGAGATGCATTGGCACCGTTGCATGCTACCCAACAGACCCTGCCAGCCCTTGCTCCAAACCTAGTGGGACCCTAGATCGTGCCTGACCAACTATTAGCAGAGGCTAAGCATCTGAGAGACTTCAGAAAGTAAAACCCCAAAACATTTGATGGGTTCATGGATGATCCCACCAAGGCCCAGATGTGGTTGACTTCTGTAGAGACCATCTTCAGGTACATGAAGTGCCCCAACGACTAAAAAGTTCAATGTGCAGTATTCTTTTTGACAGATAGGGCACCGCCTGGTGGGAGACTGCAGAGAGAATGCTGGGTGGTAATGTCAACCAGATAACTTGGGAGCAGTTCAAGGAGAGTTTCTATGAAAAATTCTTCTCTGCCAGATTGAGGTATGCTAAGTAACAAGAGTTTCTGAACATGGAGCAAGGCGACAAGTTTGCCCTTAACGTAGTAAGGAATGAGGCTGCCAGGATCGCGACAAGTTTGTTAGCAGTCTCCAACTAGATCTCCAGGGCTTCTTTCAAGCCTTTAGGCCAACCATCCATGCTGATACACTATGCTTGGTAGTGGATATGAGTTTGCACGAGAGAGCTGATCCGTCCAGGGCTGCAGGAAGAGGGTCAATCCTAAGTCAAAAGAGGAAGGCTGAGTTGCAGCCTTCGATCGCGCCACAGAGGAATCTGAGATCAAGTGTTGTTTTTCAGTGGCATCGTCAGGAGCATGCTTCAACAGGAAGAACTTTGAGAGAGCTACCTCCCTGTCGTAGCTGTGGGAGACTTCATGGAGGACGTTGCTTAGCAGGAAGTGGAGTTTGTTACAAGTGCAAGCAACTAGGGCATATAGCTGACTCTTGTCCTTAGAAACTGTTGGAGACTACCTCAAACTAGAATCCCACTTCTCAACAGGGAAGAGTATTTGCCACTACTTGTCAGGAAGCCGAGCAAGCTGGTATTGTGGTGACAAGTACGCTTCTAATCTTGGGGCACTTTGCATTTGTGTTGTTTGACTCGGAGTAATCTCATTCTTTCATATCCTCGGTTTTTGTTCAGCATATGTGCTTAGAGGTAAAACCATTGAGTAGTATACTATCTGTTTCTACTCCATCGGGAAAAGTTATGTTATCCAAAGAAAAGATAAAAGCATGTCAAGTAGAGGTAGCAAACCATGTGTTTGATGTAACTTTGCTAGTTTTAGACATGCGAGATTTTGATGTAATCCTATGCATGGATTGGTTATCTGCCAACCATGCAAATATAGACTGTTCCTGCAAGGAGGTAGTTTTTAACCCTCTTTCAGCAGCTAGTTTCATGTTTAAAGGGTCTGAGACTGTGGTCCTACCCAAAGTTATCTCAGCTATGAAAGCCACTAAGCTATTCAACCATGGTACTTGGAGTATCTTGGCTAGCGTAGTCGATACCAGAGAGCCTAAAGTTTCCTTGTTATCTGAGTCGATGATGAGAGAATATCCCGATCCACCTCCCAGGGAGATCAATTTTGCTATTGAGCTAGAGCAAGACACTGTCCCAATATCTAGAGCTCCTTATAGAATGGCCCCATCTGAGTTGAAAGAGCTGAAGGTCTAGTTGTAGGAGTTGCTAAACAAGGGTTTTATTCGACCTAGTGTGTCACCTTGGGGAGCACCGATATTGTTTGTGAAGAAGAAGGATGAATCGATGCGCCTTTGCGTTGATTACAGGGAGCTGAATAAGGTGACAGTCAAGAACCAGTATCCATTACCCAGAATTGATGACTTGTTCGATCAGCTACAAGGAGCCACTGTATTCTCGAAAATTGATTTACGTTCAGGCTACTACCAGTTGAGGATTAGAGAGAGTGATGTTCCTAAAACTGCTTTTCGTTACAGATATGGGCATTACGAGTTCATTGTAATGTCCTTTGGCTTGACCAATGCTCCTGCTGTATTTATAGATCTGATGAATTTTTATTATAGATCTGATGAAGGATTTCTTGGACACTTTTGTTATAGTTTTTATTGATGACATCTTGGTTTACTCTAAGACAGAGGCTGAGCAGGAGGAGCATTTGCATCAGGTTGGAGACTGTTCGAGCTAATAAACTATATGCTAAGTTTTCTAAGTGTGAGTTCTGGCTGAAGAAGGTATCCTTTCTTGGCCATGTGGTGTCTAATAAGGGAGTTTATATGGACCCAGCCAAGATTGAAGCTGTTATCGGTTGGCCTCGACCTTTTACAGTCAATGAAGTTCGTAGTTTTCTGGGTTTAGCAAGTTATTACAGAAGGTTCGTGGTAGATTTCTCCCATATAGCCAGTCCTTTGACTCAGTTGATCAGAAAGGGGACTTCTTTAGTTTGGAGCCCAACATGTGAGAGTAGTTTCCAGGAGCTTAAGCAGAAGCTTATGACTGCGCCGTTCCTTATAGTGCCGAGATGGATCTGGAAGTTTTGTAATCTACAGTGATGCCTTTAAGAAAGGACTAGATTGTGTTTTAATGCAACAAGGTAAGGTGGTTGCTTATGCCTCTCGTCAGTTGAAGAGTCATGAGCAGAACTACCCTACTGACTATTTAGAGTTGACAGCAGTGGTTTTTGTACTAAAGATATGGAGACACTACTTGTATGGGGAGAAGATACAAATTTTTACTGACCATAAGAGCCTGAAATACTTCTTCACCCAGAATGAGTTAAACATGAGACAAAGAAGATGGCTGGAGTTAGTAAAGGACTATGATTGCAAAATTCTGTATCACCCAGGTAAGGTGAATGTGGTAGCTGATGCGCTTAATAGGAAGGTGTCACATTCAACAACACTTATTACTGCGCAGGCCCTTCTGCTTAGAGACTTTGAGAGAGCTGAGATTGCAGTTTTAGTAGGGGAAGTTACTTCACAGTTGGCTAAGTTATCAGTGCAGCAGACATGGGATTATTGTTGCTCAGTTAAATGATGCATACTTGGTTGAAAAGTGCCGCCTGGCAGAAGCAAGGCAAGATGCGAAGTTCTCCATAGCCTCTGATGATGGACATATGTTTGAGAGGCGTTTATGCGTCCCAGCAGACAGTGCAGTTAAGACTGAGCTTTTGACTGAGTGAAGGGATGAAAGCCCTTTACAGTGGAAGAATTAAAAGAGATCATAACTCAAGTTAATTGGAACCAAAAAAATACCAAGACATTGGCAAAAGAAATTATCAAACTAATTTCTATAGTTAAGCATTCTTTCAAGAAAAATTAGAGAGAAGAACAAAGAAGATGAAACTTACGATCGTTGACGTCTCTGTATCTACTAAACACCAATTTGGAGCACCACCACTTTGAAACCTTCCTATTCTCTGAATTGAGATGATTTGTGGGAACCAAATTGGAAGAGGGAATTTTTCAGAGAGAAAAAAAAGTTCAGAGAGAATGGGAGAATTTTTTTTCACAAAAGAAAAACAGTTGTATACGTACCAGTAACACCCTCGTTTTTAGTCTAAAGAAGAGGAAAGTTTAGAGAAAAATGGGGATGTGGGAAAACCACCCACGTTTCCTATTAATTTAATAAATTAATATTAAAATAAATAAATAAATAATTAAATCATATTTAATTAATATTTCATTTAAATCATATTTAAATGAATATCTCTCGCATAACCTATAGTTTTAATTTAATTAATTTAATTAAATCAAAATAAACTAAAATATAAATTAATTCTCCAATTAATTAATTTCTAAATTAAATATCTTATATTTAATTTAATACAAATTTGAATCATATTCAAATATGAATTTCTCTCATAACCTATAGTTTTAATATGAATCATATACACATTAAATTTTAAGCTATAGTTTTAATATGAATCTAATTCACATTAAATTAATATTTGAACTTATTCAAATATTTTATTCTTTCATAAATTAATTTTGAATCATATCCAAAATTAAATTTATATATTAAAGCCTAATTAAAATATAAACTTTATATTATAATGTATCACCATACATTATATTAATTTCAAAGTAAATTTGAACATTTCAAATTACAACCAATATAAATAAATCTCATTAATTAGCTAAACTCATTAACCACATTAATCAATATTCGTTAAATGTGTGTACTCTCCACTAAAAACTCACAGCTGAACGCTTCTCACTGTAGATATATTTCTGTGTCCACGAATATAGATCAATACAAGTAAGTTAGTCGTTCACAAGAGTTCGTAACACCAGCTGGGTCAAATTATCATTTTACCCATGGTAACTACTAGTTCTTAAATACCAGTGCTCCTCTAATGAACAACCTGTTTATGGTCCAACCACTAAACAGAAACTCCACTCGTGCCATAGAAAGGGAAAGACCATTTGTTCAAGTCCCGGAGACGCCATTTAATGGAATACTTATCTACTTACCCTAAAGTCGAGAAGGAGTGAATTCCATCTTGTGTGATTATGTTTCCAGCTCCCCACTCGGTCTTGTCCCCAAAATGATAAGCATATTGAGTTGGCAATCTGACCACTCTCACCCGTACAAATCAAAGGACAATCCCTCTCAAACAGGAGTTCATAATATACTAAGGATTATGACTAAGTTACCTAAGTCATCCTAATGAAATAGAAACCCAACTAGTTAACGAAGTTACATCTAGTGATTACTATTTCGTGATTCAGTCTTATTCAAACTCATTGCATATGATATCCTCACTCGCATGTTGCATACATGAACACATTGGATCAATGTGTTTGTATCAAATACAAAGTGAGTCGTATCCATAGTGTTACCGGGATAAGGTACCCAACCTTAAATCTATACTATAGACCCTTTAAGCTGATCTTGAACATTGATCCCCGTATGTCTCTATATACTGTTGAAGACTCATCAAACAACTTAGGATGTTAGTTTATTGGATTTAGGTTATTAAGACAAAACTAATAATATAATCAATAACACTTATTGAAATTATAATAATAAAACACTTTATTAATAACTGTCAATGGATTATATTTACTATCAACGAGTTTTAGGACATAAAACCCAACACTGAGGCCCATAGCTCTCCATTTTCTATTCATCCTCGTAGTACAAAGATGTACCAGGATTTGAAGAGAGTTTACTAGTGGCGAAATATGAAGAGAGAAGTGGCAGACTTCGTTAGTAGGTGCTTGGTGTACTAGCAGGTGAAGGCACCAAGACAGAGACCAACAGGTTTGTTGCAACCCTTGAGTGTGCCAGGGTGGAAGTGGGAGAGTGTGTCTATGGACTTCATTACAGGACTGCCTAGAACCCTGACGGGTTATACAGTGAATTGGGTAGTTGTTGACAGGCTCACGAAGTCAGCCCATTTCATTACAGGAAAATACACCTACACTGCTAGTAAGTGGAGACAATGGTATATGACGGAGATAGTAAGGCTACATGGAGTACCTGTATATATTGTTTCTGATAGAGATGCTCGTTTCACTTCAAAGTTCTGGAACGGACTTCAGCTTGCTTTGGGCATGGGGTTAGATTTCAGCACAGACTTTCATCCTCAGATTGATGGTCAAACAGAGATGTTGAACCAAATTTTTGAAGATATGTTGCGAGCTTGTGTGCTTGAGTTTTCGGGGAGTTGGGACTCTCATTTGTATTTAATGGAGTTCGCCTACAATAACAGTTATCAGGCTACTATTGGCATGACACCGTTTGAGGCTCTATATGGTAGGTTTTGTAGATCTTTTATATGTTGGGGTGAGGTTGGTGAGCCGAGAATGTTAGCCCTAAGCTAGTTGAGACCACCAATGCGGCCTACAGAAGATTAGAGCTCGTATGTTGACAGCACAGAGCAGACGGAAGAGTTATGGTGATGAACGACATAAGGATCTAGAGTTTGATGTGGGAGATATGGTTTTTCTAAAAGTAGCACCTATAAAGGGTGTTTTGAGGTTCGAGATGTAGGGAAAACTAAGTCCACGTTTTGTAGGGCCATTTGAGATGCTTGAGCGAATTGGCCCCGTAACTTTTCGGTTGGCGTTGCCTCCATCGTTTGCTGCAGTTCTTGATGTATTTCATGTCTCTATGCTGAGAAAATATGTAGTGGACCTGACACATACAGTTGACTTTGAGCCAATGCACATTAATGAGAACTTGAATTATGAGGCGCAACCCATTGAAATTTTGGCAAGAGTGGTCAAGATGCCTCACAATAGAGGAATTGCGCTGGTTAAAGTTCTTTGGTGAAACTACGAAGCTGAAGAGGCCACATGGGAGAGAGAGGATGGCATGAGAGCCCAGTACCTTGAGTTGTTCGAGGATTAGAACTTTCGAGGACGAAAGTTTCTCAAAGGAGGGAAGATTGTAATGGCCCAAAGTAAGTAATTTTAAGTTTAATTATGCTAAGTTAAATTTTGGCAATTATTGAAATTTTTTTGGGTGTTATATGATTTAATTGTGGAAATCCTTGATTTGTAGAAATTAGAATTAATTAGATACTTTGGAAAAATATCTAATTAATTGAATTTTGGAATGGGGTCTTTTCAAGAATATAAAAAAGTGGCAAAATATTTACACTCTATAGAACAATTCTAAAAACGGAAAAAGCCTAGAGGCTTACCGTGTAAAATACCAAAAATGTCCCGTCAACCACGCCGTCAATAACAGAACAAGTAGCTATATCATGCATAAGAACATCAAAATTTGCAGAAACAGAAAACTTATTTCATCCGAAAAGCAAACAAAATGGATGCCAAGGAGGAATAGTTTTAAAATGCTTGCCTCTCATACACACCCCATGCATATTCATTCTGGAGTTGATGCTTTCTGAAACAACTAAAGAAGATTGAGAATGATACTTCACATTTCTTGTGTTCACCATTTTTTTTAAGTAGAGGAATGAAGAAATCGAAACGATGAGAACGAGAGAGGGTTTCTTGGAGAGGAAGGGAAATGGAAACATGAAAAAAGAATAGTGACTCCTGCTTTTCTCTTTATTTAAAAAAAAATGATGAAAGCTATTTAGGCCATAATAGTCAAATGGGCTTGGTATAAAAACTAAATCATATAACTCTTTTTAGATTTTGCAAAACCTCAATCCAGCTCTCAAATTCTCGAAAGAAATAGCATCAAGTGGTTTGGTGAAAATGTCAGCCAACTGAAGAGAAGATCAGACATGATCTAGAGAAATAATTCTTCCTTCAATAAGCTCTCAAATAAAATGATGCCTAATGTTAATATGTTTAGTTCTATTATGTTGAACGAGGTTTTTTTTTTTTGAAATATCAATTGCACTCATATTATCACAATAAAAAGTCATAGTATCTTGCTTGATCTCCTATTCACAAAGCATTTGTTTCATCCAAATTAATTGAGTACAACCACTTCCAGCAACAATATATTCAACTTCAGCTGTAGATAAGAAAACACAATTCTTCTTTTTACTTAACCATGAGATTGATTTGTTTTCTACAATGAAATATCCTCTTGACGTGTTTTTTTTGCCATCCGAACATCCTGCCTAATTTGCGTTACAAAATCCAACAAGAGTTGAATTTGTATCATGCAAGTATAGGATGCCAAATTCACTTGTGTCATGAACATATCAAAGGATTCTTTTAACAGTGGTAAGATGAGATGTACAAGGATCAGATTGAAAACAAACACAAACGCCGACTGCATATGCTATATTTGGTCTACTTAAAGTTAAATATTACAAACTTCCAACCACACTTCTATAAAGTTTGTGATCAACCGCTTCTAATGCAGTGTCTTTGGACTATTTTAAGTGAGTTGCAGCAAGAGTTCTCTTGTGTTAGGATTTATCAAGATCAATTTTTTTTTGACAATATTCTTGGCACATTTTTCTTGAGAAATTAAAATTCCACTCTTTTCTTATTCTATTTGAAGACCAAGAAAGAATGATGATTCACCAACCATACTCATCTAAACTCTGAATGTAGATATGAATGAAGTTGCTCACAATTTCTTCGGAAAATCCTCCAAAAAATAATATCATCAACATATATGTGTGCAACAATTATGTCTTTGTTCGATTTACTTATAAATAGAGTTTTGTCCATTCCTCCTCTAGCATAACCTTTATGATCAAGATAGATACTAAGATGCTCATACCGAGCTCTAAGGGATTGCTTGAGATCATATAGGGGTTTATTTAATTTATACACATGTTGAGGATAAATAGGATCTATGAATCCCTTGGGTTAAGCTACATACACTTCTTCATTTAAATACATGTTTAAAAAGACACTTTTGACATCCATTTGATATCATTTGAATTTCTGAATGCATGATATGCTAAGTAATAGGCGTATGGCTCTAAGTCTAGCTAAAGAAGTAAAGGTTTCATCAAAATCAACACCTTCAACTAGTCTAGCTTTGTTTTTTGTAACACCTTTTTCATTAGTTTTGTTTTTGAAGATCCATTTGATTCCTATGATAATTGCTGATTCATATGTTCATAAGAGACACCATTTATTCCAACATTATTCTTATGCACTTGGATTTTGAGATTCATTTAAATAACTTTGTAAGTTGAAATACCTATAAAGAAAACAAATTTAGTATGTAGTTTCAATACCATTTCAATAAACATGTTAAACTTTACAAAATATTAAATTTAACTAAAATTAAACTCAAACTTATTCCTCTCGTTTAACTAAAACTTAAACTAACTAGAAACTACACTCTACAAATCAAGTTTATTCTAACCTCAACCTCAACCTAATCCACTAAGTTCCACTAATGGTTAGTGAAATGTTAGGTGTTGAGATTTTATTAACAAATTACATACATTTTTGCATGTAATTGGTTATAAATTGGCATTTTTTCAATTGAGCAAAGACTTTCGATAATTTTTTTTAAAAGTTTGAATTACAAAATAAACTTTTATCAAATTTCTCTCTCAATTCTCAACCCTAAAATCAAACCTCCATTTTCCATCATTCTCTCCCAATTTTCTTCACCTATCGGGTCTCACAACTCGTTCTAAGTCCAGAGAATAGTGGGTAAATTCTAGTGGTGGCTCCAGGTTCGATTTGTGAGGAGATATTGAGGAACGAAAGCTATGAAGGTACGTTTTTCCTTTAACCCTAATTTAGTTTAATTAGGGTAATTTTAAAGCATGTTAAATACTAAATAGTTTAGTTGTAATTAGAGTAAAATTGATCTGTTATTTTCGCTGCCCATGTCTCGTGTTCCATCATGTCCAAATTTTCATACACAATAAAATCTATTAAAAATATTAATGTGATTACATCCACCCTTAGAGAATATATCTCATAATCAATAATAGGTTTTTGTGAAATAAACTGTTTAATAACACAATAACACATTATTTTGTGTCGGGATAAACTGTTTAATACCACTAAACATCCCGAAACAACTAATCATAATACCACTAAAATAAACTATTTAATAACACAATAACACATTAAAAAAAATTTGTATCTTTTTGCCTTAACCCGAGTATATAATACATTTTGAGGATTTCATAATGCTAAAAATTTGTAATTTCTTTTAATAAGAAAATGTAATTTCTTGTGATAGATTTTAGTCCTTGAAACTTTCACTAAAAAAGAAACTCTTTATATCATCATATTACAAATACTATTAACTAGATGTCTATTATACATGCTTACTATCAAAATGTTATGTGTCACTCCTTTCACATTCTATCACAATGTTATGGGTTAAATAAAAAAAGCCTGTAGTAATCTAACAATTGTGAATAAGACTTCATTGCAGAAGACCGACAAAAGATTGATTACAGAAGCTTCAAGTAAAGAAAAGGTAGTGCGACCTTTTATCTATGATATTAGTATGTTGATCTAAGATGATTGTAATTATGAGTACGGTAAATGATGAAGCGTGATTCAAGTGGTCAAAGTAGACTTCTGTAGAGGATGAAGACATCATTGAAAAGATTCACCTATGCATTTAGGGGGAGCCTAAAGTCAGACATCATTAGAAGAATTACTCATGCATTCTAGGGGAGCCTGAAGTCCAAAGCTAATGAACAGAGATCATATGTTGTATCGATGTATATTGACTAAGTGTGAATCATAATAATATTACTCATCAGGGTTGTGCACAACTCCTTAGAGGTAGGCAACATTGTCCGAGCTGGGTTACCAAAGTTCCTTGTGTTATTCTCTTCTGCTATCCCTCGAGCTATTACACCAATTATTTACTTTAGAATATATTAACTAAAGATTTATTTGATTATCTCACATCGTTTTTTCAATTGGTATCAGAGCGGGATGCAAGATCATGGAGATTATCAGAGAAGGACCTTTAGCTTCATGTCCTCCTGTGCTAGATGGCAAAAATTATTCATATTGGAAACCCCACATGATTTTATTTATTAAAACATTAGATGGAAGAGCATGGAGAGTCCTTGTGGCTGGATATGAACCTCCTATGATCACTGTGGATAGTGTATCAACTCCAAAATCGGAAGTTGACTGGACTAATGCTGAAGAACAAGTGTCATTTGGAAATGCTAGAGCTCTAAATACTACTTAATGGTGCCGATTTGAATGTATTCAAACTTATAAACTCTTGTAGTTCAGCTAAAGAAGCATGAAAAATATTGGAACTTGCTTATGAAGGTACTATAAAAGTCAAAATATCGAGACTACAGTTGATAACATAAAAATTTGAAGTGTTGAAAATGTCTGAAGATAAATATATTTCAGATTACAATGAGAGAGTTCCGAAAATCACTAATGAATCACTGCTACTTGGTGAAAGAATTCCTAAATCCAAGATAGTGCACAAAGTAATACGATCGTTGTCAAGAAAATTTGACATGAAGGTCATTGTCATAGAGGAAGCACACGAAATAACCAAATTAAAACTAGATGAGTTATTTGGGTCTCTGCTTACTTTCGAGATGGCTATATCTCACGGAGAGAATAAGAAAGGCAAGGGCATTGCTTTTAAGTCAATATATGAAGAAGAGACAACAGTAAATCAGTCTGATAATGAAGCAAACATGAATGAATCGATAGCTCTTCTGACGAAACAGTTTTCTAAGGTTGTCAAGAAATTCAAAAATTTGAATACTATAGGATCTGGGTGAGAAAAATACCAGAAGATTTAATGAAATCTCAAACAGGAGAGATAGTGACTATGGACGGAAAAAGGACGGTGAAAGAAGAATTTTCAGATGTCAAGAATGTGGAAAAGTTGGTCATTATTAGGCTGAATGTCCCACGTTCTTGAGAAGACAATAGAAAAATTTTCGTGCTACCTTGTCAGATGAGGATACTGATGATAGTGAAGAAGATAACGGCAGGAACGCATTTACAATACGAATTACACATAAACCAATTCTGAAGATGAAAGTGAAAGTTTTGAAGAGAATTGTGATAATAAGTTGACTTTTGAGGAGCTCAAAGTTCTGTGGAAAGAATTCTGAAGCCAGAGCAATACAGAAAGAAAAAATTCAAGATCTTAGGGAAGAAAATGAATGATTAATGTATGTCATATCATCAATAAAGCTAAAACTGAGGGAAGTTCATAATGAATATGACTAAACAATGAAGTCGGTAAAAATGCTAAATTCTGGGGCTGAGAATTTAAACTTAATATTAAGTTCAGGACATACTAACTCAAACAAATATGGTCTTGATTTTGATTCATCAGTAAGAAATGTCAATCCAATGACTGAAATAAAGTTTGTTCCTGCTTCAGTAAATGACAAGTCAGATGCACCTACTGCAACAAAAGCTATTAGCCCTCCAGCTAAAACTACGAGATGGGTTTGTCATTATTGTGGCTAGAGAGGTCATATTAGGCCATTTTGCTATATGTTACAAAGAGATAGAATGTATCAGTTGAATGTAAAGTATGGCGGTCAGAAGCATAAACTTAACTTTATAAATCAAAATATAAGAAGAAGAAGTCGTATGGTCTGGAGAGTAAAGCAATCAGAACAATGTAATATCACTTTCACTACTCTTCAAGCCTCAACTGATGCATGGTATTTTGACAGTGGATGCTCTAGACACATGACTGAAAACATATCCTTCTTCTCTGAATTAAAGGAATGTGCAGAACATGTTACTTGTGGAGATAGTGCAAAAGAAGAATTATAGCAAAAGGAAACATTGCAAAAAATAATTTATCTCAATGATATTAGATATGTTGAAGGACTAAAAGCCAATCTAATCAGTGTAAGTCAACTATGTGATCAAGGTTACAGCGTGAACTTCAACAAAGACAATTGTGTGGTAATTGATGAAAAAAATCGAGTTCTTATGAATGTTTGTCGATAGGTTGATAAATGCTACCATTGGATCTCTAATAATTCAGATGTTTGCCACTCAATTAAAAAAGATCAAACTTGGTTGTGGCTCAGAAAGTTCGGACATATCAGCTTAAGGAGCATAGATAAAGCTGTAAAAAATGAGGTTGTTATAGGCATCCCAAATATTGGCTCAAAAAGCAAATTCTTTTGTAGTGATTGTCAAATTTGAAAGCAAACTAGAGCATCTCACAAAAGTCTAAAGGAATGTTCCACAAACAGAGTCTTAGAATTACTATATATGGATCTTATGGGTCCAATGCAGACTGAAAGTCTTGGAGGAAAGAAGTATGTGTTTGTTATTGTGGATGATTTTTTTTCGATTCACATGGGTTAGATCTTGATAGGTAAATCTGATACTACACGAGTATGTATCAATTTAAGTTTGAGTCTGCAACGAGAAAAAGGGAAGAAGATTGTCAGAATCAGGATGATCATGGTAAGGAATTTGAAAATGAAGATCTAAAAAACTTATGTGAAATGGAAGGAATACATCATGAATATTCTGCTCCTTTAACTCCTCAGTAGAATAGAGTAGTTGAAAGAAAAAATAGAACTTTACAAGAAATGACTCGAGTCCTGATACATACAAAAGCTTTGTCGTTGCATTTTTGGGCAGAAGCTGTTAACACAACGTGCCATATACACAACAAAACTACAACAAGGTCTGGAACTACCGTTATTTTATATGATCTATGGAAGGGTAGAAAACCTAACATTAAATAATTCCATATTTTTGGAAGTACTTGCTATATTCTTATTGATAGGGAATATCATATAAAATGGGATGCTAAATCAGAACAGGGACTTTTTCTTGGATATTCTCAAAATAGCATAGCCTAAGGAGTTTTCAACAATAGATCTGGAATGGTTATGGAAACGATTAATGTTGTGGTGAATGATTCTGAATATACTTACAAACGAACTAATGATGATGATGATTTAGCACCTAAAGTGACTATGATTCCTGATACTACGATTGTTGACATGTTTAAAGCCGACACAGGTACAAATAGTCTTGACAAAAGCTCAAAATCAAGTCTTAAGAAAGTAACAGCTGAAGACACTGAACCTATTCCATCATCGCATGTTAGGAAAAATCATCCATCAATCTCTATTATTGGTGATCCTTCAGCTGAAATTACCACCATAAGGATAAAGTAGTTTATACAAAAATGATTGCTAATCTATGTTATACTTCAGCCATTGAACCTACATCTATTGATGCTGCTCTTAAAGATGAATATTGGATAAATGCAATGCAAGAAGAGTTACTTCAATTTAAGCATAACAATGTATGGACCCTAGTTCCTAAACCTGAAGGGGCAAATATTATAGGAGCCAAGTGGATCTATAAAAATAAGACTGATGAACCAGGTTATGTAACAAGGAGTAAGGCACGACTGGTGGCTCAGGGTTATGCACAAGTCGAAAGAATTGATTTTGATGAAACGTTTGCACTGGTTGCTAGACTCAAAGCTATATGCCTCTTGCTCGGTATATCTTGCATCCAAAAATTTAAATTATATCAGATGGATGTCAAGAGTGCCTTTCTGAATTGTTATTTGAATGAAGAAATCTATGCTGCGCAATCTAAAGGGTTTGTCGATTCTGAATTTCCCAGCATGTGTATAAGCTTAATAAAGCTTTATATGGGCTAAAGCAAGCTCCTAAAGCTTGGTACGAATGTTTAATAATTTATCTAGGTTGCAAAGGGTACTCCAGAGGTGGGGCTGACAAAACATTATTCTTTAATAGAACTCAAAATGATCTGATTGTAGCACAAATCTATGTAGATGATATTATATTTGGGGGATTCTCTAAGGAACTTGTTGAAAGCTTCATTAATATTATGCAATCAGAATTTGAGATGAGTATGGTGGGTGAGTTATTATGTTTTCTAGGCCTCCAAATCAAACAAAGAAGTGAGGGCATATTTATAACTCAAGAGAAGTATGCCAAGCACATAGTAAAAAATATTTGGTTTGGAAAAATCTTAACACAAAAGGACTCCAACTGCAAACATGCAAAAATTACCAAAGATACTAATGGTACAACTGTAGATCACAAGCCTTTTACAGGAGCATAATCGGGAGCCTATTATACTTAACAGCCAGCAGACCTGACATTGCCTATGTCGTTGGAATATGTGCTCGATTTTAGTCTGATCCGCGTGCTTCACACTTAGCAACGGTCAAAAGTCATTAAGTATGTTAACTGAACAAGTGATTTTGAAATTTTATATTCCTATGATACGAATTCTATTTTTGTTGGATATTGTGATGCGAATTGGGCTGGTTGTTCTGATGATAGAAAAAGCACCTCTAGAGGATGTTTCTTTCTAGGAAACAATCTTATCTCATGGTTCAGTAAGAAACAGAATTGTGTATCTCTGTCTACAACTGAAGTTGAATATATTGCGATAGGGAGTGCATGTACCCAACTTATATGGATGAAGAACATGCTGCATGAGTATGGCATTTCACATAATCTTATGACTCTATATTGTGACAATATTAGTGCCATTGATATCTCAAAGAATCTTGTTCAGCATAGTCGAACCAAACATATTGATATCAGACATCATTTTATTAGAGAACTTATTGAAGATAAAATTATCATGTTGGAACATGTTTGCTCGAATTTACAATTAGCGGATATTTTTACTAAACCCTTTAATGTAAATTCTTTTGAGCATTTACATGCAGGATTAAGAGTTTGTAAGATTTAACTCATTAATTATTTAAAAAGGCGGTGGAAATGATCACGATCATAGTTAATGGCCCTTGTTATCGTCGTAATAGGAATAAATGAGGATCTTTATGGCTTCTGAGCAAAAGAATACTTGATTTTTTAAAAAAAAAAACAAAAGGGCTTTGATCGTTCATCTTCAGACTCTCTGTTCCTCCTTCTTTGTGTTGACTATTGATTTTCTTCAATTTCTGTCAACAATGGTAAACACCTGAAATAGTAATTATCAAGCTAAATTGTCTGAAGTTGTTCATGAAGTTCCAACTTCAAAGTCTACCATGCCTAATGTATGAATGTGAGGTCTTCGTTTCAAGAGCACTCCGCCACGGAGACCATAATGACTTCCATCATAAAAATCTCAGGTACATGCCTCCAAAAGTTATCATGTGCCTGAGAATGAAGAGGTTGCTGCTGGAAGTGCTACAAAAGGTGTTGAAAATGCACCAAGTGTCTTTTTTCATAGATGGATTAGGACGAACAAGATGATATTTCGCTGGCTAGACTATTGAAGAAAGGTTTTTCTTCTAATGTCGCTCTTGCAAAATCTGTCGATCCTATCATATTAGCTCGTTCTCAAGAAATTTCTTGTTTTAAAGATGTGTTTGTTCCTATACCTGGTCTTTATCATGCATCTAATGAAGAACCTAGTCCATCATGTCACTCACCACCGATTAGGTCATCGGTTCCAGATGATGTTCTTACTCCTAATCTGCATTCAGAACCTGCACCTGTTCCTGTTGATGAATTTATTGCAACTGATGGAAGGACTTATGTTTCTGCTGATGAGACCCCTGATGATGAAAATGTTGAACTTGCTAATACTGGTACAACCAATAGTGTTAAACTAGATGTTAATAATGATTTTCAACCTGAGACTCAACAATCCCCTGAAGTATCTAGGCCAACGGGGAAGAAATTTCAGTAAAACCTGTGTAACATTACCACCAAAACTGGAAGGAAGAAAATTCCCCCAAACATTCCATCTGTCTCCATTGATGGAATATCATTTCACCTTGAAGAAAATGTTCAACGTTGGAAATATGTTGTGCAGCGAAGGATTGCTGATGAGGTAAATGTTTCAGATAAACACCATTCCTACTTAAGTGCCATGAGTCTTATTGAGAAGGTTGGTCTTATTAAGACTATATTCAATGTTGGGTCATGTTATCCTCAACTAATTAGGGAATTCATTGTAAATCTGCTGTTTGATTTTAACGATTCTACTAGTCCTAACTATCAGCCAGTTCACATTGGGGGTTTGAAATTCAAGATCTCTCCTACTGTAATTAATGGGTTTCTGGGTAATAATGTTGAACCTGACTGCTCTCCGTCTAACCCATCTAATAAAGTTTTGGCATCTGTTATTATCTGGAGGGACACTATCTTCTTGGTCTGTTAATGGAATCCCTGCAGTTGCTCTTAGTGTTAAATATGTCATTCTTCATAAGATTGATATTGCCAATTGGTTCCCGTCTTCTCATGCTTCAAGTGTGTCTGTTGTGTTGGGAACATTTTTATATCATATATGCAATGACGACACTATAGATACAGGATCATTTATATATAATCAGCTGCTAAGGCATGTGGGATCGTTTGGGGTTAAAATCCCTATTGCTTTACCACAATTTTTCTCTGGTCTACAACTTCATCTGAATGTTGCTGTCTGAACAACGTCTGATGCCCCTGGACCTGAACCAAAGACCTTATCCCCGAGTTACAGACTCTTTCAAGGCAGTCATGTGCCAGATATAGATTATGACATGCGTCCTTCACGAGCTCCTCGCATGTTTGACACAAATGATTGGGATGAGAGTGCTAAAGGTTTTTTTGTTAATCGAGAATAAGCTTTCAGAATCATTAATACACTTACAGCTGAGTCTTGAGCTCTCTATACTTCCATTAATCTGTTATCTGAATGAAGGTTAAAGGTTGATTCTCTCTTTCGTCACTTGAAAGCATTAGCTCCTTCTACTAGTATGGGGGAGCATGGTCCTGATTGATATTTCTTTTTGGTCCAAAGAGGGAGTAGTGGCAAGGCTGGATGATGGTTGAAAGTATCTGAAGTAGGAGTGCTGTTTTGTTTGTTTTATTTTGATTTCTCTGAAGTATGGTTTAAATTTCTGGTTGAAGTTGTTACTTTATTAGTTTTTTTTTGTTTGAACTTTTGCAAGTTAGTACGTTGTTCTTAAAGCTTCTGTCTTGATGTTTAAAAGACTACTGGAATGAAATGAAGTACAAGTTAGTTTGTTGTTGGAAGTTTATGGTGTTAGTTTTGTTGGTGATGTGTGTGTGGATCTGATTGTATAAGATGCTCTGATGATGATTGTGTTGATATGTTGTGTTGCTATATCTTCGCTAGCTATCTGATTCATGAGACGATTTTGAGAAACGTTGACTTGAACCAGAAAAGAAATCTCCTCTTTTAGACAAAAGGGAGAGTTTGTTGGGATTTTATCTAAAAGATATTATGAGGATTATCTTTTTAAAGATAAGATAATTAGTTTCTAAAAGATAAAAATGTTCTCCTTTATTTTAGGACTCTTGCATTAATATCTTTGAGAAGATAGAAATATATATATAAGGTATATATATATACATACATATATATGTATTATGGGTTAAAAAAAAGCATGTGATAATCTAACGACTGTGAATACTACTTCACTGCAGAAGACCGAACGAAAGATTGATTACAAAAGCTTCAAGTACAGAAAAGGTAGTGCGACCTTTTATCTATTGTATCAATATGTTGATCTAAGATGATTGTAATGATGAGTAAGGTAAACAACGAAGCGTGATGCAAGTGGTCATAGTAAACTTCTGTAGAGGATGAAGACATCGTCGAAGAGATTCACCCATGCATTCAAGGGGAGCCTGAAGTTTGAAGCTAATGAGCATGTTAAATAGTCATATATTTGAACAGAGATCATATGTTGTATTGATGTATATTAACTAAGTGTGAATCATAATAATATTACTCATTAGGGCGAAGTGCAGCTCCTCAGAGGTAGGCAACATTGCCCGAACTGGATTATCAAATTTAGTTCTTTGTGTTATTCTCTTTTGTTGTTCCTCTAGCTATTACACCAATTATTTACTTCAAAATTAACTAAAGGTTTATTTGATTATCTCACATCATTTTTCATAACACAAAAATCATTGTGGTGATCCAAATAAGAAATGACACAAATGAGAAAACGTAAACGTAAACAATAAATATATATATCGACTTCTTAAAGCTTGCAATTTTGTAAATAACACAATTATTCGTATACAATTTAGATCTAGATAACGTATTCAACCCATTCAAACAATTATTTTTCATATACATGCACAGAACATTTTATTAAAAAAACAAAAAGAAAACCGAAGATGTTTAACTTTTATTATGAAACAACAAGAAAAATCAAAACATATTCATCAAATTAGTACGGCAAAACCCGTAACTAATTAACTAACTCTTTGGTGGTGTAAGGCCAGTCTTTATACTTTGAATAATAGCCACATCAGTTTTGAACGCCTCAGCAAGAACCTCATCACTAATCCCACTCGTAAACACCGTCGACGGCAACGACACGGTGCCAGCGTTAGCACTGGCAAAGGTGGCGATGGCCGTGGCAGAGTTTTGAGGGTCAGCATTGAACTGGAAATGGACCAATCCTTTGGGGAACAAAAACAAGTCCCCAACTTGAAGGGTCTGGTTGAAGAACTGGTTGCTGGTATCGACGAAGCCAACCTGGAGGCTGCCGCTGACGACAAGGAGGAGCTCAGCAGAGCGAGGATGAGTGTGAGGTGGGTTGATGGAGCCAGCCGGGTACTGGAGGATGGCCATGGAGACGCTCTGGCTGAGAAGCGCTGGGAACTCGTTGAAGGTGGCTTTTGTGGGTTTGAAATTTGGAGGGAAATCGGTGAAAGCTGAGCGAAGGCCTGTAAAGGTGAAGAAAGTGCTGTTGATGATGGCCCCAAGGGGGGATGTCAAGTAGTCGACGACCGGATCTGGGTCGCCGGATTTGGCAAAGGAGAAGATGCTTAGAATGAAGAAGAAGAAGAAGAAAAATGTGGCTGGTTTTGTAGAGAGGAAAGCCATTTTGGATATGAGTTTGAGGATCAGACAAGGTGTGATTTTATAGGGGAAATTATGGATGATCTATCTTGTAACAATGAGAGACCTAATAGTTTATAAGATCTAAATTATAAAAAGAAAAGACTTCGGTGGCATCTAAATATCTTTGTGTATTTTGGCATCTAATTGTGTACATATAATGAAATTCACTTTCTTCAACCAACTTTATGTAAATTTTTTTAATCAAGTGATGATTTAAAGTTGGAGTCAAAGTATGTGATTCTGAAAGAGGTTATGCGTTCTAAGTATATTTCTTTTACAAAATAATTTTCAAAAATACTTTTATACATCTTTTATAAATGAATGTTTTATAAATTAAATAATGAACGTACCGTTAAATATAGACTCTAAAAAGTTCGTTAATTGTTATATTGAACAAAAAGTTCGTTAGTTTTTATTTATTTACTTTTGAAGCAATAATTGATGGGTGCGATGCTTACTAATTTCATAGTGGGTTACCCTTTGATAATAACAAAGATAGGGTTTTTCTCCATTTGAATGTATGGGATTTAATATATACATATAAATGGGATTTTTGGTGGGAGGCGTTTGGAAGGACTCTCTATTTGAAATGTTGAAGAACTCGATGATTTCATTTCAACAAAAATTGGGAAGGCTGCCTTGGCTGTGATCTCTATGCTAAATAAATTAAATTAAATTAAATTAAGAAGTCCGGATATTCTATATGTACTATCAAAACAACCTTGGCATTTTCTTATGACCTAGTACTGGAAATCCCTTCATTTATATAATATCTGCATACATATGATAATATTACATTTAATTTCAGCATGTCCAACAATACCTCCAAATTATTTTCCAGTCTACACTCTACAATAAACTTGACCATTTTTCATGACAAAAAGCCTAAGGAAAAAATAGAAAAGACTAAAACACATTTTTTTCAATGCTATTTGAATAGGAAAAAAAAAAAGTTGGAAAAGAGATATGTCAGGACATTTTGTTCTCTCCACACCAAATCCTTGACTTCAGGAGAGGGTTGATCTTCTTCTATTCTGACACCTTTTGATTTCTGTTTCATTTTTTTTTTTTTATAGATGCATTTGTAAAACTAGCAAAAAAATAATAATAAAATAAATAATGATCATAGGGTCTATGGTCACTACATTCTCTAAATTACAAAAGTAGCAAATTTAAAAGTGGATAATCCTCTGATAGTCGTATGATATTTTACTTGTCATATTTGACATATTTACAATATGCAAAAAAGAGGTGCTATGAGTTACTTTTTTTCTAAAATTTTTTATCATCAGATGCAATTTCCCTTTCTTATATTATTAATATTAGAACTTCATTTCATTCTAAAATTCATTATTGTAAAATTAGAAGCAATCCAAAATAAAAGGAAATTCGAAATACGTTCAAACTTAGTTCGTTCATACAATTAATTAAGTGAAAAATAAATATTACATAGCCTCTACAAATAAAAAAGAAAAATTGGTGTACTATTCTGTTATGAAAAATACAACTATATCAAAACAAAAAAACATAACACATATATCAAATATGTGAGTCCAACAAATTCACATTCACATTGTCTCCTTAAAACAATTTTACTCACCATAGTGTCGGAGTTTCGAGAGTAATTGTCTCCTAGAACAAACCACCTTTCTTCTAGAAGTAGATCCACATCTAAATGATCAATGAAAAACAAAACTTTGTGAATGTATTGAAACTTTATTCAACTATTTTAAAAGTAGAGAGAGATAAATAGTTTTTGTAGATGGCAAAGTTATAAAACACCAAAAACCAAATTCATATTTCAACTTTAGAGAAAAGCAGTTAATTTAAAGACTTATTCGTGGTCATTTAAATAGTCGTTCTCTTTCTCTAAATTGGTTATTCTCATAAACATAAGCAATCATTTACAAGAGACACCATTTATTCCAACATTATTCTTATACACTTGTATTTTGAGATTCATTTAAATGACTTTGTAAGTCGAGAAAGCAAATTTAGTATGTAGTTTCAATACCATTTCAATAAACATATTAAACTTTGCAAAATATTAAATTTAACTAAAATTAATCTCAAACTTATTCCTCACATTCAACTAAAACTTAAACTAATTATATTAGAAGCTACACCTACAAATCAATTTTATTCTAACCTCAACCTCAACCTACTGTCTCGCCATCCCCTTTTAACCCTCAATACTAATCTAAAATTTATAAACATAACAAATGATATCCTATAAGTCAAAGTTAAAACTTATTATTAGAATTATTACAATTAAATACCAGATCTCTCGTTTAATTTTAGGATAAAAGACCAAATTTTTATTCTAATATATATATATATATATATATATATATATATATATATATATATATATATATATATGGATGCATGTGTATATGTTTACATAATCGAATCTAATCCCAAAAACTAACCACCCAAAAACTTGAAATACCAATAAAAAAAATTGAATAAAAATTGCATTTTTAGATCTCTAACTTTGATGTTGATGTCTATTTTGTTCGAAAAATTTAGAAAGAGGTTTAAATTTTTTATGTTTGGAAAATGTTTCTAAAGATCCCCAAGTTATTTCGATCATCAGTTCATTTTTGTTTTCTAAATGAGGTGGATCTATCTTTTTGTCCTCCTCCTTTTTCCTTTCTCTTCTCCCTTCAAACTTCTCAGTCCCTTTCATCGTTCATATGCAATTTTTTATTTCACCGAGAAAAATGCTTTCATTTAGTGACATTCTTAAAAAGCTCGTATAAAATAACAAATATCGTAATGATCCAACTTTTCAAACTATTATTCATATAAAAACATAATTTTAAAACCAAATCTAAACTTTAAGATCATTTGATTAAAGAAAAACATAGAAATCAAGCACAGATGAAAAAGGGTATAAATAAATAAGTAAATAAATTAACAAATAAATTAATTAATTAACTCGCGCTCCATACTAATAACCATAAAAGAAAAATAAGTGTCGTTGAAACCCAAAATGTCTAATCAAGAGTTCATAAGTATTCTAAAATCATGAAAATAAAGTCGAAGGAAGGTTTTAGTCTAGTCCCAAATAACATAGTTATGGGTCCCTCTTATCATTCTCAAACTTGCCTTTACCTTTGCCTAAAAGATGAAATATAGAAATGGTGAGCATTATAAATATTCGTAAAGGACCCTGTCGGGTCCACTAGGTAAACCTATTTAACCTTTGTAACGCCCCGAATTTCGAGGTAAAATTTTAGCATTTTATGTGAATTTTTCGGAAATTTAAGATTTTGTAAAATAATAAAATAATAATATAATATTAATTATATTATTATTATTAGGTATTATTATCACTATAATTTCATGTTAATACTCTCATTATTATTTAGTATTAGTATTAATATTATTATAATTATTATTATTATTATTTAATATATATATATATATATATATATAAATTTTTATAATTTTTTTAAACCCTAGACACGCGCGCGCGCCGCCCCCCCAGTTCTTCTTCTTCCTTTTCCCCATCGGTCTTCTTCTTCTTCTTCATTCTCTTCTCCATCCGACGCCACCACCATCCTCTTCAATCTTCTCCTTCTTTACCGACAGCGCCAGCACCGCCTCCTTCGTCTTTGTCGTCGTTGCCTCGCAATGTTGTCCGCGCACGGCTAGCTGTCGACGGGTCCTCCCAGATCGGTCCGACGCTCTCTCTCCCTTCATCTCCGTCATCTCCGATGCTCTCTCTCTCTCTCTCTTCATCTCGTGCACTCGAACAAGCTGTCCTTCCATTTTCGTCGTGCTTCCCCCTTCCGACCGTCGACGAGTGAACCAGAGGGAAAACAGCCGTCGCGTGTGCGCCGACTACAAACGATCGAGTCGAGCCGAATCAAGCAAGCCGAGCCGATCGAGCCGATGCGTGCAATAGCTGAACCGAACCAAGCCGAGAGCCACAAGCCGTGAGCCGAGCCACGAGCCACAAGCCGAGCCGTGAGTCGAGCCGCGAGTCACAAGCCGAGCCGAGCCGAGCCGTGAGCCAAGGCCGAGCCGAGGGTGAGCCAAGCCGAGCCGAGCCACCTAAGCCATATTTTCCTCCCTCCACTTCGGGTCACGGTGAGTCTTCGGTAAGGATTATTTTGATGAATTTCCTAATGTTGCTACGTCCGATTCGAATTTGAATATTGGAATAAGATTTGGTCCTACCTTTCCTCCCTTGAAGGTATTAAGGAGTTGACGTTTAAGTTCTCGGGTTCTGCGGCAGGCTTGTTTGGAGATAGCTTTCCTTTCCTTGGGTAAGTCAACGGATGTTGCTTAGGACCATTTAAAATGACTTCTACTAGTATCATCGATTAAAACCTTCGTGTTTTCGTTTAGGTGGATCCGTTGAGCGTAGACTCGATCGAGGAGCATAACCGAGTATCAGGTAAGGGTTTTCCTACTACTGGACCTCGGATCGAGGCTGGAAACGTAGTAATCCGCAGGGGATTACACGTTAGTAACTGTACCGAATAAATGTATGTGTGTTTGACTTTTAAGTGTTGTTGCTATACTCTTGTCTGATGTAAAGGTAACGCGACCGCTAGTTGTAGCTTGTGTGCTATCGGGTGTAAGGAGTTGCTTGCGGATAGACCCCGATGCTGGATGTTCGGTATAGTGTGGTTATGTTAATGGGCTACGTTGTAGATTGGAATTGTATGTCGATGGATCTTGAAGTTTACGGATAGGTACGTGGTAGTCATTGGTCTGGACATTGATCATGGAGTTTGGTCGGGGAAGGACGGTGAGTCCGATTTTGATTGATTAGTTGACTGGGTCTAGGGGTTATCATAATGGTGTGCGAATTGGAAACGCGTATAGCAACTGAGGGTGTAGTTGTTTAAACCTATACTATCTGACTGGCAAAGCCTATGGCGGAACTGTAATATGAATGTTGTTGGGGTATGACTGTTGTAGACGGTTTAGTATGGACTGAGGGGTAACGGTTAGCTTCATCTATGGGGTAGTGTACCTTACGGATATGTGCATCCTTCGGGAGCACTAGACTGATATGTGCATCCTTCGAGAGCACTAGACTGATATGTGCATCCCTCGGGATCACTAGACTGATAGGTGTATCCTTCGGGATCACGAGACTGTTATGTGCGTTCTACGGAACCACTAGACTGTTATGTAGGGTACCCCTGAATAGGAAGTTAACTGTTGTTCCCTAACGGGCCCAGTAGTGGGTCCTTTACTGGGTATGTTTATACTCACCCTTTTCTCTTCTTTAATTTTTCAGGTAAGGGTACAGCGAGGGGCAAACCGATGAGAGGCAGGAAGGATGCGTGAAGGCCATATGGACGCGTCTGGTTTTCTTTATGCTTCCGCTGATGTATTTTGTTAGAATATTTGGTTTTGAATTTTGAGTTGATGACCTGAGTATTTTATTTGAAACTTTTGTGACTGTGATTTAAATAGGGCCCGAAACTGTTTTTTTTGGTAATATTTCTAACGTTTTAATGAATCGTAACCGGTCCATTATGAATTTTGTGTTTTATGGTCGAGTCTTAGCACTGAGTAGTGACCTCAGCTTAGTCCGGAAAGTTGGGTCGTTACAACCTTCTTATCAAATCATCAATATACCTCCTTTGTCATAGATGGTTCCGTAAGAACACACATTAGTCATAAATGTATCCCGAAGGTACACATATCACTCATAACAATAAAAAATAATCTTAGGTGGTGATCCATTGGGGGACACTATAACACAAAACAAGTTGTATTATCAAGATAGGAAAGGTTAACGGCCACCACTAGTCCAATATTTAGCATGCAAAATTCGGTATGATTCTATATACATCTGCTACAAGAAAAACCACCTATTATGACAGTTGGTTTCATCCCAAATTAAAATGAGGGAATAAATAATTATCATCAAATGTAAAAAAGCGCATTTTAGGCGGAAAAAGACGTAATTTTTTGGATTTGAAGAATTTATGACAGTTTTTAAGTGTCATGAATCTATGACAATTTTTAAATGTCATTAAATATAAATAATCAAATTATAATTATTTATATTAAATTACATAAAAAGAAAGAAAAATAAGAGAGGGAATTGGAGTTTCTTTATCGAAAAAGTGCCCCCTCTTGTTTTCTCGTCGACTGCTCCATCCCCATTTACTTCCTATTCTTCTTCCTTTGCTAGGGCACAACAACAACAGTGCAGCACCCCAAATTTCGTGCTCCTTCCTCTTCTTCCTCTGAACCTCTCTCCCTTGTTGATTGAAGCTCTCCATCGCCGATTTTTCTCTCCAAAAATCGTCAGCAACAATGGAGGGACGAATGTTTTGGTTGGTTTCGTTACTCTTTTCTCTCTTTTTAGTTTTTTTTTTGTGTGGAGAGGAGAAGACAACACTATTTTCTCTCTTTCTCTCTCTAAAAAACCACTTACACGACCCGTTCTCTTCACCTATCCACCCATTTTCTTCACCCATCTACCTATCACTCGATATTCACAACCGCAGCCCCCACCCCTCGAACGTCAAACGTCGGCCCTACCTTCACCAGTGTTCTTTTCCGCACCAACCCACGGTAAGCCGCCCCCCACCCCCACGATTTTCTTTTTGCAGTCATAGTTTTGGTGTTCCTCTAAATGCCTTCAATTTTGGTGTCTTGATACAGAGATTGTAAAATGAAAAAAATTAGATGATGTTGTAGCATTTTGCAATAAGATATTAGAATCTGGGCATTTACCAAAACTACCACTTTTGTTGGCCTAATTGATGTGTTATGCTGTGAGAAGTGTGTGGAAAATGTTTTTCTAATTTTCTCTCTTCATTGCTAATTGAAAATATCATCTGTACTGCCTTTTAACATTGGCTCTTTTGTAACTATGAATATCTTTGGATATTTTATTCGATCAATGAAATTCTTATCTAAAAGAAATGTCATTTCGGTGGTTTCAATGTAGGACAAGGAAATGGTACTAACTATTGTTATGGGAAAAGGTTTTCTTGATTCTAAAGTCTTGGTCTGTTCCAAATCTGACCAAGAATTTTTAATATGTAGGATGAATCTATTATTCATGTATTGTGTTACATAACTTAGATTCACTCGAGAGGGCTTAATATCAAGCTAGTGGATGGGTACTTGTTGGATCTTTGAAAGGAGATTTAAAGGTATAGATGTCTACATCTTTAACTGGTCATTAGCTTCTTAACAATGTTAATCGAACCAAATTAAGCATTTGGTTATATTTCACAGCCAAGCTACACATTTCACAGACTATTGTTTCTCT
The DNA here is from genome assembly GCF_025177605.1 of Cucumis melo. Taxonomy (NCBI): domain Eukaryota; kingdom Viridiplantae; phylum Streptophyta; class Magnoliopsida; order Cucurbitales; family Cucurbitaceae; genus Cucumis; species Cucumis melo. The sequence continues at coordinate 13,136,842 of NC_066868.1, forward strand.
GCAATTGGAAGTAATTTACTTGATAAATTAACGATCAAGGATAAAGGTCTTAGTCCTACAAATATACCTTCACATCAGGATAGTCATCTCAGGACCTCAGGTTACGGAGGGAAAAAATTTGTAGTTCATAGTTGTAAAGTTGGCTAAGGACCTTAGGGTACGTTCTTATTTGATTCTGATTGTTAAGCGATAGACAAATGATGGGACAAATTTTTTTTATCGTTCTAAATAGTTATAGCGGAAGTTTTCAAAGAAAACATTAATCTTTTGGATAGATATGTTAGCTTTAGATTAGTTCCAACTACCCTACTTTTATTGCTAAGTTTATTATCTTTTGATAAACTAATAATTTATTGCTAAGTTTGTGTAACTTATAATTGAAAAATCATTTAAGTTAGAACTATTGAGTCATCTGAGTTTAAACTAAATATAATTCGGATTACCCTACTTTTTTGCTCACTCTATATCCTGGTTGAAGGTAATCACATCAATCTTTTAACATGTTGTGTATTATCTTTTGATAAACTAATAATTTGCCTGATTATGTGGAATGTGACATCAATCTTTTAACATGTTATTTAGCAATTTTCAATACTTTTAGGTTCCATTGAGAGCAAAAAAATGTGCGTATTTCCCTTTTGAGGAACTTTGTGACAAGCCTCTAGGAGTTGCAGATTACTTCGGGTTGTTTAGTAAGTGATCTTTCAAGATGACATTTGCCTCTAAGAGCTGCAGATTACTTTGGGTTGTTTAGTAAGTGATCTTTAAAGATGATATTTGCCTCTAAGAGCTGCGATTACTTCGGGTTGTTTGGTATTGGAGGGTAATATTTCAGGATGACATTTGCCTTTGTTTAGTAAGTGGTCATTTACTTTTTACTGTGCTAAATTTTTCCCCTAACTTGTTCATTGGATTTATTTTCAAATATTTGTTGTCTTCCTTACGCAGAAAAATTCCATACTCTAGCATTTGAAGGTGTCCCAATATTTGGACTCCACAACAGAACAGCAGCATATCGTTTTGTCACTTTGGTTGATATAAGTTTGACTTCATATTTGGATGTAGTTTACTTTTATAACCTCAATTTACGTGGAAGTTTGTTACTTTTGTGACTTTGAGTCGTTTGCTAGAACCTTTCAACCTAGTTTATCAGCTACTATGGTAGAATGTTATATCATTTTAGTGTGTTTTATGTAATCAGTTTTTTTTTATATATATTGAATAATAGTTATTATATTTAAATAATAATGCAAGAAGTTAAAGTTTGTTATCACTGTGTCTTGTCATATTTTTTTGTTGTAAGGAAAAATATTGAAGTTGAGATTGTTTAGAATGATGGTCGATGGAGTTAATTGAATTTGGCATAATCTTGTTCATCAGTTTATGCAGTTGATCTCTTGCTTCATATGTTGCCTACAGTAAAAGAAGTAAGCTCTTCACTTTCTCTTTGTTCTTAATACTTTCTTCATTTGCTTCCATTTTTAGTGACTCAAGTTCAAAAGTCATCTAAATCCTCCATGTTCTCCTGAAATCTCCATAAACTGCCCAAATCCTCCATAGTTGTTTCTACTGTTTGGCTAATATTAGATGTAATCAGCTTTGGCCTTTGGGCATTCCTGAAATGAAAGCTAAGTAATATTTTGTGTCTCTAAATGTCTGAAATCTGTGTTAAATACTGATCTTGGTAGATATTTATCATAGCATATCATTATTTCTTTTCGTAAGTTTAGTTTGTTTTTATTTATTTAAGTTTTGCATTGTTATGTTTCATTGGCATATAGAGAGTCATTCGAAGAGATTATTAATATTGAGGAGTAAATTTAAGTTTGAATTTAAAGTGTATGTGAGAGGGAGGGGTACATAGTTTTGTAGGTAGTTTTTTTGTTGATTGTCACTAAAATTTTATGTTGTTACATTTATTTAGTTCATTGATTTCCCTTTGTTTTAAAAAATTTAACATTGCTTATGGATTTGAATTTGGGGTAGTGACTAAGATGCTTACTTAGATTAAGACTTGTAAGTCTTAAGGAATGGTATTTAAACATTTTGACACTTTTCATCAAACTTTTTGTGGGTTCTTTGAGTTTCATTTGTTGGGTTGTGTTTTTTTTTTTTTTTTTTTTGTCGTAGTACATTCTTTCATATATTCCTAAATGAAAGCATAGGTTCTTCTAGCTTTTTATCGACTTATTTTATAATAATTCCTTAAATTTTATGTGGCTTATTGACTACAATGTAGCCTTCACATCTATTTACTTCATGACATTGTTTGGATTTGTAGATGATGTTCTGAATGAATCTTGAAGAGTGTGAGTATTTTCTACTTAGTTTACTCACTCAATTGTAAGACTTTAATTTATTCTGACACGAAGTCTCTTATTTGTCGTAAAGATCAGAAACTGCTACTGTCATTGCGATTTCAAGTTTTTTTATTTTTTCTTTTCTCCTTGTAAATTACCTTACAAATTTCATATTGAAACGATTTAAATTTTGAATTAATATTCAAGAGGATCATCAAGAACCTTACTCTATGTGGATCACTTCCAAACTCTAGTTTGTTCCTTGTTACACATTATTCCAAACTTCGATCTTGTGAGTTTTAGTATCATCTTTTAAAATATTTTGGTTCAGATCGTAGATATTTTTATGCTTCTACTATTTGTTTTTAATTTCATTTCTCTCTTTGATCTTAAATTAATCTTTGATTTATATATACTATGCTAGATGTTTGCAGATTTAAAGTATTCTCCCTCATGTGCCCATGCTAGAGTTCATGGTACAGTAGTAATATGTCCTCCTAGCTGGTGGTGTGTATGTGAATATGTATGTGTTGTGTATGTTCTGTGTATGTGAATGTGTTGTGTGTATGTGAATCTATGTATGTGAATATGTTGCAGTTAAATGAACAGAATGTAAACCTTTCTTATATTCTTATCTTGATGTGTAGCGTCATACTCTAAAATTTTATTTTATTTTCTTACTAAGTTTTGCAAGAATCCATTGGAGCAGTAAAGCCATATTTGCGGCAATTAATTGATTTATAGGCCTTTTTGTAGCTCTGATAGTCAATTTTTGGTTCAAATGTACTTATTTAAATAGCTTGTTTGCACCAAAACATATATGTTCATTGCTTCATTGTACAAACACTTTATGGACAATTGTACATATATTAAAGTATATATATTAAAGCGTTCATCATTTTTTTCCATATAGGTGTGTTGTATTTGTGATTGTATTGGTCAGTGCAATGGCAGGGCAACAAGAAAAAAAGGGATCAATAAAAGTTAGGATAAGAAAAATAAGGACTGAAAATAAAATTATGACATTTAAATCTAAAAAAAAATCATTGAAAATGTTTTCTTGACAATTAATTAAAGTCATGGTAGTTGAAATGATGACAGTTAATAAGTGTCATAAATAATAAATAATGACATTTAATATCTGCCAAACAAGATTAAATAATGACACCTATTCTCTATCATAAAATATAAACAATGATAGTTATAATAAATATAAATAATGACAGTTATTATTTACCATAAAATCTAAATAATGACAGTTATAATCTGTCATGAAATAAGTAATTTGTGACATTTATTCTCTGTCATGAAAGACATATTTTGTAATAGTTCGTAAAACTGTCATAAAATACTTTCCATGACTGCCACATCAATGACTGCAAATAACTGTCACGAAATCTTTCAATGACAGCATTTAACTATCATCGTAGGCCATTTTTCTACTAGTGATCATCACATAATCATCAATAACCATAATTTTTCATGATACTCTTATAGTCCATTTAAGAAAGAAGTCATAATAAATAAACAACGAATCAATCCATCACAACATCTAATCTAGTGGGAGCACATCTTATCCTCATTCGGATTTCGGTAGTAATTTCCTAACCTCAACTTAGAAATTAATTAGTCAAAGCAACTAATTTCCCTTAAAGCTTTTAAAATTCTTGAATCAAGCCTATAACATAAACCAAATTAAAATTAAATATTTAAGTCCTAATCTCAAGGATTAGTTTATTTCAAATGTTTCCAACAACTTAGTCAATAAAGCTAGATCCAATTTCTCTTCCAACCGAACCAATGAACCCAAAGAAAGATGATCACAATGCTTTAATCCCGCTGAACAACACCTAAGTCCTTAAAAAAAACTCTTAATCTTAAACCCAAGTTGAAAGTAGGTCTTCAACACCAATTCAAGAACAACATCAAAACCCCAAACATACTTATCCTCAAGATTCCCAGAGCGACAGCAACAAAACGATGCGCGAGCGGAGTCCATGGAGGAGACAACGTATGAAAGAACGATTTTTAGGTTGTGTCATTTAAAGAATAGAAATATACAACAACTAGTGGCTATTAGACATAAAAAACTAATAACTTGTAGAAATACAAGTTATTATAGCCTTTTAGATATAATAATAAGACCACAATATATAATAAATGTGTCAAAATGCAAAACTTATGTTGTAAATTCATAAATATTCGAAAATACACTTTACATAAGCATTCATGCCTGTTTCACTCAAGTTTTAGTGTCTTAACACAGGATTAGGAACAAAAGAAGAAGCTAGCGAATCGTAGAGGAACTCGCCTGAAGGCTATACGAGAAGACCTTATTAGTAAATGAGAAGAGGTTCGCTAGAAGGCAAAAGTGCTAGTTGGAGATGATGTGACTAGACAGAGGTAGCTTTCGACGCTAACATGTTCAGAAAATTATATTTTCTGCCTAAATATGCCTATAAAAATGACTCCATCTTCACCATGAAAAGGGAGAGGCCCGAATAGGCCAAGAAAGCCGACTTTGTGAAGAGCCAAATGTCAGAACCGGAAAAAACCTATAGAGTGTGGAAAGGAATAGCCTTTCCATCGTCGGTAAAATATTTTTTCATCTTCTATGGTCAGCCAACGAGTGAAAGGTTGAGATTTGAGCGAAGAAGATCTCATTCTCCATCTCCCCTAACTTGTAGTGTCATTTCTATTCTTTCCATCCATTGTTTGTATTTCATTGTAATGTATTTGTTCATATTTTATTGTGGCCTACGACCTTTATTTTTTAATACATTGCACATTTATACATTTTCAATCCAACATCTCTTTACTGTTCACCTATCGTTGTGTTATTTGTAGTTTAAGTCCTATGATAAGTTCTTTATAAGAAGATTAGCTTATAATCCTTATTGCGTTAGATGAACTATAGTCATCACTGACCAGTGTTTATTGTTAACTACCTGGGAGGGCAAGTAGCAAGGATATGGCTAACGTGCGCAAAGAGGGGTTTGGAGACAAACTCCACCTTGGCGAGATAACTTCCATCATTTGTGTCCCAATAGAAGAACAAGTGTGGGTATATGGCGCCGAGAGGTTGTCACCCTTAAAAGATAAGCTCTATAAGTCCTTGTAAGTGAAACATTCTAGATATACCTTGTTTGATTTTGCTTAGTCATTTGGATCCTGAGTGGTGAGCAAGTGTGGCATTTAAAAACATCGAGAGGTGCTCGCCTTAATCATAAGCTAGTTAACTGAGTTATATGGCATCAAGGTTCTTTGATTACTTAATCGCCTAGTAATACTTAGACTTTTCTACACTCCTTTTATGCAAGTTAATTCATAATCTCATCTCGTATTCATCTTAATCCCTCTTTACAGAATCTCTAGTGTAGGTAAGTAGATATAGTCTAAACTTACACTCATTTACACTGTATAGTTTATTCTTTTATACCACCTAAATGAAGAGTGGCCCCTATAACTAAGTTTTGATATCGATTCCCTGTGTTCGACCCTAGATTATCTAGCTTCGCTTATACTTGGGCAAACAGTAGGAAAACTTGTACTCAACAAGGACTTAGTAATTTACATGAGAAAGCAAGACAAGAGAGCATACAACATGCGAGGACCATGTCTCATCGCATAGACCAAGATACACAACACACAACACTACACTAAGTACTGAGTCTGAAAGCATCAAGCAAGAACCAATTCAATTACAACAAAGATCTTTGCGATAAATAAATGATACAAAGAGAATTGAGTACAAAGCTCTTTACCTCACTATCTTAACAAAATTATGAGTAGTATACCAACTGAAATTTGGGGTTGTGTTCTAAGGAAAATCTAGATAAACACATCAATCAATAATTCAAAAAAGTTAGAAATTTCAAGAATCTAAAAGAAAGTAGTAGTAAGGGGGTTTAATTGTAACAAGAAATACACATATAAGGAGTTGAAAAGAATACCAATCTTTATGAAATTAGCAATTAAATTGCAAGTAATTAAGAAGTAAGAATTTCAAGAAATCAAAGCAAGTGTTTTCTCTCAATTAAAAAGAGTAGAGAATTGAGTTGTTCAATTTAATTCTAACCATTATTGAAATAAAAGGGTAGTTGCAATCAAATTGATTCTCAATCAATGGGTGTTTCAGAACCAATTATCCTAATTTAATGAACAATGTACAGAAAACAAAATTATACTAATTCATGAGATTAAATATAGTATTCAACTTAGCGGTTTCAATAAAGTCACATGCAAATCACATTGAATTGCATTAATATCAAGAGTATCAAATTGGACCATCGGTAGCTTCTATCTTTAAAAAATATTAATTAGGACATTTCAAATTAACAATCAATGGTAAATTCAATACAATGCTAAGGGATGCTAAAAAAATCAATTCAAGATTATCAATATTCATGCTTTAACAATGAGTTTAGCAAATCTACGAATTAGGGTTAAATATTAAAATCATAAGGTGATCAAGCCTGCTTTTAAAGAACTTTTTATTAAAAAGGCAAGAAAGAAAAAAGCACCAAAATCAATTATCAATGCAAGATTACACAAAGAATGTTATAGAATTAAGCCAAGTACACCCAATTTCCCTAAAATTTACCTCGGTCCATCATGGAGATTGAAGATACAAAAGTGAATTGATGGAGAAAGGTAGACATTCTTGAAGCAAATTGCAAAGAATTTTATTGAGTACTTGAGAGAGTTCTTACACTAATTTGGGAGAATTTTAACTTACAAACTAAAGAGTGATTGGGTGATACGGTTAGTTAAGCAAAAAGGAGGGTTTTTAATGTAGTTATTAGCCAAAAGGCACGAGGAGACACACACCTCAATTCAAGTAAAAAAAACTCAAAGTGTCATGGCGCTTGGAGAGAGTGTCACGAGCTTGACCTCATTCCGCACGAGCTGTGCCACTCTTGACTTCAACGTTGCAGCACTCAAGCATTTCAATGTCTCGACCTTTAAGTGTTGATTTGCGGCATTCCATGGCACTGAGGGTGTCACACCCCCTCTCTGACTACCTGTTAGCTTAGCCAGAAAAACGGTGTGAAGCCGACTAACATCGCTTTACTTTAACGATATCTGTCAACTATGCTAAACTCTTAAACCTGATAAACTGACTAATCTTGTTTATAAACTATTTTACATGCAACACAATGCAGCGAGACCTAGACCAATCATAGACATACATGAATGACAGCCTTAAAATAACTAATTTAGCAAGTAAACTTGATGGAGACACCTTAACCAAAAACATAACCAACAAAGGTTTGTACAATTGCAACCTTAGAGCTTACACAAACTATAAAGAATCTATATCTTACAAAGACGTATAAAACATAACAAAACAGACTCTATGTACAACTCTAACCACGTACTGTCAATCGATATAGGAGCTTCAACAAACTAAGACAGTAGTCTATCAGGCACCGGGAGCTCGATCTCTACCTGGAAAGTTAGTAAAATATTTTGGAAGGGTAAGCTATTAAGCTTAGTGAGAGATTCAGTTTAAAACTGTAAATCTAAAGATAAGAGCACGTGAAAACTTTACACATATAAATCTGTTTAATCAAGCCATAAACATAAACGTATAAGAATAATAATAACAGCTTTCTCAAATACTCAGCGTATACGTCATTGAAATCTAGCAAGACATAACAAATATATCAAAACATTTTAACTAACATGACAAATCTATGTTGTGTAGGACACACCCAGTACAACCAACATTTACTAACTCTATGATGTGTAGGATCTGCCCAGCACTCTCATCATCTTTGTCATAGTAGGACTCGTCCATCACTCACAAGAACATCGTTGTTACGGAGTACACTCAACGTCAACAACGGTATCATATAGCTTGTGTGCACACGATATCATATAGCCTCGGGCTCAATATCTCAGTCATGTAGTTAACAAAAAACTCAAGATGTCATATGAAAATATTAAAACATGTCTGCTATCTTTATCTTTTGTAAAACTCAACTTACTTAGATTGTTCGTGGAAAACTGAATATCTAAAACAATACTTGCTTAAAATGATCTTGTTTCAACTAATCTTCAGAAAGTCGATAATAATGTGCCCATATATAAACTTCATCATAAAACCTAAGCTTGAAACTTATGCTTGAAACCGTTCATAGAAATCATATACTATTCATAGAAAGATAATCATAGATAACAGTTTAGAAATTTGTTTTGAAATCTGCTTTATCACCCATAGTCTTAGGCTAGTTCCCTAGTGTGTAAACTCGACTTATTTCTTCTTTGTTTGTCAAACAAACCAAAACTAAGCGTAAAAACCTTATATGGTCTTAACTTCAAATACTCATAACTTTCTCAATACTTCACTAAAATTAATGTACTTTATATCAAACTCTTCGCTTTTAACTCCTCCACAACTTAATTGAGGGAAGGAAAATGATATTCCCAACAAATAGTTATAGAAATGATCCAAAACAGAAAGAGTAAAAAATCGAGTCTTCTGCTATCCCCTGACTTGCTCCTGAAATTAAGCTTACTTCTAGTCATATTTAGCTCATAATTTCTTCATAAAAGTTGTAAGAAATTTTAAAAGCTTTTTAACCATACCTAATAGAGCTTCTAAATCTCTTTGTCTGTACGATCTGAAACACTTGAAAAACCAGAGCAATCACGAATTCACAGTCAAAATTTAAGACCTGAATGCCTCTTCGAAAAACACCAATCTAAAATCAGAATTTGCTCGTGTTTCCTTCACAAAACTTGTTAGAAATTGAATGAACTTTTCAAAACAACAAACCTAACCTTTTAATTCTTTCTGATGAGTTCAAATTGATGCAAAAACCAGAAGATATGTTTGTGAATTCAATTTGTCCAGAAATTGGATTGAGCTTGATGTTCCCCATACTCTTCAACCTTCAAAATACAAAATATTTGCTTCCAATCTTTACAAATCTTCTCTCAACATAGAGCTGAGGTTGAAGAATCAAAAGTGATGAGAAATAGGGAGGAAGAGAGCTTTGACGTTGGAGAAGATGAATGAAAAAAAGTTACCAAATGATATTTTCCCACTTTCCTTCTTTCTTTTATTTATTCTCTTCTTAAAAACAATATATACATATATATATATATACATATAATTTCACTTTTGTTTCCTTTTTTCCTTTTATTTCTTTTCGTTCTTTTCAATTCCAAATTGATTAACACAACTTGAACCAAAAACTTTGTCATTTTCTTATTCATCAACTCAAATTCAACTTCTTATATTGTATGACAATAGCAAAGAATCCAAAGAGAATCTCAGGTTTACAGAGGACGACACTCTTCTTCTAAAAAATCACTAAATTGCCCCTCAAACTCGTTTTGACCCCTTCTCACTTGTTTTAGCTCCAATTTGAGCAATTTTCATTGCGTTGGACTTGTTGCTATGTTTAGATTATTATTATTTACAAAATAGAGAATTTAGTGAATAAATGGAGGGATGAGGGGAGAGTTAGACATATAAAAGCATGTCAAATATAGTCCCGAGCGTATAGCTGCCGTTTAAGCACAAAGAATGACGTTAAATATGGTGTCGGGTTTGGCTTGGTACGACACTCCAACGACTAGCAGAGGAGTAATGATAGGGCTCGACATGAGGACTCTGCAAGGGGCAACACGATGTGCAACGAACCACACAAAACAAAGAGAGGGTCGACGACACTTGCTTGAATAAGAAGAAGAGAAATTTTTTATTTCTTCTCTTTTGTTTTAAGGTTTGCGCTTATAACGTGGAGCCCTATACATATATATAATAATCTTTTCCTTTTTCCAAAATCCTAATTCTTTTTCCGATTAAATATATAAATTAATACATATTTAATTCCATTTCCTCATCAATTACTTCCAACTTTTCCAAATACTTTAGTATGAAAATATTAGGATTTGAAAATTAGGAACCTAATTGGTGAACTCCTAATATCAAATTCTAAAACCCCAAGTTAATTTGATAATAATCCAAAAGGACTAGAATTGGATTACCTTTTGATTTAAGACCAAGAGATAAGACTCAAGGTTTGAACACACCACAAGCATGAAGATTAGATTTACCCGAATGTTCAAGTATGCAATCCTAGATCAAGAATTGCAAAAGTTGGTGATGAATCTTCGTCATTAACACAGAGAAATATCTCATTCCAAATTCAATATGGCAAAAATTGTTTTTACAATTTAAAAGCAACGCTTCAAGAGCCTTCCCACTAAAAACCCTAATCCATCATAAAAAACCAAAATTAACTATACCTAAGTGTTATTCAAAAGGATAAAACTAGAATATATTACAGATTACATCAAAGTTATTAAATAAAATCTAGCCAACAATTTGATGCTTGATCAGTTCATATAATCCTCTTCTTCTTTTGAAAGATTCGTCCTCAAAGTCTTGCAAGGTAGTCTTGAAGTCATGAAAAGAAAGTGAAGTTAATTCCCTAGCATTTTTCTTAGATGGTCTCCCTTGCAAAGCATCCTTGTAGTCACGAGATGTTAAAGGTAGATACCATCTTGTATTCCTCATAGTTTTAAAAGAATATTGGTCTTTCTAATCTCCATTCAATTTCTGACCATCAAAAGAACTTGGACCACTCATGGGGCTTTGCTTTAATACTTTTATTTCATGAAAAAATTTAAAGGAAAAACTAGGCAAACTTGGTGGAAGTTCACCTATCAGAAAATAGACTCCTTTATCATCCTCACAAATTTTCAAGCTCACTTTTTTGGCTTCTCTCATCAAAGTATACACACTTTTCTTCTTCATATATTTCTATTGTTTTTTTCTCAGCCTCATGACTTTTGTTTTCCAACTCATACATAACAAGTTTTTCTTCTCTTGGAAGCATACACGAATAAAATAAAATATTACTTTGGACTTTAATGGACTAGAAAGTATGTCAGTTTCAAGTTCACTACCATCTACTTCCCCCTCCCCATTACCATTAACAAGTGGTTCACCAAAATTAACAAGGACTTGGAATAAGTGGTTCAAAGACATTGTTCAAGGTTACAGTCATGTGAGGCCTTGATCGCGTACCGCCAACACAATAAAGGCCCAATTATGTAGGAGGTCTTAACCTGAAGAAAGGAGATCCGGATGAAGAAGAGTATAGGACATCTCGTGGGGAAGTATGAAAAAGGAAGGTTAAGTCTAAGTTCCATCACGAGAAGACAAGCGATGCAATGAGAATAAGCCGACGAGGAAGAAGCATGTGTTGAACGCCAAAAGTTAGGTGTTTAACATAGTAATGCGAAAAAGAAATACCTACGCCTAAGAAAGATCGTGAAGAAGTGTCTTGTCAAGTTTGGATTGGCTGCATGACGCAGCGAGTCAGTAAGAAGACACGTGTAAAGTATTGAAACGACCCTCGAATGTAGGAGATCATCATAATAGGGGGCTAAAGGCCAAAGAGGAAAGAAGAGTTTTCGAAAGTATTGGAATTTCTAATGACAATGACAAGGAAGATTCGAAGCACTGAGCGGCTGATGAGAAAACTGCTAGGCGAGAAGAGGAATCCAATGACAGAAAATGAAGGAATTGAGCCTATAGTATATTAGTGAGTGATAAATAAGATTCTAATGCGATTTCTTAAATTTTTCTTCTATGTTTAAATCTTCCTTTAATACAGTACATATTTATATATTTTCAATCCATCATTCTTTTACTATTCATCTGTCAAAGTATTATGCATCGTTTAAGCATGTGATAAGTTCTTGATAAGAAACCTAGCTTATAAGGTTTATCGCGTTAGTTGAGATATAATCACCATTTGGCCAACGTCTGTCACCAACTACTCGAGCGAGTAAGTAGCAAGGATATAGCTAACACGCACAAGAGGAGTTTGGAGACAAACTCCACCTTGGCAATTAAACCTCCATCATTTGTGTCCCGAAAAGAGAACAACTGTAGTGGCTTGGTACCGAGAGGTTGCCACCCTTAAAAGAGAGGTAATATAAGTCTTATAAGTAAACACTTCTAAATAGATATTGCTTAACCAAGCTTTATCATTTGCATCCTGAGAGGCGTGCAAGTATGGTATTTAAGGTATTGAGAGGTGCACGCCTTAATTACAAGCTAGTTAATTGATCTTTATCTCATCAAGGTGGCCACATGGCTTAATCGCATAGTAACGCGAGATATTCTTTCACTCTTTCTTAATACAAGTTAGTTCATTCCTCATCTTTCCATCATTCTTATCACCTTTTATAGAATCTTTAATGTAGATATTAGGTTAGCTTAGACACTTTTACTTTATACTGTATAGATAGATATTTTATACCGCCTAAATGAAGTAAGCTTTATAACTGTAATTTGATATCAATTCCCTGTGTTCGACTTTGGACTTCAAAGAAAACCTATCGTTTCACTTACACTTGGGCAAGCGATACGAAAACTTATACTTAATGAGGATTTAGTAACTCCACGAGGATTAGAGACATAGTGAACATGGAATGACCATGAGTCACCGCGTAGAGAGGTTTGCGATATGAATTTAACTCACATATTCTAATTGTGCAAACTCATTTAAGACTATAAATAGAACAAACACTAAATCCCTGAACTGAATCTAAATTCCCAACAAGCACAAGACACAATCCAAACATTTCTTAGAGTTATCATTATAAATCACAAAGCTTCCTTAACCATCTGGTACGATAAGACTGATGCAGTAACAAACTTTTGTATAAGTGCTTAAAAACTTTCCTATCAAGTCTTGCTCCAAATAAAAGAAGTCTCCTTTCTGGTCAACTAAGTTAAAGGAGCGGTCATATGAGAGAAGTCTTCAACAAACCAACGGTAATAGCCTACTAAACCTAGAAAGCTATGCACCTCAATAACTATTGAAGGTCGAGGTCAACTAATAACAACTTTTTGTTGGGTATACAGAAGATCCATATTTGGATACCACATGGCCAAGAAAATTTACATACATCAGCTAGAACTCACATTTAGAAAGCTTGACATACAACTTATCTGATCGAAGAATCTCCAAAACCTTTCGTAAATGTTTTTCGTGCTTTGTCTCTTTCTAGAAGTATACTAAGATGTCATCAATAAAAACTAAAAAGAAACGGTCTAAGAAATTCTTGAACACTCTATTGATTAGGTCCATAAATATTGCAAGAGCATTTTTCAAGCCAAACAACATCACAATAAACTTGGAATGTCCATATCTAGAACGAAATACAGTCTTTAGAATATCATTATCCTTTATCCTCAACTAGCTAGTGGTATCCTAATGGAAGATTAATCTTGAATAATACTATGACTTCTTGGAACTAATCAAACATGTCATCACTATGTACAAGGTACATGTTCTTAATAGTCACTTCTTCTCTACAAACAACACTGGTGCACCTAAGGTGAAACACAAGGTTCTATTAAACCCTTGTCAAGCAACTCCTGCTGAGTTATTCCAACTATGTTGAGGTGATCTTGTACCAAACTTTAGAAATAGGAATGGTGCCTAGTTCTAACTCAATCATGAAATCAATCTCTTTATGTGGTGGCAAGCCTAGAAGATCCTCTGGAAAAACATTTAGATAATTCCTCACCACTGGTTCTAATGCCAAGAAAACCTTAGCTTTCCTCGTGTCTATCACAATAGCCAAAATACTCCAAGGCTTTCAAGAAGAAAAGTTATAAACCTTGCGAGAAGAAAAGTTATTCGCAAAGTTTAGTAAGGGCAAGTTTTGGTTGAATCAAGTTGTGTTTCTTTGTCGTGTGATATCCACAGAAGGATTGAGAGTGGATTCATAAAAGGTTGAAGCAATTCAAAGTTGGGAACATCCTAAAACAGTTTCTAAGGTTCAAAGTTTTCTTGGATTGGTAGGTTATTATAGACATTTTGTTGAAGGATTCTATAAGATAGCTCTTCCTCTAACAGAACTCACAAAGAAGGCGATAAAATTTGAATGGACAAAAGAATGTGAGAAGAGTTTTCAAGAATTAAGAAGCACACTCACTACTGCACCCATTCTAACATTGCCTAATTCAGAAAGGAATTTGAAGTTTGCTGTAATGCATTCCATCAGGGTTTAGGATATGTCTGAATGCAAGAAGGAAAAGTTATAGCCTACGCGTCAAGATAGTTGAAGTTGCATGAACGCAACTATCAACCACATGACTTAGAATTAGCAACTATTGTCCATACATTGAAAATTTAGAGACATTACATATTTGGAGAAAAGTGTAACATTTTTATTGATCATAAGAGTTTAAAATACATTTTTTTATCAGAAAGAACTAAATTTGAAACAAAGACAATGTATGAAGTTAATAAAAGATTATGAGTGTACTATTGCATACCATCTCGAGAAGGCCTATGTTGTAGTTGACTCGTTAAGTAGAAAGAGCTCAACCAAAGAAAGTAAAGGGAGGATAGTCTTACTAAGAGAATTGAAAGGTTCAAGGTAATCTTAAACGCGTGATCAATTGGAAATTTGATAGCACAATTCCAAGCCCACACTAGAAGAAGAGATTGTTAAATCACAACCTGAAGAACCCGTGTTAAGGAAGGTAGTTGAAGCAGTAAGATGTGAAAGACGGTCAGACTACGGGTTTTGAAGGGATGGCTCATTGATAAAGAAATAAAACTATGTGTTCCAAACAACAGGATGTTGAAGGAAAGTATTTTAGAAGAAGTGCACAGTTCAGCCTATGCGAGGCATCTTGGAAGTATGAAGATGTGTAGAACCTCGAAAGCTTACTATTGCTGGCTAGGTATATGACGAGAGATAGATGAATTTGTAGTTAAATGTTTGATTTGTCAACAAGTCAAAGCGCAATGCCAAAAGTCTAGAGGATTATTATGCCCTTAGCCTAGTCTAGAGTGGAAGTGGGAGCATGTCACCATGGATTTCTTATTTGGTTTATCCAGAATGCATAATGGTTTTAATGGAATTCAGGTGATTATGGATCGATTTACCAAGATAGCCCAATTCATTCATGTTAAAGACACCTTTCGATTGGATAAATTGGCTAAGTTATATGTTGATAAGATTGAAGTCAATATGGAGTCCCAGTATCCATAGTATCCGACAGGGGCTCGCGTTTTACTTCCAAGTTTTTGCCTAAATTGAAAGGAGCGTTAGGAACCAAGTTGTGTTTTAGCACTGCATTCCATCCTCAAAAAGATGGAAAATTTAAAAGGATTATTTAGACATTGGAAGACATGTTAAGATCTTGCGTTCTACAATTCAAAGGAAGATGGGATGAGCGCTTGCCACTGATTCAATTTGCCTACAATAACAATTATCATTCTAGCATTGGAATGACTCCTTATGAGGGTTGTATAGAAGGCATTGTAGACCACTAGTATGTTGGAAAGAAGTAGGTGAAAGAAAATTGTATGGACCAGAGTTAGTTCAAGCAACGGCAGAAAACATTAAGATGATTAAAGGAAATATGAAGGTTGTCTGCAATAGGCAAAAGAGTTATGCAAACCATCACCGCAAGGCATTGGAATTTGAAGTTAAAAATAAGGTTTTCCTGAAATTATCACCTTGGAAGGGTGTAATTAAATTCAAAAGAAGAGGAAAACTAAGTCCAAGACACATAAGACCTTATGAAATCCTAACACGCATTGGACCAATGGCCTATAAGTTGAAGTTGTCTATGGAGTTGTCCAAAATTCACAATGTTTTTTGTGTTTCTATGTTAAGAAAGTATTTTCCATATTTCTCTCATATACTTCATGAGCAGCCCGTAGAAATAGAAGAAGACTTGACTTATGACAGAAGACCTTTGAGTGTGTTGGATAAGAATGAATAAGTGTTGAGAGTAAAGATTATTTCCGTGGTTGGTGTGTTATGGAATAATCATGGCATTGAGGAAGTCATCGGGGAAAATGAAGAGTAAATGAAGATTAAGTACCTGCAATTTTTCGCATAAACTACTGAATTTCGAGGTTGCAATTTCAATAAGGAGGTAGTAGTTGTGAGGTCCCGAACACGATCTACATTATGTGTTAAGACCACTCACGACAAGAGCGAATTATGCAATAAGACTAAGTTGATAGGACTTGGTGATTGGAAATGTTGCGAAGCAGACTATGTATAACATTCTAGTTATGAGTTAAAAAAGAGCTACTCGATGAGATGGAAGGCAATGTAAGCTTCCTTCACTATGAAGTAGTTGATGTCATTCTTGTGTAAGAAGGTCGGTGAGTTGATTTGACCTTGCCGCCCAACTGAGTTCAAGATAAGAGGTTGCAGTAACACATGATGTTTTGATATTGGTTGTGTCTCACCGTCGGATAGAAGTAATCACTTCGACATGGGAAGTTTCATAGGAGAAGCTTATAAATAGAGAAATTCTGACTAGTTTAAGAGCTTAATTTCCTTGCGTTTTCTTAAGAAAAGTTGAAGAATTTGTCAAGATTTTTAGTGAGCTACACAAGCCAAATTCAACATGAGTTTGTAGAGAATTTTGAGAGCTACTCGAACTCAAAATCAGGCAAGTTTTGGCCAAAAAGCTCAAGGAGGAAGTTAACTTGTTATGAGTGGTTTCCTCTTAAAATGTTTTCAAACTAAATAAATTTTCATTGTGTTTGAATCCTTATATATATATATATATATATATATTCTCTCAAATTCTTGAGTTTAATGATTTATTTTATGCTTCTCAAATTCTTAAAATGGTTTGGTTTACAAATGAATTGAATTTGAAAATGAATGGAAATGGTTGTGGTAAAATGATATCTTTGGTACCCAACAAGATGAGATTACTCACCCTTGTGTTTTCTAGTGTGGGATATGTTCTATGATTTGGGATAAGATGCTCAATTCTTCTTGTGTGTTCTAGAATAAGATGCTTTATACTTGCTGTGTTGTGTGATCTGGTATAAAGATGCATTTCATATATAATCTAAATTGAAAGAAAGATGAGACAATTTGCAGCTTATTGAAATTCAAGTTGATCAACAAAAGGACAAAGATAATGAACTCAATAAAGTAGAGACGAAGATGCAAATATGATAGCTTTAAATTAACAGATCAAAAAGCTTCAAGTAGAAGAGAAATAGACTGATAAACCACGGACTAAAAAACTACAAGATCGAGCAACCGTAGTCTAAAATGGTTCAACTAATCTAAACAAAAAGGGGCAAGAAGAAGATCTTACTAGGGCTTTCAAACATGAAAGTGACAGTATTACTGTCATTGTCAGTTTTGTATGTGTAATGATATTATTGTTACCTACACTTTGAGCTTTTTCGACATGTTATTCTATCAATAGTAGAACTCATCCTCTTGATAAAATGCTTAACATTGTCAAATATAGAAAAGTAAATCAAAATGTATCAAAATTTCAAATTATATCAATGATAGAACTCTTATTCTTGTTATTTTTTGGATCGAAGTTTCCGCCCTTAAGATAGAAGGTCATGTCAATTACCTTACAAATGTGTTCACGACTAAGATGACTCTAATTGTATGGAAAAAGAAGAATAAGAAGACAAATGGGGGAGAAATAAAAAGTTTTGAGGTGGAAGGAAAAGTAACACAAAGCTCATTACAAAAACAATCCAATTCGCCACATCATGTAACATTAGAAATTTAGAATAACAAAAATTAAATTAAATTAAATCATATTGAAAAAATAAAACTAACAACCTTTCCAGGAAGAAAAACACAACAAAATCAAAGTGCCCGAAGCATAAGCATAACACACTATTCAAATTTCATGCTTTTTGTTGAATTAAAGAAGAAAAATCTCATCAGAAATCAATCACGCCTGTCGAAATAAGACATTTTTAAACAAACAATGAAAACATGTTTGAAAATTATTCTAAAATTGTTAAATTCTGTTTGACATTTTCAAAATCACTCTGAAACATGCTCAATCAAAATTACATATAAAATTAATATTGAGGATTAAAAATAAAATTAATTTTGGGGATTAAAACCATATGTTGAATGATTATTTTTCTATATTGCTACATTTTCGACATGTTAAATGCACCACAAATGAATCCAAAGTTATTTTATTTGGTTCAAGCATTACATCGAACATGTGGTGTGCAGCAGAAGATGGCATTAAGTTTTCACTAACTTGGCTCGATTAAGTATGAAAGAGTTCTATTAAAAAATTGTCATTCATGATTTAAGCGAAGTAAGAAAAATTAAGGATAAAACTCTATAATATAAGAGTTTCTTCATTCATGATCACAGGCTCTCTTCCAGCCGAGTTTATTGAAAAATAAAAGAACCATTCGCTTACATTAAGGTCCAATATAAGAAGGGAGTGCGAAGCACCGGACGAACAGATGAAAACGGAACCGCAACGGGCACCGCTACGGACGAAAATGGTAGGAGATGGCCGGCGAATCGATATGGACTGTGGACGCAAGAAGAAGGGCGCGACGGAGGAGGACACGACGAATAGAGATGACAGTAGACGGAGGAGGGCCAGCGGAGGGATTCTGTCGAAGAGGGATTAGGGGTTTCGCTGCTTGTATCGTGAATGAAGGGACTCAAAATTGGAACGGGTTTTTATGGTCGCGGGGGTAATGATGCGAGATTTAGGGAAAAACTTTTTTTTAAGGGAAAAACTTTTTTTTATTAGAAAAATTTAAGGACAGAAATTATATCGGAAATTGTGTCGATAAAAATTAAATTGTCAAAAAAAAATCTAAACTTTTATCTTTAAGACACATTTTACTCTATCTTATCTCTTCTTTTCTTGATTTTAAATGTCATTAAAACCGAAATTTCTAGTTGTGACATTGCTTCCGTAAAAAACAATTCATTGCCTGGAGCCAAGAGATGAAATATTAGTCAACCAAACAAAATTTAACAAGTGGAAATTAAGCCGCCCAAAAAAATGCAAATTCTTTATTTGGATATTCATTCATGGATGCATTAATACCACAAACATATTGCAAATAAGACTCCAAAATATACACGTGAATCTAAACTGGTGCATACTTTGTAAAGTCATACCGAAGGTATTGACCACATATTCATCTCCTGTTATACAACTCGAAACTTATAAAAAGTGGAGACCTTATGGAACTGGCAAAATAATCATTTGATATTGATTCTCTCTACACTGAATTTTGCTCCATCAGCCAAAAGAATAGAGAAGGCACCATCATCTTCAATACAATCTCATCTATCTCTAGTCTACCTAACTAGAAAAAAATAATAAAATTTTCAAATACCATAAAAAATCGATCATCGATCTTTGGGAAGTCATCTGCCGCTCTCACGGCTAATTGCACCAGTAGATCTCTCCTCCTTCCCACTATGGCCCGAGCACCATTACTTTAAATTTACGTGTTTTTGTATTACTTCACTTCTTGGGGCTTATCTTTAGCCCTCTTTACGTTATCCCTTGCTTCATTGTGCTTATTTCATATTTGGATGTCGACTTAGTAAAGATGTTCAAATGCACTTAGTAACCCAAACGTATCTCTTTAGAAATAGTTAAAAAAAAAAATTACAAGGAAGCTGATGAGTTATTATTAATTAACTTGTCATCCTAAGTACTTCGTGATTAATATTGAATTGGTAAAATTGAAATTAAAAGTTATATGAACAAATGAAAAAAATTCACACAAAAGAGATTAGGACGACGGTACAAGAGATGGGAAGAACTTATTAGAGAGTAGGGGATGTGAATATGATGATCTTAATAATATTCCATCATAAATTCAATTAACAGCCGCACATGTACTTCTAATCTCCCCTAGAGAGCCGGTAAGCACTTGAATTCTTCCCATTTTGATCATTGCTTGTCCAAACTTGAAGCCGAAGTCGGATCGGAACACCACATTCGACACCAAATCCTTTGTTAACGGATCCAAAGCAAGTTGTTGATCAATTTCCAGTATTCCTCTTTGTCGCGATATCTGCCTATGGAACGAGTTGTCAACGATGAAAGAACTCATACGGTTCTGGTCGAGAAATACGGTGTTTTCGTCGCCAGAATCTTCAGGACATTGCGTTTGTAAATCGTTCAGAAAAAATGGATCATCGATGGTCGGATCGGGTCCCCCTGTGTTCTTGTAATTATAGAGGCGATCCTTGAAGAAAATGCATTGTGATTCACCAACAGTGTGACCACCTGATTGTGTTTAGTTTCAAGCAAACATTAAGCCGTTTCTCTTTTGTGAAAATTAAGCCTTCTATTGTTTTTACTTAGCTTATGCTTTGTTGTTTCTTAAGCACATATTCATTGTTAATAAAATTTTGAGCAAATTTTTACTGTTATAAAAAAAAAAAAAAAAAAGTCCATTATTTGCACACCCTAACGTTTGGGGATTGTGCAATAAATTAATTGAAGTGCCATAAATTTAGAATCGTATCCACATTAAACTGTCGCAACATAATCAATTTAACCCATATTTCATTAATTTTAGAACTATAATAGCTTTTACATGTGTATAAGAGCTTTTTGTTTAAGTAGTTCGTTGGGGGAAAGAAAAATGTGAGCATCAAATTTACCATTGCCGCCGGGTTCTTACTAAGTTTGGGCGAGTTTTCATGTGCTCGACTTCTTCTATTTTTCATTACTTACTTAGAAATAATAACATAAATTCTTTTTTTAATATGGTTGGACTTTTTAGAAACAATAATGAAATCACGAGAAAACAACTCTAAATTATTAACCAATAGACTAAATTAATTCATACATCGATACAATTATTAGTTTAAAGTTCTAATTGATACAACCTAAAATTCATATATTTTCTTAAATTACAATTTTAACATTTAATTTAGGTTCAATTACCTTAGTCAAAATGACCTATAGTTCAACTAGTTAAAGTCTAGTAGTTTGAAAACTCTGTCTCCTAACAAAATTAAAATAGTTTTTTTAAAAAAGTCTCACCTGGAGATTCCATTCTCTAACTCCATGTTGCACTAAAAATATATGATAAAAGATGTGGATTTTGTGTTAAACAAGCTCGGGGTACTCACCAAGAAGATAAACCATATCTGTAACGCTAAGGTTTCTTTTGGAGAAGACTGCAATTGAGTCTTTGACAGATATTGAAGGCCCCGGAAGATCAATAATATTGGCTGGTTGGAAGGCATCTCGACGTCCGGTTTCGACGTTGTATCGTCCTCCTCCAGCCTGCAAAAAGTACAGTGCAGTAATGATTGAATATAATTCCCAGTGTGTATTGGTAAAAAGATTTGTGTATAGATAAAAGAGGAGCAACTAACCCAATTAACAACATCTCTAGTAGCCATGGCAATAATATCAGCACAAGATACAACACCAGGACATGTCTTCTCCAACTGTATTTTTACTGCATCAATCAGATCGTAGCCTCGAACGGTCAAGTTCGGAGGAGCATCCTTCTCGCTATTGCTACCATCCAGGAGGAGGGAAGCGTCACATCCCTTTAAATACCAATATAATATTTTTTTAGGAAAACACTTAAGTGCATCTTAAGCTACATATCTCACAAATACATTGTTCAATGGTAATTTGACATGTTGCAAATTTGAGTTTTTTTCTTTTTTTTTAATATTTTGTTTTATTATTTGTATGTGACTAAAGTATGATGCATATGAATATTGCCTTCATTACTATAGACTTTTTCGAATAATGATTTTACCAAATCAACAATTAGAATTAATTGCATGGACAATTGTTAAAAGAAATTTTATCTAAGTTTTATTTGATATCGTTAAACTTTAAATTTGATAAAATTATTAGTTTCAATATTTACTTAACTAGAGAATATTCTAAAGTTTAGAGACGTGAATTGAAATTTCTCCATACATTTTTAACGTACGAGAGAGAATCACGAGAGATAGAGAAAAGGAGAGGTTACAGAGACAAAGCAGTCGTGAAAGTGTAAACGCAGAAGAGCAGCAACGAGAGTTCGATCTCTTTTAAGTGCGGCGGTGACAACGCCTTGCACGATAGATTCGACATCTCCAAAGCCACATTTTCCCTTGTAGAAACCCACCTCGAGGGCACCAGAGGAAGGTGGTGCCAAGCTCAGAAGCAGAATTATTATTGTGGGTAATCCATGGAGCCGTAAAGGAATTTTGGTTGACATTGTTATGGCTCAATAATGAGAGCTGTAAAATCAAACTCTGCTAAATAATTCCTATGCACACTTCTAGCTACTTCTCTCTCTCTATATATATAATGTAAAAAAAAGCATATCTTCATGATTGGCTGGAATTGAATGGCAGCACAATTATATTTCATTATTGCAGCTCAATGGCAAGACGTGCAATAGATCAATATAATGAGTTCTTTACACTTTTGACTTTTATGTGTATATATTCATATATATAACTAGAAGAAGATATGAATTCCCATTTTTGATTTTGTTTGAATTATTTATGAAAACTCTGATATTATACCATTATTATCAATTGAAATCCATCAAAAATAAAAATAAAAGCTCTATCTCTGTTTATTATTATAACTTTGATTAATTGGATTTTTTTTAATATTTTTTCTGTGAGAAGGATGTAATTTGTGTTATACTTTACCATTTTTCTTTTCTTTGGATTATAAATATAGTTTTAAGTTTTCATCGATATATGTTGATATTTTCAGATTTTTATAGGTTTCATTGTCAATATTTTCATTACATCATATAAAATTAATCTATGAATATAATATAATAATATTTTTGGACATGATGCATCTATCACATATGCATATCTCCTTTCTCTACCAACACACAAAAACACATATTTTTTTTAGAGTGTATTCAAGTTTTTTTTCCTTTTCATTTCGGTATATATTTAGAGCACCCCACTAGTTGTTCAAATATATAAATATATACTATTAATAGTTTATTATTTATTAGAAACTAATGACTGAAGAATTGAAACGTGATAAGTTGAAGTTGAACTTTTTTACAATTAGAACATAACACAAGGAAGTTAACACAAAGGGTGACATGTTCCCGAGTTGCAAGTATTGGAGTTGGATTTGGAACAATAATCCTACCATATGGTACTTCATATCTACTTATATCACTACTTGTAAAAAAAGGAAAAAAGGAACAGATATTTTAAAAATTAGTAAAATAAATTAAAATATTTATAAGCTATAACAAAATCGTAAATTATATCGATGATAGAAATTAATATCGTCTATCAATACTACTAATAGAAACATATCAGTGTTTAGTGTTTAAACGTTATTGATGGAATCTAAAATTTTACTATATATTATAAATATTTTTTGACAATTCTTAAAAAACAACTATTTAAAATCGATAAACATGTGCAAGGTCTAGCTTTTGTTTAATTAAATAAGTTATTAGTAGATTTATATATTCTTTTTCCTTTTTATTTTTTGAAAAGGCAATCTATATATCTATATATATAAATAATAGGTGGAGTATATTTCTCACCCTCATTTTGTATATTTTTTTCATAAATGCCTATTGTCTCCTTCTGATTAGCTATATATTATTTGTGTTGTTTCCTTTTTTCTATGATTTTTTTCAACAACTTATTTCTTACCTTGTATTAACACAGGTTTAAAATTTAAAAAAATATATATATATATATATTTGTAGTTGATAAAGAACGTAGCATCGATATCTCAATAGAGAATGTTTTATTTCAATCAAGTCATATGTACTTTATTTTATTCATCCATATGTTTTGTTTGTTTCTTTTTTTTCTTTCTATACATGTAAATTTCATGTCAAATATTAAATACTTAAAAAATATATTTTCATATTAAAAATTATGTCTCAAAGTTTTCTAAAACACGATAATAGATTTGTTTCTTAGTTGATATACATCTGAGACAAAAGATGTAAGGGAATACACTTTAGTTTTGGTATACTACACATGTGTTTGGTTATATGAGATAAATATTATTATTGTAAATTTTGGAATAGGCCACATTTGAGAAATTTTAGTTGGCTATATTGAATTGGAATTGTGTAGTTGTTGATGGCATATTGTTGAGAAGAATGAAATTATTGTTGATTTTTTTGTTGTGTAACTACTAGTTGAAAAGTTTATTTTATTAATGGATATGTCTTATTGAAACGAATGTACGTAGTGCAGAAAATGGGAAATGAAAAATTCAATATATTCAATATATTAATAAACAGTATACATGACGTTTAATACATGTCAAGTATATTATCTTACTTGACATGTAAAATGAATCAAATATACTATTTTATTTGACGAGTAAATATTGTCAAGTATACAATTTTATTGGACGTGTAAATAGTGTCAAGTATACTATTTTACTTGATGTGTAAAAAGTGTTACTATTTTACTTGACGTGTAAATAGTGTCTAGTATACTATTTTACTTGATGTGTAAAAAGTGTCAAGTTTACTACTTTACTTGACGTGCAAAAACCATCAAACACATCTTACTTGACACATAAAAGGTGTCAAGTATACTGGCATCAAATATACTATCTCACTTGACACGTTAAAAATGTCAAGTGTGATATCTTAATTGATACGAAAATGACGTCAACAAATGCAATACTTGACAGTTTTTAGAGTCAAATAATTCGACTATCTTTGACAGTCGATTACTTGACGTTTTTTACATCAAGTATTGGTTTACTTGACACTATATTAACGTCAAGTAATCAAATTTCCGTAGTAGTGCATTTTGCCCCTCATGACTAAAGACTATCTTATATCATTTAACATTTTAATTATTAAATAAAGACATTTATTTTATAAATAATGTCACATTTTTTAGGAAAATTATTACAAATGACAAAATGTTGAAAATATTTACAAAATTTAGCAAAATTTTAAATTCTATTGCGGATAGCAATTGATAGACTTCTATCAATGTCTGTCAATGTCATTGATAAAAGTCTATTAGTATTTATATATTATTAATAAAATCTAAAATTTTGTTATATTCTGTTAATATTTTAATTCATTTTATTATTTTTGAAAATACTCATTTTTATAACATCACACGTATATGAATTTATATATATATATATATATATATATATATATATATAAAGATCTTTTCAAAAATATAACAAAGCGGAAAAATATTTACACTTTATAGAACAATTCCGAAAACGGAAAAAGCCCATATGCCCACAATAGAAAATACAGAAAATGTCTCGTCAACCACATCGTCTACAATGTGCGTAATATATTTGGTACACGATCGTTTAGATTTTACTATTGTTTTGGTACACGATCATTTAGGTTTGGTCGTTTATATTTAGATAGCCAAATCTAAATAATTTTTTCAACATTCTCTATACATGATTGTTTAATTTCGTTACACGATCGTTTAGATTTGGGTACACGATCGTTTAGATTTGGCTACACGATCGTTTAGATTTGACTACACAATCGTTTAGATTTGGCTACACGATCGTTTACGTATATCAAATCTTTTATATTTAGTACATAACCTTAAACAACTAAATAATACCTTGAAAAAGAATAGATATTAAACCAAATAACAGAATGAAAAAAAGATGAAAAAGAGAAAGACGATGGAAAGAAAAAAAAATCAAATCGCAGAAGAAGAGGAGAAAAAAGATGATAAATGGGAAAAGCAAACTTTATGAAATTTTCCCAAAAAAAAAATCACAATTTATATCTAACTAATAACTATTAAATAAAGAAAATTATTTTAATGAAAAAAATATTTCTTAAAAGATTGCATTTTATTTCTCACTAATATCTATGTATCTAAATTGTTATTAAATAAATAAATTTTTTAAAAAAGAAATCTTTGTATCTAAATTATTTTTTGTAAAATCAAATAAAATTTTCAAATCTAAACTTTTATGTAAATACTTTTAAGTTAAACCTGAAGTTTCTATTAGGTAACTTCTCACCTTCTTTTCTTCTTTTCTTTTTTTTTTCTCATTTTTGTTTTAATTTTGTTAACATACTCTCCCTTATAAAATTTCTTTAAGCGTCAAAATGTGTTCTTTCTTCTTGGCTTTTAGGACCAGGAAGTAGATATCACATTTTCTTTTTATGGTTTTATCTTTTTCACCTTTCTTTTTTCTTTTTTCTCATCATCAAACGAGAAAATTGCGTTTTTCAATCTTTGTGCAAGATTACGATTTAGATTGAATAGTCACAATAAGTATGTAAGATTGAAGTTTAAGTTGAATAGTCTTTTAAACTTATACATGTAAATTTCATTTTCAACGTTGTGAATAATGTGCAATGGACATAGATCCAACTAGTTTTCTTTAATTATGAAATTTCATAATAATTATTTACAAATTAAATTTAATGAAAAATAAATCCAATTTAAATTTAAATTTATTCATAAAACTTTAAGTTTTAAATATCTTTTTAAGTCTTTTAAACCACAATACACACGTATCTTCTAGCTAATCTATTAAACTATCAAAATAGGAAATAGGGAGACTCCATAGTGTGAGGCCAAAGCAAAAGAGAAGCACAAACGAAACAAACCAAAACCAAAGGCATACACACATGAAAGAAATCCAATAAACAAATTAAGGAAACTGCCGCACAATCCAACTAAGAACCAAAATTAACAAACAAATACTCAATCTACACCTCTCAGCCAACAGAACCACACCTGATCAAAGAGGAAACTCGAGCCTGGATAATAGATAAACGAAAATGCACAAGAACGTGAGAAGGTCCAGCACAACCACCGCGCTGACACCGATTGTCTCATTTTTTTTTAAGAAATGCATTCTCATTTAAACAGTTTTTTTTTTTCTAAACCTCCTTAAAATAAAAATACATACATGTTTTACAACTTATTTTCAAAATTGTTTAGTTTATTATATATTAAAAGTATTTTTATAACTTCAAATTATAATAAAAGAATTTGTCTATAGAGGTTTTTGATAAAAGTTTGCTAACGATCAATGATGATGGTGGTCCGAGGTAGCTAACAATGATTATTGTTAATAGAGACTAGACGTTTACGACATCTATCATCGAAAGTTAGTCACCGAAAAATAGTTGTTGGCAGTTGGTCAAATAACGGTCATAAAAAATTATCGAGAGAAGATGGCTAGCAACAAATGGTCAACAAAAGTAAGTCGCCATCGTTCACTGAAAAACAGTCAACAAAAGTCGACAAGCAACAGTAATCGAAAAATGGTTAACAAAAGTTACCTGGCGATGGTCACCAAACAACAGTTGACAAAAGTTAATTGACAATGGTTATTAAAAAACAATCGTCGGTAGTTGACCAGTAACTAATATAAAAAAACAATTGATGAAAGTTGCTTGGTAATGGTCACCGAAAGTATATAGTCGATGAAAGTTGACCAACAACGGTCATAGAAAAATAGTTGATGAAAGGTTAGTCATCAGTGGTCAACAAAAATTGACCAACAACTATCAATGAAAGTTGATTGACAACGGTCACCAAAAAATGGTCGTCAATAGTTGACGAGCAACTATTATTAAAAAGGAAAATTGTATTGGGTGGCACAATAAAAATCTAATTTAGCAATATTAGCACTAACATTTTCAATTTTGCAAATATAGCAACTTTTTAATTTTGGTTGATATTTCTTATTTTATTCTTTTTATTATTCCAAAATTGCCCTTCTTTGGTGTTTTCTCTTCCTCTTTCGTTTTTCTTTATTGTTCTCCTTCATTTTTTGTTTTCTTCTTCTCTTCGCTATCGTTCTTCTTCACCATTTCTCCTATTCACCTACTTCTCTTCTCCTCGTTTTCTTCTGCCTCTTCTCCACCGTCCTTCTCTTCTCTCTGCAGTTTTGTTCTTTTAGATTTCTCCCTCTTCGTCGGCTTCTCTTTTTTTTATCATCTTCTCCTTGTCTTCTTCTCCTATTCTCCTCATTTTTTCTTCAGGGAAAACAAGAATTATGTATGTATTTCTTCCCCTTTTTTGAAGCTCTAATATTATTTCTGTAAATTGCTCATATATTATTTATTAAAATTAGGGCTACGATTAATTCTTCCTCATCTCTTTTATTTGTTCATAATATCTTTTATCGAAAGGAACTTTGTAGAACAGTTTGGTTTTATTTAGTTACGTTTGGTTCTGTTTTTTTTTAATTTGTATCAGTTTTTTATATCAACGGTATGATATACTTATATTATATGTATTAGTTGATTGATATACTTACTACGTGTTTTTTATTTTTCCAAAATTGTTGCAGTTCATTGTAGTTATAGTTAAATTGGCAGTAATTGTTTTTCAAAGTGGTCAATGGGATGAGCAACATTACTACGTGGATTACAAAACAAATTGTGTTTTGGTTGATGGAGCATATCATCATTTGATTCTTTTGTGAACTTGATTCATACTGAAATTCAGGTTGAGTCATGTATTGAACTTTCAGTTTTAATTTGTTGACTATAGGCGATAATGATGTTCAACATGTTATTAAGATTGTAAACATACCATAACAACTGTATCGACAATACATACAGTGTATCATGCTTAGTGCATCAGGTGTATTTAATTAATTGAGTGTATCAACAACATATCAAGTGTTTCAAACTAATAATATGTATCAATGAAGTTTTGCCAGTGATTAAGTTTATTACATCTATCAAATGTATGAGCAAACAAACAAGTGTATCAACGAAATATAAAGTGTACCATTCTTAGCGCATCAAGTGTATTTAATTGATTAAGTATATCAATAGTTGAGCAAGTGTATCAACAACATATCAAGTGTTTCAAACTAATAATATGTATCAACGAAGTTTAGCAAGTGATTAAGTGTATTAAATCTATCAAGTGTATCAGTAAACAATAACAGGTGTATCAACGATATATAACATGTATCAATGATATATAAAGTGTATCATTCTTAGTGCATCAAAGTGTATTTAATTGATTGAGTATATCAACAGTTGAGCAACTGTATCAACAACATATCAAGTGTGTCAAACTAATAATATATATCAATAAAGTTTAGCAAGTGATTAAGTGTATTAAATCTATCGAGTGTATCAACGATATATAAAGTGTATCATTCTTAGTGCTTCAAGTGTATTTAATTGATTGACGGTATCAACAACATATCAAGTGTTTTAAACTAATAATATGTATCAGTGAAGTATTAGAGAATAAAAAAAAGTGTACAAGCAGTACATCAAATCAGGTGTATCGACAGTATATATTGGTGTATCAACGGTATATATTGGTGTATCAGCCGTATATATTGGTGTATCAACCGTATATATTGGTGTATCAATAATGACTGAAGGGTAACTTCGTAATTTCGTAATTTTAAAATGCGGGTTGGGCTTCAATTTTGCTATTTTTGCAAATGTAAAAATGATGTGCTATGGGCCTAATTTATGATACTATAATTGTCATATTTGCAAGAGCCCCTATTAAAAAATGGTTGATGAAAGTTGGTTGGTAACAATCACTAAAAACAATCAATAAAAGTTTATCGACAACCACTCAATCGAAAACAATAAAAAAAGTTAACTAATAATGGTCCCTTTAAATGATCGATGAAAGTTCACATCGACAATAGTTACAAAACAATGGTGGACAACAATCACTGAAAATGGTCAACAAAAGTGGCTAGCAACGGTTCCTCAAAGTTAGCTGACAATGATCACCGAAAAGGGTTGATGAAAGTTGGCTAACAATGGTCACCAAAAATAGTAGACAAAAGTTGGTCAGCAAGGTCTGTAAACCTCGAACTCTAAGAAACTTGGGTTTTCCAAAGAGTTTGAAAGGTTAGTTTTAAGTGAAGTTAAGGTGGAAGGTAAGCTTGAGAAGTGTCATTGTAAGTGTGCCATGGTAGGTAGAAAGAAGAAAATCTAAGAAGGATTGGTTTAAAAGTTAAAAGGAAGTTAAGTTGAAAATGGAAAACTTTTGGCTAAGTCCATGGATTAGGCGTCTTGAGCTTGGTGAGCAGCCAAAAGAGGAGTAAAAGTCCTCCAAAGAGGTTATTTAGGTGAGATGAGATAAGCTAGGAAACCAAGCTTATGTTGTGTGTGGTTGAGAAAAAGAGAATAACCTCTAAGAGTGCTAGGCGTTTTGGACTAGGCAAGAAGATTTGTCTTGAGAGGTTATTGGGGGTTAAGCTAGAAGACCAAGAGGTTGAAGTTTGTGTCCTTAGAGGTTAGTTGCGCGTTTAAGTTGTCTTGGCTATGCGAGAAAGTCATGAACACGCGAGAAGGGACTTATGGCCATGTCAAGGGAGGTTAGTGATAACTTATAGAAATAAAAGTTATTATAGCCTTTTAGGTAGAATAATGGAAACAAAACGCGTAGTATTTGTGTCAAGACTTGTAATTTAAATTGAAAATTCATAAATATTCTAAAATACACTTTACGTAAGTCTCCATGCCTGTTTCATGTTGTTTCTGTGTTTTAACGCAGGATATAGACAAAAGAAAGAAACTAGTGAATCACAGAGGAACTCAAGCAAAGACTACGCAAGAAAACCCCGTCTGGCAAGTACAATTTCTAGATAAGATGCTACGTCATCACATAAGGAAGGTTCACTAGAAGACAAGAATGGTAGTTGGAATTGATATGACTTGACAAGGTTACAATCAACACTGACATGATCAAAAGAATAGAAGTTTCCTACCGAAAGTTGAATATAAAAAGACTCCTTTCCTACCAAGTAAAGTGGTCGGCTTTGAGAGAAGTTAGATGTTTGAATGGACCAGCCATGAGTGCCTGAATGGGTCCAATCCTAGCCTTTCTGCCAACTGTAAAAGTCCTCTTTCTCTTCTCCGATCAGTCCTTAAGTGAAAGCTTAGAGTCAGAGTAGAGAAGATTCCATCTTTCTTTCCCCCTAACTTGTAAATGTTGGGTTTTATGTCCTAAAACTCGTAGATAGTAAATATAATCCATTGACCGTTAATAATAAAGTGTTTTATTATTATAATTTCAATAAGTGTTATTGATTATATTATTAGTTTTGTCTTAATAACCTAAATCCAATAAACTAACATCCTAAGCTGTTTGATGAGTCTTGAACAATATGTAGAGACATACGGGGATCAACATTCAAGATCAGCTTAAAGGGTCTATAGTATATGGTTAAGGTTTGGTACCTTATCCTGGTAATACTATGGATACGGCTCAATTTGTATTTGATACAAACAAATTGATCCAATGCATTCATGTACGTGACATGCGAGTGAGGGTATCCTATGCAATAAGTTTGCATAAGATCGGACCACGAAATAGTAATCACTAGATGTAATTACGTTAACTAGTTGGGTTTCTATTTTATTAGGATGACCTAGGTAACTTAGTCTTAATCCTGAGTGTATTATGAACTCCTGTTTGTGAGGGATTGTCTTTTAATTTGTACGGGTGAGAGTTTTCATTTTATCGACTCAATATGCTTATCATTTTGGGGACAAGACCGAGTAGGGAGCTGGGAACATAATCGCACAAGATGGAATTCACTCCTATATGGCACTTGAACAAAGGGCCCTACCCTCTATATGGCACGAAAGGGGTTTTTGTTTAGTGGTTGGACCATAAACAGGTTGTTCATTAGAGGAGCACTAGTATTTAAGGACTAGAAGTAACCCATGGGTAAAACAGTAATTTGACCCAACTGGTGTTACGAACACTTGTGAAGGACTAACTTACTGGTATTGGTCTATATCCGTGGACATAGAAATATATCTATAGTGAGAAGAGTTCAGTTGTGAGTCTTCAGTGGAGTGTACACACAGTTAACGAATATTAATTAATGTGGTTAATGAGTTTAGCCCATTAATCTCATATCGTTGTAGCTTTTGATATGTAGGTCCATTAGGTCTCCTTCCTAGCTCGTAAAGGGTAATGAGATTTATTTATATTGGTTGTAAGTTGAAATGTTCAAATTTACTTTGGGAATTAATATAATGTATTACCATACATTATAATATAAAGTTTATATTTTAATTAGACTTTAATATATAAATTTAGTTTTGGATATGATTAAAAATTAATTTATGAGAGAATAAAATATTTGAATAAGTTCAGATATTAATTTAATGTGAATTAGATTCATAGTAAAACTATAGGTTAAAATTTAATGTGTATATGATACATATTAAAACTATAGGTTATGAGAGAAATTCAAATTTGAATATGATTCAAATTTGTATTAAATTAAATATAAGATATTTAATTTAGAAATTAATTAATTGGAGAATTAATTAATAGTTTAATTTTTTTATTTAATTAAGTTTGATTTAATTAAATTTGATTTAGTTAAATTAATTAAATTAAAACTATAGTTTATGTGAGAGATATTCATTTAAATATGATTTAAATGAAATATTAATTAAATATGATTTAATTAATTATTAAATTAATTAATTATTTTAATATTAATATTTATTTAATATTTATTTATTAAATTAATAGGGAACGTGAGTGGTTTTCTCACGTTCCCACTTTTCTCTCAACTTCCCTCTTCTTCAGAGTTACTGGTACGCAAATATAGAAGTTTTTCTGCTGTGAAAAAAATAATTGCTCCTATTCTCTCTGAAATTTTTTCTCTCTGAAAATTCACTCAATCCAATTTGGTTCCCACAAACCATCTCAATCAGAGAATAAGAAGGTTTCCAAGTGGTGGTGCCTAAATTGGTGATTGATAGATTCAGAGTATTCAACGAGCGTAAGTTCTTCTTTCTGTATTTTCTTGAAAGCATGCTTAGCCATAGAATTTTGTAATTTATTTTGACAATGTATAGGTATTTTTTTTTAGGTTCCAATTAAATTGAGTTATGGTTTCTTTTAATTCTTCCGTTGTGTAAAGGGCTTTTATCCCTTCAAGACTCACATACAACTTCTTTTTCATTACGAACCTAAGAAAGTTATAAATCCAACATTAATAAACTTTATAAGACTTATAGAAACTCATGCATCAAATTGTGTCAAAACTTAGCTAATTACCTCAGTAGCATCCTCATGTTGACCATTTAGAATAATCACATCCACATTCGCCTCCTCTTTAACCACCTTTGTTGTGACATTCATTTTCTCCTTTTATAGATTTTTTTACATTGAATATTGTATTCCAATCTTGGTCTGGAGAAAGATCCATGTGCAGACGTCGATGTAGATTGTGTTGATATGTGAACATTCTCTAATTCTTGAACTCGCAATCGAAGCTTTTCATTTTCTTCACTAAGCTTCTCAATTTCTTCACTCTGTTTCTTTAAGTGTTTTGCTGTGTGGAAATAAGAAGTTGGGGTGACAAACTCACCAACTCCACGTACACGTCCATTACACTCTTGTGTACCCAAAGTTATGTCAAAACATCGTTTGGAGACAGCTCTTTATCAGCACAAAGTCTTTGAGATCTCATCCTAAAAATGCACAAAAATATAATTTAATTTCATAAAACTTTAAAACTTTCAAGAATGTAAAATTGTAATGTATCTTACTATATGATTCATAACTTCTTGGACATTTTCATTGTCGTATTGTCCCTTCTTATCTACACGAGCCTTCTTCCACATGCTAGCTTGGTCAAGAATACCTTTTTCTGAAGGTATATTTTTCTATGTTTTAACATATATGTTCATTACATTGATTAAGAAGATTTTAAGACTAATTCAAATATAAACTACTTCTTACCAATTCCTCTCGAAGATTAACATAACCTTTTCTTGAAAGTCGATGGTTATACTTATTCTTCTTTCGTCTCTTTTGTTGAAGTTTTCTTTTATCCTACATAATATAATATTGTATTGGGGTTTTATAAATTTTCTTAACAAATATTTAATACCTAAAATATAAATAAATTCATTGATACCTCAAAATGCACATAGTCTAGATCTAATAAATTCTTCCCAATGTTTTTGGTTAATGTAAGAATACATGTTAGGTTGTCGTCTCAAGAGTTTAGGTTCATTCCTAAAAGGCAAGATATGCCTCTTCGTCAACCAATGCTAAATTGACGGAATGTTGTCCCTGCAGTTTTATGAATGCTCTTCTTAGACCTACTGTCGATTATAAATGCAGCCTGAGATTGAAGATCAGTTAGTGTCACATTACCAATTTAAATAAACTTGTACAAAAACTATAAGCAACAACTATAGTATATATCTTTTCCTTCAATTTTGCAGGCACATTTGTCCATGTTGCATAGATAATGGGGATTTGGTAGTGTACACACGACTTGATAAAAGAGTTTAGCTTCGCCCCACTTTCTTCAATGGGTATACCATCTTCATTGTATTCTACAAATTTCCTCTCATCTTCACTTGGAACACGTGCCACATTAAACATAATCGTAGGTCTCTGCTTTTTTTGTTGTTTAGGCTTTTCTACATGTTGTTCATCAACTCCTCCAACAACTAATTCATGAATCTCAGCTCGACCAACCTCTTTGTCTTGATTGTCTCTTACTATGGTTGGCTCCATGTGTAAGGAGAATATATTGTCAAAGAAATATTAAAAATTAATTTAGAATGTAGATTATATTAGGCATACTAGGCATATACAAAATTAAACATATGATATATGTACATAATAAGTAGAAACCCTCCCACAATGTGTTATTTAGGAATCCATATGCCTTCACAGTTTGATCCTACATATGTTGAGATACTCTCATCCAAATCATTACCTCCATTGATATTTGACATATCATTAGGTGCTCCTTGACAACGTAACATGATATCTCCAAGTTCATCATTATTTGATTGATCTTCACAATCTCTCCGTGGTGGAGTAAGCACAACTGACCATCTAGCATCACTTGGATCTTCAATGTAAAAAACTTGTCTTGTTTGGGTTGCAATTATAAATGAATTAGACTTATGATCTATTCTTTTCAAATCAACTAAGAAAAAACCAAGATCATCGATCTTCATACCACTATTGTTATCAACTCAATCGCATCTAAACACTGCAACATCGAACATATTGTAATTAAGTTCCCATATGTCTTGAATCACTCTGTAAAAGGACATATCTCCAATAATGGAATTTTTATCTTTCGAACTAGACACTTGCATTGTTTTGGCCAATAAACTACTCCATTATTTTGAACACTTTGATTCTTATCATAAGACTCCGTGTGATAGCGACATTCATTAATGGCATAATTGTTATACTTAATGACAAAAGGATGAGAGCCATGAGCAATCCATTTCAAGTTATCTGAAATTTCAACATTTCCCATCCCAATCTCAGATGCAACCTACCATGATAAGTACCTCCTTAACGTAATTCCAAAGTACATAAAAAAAATATCAGTAAGTAAGTTGAAAACACCTTATCTCTTAATCAAGATATGAAAGTTTGATTGTGTTCTTCTTGAATCCATTTTTTATGAAGAACTTTATTTAGATATTTCAATTACAATACCTCCACATGTTTACTTGAACATTGAAACATTGTAATATATAGTTAAGTTTATATCATTAATTATATAAAAAATAGAAGACAAGATAATTGACACTTTAACTTACTCTATATATGTTGCACATCAATTGTATTAGCCAAAACATACCGATGAGCTTGGTATAGAAGATCTTGTTCAGGTTTGAAGGAAACTCCTGCAGACAATGGTCAAACAAAGCTTGAATTGTCTAAAGATGCATCTAATCTATCAATGCCTAGCCCAACAGGATCAACCCCAAATAAGAAGTCTTAACAAAACTCAATAGCTTCTTCTACTATATAACTTTTTGCAATACAACCCTTTAGGCAATGTCTATTTCTCACATAGTTTTTTAGAAATTTCATGTATCTTTCAAAGGGATACATCCATCTAAGATATATAGGCACAAAGTTTGACTTATCTTACAATATGTACAGTGAGATGCATCATAATGGTGAAAAATAAAGGAGGAAAGTATTTCTCTAGCAAACACACATAGTCACCACAATATCTTCTTTCAAATTTTCCAGTTGTTGCACATCAACGACTTTATTACATATCAAATTAAAAAATATACACAACTAAGTGATGGCATACATAACATGTTTTGTGAGCACAGATCTTATCGCAGTAGGAAATAATTGTTGTAAGAGCATATGATAGTCATGAGATTTTAAACCATTAGGTTTTAAATCAGTCGTCGACACAAGGTTTTTAACATTGGAAGAATGACCTTCTAGTACCTTAGTACCTTAGTACCTTTACGTCTGACAATGTCTTCAGAACACAACGTTTTTCTTCCTTTCACAAATCCCACATTTCAAACAAGGACAACGAATAAAGGCATCTTTTGTATTAGAAAATCCAAAATTGCTGAAGTTTTCTACACCCAATTCATAATCTTTGGATAACTTACTCTTGTGCATCCATGATCTATCCATAAGTGTAAATCCTCAGAGAATTTATTGAGTAATGGTTATCAATTTCAATAATAATATGAAAGAATACAAGAAATTCATAATATGAAAGAATACAAGAAATACAAAATTTTAGCAATTTCTACGACAGTGCACTTTCTCATGATGAAACATCATAAAAGTAAAATTGCATGTGGAACATAAACAACAACGACTAAGTTAAAAAGTGGCTTTCTTTAGATTAATTTAACAACTAGCTATTGGAGTAGTGGAATATGGGTTGAAGAATGAAGAGGAGGGGAAGGTGAGGGCGAGAGCGATGATGGGGTGATTGTGATAAGAAAAAGAAGATGGGAAGTAGGAGATTTGCAGAAGTCAAGTTGATACTCTTGATGATGGTTATAAATGGAGGAAGTATGGACAAAAGGCTGTGAAGAACAAGAAATTCCCAAGGTATAATTCCTCCCAGACACAAACATAAATCTTAGAACTATATATTTACAAAATTAGCTCTATTAAATTTTTATTATGATTTTCATTTCTATGGAGTAAAAGATATTTGTTTAAAGTTTTCCAAACTTCACTTTTGGTTTATGAAAACATTAATAGTTAAGTTATATAACAAAATAGAAGATTAATAGAGATAAAAAAGATGTTCATGGACTAAATTTGTAAAAATTTAAAATAAAAGACTCATAGAATTTTGAAACACAATATTATTTACTGAAAATACATATAAATTAAAATTGAAAATAATTATAAACACATTTATATCTGGGGAAAGTTCCATGAAGGCTAAAACACATAGTAATGAGAAAATGTACAGTGGGAAGAAACATTTTTATGGGAAGAAAGGAGTAGACGAGCAGAGTAACGAGCAACGACCAGAAACGACGTAACGAGCAATGACCAGACCAGACCAAAAAAGCAGAGTAGAAGATCAGAGAAGAGTGTACAGGCGAGCTGAGGTAGCTTGTAATGAGTAACGACCAGACTAGACCAACAAAGTAATGAGCAACGGTGAGAAACGTACAGGCAGCGAACCCAACGAGAAGACAAGCAAAAACGACGTGCGGATACAACGAGAAAACGTGTAGACGAACTGGCGAATGCAATGAGCAAGGACCAGAAACGAAAGCAACTTGAGGAGATCGATCGAACTAGACGAGTGGCGGCTTAAGGAGAAACGTTGGGGAGAAAACGCAGTGGAAACGGGCAGACAGGGAAGAAGGAGATCAATCGAATAACTAAGGGAGAAACTCACGGTGTAAGGTCTTCGAAGAGAAATATTACGGGGGAAGTTAGGGTTTTGTTTTTACAATTTGGAGGAAAAGGAGAAATTTGGGAAAGTTAAATTTAAAGAGAAAATTTTTTAATTAAAATAGTGAAAATATATATTACTTGACATTTAAAAAATGTCAAGTAATTAAAATTAATCTTAACACTTGTACCTGTCAAATATTTAAAAAAAACGAAAATCATGGGTTTTTTCACTCATAAAATGCCTAGAGCAAGCCTAAACGCCTAAATTAAATGCCTAGAGCCTTTGGAATGACTCGCTAACCTCTTTAGCCTTGGCCCCAAGCCTCATCTCGAGTGCACATGCCTCCTCACCTAGCTACTCCACGCTTCACTAACCTCTATGCAAGCTTCTTTGCATAGCCAAGAACAAGCCTAAATGCCTAGTTACACACTTCACCGCCCAACAAACCTTAGACAGAATCATCATGCCAAACACACTTAGAGGTTATCCAAACCCTCTCGGCCACATATCCTTACTTGCTTTGTCGCCTACCCTTGTCTAAAACGCCTAGATAACCTCTTTGAAGGTTATTTACTCCACTTTTGGCTGGCCACCAAGGCCAAAATGCCTAGCTTATGGATGTAGCCAAATTTTCCTCTTTTCGACTTAACCATCTTTACTTTTTAACCATTCTTTCTTAGATTTCCTTCATCCCACCTACCATGACACACTTAAAATGAGACTTCTTAAACTTATTTTTCCATCTTAATTCCCTTAAAATTAACCTTCCAAGATCTTGGGAAAAGCTCAAGTTTCTTAAGGTTCGAGGTTTACAGCCTCATTGTTCAAGTTTTGGAGACAGCAAAGGAACAACCTATCTACTTACCCTGAAGGCGAGAATGTGTGAAATTCATCTTGTAATGTTATATTCCCAACTCCACATTTGATATTGCCCAAGATGGTAGACTTATTGAGTTGGCAACTAGGGCTTTGCATGTTGGATCTTAGATTCATTTCATGGATTTAATGTTTGTTCTATTTATAGGCTTACTGCATGGGTTTGCACAATTTAGTTAAGTGCATATAGCAATCCTCTCTATGTGATGAGTCATGGCCACTATAAATTCTCGTTAGTATAAGTTTTCTTATCGCTTGTCCAAGTGTAAGCAAAACAATAGTTTTCTTATCGCTTGTCCAATTGAGTCATGCAGCAACCTTGATGTGATAGAGATTCTTAACTAGCTTCTAATTAAGGTAAGCACCTCTTAGTGCCTTAAACGCCACACTTGCTTGCCTCTTGGGATGCAAATGATAAAGCTTAGTTAAGCGATAACTATCTAGAAGTTGTTGCTTATAAGTCTTTTATTACCTCTCTTTTAAGTGTAATAACCTATCGACGCCAAGTCACCATACTTGTTCTCCTTTCGAGACACAAATGATGGAGGTTTAATCGCCAAGGTAGAGTTCATCTCCAACCTCCTCCTTGCACACGTTAGCTATATCCTTGCTAATTGCTCTATCGAGTAGTTAGCAATAGACTCTGGCCAAGCGATGGAGTAAAGCTCAGCTAATGCGATAAATCTTATAAGCTTGACTTTCTATAAAGAATTTATCATAAGCCTAAACTACTATAACACCTTGACAAATGAACAGTAAAAGAATAATGGATTGAATATGGGTCAATATGTAATGTATTAAAGAATGAAGGCCTTCGGCCACTGTACAATATGAACATAATACATCAAAAAAATGGAAAGTAAAGAGAGTGAAGAATATTACAAGTTAGGGAAAGGAATGGTGAACTTTTTCTCTATTCTCTCTCTAAGTTATCATTTACAAGATTGACTAAAGAAGAAAAGGAAATTTTACAAAAGGTGGAAAGGCTAGTCCTTTCCTTCTGCTTCAGTAGAGCTTTCTAGATTTTGGCCCTTTCATGTTGACCTTGGGCTGGTCGATTCAGACGTCTAGCCTCTCCCAAGGCTGGACACTTTGGTTGGTGTAGAATGAAGCCTTATATAGACAACTTTCAGCGGGAAACTTCTATTCCTTCTGGGCATGTCGGTGCCGACTGTAGATTTTTCATCATTTTTCTGTTTTAGTCGACGCTGATTGTCGCACCGTTGGTAGCCTTATCAAGTAACATCAGCTTCAACTACCATTATTGTCTACTAGTGAATCTTCATCACGTGATGACGTGGTTCCTCATCTAGGGAATTTAATCGCCAAACAGGTTTTCTATCGCATCGCCTTTACACGCACTCCTCTGTGATTCATTGTCTATTCTTTTCTTTATAATCCTATGATAAAACACTAGGAAACAAGGTAAAATAGGTATAGAGACTTATGCAACTTGTATTCCTTTATTTTTATGAATTTGTGATAGAAGCTACGGATTTCGACATATTACCATACGTTTTGGTTCCATTATTCTA
The DNA here is from genome assembly GCF_025177605.1 of Cucumis melo. NCBI lineage: Eukaryota > Viridiplantae > Streptophyta > Magnoliopsida > Cucurbitales > Cucurbitaceae > Cucumis > Cucumis melo. The sequence goes on from NC_066868.1 coordinate 13,176,996, forward strand.
CCTAAAAGGCCACAATAACTTGCATTCTATAAGTTATTAGGCTACTCTCACCTAAAAAAATCAAAGGACAACTCATATAAGTAGGAGTTCATAACTCACCCAAGCATCAAATTAAGTTACATGGCTATCGTTTGAAAACTTTTTCTCTATAAGTAACAGTGTTATAACTCACATGTCTCAATAAGAACGATTTGGCTCAAATCGTTTATGACACTTACAACTTTTATAAAACTTACAAAGTAGTCGTATCTATAGTGTTACTAGGATAATTTAGCCAACCTTATCTATATATTATAGATCTTTTAGATTATTACTTGAACACAATCCACTTTGTATGTCAATCACATACCGCTCAAGTTACATTAAACAACCTTGGGTCTTCATTATATTGTATTTATGTTATACAGGAAATTAACAAATAATATTCTAAGTATTCGATTTGTTTGCAATTTACAGACTACGAGTTTTAAGGATAAACCCAAACAATCTCCTACCTATTCTAAAGTTTGTGGGATATACAGTTATTGTAAACTTGATATATTCTTTGGATTTTTTTACATAAAAGGAATAAAAGAAAATGGAAATTTGGTAATTTTATATATATAAGTATTGATTTTTATAAAAAAAAAAATAGAAAAATAGAAAAGAAGAGACAAAAGGGGAAAGTGGAATTAAGGAAAGAAGAAAATAGAGTTAAGGAAATAAAAAAAAAAAAAAAAAAAAAAAAACAAACGGTGCATTTTGTTTTGTTAGCCACCGCCAAGCTTTTTCTTCAAAAGTTACAGAGAAAATTTAAGAGAGAGTTTGGAAGGAAGAAGAAGAGAAATTTTAATAGAGTTTTGAGGTTGAAGAAGAGAAGGAGAACTCAAGCAAATTGTATCCATGGCTGAATCTTGGTTCATTCTGCACATCACTGGTTTTTAATTCGGTTTGAACTCTTCAAAAGGAATTAATATGTGAGGTTTACATTTACTAAAAGTTAACTCATTTTCAAACAAATTTTATGAAGATAGTTGGAGCAAATTCTTATTTTCATTGGGTGCTTTTTGACAAAGAAAACAAGGCAGCTGGTTTTCATGCGAAATTAGGAGGTCTCTGGTTTTTCTTGTATGGCAGAGTGTACCGGTGGATTTAGGATCTCTATTTGATATGGTTAGAAATATTATTCAATTTACTACAACTTTAATGAAGAAATTGTGAACCAAAAACGACTACAAATAAGTTAAATTGTAGGGACAAGTTAAAGAGGTCGTGTACACACGATTCTTGAAGTTGTTCTGTTTCGATGGTTATCTGAGTTTATTCACAGGGAATCAAATTTACATGTCTTCAGGTAAGTTTTATAGGACCTAAAAATTAAGAATTTGATATAAAGAAATCTCATTTTGGTTAAGTATTGGAAGAGTTATGATCATTTGAATATCGTGCAGCGAATGTGGAAATTCTGAGAAGTTTGTAGAGTTGGTTTATTGTTTTTTTTAAAGATAGACTTCCTTAGCATTTTCCTTAGTGAGCCATATTAAGCATAAAATTTGAAGATCATAATATTTAGGTTTCTAATACTCGGTTCTGGTTGTTTGACAGGTCAAGAGGAAATAGGTCAGATTTACACGTCGGAAAACTAGTCTAAGACTGTGAGTGACCAAAACCAATTTTAAAAATATTCTTGTTTCTTTCAACTAAATATTAATTATGATTAATTGATCTATACGTTTATTTAAAAAGCATTGAAAATCATTTGAATTTCATGATTATTTTCAAGTATGAGTTTCGAGACTAGATTTCTTAATAAAAATTTATGTTAGCACGTGATTATTGAATGTCTGGAAATTATTTGAACCACTGTGTTTTAAACAAAGCATGAGCTACCAGGTTTTGTTTTAAGAACTACAGCTTTTCACGAATAATCTAAGTAAGCTTGAGCTTTAAGAAAGATAAGATGGCAGACATGTTTTAAATGTTTTCGTATGATTTTTCTGATATTTCCATTAACTACATGACTGAGGTGTTGAGCCCGAGGCTATATGGTACCGTGTGCACACAGGTTAGATTTTGTTTTTGACATTGAGTGTACTCCGTAACAACGATATTGTTGTGAGTGCTGGGTGAGCCCCACTTCATCGTAGAGCTTGTAAACGTTTGTGTACTGGGCTTTCCCTACATAACTAGATTTGTCATGATAGTTAAAATATTTTGATATACTTGATATGCCTTGCTAGATTTCAATAATGTATATACTAAGTAATTTAAGAAAGCTATTCTTACTACTATACGTCTATGTTACGACTTGTATCAAAAAATCTATAAGTGTAAGCTTTCACGTGCTCTTACTTTTAAATTTCTAGTTTTAAACTGAGTCACTCACTGAGCTTTATAGCTTATCCTTCCAAAATGTTTTACATACTTTTCCAGGTAGAGATCGAGTTCCTGGTGCCTGATAAACTACCATAGTCTGCTGAAGCTTCGATATCGATTGCCAGTACGTGATTAGAGTTGTGGATAGAGTCTGTTCTGTTATGATGCATATACATCTTTGTATGATATAGATACTCCATAATTTATGTAAATTTAAGGAGCTGCGGTTGTGTAAACCTTTGTTGGTTATATTTTGGTTAAGGTGTCCTTAGGTTTACTCGTGAAATCAGTTATTTTCGAGATACACTTCATGTATGTGTATGACTAGCCTAGGATCCACTGTGTTTTGTTGCATGTATAATAGTTTATATACTAGATTGGCAAGTTTATCACATTAAAGATTTAAGCAGAGTCGATAGATACAGGTAAAGAAAAGCGTGCCCGTTGGCTTCACGCTGTCTTTTGGTCTAAGCTAGCAGGTAGTCCAGGAGGGGGTGTAACAGTTATTTCAAAGACCCACAAGTTGAATCCTTACTAGAGTCCATTTTGAGGAGAAAATCGAAATAGAGAAGGATTTGCTGCAGTTTCATTATAACTTGTAGAAATACAATTTATTATAGCCTCTTTTATAGAATAATGAGGCCAAAATGTAGAAGAAGTATATCAAAACGCCATGATTATGTTGAAAAAGAATAAGTATGTAGAAATACACTTTACATAAGCATCTATGTCTGTTTTACTGCATTTCAGTGTCTTAACGTAGGAATAAAAGCAAAAGGAGAGACTAATGAATCGCAGAGGATATCGCATAAGAGCTATTCGAGAAGACTCTGTCTAGCAAAAATATATGCTAGGCAAAAAGCTTCATCATTTCGTGAGGATGGTTCACTAGAAGACAAGAATGGTAGTTAGGGATGATGTGACTTTACAATGACAGCTTTCGACATTACCAAAAGAATAAAAGTTTTCCGTCGAAAGTTGCCTATATAAAGGACCCATCACCATGAAGGAAAGAAGGTCTGAATGGACTCAAAAAGGCCTGGATAGGCCCAAGTGGCCAGTCGTGCATAAAGTCATATGCTAATCTCCAACCAAAGTTTAGAGAGTGGTGAAAAGGTATAGTCTTTCTGCCATCTGTATAAGGTCATCTCTTCTTCTCTGACCAAGCTGTGAGTGAGAGCTTATAGTTTGAAGGAAAGGAAGTCTATTTCCTACTCCCCAAACTTGTAAATAGTTTCCATCCTTTTTCCTTCCCATTTATGTATTCTTGTAATATATGTTGTTCATATTGTAGAATGGTCAAAGACCTACATTCTTTACTATATATTACATGTTTTTACCATTTCAATCCATACATCTCTTTATTGTTCATCTATCAATGTGTTATTTATAGTTTAGTCTTGTGATAAGTTCTTGATAAGTTGCTTTATTTATAACGCGTATTTCATTAGTTGAGCTATTTTCATCACTTAGCCAATGCTTATTGTTAACTACCCGAGAGGGTAAGTAGCAAGGATATGGCTAACCCACCTTAGGAGGAGTTACTTGACGAGATAACTTCCAACATTTGTACCCCGAAAGGAGGATAAGTGTGGGCAATAGGCACCGAGAGGTTGTTGTCCTTAATCTAAAGTTGTATACGCTTTATAAGTGAATAATTCTAGATATGTCTCGGATTACTAGTTTGAGTCATTTGTACCCTGAGAGGCAGACAAGTGTGGCATATAAAGACTCTGAGAGGAGCCCACCTTAATCATAAACTAGTTTTAAAAGCTATATCGCTTCAAGCCCTTCATGGTCTAATCGCCTAGTCATGCATAAACAATCCTTTACCCCTTCTTATACAAGTTAGTTTGCATCTCCATCTCGCAATCATCTAGTTTCCCTTTACGGAATCTTTAGAGTACATAAGTAGTTTTAGTTCAGTTCACATTCATTTATTCATTATTCATCATTCTTTTATACCGCCTAATTAATGAGTAAATCTTAGAACTAATCTTTGATATTAGTTCCCTATATTCAAAGATGGATCATCCGAAAAAACCTATTGTTTCACTTATACTTAGGCAAGCAATAGGAAAATTTGTACACGACAAGGACTTAGTCCACAAAATTAACACAACACGAGAATCAGTCCCTAAGTAGCAGTTTGTCACTTCATTTCTACAAAAGTTTGTTTCTCTCACGTTAACCCATTTATACATTATGTATGCTTTTTCAAATTCTAATAGAAATCAAAGTATGTGATTTCATTGATCTTTCTGTGAGATTGAAGCATTCAATCCCTTCACAAGGTGGTGTAAACCAAGATCCTAAATTTTTATTCAAATGATTGTATCCCTAAATGAGGGAAACGTCGTGATGCATGTGTATGTAAATGATTATGATGACTTACTATCTTTATGCAATGAAATGTATACATTGATGATGGATAACTATGACAAGCTTTCCTGACCTAATCCGAGTATAAGTTAGAATAGATCCAGAAGAGTCCAAGGTTGAACATAGGGAAAATTAGTTTTTAATTATGAAATTAAATGTTACTTTTTCGTCAAAGAAATAGTGCTTGGAGATATAAGGTTGGTGACAAATTATTCTAAACTATATATTGCCCGACTGATATGCGATGGATGAGTTAAAAGTGACCTAAAGCTTTACAAGTTTGATTACAAGTATGCAATAACGCGAATGAACTTAGATGTCACTTATGTATCTCGTACTAATTAAGGCAGGCATCCTTTCGGCGCCAACATGCCACAAATACTCTATTTCTAGATGTACAAATGCAATAGGCTTGTTCTTATTTCTAAGTTAATACCTATCTTCAGTTGACTGGGTCTTCGTCACTACTCTTTCAAGCAGTTAACTACCCTTGCCTAAATTAATCTTTCGATGCATTTAAGCATCGCGTCACGACATAGGTCAAACAAACTAACCACATCTTTGTTCATTATTCTAGATTGAATTTATCCCTTGACCCCTGAGAAATTTAGCTACTCATGCAACTAATGAAGATGGAAGGCATAGAGGAAGTGAAAGTTGAATTGATCGTAGTGATGAATGAATTTGTTACAATATCACATATCAATTACAATTAGTGTGGATAATGGAATGTAAATGCAATCAATACAAGGAATGACAACTACGAATCCCAATTTCTTGGTTGTATGGAATGATCACTATATGAAAAAGCTTTGGACTTGGGGAAAGATGGAGAATTGGACTTATATGGCAATTTTGGCAGTATTTTTCTCCTTTGACTTTGTACATTCTTATATTCTTCATTGAACGTATTTATAGACATCTGACACTCAATGGCTACTATGCACGTTTCGTGTTCTTCGGTGGCTATTTTTATGCATCGTGGGTTTCCACCATAATCCAAAATCATGCAACACATAAAATCTTGGTGTTTTGTTCTCCAGTGCAATGGTCAACAATATATGCTCTAATGCCTTTAGATTCCTTATTGTTCACCATTGTTTCATTCCTTATCATCTCTTCAAAGCATCCTTTCTCTGAGCATGCATTATTAGTCCTTCACATTGTGTTTGGCCAAAATGTTCACCTTCAGTAAAATCCTACAATGAAAAATACCCAGTGGTCATTATATCCAAGAGTCAACGCATTATAAACATGTAAATTGATAACTTGTAGGAATACAAGCTATTATATAATTTTAGGTAGAACAATGGAGTCTAAATGCGGAATAAAGTGTCAAAACGTGTAACTTTTACTGCAAATTCATAAAGATAAGAGAATACAACTTACATAAGTCTCCACGCCTAATTTACTATATCTTTTAGTGTTTTATCACACAATAATGAAAAAAAGGAAAAATATAGTGAATCGCAAAAAGAATGTGTGCGACAACTTAAGCGATAGAAAGATTACCTGGCGATTAACTTCACTATGCGATAGGCCATATCATCACTTGAAGAGATTCACTAAAAGACAAGAATGATAGTTAAAGTTGATGTGAGTTGATAAGGTTAGTTTTGGCGTTGACATGTGTAGAGCATAACGAATAAAAGCTTCTCACCCAAATTTTCCTAAAAAAGACCTCCATCTCCACCTTGTAAAGTAGGTCTATATGGACAAGAAGCTATAGAAGTTCTCTCCCTCTTTCCCTTTTCTCTGGTCAACATCTGAGTGAGAGTTTAGAGGGAGACTAGAGAGAGAAATCATCAACCATTTTCTTAACTTGTAAAAGACCCAAGGAATGCTTACAAAATATTTTGTGGCTCGACTCCCTTCAAATGAAAGAACGAGTCATGCGCAGCAGAAGAATGGATCAAAATTGCTTTAGATACATTTAAACTAATTTTGAAGTTAACATGCTTAAAAGCCCTAATTAAAAAAATTAGGGTTAATTGAAATACATACCTTTGAAGCTTTTCCCGACTTCTCGAAATCTCCTCACAATCACAAACCGAGACCACCACTAGTGTTAACTCGTTATACTTCAAACTTAGAACCGGGTTGAATGATCCGATAAGTGAAGGAATATTGAGAGAGATGGAATTTGGAGGTGGAAATTAGGTTGAGATTGACAGAAACGTTTGGCAAAGTTTTGTAAAACCTAAAAAAAAAAATTGCCAAAAAGTTCTCAAATTTTTGAAAGTTTCTTTTAAATAAGTTAATTACATGCAAAATTGTATGTAATTAATTTCTTAAATCTCAACACCTAATAATCCACTAACAATTAGTCGAACTTAGTGGGCTAGGTGTCTACATCTCATGTAGCCACTTATCCCACTAAGTGTTAGTGGGATTATCCAAGAAAATGTTAGATTTTCCCACTAACGTAGTCCAAGGGCATTTTGGTCATTTGACCATTAAAGTCAAAGTCAAACTTTGACTTTTTCAAGTAAGAAGTCAACATTTTGACTTTTCACCATTTTGTTCATCTTGACTACTTCCAACCTCTTGAGAGCACTTGTTTTTCTGAAATTCAAATCACATTTGAATATAAAGCCGGTTCAATTTTGACTTTTCACAACTTTGACCATTTCCATCAATTTCAAGCTTCCAAATATGAATCCTTATTCATATTTTTAATATTTAAATCAAACTTAAACTTAAAGCTATATAACCGATGGCTATATCACATATATTTATCAGTTTCTCTGTCTACCTAATTTGAATAATTCGAATTATTACAACATATTGTTCTAAGTTAATTCCATATGATCTAGCAGGGGAACCTAATGAACCTATAGATAATGGGATCCAACGATCCGAGATTAACTAGCTAAACTCCTTTAGATCAAGCTAATCAACATTCGTTAACTAACGGATCATTCAACTAAAGTTTCGTAGTTGCACTTCTATCACTATAGATATATTTGTGCCCATTTGATATAACAATGATTAGTAAGTTAATCCTTCATAAGTCATTCGTAACCTCAACTAGGTCAAAATACCGTTTGAACCTCGAGACTACATCTTGTTCCTTAAGTCCTATTGATCCACTTTTGAATATTTGGTTTAAGGTCCAACATATAAATTGAATCCCTCTCGAGCCAATGAGAGGACATGATCCTTTGTTCAAGACTTTGATTCAGTTCTTAAGGGAATAACCTATCTGCTAACCCTAAAACGGGTAGCAGTGAATTTCGTCTTGCACCCTATATCCTTAGCCATCCATCCAATCTTACTTTGAAATGGAAGTCTTATTGGTCTAGTGTCATTTGAACAAAATTTCATAGTTAACTAAGGAGTGAGATTAAATTACTTAGGTCAATATAATCGAAATAGTCAGTTTATATAGTCAACAGTGTTATAACTTAAAATGATTATTTCATGGTTTCAGTCGTATGCAAACTCTTTACTTAGGATGCCCCTACTCCCATGTCTCTACATGAATGATTTAGGATAACCCGTTTGTACTAACTATAAAGTGGGTTGGATCCATAGTGTTCCCAAAATAAGACGACCAATTTTATTCATACACTATAGACCGTTTGGGCTATAAACTCAAACTTTATCCACGTTTATGTCTTTACATAAAGTTTAAGTCTACACTAGATAGCCTCGGGATTTTAGTTAATTGAATTCAAGATTATAATATTCTATTTTCACTAATAAGTCTTAAATAACCACTCTGCTGAATATAATATAATTTAAACTGCAAACTACGAGTTTTAGAACATAAATTCCAACACCTTCTTTACTTTTCATTTTTGTACTTTTAGTGTAATGTTTGACTTTTACATTTCTATGGTCGAAAGGCCTATATCAATCAATACATTGCATCTTTATCAATTGTCTTTCTATCATTCTTTTATTATTCATCTTGTTTGAGTGTTATAAGTAATTTAAGCTCATGATAAGTGCTTGATAAGAGATCTTTACTTATAAGGTTCACTGTGTTTAGCTGAGCTTGACTCCATCACTTGACCGACGTTTATTACCAACTACTCAATAAAGTAAGTAGCAATGACATAGCCAAAGGCATGTAGAGAAAAGTTTACAAACAAACTACATTCTGGTGATTAATCTCTATCATTTATGTCTCAAAAGGAGAAGAAGTGTGGTATCTTGGTGCCAAGAGATTGTCCACCTTAAAAGAGAGGCAATGTGACCTTAAAAGAGAGGCAATGTGACTCTTATAAGTAAGGAAAGTTGGATAGTTGCCGCCTAATTTATCTTTATCATTTGTATCTCGAAAGGAGAATACATGTGGCATTTAAGCACCGAGATGTTGCTTGCCTTAGTTAGATGAAGGGTAAGTGATGTCTATTGCATCAAGGACCACCACGTGGCTTAACCGCCTATAACACGGAGACCTTCCTTTACAATTATTTAATGCAAGTTAGTTCACTATTCATAGTCACACCACTCCATGTCACTTTCTATAAAATCTCTAGTGTAAATAGTAGATTAGATACATAAATACACATACACAATTTTAACTGTATAGATATTTATACCGCCTGTTAAATATTATAACTAAGATTGATAGAAATTTCCTGTGTTCGACCCTGGCTTACCCAGGAAACTCATCGCTTCGCTTCCACCTAGACAAGAGATAGGAAAACTTATACTCAACGCAGATTTAGTAGTTACGCGTGGAAAGGATGTGTACCTTTTATTGCACGATCCTCGCCTAGAGACATAGAGAGCATATTGCATGTGATGATCATGTCTTATCGCGTAGCGTAATCGTAGACATAGAACCTCTACGACACATTAATGAATTAACTATAAAGCCGATGAGATGTGTGTAAATGATCATGTACCTTATTGTGTAGAGTTACATTAACGATCATGTACCCCATCGTGCAAGGTTGCTTTTACCCCTTTGATTCTGCAAAGAGAGGTTTGTAATAGAAAGATTAAAATGATAAACTCATAGCAAGAACCCTTTAAATTTACTCGAGCATAAACGCGTAATAAGAAAATTATATAACTTTTAAGTATCCTGGATGAATTTTCTAATATGTTTCTCTATTTATCTTGAATAAAGAAAACTTTCGCTTGTATTTCTACAAGTCATAACACCCCTAAATTTACGATAATGTTTGTCCTCAAGCATTTACTCATAATCTCAATTCTAAACACACTAGCTTGGATACCACCTTCAAACCTCTGAAAATGTACCAAATTGTAAAGATTCATCCAACCCATGTATCACCTTAAAGTTAAGATATCCTACGAGAGAAATATTTGATAGATTCAAATGCCAAAAAGCTTAGTTTTCACAAATGATTTTTTCAACATCCATACATCCATATGTGTTAACAGGAAATTGAACTCTTCTTTATTTAAAGTGAGACACTTATCATGAGATTATTGGTATTCTATGAATTTGTTCCTCCTCACAGGTTCAACTATATTCACCACTTCAAACATGAAAGCTATGTTTTTTCTTTATGACCACTTATTTTCAAGTGTTGTCCATGCCTTAGCAAGCATTGGAGTTTATTTTAAATTTCTTTAAAAGTTTTTACACTTTACATAGTTAAACTGCTTATCGAAAAATCATTGGCATTTTATGAATTTGTTCCTCTTCACAGCTTCAGCTTTTATCATCGCTTTAAACATGAGAGCTATGCTCTTCCTTATGACCATTTATTTTTCAATTGTTATCCATGTCTTAGTAATAACATTGGAGTTTGTTTTTTAAATTTGGTTTGAATTTAACTTGGTATCGCGCGGGAGTTTCACATTGTTTGGCAATTAAACACATGTGGATGAACGAATAGCTCAAACCTCCCACCCCCAAATTAAGAGGCAACAAAGTCCTCATTGTTGGGTTATGAGGTCATTAAAGAAAGCTTTGAAAACTAGGCTTGAAGTAGAACTTGCTCAAGATATGAGATGGAGAATTTCAAAAGTGGTATGTTGACTGACAGATGTGGAATTCATTTGTCAAAAGAATAGTGCCCAAAGACATCTCAAGAGTTTGAGAATGTGAGACATATTCCTCATGCTTCCATAGTTGGAAGTTTGATGTATATAATGTAATGTACTAGGCCTGACATATTTTACTTAGTAAGGATCATTAGTAGGTATCAATCTAATCTCACACGTGATCATTGAATTTTCGTTAAGAATATCCTAAAGTGTCTTAGAAGAACAAAGGACTACATGCTCGTGTATAATGCTAAGGATCCAATCCTCACTAGATACATTGATCTTGACTTCCAAAACTGATAAAGATGTTAGAAAGTCTATATTAGGATCAATATTCACTTTAAATTGAGGAGCAGTAGTGTGGAGAAGCATAAAGCAAACCTGTATATTTGACTCCACAATGGAAGTTGGGTATGTAACTGCTTGTGAAGTAGCAAAGGTAGCAATTTGGCTGAGGAAATTCTTGACAAACCGAAAAGTTGTTCGAAATATGCATCTGTCCATCACTTTATATTGTGACAACAGAGGTGTAGTTGCAAATTCAAGAGAACCGAGAAGCCATAAAGAGGGAAAGCATATCGAACGCAAGTACCATCTTATCAGAAAAATTATACATCATGGTCACGATGTTTGACCCATATATCTTATGAGCAAAACATTGTTGATCCTTTTACAACAGCTTTCACGGCTAAAGTGTTTGAGAACTTTTTAGTGAATTGAATACTATGATCTTGAGTCCAATAAACTAAGGTCTCGAGGCTATCTTGAGTAAACTTGAACTTTATGTAGAGACATAAATGTAGATCAAATTCGAGTATAGAGCCTAAACGGTTTATAGTAAATGAATAAGGTTGGACACCTTATTATAGGGACACTATGGATGAGGACCGCTTTGTAGTTAGTACAAACAAAGCGATCTTGAATCGTTCATGTAAAGACATTACTACAAACTTGGCCTTTCTTGACGCACACAAATTTTAATTTTTTTATTGTCGTGACAAAAGACCATCAAGAAAAATGGTTATCTTGACGATCCAACTGTCAAGAAAAGATCCTTTATTTGTGGACACATATGCAAAAATGGTAAAAATATGTGACTTTTTAGGTTGGGTTTTGTTAACGATAAACAATTGTCAAGAAAAGCCTTGCTTGATAGAGAATACTAATAACTTATAGAAATATAAGTTATTATAGCCTTTTAGATAGAATAACAAAGTCTCAGCGAAAAAAAGAAATAAAGAAAACCTGTAGTTAAATAGATAAAATAACTCAATTACGCGTTACAAGTTACAAAAGAGCTTTATATCTGTTTATCATATTTTTCATGTCCATATGTAGGACTTTAGAAGAAAAACAGAAGAGTAGCCAAGCATCAAACGCCACGTGAGGAGGCACACGACCAGCAAGGTAATTAGAAGAATAAAGCTAGGCATTCCATATCTCTAGCGGAAAAAGATAGTTGGCGTGAATGTCAGACAAAGAAAATGTGACGTCTGTAACACGAAGCAACTTTTCCATAGAACTAATGAAATTTAGACGGTGACACGTCACATCAATCCTCGCCTATAAATAGAAGGCTACATCATCAAGAAGTGTGTGTCAATTCCATTGGGGAGATCCTCCTTTCACTTTTCCTTAGTGTATAGGCAAAAAGTTGAGCCAATGAGTATCAAAAATCATACTCAATTGCTCGACGTACATTTTAGTACTTCCGTTTTTAAATTTTATAATTGTATTTGTAATTTGAACACCATGGTCGAAAGGCCTAAAGCTTTAAGTTTGAAAGCAATTTATTTCTACTTCTATTCTCCTATTTCTTTATCTACTCATAGTTATTAAATCATACGTCGAAAAGGGTAAATAATGTATGTTAGAGAATTCAGATGTCTGCGTTAATTGTCTTGTTAAGTGATGGGGCAATACTTGACCCATAGTTTTTATCTATTTTGTGCTCCACAGCATGCTTATACTTGTTATTTTGGTATTTTTATGTAGAATATAAAACTAGACTCCATTACGAACTCAACGCAATAAAAATAAACAAAAACGGAGGTCGAACAAAGAAAAATGAGCAATTTGAATATTGGAGGAAAATTAGTAAATAACTCGAACTCAGCCCGTCACATGTCAACCATCCAGCCACACGCACCACTCCTACGTCCCACGATTGAACCTCAACTGAAGCAAAAATAATTCTAAATTTTTCAAATGATTCGCATGCGCCCTATTCTGTAAATCCCATCGCGCCACGTGTCGCACTCCTCACGCATGCGTTCTCAACATCCCGACTTTGATTCCGAGCTCCTGTATTATATTTTGTTGAAGATTTTGTCTAAAATATTTTATGGAAATATCTTTGATTAAATATCTTAGATTAATGAATTAATTAAAAGATAAGATATATCTTTGATTAATGAATTAATAAAAAGATGTGATATTCAAGAGATAAAAGATTTCTCATTATTAAGAAATCTTGTTAATTTCTTCAAAAGAAAAGAAGATTTGTACATATATGTATAAATAGGTTGTTACAATGTTGGTATAGATGATGAAAAACCTAAAAGACACAAGTTGAAGAAGACTGTTTATGTCAGTGGCCGTCTGCAGAAGCTACTGGATTCTAAAGGTATTATGATCTTATGTCTATGAGATCGCCATGTTGATTGAAGTTACAATATTTGATGAGTAACAGATGAGACAGTGATTTATGTGATCACTGAGATCTTTACAGGGATTTAAAGGCGTTGTCAAAGATATTCACTCATGTGTTCAGGGGGAGCCTGAAGTTAGACATCGTGAAGATAAGTAATTCAGGGGGAGCCTGAAGTCTGATGTCAAGACGCATGTTATTATATCATATTATTGAACAGAGTACCATATGTTGTTTTGATATATATTGATTCAAGTGAATATTAATAAAAATTACTCATCAGGGCTATGCGCAGCTCCCCAAACGTAGGCAATATTGGCCGAACTGGGTTAACAAAGTTTCTTGTATTATTCTCTTCTGTTGTCCCTCTAGCTACTACAACTGTTATTAGCTTTAGTATTAACTGAAGGTTTAATTGATTATCTCACATTGTTTTTTTAATTGGTATCAGAGCGAGTTATTAGATCATGGAGATAATCAGAGAGGGACCATCAGCTTCTCGTCCTCCTGTATTGGATGGAAAAAATTACTCACACTGGAAACCTCGTATGATATTTTTCATTAAAACTTTATATGGAAAAGCATGGAGAGCCGTTGTTGCTGGTTATGAACCTCCAATGGTCACTGTGGATGGAGTATCAGTGCCAAAACCTGAAGTTGACTGGACATATGCTAAAGAACAAGCTTCAGTTGGAAATGCAAGAGCTATAAATACAATTTTTAATGGTGTGGATTTAAACGTGTTCAAACTTATTAATTCCTGCACTACTGCAAAAGAAGCTGGGAAAATATTGGAAGTTGCATACGAAGGAACTTCTAAAGTGAAGATATCCAAACTGCAGTTGATAACTTCAAAATTCGAAGCTTTGAAAATGACTGAAGATGAGTCAGACTCTGAATATAATGAGAGAGTTCTGGAGATGGCTAATGATTCACTACTACTTGGTGAAAAGATATTTGAGTCTAAAATTGTTCGCAAAGTGTTATGCTCTTTACCCAGGAAATTTGACATGAAGGTCACTACCATAAAAGAAGCCCAAGATATAACAACCTTAAAACTTGATGAGCTATTGGGTCGCTACTTACTTTTGAAATGGCTATGTCAAATAGAGAAAGTAAGAAGGTTAAAAGGATTACCTTTAAATCAGCTTATGAACAGGAGACCATTGTAAATCAATCTGATAATGAAGTTAATCAGGATGAATCAATAGCCCTATTAACGAAGTAGTTCTTTAAGATAGCCAGGAAGTTCAAAAGTATGAATAATGCTGGAACAAGTGTTAAAACTGGAAGACACGATGGTGAGAATTCTACAAAAAAGGTCAATGACTTTTCATACAGAAGAAATAGCGACCATGGTAAGAAAAAGGAGGATGTAGGGAGGTCGTTTAGATGTAGAGAATGTGAAGGATTTGGTCATTATCAGGCTGAATGTCCCACATATCTCATAAGACAAAAGAAAAATTATTATGCTACCTTGTCTAATGAGGACTCAGATGATGACGAAGTTGATCATGGCATGAATGCCTTCACTGCATGTATTACAGAAATCGATTCTGAAGTTGATAGTGAGTATTCTGAAAATGAAGAGGATGAAGAGCGAATGCTTGAAAAACTCAAAATACTAAGGAAGGAAGACTCAGAAGCCAGAGCTATTCAAAAAGAAAGAATTCAAGACTTAATGGAAGAAAATGAACGGCTGATGAGAGTCATATCATCTCTAAAAGTGAAATTGAAAGAGGTACAAAATGA
Source organism: Cucumis melo (assembly GCF_025177605.1). Lineage (NCBI taxonomy): Eukaryota > Viridiplantae > Streptophyta > Magnoliopsida > Cucurbitales > Cucurbitaceae > Cucumis > Cucumis melo. The sequence continues at coordinate 13,192,114 of NC_066868.1, forward strand.
GTATGATCAGACAATTAAGTCTGTGAAAATGCTAAATTCAGGAACTGACAGCTTAGACTCAATCTTGAACTCAGGGCAGAATGGTTTAAGTAAATATGGCCTCGGGTTTGATGTTTCAATAAGGAATGCCAAGATTACACCTGAAGTAAGATTTGTTCCAGCTTCAGTAAAAGGAACAACCGAACCAAATTGTGAAAATGTGATTACTAATACAGGTACTAAATATTCCAGATGGATCTGTTATTATTGTGGTCAAAGAGGTCATATTCGGTCATTTTGCTACAAATTACTAAGAGACAGGAGATATTAGCAAAAGTCAAAATTTAAAAACCATCATAATATCTGTATGTTTGCCAAATGGAATAATAATATAAAGGGAACTCACATGATTTGGAGAGTGAAGACCTTTGAGAAGTGCAATGTTGCATTTACAACAGTTCAAACCCATATTGATGCTTGGCACTTTGATAGTGGGTGTTCAAGACATATGACTGGCAATCAATCATTCTTTACTGAATTAGAGGAATGCACCTCAGGTCATGTTACTTTTGGAGATAGAGCCAAAGGAAGAGTTATTGCAAAAGGAAACATTGATAAAAGTAATCTACCCTGTCTTTATGAAGTTAGATATGTGGATGGACTAAAGGCAAACTTGATTAGTATAAGTCAACTATGTGACCAAGGATACAATGTAAACTTTAACAACACTGGTTGTGTAGTTACTGAAAAAAAAATCTAGTGTTTATGAGTGGTAGACGATAAGCAGATAACTGTTATCATTGGAGCTCCAATAGTTTAAACATATGTCACTTCACTAAAACTGACCAAACCTGGTTGTGGCATAAGAAATTGGGGCACATTAGCTTGAGAAGCTTAGATAAAGTTATCAGAAACAAGGCAATTGTAGGCATTCCTTCTTTAGATATCAATGGTAAATTCTTTTGTGGTGACTGTCAAGTTGGGAAGCAAACTAAAACTTCTCACAAAAGCTTAAAGGAATGTTATACAATCAGAGTCCTTGAACTCCTATATCTTGATCTTATAGGTCCCATGCAAACTGAAAGCTTGGGTGGAAAGAAGTATGTGTTGGTTGTTGTAGATGACTACTCCAGATTTACTTGGGTTCCGTTCTTAAAAGGAAAGTCAGATACTGTTAAATTATGTATCAGTCTATGTTTGAATTTGCAAGGTGAAAAGGGGCAAAAGATAATTAGGATCTGTAGTGATCATGGGAAGGAGTTTGATAATGAAGATCTTAATAATTTCTGTCAGCCGGAAGGAATCCATCATGAATTTACTGCTCCCATAACTCCTCAGCAAAATGGAGTAGTTGAACGGAAGAATAGAACTTTACAAGAAATGGCTCGAGTTATGATACATACCAAAAACTTACCTTTGAATTTTTGGATTGAAGCTGTACACACAGCATGTCATATTCACAACAGGATCACTACTCGATTTGGTACGAAAGTCACATTATATGAACTATGAAAAGGAAGGAAGCCAAATGTTAAGTATTTTCATATTTTTGGAAGTACCTGTTATATTCAAGCTGATAGAGAATATCATCAGAAGTGGGATGTGAAATCTGATCAAGGAATTTTCCTTGGATACTCTCAGAATAGTCGAGCGCACAGAGTCTTTAATATTAAATCAGGAACAGTTATGGAAACAATCAATATTGTGGTAAATGATTTTGAATCTAATGTCAACCAGTTTAATATTGAGGATGATGAGACTTCTGTTATGTCTGATGTTACTGCTACCCCTCTTAAGGAAATGCCTAAAGATGATTCTCAGCCAGACAGTACGAAGACAAATTTAGAAAAAATAACTGATGAGACCCTAAATAATGAAACCGTACTTGTTCCCGCTGCACATGTATAGGTGATCCGTCAACTGGAATCACTACCAGAAGGAAAGAGAAAGTTGATTACTCTAAAATGATTGCTGATTTATGTTATGTGTCAGCAATAGAACCCACATCTGTTGAAAATGCTCTCAAGGATGAATACTGGAAAAACGTTATGCAAGAAGAATTACTACAATTTAAGCGTAACAATGTATGGACTCTAGTCCCCAACCTTGACGGGGTGAATGTTATAGGAACTAAGTGGATTTTTAAAAATAAAACTGATGAATCAGGCAATGTAACAAAGAACAAAGCTCGTTTGGTGGCTCAAGGTTATGCTCAGGTGGAAGGTCTTGATTTTGATGAAACCTTTGCACCTGTGGCTAGACTTGAAGCTATTCGCCTTTTACTCAGTATATCCTGTTTCCAAAAATTTAAATTGTAACAAATGGACGTTAAAAGTTCTTTCTTGAATGGATACTTGAATGAAGAAGTTTATATAGCACAACCTAAAAGGTTTGTTGATTCAAAATTTCCTCAGTATGTATACAAACTTAATAAAGCTCTATATGGATTGAAGCAAGAACCTAGGGCTTGGTATGAACGTCTAACAATGTATCTAGGTGAAAGAGGATATTCCAAGGGAGAAATTGACAAGACATTGTTTATTAATAGAACCAGCACTGATCTCATCGTAGCTCAAATTTATGTGGGTGCTATTATTTTTGGAGGATTTCCTCAAATACTTGTTAATAACTTCATTAACATAATGAATTCAGAATTCGAAATGAGCTTAGTAGGCGAATTGTCTTGTTTTCTGGAGTTGCAGATCAAACAGAAAAGTGAAGGTATATTTTATGTTGTAAGAGAAGTATGCCAAGAACTTAGTCAAGAAGTTTGGTCTGGATCAGTCAAAATACAAAAGAACTCCAGCTGCGCCACATGCTAAAATTACTCAGGATATTGTTGGTACTGCAGTAGATCATAAATTGTACAGAAGCATGATTGGGAGTCTCTTATATTTAATAGCAAGCAGACCTGATATTGCCTATGCTGTTGAAATATGTGCTCGGTATCAGTCAGATCCTCGTATCTCTCACTTGAATGCAGTTAAACGAATAATCAAATATGTTCACGGTACAACAGATTTCGGCATTCTGTATTCCTACGATACATCCTCTGAACTCGTGGGATATTGTGATGCTGACTGGGTGGGTTCTGCTGATGATCGGAAAAGCACCTCTGGTGGATGTTTCTTTCTTGGGATAACATTGTTTCATGGTTCAGTAAGAAACAAAATTGTGTATCTCTTTCTACAGCAGAAGTTGAGTATATAGCTGCAGGGAGTGGGTGTACTCAAATGATATGGATGAAAAGCATGTTGAATGAATATGAAATTATCCAAGATATTATGACTTTATATTGTGATAATATGAGTGCCATAGATATATTGAAAAATTCAGTCCATCATAGTTGAACTAAGCACATTGATATAAGACATCATTTTATTAGAGAACTCATTGAGAATAAGATTATTACATTACAACACATTCGCTCGAACTCACAATTGGCAGACATTTTTACTAAACCCCTTGATGTAACCACGTTTGAGCATTTACGTGTCTGTTTAGGAGTTTGTAAAATATAACTCCTTAATTAGCTAAAAAGACTGAGCATTTTTGCACGTCCCGTAATGATGGGATTGGCTACGCCGTAATAAGGATTAATGCCTATCTCTTCGGCTTATGTGGTAGTTCTGCTTGGTAAGAGAGAATATTTGAGAAGGCTTTAGGGTCATTTAAGCTACACGTTTCATTCTCAGGTCTCCAGACTTCTTCATCTTCTTATGTCCAACTGTGACTTCGTTTCAAGTTATTATACTTAAGCAGATTCAACAATGGTGAACACTCGTAAGGGAACCTACACTGACAAGTCCTCCGAGGGAGTGCTTGAAGCTCCGAGTCCAAGAGCAGCTGTGCATGGCACACGAGTACGTGGTCGACGATTTCAAAGCACTCCGCCATGGAGACCATATAAACTTCCTTCTAAGAAATCACATGTAGACATTCCTACAAACTCTGATGACCTAGATGACGTTCCTTTGGCCCGATTATTGAAGAAGGTTGTTGCTCCTGATGTCTTTCCTGAAAAATTTGCTGATCCTATTTTGTTTGTTCACTCTCAAGAGAGTTCGTCGTCTGAAGGTGTGTTCGTCCCTACCCCTGGACTTCGCCAAACTTCTTCTGTAGAACCAAATCCATCGCATTATTCTCCTCCAATTCAGTCGCCTATTCCAGACAATATTGCTTCGACTGATCCATATGTTGCTCCAATTGAAGATGTTGTTGAGCTTGTTGGTAATGAAGATGTTGTTGAGTCTGTTGACATTGATGATCATAATGACGAGGTTTCCGTTGATGATAATGTGGATCAGAGTGCTTAACAAGAAACGCAATCAGTTCCTACATAACCAAAGCCATCTAGGAAGAAGGTTCAGCAAAATCGGCGAAACATTACTACCAAAACTGGTAGAAAGAAAGTTCCTCTAAATATCCCATCAGTCCCAATTGATGGTATATCATTTCATCTCGAGGAAAGCGTACAGCGGTGAAAATTTGTTGTGCAACGGAGAATAGCGGACGAGGTAAATATTTCAGACAAACATCATTCGTGTGTTAGCATTATGAATCTAATTGAGAAGGCTGGATTGTCAAAAACTATTTCGGATGTGGGCCCGTTTTATCCTCCGCTTATTAGAGAATTCATAGTTAACCTGCCAGCTGATTTTAATGATCCAAGTAGCCCGGATTATCAGATTGTTCATATTAGGGGTCTTAAATTTTTAATTTCTCCTACTGTGATAAATGGCTTTCTGGGGAATGCTCTTTCAAATAACTTTTCTCCATCATCTCCGTCAACTGATGTTTTGGCTTCTGTATTATCTGGAGGGACGTTATCTTCTTAGCCTACTAATGGTATACCTGTTGTTGCTCTAAGTGTCAAGTATACCATTCTGCATAAGATTGGTATTGCAAATTGGTTTCCTTCATCCCATGCTTCTAGCGTTTATGTTGCGTTAGGGACATTCTTGTATCGCATCTGCAATGACGACAGGGTAGACGCTGGTGCATTTATCTATAATCAACTATTAAGGCATGTTGGATCATTTGGGGTCAAGCTTCCATTGCTCTACCAAGGTTCCTTTCTAGCTTACTGCTACACTTAAATGATGTTGTATTAACCACCTCGGATGCACCTGTCCTGATCCTAAGATCTTATCACTGAGCTACAGACTCTTTTAGGGCAGTCATGTGCCCGATATAGATCATGATTTGCATCCTTCTCGAGGGCCTCGTTTGTTTGATACGACGAACTGGGATAAAGCTACTGATAGGTTCTTTGTTGATAGGGAGTTGGCTTCCAAAATTCTTAATGCCCTTACAGCCGAGTCTCGTTCGTTATCTACTGCCATTAGTCTGTTGCTTGAACGTCGTTTGGAGATAGATTCTCTTATTCGTCATCTGAAGACTTTTGCTCCATCATCAAGTCGAGGGGACCCTAGTTCTGATTGATTTTCTTTTCTAGTTCAAAGGGGGAGTGGTGATGTGCAGGCTAATGTTGGCTGATGTTATTGTTGTTTTTGTTCGGTTGAAGTTTGTTTTGTGCATTGTTTGCTTTTTAGTAACATATGTAGTTTTGTTGTTTCTTTTGAAGACTGAAATAATTGAAAATATATTGTTCGTGTTATAAAAAGCATCAGTGCTGAAGTCCGTGGTATGGGACACATTGTTATTATTCGTTAGTTTCAACAGTTAAACCAGAAAAGAAATTCTTTTTAGACAAAAGTGGGAGTTTGTTGAAGATTTTGTCTAAAAGATTTTATGGGAATATCTTTGATTAAATTTCTTTAATTAATGAATTAATTAAAAGATAAGATATATCTTTGATTAATGGATTAATTAATGGATTAATTAAAAGATGTGATATTCAAGAGATGAAAGATTTCCCATTATTTTAGGAATCTTGTTAATTTCTTTAAAAGAAAAGAAGATTTATACATGTGTATAAATGGGTTGTTACGGTGTTGGTATAGATGATGAAAAACCTAAAAGACACAAGTTGAAGAAGACTGTTTATGTCAGTGGCCATCTGCAGAAGCTACTGGATTCTAAAGGTATTATGATCTCATGTCTATGAGATCGCCATGTTGATCGAAGTTACAATATTTGATGAGTAACAGACGAGACAGTGATTTGTGTGATCACTGATATCTTTAGAGGAATTTAAAGACGTTGTTAAAGATATTCACTCATGTGTTCAGGGGGAGCCTGAAGTTAGACATCATGAAGATAAGTAATTCAGGGGGAGCCTGAAGTCTAATGTCAAGACGCATGTTATTATATCATACTATTGAACAGAGTACCATATGTTGTTTTCATATATATTGATTCAAGTGAATATTAATAGAGATTACTCATCAGGGTTGTGCGCAGCTCCCCAAACGTAGGTAATATTGGTCGAACTAGGTTAACAAAGTTTCTTGTGTTATTCTCTTCTGTTGTCCCTCTAGCTACTACAACTTTTATTAGCTTTAGTATTAACTGAAGGTTTAATTGATTATCTCACATTGTTTTTTCATATTTCTTCTGAATTTCTTTAGAGTGGCAAAGTCGTAATTAAGTCACAACAATCTGTAATCCTTTGTTTTTTCATTCAATTTTGCTCGCATGCAGCCTTTAAGTGACATATTTTCTAATCCCAACCGCAGTTATTTTGATTTTTCCCTATAAATACCCTAATTTCTCCTCATTTCTTCATCAATTTCACAATTCATCACTTCATTACTTTTGAAAAAGCCCTAACACCAAATTTTCTCTCAATAAATTCCTCTCCATTATTTTCTCTTAATTTAATTCTACAATTCTTCAATTCCAACAAGATTTTCATAATCCATGGAGAGGTAAGTCTTATTTGAGGTGAAGGGTTAGTGGGTTATGCATCTTTTTTAGAAATTTACAGTTTTTTGTCATAATTAGCATGTATAATGATTTCTTGAATGAATAAACATGTAAGATGTCTTTAGTGTGCAAGGAATTGAATCTTTATTAGAAAATTAAAGTAGGTTCTTGAAGTTCTTGATGTTCTTGAGGTTTCTTGAAATTATTTGAAGCATGTTAATCTAGGAGTTTATATGTGAATCTTGTTTTGTTAGAATGTCTTGTTTTTCCATGAGGAATTGAGTTAATTCATCTTTTGTATATAGGCATGATAAATAAAATTGAGTTCAATATTCTATTAATTCTTAGTATGCAAGGTGCTAATCTCTTGATGGAAACAAAAGTTCCTTTCTACCATATAAATCCTTTGGTTTAATTGTCAATGTTGTCATTGTGAAATTCTTAACAAATTGATTTGCATCCTTCTTGTTAGAATGATTTAGTGTTCAATTAGAGAGCATGTCTTGATTGATTTCTTGATTCTTCTTTCAACTTAGATTGTGTTGTAATTTAGTCACATTTTTTTATCTTGGCCAAACCACTCCAAGAAAATCGAGCAAATTGATTTTTCCAAGGAGATTTGATTAAGGGCCAAGAATGGGTAACATTCTTGTTTTCTCTTCTTTCAGTGATAAAAGATGCAAATAAATCACCTATGCCCCTAGCCCCTCTTCTAATCTTGAGAGTTAATTCTTGCATTTTTAGTTTCAATGTAAAAAGTTGAATGAAATTGCATTCTCTAGTTCCTTTGCTTTTGCTACCAAGCTCTATCTTTCTCTTTCTTTCTTTACACTCTTGCACACTCCTTTTAATGCTTCATGTTGTCATCTAACCTCTTGTTTGAGATTTGTTTAGTTTTCAATTAGAATTCCTATTCTTTTGGAATCCCTTGGATACTACCCTTTACTTCCACTTTCTACAGTAAAAAGTAAAGGACTTTATAAATTCTTTTTTATTGGAGCTTACGGTAAGAATTTCCTTTACTTGAACTTTCTCTTTGAATTTGCAACCTTATGATTACTTTTGTCTCTTTTAAGTTGATTTTGTTGCATACATAGTACACTAAAACGGCCTTATCAGTTTGCATCACACTTTAGCCTTCGTAAAAAATGGCATTGTTGTCGGAGATTCTTGGTAGGAATTTTAGTTGAACTTGCTGAAATTTTTGTTAGTTAGACACTTGAAAGAATATTTTCATTTTTACAATAATAGTAGCATACAGGAAAATAAGTAAAAAAAATATAATAAAAAGTTTGCATATTCTTGCCTCTTGAGTTCATCTTTCTTTAGTACCATATAGGATAGAAAATATAAAACGATTGCATGCTCTCTTTTCCTCTTCTTGCTCATAAAATATATGCATGAGTCTTACTCTTCTTGATTTTTGATGCATATCTTCTTCCTTAAATAACATAGAAACCTTTGAAAACATAGGATTAATGGAAAAAAGATTAAGAAAAGAGAGGAGAGAAAGAAGCTTAGAAGAAAATACATTAGGGCCAAAAAATCCTCAAGAAGATCCACCCTTAGAACCCCACTTTGAGCAAAACTTAGAACATCCAATAATGGGGCAAGAAGCTAGAGAGAAAACTTTAAGAGAACTCTTTGAGCCCGATATTAACCAAAAACCATCTACCATTGTAGTTCTACCTACCACCCACCCTTTTGAGTTAAAATTCAATATCCTCAGTCGTTTCCAATCTTTAGGGATGTAATGGGGAGGATCCAAATAAGCATCTCAAAGACTTCTCCATAGTATGTGAGTCGATGAGACCATATAACATGATGGAAGAATAATTGAATTTAAGAGCCTTTCCATTTTTCCTCATTAATGGTGCAAAACATTGGCTTTATTACCAAGAACCCGATTTTATTACAACTTGGTCCCAAATGAAAAAGAAATTCTTAGAGAAGTGTTTTTTCATAACCAAGGCTAACTCAATCATAAAAGTAATCTATGGAATTAAACAAGCCTATGGGAAAACTTTGTATGAATATTAGGAACAATTTAATGAGCTTTGTTCTAGTTACCCATACTACCAAACTAATGACCAAGCCTTAATACAATACTTCTATAGTAGACTAACCCCCTTAGATAGAAATTTTGTCGATGCGGCGATGGGAGGTGCACTTAGTGATAAAACCCCAACTGAGGCTATGGCATTAATTGCTAGAATGGCAGAAAATACTCAAACCTTTCGGAGTAGGACCGAGAGCTCAAATTCTTCCTCTACTGAGCTTAAAAATCAAATAAGCTATCTTATAAGCATGGTTAGAGTAGATATTCATCAATTGGTGATTTGTGAGGTATATGGGAAAACCAAACACTTTCATGATCAATGCCCACAAATAAAAAGTGTCAACCTAGCAATGGGTTTAGGAGATACAAACCACCAAGTTCCAACTCTTACAATCTTTCATGGAAGGATCACTCAAACCTTAAGTGGGGATCTCAAGAACCTAGACCAACATACCCATCAAATCATTCTTCAACTAGCATGAACTTAGACGACATTTTAACCAAAATGGGAAACAAAAATTTTATTTTTCAACAAACAACGCAAGATTTTCAAAAAGATACCTTAGCTTTTCAACAAGAAACAAGGCTTGAAATTTTTAGTTTAACTAGTCAAATGTCTAAACTTGCTTCAACAATGAGTAAATTTTAATCTAAGGGTAAGCTTCCTTCACAACCCGATGTTGCAAATGTAAGTGCCCTTACTCTTTGTAATGGTAAAGTTGTAGACACTCCTAGCTCAAACATTACTTTGCATAAGCCTAGCAACCCTTTTTCTTGTTAAAAAGGATAAGGTAGATTCACATTCAACTTCTTCTTCTTCAAAATGTACTTCTTCTTCAAAACCTTTGAACAATATTGTTAATGCTTCTTTTCCATCTAGGTTAAATCTACCGAGAAAGGACAAAGCCAAAGATGAAGAACTCCTTAAAATCTACAAGAAGGTGGAGATAAACCTTCCTTTACTTAGTGTGGTACAACAAATTCCAAAGTATGCCAAGTTCCTCAAGGAGCTTTGTATAAAGAAGAGAAGACATTAAGACAAAGAAAACATCATTGTAAGTCAAAAGTTTTCTGAATTAATCAAGAAAGATATGCCAAAGAAAAGCTTGGATCCAAGTATGTTCATCCTTCCTTATAGGAATAGGCAAATAAACTTTGTCATGTTAGACCTAGAGGCCTCGATAAATGTTATGTCTATGCATGTTTTTCGAGAACTAGGACCAAATACTTAGCAGATAGGTCCTATGTTATCCCCTTAGGCATAGTTTAGGATGTTCTTATTAAGATAGGAGAGCTTATTTTTCCCGCAGGTTTTTACATCCTAGATACCCTAAGACATGCACACCTAGAGCACCGAACATCTTGTTGGTATACCATTCATGAAAACTGCCAAGGCCATAATTGATGTCGATAAGGATAGCTTATCTATAGAATTTGGTGGAGATAGGATATTGCTTGTTGGAATTTGGATTCTAGATTTAGATATTCAGTGTTTGTTCTATTTATAGTCTTAATCTTTACACGGCGAGTCATGGTCATTGCCTGTGAGATGCTTACTATGCTCTAATCCTTACGTAATTACTAAATCTTCATTAGTACAACTTTTCCTATCGCTTGTTGAAGTGTAAGCAAAACGATAGGTTTCTTGGGAAGTCCAAGGTCGGATATAGGGAATTGATATCAAATCTTAGTTATGAAGCTTACTTCTTCATCTAGGCAGTATAAAGCATCATCTATACAGTATAAAGTAAAGTATCTAAATTAACCTAATATATACACTAGAGAATTTGTAAAAGGTGATGAGAATGGAGGAGAGATGTAAATGTGAACTAACTTAGATTAAGAAAGAGTAAAGGAATGTCTCCATGTTGCTAGGCGGTTAAGCCATGCAGCAACCTTGATGCGATAGAGATCGGTCAACTAGCTTCTGATTAAGGCGAGCATCTCTCAGTGCCTTAAATACCATACTTGCTCGCCTCTCAAGGTGCAGATGATAAAACTTTGTTAAGCGATAGCTATCTAGAAGTTGTTACTTATAGGACTTATATTATCTATTTTTTAAGGGTGGCAACCTCATGGCGCCAAGTCAACACACTTGTTCTCCTTTCGGGACACAGATGATGGAGGTTTAATCGCCAAGATAGAGTTTGTCTCTAAACTCCCTCTTGTGCGCGTTAGTTATATCCTTGCTACTTACTCTCTCAATAGTTGGTGGCAGATGCTGGTCAAGCGATAATTATAGCTCAACTAACCCAATAAACCTTATAAATTAGGCTTCTTATCAAGAACTTATCACAAGCGTAAACTACTTATAACATATTGACAGATGAACATTAAAGGAATGGCAGATTGAAAGAAAATAAACATGTAATGTATTAAAGAATGAAAGTCTTAGGTCACCGTACAATATGAACAATATACATTACAATGAAATACAAAAATGGACAATAAAGAGAATGAAGAATATTACAAGTTAGGGGGAGAAAAATAGTGGAATCTTTCTCTAATCTCTCACAAATCTCTCACTTACAAGATTGACCGAAAAAGAAGAAAAATCTTATATAGAAGGCAGAAAGACTATTCCTTTCTGTCAGCTCCAATGGAGCTCTCTATGGTTCGGCCTATTCAGGCTGACTTCTTCACTTAGTAAAGATTGAGTCCTTTTATAGGCTATTTTCGATGGAAAATTTCTATTCTTTACATCATGTCAGCGTCGATTGCAGCCTTTGTCAAGTGACATCAACTCCAACTACCACTCTTGTCTTCTAGTGAATCTTCCCCACATGCTGATGTGGATTCTCGCCCAGAGATGATTGGTCGCCAGACAAGCTTCTTATTACGTAGCACACGCTCCTCTGCCATTCACTGGCTTCTTCTTTTCTTCATAATCCTGTGATAAAACACTGAAAAACAGGATAAAATAAGCATGAAGACTTATGCAAATTGTATTCTCTAATAGTTATAAATTTTCGAAAGAAGCTATACGTTTTGAAACATTTATCATTCATTTTGGTTCCATTGTTCTACCTAAAATGTCATAATAACTGGTATTTCTACAAGTTATCAGATTTCATTTAACATTAATGAGTTTATGAAATATCCTACGGAGAACTTTTCTCTCAACTACCTTGATTCTTTCAAATCTATTCCCATGGCATGTGATAGCTTAATTGGAAACCATGTTGTTGAATTTGAGTCTTTTGAGAATCTTTTGTATGATGAATATGCTCCTTATAAGAATTCTTTTTCTGAATATAACCATGCATGTGTTAATGAAGGAAATGTTTCTTTTGAAGAAAACCGTGTTTTGAATGAATCCTTGTTTGAAATTGTCTATGAGCTAGCTTTAGGAGAAGATGAGAACTCACTTTTAGATAGTCTCATATACCTTGATAAATTCATCCAAGTTGATTTTTAAAAAAAAAATCTAAAACTAGCTCTAGAACCTTTATATGCACCTAGTCATAATTCTTTGAATATTGACAAAGCGGTTGAACGTGTTTTAGATTCTCCTTTATTTGCTAAAAATGAGACTTCTTTGGAACAAAGCACGCTTGTTGAGTTGGATGTTGAAAATAATTCCCTTTTAGAGCATGTTGGCATGATAGTTGAAAATGACTCCTTTTGTTAAAAAATGATTGCTTGATAGGTGATAACATTGAAAAGGCTTCCTTAGAATATTTTGATCATGAAAATCTCTCTTATAATGCTTCCACTCATGTTAGTGAGTTGAAAAATGTGATTTGTGATAAACTTTCTACTGTTGAAACTTTGCATGTGAACAATTTAGAGTTAGAAAGTATTGATAAAAATGTTGATTCTTTAAAAAACCTATTTGATGATTGTGTCAATGACTATATTATAGAAACTTTTGGTCATTCTTCTCCCTATAGTAGGCATGAGCTTAACTACTTAAAAAAAGTTGGTAATGAGCATGAGTTAGAAGATGAAAATTCAAGTTTAGAGAAAAATGCAAGCTTAGAAAAAAAAAATGATTTCTTTGACTTTGATTATTGCATAGAGGCTTCAAACTTTAGGCATGTTATCAACTACATCTTTTTTAAAAAAAAAATATGCAAGAAATAAAACTTTTACATCTAACATTTCTTGCTTTCCTCTTAATGATGATCACCCACTCCTAGCACCAACCTCCTCCATCGATAGTCAACCAAAGCTTGGAAAGTCTCCAAGAATCACGCAAAGAGAAAATAAAACCCTTGGTCATTAATCAGAGTTTAATTAGGGAGAGTACAATCATGCAACCTATCATGCCCCACCCCAAAATGCCGCGCCCACGACCAAATAGAGGTGTGCCGCCTAGACATTCATTGCATACTTCTCCCGAGGTAACGTGCTAAATGCCTAGTAAGTGAAACAACTTTTTTCTCTTATCTCTTAGCTGATGGAAATCGAAACATGTGCAAGGAAAAACAGGAACAAAAATTTACTCTAATTGCATCTAACTTATTGTAGACAAACATGCAAATTAACATAATGAAAACTAAAATTAGGGTTAATAAAAGATCATACCTTTGATGCTTTCCAAGTCCTCAAACCGGGACCACCACTAGTATTGACCCACTATCCTCTAGACTTAGAACCAGGTTGTGGGATTCGTTAAGTGAAGGAATTGAGAAAGAGATGAAAACTGGAAGGTTGGGATTTAGGGTTAAGATTTTTAATTTTGGAGAGATGAAAAAATATTTAAATTAAAAAAAAAGTCAAAGAAATGTCAAAGTTTGTTTTCAATTTGAAAAGAGATCTATAAATAACTTAATTACATGCAAAATAATTTTGCATGTAATAAGTGGGTCTTAACACCTAAAATTCTATTAACCATTAATGAAACTTAGTGGGCTTGGTGTCTGCATCTCATATAGGCACTTATCCCACTAAGTGTTAGTGGAATAATCCAACAAAATGTTGGATTTTTCCACTAACATAGTTCAAGGGCATTTTGGTCATTTGACCATTAAAGTCAAAGTCAAACTTTGATTTTTTAAGTCAAAAGTCGACATGTTGACTTTTTATCATTTGTCCGTTTTAACTAATTTTGACCTCCTAAACATGAATCTGTATTTTTTTTTTTTAAATTCAAATCACATTTGAATATAAAAAGTGGGTAGGAGTGATTTCCATCTTGCACCCTAAGTCCCTAGCCATCCACCTGGTTTTACCCTTGAAATGGGAGGTTTATTAGGCTAGCGTCTTTGCGCTGTCTTCACCTATGCAAATCTAAAGATAATTCCATGTGAACAGAAGTTCATAGTTAGCTCAAGATTAAGATTAAGTTACTAAAATCATCAATAATCGAAATAGTCAGTTTTATATAGTCAACAGTGTTATAACTTAAAAGTGACTCATGATTCCAATCTTATGTAAACTCTTTACATAGGATGCCTCCACTTTCATGTTTCTACATGAACAATTCAGGATCACATCGTTTTTACTAACTATAAAGTAGGTTGCATCCATAGTATTTCCAGAATAAAGTGCTCAAGCTTATTCATACACTATAGACCATTTGGGCTATAACTCGAACTTGATCCATGTTTATGTCTCCACATAAAATTCAAGTCTACACTAGATAGCCTTGGGACCTTAGTTTATTAGATTTAAGATTATAGTACTCTATTTTCACTAATAAATCCTCAATAACCACTTTATTGAATAGAATATATTTTAACTACAAGCTACGAGTTTTATGACATAAATTTCAACAAACTCCCATTTGGACTAAAACTCTTAGTGTGAGAAAATAATGTTCAATTTAACCATGAGAGAATTACTCATATGAGTACAATAAACTAGGGCATACACCCAAATATTCTCCCACTTGTCCTAGTGCACAAACTTCATAGACCTAAACTATTTAGGTGACCTTCAAACAGTTAGCCGTGAAAGATTTTGTAAACCAAACAACCATGATTTGCTCAACAAGTATCGGGGCTACTATAACGTCACTACAATGTACAATTACCCGGATAAAGTAGTACAATTTTACTTTATGCTCCTTCACACTACTGCTCCTCCATATAGAAGGAATACTGATTCCGATGTAGACTTTTTAGCATCGTTGAAAATCAGAATCAGTGCATCTAATAAGGATCCTTAACACTATACACAGGCACGTAGTTTTTTGATTTTCTAAACTATTTTAAAATATACTTAACAGCAATCCATCTCTTTTAAGTTCTGCATTTTGTATCTAAACAACATTTTGTTTATATAAGATGCTTAAGACTGGCTATTGTTCTGTTCTTGTGGTTCCGAACAATTTGGATCCTAAGAACATATTGTGTATTTCCAAATCTCTTATTTGAAATTGCGTAGCTAGCCATTTCTAAATGCCAGTTAGATAAACTACGTTACTCATTTCTTATTTATAAGTCAATGGATCCTCTAAATCCTCATCAAGCATGACGATTTGGTTTTTGATAAAACCAGGTAATGGTCAAGTTGATGAACAACCCTCCCACTACTTCGAGGCACTCTCAACTCTTGAGAAGGATGTGACTAACCAATTTTCTTAGTTTTATCAACTAATTTAGTGGATGAACTAGGTTTATCTATAACATCTTTGGAAAACTTATTTAATACTAATTTACTATGTGGTTTAATGATTCCTAATAAAGAGAACCATGTCCAATAAGACTTAGTTTCTTCTTTCTGATACATCGTTCTGCTTAGGCGTACTTAGATGCAGAGTTGTGACTAGATTATATGCTCTATCAAATAGTCTTGGAGTCTTAAATCCGCATACTCTCCACTTCGATCTGATCGAAGTGTCTTTATAGTTTTACCTAATTGATTTCCAACTTCAGTCTTATATTCTCTGAAATTTTCAAGAGGATCAGACTTGTGATGTAATAGGTAAGCATGACCAATCATCAACAAAATTGATGAAATATTCATACCCTCTTTGAACTTTGACGTTCATTAGTCCAAAGAGGTCTGAATGTATGAGCTCTCATCGTATTTTGGTTCTGAGACCTTTTCCAGTAAAAGATCTTTTGGTCATTATTCTTTTTAAGACAAGACTCACATGAAGGTAAAAAGTTATCTTCTAACTAATTTAGAAGTCTACTCTTAACCAATCTCCCAATCGCTTTGAGATTTATGTGACTGAATCTTAAATACTATATAGTTATTAGAAGAAACATTTTTGTCTTTTATGATTAGTGACTCCTGAATCTAGTATTCAGGTTGAAGTATCATATTCCACTAAGCACTTTTCAACAGCTAGTAAATCATATTTACCTTGTGCTTCATTCTCAGCTTTCTTCTCAACAACATATTTTGGTCAATTTCTCAGCCAATGCTCGTCCTGGTATCAGTGGCAACATTTACCTTTAGCAACTTTCTTTTCCTTACTTTTCTTGGAAATCTTCCCTTTTCCCTTCTTCATTTGTGAAGGTCCAACTCTAGTCTTAGAGGACAATCCTTCTGCTAACTCTTTCTCGTAGCAATATTTGCTTCCACTTCATTCTCCTTAACCGTGGTAAGGTTCTGGAATCGCTAGAGCTCATTTAGAAGAGTGGTCAAGGTGAGCTCTATTTTATTCAGAGATGCTTTCATCTGAAACAGACAAAACTCTTCGAAAGAGATTGTAAAATAAAGCTCACCTGATTTGCCTCATTAATGGAACTAGCATTTACTTCAGCAATACTAAAGTGCATCATCATGTCTGGTGCATCATCATTTCCTTCATTTGCTTGATGTAAATGTACTTAATTGCTTCGTGTCTGAGAGACCATGAAGACTGACCAAACATCTTTCTCAATGAATCCATAACCTCTTTAGCCGTGGCTAAGGATTCAAGATTGACATTTCTCTCACCTGATTCATACATGCTTGCAAGAATATAGACACGGGCCTTTTCATTGACCTTAACCTATCAATCATATGTTTTCCAAACATTTTAGTTAGCATTTAAGGTAGGGGCTTGAGGACGTTCCTCAATTAAGACAAATCTTAAATCATCTATGACTTATATGTATTTAAGTTTAATTTTCAAGTCGTATAATTATCGTTGTTAAGCTTTTTGGAAGCTAAGAGTTGTACTATTGAGCTATTTATGCTGAAAAATAAGACATACTCTATTTAGTGAAAAACTACAATCTTTTAAGAACCAATTAATTTAGTAAATATTAATAACATACCCAATATTATTATGTTTTGCAGCGATATTTTAAAAGTTTAGAATAACCTCCACCGAAGGGTAGTCGATTACTCCTCTTTAAACTAAGACAATCCTGACCAAATGTTAACTCTTAAATATCTCATATTTGCTTAACACTTAGTTATCGCTACTTCGGTCGAGAATATACTAACAACTTAATTCTTGTAAGTGTAACCCTCCATTTTCAAATCTCAGATATAAGAATCATTATGCTCCCGAAAGTGGAAAGAAAATATGAAAACCGATCTAAGAGACCATATCATGTATGGAGTTCCCAATGTTCCGATTCCTATATAGCCTTCCAAAAGGAACATCACTCCAGGGCAGACAAGTAAGCACATATAGGAATCTCATGGTGCAACCCAATGGAAGAGACCGTTGGATGTGTTGTCACATATCTCTCACCCACTTACTATGAACTACTTCCCCTATTCACCTTGATATTGATCCATGCAAACACTCTCCAAAGGGAGTCCGCTCCTATGCACGGCCCAAAGCCCTACATGGATCTCACGGTGTGAACTCCTAGGGACGCTGGAGCTAAAAGTACGCTACTTTTCTCTAGCCGAAGTGTTCTAAGATGGTTTAAAAGGGTACTCAGAGAAATAGGATCATATTTAGGCTAACTTAAACATATCCTAAGTCTAGGTGAAACATTCGACATAACCATTATACCGTATTTTAACCTACGATGTCTTAGTGAAAAATAAATTTTATTACCTCACATCTCTCATGCATACTCATAAAACTAGGTTAACTAGGCTCAAGCACTAGTTACGATCTCCAAGTAGCAAGTGTTTCGTAAACCGTCAACTTAAGAACCTCCAACCTTAGTAATCTTATCTGACTTGTTGACAAAATCGAAACAAGGTGAGCCTATTGTAACCAATTATACAAGATATCGACCTAATTCTATAAAAAAATTGGTTGATATGTTTTTAGCCTAGGTGAGCATGCAAGTTATCTTGGTTATAGATTTTAAATGTCTAATTCATTGTACAGCACCTATAAAAGAATTAGGTTATCCTATAACATACATCTAACAATATATAACCGTTATATAAACAAATTGAGTAATATAGATTTTTTATTTATTTAACTTTTAATTAAATCATTTTTAATTAAGAGAAACTTACATAAATGTAACAAAACACCAAACTATTTACGACCCATATAACAAAGCCCATAAAGTTAGCAATTTTTAGGTTTGCCCTTCCATCTTTCTTTTGTGATTCGTCTTCCTCCTGCCATTTCGTCTTCCTCCTACGATTCGTCTTTCTTTTTTCTTATTTATTTTTGCAATTTTTTTCCATCATCTTTCTTATTTTTCAATTCTTTATTTACATCGTTTAATCTTTTCATCGTTTTTCTTCGTTTCCTCTTCCTTTTTTTTGTTTTTTCATCGTCTTTCTACTTTTTCTATTCTTTCTTTTTTTTCGCTATGATTTCTTTCCATCGTCTTTCTTCTTTTCCTTTTTTTTTACGTCGTGTACAAAAAAATAGCAAAATCTAAAAGATCGTGTATAAAGAAACTTGAAAAAAATCATTTAGATTGGAGTAGCCAAATTAAACGATCGTGTAAAAAAAATAAAAGATTATGTATAAACAATCTTGAAAAAAAATCATTTAGATTGGAGTAATGAAATGTAAACAATCGTTTAAAAAAAAAAGGTAAACAATCATGTTAAAAAAAAAAAGATCTTGTATAAATAATCTTTAAAAAAATCATTTGGATTGGAGTAGCCAAATTTAAACAATCGTATAAAAAAAAGTAAACGATCGTGTAAAGAAATCTAAACGATCATGTACTAAAAGAATTAGAAAAATCGTGTACCAAATTTTGAAAAAAAAAATTATTTAGATTTGGGTACCCAAGTTTAAACGATCGTGTAACCAAATTTAAACGTAACCAAATTAAACGATCGTGTAACAAAATTAAACGATAGAACCGAAAAGATAAATTGTAGCCATATCTAAACGATCGCGTATAAATTGTAGCCATATCTAATCCGATCGCAAATATATTACGTGTGCATTATTGACGGCGTGGTTGACGGGGCATTTTTGTTATTTTACACGGTAGACCTCTGGACTTTTTCCGTTTTTGGAATTGTTCTATAGAATGTAAATATTTTGCCACTTTTTTATATTTTTGAAAAGACCCATTTAATTAAATCATATTAAATTATATTATATTTAATTAAATTAAATAAATCATTAATTAATTAATTTCATTAAATCATATTTAATTAAAATTAACCTAATTAATTAAACCATTAATTAATCATATTAATTAATTTCCATATTAATTAACTAATATGCATATTATACATTATAACTATTATAACATACTTTTAATGCATAAACATGTTGACCTATGGTGGGATTTTAAATTTATATGGCATATATTATGCACATACAAATTTAATTTAATTAAAATATACGTCAGATGCGACTCTAATGATTCTTATAAAAAAATTATAGACCCTTGCAACAATAATTAAATTTTTTTAAAAAAAACTTAATTTAATTGCCAAAACCACTAATCCATTTTAGTCCATCACACAATTTATCAAATAAATTACAATACCCACCATATGCAATTGAGTAAAATCATGCATCCTCTGATACCACGTGATGAAAATCAAAACATGCGTAGGAAAGAATAGGAACAAAAATTTACTCTAATTGCATCTAACTTATTATAGATTAACATGCAAATTACCCTAATGAAAACTAAAATTAGGGTTAATAGAGGATCATACCTTTGATGTTTTCCAATTTCTCGAACTGGGACCACCACTAGTGTTTACTGCTATCCTCCAGACCTGTTAAGTGAAGGGAATTGAGAAATAGATGGAAATTGAAAGGTTGGAATTCAGGGTTAGAGATTTTTAATTTTGGAGATATGAAAAAAATTTAATTAAAAAAAGTCAAAAAGAAAAGGCCAAAAGTCTTTTTCAGTTTGAGAAGAGACCTATAAATAACATAACTACATGCAAAATTGCATGTAATTAGTGGGTCAAATCTCAAACACCTAACATTCCACTAACTCTTAGTGGGCTAGGTGTCTACATTTTATGTAGCCACTTGTCCTACTAACTTAGTCCAAGAGCATTTTGGTCATTTGACTATTAAAGTCAAAGTCAAACTTTGACTTAAGTCAAAAGTCAACATTTTTACTTTTTACCATTTTTTTCATCTTGACTAATTTCGACCTCTCGAGCATGAATTCGCATTTCTTTTTCTGAAATTCAAATCACATTGCAATATAAAGCAAGTCAAAGTTTAACTTTTTAAAGTCAAAAGTCAAACATTTTAACTTTTTAAAGTCAAAAGTCAAACATTTTAACTTCTTAAAGTCAAAAGTCAACATTTTAACTTTTTACAACTTTGACCATTTCCATCAATTCCGAGCTTTCAAATATGAATCAGTATTCATATTTTTAATATTTAAATCACATTTAAACATAAAGCTCTATCAAACATATAACCGATGGTTATATCAAATATATTTGTCGGTTTCTCTCTCTTTACCTAATTCAAACAATTCGAATTATTCCAACATATTGTTCTAAGTTAATTTCATATGAGCTAGTAGGGGAATCTAATGGACTTATAGATCATGGGCTCTAACCATCTGAGATTAACTCGCTAAATGCTTTTAGGCCGAGCTAATCAACATTCGTTAACTAACAGGTCATTCAACTAAATTCCCGTAGTTACACTCCCCTCAGTGTAGATATATTTATGTCCATCTGATCTAACCATGGTCAGTAAGTTAATCCTTCACAGGTTGTTCGTAACCTCGACTTGGTCAAAATATCGTTTTACCCCTAAGATTACATCTTGTTCCTTAAGTCCCACTGATCCACTATTGACGAATTGGTTTAAGGTCCAACCAACAAATCGAATCCTTCTCGGGCCAATGAAAGGTTGGGCCTCTTGTTCAAAACTTGAATTTAGTTCTTAATGGAACAACCTATTTACTAACCTTAAAAGTGAGTAGGAGTGAATTCCATCATGCACCCTATATCTTTAGTCATCCACCAGGTCTTACCCCTGACATGGGAGGTTTATTGGGCCAACACCGTTAAGCTGCACTCACCTATGCAAATCTAAAGATAATTCCATGTGAACAGAAGTTCATAGTTAGCTCAGGATTAAGATTAAGTTACCTAGGTCATTAATAATCAAAATAAATAGTTTTATATAGTCAACGGTGTTATAACTTAAAAGTCATTATTTCATGGTTCTAGTCATGTAAACTTTTTACATAAGATGCCCCCACTTCCATGTCTCTACATGAACGATTCAGGATCACATCGTTTATACTAACTACAAAGCGGGTTGCATCCATAGTGTTCCCAAAATAAAGCATCTAACCTTATTCATACACTATAGACCATTTGGGCTATAAACTCGAACTTGATCAGTGTTTATGTCTTTACATAAAGTTCAAGTCTATACTAGATAGCACCAGGACCTTAGTTTATTGGATTTAAGATTATAGTGTTCTATTTTCACTAATAAGTCCTCAATAACCAATTTATTGAATAGCATATATTTTAACTACAAACTACAAGTTTTAGGACATAAATTCCAACATTAGCGAAGCTCTTCCACTTAAACCTTGAGACTTTCACTAATTTTATAGCAGAAACAACTTAAGAAAATAACACATGTATATAACACAACGAAAAACTTGAACTTCTTCCTTATCAACTTAAGGCTTACAATTTACATATTACAAATTAAACTTTACTTTGCACAAACTAAACCCTCTGGTCTTCTCGCGTCCTTCTTCTTCCAGCAAGGTGTAGCCCTTCGTGTCATGGTGGAAGAAACTTAGTGAAACGCTCTTGGCACTAATACTCAGCCTCCGCTTTAATTACTGCCTCTTTTCCTTCTTTGTCTCTTCAATTACCTTTCTGAGGCAGGCGCTTAGAGGTGTGAACCATCTCTTTCTCTTCCTTACTTCATTCGCCCCACAACCTTGGGCTGGATGATAATCGTCAGGGCTTGCTTACCCTGCCTCAGCTATTCAAGATTCTCACGCCTCTCTTCCCTGTATAGTTGAGGTTCGAGTGTTAAAGAACGGCAACCTTACCAACCAACTCCTTGAATATAGACTATAGAGACACTCTGTCTTCTCTCCTTAGCTTGGCTACATAGCCTCAGAACTAACATTCGCATGGCCTCAACGCCTGACAACCTAAGGAGGGGAAACACTTAAAACGAAAGTTAAACGAACTTAGTGAACGACATATTTTAAAAGATCCTTTTTGGAGAAATCACAAGGAATCCACGATAAAATAAGCCATAAGCCATAACACATAAAGTTTGTCGCAACGAACAATAATCCAATCAAGAAATGCTTCCATATCTCTTTTCCATTGAAAATCGACAAGTCAATCTTCATCTTGTGATTATGTGTGTCATTTCGAGCTTCATATCTTTCTTCTCTTCTTTTTCTCGGTGCATAAACTTCATCATCTTGATCATCCTCACTTGTTGAATTCGAGTCTTGAGATTGTAGCATCCTTTCTTGAAGAATAGGTTGTCTTCTTGGATTTTCAGACGACAATATTCATCATTTTATAGAAGAGAAGTTAACCAACTTTCTTTACCCCAGCCCTTTACAAACAATCTCTCTGTACTTCTCAGGTATACTACAAGGGTATAAGAAAGCTTGTATATCCATTTTTATTCCCATATTCATTCACAACCCATCCCCTAAACATCAAGATATATATTTATTAAAAGAAATAGAAATTAATCTAATACAAGCTTGGCTGAAAAACTCCCGTTTTCTCTTCAAAAAAAAAAATAATAATAATAATAATAATAATGTCTAGAAAAACTCCATTTACCGCGTCTGAGAATAGATTCAATTATACTCTTAATATCATCCCTTTTTTTGAATGTTTTAGTATCCCTCTTATCTGGATTTAGAAAGATGGAAAAATGTTCTCACGCGTTTACTCTAATTTAACCTTAAGCACTTTTAACCATTTATGGCTATGTTTTCTGGTTTTAAATAAAACCAACATACATAATAATTTGAACATATCCTAAAGACAACATAAAAACCGATTCATAATAACCACAAAATTTAGATTTGGTTCCAAAACCACTCAACCACATTCCACTCAAACCAACAGATCCCCAAAAGCCAGGATCTCTCCCTTCTTTAAAGCAATTTCTTTTGATCAATTCAAACCTCATTACAATCCCCCCACCTCATCTTCTTCATTTTCAATTTCAACCATATAATAAACAACACAGTTTATCAACTTCTCTTTCTCTCTTTCTATCTATATATCTATCTCTCTGCAAACACTGCAGAGACTTATCCAGCCATGGCTGCCTGTGGAAGCCTGCAACACATTTTCGAAAACCCATTACCTGAAAATCCAACCCTTCTTGAACACCTCTCATCATGGAACCAGATAATGCCCTTGAAGCCGACCGAACCATCGTCATTTACAGAGATCTTTGGAGAGCTTCATTTCAAAGAGAGTTTTGTTCCCCATTCTTTTTCGTCATTGTCGTCTTTGACAGAATCATCGAACTCTACATCTGCTGCTGATGACCTGTGGAAAGAACCGTTGTCAAATGGTGAGCGTGAACCGTCCAACTTCCATAGGAAAAGCAATAGCTTCTCGTCGACCAATTCTGAAAGCTTGCAACTTTGCACAGAAGGGCTTGGATATGAAAGCTTAGATGATGTTGAGGATTTGAAAGGGGTGATGGATGAAAAGGAATGGCACAAGGAGGATGAAGAGGAAAGGACCTTAAAAAAACAGATTCAGTACCCAAATTTGAAGCCTGGAATGATTAACAGGACAAAATCAGCAAATATGGAAGATTTTCCTCCACCAATTTCTTGTATGGGAAAGAGTGGGAAGCCTTGGGTTGGTTTCAAATCTTATAGGTATGGTGGAAGGTTTATATTGAAGGAAGTGAGAGTTCCCACCCATGAATTTCTACATGCTTCCAGAGAAAATGGACGTTTGAAACTGCATATTCTTGTACCAAATGAGCAGACCAGAGAAGGCGAGGATGAGGCTGACGACAACCACGAGAACTGTGAAAATACTATTGGGAAATGCAAGGTTGAAACTAGGCCATGATGATACAAGGTTCACTTTCTTAGAATATTTCAAGATTAGACTTGTCAACTTCTCTTCCATAAAATGATGAATATTGCCGTCTGAACCTTATTTTTCCTACCTGGTTGTTGATTGATTGCCTTGTTCCCTAGGAATTATCATGTGTCCAATTCGATTCACTCTAACTTTGATGTTCTCTGTTTCATATTTTACCAAACACCATCTGGAATTCTGGACTAATACCAACTGAATTCCATAGGGTGAAGTCGTCAGAACTCAATAATTAAGAATTCTGATGATCAATTATGAATTGATCCTAACCTCTCACAAAATTGGAAAATTTGTAATTCTCAAGACCATTGTTAATATCTACAACAAAAAGAATATGGAAACCTCAGCACTATACAGCAAAATAGTCTCTGAAAAGCTGATAATGTTTTTAGAAAATGGCAAAGTTGGAAGAATATAATCCCAAGCATTATATTTAGGAAGAATGAACAAGGTTCAATAAAACAAAGAAACTAATACTCCAGATCACAGTAAATAATCGAGAAATTTGCAAATAGTTTCTAAAAACGAGTGAAAATTGGGAAGGTATAGAACTCAAATGTTTTGAACTAGTAGCCAACGAACCTTCAATATGATTGACAAGCAATGCAACTATATTTCAAAGTTTATTTCATGATCGTGTTGATTTTGCCTTGTTTGGAACACTAAATTGAAAAAGAGAGAGTAAAGTTGAATCTAAGACTCTTCTACGGGAAACTAACAACTAATATATTTGATAGATGCGAGTGTGTGAAGGAGAAATGGGCCCCTGGTGGTTTATATAAACAAACTAGCTTTTCTTAAGATGAACTGAAACTATGCAAAGATCACATGAAATCAAAGCCCAAAACTATAGTAATAAAGAAAAAGAGAACTGTAATTATGTGTGCAAATTGAGAACTCTAAGCATCTCCAATGTTTGAAGCAGCTAAATATTATGGATTGAATGAAATTGGGAACAGAAATCTGGTCAATATATATATTTCCACTTTCAAAACTAGATTATTGATTTAATAAATACTTCTTTCTGCAGATCTTAAGAAGATAAACAGGGGAAAGAAAGTTGTTTATGACTTTACAACTTTATAGAATAGAAAAATGACAGGGTTAAGACCGAAGTTTACAAAATGGGGTTGATGCCATCTAAAGTCAGAAGCACCTTGTATAGCTCTGGTCGGCGATCGCGAAATACTCCCCAAGCATGTCTCTTGGACTTGATTTTATCCAGATCAAACTCTGCTACCAAAACATCTTCATCTTTATCATTAGCAGCAGCAACAATTTCTCCAGTTGGTCCTGTTATTAAATAATTCATATTAATACAGTACCTTCTTTTAGTTTCTCTTCTGAAACCAGAAATGGGGCAACAACCCCACCAAATAAAGTAATCTCTCCTCATGATTGAAGGAGGAGAGAATATTCTTAATTACCAATTGACCCAAAAAACTTAAGCTAGTGAGTAATCGTAAATTTAATTATATATCACTAATTTCCCTCACTTGTATATGGACTTGAAATATGATAAGGATCCAATAAGTGGAAATGAATATTAATCGGGAGGAGGAAATAATAACATTGCAGGGGCTTCAACCCAAAACATCCTGAAGCAACCTGCTTTGATACCATCTTAAATCACCTATTAACCCAAAAGCTTAAGTTGATGGATTAAACTTAATTATATGTCATAATAGCTTATGTTGATGGGTGAATGTAAACTTAATTATATATCATAATAAATATAACTTGGAAAGCTCTCTTTTCTAAAAGAAGAATCACCAAGAGAGGATGCTAATGCTAAAGCAGCAATGAAATGAACTGCTAGGTCTCCACTCTTAACACCTTCTCACAAATCCAATTGTATTTAAAAAAAAAAAAAAAAAACACAGTACCTGCTATAAAAGAGTTCCCATAAAACGTGATCGTGCTTTTTCCATGTTCTGTCTCGATAATCTCTCTTCCAATGCGGTTTGAAGCCACCAACGGCACCTGAATGTTCTTACATTAATGAGGTCTCTTTATCATACAAAATGCATATGACTGTGTGGTATAGTGAAAATCTAAGTTTTTTTCTTTTTTTTTTTTTTTTTTTTTGAGAAACATTTAACAAAATTTCCATTGGTGAGATGAAATTAAAACAAGGCTATAGAAGCCATGTGTTTTATAACTAAAGCTATTCCAATGTGCAGTAAGAGATGTGAGTTTATAATCATAAAAGTGGGGTGAATTTACACCAAGATAAAGAAATATGAATAAGATGTTCCATAAACATAGGGAATGCAGTTTTTTGTCTTTAAAACAACGGTGGTTTCGTTCAAAAGAGGCTGAAGGGTTTGTTTGTGTGAAGGGAAAGAATCATGTCCATTCGAGTAAAATCTTCTTTGCAATTTCAATCAGGCCAGCACATGCTCTACTGATGTTCGAACTATGCTCCATCTATAAAGAGGCAAGTTTGTTTTTTATCTTTATCCAACCTCCATAAGAAGGGACTTTCTAGTCTTTTTCGAGTGTCTATCCCCATTTTTCAAAACTAACTTGCTAATCTCCAACTGTGCCATTGATGTTCACTAACCAGGCTGCTTGTTTGGGGCATTCACAAAATACGATGGCCTCATTGGCTTGAAAGGCACTAAGAGCAGAAATCATTGACGCTCTGTTCAAGGGCATTTAATAAGGCATACCAGTCGTCGTGGATATGTTGTCTACAGAGGATGACAACATAGGTACCAAGGTCAAAAGAAAAGAGGCTGTTGGGTGGGTTTGGAGAGTGGAGAAGAGACATTAATGCTATTTTGGAAGATGGATTTGTAAGAGGATGTAAACGTAAAATCAAAAAAAGGTAAGTTCTCTCTCTCCTTTCTCTCTTCTTCCCCCATTCCGTTCAGTCCGATCTCTTCAACCCGTCTTCTGCGGCAATCCTTTGCTTCACCTCCACCCTCCAACATCATCTCCAGCTCTTCTTCAACAACCTTCTGACGTTCATCTTTTACACGGCTCAGCTTCTTGACTTTTAGATACAATGGAAGTCGGAAGCTGTAAGGTTCTTCATTCATACTCCTGTGTTTGGTGGAGAATGAACTGAGTCCACTTAGAAGACCTTGAAGCTCAGATCATCTTGGTTGTTTCAGAGAGTCAATTGAAATGGTGTTCTGACGCCTTAGCAGAGCTTATCAGAGGTCCAGAGGATCACTTCTTTCAGAGATATGGAGAGTTAGACCGCAGGACATTGAAGCTGTCCAAATTCAGGGCAGACACCAGTTGGATTCTTTGCTGTGATCTTTGGCCGGCTTCAGGTGCATGCTCAACAATTAGAGTATCCCCGGGGAAGCAAAAAGGGGTGATTGTCATTCCTTCAGATGCTGGAAAATTTCATTTTGAATTTGGAGTACAAGAAATGGTTCTTGACCCCGCAGCCCCAGGTTTCAATACCCTCCTCCGGATCAGAGCTTTAGTTATGCCAGTAAAGTTAAAAATCTGGGCAACTCAACTTGTAAGCTGAAAGGAGTTGATCAGAGCATCAGTAAAGGAGAGAAAACAAGCTTTCACCCCCCTGTTTTGAAAACAGTTGTACAGAACCAGCAGACCCCTGCTTTGACACCATTTAAACAGAGCAGCTTCCATCATAAAAAAGACCTCATCCTATTGGGTCCACAAGAAGGATGAAGTTTTGAAGGAAGATTTCAGAAGCTTATGGGTTGTTTCAAGACTTTTCATGCATAATGATTGGAGGGATATCATTAAATTCTTGCAGGAACATTTTCAAATCAACACCAGCCTCAATCCTCTGTTCGATGATAAAGCTTTAATACGCTCATCAAGCAGAAAATTGGAAGACTTGATTAAGAACTGGGGAAATGGACGATATGTGCCGTTCTACTTTCCATTCGAAAACTGGAACAAATTTAAGCATGGTAGGCCAGATTTTATTAGAGGTGTTGGTGGGTGGATCTCCATCAAAAATCTCCCTCGTGACTACTGGACAAAGAATATCTTCACTGCAATTGGAAATTATTTTGGAGGCCTTGAAAATATTTCTTTAGAACACTATGAATGTGACCAATGTGTTGGAAGCTAAAATAAAAGTAAGACAGAGCCGCAGTGGCTTGTTGCCGGCAACTATAGAACTGAAGGATGAAGTCCATGGCAATTTCTTTCTTAATTTTGGTGACACTAATGCAATTGAAGAGCCTGCAGCCATTCAGAACACTCTTTTTATCAGGGATTTTACTAATTCAATTGATTTGGTAAGAATAGATGAAGCCTTAAGGATGAAGGAATAGATTTGAAAGTTCTGAAACCAGAATGGGCATTTCTCAATTCACTCCTTTCAAAACCGGATTTTGCAAGTCAGAGTGAGTTCCTCAATTTAGCACAAGCTTGCCCAGCCGGTGAACCATCCTCATCCTGCCGAAATTCTTCCCCCACTGCATTAAACTTGAAAAAGTAATTCAAACGAGGGGAAAAAATCTTGCAGAAGTTGAAGAGCCATCGATAGGAGAGACTTTTTTGGCTAGGCCATCTGTTGTGCCCAATGAAAAATCAGGACACATGCACACGCTTGATAAGAAATTAAATGCAGGTGATACTCCACAGAAAGAAGGCCAAATGGCATCCGGTTACTCTCCAAACGTTCCATTTTCTCCAAAGAAACGGTCGTTGTCCATTGCACAAGTAGAGCAGTTAATTTCTTCCTCAACTGGCGCTCCAGTGCCCATCAGAATTCCTCCTGGTAAAATCCCATCCACCTCTTCATCTTCAGCCTCTCTCTCCTCTACATCTCTCTTCCTTGGCAAGATTGAGTACAAAATTAAAAACAAAAGCAAGTCAAAAACAAAAAAATTCCCTCATCTTTTTAAACCATTCCCGAAACATTGTTAGAAGAAAGAGATCGGAGGTCACAAGATTAAGATCTTTAAAGGCCAAGTTAATATCAGAACAAACCCTGATTTGTTGGAGGAAAAATGTGCCCATTCCCATTCTTCATCTCTATCTAACAGGTCAGAATCCCAAACTTCCACTCTTCCTCGATTTACACACTCTGTTTTCTCCTTTCCTAACTCTAACATTAAATTCTTGAGAGGTATTCCCAACCACACTCCGACTCCTCCACCCAAATCAAAGGTCGATAGAGATGTTCACTCTCCTTTTAGTGTGAGTAGTGAGGAAGATGTTCAATTAGAAAGTTCAGATGAAAAAGAGACTCAGCACGGGAAGGAACCCTGGACACTGATCTTACTGCTCTGTTTCACACCAAGGAAGATTTGATGAATGAAACACATCGTTTAGAACCATCATCACAGAATCAGCCTTGTGAAATTCCAGCATTCTTGAAATCTATTGTTGGAAAGTGCAATTTGATCTTAGCCTAAGTTCTACAAGAAGCATTTGTTTAACTACCTTGACAGGGAACAATGAAATTATATCAGGAATACGAGGATTGAAAAATGTTAACAAGTGATTGTCCCTAAAAAGATTCTTAAAAATTCACAATCCAGATGTGGTACTTGTACAAGAGCCTAAGAAAGAAGAATTTGATGCACTTTTCATAAAATCACTGTGGAGTTCAAAAGACATTGGATGGGACTTCGGGAGGAATGCTAATCATGTGGGACACAAGTAAATTAGCAGTCACCAAAACACTAAGGGGTGGATACTCTTTGACAGTACAATGCACCGCTTTCTGTAGAAAAACTTGCTGGATAACCATTGTGTATGGTCCAAACGATTATAGATAAAGGAGATTTGTATGGCCTGAGCTCCTCGTTCTCAAAATTTTGCTTGGAAGCTAGGTGCATTGGAGGGGATTTCAATATCACAAGATGCCAACATGAGAGATTACCTTTTGGAAGAACAACTAGAGGTATGCGGCTGTTTAATAATTTTATTGATAAGGCTAAGTTGCTGGAAGTTCCCCTTTGTAATGGCAGGTACATTTGGTCTTGAGAAGGAACTTCCATTGCAAGATCACTACTGGACAGATTTTTCATAAATAAAGCATGGGATGATGAATTTGAAAACACAAGAGCTAATAGGCTAGCTTGCCTACTTTCTGATCACTTTCCCATTTCTCTCGAGGCTGATTCCTTCGGTTAAGGACCCTCCCTTTTCAGATTTTGTTCTTAATTCTAAACAAAGGAAGGTTAAAAATGCAGTAAAAGCTTGGATGGTTGACTCACAGAACAATTAGAAAAGAAGAGATGAACTGATTACTGAAATAGAAAGATTAGATCCTTTGGCTGATTTAACAAGTCTTTCAGATTCTGACCTAGCTTCCCAATCCTCTCTCAAGGCATAATATTCGGCTACATGTTGGGAAACCTGTTTAAAGAGTTTAAATTATCTTGGGTTTTTGGAGCAGATATTAGAGACAATTGTGAAGACTTAATTAAGAGGTTCCAACTTGCATAAAGAAGCTACATTACTTTGAAAAAAAAGAGGGTGTCAACATAGTTCAGATGTCCGGGTGTGACTATTGATCCCTATTTCTTGTTAACTCTTGTATAACCCTCTTGTACTTAGAGCTATTGTCTCTTTTTTTTTTTTTTCAATTATCTATTAATAAAGAGATCCGTTTCTGTTTCATAAAAAAAATGGCGTGTAAACGTACAAGGGTGGTGGGTGAGCATCAGGGGTATGAGGGAGGGGCAATGATTTTGGAGCATCTTCCATGGCTTTCAAATTTAGCTAACTCTACATAGTGGCCTTGATGAGGAGAGTTTTTCCACAC
Source organism: Cucumis melo (assembly GCF_025177605.1). Taxonomy (NCBI): domain Eukaryota; kingdom Viridiplantae; phylum Streptophyta; class Magnoliopsida; order Cucurbitales; family Cucurbitaceae; genus Cucumis; species Cucumis melo. The sequence goes on from NC_066868.1 coordinate 13,223,052, forward strand.
AGAAAACATGTCCCTCATAACGTTTTTGTTTGAAAAATATATGGTTGAAAGGTGAGCCGAGTAACTACTTCAGCATTGATGAGAGCCAGAGCAAGGTGTTGTGGTTAAGGCTAAAAGAGAAGGATTGATCTCAATGGTTTTTGGTGAGGCAGAAAGTTCAGGTTTGGGTTTTTCAATAAAGGCCAATCGAAAAGAAATTACGCTTAAAAGAGAAGCACACGTGGATTTTGATCCCAGCCATTCAAAGATAGTAGAATGGTTGGCGGCTCGCAATCATGATGGGACTTGGTGATGAGGAAGTGGGTGGGTACAGGAAGGAGGGGAGTTGAGGGAGATTTTTGTAAGGCCCCCTATAATTAACACATATAAAAGGAGGGGGTAAAAAGGTAACTTAAGGGTTGGTTATGGAAAAGAAAAAGGTCACTGAGAAAGAAGACTGCTGTGGGGCCCGTTGGAGTGGAATTTGATGGAGGCCATAAATAGTATCTTTTAGGTCTTTTTAGGGTAGGTTATCTTTTGTGTCATTTTGGGTGTAAAGCTGCTGTAGCCTCGGGATTTTCCCAGCTCATTGTGAGGAGCTGGTAAGCTTTCTATAACCTTGTTCTTGTTTTTTTCCTGGCTGTTGGGGTTGTTTTTCATGCTATTTGGCTTTATATATATATATATAATCCAGCAGAGTACCGCCTCTGTTTCAAGCCATTATTAGTTGTTTGGTGTCTTTATTGTTAAAAATCTTAACAATTTTATAGACATTTTTCCTTCCTCTTTGTATGAGAATCCAAGGTATCCATGCTTAAGGTACGTTGCCGTATCCAACACAAAGAGTACATTTAAAAGCAAAAACTTCACAACACAGAATCAATATTCAAATTGTTCAATGATTGTTCATTAGTAGGTCAAGGAGGGATCCAGAAAAGACAACTCATTCAAGGCCCTCAAACACAGCAGATAACTAAAAAAGAAAATAATTCTTAAGCTAATCTAATGTATACTTGTATATTTTCGTTTAGAAACTTACCACATTAGCACCAGCGTGCCCTTGCATTACGCGTTTCCAGTGATCACAAGAGTCAAGTCCTTGATCTTGAGGTTCGGAACCAATAGCTGTTGGATAAAACAATATCTCCGCACCTTGAAGAACCATTGCTCTTGCTGCCTCGGGAAACCACTGATCCCAGCAAATTGCTGAAGTAAAAGTGATTTTGCCACGATTAAATTTTCTCAAGTATGACATGCACTTCTTCACTTTTAAAAAACTACATGTTACCTCTAACTGTCAACTTTCTCGTTTTCAAATTAGACCATAAAGTTCTTGTTTCAGAAGTATAGTCAAGTATAAAAATGAAATTGTCCTCAATAATTAGCACCAACCAGATGCAACATTAATATATTTTATGTTTTGAATGTTGAATGTTGAATACAAAAGAAAAAAGAAAAAAATAAGCTTAAATCTATAAAATAAAATGAAAAAATTTCTAAGCTCTTTTCGTTTCATTGATGAAAGCCTTGTTTCCATTTCAAAAATACAAATAAAATGCAAAATTTTCTTTTAAAGAGTGAACGAAGTGATGATTTTTGGAGAAATATTTGCTTCTCATTCCTCCAAAAGGACCCAATAATGGGTAAATGTAATACAAGAGGTATTCTAACCAAGGCAACTAATTATAAAAAGGAATGAACATTCAACAGTGATAATTATAGCAACTAAGCCAACTATATTATACACAAATCTAGATAAAGTCTTCAACCTGGGATCTAAGTTTGAATCATAAATAAAAAGGTAAACAGAGCATTTAATAAGGAATTGATGTGCATGTGCATAAAATTAACATTCAAGAACCCAGTTTTTAAAATTTGTAACATGGTTACGTAGTTATTTCTTTTTACTTTACCAATGTCCAACAGAAAGGATCCTAGGAAACAATATAGCAAAAGTATGATGAAACCATAATCAGCATTTACAAGATGTAGCTATAAACCAGACCCCACTTTTGAAATGGTTTCTACACTAAGTTCAATTCAAGGGAACTAACTACATTTTCATATATTCATAGATTTATCACCCCCCTAAGTAGAATATTTGATTGGTCGATTCAGGGTTGAGAAGAAGGAGGTGGATACATCTGATCACTACCTACCTTGCTTCTGAGTGAGCTTTACCATTCTCTGTGTGATCACTACCTAATTTCAGGGTTGAGAAAAAGGAAGTTGCCCTTGCTTGCGGGTCCTTTGTTTTGCATTCTTTGTCAGAAGGTGAAGCAAGACCTGGACCATATTTTTTGGCATTGTGAGTCAGCACGGCTTGGAACTTTTTGTTGGAGATGTTCAGCATTTTGGTTGGTCGTCCAAGAGATATTGGTATGTTGCTTCAAGAGTCCCTTCTCAACCCACCCCATGGGGAGAAGGGTCACTTTCTTTGGCCTACGGGGGTGCGTGCTATTTTTGTGGGTGATGTGCAATGAGTGGAACAATAAGGTTTTTAGTGGAGTGGAGAGGGTTCCTAGTGAGATTTGGTCCCTTGTTCCTACTTGGGTGAAATATTATTTCCTTTTAAGTTATTTCCATCTCTATTTTTTCTATGTATCATATCTTGTATATCATTGTATATCAGGAGTCATTGGAGAAATTAATAATATATACATTTTCCTCCAAAAACTTCATGGTATCAAAGCCCCAACCATAACTCTAGATTTTTTTCAACATTGATTTCTCCCTACAGCAGCTTTTCCAGCATCCATTCTGACATTAGCATTTTTGTCTATGCCTTCTCACCCTTCATCGTTGTTGGCTTCTCCGGGTTTCTCCATCCTAGAAAGCATAAATATCGACACGCGACAAGGCGACATGGTGACACCAACACAACACAGCAACACACCAATTTTTAAAAAAAGTAGGACACGATACGTTAAAGACACGTCAATTTTTTAGAAAATAATTCATTATGTCATGCAAATAAACATATTACGTAACAAGAATTTCAATTAAAAACATCAAAACAGCAAGTTTTAAGCCATAAAACATAACAAGTTTTAGTAGAGTTGTTTTAATGAAGATCAGACAAAACTTTCTTCAACCAAATTTCTTCACAAATTCCCAAACTCAAAGCTCTGTATTCAGCTTCAGTACTGCTTTTAGCAACAATACTTTGCTTCTTACTTCTCCAAGTAACTAGGTTGCTCCAAACAAAAGTACAATACCCAGAGGTAGATTTTCTGTCAATAACCGATTCTATCTAATCAAAAACGATATAAGACTCAATGCATTTCCTGTCAGTTTTCCTCAACATCAAACCTTTACCCGAAGAGCTTTTCAAATATCTTAGAATCCGATAGACAGCTTCCATATGTTCTTCATAGGGTGCCTACATAAATTAACTAACACTGACAGCATATGAAATATTTGGTCTAGTGTGAGACAAGTAAATTAGTTTTCCCACTAGACGTTTACATCGTCTTTATCAACAGGAACTTTGTCAACAGAATCTCTCAATTTCGCGTTGAATTCAATAGGAGCGTCAACAAGTCTACATCTAATCATATATATTTCTTTTAACAAGGTCAAGGGCGTATTTCCGTTGCAAGACATAGATCCCTTCCCTTGATCTTGCCACTCCCGTTCCAAGGAATATAGATTCCCTAGATTTTGTTATTTTAAATTCGTCAACCATCTAAGTCATATCATCTACTGACAAAACAATATCATCAATATGCACAATTAGGACAGCAATTTTTCCAGATACTAACCTTTTTGCAAAGAACATGGGATCAGAGTGTCCCTGAGAGAAACCTTGGGACTTAACAAATGTAGTAAAATGTAGTAAACCTGTCGAACCACACTCTTAGGGACTATTTCAAACCATACAAAGACTTCGTGAGTTTACAAACCAATGATCAAACTGAGTTTCAAAATCGAGGGAAGGACTCAAATAAATTTCTTCTAATTCACCATTCATAAATGCATTTTTCACATCAAGTTGATGGAGAGGTCGGTCTTTATTAACTGCAACAAAAAGACTCAGACCGTGTTTAACTTCGCTACAGGGGAGAAAGTCTAAGAATAATCTATCCCATAAGTTTGAGTAAACCCTTTCGCTACAAGTCTAGCCTTGTACCTGTCCAGAGTTCCACCTGCTATACTGCAGAGTGAACACCAACTGCTTTATGCCCTTTAGGAAGAGCACAAAGATCCCACGTATTATTCTTTTCAAGAGCTCCCATTTCTTCCATGACGACAATCTTCCATTCAAGAATTTCTATAGCCATTGTATGCTTTTCGGTGTTGTTGTTGTATCAAGCCTGGCAATGAATGCCCTGAACTCATAAGACAAATTATTGTAAGGCAAAAAGTTAGACATGGGATACTTGGTAAAGGACCCGGTGCCCTTTCTCAATGCAACGGGCATGACAAGAGAAATATCATAATCCCCTGATTTGTCTGATTCTTCATCTGTAATGGGTTTTTTATAACCTTTTCCAGCTTGAGGAGGAGTCTCACCCTCCTATATTTCTATCGAAGTTTCATAACTACTTGCAACTTTGTTGTCCTCTGGAACTAACATATCAATTTTGTCATTCTCAACTAAATCAGCAATACCATCCTCAAAACACAAGTTAGTATTATCGGGAACAACAATACCGTGAACTTGTGTTGGTTCAGATCCATGGACTGCAGCTGGCGAAGTAATAGGGGACACCATTTCCTTTATGAGATTCTTCTTGTAGAAAGTTATCCAAGAGACTTGTTGAGTGGGTAGAATGGTGTCATAGGCACTCAAGATGGGTTCAGGAAGGTCAGTAGGGGTTGAAGATGCGGACTAGTTAATTTCTTCACTGGACTAGTCAATCTCTTCACTTGTACTCTCCCCTCAAGATGACTAACAAGGAAGAATGCTAGATCCTCAAGAAAAGTGATATACATGGAGATGAAGTATTTTTTGGAAGGAAGGGTGGAGGCATATATAAGCTCACTAGTGAAGGGGATACCCAACGTAGACAAAATCTAAGCACAATGCGCAAACTTAGTTTGGTTAAGGCCATGACTACGGACAAAGGCAATGCACCCAAAAAGGGACATCAGGAATAAGTTGCGTGGTAGGGTATGACTCCTTGAGGCATTCAAAAGGGGTTTGGAGTTGAACGACACAGGAAGGTATTCAATTAATAAGATGAGCTGCAGTGAAAATAGCATCTCCCATAAGTATGATGGAAGTGAGGTAGATAGCATGATCGACCGTGCAACCCTGAGGAGATGACGATTTTTTCTTTCAGCCACCCGAGGGTATAAGCACACGAGCTTTAGTGAACAACGCCTCTACAAGATAGAAAGTCACGAAGGGTTTTATTAAGGAACTCATGGCCATTATCACTTTGAAGAATATCAATTTTGGTGTTGAACTGAGTCTCAATAATAGTGTAAAATTGTTGAAATATTGATGAAACCCCATATTTATCAGTGAGGAAAAAGGCCTATGTGAGACGAGTATGATTATCAATAAAGATGACAAACCATTATTTCCCCAAAGAGGTGGTAATACTCGAGGAACCCCAAATATCACTATGAATAAGGGTGAAGGACTGAGAAGGTTTATAAAGATGACTCTATGTTGTTTTGAATAAATGTACACATCACAAGAAAGAGAAGTGGCATCAATTTTACTAAATAAATGAAGAAATAAATATTTCATATATTGGAATTTGGGTGACCAACGAGGAAATGCAACAATATACAATTTTTTTCTGAAGTTGAAAAATAAGAAGATAACAAACTAGTCCTATATCAATTCCTACGGGGAGCATCATCGTCAAGAAAATAGAGTCCTCTATTGTGCCGGGCATTACCAATCATCTTCCCTAACCTTTCTTGAAAAAAAAGACAATATCTGGTGGGAAGGCAACTTGACAATTCAAATATAGTAAATTGTAAGATATTCTAGGTACATGCAGAACATTTTGTAAAATTAAACCATCAAAGGGAGAAAAATAGCCCTTGCCAACAATAGGAGCAAAGGACACATCTGTAATCCGAATCTTTTCATTACCAATGCTCGAAAGATATGATAGAGAATTATCATAAGATTCAGCCAAATGATCTATAGCCCCTGAATCAAGTAACCATGGTTTCTTACCATTTATGCTGAGAACACTTGAGGATTGAGAGATACTTGATTGAACACAGCCCCAAGGGTAACACAAGGGTCACTTTGACAATTCACCTGAGGTTGTGACTGGGGCACTCACCGATTCACTCATAACGAGACCTTCCAACATAGTCCTTTCATATGTCAAGGTTTCTTGCAATGTTCACACACTGGGGTCTGTTTCCAATTTTGCTTGTCACTATCAAAACCAGATAATTATGCATCGAAAGCAATAGAATCAGTAGTAAATGTAGTCATGATGTTCATAGCACTAACTCTGTCTACCTTTAGACGCACCTCAGAACACACTTCCATAAGAGAAGGTATAGGCCTCTGTCCTAATATACGACCTCGGACTACATCGAACTTGTAGTTTAAACAACTAGGAAATAATAAACACAATCGACTTATTAAAGTATGACACAGCCCATCTTCTGCCAGATTAGGGACAATTTATTAAAGTATAAGGTGACATTCATCGTCCATGTTTACTCTCATGAGCCTGCTTACCCAGAGTGTAAAAGCGAGACATATTCTGTCTTTTAGAATATAATTTTGAACTGCATCCCAGATATGTCAAGCAGACACAGCATACAACAACTATTTCCCTATCTAAGGCTCCATACTACTAATCAGCCATGATCAAATGAGGGAGTTTTCTCCTTTCCAAATGCGCTCCTGAGGATCACCTAGTCTAGGTCTTGGTATCTCATCAGTTAGATACCCAAACTTACGACGACCAGGAGAAACAATTATGACCATTCAACTTTCATTCAACTTTTCTCCTTTCCAAATGCGCTCCTGAGCTTCCAAGACTATGGTCCCAAAGGAAGAGCTTAATCTTCTTATGATAAAAATCTCTCCACATAACTGAGTAAAGATCTAGGAAATGTGGTTCATCCACTCCAACTAAATCATCGAACAGAGATTTAACAACGAAGAATGAAGAGGCCAAAGACCAAGACCATGAACCAGGAATAGGACACAACCTGATCAATGATAAAATATGAGACAAAGAAGCCCACCCATCAGTCTCCAAATCATTAAGATTACCACGGAGAGGACTCGTTTAAGACAATTTGGAGACCTTTTACATTTTTAGTTTTCTATTTTGAATTCTAGTTTAGTATGCAATTAAGTTTCAAGTTCTTAGGTGTTATTTTCTACAATTTGCATTTTAAAAAAAAAAACCGTACACGACCTTTTGGTCTTAAAAATGGCTTGTAATACTCTTCAAATTTCAGATTATTGATATTAGAAAGATTGCACTTATTCGACCCCTTTGGTGTTGTTTTTTCTTTCAAATTTTGCTTTCTATTTGGTGTTTAAATCAATTCAGTGGATTAGTGTATCAAGCTAATTCTGGAGCAAGTTGTCTTAGGATCATTGAGTGACCTTCATAGATTCTAAGTTTGGTCTAAGAGTTATTCATCCTTCTAACTAAGCTCTTAGAAAAACATTGGAGGAATTTCCTATGGGAAGGCAATCCCAATGAAAACAAGCCTCATATGATCAATTGGGACATTTGCACACTTTCAAAGGATAAGGGGGGCCTTGGTCTAACGAAAGTCAAAGACACAAACTTTGCTTTACTCACCAAATGGCTCTGGCGCTATTATCAGGAACCAAATTCCTTGTGGAGAAAGGTAATTGATGCAAAATATAGGAAAGATTTCATTGGAAGTATCCCAACAACAGGCAAGTATTGTAGCTCAAACGCTCCATGGGTTGCCATCCACAAGGCAAAGACTGGTTTGACTCTAAGATCTCTTGGACTACAAACAGTGGAGACTCCCTCTCTTTTTGGCATAGTAATTGGACCAATGATACCATGCTTGCCCATAGAGTGCCAAGATTATTTGCCCTCTCAACGTGTCAAAAAGCTACTGTTAAAGATGCTTGGGATCCAGTTGCCAATGATTGGAATTTTTGGCCAAGGACTCTCAATGAAAGGGAATCAGCAGCTTGGCAGGCGATCAAGAACTCCCTTCCTATCAAAACTGGTAGTGTTTCTCCAGATAAGCCTAATTGGATCCCTGAAAGCAAAGGTACTTATACAACAACATCAGCAAAAATAGCCATTTCCGAAGGCTATAACTCCACCCCAGCAAATCAGGATCAAAATTACAAAAACCTGTGGAGTTCCTCTATCCCTCCCAAATGTAAGTTTTTCATATGGACGTTGTTATACCAGAGAATTAACATAATGGATGTCATCCAAAAAAGAAATCCATCTTGTTGCCTAAGTCCAAACTAGTGTATCACTTGTAAAGGGGCTCAGGAGGATATCAACCACCTATTCATTCAATGCCCCAGAGCGAAAAGTATATGGAAAAAACTCCAAACTGAGATGGATTTTACAATCCCATCAACAAACATTAAGGACTTATGCAATTGTATCTGCTCCATTTAAAGTAATAGCTTAAAGGACATCATTTGTTTCTCTGGTATTACTGCAACCTTATGGACAATTTGGATGGAGAGAAACAATCAAATTTTCAAGGACAAGATTTCAAGCTTTTGGAACCACTGGGAAAATATTTGTAACTTGATAGGCATCTGGTCAACAAGAAGCTCCCTCTTCAAAAACTATTCTCACAGCACAATCTCTCTCAATTTCAATGCTTTCTTTCACTAATTTGATACTCTTAGGCTGCCCTCTAGCTTGTTGTAACTTCCTTCATTAATGAATATCTGTTATGGTTTGCTTTATGCTACCATAACAAAAGTATCTTTCCCAAAAAAAAAAGAACTAAGCTCTTAGTTGGATCAATTTGTTAAGTTAGCTTTATTTGGGAAAGTTTGCAAGGATACTAAAGGTCTTAGTATCCTTGCATCCATCGAGGTCGAGCATAGTGGGCACTTATCACACCTCTCATTCTCAAACTTTACACCATCAACAATTGGAGCTATGACTTGATAGGCCCTTTTGTATCTTATTTAATCATATCGGTGAATGGTTACTGTATCCTATAAAAAATATCGTTGGGAGGCATCTGCATTTGATGAGAGGTTTTCTGTTGGCCCACCAGGGCTACACTTCAATAGCCACTTAATTGGTTGGAAGGCTACACTTCAAAAGCCACTTAGCTAGAAAAGGGTCATACGGATGATGGTACTTTTGTAGTCATTTTGTACTTTATCACGGATGGATTCTTCTTCTTGGTCTTAGTCTTATTACCCAAAGGATTGAACTTTTGTATTTTTGGCCCAACATATATCACTATCTTATGCTGTAAAAGCAGTATGGTAGCCTTCTTCGACAGGTCTTTTCTTAGTTTTGTTTGGATACAATGAGGACGCTAAAGCTGATTAAATTTTCTTTTGCTCATTGTATGATTTTGTACTATGAGCTTTAATCGTTTATTTTTAATAAAAGAGACTTGTTTCCCTTTACAAAAAAAGGTCATATGAATAAAGGGGGCATTAGTCTTACAAGTATTAAAGAGGGAGGCACCACTTAGAAATACAAATAGGTATGGAAGTTGTTGTAGATTATGCCAATTACGGCAAATGTTCCTTAGATAAGGAAATCTCCAAAATTGCCTCTTTTTGAATATATGTTTTTTCGTAATTGTAAAGAGCAGTATTTTTTAAGGTTGAAGGCACAATAAAGAGCAATAGTCTTTTGCGGCATTAGCGCAAAGGCACAACAAAAGAGCATGGCTTTTTTTGTGAGGCATACTATATATAAAAGTACCACATAAAGAAGAGAAAGAATAGTTAAATCAAGAATATGGAAGAAAAAACACCCTTAAACACAAGGAATTTTGAATTTTGGACTTAGTACATTTTATTTTTATAATTAATAAAGCAAAAACCCTTATAATTATTTTTTAAAAAGATAATTAAACGACCCAAGGCCTAGGATTTTGAGCCTTAGGGCAAATGTTCTCGTTCTTTTGTGTGTCTTGCATTTTCAAGGTGAGGCGCCAGACCTATACACACCTAGGAGGGCCTTTTAAAACACAGGTAATGACAAAAGTCAAGATACCTTTTTGTCCACTACTCTTATGTCTTACATTCAAAATCATTCTTTTGCAAATTTTCAACCAACATGGTGTCTTCTTCAATTAGCCTCATTGGCTTTTAGAAAATTTATTGGATACCAATTGAAAGAAAAGGAGAGTTCCTATGAGCAGATGCACAGAAGATAAAAGATCGAGAGGAACATTAGATAGTTCAAGGATATGTCAAAAGAAAGCAAGAGAATGTAGGAAGTGTTTATCAATGACACCTGGGAAAACCTTAGTAGTCCCCTTGACTCTCTTGTGTTGATTACTAATCACCTTCATGGTCTCATTTGACAAATGGAACTTTTGTTTCTTAACCAAATAAGTTAATCAATTTATGCATCAATCAACAAACAACATAGCATGCCAACATTTCCTTATGATTTAACTCTGCTCTAGTAGTGAACAGTACTAACTAGCTATAGTGTCCGAAATGATCGAGGATCAAGCCAAAAACTTTTAAAAGACTATGACAAAGCTATAAAATTATAGATTAGTGAAAGAAGTAAACAAATATCTCACCAACTCCAATTTTTGCAAACTTTGTCTGGAAAACCTGTTCAAGCACCAAAGAGGCTCATGATGAGCTCCACTTGTTATTTAATTCAATTCATTTCCACAATATGTGAAGACTACGAAGAATAAAGACAAGTACTCACTTTAAACCCAGTGTCACCAGGATTAAAGTAGAACTTCTCCTGGTAGCCTGTAGAAAATTCATGTTAAATATAAAAACAACATGAAGTCAAACACGCAAATTTTTGTGAAGGGAACTTATGCTTTTCTCTACCTGGTCCATCCGGGATATGGGACTTTCGGTAAAGTCCAAGATCTGACCCATCAGCATCAATTATGGCTATGGAGTTATAATGGGCATTATTAGCTTCCTCAAAGAAACTAACAGGAATTACCACACCTAACTCTTTTGCAAGTTGTTGCATCCTAAACAAAAAGCAGATAGTGAAATGAGTTTGACAGAAAAGTATTCATAAGAGATGAAGCCATGAATGAATCTTTGTCCTTCTGATACGAGGTCTAGATAAAGTGTAGCCCTATCCTAAATGCCAACATAAAAAGTCGTGCCATTGGCTGTTTATCTTTACCTAAAAATTGTAGGATGGCCTTTATAAGGCTTCGCTCGTTGAATAAAATCCTCCCTTTGTGCCTGGCAAAAGTAGTAACCTTCAAACAGTTCCTGGGGAAATACAGCTAGTTGCTATCAGTTGAGTACGACAAAACAGAACACCCATCTCGTCTGTCAGGATCTTTACAATAGATTAGCAAGAAGACAGCAACAAGATAAAACCCAATGCGACATTCTCTGAATTTATTTATATGCTGCAGTACCATTAGTTTCAGGCTCTCATATATGTCTTTTTCCTTTAATAACATATTGGCTTTGAATCATGTTGTTTGATAGGTTCATTGGCTCCTTGCTTCAATTGTAGGTTGGACAAATTTAATAGATTGCCTTTGTTTGGAAGGAACTTTTCTGAATGATTTCTTCACAGTTTTTGAGGTGTAGGTTGTATTTCCTCATAAATATTTCTAATGAAACCGCTTCCAGTTAAATACTGATCTTTTTATCCTTTTAAAGCATTCAGTACTAGGTAGAGTGTTACTTTGGCCTCTTGATTTGAAAAGATCAATTGTGTGTGATGTCTTAAAGGGAGGATATCCATATTTCTCATAGCCTCCTTGATTCGAAAGTGATGTCAAATTTTTGGACCATTTGTCTATTCACTGGTAATTTGCAAAGAGGGCATGCTTCAAGCAGCTTTCCTAGTTTTATTCTTCATCCATTTCTCATCCGAGACAGCTTTAATTTTTATGAAATTCTAAAATATATAATTAATAAAGCAAGCATCAATACAAAAAACTTAACATTTCAAAGGGAAAAGTTCATAGGTTTAGTTTCTAATTTGTATACCTGAATTAGTATTATGTTTGCACCCTTTGCATGAGCTGATCTAACCAGCCTGCAAAGAATTGACGTCCAAGCTGCATCAAACATATACAGAAAAACCAACTCCAAACAATACTCAAAGGTAGCCTTCAGGTGGAAGAACTAACATAAAACATAAGGAGACAGCATTCGAAGGTAGCCTTCAAGTGAAAGCATTAACATAGAACAAATGAATATGTATATATACATGAAAGTTGAATGAATTCTCAAAATCAAGGTTGAAGGTTCAATCCCAGGTTGTACTAAAAAATCTGATAAGCTCACATGTGATTTACTCAGATTCATCGCTAAAGAAAGTAATAGAGAAAAAATAAATAAAACCAAATTGTAAATACAGAAAGTCGACAGCATAAGACCTCTCTGCAATCAAATACAAATTACAAACTAATATTCATCGGCCATAATAAGATAATCCTGAAGATAACAAGAAAAAGAACCCATTTATCACAGTCCCCTAAAATTTGAACCAATCACCTTACACTAACAACCAAAAGCAAAGAGAAGCAAAACAAATCAACACGATGAATAAGTAAACAGCTATTGAAGCTTCTTCAAGGAAGTAGAGTAACCAATAGAAATCCCAAGTAAAAAAAGCATTGAGAAAAAGAGAAAAACCTTTCGGCTGTGTTAACATTAGTAGAGATATCGTCCGTACAGGCAAATTGCACGGCTGAAACTGCAACCGCTTTTCTTGGCGTCACCATGTTGGTTTCTTCGCTGCGTAGGTTGATGAAGAAAGAGTATGAGTCCCTCTCTTTTTCTATACCAAATCCCAACTTGAAAAAACTGGGTTTGAAATCATTTCATCCGTTTGAAATGAATACAGAAAAACAGAATTTAAAATCATCTTGCTTTGAAGCAAATACATTTTAGACAAATTTGCCAATTGTTGAATTATAGTTGGAAAACACAAAGAAGAGACAACATACCGAGACGGAAAATTGGGAAGATTGATGTGTTGAGAAATAGGAATTTAGTACATACAAATTTTAAGAAAGTGAAGAATAAAGAGAAAGATTGACAGACCTTGAGAAGGAGTTTTGCAAATTGGCTCTCGCAGTGGAAGGTTAGTAAAGATTCTTTTTGCTTTTAGTAGTGGAATATTTGAGTGGCCTCATTTTTTTGACCTTTGACTACAAACTATATGTCGTTTCGTTTTTTATTTTTCAAATCAAATTGAGTTTTGATTCTATTTTTGTTCGGAGAGAGAGAGTGGATCCATTAGTTCAAAATCCGATGCCTAATCAAATATTTCTCAGCCAGGTAGATGGGGGTAGGAAATCAAAAGATAGAATCGGCCCAAAGAAAGGAAGACAAATGAGTCGAAGCATGAGCAAGTTATGGTATGGTTTGATTTATTACAAACTCTAGAGAACAATTTAAGGCTCACATTTTTTTAATTCTACTAGCATTTAACATGTGTGATCTCTGTGATATTTCAAATCTTTTTATGTCAATGTTTTAGTAAAAGGTTTATTATTGTTATCATTAAAATTATTTGATGAGTTGTTGAAGAAAAATGTATTCCAAAATGGAAGTGGAAAAATGAGAAGGATTAAAAGTCATTTAATATTAATGTTTTAATGTTTATGAAAGAAAATGACACATGCACGGTAGAATCAATGATCAATTCTACTCTAATTATATCTAAACAAATTTAGAGATTACATGCATAAACTACCGTAATTAAATGAAATTAGGGTTAGAAGAAAACTTACCTTCATAGCTTCCTGTTTCTCGTAATCTCCTCACAAACTCGAACTAGGGACCACCACTAGTGTTGACCTGCTATTCTCTAAACTTAGAATCGGGTTGTGAGACCCCATTAAGTGAAGGAAATTAAAAGAAAGATGGAAATTCATGTGAGATTTAGGTTGGAGATTTGGGAGGAAAAAGAACAATTTGGTATAAATTTTGTAGAATTTAAATTACCAAAATTCCAAGAGTTTTGCAGTATTTGAAAAATTGCTTTAAATAACCTAATTACATGCATTCCACTAACCATTAATGGAATTTATAGTGGGATTATCCAACAAAATGTTGGATTTTTGCACTAACTTAGCCCAAGTACAATATGGTTATTTGACCATTTAAATCAAAGTCAAACATTGACCTTTCCAAGTCAAAAGTCAACATTTTGAATTTTTACCATTTTGTCCATCTTGACTAATTTTGACCTCTCGAGCATGCATTCACATTCATTTTTTCTAAATTCAAATCACATTTGAATATAAAACCAATCAAAAGTCAACATTTTGTCTTTTACAACTTTGACCATTTCCATCAACTCCGAGCTTCTGAATATGAATTCTTATTCATATTTTTAATATTTAAATCATATTTAAACATAAAGCCCTATCTAAAACTTATAACCAACGATTATATTACATATATTTGTCGATTTCCCTCTCTTTACCTAATTCGAACAATCCGACTTATTCTAACATATTGTTCTAAGTTAATTACATATGAGTTAGCGGGGGAACCGATAGATCATGGTCTACAACGATTCGAGATTAACTAGCTAAAACCTTTTAGACTGAGTTAATCAACATTTATTAACTAACGGGTCATTCCACTAAAGTCCTATAGTTGCACTTCTCTCACTATAGATATATTTCTGTCCATCTGATATAACCATGATCAGTAAGTCCTATAGTTGCACTTCTCTCACTATAGATATATTTCTGTCCATCTGATATAACCATGATCAGTAAGTTAATCTTGCATAGGTTGTTTAAACCTTAGTTGGGTCAAAATATTGTTTTACCCCCAAGATTACATTTTACTTCTTAAGTCTCACTAATCCATTATTGAACAGTTGGTTTTATATCCAACTTATAAACCAAATCTCTCTCAAACCAATAAGAGATTGGGGTCCGATGTTCAAGACTTGGATTTAGTCCTTCAGGGAACAACCTATCTACTAACCCTAAAACGGGTAGAAGTGAATTTTGTGTTGCACCCTATGTCTCTAACCATCCATCCGGTCTTACCCCTGAAATGAAAGGATTATTGAGCTAGTGTCATTGAGCTACCCTCACCTATGCAAATCTAAGGATAATTCCGTGTGAACAGAAGTTATTATTCATATAATATAGATTGTTTGGGCTATATACTCGAACTTGATCCATGTTTATGTCTCTACATAAAAGCTCAAGTCTACACTAGATAGCCTTGGGACCTTAATTTACTGATTCAAGATTATAGTTGTAACACCCCTTCCTACAGACGTTCTTGCTTGTCATGCGAGACACGGTGTGACTTTAGTATCTCTGACACGTTAAACGCCAAAGACACTCACTCAATCTTGAGGTCCTTAAGCTTTGCTTAATCGCCTAGCCTCTTAAACTCAACTTAAAAAATATGTCTTAGGCAATAAAAACAACTTAACACAAAGATTAAGAAGTAAACATTCCTTTTATTAACTTAAGTCATGTGATTACAACACTTCACAACATTTAGCCAAAAATGCATACTCAAAACTTAAACTTAAAATCTAAACACCTAGCAGCTCTTCTCGCCTAGCATGTCTTTCACCTTTCCTTACTTGGCCTTAACGCCAGATCACCAAGAAGTAAAACTTTAAAACATAAGTCTAAAAGACTCGGTGAGGTTTTATAAAATCCTTTTCGCGAAATACCTTTTGTAAACATCATTTCGTCAAACATTTCAAATCACATAAATTCATCTCTTATGTAAACATATCATTTCGCATATCACATCAATATACATTTCACATATCACACATTAGTCAAGTCATTCCTTTCGCTAAGAATCCTGAATCATTTTTTACACAAGAACTCATCATCCCGCGTTTAGACTGCTGAGATGACCTTTTCATCATGAACATCCAAGAATATCCTGATTCATTCTTGTTGCTCAAACCGCTAAACACAATGCAGTCCTTTTCTACATTGGCTAGCTTCACTCTACCATGTAGTCCTTTTCTACATGGCTGCCTTTACTCCTTATGTGCACATAATAGTCAGCTCGTTTATAGGAAGTAGACTAATGGTTTAAACATCATTTCATAATCATTGAAACACAAAACATGCTTTAAAACATAATAAACATGCTTTAAACATAGAATAGACTTTACTTATGAATCTCTTTCGAAACATTTGTATTGAAATCATCACTTCAAATCAGTAAACACTTTAATAAAGAAGACTTGAAATCATTTAAATACTTTGAAGAAAACACTCATACTACTTAGCTACTTAAACTTCAAATGATTCATTTCTTCTTCTCGCGTAGACACTTTAGCAGCACTTCAACACTTAAACTTTTCTCTTTAAATTCTCAGAATAATCATGACTAATAATTTGGCCGAAGACCCTTATTTATACTAATCCTTAAATAAGCTTAGTCGCCCTTAAGCTCTTGATAAGTGACCACCTTCTGCTTTTTAGCAGTACACGTGTAATCTTAAGATATAACTTAATCATACTTAACTTAAACCTTCCCATTAAGTAAATTTAGGAAATTTCTGAAAAGTTTTCTTGTTTCTTCTCGCTAGGTTCCATTTCGCAAAGAACTCTAATCCCCTAACCTTTCAAAAGTCTTCTCGCATAACCTTTCAAAACGTCTGTTTTACGACACTTAGTTAAATTTTTACTTCTTATCTTAACTACAGATATTAACTACGAGCCTTAACTATGAGTCTTAGCTACGGGTCTTACAATAGTGTTCTATTTTCACTAATAAGTCCTCAATAACCACTTTTTGAATATAATATAATTTTAAACTACAAACTACGAGTTTTAGGACATAAATTCCAACAGTTTATATGTATTCTATAAGATATAATGCATATAAAAAATAATCTTGTAATCAATGTTAAATTTTTTAATTATAACAGAACTTCGCTTTTTAACAAAACATGCTACTTTCAGTTTAAAAAATATACAATTGGTTTTTCAAAGTTTGTATCATTTCTTATTAGGAAGAATATGTTCATTAAAAAAAACGCGAAAACTTCTATTGGAGGAAGAGATTAGTATATGCCCTTGAGATTGTTTTTTTTTAATCTATTGGTAATGTTTAAAATCAAATTAAAAATTATTTTTCAAATATATTAAAAACATATATTTATTAAAGCACTTACTTCATAATTTATTCTAGGAAGGAAAAAAAGAAAAAAGAAAAACTTAGTGCACTTGTATCTCATATCATACCAAATGAATAAGTTCTTTGTCAGGAAGAAAGAATAAACTTACGTAACTTTTTATAGAAAAATGTGATTTACTATTAAGATCTAGCACACTGTACATCAAACAAATAATTTTAGAAAAAAAGGTTGAGTGTGAAAAAAAACAAATACACATACAAGATTTTTATAGAAAAAAGGTAAGATATCTATTTAATTTCAAGAGTTGAGCAATGTTAAATTATTGAAATCTTCGTACTTTTCAAATTCTAAAATTTATTATAATTTATTGTAAAATCATAAATTTGTTATGACATTTTAATAATTACTCGATAAAACTTTTAAAATTCTAAAATTAAAAAATTTAAAGTTTTTATTATTTTTGAATAAATTTCTTAGGAAAAAAATGGAGAAATTATTTTCATATTTCTACCTTTACACATCCTATTACCTTTAACTATAATTAATAATTAGATTCCAACAAAAGTTACATAATTCAAACACAATAAAAGTATTAACCACACTTCACCATTTTATTAATAAAACAATTCAAATAAAAAATAATTAAATGAAAAAAATGAGCAAAGAATGTATCCTTTTACAATGTCCAAGATCCCCATGGTTACATTCTTAAAAAAAAAATTCATGGTTACATGATTCAAACATCTCATAAAGAAATACACACAAATATATTTAGATCCATAAAGGAATACACGCAAACATATTTATATATAGAAATAATAAATACAAAAAAAAAAAAAGAGAGAGAACATAAGAAAATGGTCATTTGATTTCCTCTTCATATCTTACTTTTTTGTTGTGATTTATGAGTATGAATGGAAGAAAAGAATAAGATACCCATATTAAAAAATTTCGAAGGGGAGAAAATTGAAAGGTTGGAAAATCTAAGAGTTAATAAGAGAGAAAGGAATGTGAATAGATGTGAGGTAAAAAGTTAGAAAGATAAAAAGAATGGATGAGGAAAAGAGAAGTTTTAATAAGGGAATTAATTAATTAGGGAGAAAAGTGAGTTTTTTTCTAGATGTGGGAGAGAGTCACTATAAGAATCAAGGGTTCTCCCAATGCATATGATCGTAAATTTGACACGCCTAATAGTCGTACACTACAAGAAATGGGGAACCTCCCGATGCATAAAACTGTCAAAAGATATATGAAAATCTGTCGGAAAAGGATCTCTTGACGCACAAATCGCCGTCGAGACCAAGATCGGGAGAGAAATTCCCAACATCATGAAATGAAGCATCGGGAGAACAAAGAACTCCCGATGCTACATGCAATGAACTCCCAATGCCAAGTTTGTTTATTATTAAAAAAAATTATGATGTAATCAAATTGGTTCTTCTTCCTCTTCTACAAGAAATCAAAAAACATTGAGAAGATTAAATTGCTTGTACGAAAAAATAGTCCAAGCAAACAAACCATACAACAGTACAATTAGTAGCATTGCTTTTCTAATACACTGATAATTACACTGCACAATTTAGAGCCTATAAGAATGATGATCTAAATCTTCTAAGGTCAGATATTTTCTCCATATATCAAGAAAGAATTACCTAGTATGATTTTAGTAATTGTTGTAAGAATGTCGATCTGTAAAACCCAAGAATGACAGACCCTTCTATGGTGGAACAAAGAAAAACATCAAATATGCAAGAATGCCCCAAGAAAAAATATGGAAAAATGTAAATATAGCTTAAACTTACGAGAAGATATAGGGCCAGTGGTGGCACCGAAAGAGACATCATAAGCGACGAGGATGGCAGTGGTAGGAGCGACGGTGGTAGGTTATCACGTTGTTCGTTCTCTTCAATCTCCTCATCGCAAATCGTTTGTTCTCTCTTTAACCCCTCTTCGCAAATCTGTAAAACAGATTAGAATAGGGATTTTAAATGGGAACTGCCGACGCATTATTGGTAGCATCGGTAGTTCCACAAATAACTCTCGATGCATCAAAAGAGCGTCGGGAGTTGTTGAGCATCTCTCGATGCAAAGTTGTGTAGGCATCGAGAGATACTCAATAATTCTTGACGCTCTAATTTTTGCATAGGGAGAGACCCTATCTCCCGACGCTAGATCTTCTGACTATGTGAAGCTGCATCGAGAGATCTAGAAATTCTTGTAGTGGTACCTTAACCTACCAAGCACATGGCGTTTCTCTTCCTATAATAGAGATGGTGAACTTAACGTGCCTAATGGTCATACCTTTTGCACGAACACTTCAAACTCACCAAGTACCTCATCATCAGGAATGCTATCATTATTTCATTTATCTTGAGTAAATCGAGTTTTAATCACACTTAGATATCTCAAACAAAAAGTCTCTGATTCATTCATCACATATGCTTCTGCAATAGACCCTTTGGGTCGTGCTTTGTTTCGGACAAATTGTTTCAACGTGCATAGACTTTTCTCAATATGATACATCCAACTATAATTAACCGAACCAATAACTTTTACTTCATATGGTAGGTGAATGGCAAGGTGTACCATTACGTCGAAGAATACAGGTGAAAATATTTCTTTTCCAATTTATAGAGTATTATTATGATATCCGTTTGCAATCGGTCCAAATCAGTTATTTGTATTATTCTTGCGTACAAGTCACGAAAAAACAATATAATTCAATAACTGTAGCGTACACATTTTTAGGTATATATGCTCGAACACCAATAGATAGAAGTTGATGTAGCAAAATGTGACAGTCGTGGGTCTTAAGACCTGATATTTTTCGTCTTTGTCATTCACACATCGTGAAATATTAGAAATGAATCCATCGAGAAATTTATCTTATTTTAGATACTTACAAAACGCAACTCGCTCACTGCTAGTCAACATGTAATTTACATGGGACTTCACCAATCTGTTACCGACTTCTATCAAGTGTAAATTCTTTCTTATTTTCAAATTTTGGAGGTCTAACCGATCATTCATGGTATCCTCCATTTTTCCTTCAATATTCAATAATGTACCAACTAAGTTGTCTTAAACATTCTTCTCAATATGCATTACATCCAATTTATGACGTATTAGTAGACTTGTCCAGTAAGAAAGTTTGAAAAAGATACTTCTCTTCATCCAATTCGGAGCTCTCTTTGTTTTCTTATCTTTCAGTAATAGATGTTTACTGATCACTGGAAACTTCAGCGAATCTAGTTGTTTCTAGATATCATGCTCATTAAACACAACTGGAGGAGAGCTACGCTCTACACTTCCATCATATAACTTACTTCTATGCCAAACATGGTTATCTGAAAGAAATTGGAATAAAAAAATTTCTTCTCATCCATGTTTTTATATATACTATTGAAAAAGAAATATATATTCATAGAAATTAAAAAGGTTGAGCTCCATGTGAGCTAACACACTCCATCATCTTTTATTTTCTATGTTACTTAAGGAAATAAGAAAAAAAAAGTAATAAATAAGGTTGTCTTCTTCTTGAGGATGCATAGCTAGCTGAGTTAAGGGTGTTACGAAATGAACTGCATCTTTAGCCTCCTTTATGTGCACTCGATCTTCTTCAAACGAGTTTCCATCTTCACATATCAAATATTGAACTTCTGGAGAAAATTTTGAGGGGGAAAGAATAACAAACTAATTGAAGAAGATACTCAATAATGTTGGTAGAAAAAATCAAGGAAGCCTTTTATGTGCAAGTTGAAGAAATGTTACAAAAACTTTTGAACTTTCAAGTCTTTAAAGTTGTATTGTTAATTAGAATTAATGTAAGATCTTTAATTTTTAATTAATTTCTAAAATGCAAATGAAAAACCAACATAAACGATAATCATCTTCATCTTAAATGTGGTCGTCATCTTCATCTTCAATGCAACACAGTAGAGATGATCATCATCTTCATCTTCAATACCGCGCAATAGAGGCGATCGTCATTTTCATCTTCAATGCGACGCAATCCAAGCGATCATCATCTTCAATGCAGTGCAAACGATCATCGTCTTCAATGCGGTGTAGACGATCATCCTCTTCAATGCAGCACACATGATGATCATCTTCAATGCGGCACAGTCGATCTTCATCTTCAATGCGGTGCAGTCAAGTCCATTTCTCTCTTGGTTGATTTCTATCTGAAAGTACTACGACGTGTCGAACTCCGGACAAGCATCGTTCTGTGAAGTAAATCATCGTTCTGCAAATGAAGTTCACCAGAAGCAAGTTAGTGCTGATGACATGATATTGGAGCAAAGAATATGTGAAAGCAAAGTAGACGGATGAGGACGCCATGATAAAGTTGTATCGTCTATCATGAACAAACCCTAAGAAACAGGAGGGCGTCATGATAGAGATTCATCGGCTATCATGAACAAATCCTAAGAAACCAGAGGGCGTCATGATAGAGTTGCATCGTTTATCATAAACAAACCCTAAGAAACAGGAAGACGTCATGATAGAGTTGCATGTCTATCATGAAAAACCACTACTACAAAATCTACTTTACTTGACACTAGGTACTTTTATATACTTGACGCTTTTGTTAAAAAAACGTCAAGTATTGACAATTTTAAAGGAAAAACGTCAAGTATAGTCTCAAAAAAGCGGAGTTTTCACGAAGTTTTTCGGATAATTTTACGCTAACCTTTACTTGACATTTTTTTCGCGTCAAGTATAAAGAATATTTTACTTGACGTTGTATTCGTGTCAAGTATTGCGAAACTTTACTTGACGCGAAAAGAACATCAAGTATAGTTTAAAGAACACAAAATTTTCGAATTATTTTTACTTGACGTTTTGTGTCGCGTCAAATATAGTGGAGATTGTACTTGACGGTTTTTTAGCGTCAAGTATAGTGCGGATTTTACTTGACGTTTATTGCACGTCAAGTATAGTTGACATTTACTTGACATGGAAATAACGTCAAGTATAGTTAAAATTTTTATTTGATACTTTGAAATTAATATTTTAAAAATGTCAAATATAAAAATATAAAAATATAAAATATAAAAATATTTTTTATTTCTTTCATTCCATTAAATAAACTTATTAAAATAAAGTTACTAAAATAAAGTTATTACAATGTTATTAAAATAAACTTATTAAAACAAACTTATTAAAATAAATTTACCAAAAGAAACTTATTAAAAATTAATTTAGTAAAAAAATGTATTAAAATAAATTTAGTAAAAAGAAACTTATTAAAATAATTAAATAATTTTATTGAAAACAAATTTATTAAAAAATTCTCTCTAAAAAAACCTTTTATTTTCCCCCTTTCTCTCTTCCAAAACCCTTCATCTCTCTATCTCCATCTCTCTATCTCTCTTTACAAAATTTCCCCTTCACTTTCAATTTCCCTCCAACTTTTCATTAAAAAATTTATTAAATATATATTCCTTTTTTATCTTCCCCTTTCTCTCTACCATCCTCACGAAAACCCTCCCAAAAAACCCCAACCCCATTTTTCTCCATCTCCACCGGTTGGCCACAAATTGACGGCGACCCACGATTGATTCAGCCGACGACCCACGACTTTTCGATTGGTGATCCTAACTGATTCAGCCAACGACCCACGACGACGGAAAAACCCTCTTTTCCACCGGCCACATCTCCACTGTTTCAGACGGCCACACATTGAAAGCTTCAGACGGTGACCCACAACTGTTTCCGTCGACGACCCACAACCACAAAGGTTTTCTTTCACCCATGACCATTTTCATTTTGGTCGGCGACCCATGACCACGAAAAAGTTTCTTCTCTTTCGACCGGCGACCTACCACATTTCAAGTTTTCTTTCTC
This sequence comes from Cucumis melo, assembly GCF_025177605.1. Taxonomy (NCBI): domain Eukaryota; kingdom Viridiplantae; phylum Streptophyta; class Magnoliopsida; order Cucurbitales; family Cucurbitaceae; genus Cucumis; species Cucumis melo. The sequence continues at coordinate 13,246,091 of NC_066868.1, forward strand.
CTCAACCTCAAGGTCTGTTCTCAACCTCAAGCTCTGTTCAAGTTTTTTCTCCTTTTTACTTCTCCTTTTGAAACTATTTTCACTAGCTTTTGTATTCATAAAAGATGGCTTATTGAACTAATTATAACACTGTGGTTTGATGAAAGTTGTGGTCTAGATAATAATTCAATATCATACATGTTTGTTTTTATTGATTATATTACTTGATAACCCATTAAGTATTGATGCAATATAATGTTTACCCATGGTGTTTGGAGGTTAGGTGTGCCTTTTGAGGCGTTGTTGTCCAGTAAACGTTGCAGTTTCAATAAGCTTTAGGTAAGTGTATTCATTAGCGAGAGATTGGTTGATTATTTTTGGATTGAAAAAGATTTTAGAATCTCTATGTTGCAATTGGTGAACTTATTGATTTTGCTTGTTTGAAAATTATGGATTGTTTATAGGCTTTGAGCTTTGATTGGTATTAGTGTCCTTTCAAATGAAAGGAGTAGACTTAATAAGACTATGAAATATATATTGCTTTTGTTTCCTTGTTCATTTCATGAAAAAAAGCCCAAATTCTTTCTCATTGTAGTTAATGTGTAGTTGTGGTTGTGGTTAATGTGTATTCCCTTAATAGAGTAAAGTAAAGCTAAGAATTGATTAGAATAAGGCTATTTATAATGTTTGTTGTTTCTTTGTATGTTTTTGACGTTGTAGGCATTTTAAGTGAAGCTTCTATAGAATGACCTTCACATATTCCTTTATGGAATGACCTAAGAATTGATTAGAGTATAGTAAAGCTACGCCATTGACTATAATTATTTCTTTTATGGAAGTTACACTTGTAATAATATGCTGCACTTCAAATTTTCATCAAATTTGAGCCAACTAGATTATCAAAAGCTACTCTTGACTTGATTTAAATTGAAAAACATGTGCTTTTTGTTTCATTTTTTTGTGAATTGGTTTGTTTGTTAGTCTTTCAAAGTTTTCTTGCTAAACATCATTCTTGGTTGATATTCAAAGACCTTAGAATGAATGTTAATTGGATGGTTTTGATTTTCATGATGGGCCTATGAACATATATTACAAAATTCAAGTATTGTTCAACACTCTTCATTTATCTTTTGCTTATTTTTAGTCATTTTAACTATTTTGTAATTCTTTAAAGGTATCAACATTACCCATATTGATAGCTTACATTGTGTTTGATGAAATGCCTTAATGAAGCATTTGGTTGATTTTCTATTGATCTTTTGTTTATGGTTTCTATTGAGTTGTATAATAATTGCATGATAGTCATAGCGTAAACAAACTATAAATAAAACTTGAAACTTTAGTTTGTTCTAAAATGTTGAATTCAATAGAACATATGTTGTGTTGCCTAAGACTTATTGCCAGCGTTGATCGTGTAATGCTATTAAAAGAAAGGTAAACTATTTTGAAAAGATTGGTAGATTAATGAGTTTTCTGAAAAGATATTTATTCCATAAACTATGTTTCTGATTGCAGTATTCTTAGTTGGCTTGAATCTTACTTGTCAGGATTTTATATATGCTCCTGTCTCTGTGTTATAAAACTAAAATTCTAAATGTTCCTATGAAATTCACATCTTCTCCTAATCACAGTATGAAGGTCAGTACAACGTTTACATTTTCAATGTGAAACCCTTTCATAGTTTCGTTTTATATGTGTAAGTGTTGAGATGATCTGACTAAAAAGTTTTAAAGATGAATTGTTGTTCTTTTTTACTAAAACTTGCGAAATTCTATTGTAGGTTGTTGCTTCAAGAATTATTTGGTGAAACTTACTACGAGGCTTCGTGAAGTATTTAACACTCGTAAAGAAGTAATTATTGAGGGTTAGAACATAATTTAATGTTCTAGAGTCTTATAGTTAGTAATTTTATTTATCTTTGTAAATTGAGAGTAGTTTGTGGAGAGACATGAATAGTCATACTATTTGTAAATTATGTACATATATGACTTATTGTTGAAGAATGAAATTGTTGTTCGAGAGTTTATTTTGTTGACGAATTTGTCATTGTTGTTCATTGAAGAGTTTATTTTGTTGACGAATTTGTCTTTATTTAAATGAACGTAATACAGGAAATGAAAAATAAGAAATGTAAAAAGTGTCAAGTATACGGCTTTACTTGACACGCAAACAGTGTCAAGTATGATATCTTACCTGACACGTAAAAAAGCGTCAAGTATGATATCTTACTGGATACGTAAAAAAACGTCAAGTTTGATATCTTACTGGATACGTAAAAAAACGTCAAGTATGATATCTTAGTTGACACGAAAATGACGTCAAGAAATATAATACTTAACGTTTTTTTAGTGTCAAGTAATGGGACTATACTTGACAGTCGATTACTTGACGCTTTTTAAAACGTCAAGTATAGGTTTACTTGACACTCTATCAACGTCAAGTAATCCAATTTTTGTAGTAGTGAACCCTAAGAAATAGGAGAGCATCATGATAGAGTTGCATGTCTATCATGAACAAACCTTAAGAAGCAAGAGGACGTCATGATAAAGTTGCATGTCTGTCATGAACAAAACCCTAAGAAGTAGGAAGACATCATGATAGAGACTTATCGGCTATCATGAACAAACCCTAAAAAGTAAGAGGGCATCATGATAGAGACTTATCGGCTATCATGAACAAACCCTAAGAAGCAGGAGGACATCATGATAAAGACTTATCGGCTATCATGAACAAACCCTAAGAAGTAGGAGGGCGTCATGTTAGAGTAACATGTCTATCATGAACAAAGCCCTAAGAAGTAGGAGGGTGTCATGATAAATACTTATCGGCTATCATGAACAAACCCTAAGAAGTAGGAGGGCGTCATGATAGAGTTGCATGTCTATCATGAACAAACCCTAGAAGTTGACGGTCAAAGAAGTAGGACATCAAAGAGACTGTAACCTCATATATACTTGCATGGGACCTTCAAAGGCTTGCAAAAAAAAAAAAAAAAAAGAAGGAACGGAGGAGTTGTTTCTCTCGTACTTATGTTCTGCTTGATGAGTAAAGAATGATCAAGGTAAAGGTCTATTTATAAGGCTAACAAGTTCAATTCCTAGGAGAATTTGGAATTATTAAATAATAGATTAAAATTAAAGGTGAATTATCTTATGTTATTTTATCTTGGAATAAAATCTCGGATATCACTTTTGAGATATTTAAACATATTTTAATTTTTTAATTTTTTTTAAATAAAATTAAATGTGAATTATCTTATGTTATTTTATCTTGGAATAAAATCTCGGATTTAAAATTAAATTAAAATTCAATTATCTTATGGTATTCTTGGAATAAAATCTCGAGTTCCACTTTTTGAGATAATTAAGCATATTGAATATTTCAAAGTTTAGACTTTATCCCCAAATTTAAATTTAAATTTAGATTTTATCTCCATTTGTTTTATCTCAAATTTTAATTGGAGTCATAAATCCAACTTTATCCCAAGATTGAGATTTCATATTTATCTCAAAATTAAATTTGACCATTTTATCCCAACATTAAAATTGATCATTCTAAATTCTTGTCCATACTCAAGACAAATTAGGGTATAATAGAAACCTCATTCTTATCTCAAACAAAAATATGGTTCCAAAATTTTATCTAAAAAATCAAATCATCATCAAATTTAAATTTTTATTCTCAAATTGAAGTAAATTCAAGATAAAACCTTAGGGACCGTTTAGGGGAAGGGTTGGGTTATGGGTTAGGGTTATGATAAACCTAGTGTTAAGATAAACATAGAATTATAATAAGATGTGTTTGGGGGAAAAGTTATGGAGAAAGTGTTATGATAAGATGTGTTTGAGGAAAGGGTTATGAAGGAAGTGTTATTATAATGTTGTGATAAGATGTGTTTGGGAGAAGGGTTATGTGGGTAGGATTAAGGAAGAGTTGAAGAAGAGTTAAGGAAAAGTTGAAGAAGGGTTAAGAAGTGTTGAAGAAGGGTTGAGGAAGGGTTAAGGAGTTAAAACTAGGGTTGCATAACCCTTCCCCCAAACGGGGGTTGGATTACATACCCCTAACCCCCATAATCCAACCCTTCCCCCAAACGCCGCCTTAAACTTTTCTCAAATTAAGGATTGACCATATCCCAACCCTTATTTCAAATTTAAATCAAACTCATGTACTAAATTCATAGTTTGATTAATTGGATATGTCAAATTGAGCAAAAAAAAAAAAAAAAAAAAAGCTCGTAATTGGATTTTAAATTTATCTTTTCGAGATTCACCCACCTATACACGTTCATAAATGCAAAAGGGTGCATTTGTTGAATAAGAAATTTTGGAACCAATCACAAATTGTCACCTTATTTACTAAAATAATTGTATTTGGGATTAGCTAAAAATTTACATGTGTCCCAAATTAAATTTAAAGACAAATTGGACCATTCTAATCACGTGTATCAAATTAATTATTTTGGTTCAATTAAATATTATTTAGTTGGACTAAAATTCAATTGACCAAAAAATAAGCTTAATTTAGCCTAAAATAAAATATGACCCAAATCATGTGTATCCAAATCATGTGATTGACCCAGGGGTAAAATAAAATACGACCCAAATCATGTGATTGACCGTATGGTCCATGGACCAGACTAGACTCAAGTCCATAAAAGCCCACCAGAAAATTCTATAAATAGAGGAATTCGAAGAGAATTATGAACTTCAGAAGTTCTAGAGAGAATTCTCAAGAACACGATAATCCTTATCCTTAACCTAGATTATTAATCCTCTCCTCTCTCCTCCCACAGTCCAGAACCAAATGCCCCTAATCATCTTTTGGTGCAATATTTATTGGTCTATAAGAGGAAATAAAGAATTCCAACAACCGAGGAAGAAGTAAAAAAATGATTAATATTTCTCATATTATCCAAAATGTTAAAAAATAACATGTTTTTTATCTTAAAAAAAAAGAAAGTAAAAACGTGTTTTCATAAAAGAGATCAACTTGATAGAAATCTTGTCAATTTTTCAAATAAAAATATAAAAAAGGAAAATGTAAATGGGAAGAAGAAAAGTTAGGAAGACGCAAGCGCAGTCGAAGAGAGAACTCCCATCGCCGTTGTTCTGCAGAACTGCGCAAGTTTTGTTTTCCTTTTCACAACGAATTTCAACATTCTATTCACGTTTGTTTCTGGAAAAAGGTTGATATTTTTCTGGAAGATTTAGGGTATTGATTGAAACAATCGTATTGTGATCGATGAGACCGATACGTCTGAGGGAGCCATCTAGCCCTACCATGGTCAAAGCAGAAATCTTCGAAGGAGGCGTTTATGGCGTTATAAGGCGTGCTGTTGTCATCGGCAACGGCTCTTCCTGTGCTGAAAATCAGTGTATCGGTTTGGTTCAGGCGCTTGGTCTGGCTGACAAGCATGTGCTCTATGTAAGTTTTGCAAATTCACCTATTTTGAGAGTTGAGTTGTTTTCGTGTGGAATTCATTAAATTTTACTGTTTAATTTGGGAGGGGGTGGCTATTGCTTTTACGTGCGTTCTCATCCGGGTCTGGGTGTTAAATTTATCTAGTAGTCAGAAGCAACTCTAGTATTTCCAAGTTCAATGAAAAACGAGAAATACTCATCATTCATAATGAAAACCTGAGACTAACAACTGTATCTAATATGTGCTCTCCTTACATGCAGCGGGTTACAAGGCCTAGAGGAGGAATAAATGATTGGCTGCACTGGCTTCCAGTTTCTCTTCACAAAAAATTAGATTATATCATGACCCTGATAGGTGTTTACACCCGGGTCCTGGTGAGATCCAAAGGGAGAAAACTTGTGCCTCTATCTTCAGAAAATGGTGGAAGCACGGGCTTGTCATGCATTTTAGAAGCTGACTTGAAGCATATTGTATCTATGGTTCGGGAGACTTATGAAAAGTAAATTATTTTTTGGAATATCTTTACAGGAAGAAATTTGATTATCAGAATTCATTTATGATGTGTACTTTTATAATTTCCAGGAATGGACCTCTATTGGTGGTTGCATCTGGTAGAGATACCATAACTATTACGAGTTCCATTAGGCGACTGGTATCAGAGAATGTTTTTGTTGTGCAGGTATGGCAGTTATTATTCTTGTCATATTTCATATGTTGCCTGCATTTGGCTAAGGGATATGTTTGATGATCATTATGTAAATGGAATAGTTCTTCTGCAAGCTACTTCTTTTTGCAATCCTATCAAGTATTTGGTTGGAGTGAAAGGGATGAACAGGGTTTGAAGGAGTCCTAGAAGGAGGTTTGGAGTTTGGGACATTTCAATTCCTCCATTTGAATGCTTTTGACTAAAACCTTTCATAATTATCCATTTTGTTTTCCTTTTTCAACTTGATTTTTGTCATTATTTTTCAACTATCTTAATCAGACCTGTCTTGTGTTTGACGTGTGTTATTGTTCATGTTTTTGCTTATATTCATCTTAACTGGAGTTGGTTACTCCAATAAAAAGAAGATGACATTATGAAGGTGCATGTTATTGGTAATAAGGGCAACAACAGGGTCCCTAGTATGGCCGTATGGATGAATTGATTGAGATGAAAAGTTTATCTGCAATCCTTCAGCTCAGCCATTTAAGGCTCTTTGGCAAAGCAAAAGTAGCCTATAGTTGGGAGAGAAAGCTGTTGGTGTGCCCTCTCAGAGAGGTTATTGTATTTATTTATTTTTTTTTTTGTGAAATTTACTATTCTTTTTCTTGGGTGAAATTTTGAATTGAAATATTAGAGAGAGAAGTAGTTGATCCTTGTGTGTGTTTTCTGTGTGTTGGGGGAATCAAGTTTCTTGTTTACTTGAAAATTTGTCCCTTTTTGTCAATGACCCCTTGCTCTTCTTTCGTGTTCTCATGCTTTGGAGGTTGGTAGTTTGGGCTGCTCTTTTATCCAGGAGTTTGTGCATGTGATTGAAGACTGAACTGATGTAGTAGGATTAGAGTAAATTAGGATATCTTCGTGACTTCGTCTAATCCTTAATTGACTAGGATTAGGATTAGTTTTCTTGGTTTATGAGGACTAGGATTAGTTTCATTGATTCATTTGGATTAGGATTAGTTTCTTTGATCAACTAGGATTATAATTAAATTGCTTTCCAATTCTCTATAAATAAAGGGATTATCTTCTTTAATTGATAAGTTTTGATTCCATATAAAGACTTCGATTTGATTCTTGAAGAAGGTTATTGTTTTATCTCTTAGGCTACATCAATTTGGTATCAAATCAGTCATTTTGCCATTGACTGCTGCCGGTGGAAGACCAGGGAACTCTGTTGGTGTTGATCGCAAGAGGGAGCTTTGTGATTTGTGCTTGTAGTTTGAACAACACACACCTAATTAGGGAGAACCCTTTTAAATCCAAGAAAAGTAAGAAGAAATCTAAAGAATCATCCAAGAAAGAAATTTTATAGCAGAACTAATACATTTAGGGGCAGAAATTATGGGAGAATGACCAAGAAAGGTTGAAACATATTCAAGAAAACTGAAGAATCAGTCCTATAACAGTTTTGAGGTTGAAACTTATTCAATAACACCCAATTTGTACATCATCCTAGAGTATTGGAGGAAACGAAGAAGGGATTAAAAGAAATCCAACTTTTGCTCGGAAATTTTACTCAAAACGTGAATCAACTTTCAGAACCAATGACAATAGTTCAAATTTCAAAAAAGAAATAATTAAAAAGAAAACCAAGAGCTTGTTGGGTTAAAAGAAGATTTAGAATTCAACCAAGGTTATGGAATCTTGAAAGAAATACATACAATAGGAAATCCAAAAGAAATTTGGAATCCATGCATGGACCGAGTAAGATGGACAAAATTAGGGAAGAAAAATCTAAGGCAAAAAGTAAGGAAGTTGTGCTTATTTCTTTTTGATATGAAACAAATTTCATTGATGAATGAAATCACAAAAAACAGCTGAAGCTAGAACCAAGGGAGTTGCATTATATTTCTCCAATTGGATATAAGGGACGAAAGGGTGTAAGAGTTGAAGAATGCTAAAAATTTACACCAATTCATAACATGAAGGATAATAATGTCGAAATAGATGTCAAAAGAGCGTTTCTCTCCTTCCTTGTGATCCAGAAAAAGGTTCAAATCAAATGCCTCCAAATGAGCTGTTTTCGTTTGGTGAATGGATGACCAATGAGGATGAATGCATGGGCTCTAATGGTATCATTGGGAAGTGCACCATCCAAAGGGAAGGAGGATATCCTCTTCCAAAATCTGTCAGCAAAGGTGCAATGCAAAAAAAGATGATTCATAGAGTTTGGTCCTGCTAAATAGATGGGGCAACAATGTGTTGAGTATGAAGCTTTTCCAATGTGTTGATGGCTGAATGACTAATCTCCCTTAGGAAGAACTTAATCTTTTTAGGGTAGAAATCACTCCATATGGTGTCATGGAAAATGAGTTCAAAGGTGTTTTGGTTTAATCCCAGATTAATGGTTGGGGATTTAGTAGAGAGCTGTCCTTTGGTATCAAGCTCCCAAATTCATCTCTCTTTAGACGAAGAGAGGTGGATGTTATGAAGGGCGTTCATGAGATTAAGCCAGTCACAAGTCTAATCATCTTTTAAATTTCTTTGAAAGATAGGTGACCATTTGTGGATAGAATTCCAAAGGTTGCAGGTTGAAGAATCTTTTTGTGTGGATAAATTATATAACCTGGGATACAGCTTCTTGAGAGGCGTAGAGTTGATCCATCTATCATTTCAAAAGGATGTGTTTCTACCATTGCCTATGGAGATTTTGACTTTGTCTTTGATAAGATATAAAAGTACTAAATGTCTCTCCATGGTCCTTTAGTGCTGTTCGGGAAAGAGAGATTAGGCGAAGAGCCAAGAGGAGGAGCCTTGTATTTGGCGTCAATCACCTGTTTCCAAAGAGCCAAATGATAGTACCTCCAAATCTGTTTGGTCAAAAGAGCTCGATTTTTGTCCATAAGCCTTTGCAGACCAAGGCCTGCTTAAGCATGGGGGTTGAGAATCTTTTCCCATCTAAAGCCATGTTATGAAGTGCTACCCTCCCGGTGGAAGTTCCTGTAAAGTTTTTCTAATGATTGTGCTACTGTAGTGGGCATTTTGTATAAAGACATGGAATATGTGGGAAGGCTTGTGAGAGTGGCTTGTAGGAGGGTGAGGCAAGCACCCTTTGACATTTGATTGTGATACAAAGAGGATTGTCTTTTCTCCACCTTTTCAATGATCAGCTTCGAAGGATACCTGTTGGGGCTTACCAAATAGAGGGAGACTGAGGTAAGTATTGGGCCAGTGTTGTAGTTTACATTTGAATTTAGCGGCAATCCTCTTTAATTCGACAAAGGGCAGATTAGTTTCCCAAGAGCTCAAATTTGGTGAGGCTAATATTGAGACCCGAGGCCTTTTCGAATGAGTCAATAAGGTTGAAAAGGTTTTGTAGAGCGTCCTCCTTGTGTTTAGAAAAGAGGATGGTATCATATGTGAAGAGAAGGTGACAGATTTGAAGAGAATTATTTCCAAGAGAGAAACCTTTGATTTAACCATTAAGTGCTGGCATCAATGAGCATTTTGCTAAGACAATCCTTAACAATGATGAAGAGGAAAGGTGATAATGGGTCTCCTTGTCTGAGGCCTTTTGTAGCTATGATCTTCCTTCTAGGCCAAGGTTGACCAGTAATCATTATAGAGAAGCTAGAGGAAGATATACAACCATTAATCCACTTGCACCATGTGTCACTGAATCCTTGGACTTTAAGGGTAAGGTGAAGAAAATCCCAATCAATTTTATCGAAGGCTTTCTCGATATCAATCTTAACCACAATCCCCTGCTTGTTTTTCTTGAAGTATTATGCAATAATCTCAATGGCAATTAAGGAGGCATCAAGAATTTGTCGATCCTCAATGAAAGTAGATTGAAATCGAGTGACTGTGCGAGGCATAACTCTCTTGAGTCTTTTTGATAGAACTCTACCAATGATTTAGTATTGACAAGGGATAAGACTAATTGGCCTGTAGTCACTCACAGTACGAGCGTCAATCTTCTTGGGTATGACGCAGATGTAGGCTTCGTTGAGGCTAGCATTGAGGATGCCTTTCATGAAGAAGTCATGGACTACACTCGTGGTATCTTTTTGTAGGATGTTCCAAAACTTTTTATAGAATTCAACGGTGAAACCATCAGGACCAGGAGATTTGTTGGTACTAAGATCCTTCGTTGCTGCCAATATTTCACGTTCAGTGAAAGGAGTCTCAAGGTCTTTTGCTTGTTGGGGGAGATAAGATTATGATAAAAAACTGGTGGAAGATACTTGTGTCTAGAAACTTTTTGTAAAGTCTTGTAGAAGGAGACAAATTCTTTTACAATCTCTTCTTCAGGAGGAGAGGATTTCTCTCATAGTGCTCTCTTTCTAGCATTCATAAGGCGGTGGAAATAGAAAGAGTTCATATATCCTTCTTTATGCCATGTGTTTGCTTTTATGTCTCCAAGATATCTCCTCTTTGGTATTAATAGAAAGAATCTGGGATTTGAGGAGTTTTTTCTTGTCTAAGTTAGTAGGGAAGAGAATACCAATCGCTTCTAGTGAGTCTAATCCTGCCAGGTCAAACAAAAGCTGATTCTTTAATGGTGTGAGACTTCTAAAGGTGGATTTGTTCTACTCCTTGATAACAATTTTGAGGGCCTTGGGTTTCTGTATGATCCCATGGTCCGACCAACCAAGCAAAGGGGTTTCGCTCCACCATTTTTGAATCAAAGAATAAAGGAGGCATGTCCCATCCATATATTTTTGAATATGAAGGGGATGGGTCCGATGTTGCAAAACCCAACTGTAATAAAATGAGATAATGGTTTGAAAGTAGGCCTGCTAAGTCGTTTCACTGAAGCTTCTTTAGATTTTGTCAAGATGGAGTTGTGGTGGGGTTGTCTCTACTTTAGTTCATGTATAGAGCCCGTTTGATGGGGGAGATAAATTAGATTGCTATTGACAATGAAGAAATTGAATTGCCTCATGCATTTGGTGACTGGTCCTCCTTTGGATTTTTCATGTCTCCATCTAGATACATTAAAGTTGCCCCCTACAATCCAGCTGTCTTCACATAAGGCTGATAAGACATACAATTCCTGCCAGAATGTAGGCCTATCCTTGTATCGGCAAGGGCCATAAACCTTTGTCAACCAAAAGGAGAAGCCGTCGCCAATAGTATTTGTAGGGAGAGGGAGAAGCGGCCTTTGGTGATGTCAAAGGTGGTGAAGGCGGGGTCATTCCACATGATAAGAATACCTCTCGACAATCTATCCAATGAATCGAGAGCTCCATAGGAATCAGATAAAGAGTATGTTGATGTCTTTGGTATTAGTCTCTTGGAGGATGACAATGGAAGGGTTGTGTTTGACGATCTCCCTTTTGGAGAGAGCCCTCTTTTCCCGGTCATTGAAACCAAACCTCTAGCATTCCAAGAGATGATGATTACGATAAATCAGTGATCCTGTTGTGATGGATGAGGAAGGTCTGTTGGCTTAAAGTCCCAATTCATTAAGGAGAAGTTTTTGTTTTTTGGCCAATTGGTTTTTCTTTGCAGTAGGCATAGACATAACACAGAGTTTATTCTTGAAAGCCGAGGGAGGACAATATGTAGCCATTGATTGGGATCCAAGTGGTCGTCTTCCATGTCTGAGGTTTGAAGGATGGTGGTTAACTTGGTATTAGAAGAAGAAGCCAAGAGAGTCTGACCCACCATAGTTTCTAAGATCGTTATTGGAGACGGTGGCGGCATGGATGGGTGAACGGTAGTGAGGGGTAAGAGGCTGGAAAAGTAGTCGTGATAGTAGATAAAGGCAATTTTGACGAAGAGGATAACAACCGCAACTGATTTGAAGAAGCTCAAATTTTTAGTTGCAACTGATTTCTTGGAAGACAATGAGGTAGAATCCGTGGAAATGCATGATTATTTTGAACAAACCCACACAATTTGACCCAACAAGTGTGCTCAATTCCTAACACGTGTTTCACACGATCTGACCTTTTTAAATTTGTGCAACCCGTCTTGGGTTTGGTTCTCCTCAACTTGGTTTGCTGCTCTCCTTTTGTGGGTTTATTTCAACTCATTCCTTCACAAATTCTTGGTCATGTAATGATATATTTTCAAACGGGTTTAATGAATTGTTTTGATACTCCAACTTCGGCTAAAATGGTTGGGCAAAATCTTGGTGGTAGGTGTGCTACATTTCTCAACAACCAAAGAATTTCTTTGATGAGCTTCACACTCTACGATTCTCAAATTTTTTATTGGCTCCTTCAATCTTTGTAGTTGCAGTGCAATATTTCCACAGGCCATCATTTTCATGCAAGACTCAAACCACATTCTTTTACATTGCTGTTTTGCTTTTGGTTATGGTGCAAGTTCATCAATAATTTTTGTATAGTCTTCATTTTCTAATATATTGTTCCAGTGAAATATTTGGGTTCTCATCCTTTTTTTTTGGGAAACATAGATAGCCTTTTTGTTTTCTAAAGTGGGCTGTCTTTGTTCAATAATAATTAATTTAAAGGTAATAGACACTCAAGGCCAAGCTGCTTCATCTTGAATTAGGTCAAACATCCAGAATTCAGAAAAGAGTGCCTTAAGGGCAGAATGGAGCTTAGATCAAAGCCCTGATTGTTTGGAGGTTAATTGCACATGGATTCAGGTTCCTTCTCTTTCAACTAGATCAGACCCTCAGAGATCCTGCCAACCACATTCTAAATGTTCTGTTTTTTCTTTACCTTCCTTCCTCAAAAGTAAAAGTTTTTAGAGGTTCCCCTTGCCAAACTCCAGGTGCTCCATCCATAAAGAATTATGATTCAGATTTTGACTCTTCTTTTAGTGTAAGCAGGGTCGAAGGTGATCATTTGTGGAAGCTACATGAGTTAGAGGATCATTCTTTGAAGGATCCCTTAGAAACGGATCTCAATGATTTGTTTTAGAATGAAGAGGATTTGATTGATGGAAAACAGACCTCAGGAAACCCCTTTCAGTCTAAGGATTGCGAAATTCCAGCCCATTTAAAGTTGATAGTAGAAAAATGCAAACTAGTTTTTGTTTGAAATCTGATTTTAGTCACTTTTTGTTTCAATAATCGGTTTCAGTGAGGTTAGAAGGTTGTAGATAAAGAGGTTGGGATTCATGTCTCCTGAACTTTTAATTTAGTTCTCCCCCTAGATTCATTGAAGATGTCGGGCTCAAGAATAGTTTCCAACTGATTGAACAATTAAAACTTTTAGTAATTCTTGGTTTTCATCTTAGTGAAGATTCAGCAAGGATGGTTCCCTCGGCGTTCCCTCTTCTCTCATCTTGAAGCTTATTGTGGGCATCAATTTTCGGCACTTCGGTTGAGTTGGTTTGTTTGTTTCATCTTCTCTCATCGGGCGCAAGAATGGTTTCCTTTTTCATAGAATTTAATGTTACTTTGCAGTTTGTTGGATTGAAAATTGTTAGCAAGTCTTCTCAAGCTCAAGATCGTTTTTGTATCTCTTTGGTGTTCCATCTACTTTCTTTTCGAAACTTTTAGTGTGCAATTCTTCCGCAGAAACTGGCTTCTTATTGAAAGAGCATTATTTTGCTTGGTTATTCATTCTCCTTTTTGGTTTAAGTTATAGAGGATTTTGGCTTGTTTGTATCGTTATTTTGTTTGTCCTTTTAGTCATTTTTCTCCCTATTGGTCATAGTATATTACTCTTGTACTTTGAGCATTAGTCTCATTTACTATCATTAATAAAGAAGCTCGTTTCTGTTTCAAAAAAAAAGGTTGGCTTCTTGGAAAAAGAATTTCTTTTCTGAAGCGGGCCATCTTATTTTTAATAAATTGATCCTTGGTGGCATTCTGATCTATTTCTTCTCTCTTCTTAGAGCCTCGGGGAAGTGTGCAAGTGTTTGGAGATGTTAATGCATGATTTCCTGTGGGAGGCTGTGGATGAGGGGAAAGGAAAAGGGGTTCATATGGTCAGATGGGAGGTCATTGAGAAGCTGGTGTCTTTAGGGGGTCTTGACATTGGGAATCGTAGGGCCCGAAACAAAGGCTTCCTAGCCAAATGGCTCTCATGCTTCTCCCTTGAGCCCAATTCTTCGTGGTGTAGGATTATAGCTAGTACACTTGGCCCCATCCTTTCGAGTGGTTGACTAAAGGGATTAACGACATTTATTGGATTGCGGAATTCTTAGAAAGATATTTCGATAGAGCTTCGTGTTTTTATTCCTTGGTTCATTGTATGGTTGGGATGGGAGACAAACGTATTTTTGGGAAGATCACTGTGTGGGTGAAAGACCTCTTTGTGGTTCTTCCCCTGGCTCTATCATTTATTGTCTCTTAAATCATACTTACGTGGACTGGGAGCTCTTGTTCTTTCTCCTTTGTGTTCGGTCATGCCCTTTTCGATTGGGAAACGGTTGATGTGGTTTCCCTCCTTTCTCTTCTTGAGAGCCACCCTTTTCGTCTTGGGAGGAGAGATGTGGGAGTCTGGAGCCCCAATCCTTTGGATGGCTTCTTGTGTAAGTCCTACTTCCTGTGTCTGATGAACCCTTTTCTTGGGGTGAGACTGTTTTCTCATCTTTGTGGTGGATAAAGATCCCTAGAACGTTGAGATTCTTATTGGCAGGTTCTCCACGGCCGTATTAGCACGCTGGATAGGCTTTTCAGGAAGTTGTTGGGTTGGTTGGGCCTTTTTGTTGCATCATGTGCAGGAAGGCGGAGGAAGACTTGGATTCTATTCTCTTGTATTGTGGTTTTGCCTAACATGTTTGGCATTCCTTTTCAGTCGTTCGGCTTTATAATGCATACGTAAGAGATATATAAGAGATAGCTTGAGCAGTTCCTCCTCAATCTGCCATTGGGAAGAAAGGCCCTTTCTTTGGCTTGCTTGTGTGTGTGCCATTGTTTATGTTTTGTGGGATGAAAAGAATAGAATAGTGTTTAAGGGCATTGGTAGGGATGTTAGAGAAACTTGGGCTTTGGTTCACTTGCATGTTTTTCTGTGGGCTTTGATTTTGAAGTTTTGTAACTGCCCTTTGATCTCGATCCTGTACAGTTGGATGCCATTCTTGTAAAGGTCTCCCTTTCTTTTGTGGGCTTTTTTTTTTATGCCCGTGCATTGAGGTTGTTATTCTTATTACAAAAAAAATAGAATACTTCGTAAAGCTGGCATATGGAAGGCATGTTTGGTTATATAAGTACTATTTTATTGGATAAAGAATAAATCTTGATCTCTTTAGATATATTTCTTATGGCTCTCTCAACTTTTTAGTTCCATTTCTTTTTTGAAAAAATGTTCTTACTCATTGGGGGAGTTACTGAGTTTTGTAGGGTTTGATTCAAGTGGCTTTTTGAGGTTCACCATCTCTTGTGAATTTTTTTGGTATCTCTTCTTATTCGTTGAAGCCTCTCTGGCGATATTGGAACATGTCCAGATTGAATATACTTCAAAGTTTGAATAATTTTTAATGTAGCTGTGACAGTTGCTCATTTTGATTTTTGTGTATGTTGATCAGCGGTTATTACTTTCTTAAGGTTTAAGCTCTTATATTTATTATTCATTTTTCTGATAAAAATATATCTCTTTTCTTTTTGGAGTAAGATTCAACATCCAAGGTTGCAATTGAATCGGTTCGACTTGGTCATCACCCCGCATCATGATTATTATCCTTTAACTCCACAAGCACAAGAGCAAGTTCCTCGATTTATAAGGAAGTGGATAACTCCACGGGAACCACCAGATCAACGCGTGGTAAGTGTGCTGACCATAAATATCTCTTTTTATTCTTTAATAACTTTTCTAGTCTTATTGTGTCGTTTTCCCTTCTCTTTATTGAGAAAATACAGTCTGTTCTAAAATTTTCAAAATTTAGGTATTGACTGTTGGAGCCCTACATCAGATTGATTTTGCTGCATTACGTAGTGCAGCTAGTGCATGGCATGATGTGTTTGCTCCTCTTCCAAAACCCTTATTGGTGGTCAACGTAGGAGGGCCGACTAGTGAGTTTTTCCAATCTATTGGGTTGTCACTTGGCCTTAATCAAATTTTTGCTATCCACTGTTTTTTGTTGATATTCATTTTCTACAGAAATGGATTGTTCCATGTTTATTTGCTATTGTGATAATTATATTCTGATCCCCAGCGTATGCATTTCCATATAGTGGGCGGATTTTTGTTTATGTTTTTTTGTACTATGATGTATGAGTAGTTTCTTACCAAAAATAGATGTATGAGTAGATTCAGCTGTTGCTGTTGGTATGTCTTTGATTGAATTTTGGTCTGTTGTTGACATTATATTAATTGTGCTTTTTTTAGAGAGCATTTTGACTAGCTAGGTTTGAGAAAGGTTATATGGATATGTTTGAATCAGAAACAAATTTTTGTTGATACATGAAAAGGAAAAAAATGTCCAAGGATGCAAGTAAGCAACCCAAAAGAAAGTAAACAAAAAATAGAAGAGAATGAAACCTTTGAAGAACTTATTGTTTTTAATTCCTAAGAAATCTAGTGTTTAAAGTTGTTGATTATTTACCCATAAGCTTGGTGACAAAGTATGTATAAGGTGGTGCCGAAGTCCTTGCAAACAGAATGAGGAGAACCAATCGGCCTGTGTGACAGTGACAAATCCTTGTTTCCATTTTTATTGCAAATAAGGTGGTGGATTATTATAGATGCAAGAAGAAAGGTTGGGTCATGAAGTTGCACTTTGAGAAAAGCTTACGATATGGTGGACTGGGATCTTTGTTGGAAGTCCATTGAAGAAAACGCCTTTGTTGAAAGATGGATCAAATGGATAAAAGGCTGACTTACAAACATCTCTCCTTGGTGTTTGTTAATGGGCAACCAAGTTGGTAAAATGGAGCAACTTTATATGCTTAAGAGGAGGCAGGCTTACCCTTGCTAATACTGTTCTTTCTAGAATTCTATTGATTTCTATCCATATTTATGCGTGCTGGAATAGTGAAGAATCTGGAGGAAATCATTCCAGATTCCTCTCTCTTTTTTTTTTTCCTTCTTCTTCTTCTTCTGGTGGAAAGGAAAGGTTTTTTTGAGGAATATGGGAGCATCTTTGTGAATTCGTAAGTTGTAGTGGAGGCCTTGGAATAGGCAACCTGACATGCAGAAATCTGAGTCTCTTGGCCGAATGTGGATGGAGATTTATGATTGAAAAAGGTTCTTTATGGAAGGATATCATTGTCAGTAAACATTCCTTTAAAATGGGTGAATGGGTTCCTAAATCAAAGGGTCATGAAGCAGGAAAAGATCATTGACAGTCTATTTTTAATGTGTGTAGCATTGATGAGAGATGGGACAAAATCAATCTAGGCAATGGGAGTAAAATGTTTTGGAAGGGTGTTTGGGTGGTGGATTAGAACGTGGAGCGGACCTTCAAGAATGTTCAACTTGGCCCAGTCCAAGGAGAGTTTTGTAGAACAATATGTTAGGCCACCAATTACTTGGATATCTAGAGAAAAGGAAAGAAGGGTTTTTCCCATAACTTGGGCCGTATGGCTAAAAGTTGGGGGCCCAAGTCTGGATTTGTGCTTGGCCAGTAGAATATCAGGTTGGGATCTCTGGAAGGTATTATGAGTCGTATTCTTGAAGGATGAAGGTTGTCCTGGTTGTCTTGGGCGTAGCTATGGAAGCTTAGGGTGGAGAGTATGGATCTCTCGATTATCTGGGTGCTTGGCTTTATCTTCTTTAACATTTCCTTGTATGAGATTGTATCTTATTATTTCCTTATTTTGTCTTCCAATCGTGGAAGGGAACCATATTTTGAGTAGCATGCGTCAAAGAAGAAGTTTGTCTTGGCCATAGCTGTGGAAGCACAGTGTGGAGAGTACGGATCTCTCGAACATCCTGGTGTTTGTTTCTATCTTTCTTTAATATCCTGATTATTTCCATATTTTTCCTTGTAATCGTGCAAGGGAACCATATTGTCCTGTGTTGAAAGCAATAACTTCCATATTGTGTCTGCTGGGATTTTACTGTTTGCAGGTGATCGCTCACCCAATTCTGGTCCCTTCCTCTAATGATTGGATGTCTATGGTGAAGGTGCTAGGGGGTGTCAACCTAGTTGACATGTCCTAGTGCGCCTATTGATCCTAAGTTTCTATTTCTCGCTGCTCTTTGTATACCCCTAATGTACTTGGAGCTTTGTCTCTTTATTATTACTATCTAATAAAAGAGATGCGTTTCCTTAGAAAAAAAAATGATTGGATATCCCTTTCAGCAGTAATTTGGCGGATGCGGAGACATTAAAGGGGATCAGTTCAATTTCGTTATAGGTCTCGAGAGTAAAAGGTTATCAAAGGTTCAGGATTCCAAACCTTGGGCCCTTAATAGTGATGGGCACGTCTCAATTAAATCTTTGCTTCCCTAGTTACTTCTTTTTGGCCTCCTATTGATAGTAGTTTGTATTAGATAATTTGGGGGATGAGTATTCCAGAAGAAAGTGAAGGTTTTTATGTGGGTCCTCATTCAAGGGAAGCTGAACACAAGAGATATTATCCAGAGAAGAAGCCTGATTGTATTTTGAATCCCAGCTGGTGTGTTTTATGCAAAGCTAGTTATGACTTTTTTTAAAAGGGAAACACACTTTTCATTGTATTAATGAAAAGAGACAAAGTCTCAAAGTACAAGATTATGTTAGGATCAGGAGGTGCAACAAAGCTAGTGACGACTGATGAGGACCAATGTCATATGTTCTTCCAATTCTCTTGGGAGTGATCATCGTGGGCTAGGGTGCTGGAAATTTTTAAGTTGAGTTGGTGTTAGCCCAAGAGGTGGGTTGATGCTATTTTTCAGTTGACTCCCTTCAGAGGCATAGTTTGTGTTTTGTGGAACCATGCAATTATGACGCGTCTTTGGAAGGTAGGCTTGAGAGGAACCCAAGCGTGTGTTAAAAAAGGAGATTAGAAAAATAAAACAAACAACCTAGGGATAGAGAGCTGAGAAGTTCCTTCCGAGAAGAACTAACAAAGCCTCTCAATTATGGAGGACTTGAGGAAAACTGTCATCACACAAAAAATTATGTGTCGAAGATTCTATATAAAAGAACTAATTTGTACAATATTGCAAAAATCAACAAAAGAACAGGACTTTGTAAGACCCCCTAGTTATGGTTATATTAGGATTATTATTATGTTTATGAGCAAGGGCAAGGGCTTATTAGTAATTAGTTGCAGTGTTCTTTGGGGTTTTTAGTTATAAATAGAGGGGAGAGGATTGGGAGCAAGGTATGGATCACGTTAATAGGGATTTCCATTTTGGGAATTTGGAGAGTGTAGCCTTCTTGAAAGGTTCTCGATAAAATCTGACAAAATATTTAAATTCTTCTCCTTTAGAGAAAGATATTTATCGTAGCCTTTGGAAATTGAATTGTCTCAAAAGAGTCGATGTGCCGATGTGGATTCTGTTGTTTGGGACTCTAAGGGCCTGTTTCATATTCATATCCCTTTGAGTCGTTTAGGATTTTGGACAAACCTCAAGAACTCAACCTATTAGCAAAGCAATCTGGGTTGTCACAAGAGAGCAAGCATGGGAACGATGAAAGTGCTGCACCGTATTTGTCTTTGCAAACAACTAGTGGTAGATTTTAGGAAGTCAATGCTTACAAAGAAGCTTCTATGGTATTTCAAATACATATCTTTGGAAGAAGATTTTCTTGTTTCTAGGGGGTTTGTTCTAGCTTTTCTTTTGCACTATACCTGGAGAGTTGATCATTCTTCTTCCAAGTTTCTAGTAGCTAATTCTGACTTGTTAGAGAAGAAGTGTGTTTGAGCTTAAGTTCCTTTGTTTTGAGAAATTGTCTTCAAAGATTGGAAAGGTGTGATTGTTCTTGTTAGTGATATATAATTAAATTTGCCTTCAACCATCAGCTTAAGTTTTTGGGTGTATTGTTGGTTTAATATGGTATCAGAGCAGGTCGTCGTCCAGGGAGGTCTTGTGTTCAAGTCCTAGCATTGTCGTTTCCTCCCCAATTAAAATTGATTTCCACTTGTCGGGTCTTTCAAATATTTCAAGCCCACAAGTGAGGGAGAGTGTTAGTGATATATAACTAAATTTGTCTTTAACCACCATCTTAAGCTTTTGGGTGAATTGGTGCCCGGTGGTTTAATAGTTCTTCAAAGGATTTTAATGAATTGACCCTTTCAATCCTGAGTTCAAAGTTTCAATTTACTAGAGGTGTTGCTTATCACTCTTCTTCCAAGGATCTCTCTTGCCCTGATGATTCTGATGTGGATGCTTTTGTTAGCGTGAGTAGTGTAGAATTTGATTTTCATCGGTTGAACCAAATTCCTGATTGACTGTTTTTAGTAGAGCATATAGGGAAAGCTTTTGACTTATTGTTCCATAGGATTTTGGGAGAGCAGTTTGTTCAAGGTATAAGGTTGAATGTATCTCCATTGTCTCTCAGATTCTATCCATATTTTCTTCAATTGTAGAAGCTTGTTGTCTTTAGTTGGGTGAGTGTTAAGTTTGTCCTCGGTTTTAAGGAATGCTCCTTTGCACTTTGATTCGGTGGTAGTCTTTTTGGGTTGAAGCTACTACCCTCTACAGAATTAATTTTATTAAAGATGGTCAAAGTTTCGTTGTTATGTTGGGGCCCTTCTTTCTTCAATATTCTGTGTGCTTGTTCTCAAGCTTAGATGACACTCAAGATTTCTGGTAAAGCTTTAGTTTGAAAGAATTCAACGGTCTTTACTGGATAAGTTTCTTCATTAGATTCCTTGCTTTGGTTTAGCTCTGGTTGAAGCCTCTTCACATTAAATTTGAATTGATTATTTCTCCTGCTTAGTTCTTTTCTTCTTTTCTTTCCTACTTATTTGTTGGAATTTTTGCTTTTGGTTTCCTTGTACTTTTATCTTCGGTCTCTTTTCATTTTATAAATAAAAATTTCCGTTTTCTAAAGAAAAATGATAACATGTTCATGAATTGTAATATTTTTTTCTGCAGGTCGCTGTCGATATGGTGTGGATCTTGCAAAGCAGCTGGCCACTGGTTTGCTGAGTGTTCTTGCAAGCTGTGGAAGCGTCAGAATATCCTTCTCTGACAGAACTCCTGAGAAGGTAGTATCGAGTAAAAAATTCTTAGCAATGTCCAGATGTGACCTTTCTTATTAGATAGTTTGTTTTTTTCTTGACAGGTGTATAATGTTATTGTGAAAGAACTTGGGGATAATCCAAAAGTTTACATCTGGGATAGACAAGGTTCATTTACTATGAAATGAGTTTAATAAGTTTGTCTGTAGTTTTGAAGTGTTGTTTCCATATTTGCTAATTTAATTCAGTAGTTCAATATTAACATTTGTCAGAGCCAAATCCGCACATGGGCCATTTAGCTTGGGCAGATGCATTCGTTGTAACAGCAGATTCAGTTAGCATGATAAGTGAGGTTTGCAGTACTGGGTATGATCGTCTGTCTCATGATTAACTCCCTGGTTTCATTTTTAGTGGTTTAGTCACAGTGTTTATCCCCTGTTTTTTCTTTTTTTTGATAATTTCTGTGTTATTATTGCAGGAAGCCTGTCTATGTAATTGGAACTGAACGCTGTAAGTGGAAGTATTCAGCGTTCCATAAATCCTTGAAGGAGAGAGGAGTCATCCGCCCATTTACCGGGACTGAGGATGTAAGTATTTTTTTCTTTTCATGTTGCTTTACATACTTTCTGACCACAGTGATACACATCTTTCGATGTTTTTTTTTTTCCTTCCTTTGAATGTGTGATCTAATTAACTCAATGTTGCAAAATTAAAAGCTAACTTGTAGTATGGAAGGAATATTCTAAATTTATCTCTATCTTATTGTTTTTGTTTGGCTTTGACGAAGGACACTTCTCCTTAAGTTTGTCCCTTCTAATTCAGTGTTTGCCAGGGGTGATACACCATTGAGTACGAGGAGGAATATTAAACAAAAATCTAATTCTTTATGGGCTTCGAATTCAAAGGCTTTCTGTAAATTTCCATTGTGATTGATTGGTCCACTTTTCTATAGGGTGTGGCCTTCCTTTCATGGTTTTTGTTTTGGTCTTTTTTCTTATGTCCTTGTATTCTTTCACTTTTTGGCTGTGAAAGTTCATAGTTTTCTTTTCATTAAAAACTGTGTTACCATGTTAATTTTACCTAATTCGTGCCATTTTGATGACAATGATAGATAAGCATGGAATAATGTAAAATAAGAAATTGCATAAAAATACGCCCTGATTTCAGAACCACAATAAAATGACACCTCTCACCTTAATTCCAGTATTCAGGAAAATTGGTCTAGTCAGATTCAATTTGCATTTACACATTTTAGCGTTTGTTCTCGTGTTCTTTTTCTCTCCTTCAAAACTTTGCTAATCTTCAGCGTGAGTTCTCCACATCCCTTCTGATGTTGACCTATGGATGTCTGATCCTCCTTACATGTACTCTATTTAACATTTCAGATCTCAGAGAGCTGGAGTTATCCTCCACTGAACGACACAGCCGAAGCAGCTACTCGTGTGAGGGAAGAACTAGCCAAGCGTGGCTGGGGAATACGGCCATAGCCATAGGAAGCACAAAGTAGGCTCCAGTTGTAAAAAAAAAAGGGGCCCTTTCATCATTTGAGCATTACTTTTGTACAATGGTGCACATAGGAACAGAGAATTACAAGCATTAACAGTTTCAAATCCAATTTTTGGACGAAATTTGAAAGATGAAATAATGAAGCTAGCAGCAGCTGTTTGTTAGTGCGGCTTGTATTATAGGCAGAGGCTTTTGCTTGCTCTTTACCACAGATCTGGCACTCTTAGATTTTGTTAAGGATAATTTTTATACCGTACGGTGGAATATAAACTTGTAAATTTTTTTTCATTATACTGAGAAAATAAGTAGAGTTTTAAATTCATTTGTTCCTAGCCACTGTGGGAAAGAACAGACGTGTATAAGTAATTGAATGAGTTTGACAGGTGTTTCATGGTTTATTAATTGAGCTTTGAACTTTGCGGGCATTAGTAACTTTTTAATAAATTGTGCACCAACTGGCATAAAAATCAAAATATGATAGAAAAACAAGCTTATTTATAAATATTAATATAATATATAGATGCTCATTACAATGTGTTTAGTAGTTATAGTCACATGTCGACTAATTAGTTTTATAATGGAAGAAACATGGAGAGAAAGCAAAGAAATTGGAGGAAGGGTGAAACTTGAGATCTCTTAATTTTTCTGTTATTTATTTTATTTATATTATATATTATATTTTATTATATTATTATTTTAATATTATATTTTTTTCGTTTTTGTATTTCGGTTGTACTTTGTTTTCACAAGTTATCAGCACGAGCTTCAGTTGCCTCTTCCGTCAAAGGTAGGCCTTGACTGTATGTCGGTTTTTTCCTACTTATAATTAATAAAATAAATATTATTTTGCATATTTAATATATATTAAATTCCTAATATAATTATAATATTTTATGATAGTGTTACCATGATAAATCTTATGAAGCTAGAATTTAAGGCTTTTCATATTAATGGTATCAATTATTTGTCAAGGGTTCTTGATGTTGAAATGCATCTAAACATCATGAATCTCGAAAATACAATTAAAGAAAGTCATGTAACGACCACTCAAAAGAAAGCGAAAGTCATGATTTTCCTTCGTCATCACATTCATGGGGATTTGAAGTCAGAATATTTAACTGTGATAGTTCCTCATACGTTGTGGAATAAATTAAAAGAAATGTATGATTAATTAAAATTGGTTCATCTTCCTTATCGTTATGATTGAACACATTTAAGGCTATAAGATTTTAAATTAGTAAGTGATCATAATTTTGAATTATTCAGAAGTAGTTCAAAATTGTTGTTATGTGGAGAAGAAATTACTGATATGGATATGCTGGAAAAGACATTTTCTACTTTTCATATCTCGAATATGCTCATACAACAACAATATCGAGAGAAAGGTTTTACAAAATACTATGAAATCATTTCACGTCTTCTTGTTTTCGAACAAAATAACGAGTTGATGAAAAATCATGAATCTCAACCGACTAGAACAACACTATCCCCTGAAGCGAATGTTGTAAATTTTAATCGTGGATGAGGTCGTGGTGGTCGTTCTTATAATCCAAATTTTAAAAGAGCCACATGGAATGATGATCATGAAGGGAAAGCTCCACAAAATAAGAATTCAAAAAGTGATTGAAGAGATTCTACCAATGTGGTATGATCGGGCATTGGTCACGTTTTTGCCGTACATCGAAACATTTAGTTGAGCTATATCATGCTTCCTTAGGGAAGAAAAAAAGGAAAAATATAGAAGCCAATGGTGCCTATCAAGATAATGATATATTCAATCCATCCAATATGCGATCCATCCAACATGACAATTTAGATGTGACAGATTTATTTGAAATTCCTGAAGAGAAAATTGACATAATTGGTGAAACAATAAGTGTTTCTTTCGACTTTAAAACTATCTAGAATAATATTGTTATTTTGTTATTTTTTCTTCATATTTTGTTTTTATTAATATACAAGTATGTTTTACTTATTGTAAGTATTTCCTTTTAAATGAAGAAATATGAATCATTTTCATACGTTCGGTGATTTAGAAATGAATAAAGAAGATCTATGTCTGGCAGACATTGCAACCGCACACAATACTTACAAATAAAAAATATTTTTCCAAACTGACAATGTTGTAAGCAAAAGTCAATAAAATATAGGTTATTAAACTTGATTGAAGGGTTTGGAAAAGCAAATATTATTTTGCCTAGAGGAACAAAATTCACAATTGATAATGCATTGTTCTCTAGTCAATCAAAGAGAAGTTTATTTCGTTTTAAAGATATACGTTGCAATGATTATCATATCAAGACTGATAGAAAGAATGAAATTGAATATCTTTACATAATATCTACTGTCTCAGATGAAAAATGTATATTAGCAAGGTTGCCTGTTTTATCTTTTGGATTATATTATACTCATATAAGAGTAATTGAAACATATGCAACAATGAACCTGAAGTTCATGAAGCCAAACATATTTGCAATTTAACATAATCGGTTGGGTCATCATCCATGATCCATAATGATGAGAAGAATTATTCAAAATTCACATGGACATCCACTGAAGAACCAAGAGATTCTTCAATCTAATGAATTATCATGTGATGATTGCTCTCAAGAAAAATTAATAATTAGACCATCACCAACTAAAGTGGGAATTGAATCACCTATATTTTTGGAACGAATTCATCGCGATATTTGTGGACCAATTAGCCCACCAAGTGGACCATTTAAGTATTTTATGGTCTTAATAAACGCATCTAGCGATGGTCACATGCGTGCTTATTATCAAGTCGAAATCTTGCATTTGCAAAATTACTTACTTAAATAATTAAGTTAAGAGCACAATTTCCTGATTCTACAATTAAAAAAACTCGACTTGATAATGCTTGTGAATTTACATCCCAAACATTTGATAATTATTATATATCTATTGGGATAAGTATTGAACATCCTGTAGCTCATGTTCATACACAAAATGATTTAGCAGAATCATTTATAAAACGTTTGCAATTAATTACTAGACCATTGCTTATGAGAGCTAAACTCCCCACATTTGTATGGGGACATGCTATTTTGCATACTGTCACTTGTGCGTATTAGGCCAGCACCTTATCACAAGTACTTGCCATTACAATTAGCATATGACCAGGAGCTAAATATTTCTCATTTGTAAATTTTTGGATGTGCAGTATATGTTCCAGTTGCTCCACCACAACATACTAAGATGAGTTCTTAAAGGAGGTTAAGAATATATGTTGTATTTTTTTATTTTCTATCAATTATTAAATATCTTGAACCTTTGACAGGTAATTTATTTACTACACGATTTGCTAATTGTCATTTTAATGAGACAATTTTTTCAACATTAGGGGAAGGAATTAAGAAGTTGGAAAAACAATTACATGAAATGTATCATTATTGTATCATTTAGATCCTTGTACATATCAATATGAACTTGAAGCTTAGAAAATAATTCATTTGCAAAATATAACAAATCAGATGCATTTGCATGCAGATGCAAAGAAAGTAACTAAATCACTTATAGCAGTTGCAAATGTCCATCAAAGATCGATATCCCTACACAACATGTTGCCATTAATGAATCTGGAACACACTAGAAGTGTGGTAGACCAGTTGGTTCCAAAGATAAAAAACCTCGAAAAAGAAATCAAGTCAATAACTCAATTAAAGATGTGCATGTTCCAGAAGAAATCCAAAATTTGACTTTTGACAAAAATGTCGAAGAAGATAAAACAATTAAGGATGATAATGAGATCTCGATAAACTATGTCATGACAAGAAAAAGATGGAATTGAACTAATGTAGTTGTTGACAACATTTTTGCATATACTGTTGCTCTTGATATTATATCCAAAAATGAGCATTTTGGACTAAAATTTGTTGAAGAATGTCGACAGAGAAAAGATTGGCTTTTGTGGAAAGAAGCAATTGAGGTATAACTAAATTCACTTTCCAAACGTCAAGTTTAGTGATAACTTGTAGAAATACAAATTATTATAGACTTTTAAGTAAAATAATGAAGTCTTATAGCATGAAAATAGAAGAAAATAGAGGAAAAAGTAAATGATTTGATTATTCTACGAAATGCATGATACAAAAGAACCTTATCCTTGTGTTACTATGTTTTAGTGCTCTTATCGCAAGATTTTAGGCAAAAAGGAGTGAAGCTTGGCGATATCATATTTATGCAAGAAGACCTATTCAACCTTTGCGGCAAAAAAAGTACAAGCTAGGCTTTTAAAGTACTAGGAAACAAAATTGGTTGGTGGAAAATTTAGAGAAAGTACAAAAGAACATTTGCGCATCGTCGTTGTAGCTTTTCAGAGGTCTTAATGACGAGTGGCGTCCTGTCAGCATCAACTCTCACCTTTAGATAGAGCCTCTCACTCTAGAACAAGGTGTGCACATTTGGTTAGAGAGAAAGTTCTTACATCGTTCATCTTCTCCTAGTTTTAGGTGAGAGATTAGAACAAAAGAGAGAGAATCATCCCCTCCATCTTCCCCCTCATTAATAGGAAAAAATCAGTGCCAAAGAGTATGAGAAACTAGACAAGTGGCGAGAAAATTGTAGCAATGTAATCTTATTGTCAAACTCATCCTTTGCATACATTAGCGAGAGGATATTGTGTGTGGTGATAGCACCGAGAGGTTGCCTGCCTTAATTAAGGATAAGTTACTAACAGAGCATTTAAGATGATCAGATACAAATCATAGTTTAACTTTGAGTATTTGCATCCTGAAAGGCGAGCAAGTATGGAAAAAACGCTGAGAGGTTGCTCGCCCTAATTCTTAGTTAATACATGCTTTGTATCGCCTTGAAGTATTAAAGCACAAAATATTGCTTTTAGATAATTAAACTTCTCCTTCCTCGCCATGCCTATAATGAGTTCATAGTCCATTATTTCATCTTGCATGCTCACCTTGCACCGTCAAGCACAATAGTGTAAATAATTGGGATAATTAGCATACTGTTCATAAATATACTGTATAGCTTATACTGCATGATACAGTGCGCGATAGGATAAATTAGGAGCTTAAATTCCCAGTGTTCGCCCTTGGATTTACTAGGAAACCTCTCTTCGATTATACTTGGACGATAGAGAGAGGAAAACTTGTGCGATAACGTTTATTTTTCTCAGCTTAGCAATGCATGAATAGGAGTGCACCTTTCATCACATCACCCTATTTAGTCTCCAAGTCACTCATTTAGAGCTCCCTAGTTAAATCTACGAGCATAATACTAGTAAAGATATAACGCAAAACAAAATAGCAAGAAACCAGTAGTTCAAACACTAGAAGGTGTCAAACCTGTGGGATATAGATGAGTATTTGTGAGAAAAAGAAATGAAATAATGAGATCACAAGATATAAAGCAAGATTAGTTGCACAAGGTTTTTCACAAAGGCCTGATATTGATTATGTGGAGACATATTCTCCAGTGGTGGATGCAATCACATTAAGATTTTTAATTGGTCTGACTATGTATGAAAATCTGGACATGCATCTTATGGATGTAGTCACAACATATTTATATGGATCTCTTGGTAATGATATTTACATAAAAGTCCTAAAAGGATTTAAGATACCTGAAACATATAAATTAAGTTCCCAGGAACTATATTCAATAAAGTTATTGAGATCATTATATGGACCAAAACAATTAGAACGAATGTGGTACAATCGTCTGGGTGAATATTTGTTGAAAGAAGGATATCAAAATAATCCAATATATCCATGCGTTTTTATAAAGAAATCACACTTAGGATTTGGTATTATAACTGTATATGTTGATGATTTAAATATAATTGGAACTTCTGAGGAGCTTTCAAAGGCAATAGAATATCTTAAGAAAGAATTCAAAATGAAAGATCTCGAAAGAACAAAATTTTGCCTTAATTTGCAAATTAAGCATCTACCTGATTTTTGTTCATCAATCAACTTATACAGAAAAAGTTTTGAATAGATTTTATATGGATAAAGCACATCCATTGAACATTGCAAAGCAAGTTCGTTCACTAGATGTGAAGAAAGATATATTTCGACCTCGAGATGATAATGAAGAACTCCTTGGTCTAGAAGTACCATTTCTTAGTGCAATTGGTGCACTTATGTATCTTGCTATAATACAAGACCTAATATTCTATTTTCAGTAAATTTATAAGTTAGATACAATTATTCTAAAAAAAAGGCATTAGAATGGAATTAAACATATACTTCGTTATCTCCGAGGAACATTTAAAAAGAAATTATTTTATTCAAATAAATCAAATTTTAACCTAGTTGGTTTTGCAGATTCTGAATATTTATCTGATCCACACAAAGCTAGATCTCAAACAGGTTATCTATTCACATGTGGAGGAACTGTTATATTTTGGCGATCAGTGAAATAAACCATACTAGTCATCTATTCAAATTATGCTGAAATTCTTGCAATTCATGAGGCTAGTCGGAAATGTATATGGTTAAGATCGATGACTAAACATAATCGGGAATCATGTGGTTTGTCTTCTAGTAAACTCCTCCAACAACACTATACGAAGATAACACAACAAGTATATGTCAAATTAAAAGAGGTTATATTAAAGGCGTGATAGAACAAAGCACATCTCATCGAAACTTTTCTATACTCTTAATCTTGAAGCAAATGACGACATCGTAGTACAACAAATTTGTTGAAAGGATAACCTGACAGACTTATTTACAAAATCACTACGTATTGCAATCTTTAAAAAGTTAGTGCACAACAATGGAATGCGGAGACTCAGAGATCTCAAGTAATGTTACCATTGTTGGAATTTGTGTTCTAAAAACTTGTACTTTGTTATTTGATTCAATATAATTTATTATTGAATGCTATAATTATAAAACCAATAAATTAAGGTCCAAAGGCTATTTACTAGTTTGTGATATATACTTGAACTTTATGTAGAGACATAAACATGGATTAAGTTCAAATTAATAGCCCAAATGGTCTATAGTGTATGAATAAGGGTGAGCGCCTTATTCTGGATAAACACTATGGATGCGCCCCGCTCTGTAGTAAGTACAAACGATGTAATCCTAAATCGTTCATGTAGAGACATGGGGTGGGGGCGTCCTATGTAAATGGTTTGCATAAGACTGGAACCACGAAGTAGGCAATTTTAGTTGTAACACCGTAAACTATAAACTAACTATTTCATTTATGATGACCTAGGCAACTTGATCTTAATCCTGAGCTAACTATGAACTTCTGTTCATTCGGTAGTATCCTTAGATCTGCATAGGTGAGGGCAGCTCAACATCGCTGGCCTAATAAGCCTCCCATTTAAGGGATAAGACCGAGTGGATAGCTAAGGACATAGGGTGCAAGATGGAATTCGCTCCTACTCGCTTCTAGGATAGTAGATAGGTTGTTCCCTTAAGAACTGAATCCAGGTCTTGAACAAGGGGCCCCACCTTCTCATTGGCCTGAGAAGGATTCAGGTTTATAGGTTGGACCTTGAACCAATTGTTCAATAGTGGATCATTGGGTCTTAAGGAACAAGATGTTGTCTCGGGGGTAAAACAGTCTTTTGACCTAGCCGAAGTTACGGACAACCTGTGAAGGATCGACTTACTCATCATGGTTATGTTAGGTGGACAGAAATATATCTATAGTGAGGGGAGCGCAACTGAGAGTCTTTAGTGGAATGACTATTTAGTTAACGAATGTTGATTAACTTTGGTGTAAAAGAGTTTAGCAGTTAATCTCGAATCGTTGGAGCCCATGATCTATAGGTCCATTAGGTTCCCCTACTAGCTCATATGGATTCAGCTAAGAACAAGTATGTTGAAGTAATTCGAATTGTTTGAATTAAGAAAAGAGAGAAACCGACAAATATATTAGATATAAGTCGGTAGATATAAACTTTAAGCTTTGTGTTTAAATATGTATGTAGATTCATATTTAAAAGCTTAAAAAGTTTAGAAACGGTCAAAGTTGTAAAAGTCAACATGTTGACTTTTAACTTTGAACTTTGACTGGATTTATATTCAAATATGATTTGAATTTTAGAAAAATAAATATGGATTCACACTCGGGAGATTAGAATTAGTCAAAACAAGAAAATTAGTAAAAAGTCAAAGTTTGACTTTAACTTAAGTTGGTCAAATGACCAAAATGCCCCTTTGACTAATTACTTTAATTAATGGTTAATGGAAAATGTGGCAAATTATTATGAATTTGAAGCCACTAATTTCATTAAAGTGTTAATGAATTAATTAGGTGTTGATAAGATATGAAATAATTTACATGCAATTTGCATGTAAATTTCATATAAAACTTCTCATTACCGAATGAGAAAAAAGATGAGGTTTTCTTTGAAAAAATACCTAAACGATTCACTCCCAATCTCTCTCTAAAATTCTCTTTGCATAACCGAGTCCCATAACTCCGTTCTTGATCCTGAGCATAGTAGGTCAGCTTGGTGGTTGTCCTTGTTCGTGATATTTAGGCAAAGAAGCGTTGGATTAAAGAAGAAGTTCAAAACTACAAAGGTAAGAACATCGTTTACCTTTTGACCTTTCTTTTAAGTCCATCGCATAGTAGATGCTTGTAACTTCTAAATCGTTTAGATCCATATAGAGTAAAACATGATCCTTTAAATTCCGCTGCTGCATGTCTCTAGTGCTTTGTTTTTCCATCAACCATGAGGGGGAGTAAATTTTACTTTTATAAGTATATATGAAATATATACTCTTTTTCCTTCACTAGGATTTTTTTCCCATTGTATTTTTTCCTAGTAAGGTTTTTAATGAGGCATCTAAGGAGGAGTATTATAAATATTAATATAATATGTAGATGCCCATTATCCATTAGTATGCTTAGTGGTCATAGCCACATGTCACCTAACTAGTTATCCAACATTCATGTCATGTGTCTTTCAAGTACTCAATCTTAGTGGCCATGTAATCTACCTCATGCTTGTCAAATTGCCTATGAATCATAGATTTTGGTGGAGTTGTAAGACACACTAACGTTGTAAAGATCCAAAGAAATTGGAGAAAGTGCACTTTTTCCATATCATCTAACCACATTGGAGTTATAGATAATGGTGACATATTTATTGCGTCAAGGCAAGGGTATTAATGCCACAATTTTGGTGTCATCTAAGCATATTTAACGACACTTTTTCGAAGTGTCGTTAAATAGTCTTTCTTGACAGGAGCTTCACTGACTCAAAAATTATGTCATTGAAACTCTTTACGATGCAAATTTTGCGTCGTAAAAGCTCAAATTTCTAGTACTGATGGAGAATTTTGAGATTTCTTAATTTTCCTATTATATTATTGTTTTAATATATATTTTCTCCATTTTCGTATTCATGTTGTACCTCATTTTCACAACAAAGCTCAAATTCTTTTGAAATTTCATAGTACAAATAGTGTAGTGACGGTATGTCAAGAGTAGCCTTTTCACTCATTTTTTGATCTAGTTGTTTCATTAGATTAGGAGTCCAAATGAATTGTTTTACCTCTATTTTTACCCTAATCTTCAATTCTATCTTTTAGGGAATTGAAATCTACAAAATCATGAATTAAACAATACAACGATTTCAAGTTAATTTGAGTGAGATACCACACATTGGTGCCTTCAAATCATTCCTAACTTAATTCTTGATCTTCCTCAATCAAGGCATAAACATAAGCCCAGACAAGATATTTGCTCAGCTTCAATAATAATAACCCTATTCATTCCAAGAACATTGTTTGCTAGAAAAACAAATCAAAGTACATAGTCCTCAGGGCAAGATTTGTTACAACCCTTAATTTGTTTTTCCGGCTCAAACACCAACCTTCAAACATTAAACCAATCAAGAAAGTAGTATATCAGATAAGGTGTTTGAACAACCGCTAGAGGGTTCTAACTTGCAATTTTTTTACCTAGTGACCGTAGTTCTTACATATTCACCGTTGGCTCCATGGTGGTCTAACTAATTACGACAATATTTTTATCCCTAATCATGCACATACATTACAAGTCTTTTTATATTTTTATTCTTTATATTTTTTATAAATTATCTCCTTCCTTTTCTATTCTCAAACTCTACTCAATTTTTTTGCAGGCATGTAATAATCTCTCTCTCTTAGTATTACATTACAATCCATTATGCAAGATACTCTAATCAGTATAGCATTTTACTGTGACAACAAAAGTATAGGCTTAAGATAGACTAAAAAACTTCAACTTGCATGAGTGATAGCTCTCGAAAGAAGCTACTTTTATGCTTTTTATGCCTCTAATCTCGCTTGTTTGTGATAGTAAGCCTAAATATTTGTATTTGTAGGAACTTGAGTAGAAGTAAAGTGTTATATATATATCATTCAGGTTTAATTTGGAGCTATTAGAAGTCATGTCCGAGCAGGAGTGAAAAAAGTAAAAAATGTCCCAAAAAAGGTTAAGCAGCCTACCATCATGCGGTGCTACGCATAGCATGAGTTACAAAAGGCTGCAACAAGGACTATTTTTGAGTCACTTCAAACTTTGATAGAAAAACAAGTCAACAGCGCTAATGACTTCAAACTTTGATAGAAAAACAAGTCAATAGCACAAATGAAGCAAGGTGTTGCGTTATGACACTACGCAAAAGGGATTTTTATACATACCCTATAATTTTCTAGAGATTTATTAAGCTGGACTTGATGGAGGTTGTGGTGAAAACTAAAAATTATTCTTCTTCATTCTATCAAGTAGTTTAGCTTGGATTTATTTTATTTTGGATTGTAATTTCAAATTGAAGAGTTCTAAATTCTTCTACTTCTCTATGGTATATTTTTTTGAAAAGGTCATTTTATAGAACAACAAGGGGAACCTCACAGGCCAAGGCCAAGGCACTAGAGCAAACAAAGGCTCAAGAACATAGAAAGAACAGCGAAAGCACAAAAAGGAACATAATTAGAAAAACAAAACAAAAACAACCCCACAAATCGGGGAAAAGAAACAACACAAAAGAAAACTTTTCGACAGCCCGAGGACAAGCAGGTAGAAAACCAAAAAGATAAAAAACTAAATAAGATCCTGAATATCCTCACTCTAAGACACAACACAAGCACGAACACATGTTTGAATAATCTGAAACAGAACATTAGGCTCATGAGCTTGACCACCATGGAGACGACGACTATGATCATGCCAGATAAAATTGATCGTAGCACACCAAGGCACACACCACAACTTTCTTTCCACACCCTTCCCAATACACTGACAACAAACCAAAAACAACTAAACATCCCACCCCCCAACCCTGTGAGAGGAAGCCATGACTTGAATGACATAGAACTAAATATCACATCCAAAAGGACACGAAAAAACAAATGGTGACGAGACTCAGAACCCCCCTCACACAGAATACACGACGAAATTGGACTATCCCACCTATGCAACCTATCCCTATTACCCAATCTATCTTTTATGGCCAACCAAGCACAAAAGAAATGCCTGGGAATATTTCTCCCACCCCACAACAAACCCACCCAATGAGCCCAAACATTACGAGGACAAAAAACCTCCCACACACTCTCAATCGAAAACCCACCCTGACGACCTGAAACCCATACCCACTGATCCTCAAAACCCACACACGAATAGACAACCTGAACCCTTTCCCATAAATTAATCAACTCAATAGACACCTAGGCCACCTCCAGCTCTATCTGAACCAATAAGCTTCGACAATCTAGCCTTCTGACTACTAACTACATCATCGAGCACCCTCTCTTCAACCTGTTCAAGGATCATACCCCTTGCACCCACAGATCAAGCCACACTCTACACCATCTACCATATTGAAATTAGTAATTTTGTAGTTTTGGTAGTGAAGAAATTAATTGTATTTATTGTGAGACTGATTTTTATTCGATGCATGCATTGAGATTTCATTTTCTTTTAATCTTGTTTCAGCTATACAAATGTTAATGAATGGATTGCCACCTCCACCAATGAATATATGTTTTTGTTATAGATTAGGGCTTGCACGTTACCTTGTTCTTTTAGCTTAAATCAAACAAGTAGCAAAGCTTGATTCCATGCATGCTAAGGAATGTAGTCTATCCAAAGATCTTAATTGCATACTCAATCTAGGATCTAAGGATACTTTAGTTAATTAATTAAACTACCTAATCGGCTTAACTACACGATGGAAACCATAATATGAAGATTTAAGGAAGAAGACGAAAGAGATGAAGAGATTTCAATATTCCCTTTAATAAATAATTCAATACTGTAGCGGATAATATAAAGAAGAAGAAGATGCCACGTGCTACACCACGATCAGAGAACAAATAACAAACTAAAGAAAAGGAAAATACAAATAAATAAACCAACAAATATATATTTTTTTTGTAGGAATGACCTCTTTTTAAGGCTCAATCGAAAAATGACCCACTTTTCACTACTCAACAAAAAGCGACATTCTGATTGCATTAGCATTGTGTGATACTATTTGCTTCTAAGTTCATGTTGTGCGTACAAGAGCCACTTGCTATATGGTTCTCGTCTAGTCGATCCTCTTGCATAATACACCACACTCTTTGATTATGGAACACTTCAATACTTGAATTTTCTTCCAAAAAAGGTATATCAAAGAAAGAAACGAAACCCATACCATATCACAACTGGAACCCTATAAAGACAACATTTTATAGGAAGGCAATTAAGAATACTTGTACAATTGAATAATGTAAGTTGCACTCAAACACTAGTTTGGAACGTGCCAGGTTATACAATAATGAGTTTACGTATGAGTTGGTCGAATATATTTAATGAGTGCATTTAGTGAGTGTAGGGCATATTAGGTTACATGGTAAGCAAATAGTCAGTAAGTTTTTCATGTCATGTAAGTTAAGGATTGTAGATAGGATCGAGCAACATGCAATGTTTATCGCTTATCGAGTATCAATAACATGCATCATGTAGCATGTAGTTACTAACAAACATTTTACTAAACTGTCAAATGTTTGTACGTTGGAATACTTTTACTTTCCTTTTTTTGTTTGCATTGAAGGATGAAGAAAAAGTATATATTCATGTAAATAGGTAGTACATGGGATAAAGAGAAACAATGCTATAATCAAGGTCGTTTTAAGGGTGTTCAAGTGTTGACAATGATGACATATATTGCATTGAGAGACTTGATATACAAAGTGACTAACTGTAATGCATCAGAGGACAATGGAGTTATGCAGGTCAAATATAAGTTGAATTTTGAATTTCCTATTACTGTAGTGGATCAGAGTACGAAGACATCCAATTCTTGCTTGACGAATATTCCCACAATATACCTCAGATACATGTAAGTCTTAGGAAGATCCAATAGAAAAGAATAGTGGTAGACACTGAAAATAACAATTCCGAGATTTTTCCAACAATAGTTTTCCTAGAGAATGACATGGAAAGCACATGGTAGTATTATGATAATGAATACCATAATATTACAGTAGTAGAGGATGATAATTGCATCGATGTTGAGACGATACATGGGCTTCTAATGTGATGAAGGGCCGATAGGAAATCAAGCGATGGTGCTAATTTAATTGGGGAGGAACACACAACTTGAAATATATATAACTTTCTTAGTGGGTTCATAGAAGGATTCAACAGGTTTGAAGAATATTTTGATGGGTTAGGCCATTTAGTTGGAAATGCTACTTATCACACTCGATCCAATCTTGGAAACACATCTTCCAGTAGTAGTGCTAGACATAGGGACTTGGTAATCCAACCATCCGCTAGATCATCATTGGACAAAATTTTTCAGAAAGGACAAATCTTCTTTAGTTGTTGTAAAGATGAGACTTTCGTTGTTGGCTATTAAGAACACTTTTGAGTTACGGGTCCAAAAATCTAACAAAATCTATATAGTGGGCGATGTACCCATCCTTCTTGCAAATGGGTTGTTCGTGCAACTAGGGCGAAAGAGTGTGACATATTTATGATTAGCAATTGTATAACTGAGCATACATGTTCAAATGAGGTGTTGAATCACGATCACAGGCAAGCTAGTGCATTGGTAATTGAAAATCTAATTAAAGACAAGTTCAGAGTTGGTCGTAATGATTGCCCACGTCATATTATCAGACGATATTCGACAAATATTTGGTGTTATTATCAGTTACGATAAAGCACGACGTGCTAGGGAAACTGCCTTCGCTCTTACAAGGGAGACTATAGAGGAATCATATGTACTGTTGCATGCTTATGGGGAAGAACTTAAAAAGAAAATCCTGGAATTGAAAATAGAAAATCATATGCATTGTTTCATGTAAGTTTTCAAGACTATTAGGTCTGGGTGATCGTCTTCTAGCTTCCACTCTACCGACATGACTCGTTCAACCAAGTCATTCAATACTCCACATGAAGTACCAACTCTCATGCGTACCAAGTGAGGCTGATTTTGCTATTGGCCATCAGACTAATGTGTGTCTTGTTCTTAAGAACAAGAGTCGGTGGAAGGTGAGTGATCGGCGTGATTCTTATGATGTGTAGGATGGGCTTGGTCAAGTGAGGCATCATCTTAGTCCTCGAAAGCTCATGAAGGAGTACATGCATCTTCATTATTGAACGATTTTGACGCGCTCATTCCCACATCGTTTCGCCTATAAATCACTCTCTCATGGATAAAAGTGTTCTTATACAACTCCTCCTCCTCTAACATCACTAGTCTTGGTGTGATCACCAACGACATTAAACAACAAAAACATTATTCATTTCATGTCCTAATTGACTATCTTTTAATCTTTGATGAGTCATTGTAAACCTCGTCAGATTCAAACACGTCTCATTGCATTATCTTGGTGGGTAAGCAGTATGTGCATTCTCATCTCAATAAATAAGGAATGACATAATTATTTAGTTGGGTCGCACACTTCCCGCCATGGTTGATATGATCTCGTAGGAGCTATAGTTATGTAGAACTACTTAGTAACAACACCAAAGTAATAGAAAAATAACAAACGAACTAGAGTATTTGAAGATATTACCTAAATGCGTGAGAAAATCCAGATAGATTATACTTAATAATATTAGTCCTTAATATTTTTAACCCTCTTTTTGTAGTTATCAGCCTTACCAACCAAACTTTGTTGCAAATGTTCTCTTCCATATAATGTTTCCCTAATCGATAATGAAGTGGTCCATATTTTCAACATCCAGCTCATGTCCTATATGCTTACGTTTTCTCCCTACCCATCAATGCCAGCTCAGTGTATAGACCATTGTTATCTTCACAACGTCTACGTCATTTTTAAATTCCATTATTTTGTATTCCTCTTCAAGGATATTAATGTGAATCCTTTGTCGTAGACTTCTCGTAGTACTTAAGATCTGTGTCTTCAAGTTCAAATTCAGCTATTGAAGCTCATTTTGAATTGGGTGCCAACTACAACCTTATCGCCAGTAAGAAATTATCCTCTTAAACGTCACGATTGTGCCATTAAAATCAGAAGTCATGACATCCCTCATGTTATCTTCATTTATTGTAGTAGGATGTAATAAATAAGTGAACAGTTGATTTTTACGTCCAAATCGATGAAGTGGCCGAACACTAACTCTTTCAAGTTTGGTAGGTTGAAGCTTCTCCTTCACTATCTTATTGGCTAGTGTGATGTGGGTAGATGAGTAGCTTGTTCATAAACTAATCTGTTACAGGAATTTGGAATCGACTAGCATGCAGAGGAAACATAGGGAAAAAAAAAGTTAGCCACTGAAAAATCCTCAGTCCTTGCTGCTTATTTTTCTCGCTACTTGATGCATGACATACTCAATACTAGATGTTCCTCACACCATCCTAGACATGGTACTCGACCATTGACTACTTGTTACACGACACGATATACTTGACATTGATGCTTGTTACTATGGTTGATGTTCATACACATAATCCTATGGTCGGTATTTGTTAACTTTAAACCCTAGTTCTTCGTATTGAAAAGGAGATCGACATAAGAAAATGTAGATTCTATTTTTGAACACCACAATGGGACAAAAAGAACAGTATGAAAACAATATGAGTATGTTTCAACTAAGATAAGGTATCTAGCAACTACTAGTATGCATGTGCTTTAAAGTGAATGTTACTTTTTGCATGTATTAAAGACGTTAAGAAGTATGATGAATTGTAAGAAAATGATGAATTAGAGTTGAGGAGAATAGAACAAGAGAGCACCAAAATTTTCGAAACCAGGATAAGAAACGCTATGAGAAAAAAAAACATGATTTTTTTAAAAAAGTTTTTTTAGGACTATATTTGACATGCTTTTTAGTGGGTAAATTTTCTCGCATCACTCCATATATTCAATAAATTCATACTTTTTATAGGAAATAATAAACTAGACATCATAACGAGCCCAATGCAACAAGAATTATTTAAAATGGAGCTAAAATGAGCAAGAATGGAAACATGAGCTCAGTTCAATTGACTCATGTTTGTACCTGAGGACAAGAGGTCTCAAATCCAAATCCCCCTACCCTAGATGGATTAAAAATACCTCTTAAAAATTACAATTTCCTTTAAATTTATAACTTTTTACTATACCTATTTGCATACCTTTTCAAAAAAAAAAAAAAAAAAATGAGCAAAAATAAAAGTAGAGAGGAAATTCTTCAATTGCATGATGGTGAGCTCTCTACTATTTTCTTCGATTGCAATAGTTGCATTTAGTTCATTGTAAATGCATACGTTTTGTCCTGTGTTGTTCTAACCGATTTTTAGTGAACCTAGGTTTGTTTTTCTCGACATGATTTGGCGATTTTAAACAACATGTTTCTTTCGGTGGTTGGGCAGGACTCTATTCGTGGGTTTGTTATGGCCGATGGTGGATTAACTTCTAGTCAAGGTAATCTTTCAGTTCGATGTTATCTGATTCGTTGGTTAAGTAAGATTGGATTTAGGTAATCATGTCCTTTATGTGATGGATGAGCTGATGGTGACAACGGTAGGAGGAAGTCCACAGAGTGGTGATGTTTTGAAGGTGAAGAAGCAAGCGTTGAAGGGCCTGAAACGAGCATATGTTATGGCAGTGCGAGAGCGCAAGATGGCGATGGTGAAAACCCTGCTCTTGAATTCTTTGTTAAGCATGAACTGGACAGGGGCTAAACAGGTTTAATGAAAGCATGCTTAGGGCCCAAGCCTCGTGAAGTTAGTCCTTTTAATAGTGGGTCAATCGATGAGGAATCGAAAGTATTGAGAGAGGATAAAGAGACTCCAATTGATGGGCAACAGGATAGGCTTGGTGCTGGGATTTGTGTTGTGCTGGTGTTTTCACAATCTTCAAATGGAAATGTGGGGATGGGTGGTTCGTTAGAAAATTTTGATGGCAGAGTGCAACTGACTCTCCAGAGATTGTGTTCAATGGTGGTTTCAGTAAGTAAAAGATTTTGGAACCGATAGGTACTAATAGACCCAAATCTTCTAGGGCTCCTCTTTTAGGTTCATCTTCTAAAAATCCACTTCCTTATACTCCCCCTACATCCGTGGGGGATAAAATTGTTGTGGTTTCTTCCCAGTAAATTATTGCTCAAGAAGTTTAGTTCTGGGAAAATTTCATAGTAGGGCAAGTATGTGATGGGAAATTACCTTATGCTGTCATTTATCGCCTTATAGAGAAAATAAACCACATCTGTGCCTTGTTGGGGTCTTCCAAGGATCCATTGAACATCTGAGGGTTGTACTTCCTAAAATCTCTCAAGTGCTTAGCCTCTGCTAACAACTGATTTGACACGCTCTGGGGTTCCATTGGGGCCTATTTATCGTGTTTTTTTTATCTTATTATAGGATTTTAGGTGAAAAAAAGAGTAGCTTAACGTTATAATGTCAGGCGAGGAAGATGCATGTGACAAACTAGACGACCAGCATAACAAAGCTAGGCGATTTGAAGCACTAAAGGGCAACAAAGTGGTTAAGAAAATTGGAAAAGGACACATGCGGTGCCGAAACAACTTTATTTGAATTAAATAAGGCCTATGCTATCTTGTCACATCAGCCTCGCCTATAAATAGAGGCATCTTCTTCATTGTTCATGTGTAAAATTTGGCAAAACTTCAAAGAGCAAGCTCATTCTTCCACCTCTTCTTTTGTTTTAGGTGAGAGTTTGAAATAGAGAGAGAGAGAGATCCTTAACCATTTCCCCTCAGTATAAAATAACACAAAAATCAAAGTCAACGAGTATGAGAATTTACACTCTACGACTTGCCTCATTCCCTTGTACCCCATTTTGTAATTTATTAGCATTGAATTGTAATATTGACTCCATGGCCTAGAGGCCTAAAGTTTTATTTATAATATCGATGCATTCCTTCCACCATCCTTCCATATCTCTTTGTTTCTCATTCACTATACATGTAATTGATTGCTTGCATAATGTAGGGTGATATTATAAGACTTGTTTCGTTAAATACAGTCATCAATGCCTTGTCTTATTTGAGAGAAAAGACAAAGTGTTGACTGTCATCACTTCACGCGTGATGACCTGAGGTTAGCCAACCGAGCGATGAGGAGATTGTAGTGTACAATCTTGTGACCAAATTTTTCCTTTGCATACATTATAGAAATGCACCGTGTGTAGCAAAAGCACCGAAAGGCTACTCCCCTTAATAAAGGATCAATTACTTATGATTCAAAAAAATAAATTAGATACAAATCATAGGTTAACTTTAAGTAAATGGATCTGAAAGGTGAGCAAGTATTATGAAAGCACCAAGTGGTTTCTCGTGTTAATTCCGAAGTTAATAAATGCTTTGTATCGCCTCGAAATGTTATTTTTAAAAGGTTATTATTATACAAAAACAAGGAGGACCTCACAATCGAGGCCAAGGCGTTTCCTTCGCTGCAAGTGCATTTCCAGTGGTTTCGACATCGGACGAGTGTTCACCACTCGTTTGAAGCATTGGCCATCTTTTGGACCGTTTTGGGTCACACCTTAGTTTTCCCTCAAACAAGCTCGCTTCCCGACCTATACCTTGAGAAAATGTGTCAGAGAGCATGCTAGGAGTGTGGGTTAAAGTCCTCGGCGTACGAGCCTCGAAGATCGAAAGACTTATGACCAATACGAAGCAAAGGGAAGAAATCGTCGAGAGACCGCTTTTTACCCCAAGACGAGAAAACTGAGTCCATGGCATTTTCGTTCGTGTTTTCTTGGGATGAACACCGAAAGTCCTCGAGCTAAGCCTGTTTTCTTCGCTGCAAATGCATTTCCAGTGGTTTTTGACACTGGACGAGCGTTCGCCACTCGTTGGAAGAATTGGCCATCTTTTGGCTCGTCTTGGGTCGCAACTTAGTTCTCCATCCAACAAGCTCGCTTCTCGACCTATACCTTGGGAAAACGTGTTAGGTAGTATGCCAGGAGTGTGGGTTGAAGTCCTCGGAGTAAAAGCCCCAAAGATTGAAAGACTTATGACCAATACGAAGCAAAGGGAAGAAACTGTCGGAGGATCCATTTTACCCAAGGATGAGAAAATTGAGTTCGGGGAATTCTCGCTCGCATTCTTTTGACGAACATCAGAAGTTCTCGAGCTCAACCCGTTTCCTTCACTGTAAGTATATTTCCAATGGTTTCTGACACTGGATGAGCGTTTGTCACTCGTTGGAAGCATTAGCCATCTTTTGCACCGTTTTGGGTCGCATCTTAGTTCTCCCTCCAATGAGCTCGCTTTCCGACCTATACCTTGGGAACACATGACAGAAAGCATGCCAGGAGTGTGGATTGAAGCCCTCAGAGTGTAACGCCCCGAATTTTCGAGGTAAATTTTATCATTTTGTGTGTTTTTTTTTTCGGAAATTTACAATGTTGGTGTAAATTCTCGATTTCCTTCGAA
Organism: Cucumis melo; assembly: GCF_025177605.1. Classification (NCBI taxonomy): domain Eukaryota; kingdom Viridiplantae; phylum Streptophyta; class Magnoliopsida; order Cucurbitales; family Cucurbitaceae; genus Cucumis; species Cucumis melo. The sequence goes on from NC_066868.1 coordinate 13,288,474, forward strand.
GAGGGTAGAAAAAGAAATTTAGGGATACAAATTTCTTTAAATTTAATATTTTGTAAATTAATATAATAATAATATGATATTAATTTTATTATTATTATTATTATAATTTATTATTGTTATTATTACTATTATTTAATATTAATATTAATATTAATATTCTTATTCTTATTCTTATTCTTATTATTATTATTATTATTATTATTATTATTTATTATTATTATTATCATTACTTAATATTAAAATTATTATTATTTATTATTAATATTATTATTATTAATATTTAATATATATATATATATATATAATAAGATTTTTTTAAAAAATAAACCTAGCCGCGCGCGCGTCCCCCCCCGACATCTTCCTCTTCGCCTTCTTCATCCTCGTCTTCACGCCGCCGTCGCCCGTTTTCTTTTTCCCCTCCGTTCGCGTCTCCACTTCTGTCTCCGTCTCTGTTGTCGGCAACTTCGCAGCTCCACCGCTCGTTCGTCGCAGCCCATCCATCTTCGATCTCCCTCTCGGTCTCACGCACCCGGACGCCGTCGTGCGTCCTTCGTCCGACCGTGTCCGCCGACACCCAGTTGCCCTCCGCCGCATTGAAGCAGAGCCGGTCGTCGAACTCCACCAAGTCGCGAAGCGTCTCCGTCGTCGAACGCCGGAAGATCGTCGCTGGTGGTTACCCCGGTTTCAAGCTGACCCGACCCGAGAATCCGCTTCCAGTCCGACCCGCGATTCAAGCTGTAGGTACAAGTTGAGTCGAGCCACGAGCCGAGCCGTAAGCCGAGTTGAGCCGAGCCGCGAGCCGAGTTGAGCTGAGCCGCGAGTAGAGCCGCAAGCTGAGTTGAGTCGAGCCGTGAGCCAAGCCACAAGCCGAGTTAAGCCGAGCCGCGAGTTGTAATATGACTGTTGTCGGAGGATGACTGTTGTAAACAGTTTAGTATGGACTGAGGGGTAACGGTTAGCTTCAACTATGGGGTAGTGTACCTTACGGATAGGTGTGTCCTTCGGGATCACTAGACTGATACGTGCATCCTTCGGGATCACTAGACTGATATGTGCATCTTTCGGGATCACTAGACTTATGTGTGCATCCCTCGGGATCACTAGACTGATAGGTGTATCCTTCGGGATCACTAAACTGATACGTGCATCCTTCGGGATCACGAGACTGATGTGTGCGTTCTACGGAACCACTAGACTGTTTACGTAGGGTACCCCTGAATAGAAAGTTAACTGTTGTTCCCTAACGGGCCCAGTAGTGGGTCCCTTACTGGATATATTTTATACTCACTCTTTCTCTTCTTTAACTTTTCAGGTAAGGGTACAGCGAGGGGCAGACCGACGAGAGGCAGAAAGGATGCGTGAAGGCCATATGGACGCGTCTGGTTTTCTTTATGCTTCCGCTGATATATTTTGTTAGAATATTTGGTTTTGTGATTTTGAGTTTGATGACTTGAGTATTGTATTTGAAACTCTCGTGACTATGATTTAAACTAGGGCCCGAAACTGCTTTTGTAATATTTCTAACGTTTTTAATGAATCGTAACCGGTCCTTTATGAGTTTTTGTGTTTTGTGGTCGAGTCTTAGTACTGAGTAGTGACCTCAGCTTAGTCTGGAAAGTTGGGTCGTTACAGTTGGTATCAGAGCCTAAGTTTTAGGTTCTGTAGACTGACTTATGATGTGAGTCTGTGTTTTGTGTCCTTATGGCTAAAACGATCATTGCCACTTGTCAGGTACGCTCTCATGAAATTATATGTATAACTCTATATGCATTACCTTACCCAAGTTAAACTGCGAACTTAATTATCATTGATGACTAAAGGGATCATTGGTGATTGTTAGAGAAATGCCGCCAAGGAGAGGTGCACGTAGGGGTGGCCGATGAGGCCGAGGAAGGGGAGCAGGACGTGTTCAACCTGAGGTGCAGCCTGTAGCCAAGCCACTGACCCGGCTGCGTCAGTTATTCATGCGGACCTCGCTGCTATGGAGCAGAGGTTCAGGGATTTGATTATGTAGATGCGGGAGCAGCAGCAGCAGCCTGCCCTGCCAGCTCCTGCTCCAGCTCTGGCTCCAGTTCCTGTTGTGCCCTAGGTCGTGCCGGATCAGTTGTCGGCAGAGGCCAAGCACCTGAGGGATTTCAGGAAGTATAACCCCACGACATTTGATGGGTCCTTGGAGGACCCCACTAGGGCTCAGCTGTGGTTATCGTCTTTGGAGACCATATTTCTGTATATGAAGTGCCCTGAGGATCAGAAAGTTCAGTGTGCTGTTTTCATGTTGACAGACAGAGGTACTGCTTGGTGGGAGACTACAGAGAGAATGCTAGGGGGTGGTGTGGGTCAGATTACGTGGCAAAAGTTCAAGGAGAGTTTCTATGAGAAATTCTTCTCTGCCAGTTTGAGAGATGCCAAGCGGCAGGAGTTCCTGAACTTAGAGCAGGGTGACATGACAGTGGAGCAGTATGATGCGGAGTTTGACATGTTATCCCGCTTCGCTCCCGAAATGATAGCGACTGAGGCGGCCAGAGCTGATAAGTTTGTCAGAGGCCTCAGACTGAACATCCAGGGTTTGGTTCGAGCTTTCCGACCCGCCACTCATGCCGATGCACTGCGCCTGGCGGTGGATCTCAGTTTACAGGAGAGGGCTAACTCGTCTAAGGTCGCAGGTAAAGGTTTGACCTCGGGACAGAAAAGGAAGGCTGAGCAGCAGCCTAATCCGGTGCCACAACGAAACTTCAGACTAGGTGGTGAGTTTCGCCGCTTCCAGCAGAAACCTTTTGAGGCAAAGGAAGCTGCTAGGGGGAAGCCGTTGTGTACCACTTGTGGGAAGCACCATCTGGGCCATTGTTTATTTGGGACCAGGACTTGCTTTAAATGTAGGCAAGAGGGGCATACAGCTGACAGATGCCCGATGAGACTTACGGGGAATGCACAGAATCAGGAAGCAGGTGCTCCACATCAGGGTAAAGTATTTGCTACCAAAAAGACTGAGGCTGAGATGGCAGGCACGGTGGTGACAGGTACGCTTCCAGTATTGGGGCATTACGCCTTAGTTTTGTTTGATTCGGGTTTGTCACATTCTTTTATCTCTTCTGCATTTGTGTTGCATGCCCGCTTAGAGGTAGAGCCCCTACACCATGTTCTATCAGTATCTACTCCTTCTGGGGAGTGTATGTTGTCGAATGAAAAGGTGAAAGCATGCCAGATTGAGATAGCAAGCCATGTGATTGAAGTAACGCTGTTAGTCCTGGACATGCTCGACTTTGATGTAATTCTGGGTATGGATTGGTTGGCCGCTAACCATGCCAGCATAGATTGTTCCCGTAAGGAGGTAGTGTTTAACTCTCCCTCGATGGCCAGTTTTAAATTTAAGGGAGAAGGGTCAAGGTCGTTGCCTCAGGTAATCTCAGCCATCAGGGCCAGTAAACTGCTCAGTCAGGGTACGTGGAGTATCTTAGCGAGCGTGGTGGATACTAGAGAGGTCGATGTATCCCTGTCATCAGAACCAGTAGTGAGGGAATATCCGGATGTCTTTCCTGAAGAACTTCCAGGGTTACCTCCTCACAGAGAGGTTGAGTTTGCCATAGAGTTGGAGTCGGGCACGGTTCCTATATCCAGAGCCCCGTACAGAATGGCCCCAGTAGAGTTGAAAGAACTGAAAGTGCAGTTACAGGAATTGCTTGATAAGGGATTCATTCGACCGAGTGTGTCACCTTGGGGTGCGCCAGTTTTATTTGTTAAGAAGAAGGATGGATCGATGCGTCTATGCATTGACTATAGGGAGTTGAATAAGGTAACCGTTAAGAATAGATATCCCTTGCCCAGGATCGACGATCTGTTTGACCAGTTACAGGGAGCTATAGTGTTCTCTAAGATTGATCTTCGGTCGGGCTATCATCAGCTGAGGATTAAGGATGGTGATGTGCCGAAGACAGCATTTCGTTCCAGATACGGACACTATGAGTTTGTTGTGATGTCTTTTGGTTTGACGAATGCTCCGGCAGTGTTTATGGACTTGATGAACAAAGTGTTTAGGGAGTTCTTAGACACTTTTGTGATCGTGTTTATCGAGGATATCTTGATATATTCCAAGACGGAGGCCGAGCATGAGGAGCATTTACGTATGGTTTTGCAAACACTTCGGGATAATAAACTGTATGCAAAGTTCTCGAAATACGAGTTTTGGCTGAAGCAGGTGTCCTTTCTAGGCCATGTGGTTTCTAAGGTTGGAGTTTTTGTGGATCCAGCTAAGATAGAAGTAGTCACCAGTTGGACCCGACCTTCCACAGTCAGTGAGGTTCGTAGCTTTCTGGGTTTAGCAGGTTATTATCGACGGTTTGTGGAGAACTTTTCTCGCATAGCTACTCCTCTTACCCAGTTGACCAGGAAGGGAGCTCCTTTTGTTTGGAGCAAGGCATGTGAGGACAGTTTCCAGAACCTTAAACAGAAGCTAGTTACCGCACCGGTTCTTACTGTACCTGATGGTTCAGGAAGTTTTGTGATTTACAGTGATGCTTCCAAGAAAGGTTTGGGTTGTGTATTGATGCAGCAAGGTAAGGTAGTAGCTTATGCTTCGCGTCAGTTGAAGAGTCATGAGCAGAATTACCCTACACACGATTTAGAGTTAGCAGCAGTGGTTTTTGCATTGAAAATATGGAGGCATTACTTGTATGGTGAAAAGATACAGATCTTCACGGATCATAAGAGCTTGAAATACTTCTTTACTCAGAAGGAATTGAATATGAGACAGCGAAGATGGCTTGAGTTAGTGAAGGATTACGACTGTGAGATACTGTATCATCCAGGCAAGGCAAATGTGGTAGCTGATGCTCTTAGTAGAAAGGTTTCACATTCAGCAGCACTTATTATTCGACAGGCGCCATTGCATCGAGATCTTGAGTGGGCTGAGATTGTAGTGTCAGTGGGGGCAGTCACTATGCAGTTAGCCCAGTTGACGGTACAGCCGACTTTGAGGCAAAGGATCATTGATGCTCAGAGTAACGATCCTTAATTGGTTGAGAAGCGTGGCCTAGCAGAGGAAGGGCAAGCGGTTGAGTTCTCCATATCCTATGATGGTGGACTTTTGTTTGAGAGGCGTCTCTGTGTGCCATCAGATAGTGCGGTTAAAACAGAATTATTATCTGAGGCTCACAGTTCCCCATTTTCCATGCACCCAGGTAGTACGAAGATGTATCAGGACTTGAAGCGGGTTTATTGGTGGCGTAACATGAAGAGGGAGGTAGTAGAATTTGTTAGTAAATGCTTGGTGTGTCAGCAGGTTAAGGCACCAAGGCAAAAACCAGCGGGTTTATTACAACCCTTGAGCATATCGGAATGGAAGTGGGAAAACGTGTCCATGGATTTCATTACAGGACTGCCAAGAACTCTGAGGGGTTTTACAGTGATTTGGGTTGTGGTGGACAGACTTACCAAATCAACGCACTTCGTTCCGGGTAAATCCATCTATACCGCTAGTAAGTGGGCACAGCTGTACATGTATGAGATAGTGAGATTACATGGAGTGCCAGTGTCGATTGTTTCTGATAGAGATGCCCGTTTCACTTCCAAATTCTGGAAGGGTTTGCAAACTGCTATGGGCACGAGGTTAGACTTTTGTACAGCTTTCCATCCACAGACCGACGGTCAGACTGAGCGTCTGAACCAAGTTTTAGAAGATATGTTGCGAGCGTGGGCATTGGAATTTCCAGGTAGCTGGGACTCCCACTTGCATTTGATGGAATTTGCTTATAATAACAGTTTTCAGGCTACTATTGGCATGGCACAATTTGAGGCCTTGTACGGCAAATGTTGTAGATCCCCTGTTTGCTGGGGTGAGGTGGGTGAGCAGAGATTGATGGGTCCTGAGTTAGTTCAGTCTACTAACGAAGCGATACAGAAAATTAGATCACGTATGCAGACCGCACAGAGTAGGTAGAAGAGTTATGCTGATGTTAGACGGAAGGATCTTGAGTTTGATGTGGGGGACAAGGTGTTCTTGAAGGTAGCACCTATGAAAGGTGTCTTACGATTTGAAAGGAGAGGAAAACTGAGTCCCCGTTTTATTGGGCCGTTTGAGATTCTGGAGCGGATTGGCCCTGTAGCGTATCGCTTGGCGTTGCCACCATCACTCTCGGCAGTTCATGATGTGTTCCATGTTTCTATATTGAGGAAGTACGTGTCAGATCCATCCCACGTAGTGGATTACGAACCACTAGAAATTGATGAAAACTTGAGCTATACAGAACAACCCGTTGAGGTGCTGGCTAGGGAGGTGAAAATGTTGAGGAATAGAGAAATTCCTTTGGTTAAAGTCTTATGGCGGAATCACCGGGTGGAAGAGGCTACATGGGAGCGAGAAGATGACATGAGGTCCCGTTATCCCGAACTGTTCGAGGAATAAAACTTTCGAGGACGAAAGTTCCCTAAGGAGGGAAGAATGTAACGCCCCAAATTTTTGAGGTAAATTTTATCATTTTGTGTGTTTTTTTTTTCGGAAATTTAAAATGTTGGTGTAAATTCTCAATTTCCTTCGAAGAGGGTAGAAAAAGAAATTTAGGGATACGAATTTCTTTAAATTTAATGTTTTGTAAATTGATATAATAATAATATGATATTAATTATATTATTTTTATTTATTATTATTATTATAATTTATTATTGTTATTATTACTATTATTTAATATTAATATTATTATTATTATTCTTATTATTCTTATTATTATTTATTATTATTATTATCATTATTTAATATTAAAATTATTATTATTTATTAATATTATTATTATTATTAATATTTAATATATATATATATATATATATATATTAATATATATATATATATATAATAAGATTTTTTTAAAAATAACCCTAGCCGCGCGCGCGTCCCCCCCCGACATCTTCCTCTTCGCCTTCTTCATCCTCGTCTTCACACCGCCGCCGCCCGTTTTCTTTTTCCCCTCCGTTCGCGTCTCCACGTCTGTCTCCGTCTCCGTCGTCGGCAACTTCGCAGCTCCACCGCTTGTTCGTTGCAGCTCATCCATCTCCGATCTCCCTCTCGGTCTCACGCACCCAGACGCCGCTGTGCGTCCTTTGTCCGACCGTGTCCGCTGACACCCAGTCGCCCTCCGCCGCGTTGAAGCAGAGCCAGTCGTCGAACTCCACCAAGCCGCGAAGTGTCTCCGTCGTTGAACGCCCGAAGATCGTCGTTGGTGGTTACCCCGATTTCAAGCTGACCCGACCTGAGAACCCGCTTCCAGTCCGACCCGCGATTCAAGCTGCAGGTCCAAGTTGAGTCGAGTCACGAGCCGAGCCGCAAGCTGAGTTGAGTCGAGCCTCGAGCCGAGTTGAACCGAGCCGCGAGCCGAGCCGCAAGCCGAGTTGAGCTGAGTCGCGAGTCGAGTCAAGCCGAGTTGAGCCGAGCCGCGAGTGAGCCGAGCCGAGCCGAGGGTAAGCCGAGCCGAGCCGAGTCACCTAAGCTTTCTTTCCTCCACTTCTGGTCACGTTGAGTTTTCGGTAAGGACTATTTTGATGAATTTCCTAATGTTGCTACAACCGATTCGAGTTTGAATATTGGAATAAGACTTGGTCCTACCTTTCGTCCCTTGAAGGTATTAAGGAGTTGACGTTCAAGTTCACGGGTTCCGCGGTAGGCTTATTTGGAGTTAGCTTTCCTTTTTTCGGGTAAGTCAACGGATGTTGCTTAAGACCATTTAAAGAAAAAAAATGACTTCTGCTAGTATCGTCGTTTAAAATCCTTGTGATTTCGTTTAGGTGGATCCGTTGAGCGTGGACTCGAACGAGGGGCATAACCAAGTACAGGTAAGGGTTTTCCTACTACCGGACCTCGGATCGAGACTGGAAACGTAGTAATCCACAGGGGATTACACGTTAGTAACTGTACTGAATAATTGGATGTATGTTTTGACTTTTAAGTGTCGCTGTTATGCCCTTGTCTGATGTAAAGGTAACGTGATCGCTAGTTGTAGCTTGTGTGCCATCGGGTGTAAGGAGTTGTTTACGGATAGACACCGATGCTCGAATGTTCTGTATATTGTAGTTATGTTAATGGGCTACGTTGTGGACTGAATTTGTATGTCGATGGACTTTAAAGTCTTAAGGTTAGGTATGTGGTAGTCTATTGTCTGGATATTGATCATGGAGTTTTGTCGTGGAAGGATTGTGAGTCCGGTTCTGCTTTGACTAGTTGACTGGATCTAAGGAATATCACCATGGTGTGTGAATTAGAAACGCTTATAGCAACTGAGGATGTTGTTGTTTAAATCTATACCATTTGATTGGAGAAGCCTGTGGCAAAGTTGTAATATGACTGTTGTCGGAGGATGACTATTGTAGACAGTTTAGTATGGACTGAGGGGTAACGGTTAGCTTCATCTATGGGGTAGTGTACCTTACGGATAGGTGTATCCTTCGGGATCACTAGACTGATACGTGCATCCTTCGGGATCACTAGACTGATATGTACATCTTTCGGGTTCACTAGACTGATGTGTGCATCCCTCGGGATCACTAGACTGATAGGTGTATCCTTCAGGATCACTAGACTGATACGTGCATCCTTCGGGATCACGGGACTGATGTGTGCATTCTACGGAACCACTAGACTGTTTACGTAGGGTACCCCTGAATAGGAAGTTTACTGTTGTTCCCTAACGGGCCCAGTAGTGGGTCCCTTACTGGGTATATTTTATACTCACCCTTTCTCTTCTTTAACTTTTCAGGTAAGGGTACAGTGAGGGGCCGACCGACGAGAGACAGGAAAGATGCATGAAGGCCATATGGACGCGTCTGGTTTTCTTTATGCTTCCGCTGATATATTTTGTTAGAATATTTGGTTTTGTGATTTTGAGTTTGATGACTTGAGTATTGTATTTGAAACTCTCGTGATTGTGATTTAAACTAGGGCCCGAAACTGCTTTTGTAATATTTCTAACGTTTTTAATGAATCGTAACCGGTCCTTTATGAGTTTTTGTGTTTTGTGGTCGTGTCTTAGTACTGAGTAGTGACCTCAGCTTAGTCCGGAAAGTTGGGTCGTTACACAGAGTATGAGCTTCGAAGATCAAAAGACTTATGACCAATACGAAGCAAAGGGAAGAAACTGTCGGGAGACTGCTTTTTATCCCAGGACGAGAAAACTGAGTTCGCAGCATTCACGCTCGCGTTTTCTTAGGATGAACACTGGAAGTCCTCGAGCTCAATCCATTTCCTTGTTGGAAGTGCATTTCCAGTGGCTTCTGACACCGGAAGAGTGTTCGTCACTTGTTGAAAGCATTGGCCATCTTTTGGACCGTTTTGGGTTGCATCTTTTTTCTCCCAACAACGAGTTGGCTTTCTGACCTACACCTTGGAAAAACGTGCCATGGAGCATGCCAGGAGTGTGGGTTGAAGTCCTTGGAGTACGAGCCTCAAAGATCGAAAGGCTTATGACCTATACGAAGAAAGGGAAGAAACCGTTGGGGGACCGCTTTCTACCACAGGACGAGAAAACTGAGTCCGGGGCATTCTCGCTCGTGTTTTCTTGGGACGAACACTGGAAGTCCTCAAGCTCAGCTTGTTTTCTTCCCTGTAAGTGAATTTCCAGTGGTTTTTGACACCGGACGAGCGCTTGCGACACGTTGGAAGCATCGGCCAACTCTTGGACTGTTTTGGGTCGCACCTTGGTTCTCCCTCCAACGAGCTCGCTTTCCGACCTATACCTTGGGAAAATGTGTCAGGGAGCATGCAAGGAGTGATGGTTGAAGTCTTCAGAGTATGATCCTCAAGATCGAAAGACTTATGACCAATACGAAATAAAGGGAAGAAACCGTTGGGGGATCCCTTTTTACCCCAGGATGAGAAAACTGGGTTCAAGGCATTCTCGCTCGTGTTTTCTTGGGAAAAACACCAAAAGTCCTCGAGCTCAGCCCATTTTCTTTTCTGCAAGTGCATTTCCAGTGGTTTCTGACACCAGACGAGCGTTCGCCACTCGTTGGAAGCATCGACCATCTTTTTGACAGTTTGGGTCGCACCTTAGTTCTCCCTCCAACTAGCTCGGTCCCAACCTATACCTTGGAAAACATGTCTGGGAGTATGTCAGAAGTGTGGGTTGAAGTCTTCGCAGTACGAGTCCCGAAGATCGAAAGACTTATGACCAATATGAAGCAAAGGGAAGAAACCGTCGGGGGACCACTTTTTTCCCTAGGACGAGAAAACTATGTTCGAGGCATTCTCGCTCACGTTTTCTTGGGACGAGCACAATAAGCCCTTGAGCTCAGCCCATTTTCTTTGCTGCAAGTGCGTTTCCAGTTGTTTCTGATACTAGACGAGCGTTCGCCACTCGTTGCAAGCATTTGCCATCTTTTGGACCGTTTTGGGTCGCAACTTAGTTCTCCCTCCAACGAGCTCACTTTCCGATTTATACCTTGGGAAAACATGTCAGAGAGCATGCCATGAGTGTGGATTGAAGTCTTCGAAGTACGAGCCCCGAAGATTGAAAGACTTATAACCATACGAAGCAAAAGGAAGAAACTGTCGGGGGATCGCTTTTTACCCCAGGGCGAGAAAACTGGGTCCAAGGCATTCTCGCTCGCATTTTCTTGGGAGAACACTGAAATTCCTCGAGCTCAGCCTATTTCCTTTGCTGCAAGTGCATTTCCAGTGGTTTCTAACACCGGTTGAGCGTTCGCCACTCGTTGGAAGCATTGGCTATCTTTTAGACCGTTTTGGATCGCACCTTAGTTCCCCCTCCAACGAGCACGCTTCCCGACCTATACCTTGGGAAAATGTGTCAGGAAGCATGATAGAAGTGTGGGTTGAAGCCCTGAGAGTACGAGCCTCAAATATTGAAAGATTTATGACCAATACAAAGTAAAATGAAGAAACCGTCGGGGGACCGCTTTTTAATCAAGGACGAGAAAACTGGGTCTGGGGCATTCTCGCTCGTGTTTTCTTGGGATGATCATCGAAAATCATCAAGCTCAGCCCGTTTCCTTTACTGAAAGTGCAATTCCAGTGGTTTCTAACACCGGACGAGCGTTCGCCACTCGTTGGAATCATTGGTCATCTTTTAGACCGTTTTGGGTCGCACCTTTGTTATCCCTCCAACGAGCTTGCTTTCCGACCAATACCTTAGAAAAATGTGTCATGAAGCATGATGGAAGTGTGGGTTGAAGTCCTTGGAGTACGAGCTCCGAAGATCGAAAGAGTTATGACTAATATGAAGTAAAAGGAAGAAACGTCGGAGGATTGCTTTTTACCCCACGACGAGAAAACTGAATCTGGGGTATTCTCGCTTGCGTTTTCTTGGGACGAACATTGGAAGACCTCGAGCTCAGCATATTTCCTTCACTGCAAGTGCATTTCCACTGGTTTTGACAACGGACGAGCGTTTGCCACTCGTTGGAAGCCTTGGCCATCTTTTGGAACGTTTTGGGTCGCACCTTAGTTCTCCCTCTAATGAGCACGCTTCCCAATATATACCTTGGAAAAACGTGTCAGGGAGCATGAGTACGAGCCTCGAAGATCAAAAGACTTATGACCAATACGAAGCTAAGGGAAGAAACCATCAGGAGACTGCTTTTTATCCCAGGATGAGAAAACTGAGTACGGGGCATTCTCGCTCGCGTTTTCTTAGGACGAACACTGGAAGTCCTTGAGCTCAGCTCGTTTCCTTCACTGCAAGTGCATTTCCAGTGGTTTCTAACATCGGACGAGCGTTCCCCACTTGTTGGAATCATTGACCATCTTTTGGACCGTTTTGGGTCGCACCTTAGTTATCCCTTCAACGCGCTCGCTTTTCGACCTATACCTTGGGAAAACGTATCAGGAAGCATGACGGAAGTGTGGGTTAAATTCCTAGGAGTACGAGCCCCAAAGATCGAAAGACTTATGACTAATAGAAAAGAAAGGGAAGAAATCGTCGGGGGACCGCTTTTTACCCCAGGACGAGAAAACTGGGTCTGGGGCATTCTCGTTCGCGTTTTCTTGGGATGAACACTGAAAGTCCTCGAGCTCAGCAAGTTAGTGCAGTTCTAGTGGTTTTTGACAATGGAGGAGCGTTCGCCACTTGTTGGAAGCATTGACCATCTTTTGAGTACGACTCCGAAGATCGAAAGAGTTTTGACCAATACGAAGTAAAAGGAAGAAACCGTTGGGAGACCGCTTTTTACTTCAGGATGAGAAAACTGGGTCTGGGGCATTCTCGCTTGCATTTTCTTAGGACGAACACTGAAAGTCATCGAGCTCAGCCCATTTCCTTTGCCTGAAGGGTATTTCAGTGGTTTTTGACACCAAACGAGTGTTCGCTACTCGTTGGAATCATTGGCCATCTTTTGGACCGTTTTGGGTTGACATTAGTTATCCCTCCAACGAGCTTGCTTCCCGACCTATACCTTGGGAAAATGTGTCAGGGAGCATGCCAGGAGTGTGGGTTGAAGTCCTCAGAGTACGAGCCCTGAAGATTGAAAGACTTATGACCAATACGAAGCAAAGGGAAGAAACCGTCGGGGGACTGCTTTTTACCCACACTAGAAGAAATATACGCTTTAATGTCGGTTGAGAAAAATGATAAATGAACATTAATGTCGGTTTTGAAAAGGCAGATGTTTAATGTCGGTTTTCCACCGACATTAAAGAGTAAGCTTTAATGTCGGTTTTAAGCTGACATTAAAGGTCTGCTTTTTGGAAAACTGACATTAAAGTCCATTTAAATTTTAATTTTAATAATTTTATTTTGTAAAAAAGTAACAAGCTTTAATGTTGATTTTAAACCGACATTGAAGGTCAATTTAAATTTAAATTTTAATAATTTTATTTTGTAAAAAAATAACAATTTCTCTCTCATACTTTACTCTTTTGATCTTCTCCTTAGTCGCGGCTCGCAAACCCTTTCTTCTTTAAATGGAATCCGTCCATTTCTTCTCTGATGCCCGTTTCTTCTTCGAATAACCATCACTGCCACCATTGTGCTTGTCGCCACTATTGTGATCGACGCCACCATTGTGCTCGTCGCCACCAATTTGCTTGCTGCCACCATTGTTGTTCTACTCGCCCACCCTTTGAAACAAATTCGTCTGCATTTCCCTCCTTCTAAACAAACTCGTCTACGTCTCCCTCTCACATTCTCACCCCAGACTATTAATGCCGCTCCTACCTTTAACATTCACAGCTTCTGCATCCACCTTCTAAACAAAATCCTCCGCATCTCCCTCTCGCATTCTCACCGGTGAAATCACAGTTGATGGGGCCTTCAATGTGCTATTCAAGCTATAAATGCATTCGGCGAAGGCATCTCTACTCGACGCTAACATGTAACTCCGATGGTGGCAGCGGAAGCTTCACAGCAAAGGTAATTTCCATCTTCTTTCAAGTGGTCACGATTTTTTTAATTTGGGGTTTAAGCTGCAATGTTTTTTGACTTCGATTTAGACTGCAAACCACCCATCAATATCAAAATTCAACACTCGTTGTTTCAGTATTTGAGTATCTATGGACATGATTTTCATTAATTTGCAGCTATGTTGTTATCTTGCTATCTTGCGTTTAGTGGTTCGGTTATTTCATTCTGATGAGGACTGAGTTTGGGTTTTATTCAAAATTCAACACTCGTTTCAGTATTTGAGTATCTGTGGACATTATTATTACTTCTAAATCCTTTCTTTTTTTCTCTTTTTGTAGGTAGAATCGTGATTGGATTATATGGGCAGATTGTACCCAAAATTGTAGGTATGTCCTTCTATCATTGTATAATTAATTTAAACTGAATGGAGCCTTATGCTTGCTGTATTATCTCTGAGTTTATTGTTGAACCAAACATATATTCATGAATGTGCATACATTTTGAACAATGTACTAGTTTATAAGTTGTAATCAATGAAATGGGATATATCAAGGTTGACCTAAAAATAAATAAATAGAAGCCCCCACCCACTTCAATCTTAGAGTATCCTGATTTGGGAAAAGGAGGAGGTTGGTTTGGGTTTATATATATATTGAAGAGAAGAGGGGTGTAAAGTGTTAGGAAGTTTTAGAAAATGGGATTGGAGAATGGATGGATGGATGGCTGCCTTATTCTTACTACTCTCTTCTTATGTAGTAGTTTGGTCAAATCTCACACCTACCCCCTCTCTATTTCCTATTTTCTCTCTCCCTCTCTCTGCTGCATTATTTTGTCTCTCTCTCCTCTCCATTTTGAATATATGGGATTTACCATTGTCATTCATCCTTCAATGGATGTGGTTGGCCGAAACTCAAATGACTCTTGGTCAAATAGTATTAACCTTACTTTGCCTTAGGAAGTCAAAAGTTCAATCCAAAGTCTCCTTCTTGTTGGGATTATTTTTCCTTTTACAACACACAAAGAAAGATTAAAAATAATTATTATTTTAGAAAAGCCTAAAGCTACCATGTCGTAGATTTTTATTCGACGATCCTTGAGATGCATTGTGCAATCTAGTGAGCACCTACGTATTTCTTTTTAAAATAAAGTTGATATATCAAGGTTAACCTAAAAATAAATAAATAGAAGACCCCACCCACTTCAATCTTGGAGTATCCTGATTTGGAAAAAGGAGGAGGTTGGTTTGGGTTTATATATTGAAGAGAAGAGGGGTGTAAGGTGTTAGGAAGTTTCAAAAAATGGGATTGGAGGATGGATGGATGGATGGCTGCCTTATTCTTACTACTCTCTTCTTATGTGTTAGTTTGGTCAAATCTCACTCCTACCCCCCTCTATTTCCTATTTTCTCTCTCTGCTGCATTATTCTGTCTCCCTCTCCTCTCCATTTTGAATATAGGGCATTTACCATTGTCATTCATCCTTCAAATGATGTGGTTGGCCGAAACTCAAATGACTTTTGGTCAAATAGTATTAACCTTACTTTGCCTTGGGAAGTCGAAAGTTCAATCCAAAGTCTCCTTCTTGTTGGGATTATTTTTCCTTTTACAACACACAAAGAAAGATTAAAAATAATTCTTATTTTGGAAAAGCCTAAAGCTACGATGTCGTAGATTTTTATTCGACGATCCTTGAGATGCATTGTGCAATCTAGTGAGCACCTACGTATTTCTTTTTAAAATAAAGTTGATGTGGTTAAGAATGAGGTTTTAGTTTTGAGTAACATCAGAAATGGTTCTTAGTCTCTTGATAAAAAATATTGATATGTTTGACATTTGTTTACTACTCTAATCATGAGAGTTTTATATATAGCTGTTGAATTTTCTTGAGTAAACAATTTGTTTTTTTTTTTGTTTTTGGTTTTTGAAAGTTAAGCTTAAAAGCACTTCTATCTTTAATTTTTTTGTTTTGTTATCTGTTTTTTACTATTTTTTTCCAAAAGTTAAGCCAAATTTTAAAAATTATTTTCGAACTGTCCAAATCTCGGAGTATCGAATTTATAATAATTTGGGTGTTGATTGAGTGGTTAGTCGTGGATTAGCTCTTCTTATTCATTTTGGAATTCAAAATTTTAACTTTTACTTGGTGAAACCTTTTTTAAGTAGAATTTTTTATTTTAACTGAGACGAAAATACCCTTTCTGTAAAGTTTTTACTTTCTACCCAATTAAGTTTTGGGTTTTATAATCTGTTGGATCTTCCCTTCAGTTCGACTTTTACAAATATGATTATGTATAAAGATACCATTTGTGTTTTTTCCTCTATATGATTGCTTCTTTTACCTATGAACCTTGTTTACTAACATTTGAAGAAAGACCATAATCAAAGCATATCAATTTTTGTTGAAGTTCAAATCAATACCTGTATCATATACTTCATGGTGTTGGAATTATCATTGTGTTGTGATTAATTTGCTGCTTCAGGAATCCGATGGAAATGGTAGTTCTTTGCAGCTCTATGAGAAGCTTAGTTTTTCTTATTCATCCCTCCTTCAACCTCTCATTCATGAACGAGATACCGTAAGTGCAATCCTACAATGCATTTTCAGATATTTTTCTTATCTATGTGAAAGAGAGAAAGAGTCTAATATCTCTCTTGATTTTCATGGTTAGGTTCCGCATTTGTTTTTGCAATCACCATTTTTCAATTCAACATTCACAATTACAAAGTGCTTAATATAGTTGTATTTGTAGCACCTTGCATTGTCTCTAAAGTGTAGCAAGGCGGTGAACAAGAGCAAGAGGGTGGTTGAGGTGATTGGAATAGGCCATATGAACGGTGTCATTTACGCAATAACATCGGACCAAAGAAACTTACGATTTCGAGACCTTGCAGGTAAGAAAGCTAGAGAAGGTAATTCCAATGGCTTTGTTAGCAATCTCCTGAAAAGCTTGGTTAGAGACACTATAATTGGTGTTATTTTGTGGGTTTTATATGAACAATTAAAATAACTACACATAATACCTTAGCAAGGTAGGTGCCATGGCAACTAATTACTTCTTTCCACCAATTCATATCTTTGCAAAAAAAGTAATTAGAAATTTATACACATTGATTATATAAGGATACCATTTGATCCCTGTATTTGTATACTTATCTATTTTTCAATAAATATAAAAGAATGTATCATGCATATATAATCTTTTATATACTTTCTCTCCTTTATAATCTCAAGTATATATTTCTGGTCCCTACTATGTTTTGTGTTTGTGTGTGTATTATGATTATTTAGAATTTAAAGGAAAATAAAATCAAAAAATAAAATGAAAATAAAATAAAAAAGGTAGGGGTGGAAATAAGCCAACGAACACATCGAAGTCGATTTTCTTGAAATGGAATGAGAGTTAAATACAAAATTTATGAATAATTAGTTCTATTCTCATTGTTTACAATAATTGAATCGACAGATGCCACTAAGATTGAGATTTGAGATAATTTTCAAAGCTCAATAATGCTTTTTTTTTTCTCTTATTTGTTAATTGTTATTTATGATTTCAAAGGTCAAAGTGCGGTTCTTAAAATTTAAGAAGAAAAAAAAACTCCCTTACTGCGTGTGCTTTGGATCTGCGCCCAAAGACAATGAAAGATATTAATTCCATCCTGACATAAAGACACCAACACCCTCCCTCCCTCTTTTTTCTATCACCTTTTCTTTTCCTTTAATATAACAATAAAATTCATGTAATGCCCCTTCTTTATATAATCAATGTGTATAAATAGAAAAAGGAGAAATGAACGAGGGAGGGAGGAATAAATGAAAAGATTGGGGGAATCTTGTGGAAATGGAAGTCCAAGTGGGGAGGGGGGGGGGGTGATATGTTTGGTAAGTTGCATTAAATATTATATCTTAAATTTTGGGTTTAAAGGGAAATTCAGAGGGAACTATGAAATTTTGATATAAACTTTTTTGAATATTTAGGTTGTGAGTTTTTGCGACATATATTTGTTCATCATCCTTTGTTGTTTTTGATATTTTATTAAAGAAATTTAGAGATTGTTTGAAGCGTTGAGTTGAGATATGATGTCAGAAGTTCATATGTATATGAAGTTCGTCATATGTTTGGAAAAGTCATATGTTTGTGTTTGGGATGCAAAGTTGTTTTGTTTCATTAAATTGTTTATTGGTTTGATAAGTTTTAGAAGAAACCTTTTTTTCTCTATTTTTATTCCTATAGATATTTTTGTTATGTTTTTTTTGTTCTAATTTCTTCTTCACATCATTGAATTGTTTGTTGATTTAATTCCTTCAGATTTTTCCTCTGTTAGAGTGTGAAGCGCTTTTTGGGGAAGTTTCTGTTTGGCTATCAAGGAAGAAAAATCACAAGATTTTTCTTTGTGGTTTTCGTGTTGGTAGACAAAAGAAGTTAAATGTGAGTTTTTCTTTTGGTTTTGTGTAATGTTCATGTTTGTTATAAAGTTCTTTTTAGTGTTTTTAGGTTTTGTTTCCTAATTCATTGGATAGAATTCATTGATTTTGTGTAGTGTTTTTTGGTTGTTTTAGGGATTTATTATCATGTGTGCATGGCAAGTGGTGGGGTGTGGTTCCATGAAGTTGTTATATATATTGTCTCGGACCTTATGATATTGTATCGATCCCATAGTTGAGTTTTCATTCATATAATCTTTTTCTTCCCATACTATTCTATATAATTGCATGACTTATTGCACTTTGAATGAAGTTAAATCAAAAGCTAAACATATAAAAGAAACAAATCATCATTCTTCTCCCATGTAGACTTTAATTAATAGAAGTTAAGTAGATTTTGTTTTAGTTAGAAACATAATGAAGAAACATAATAAATAGAACAAAATCTTCAATCTAAGCCTAAACCAAGAGCCAAGATCCATCAAATTATGTAACAAAAGTATAGTAAATTTAACATTAATTACAATCTAAACCTAAATCAACAGAAATAGGTATCTCAAGAATTATACATTTAACAAATACAAAATAATTAATAAAAATAAATAGAATTTTAAAAAAGAAGAAAACGAAGAAGAAGAAGGGTAAAAGCTAGCCTATGGTTATGGTGTGATATTTATAGGTAGCGAGACTCCGATCAAAACATTACCACAATTTCAATGAGCAAGTTCATGATTTCGACTCACGAATTCTTCTTCATGACTCGAACTGAGCTTGTGTTTGGTTTTTGTGGATGGTTTTAATTTGAGATTTGCTTATTAGTTGATTGAGTGATACAATTGTGAATTTTGTAGTTGTTTGAGTGTATAATATAGAGGCTTTTGGTTTGGGTTATATAGAACTTGTTAGTTTCTGGAATGTGGGTTCAATTTAAGTTTACTTAATTTCGTTGTTTTCTCGATTTTTTTTGTAGATTAAATTGCATCTTATATAATATAGATAAGTCGTGGATGCAAAAGAATAGAATGTCATCATAGTATGCTTATGGGGTTGAAATGTTTATTAAAAATGGGTTGAAACATTCGAAGACGTCGAACGTCATGGCTTGCCCTTGTTTAAAGTGCGTGAATGCAAAAACTTTAGATGTGAATACAATTAGAGATCACTTATTTTTTAACGGCATTGATCAGAGTTATCAAGAATGGATTTTTCATGGTGAATCACTACCAATAAAGAGAAACAATGAAAGTGTCTTTAGTAGTATAAGAGAAGAAATTGATGAGGACGATGTTGATGACACAATTGGAATGTTTGAGGCTGCACATAATTATTTTAATGACAAGTCAGAAAATTTTGAGGAACTAGTAGATGATGCCAAGAAACCATTATATCCTAATTGTACGAATTTTATCAAAATATCTACGTTGATAAAGTTATATAATTTGAAAGCTAAATTTGGATGGAGTGATAAGAGTTTCACTGAGTTGTTACAATTAATTTGTGACATCTTACCTACTCCTAATGAATGCCTACTTCTACTTATGAAGCAAAAAAGATTTTGTGTACTCTTGGAATGAAGTGCGAGAAGATTCATGCCTGTAGGAATGATTGTGGGGAGAAAACTTTATTCATTTATTTGCCAAAAGGAAGGAAGATGGCATATATTGGGCATCGCAAGTTTCTACCACGTCATCATCCATATAGGAAACAGAAGACAATTTTCAATGGTGCACAAGAATTAAAATTGGCTCCAGAACCATTAAGTGGGGAAGAAATTTTCGTACAAACAAGTAAGTACGAACACTCATTTGGTAAGAGAACTATCAACGAAAAGAACAATGAAATGAGTTCTTCAGGAACTTATTGGAAGAAAAAATCTATTTTTTTGAATTAGAATATTGGAAGTTTCTTGATGTGCGACATTGTTTAGACGTGATGCACATTGAAAAGAATGTATGTACAAATCTCATTGGCACATTGCTTGATATTCCCGATAAAACGAAAGATGGAGTAAAAAGTCGATTAGATTTGGTTGAACTGAACATTAGATCAGAGCTAGCCCCTCAAGTAGGGGAGAAAAAGATCTTTTTACCCTCGACATGTTATACATTATCTCGAGCAGAGAAGTTGAGTTTTTGTAAGACACTATCTGAACAGAAAGTACCAGAAGGCTATTCACCGAACATTCAAAGTTTAGTGTCACTCACAGATTTGAAACTGTATGGACTTAAGTCGCATGACCATTACGTTCTTATGCAACAATTGCTACCTGTGGCAATTCGTCGTATTCTACAGAAACATGTAAGACTTGCAATTATTCGGCTATGCTTCTTCTTTAATGCTATATGTAAGAAGACAATTGATACATTACACTTGAAAGGAATGCAAGAAGATGTAGTTGTCACTTTATGTCTATTGGAGAAGTATTTTCCACCATCATTTTTCACTATAATGGTACACCTTGTAGTGCATCTTGTAAGAGAAATTGAGTTTTGTGGACCTGTTCATCTAAGGTGGATGTATCCTTTTGAACTAGATATGAAAGTCCTAAAAACTTATGTGCAAAAAAGAAATCGACCAGAAAGATGTATGGTAGAAAATTATATTGTTGAAGAGGCTATAGAGTTCTGTTTTGAATTTATTGCTGGAGTTAGTTCTATTGAACTTAACTCATCTGTAATAAAAAAGAATTCAAACGTGGATAGAGCATTTTCAGCTTCTTCTTTTATTAGACTGAGTAAGAAGCAGTTAGATCAAGCTCATCTTTATGTCATTCATAATGTAAATGATGTTCTACCATACGTCGAGTACGTGCTAAATCCTATCTATTCTCATTCTATATAAGTTGGTTATGTAATTACTTAATAACTTGTCATTTATGACAGACAACATATGGAGAATTTTCATAAGCTTAACTCTGGTAAAGTTCGAAGTAAAAAGTGGATTCAAGAAGAGCATAATTGCTCATTCAGTCGGTGGCTGTCCACAAGGGTAATCACTATAATCATACTCTTTCATGTTTGTTTTGGATCTAACTAAATCCAATATATTGTGTAGGTTGCACTTGCTCTCGAAGTACCTAAAAATTCCATCACTCCTTCTTTAAGATGGATAGCTCATGGACCTTCTCCAGATGTGGCCAATTATTCTAGTTACATAATTAATGGTTATTACTATCACACAAAAAGACGTGATGATATTAGGAGAGTTCAAATTAGTGGAGTTAGTATAACCGCTACTACGATGCAAGTCTCTAGTTCTAAGGACAAAAACCCTGTCATGTCAGATATGACGTTTTATGGTGTAATACAAGAGATATGGGAGATTGATTACCATCAATTATCTTTATTTTATTTAAGTGTGATTGGGTTGACAATAGAAGTGGAGTCAAAGTGGATGAGCTTGGGTTTACCATCGTGGATCTCAAACGTATTGCACATAAATCAGACTCATTTATTTTAGCCACTCAAGCAAAACAAGTATTCTATGTCCAAGATTCTGCCAATCCTGAATGGTTAGTGGTTTCAACATCTCTACAAAGAACTATTGAAGAAGATTTCTTTAAAGATAAAATAGGAGATATGCTTTAAGAGTGTGGTTATGAAACCATTAAAATGATGCCCAATGTCGATACACCTAATGAGACTGATGATACAAATTCAACTTATATTAGACATGATTGTGAGGGTAGATGGGTAGAGAAGGGTATGTCATTACTTTGCTTTACAATGTATTTATGTTTAGAGTTCGTAATATAATTGATATGCTTATGGTATGTTATTACTTTGCTTTATAATGTATTTATATTTAAAGTTCGTAATATAACTGCTGAATTTATGGTATGTCATTACTTTGCTTTATAATGTATTTATGTTTAAGTTCGTAACATAATTGTTATGCTTATGTATGTTGACTTTGCTTACTAATGTATTTCCATTTTTTTGCAGATTCGTAGATGGAGGATAGCAGTGAGGATGAAAGAGAAATGCTTCTAGAAGTAAGAAAGAAATCATTTGTTCCACGTGGGCCAACTACTATGTCTGAGTTGGCCTCAGTGAGAAATTCTGGGCAAAAGTTGCCCATTCAATTTAATGAACACGGGCAACCTGTTGGAGCCACGTCTAAGAAAATGCAAAGTTACATTGGTGTGTGCGTTCGACAACAGATTCCTATCACATACAACTCTTGGAAAGAAGTTTCGAATGAGTTGAAAGATAAAATCTATGATTGTATATCGGTATGAGTTCTATTATTATGTTTTTCATATATGGTAGTTTGCTTTACACTCTAAGTTTAACTACACTTTTTTTTTTGTGTAGATGTCGTTCAATTTACAACCCAATGCTAAACATTCTATACTTATGTCTGCATCAAGAAAGTTTTGAACTTTCAAAACCACATTAACTCAGAAGTATATACTTCCGTCTAAGGATCAACCATCACTCTTGCAGTTTCCTCCCAAAATCTATTCGCATATAAATCAAGAAGATTGGGAATCGTTTGTGGATGCTAGACTAAGTGAAGAATGAGAGGTAAATAAGTTTACATTTTCACTTTAATTTTGTTTTGATATCTACCTACAAACTAATACGTTGTACAGGATTATAGTCGTATTCAAAGGGAAAGAAGGTCGAAATGCGTATACAATCACCACATGTCATGTAAGGGATATGCTAATCTTGTTGATGAACTAGTGAGTATTTCTAATTAAATTCAAGAATTTATCTTAATATGTTGTTGTTAATTAAATATCTATCTTTTGTTGTAGAAAATAACGCATGATGTTTCCTATTGTTCAACTCTTTGAAAAGAAGCATGGAAAGGAAGAAATAATGATTATTTTGATGATGCTACTCGAGATTGTGCCTCTCAGATTGTAAGTATACTTATGATTACAATACATAATCTTTTGTTAACCTAACTGATGATGAGAATACTTGTATTGTTTTATAGGATGAATTAGTTGCAACACATAAAAATGAGGACATCTTGACTGACGCATTGGGTTCTAAGGAGCATGGTGGATGTGTAAGAGGTGTGGGTGGTTTTGTCTCTCAATCACAATATTTCAACACAGTAAAAGGGAAGGAGAAAATGATAACTCCACAAGTCGAAATATGTCATAAAGAAGAGGATGACTCGAGATGCAAAAGTGACAAGAAGAGAAGTAATCGCTCGAGGTCATCCATTGAAAGTATTAATATAGATCTTGATGCCGATGAGGACACACCTAGCAACAAAGGAGTGGAGGTAATTGACTTTGTTGTCAGTTTTAGTTTTTTAACGATATAGGATCAATTGTTCTTAATTATGCTTTTAATATTTGTAAAGGGAACACCATGCCAATTGTCTATAGGATCCATTAATAATATTGTTGTAGTAGCCACGATAATTGATGATAACATTGGATGTCCCAATGTTAAAGTTCTAGTAGACGTGGTTACGGGAGAAAATTTGACTATACCCAATCCAGTGAAGGGAAAGATAGAGACTTTAAATCAAGCATTGGGTAACATTATAGAATGACCTCATCGGCTTGTTTCTACGATCAATGACAAACAAGTGTGTATCTTTTTTTACTATTTAAGTCTTGATTTTATTTGTATATGTATTTTGAATTTAGAACCTTGGTTGTGATAGGAGCATTCAACTAGGAAGGATGTTGTATACTCTTCAAATTATACTGACGTTAACGAGACTATTAAGCTTTTAAATAGACATGCCGTGAAGAACATGAAGGATGTAGATATGATTCGCATCCCAATGAACGAGCTAATATTTGGAAGTGACAAATTTGTTTATTTAGCTCGTGAAGATTTGTTGCATTACTGCGACATGGTTGAAATCGGCTATATGTGTATACTAGTGTATATTACGTGAGTATAAGACAACTTATACTCATCTTTATCTCGAATACCACTGTTGTAGTTAGTTTGATGATATTTTAACTATGGTTGCTTTTACTTAGATATCTTTGGGATGAATGTGACTGTGCAAGGAATTTTTTTGTCATTGACCAATAAAAAATATCGTCACATATCAAGGATTGTGATCTTCGATCCAGAAATTTAGCCAACTAGCTAGAAGCAGTTAACTTGGAAAAGAAAGTGCTAATTCCATATAATATCGGGTAAATAAAGAAGAGAAACACATTAATTTTTTTCCATTGAGCTTAAATGTGTACTCACATTGAAGATGTTGTTTATTGTAGTTTTCATTAGATGTTGCATGTTATGTTTTGGACTCTCTTCGGAGTAAAGTCAATGAAGACATTCATGGAGTGATAAATGTGTAAGTGTATTCACTTTATTACTTCTTATTTAACTTTATTGTCTTCTAATGTTTCAAAATATTTAGAGGGTTGAAGACATGACAAGCGAAACACGATCTACAACGCTATCGATCAACTCCAAAATGAAGAACTGTAAAGGTAATTTGCATTTACACGTAATTATTTTTTATGAAACATAAGATTAATTTGTATTCAATTTATATACACAGTGCCCTCATCAATTGGATTTTGTAGGGTGTGGGTACTATGTGCATAAGTACATACATGAGATAGTGCATAATTCTAGTACTTCTATTACTAGCCTTGTAAGTTTCTACTTTAACTTTTTACATATTACAATTTATGATCTAAACTCATACTTTCCATATCTTTCTCTTTGTGTGTAGTTCAATACCAAAAATGCATATAGGTAAGAAGAGATTGACGAGATTCGAACTAAATGGGCAGCTTTTGTTAGCAGATTTGTGTAAGATTTTAAATGTGTTTTCTGGTCGAGTTAAGTTAGTAGTTGATTTTTGTAGTTAAGTTAGTAGTTGGTCGAGTTAAGTTAAGTTTTTGTAGGGACGGGCAGTCCTATAGTTTTTTGAAGCACAGGTGGTCCCATACTAATTGTTGTTTGTTAGATAGTTTGTACGTCTACTTTAGTTAGTGAAGGAACTTTCTGTTGTACATATACATTGGTTATTAATCACGATCTTATATATTATCTTTATATTTTTGAGTTTTCACTTACAGTTGTTGGTTGTTTATTTAAATATGTGATTATATATAGGAGTTGGATGATTATATTTGTTGTAGTACTATATAGAAGGGTGGAAAGGTGTGCTGATATTTTAGGTGTTGGATGATCGTATTTGCTATAGTACTATATGGAAGTGTGGAAAAGTGTGCTGGTATTTTAGTGTTGGATCTGATGCATTGTAGGTGTTTATTATTGGTTTGCCATGGAGGGCAGGATGTGTTCTTTGATATGTGTGATTATATATATAAGTGGATATATTGGAGGATTTGGAGTAGTTGGACTTATAGTGTTGAATATAGTTGTGTTTATTGATATGTGATTATATGTAGGTGTTGGATGATGTGTATTTGTTGTAGTACTATATGGAAGTGAATGCTGGAATTTCAGGTATTCTTGTGTGCATTGCATGTCAACTAGTTATAAGGTTTGCCATAGAGTAGTAGGCATTATAGCCAACGTGCAAGCAATTTTTTTTTATTTTTTACAATATACGATGACGAACATTTCCGGATGTAATTCGAGTCAAATAATGTCGGTTTTACCATCATAAAAACTATTGTAAATACGACATTAAATGTGTCTTTAATGTCGGTTTAAAAACGACATTAAAGACATCTTTAATGTCGGTTGAGAATAAACATTAAAGAAATCTTTAATGTCAGTTAAAAAAAATTAAAGACATCTTTAATGTCGGTGGAAAAATGACATTAAAGATATCTCATAAGCGACATTAAAGACATCTTTAATGTTGGTTATCCATCGACATTAAAGATGAACCGACATTAAAGGCCTTCAATAACACATCCAAAGATGTCGGTTTATAAACGACATTGAGGACCTTTAATGTCAGTTTATAACCGACATTAAATATGCCTTTAATGTCGGTTATAAACCGACATTAAAGCCCAACCGACATTACAGGTCTTTAATAACGCTCGCAAAGATGTCGGTCGCCAAGTGACATTAAAGCCCTTTAATGTCGGTTTTAAACTGACATTAAAGGCCAGATTTCTTGTAGTGCCAGGAGGAGAAAACTGAGTCTGGGGCATTCTCGCGCGCGTTTTCTTGGAACGAACACTGAAAGTCCTCGAGCTTAACTCGTTTCTTTCGCTGCATGTGCATTTTCAGTGGTTTCTGACACCGGAGGAGCGTTCGCCACTCGTTGGAAGCATTGGTCATCTTTTGGACCGTTTTGGATCGCACCTTAGTTCTCCCTCCAACGAACTCGCTTCTAGAAATATACCTTGGAAAAACTTGTCAGGGAGCATGCCAGGAGTGTGGGTGGAATTCATCGGAGTACGAGCCCCAAAGATCGAAAAACTAATGACCAATACGAAGTAAAGGGAAGAAACCGTCAGAGGACCGCTTTTTACCACAGACGAGAAAACTAAGTCTGAGGCATTCTCACTCGCATTTTCTTTAGATGAACACCGGAAGTCTTCGAGCTCAGCCTGTTTCCTTCGCTCCAAGTGCATTTCCATTGGTTTCTAACACCGGACGAGCGTTTGCCACTTGTTTGAAACATTTGCCATCTTTTAGACCATTTTGGATCGCACCATAGTTCTCCCTCCAACGAGCTCGCTTCCCAACCTATATCTTGGGAAAAAGTATTAGGGAGCATGCCAGGAGTGTGGGTTGAAGTCTTCGGAGTACGAGCACCAAAGATCAAAAAACTTATGACCAATACGAAGCAAAGGGAAGAAGCCGTAAGGAGATCGCTTTTTACCCCAGAAGGAGAAAACTGAGTCCGGGGCATTCTCGCTCACGTTTTCTTGGGACGAACACCAGAAGTCCTCGAGCTCAGGCCATTTCCTTCGCTGCAAGTGCACTTTCTTTGGTTTTTGACACCGGACGAGCATTCGCCACTCGTTGGAAGCATTGGCCCTCTTTTGGACCATTTTGGGTCGCATCTTAGTTCTCCCCCCAACGAGCTCGCTTCCCAACTTATACCTTGGGAAAACTTGTCAGGGAGCATGCTAGGAGTGCGGGTTGAAGTACTCAGAGTACGAGCCCCGAAGATCAAAAGACTTATGACCAATACGAAGCAGAGGGAAGAAACCATTGGGGGACTACTTTTTAACTTAGGACGAGAAAACTAAGTCTGGGGCATTCTCGCATTTTATTGGGACGAACACCGGAAGTCCTCGAGCTCTACCCGTTTCCTTTGGTGCAAGAGAATCTTTAGTGATTGTTGACACCGAACAAGCGTTCGCCACTCGTTTAAATCATTGGTCATCTTTTGGACCGTTTTGGATTGCACCTTAGTTCTCCCTCCAACGAGCTCGCTTCCCGACCTATACCTTGGGAAAATGTGTCAGGAGCATGCCTGGAGTGTGGTTTAAAGTCCTCAGAGTACGAGCCCTAAATATCGAAAGACTTATGAGCAATACGAAGCAAAGGGAAGAAATCGTCGGAGGATCACTTTTTACCCTAGGACGAGAAAACTGAGTCCTGGGCATTCTTGCTCCCTTTTTCTTGGGACGAATACTAGAAGTC
Organism: Cucumis melo; assembly: GCF_025177605.1. Lineage (NCBI taxonomy): Eukaryota > Viridiplantae > Streptophyta > Magnoliopsida > Cucurbitales > Cucurbitaceae > Cucumis > Cucumis melo. Next base: position 13,315,754 of record NC_066868.1, read on the forward strand.
CTCGAAATCAGCCTATTTCCTTCGCTTCAAGTGCATTTCCAGTGGTTTCTGACGACGGACGACGTTCACCACTCGTTGGAAGCACTGGCCATCTTTTGCACCTTAGTTCTCCCTCTAACGAGCTCCCTTCCCGACCTATACCTTGGGAAAATGTGTCAGAGAGCATGCCAAGAGTGTGAGTTGAAGTCCTTAGAGTACGAGCCCCAAAGATCGAAAGACTTATGACCAATACGAAGCAAAGGCAAGAAACCGTCGGGGGATTGCTTTTTACCCCAAGATGAGAAAACTTTGTCCGGGGAGTTCTTGCTTGCGTTTTCTTAAGATAAACACCTAAAGTCCTCGATCTCAGCCCGTTTTCTTCACTGCAAGTGCATTTCCAGTAATTTCAGACATTAGATGAGCATTCGCAACTCGTTGGAAGAATTGACCATCTTTTGGACCGTTTTAGTTCACACCTTAATTCTCCCTCAAACGAGCTCGCTTCTCGACCTATACCTTGTGAAAATGTGTCTGAGAGCATGCCAGGTGTGTGGGTTGAAGTCCTCGGAGTACGAGCCCCGAAGATCGAAAGACTTATGACCAATACGAAGCAAAGGGAAGAAACCGTCGGGGGACCGCTTTTTACCCCATGACGAGATAACTGAGTCCGGGGCATTCTCGCTCGTATTTTCTTTGAGAGGAACACTGAAAGTCCTCGAGCTCAGCCCGTTTCCTTTGCTACAAGTGCATTTCCAGTGGTTTATGACACCGAACGAGCGTTCCTTACTCGTTGGAACCATTGGCCATCTTTTGGACCGTTTTGGGTCGCACCTTAGTTCTCCCTCAAACGAGCTCGCTTCTCGACCTATACCTTGGGAAAACGTGTCAGGGAGCATGCCAGGAGTATGGGTTGAAGTCCTGGAAGTACGAGGCACAAAGATCGACAGACTTATGACCAATACGAAGCAATGGGAAGAAACCGTCGGGGGATCGCTTTTGATCCCAGGACGAGAAAATTGAGTCTGGGGCATTCTCGCTCGCGTTTTCTTTGGACAAACACTAGAAAACCTCAAGCTTAGCCTGTTTCCTTGGCTGCAAGTGCATTTCCAGTGGTTTATGACACCGGACGAGCGTTCGCCACACGTTGGAAGCATTGGCCATCTTTTGAACCGTTTTAGGTCGCACCTTAGTTCTCCCTCCAACAAGCTCGCTTCCTGACCTATACCTTGGAAAAACGTGTCAGGGAGCATTCCGTGTGTGTGGGTTTAATTCCTCGAAGTATGAACTCCGAAGATCGAAGAATTATGACCAATACGAAGCAAAGGGAAGAAACCGTCGGGGGACTGCTTTTTACCCCCAAACGAGATAATTGAGTCCGGGGCATTCTCGCTCGCTTTCTTTGTTGCAAGTTTTTGAGTTTAGCCCGCTTTCTTTGTTGCAAGTGCATTTCAGTGGTTTCTGACACCGAACGAGCGTTCGCCACTCGTTGGATGCATTGTCCATCTTTTGGACCGTTTTAGGTCGCACCTTAGTTCCCCGTATAACGAGCTTCGTTCCCGACCTATACCTTGGGTAAACGTGTCAGGGAGCATTCCAGGAGTGTGGGTTAAAGTCCTTGGAGTACGAGCCCCAAAGTTTGAAAGACTTATGACCAATACGAAGCAAAGGGAAGAAACCGTGGAGGTATCGCTTTTTACCCCAAGTCGAGAAAACTGAGTTTGAAACATTCTATCTCGCATTTTCTTGGGACGAATGATGGAAGTCCTCGAGCTCAGCCCGTTTCCTTTGCTTCAAGTGCATTTCTAGTGTTTTCGACACCAGACTAGCGTTCAACACTCGTTGAAATCATTGGCCATCATTTGGACCGTTTTGGGTCGCATCTTCGTTCTCCCTCCAACGAGCACGTTTCCCGACCTATATTTTTGGAAAATGTGTTAGAGAGCATGCTAGGAGTGTGGGTTGAAGTCCTTGGAGTACGAGCCTTGAAGATTGAAAGACTTATGACCAATATGAAGCAAAGGGAAGAAACCGTCGAGGGACCGCTTTTTACTCCAGGACGAGAAAACTAAGTCCGGGGCATTCTCGCTCGCATATTCTTGGGACGAACATTGGAAGTCCTCGAGCTCAGTCTGTTTTCTTTCCTACAAGTGCATTTTCAGTGGTTTCTGACACCCAATGAGCGTTCACCACTCGTTGGAAGCATTGGCTAGGTTTTCGATCGTTTTGATTCGCACCTTAGTTCTCCCGCCAACGAGCTCGCTTCCCGACCTATACCTTGGGAAAATATGTCAGAGAGCATGCCAGAACTGTGGATTGATGTCCTCGGAGTATGAGCCCCAAAGATCGAAAGACTTATGACCAATACGAAGTAAAGAGAAGAAACCGTCAGGGGACCGCTTTTTACCCCTAGACAAGAAATTTGAGTCTGTTGCATTTTCGCTCGCGTTTTCTTGGGAACGAACACCGGAAGTTCTCCAGCTCTGCCCGTTTCCTTCGCTGCAAGTGTATTTCCAGTGGTTTCTGACACCGGACGAGCGTTCGCAACTCGTTGGAAGCATTAGTCATCTTTTAGACCGTTTTGGGTCGCACCTTAGTTCTCCCCCCAACAAGTTAGCTTCCCGACCTATACTTTAAGAAAACGTGTCAGGGTGCATGCAAATAGTGTGGGTTGACGTCCTTGGAGAATGAGCCCCAAAAATCGAAAGACTTATGACCAATACGAAGCAAAGGGAAGAAACCGTCGGGGGATAGCTTTTTACCCCCGAACGAGAAAACTGAGTCCAGGGCATTCTCGCTCGCATTTTCTTTGGGATGAACACTGGAAGGGCTCGAGCTCAGCCCCTTTCCTTCGCTGCAAGTGCATTTCCAGTGGTTTCTGACACCGAACGAGCGTTCGCCACTCGTTGGAAGCATTGACCATCTTTTAGACTTTTTTAGGTCGCACCTTAGTTTTCCTTCCAACGATCTCGCTTCCTAACCTATACCTTGAGAAAACATGTCTAGGAGCATTTCAGGAGTGTGGGTTGAAGTTTTAGGAGTACGAGTCTCGAAGATCAAATGACTTATGACCAATATGAAGCAAAGGGAAGAAACCGTCGAGGATCGCTTTTTACCCTAGGACGAGAAAACTGAGTTTGGGGCATTCCCACTCGTGTTTTCTTGGGACGAACATCGGAAGTCCTCGAGCTCAACCCATTTCCTTCACCACACGTTGATTTCCAGTGGTTTCTGACACCGGAGGAGCGTTCGCTACTCCTTGGAAGCATTGGCCATCTTTTGGACAATTTTGGGTCGAACATTAGTTCTCCCTCCAACCAACTCGCTTCCCGACCTATACCTTGAGAAATTGTGTCAGGGGGTATGCCAGGAGTGTGGGTTGAAGTCCTCAGAGTACGAGCCCCGAAAATGAAAAGACTTATGACCAATACGAAGCAAAAGGAAGAAACCGTCGGGAGACCACTTTTTACCCTATGACGAGAAAAATGACTTTGAGGCATTCTCTCTCAGATTTTCTTGGGATGTACACCGGATGTCCTCGTGCTTAGCCCGTTTCCTTCGCTGCAAGTGCATTTCCAGTGGTTTCTGACATCGGACGAGCGTTCACCACTCGTTAGAAGCATTGGCCATCTTTTGGACCGTTTTGGGTCGGACCTTAGTTCTCCTTCCAACGAGCTCGCTTCTCGACCTATACCTTGGAAAACGTGTCAGGGAGCATGCCAGTAGTGTGGGTTGAAGTCTTCGTAGTACGAGCCACGAAGATCGAAAGACATATGACCAATACAAAGCAAAGGGAAGAAACCATTAGGGACCGCTTTTTATCGCAAGACGAGAAAACTGAGTCTGGGCATTCTCTCTCGCGTTTTCTTGGGACGAATACCGGAATTCCTTAAGCTAAGTCCATTTCCTTCACTGCAAGTGCATTTCCAGTGGTTTCTGACACCGGACGAGCTTTCGTCACTCGTTGGAAGCATTGGCCATCTTTTGGTCCGTTTTGGATCGCACCTTAGTTATCCCGCCAACGAGCTCGCTTCCTGACCTATACCTTAGGAAAACGTGTTAAGGAGCATGCCAGAAGTGTGGGTTGAAGTCCTCGGAGTATGAGCTCTGAAGATTGAAAGACTTATGACCAATACGAAGCAGAGTGAAGAAACCGTCGAGGGACCGCTTTTTACCCCCGAATGAGAAAACTGAGTCCGGGGCATTCTCTCTTACGTTTTCTTTGGATGAACACCATAAGTCCTCGATCTCAGCCTGTTTCCTTCACTGCAAGTGCATTTTCAGTGGTTTCTGACACCGGACGAGCGTTCACCACTCGTTGGAAGCATTGGCCATCTTTTGGACTGTTTTGGGTCGCACCTTAGTTCTCCCTCCAACGACCTCGCTTCTTGACCTATACCTTGGGAAAACGTGTCATGGAGCATGCCGGAGTGTGGGTTGAAGTCCTCGGAGTACGATGAAGCTAGAGACATGCAACAGCGGAATTTAAAGGATAATGCTTTACTCTATATGCATCTAAACGATTTAGAAGTTAACATGCATCTACCATGCGATGAACCTAAACGAAGGGATAGAAAGGTAAACAATGTACTTACCTTTGTAGTTCACAACTTCTTGGTCCAAAACTTCTTCTCTTCCTGAAAATCATGAGCAAGGACAACCACTAAGCTGACCTACTATGCTTAGGACCAAGAACGGAGTTGTGGGATTTGGTTATGCAAAGAGAATTTTTTAGAGAGAGATGAGAGTCAATCGTTTAGGTGTTTTTCCAAAGAATACCTCATCCTTTTCTCATTCGGTAATGAGAAGTTTTATATGAAATTTACATGCAAATTTGCATGTAAATTATTTCATATCTTATCAACACCTAATCAATTCATTAACTCTTTAATGAAATTAGTGGCTTCAAATTCATAATAATTTGCCACATTTCCCATTAACCGTTAATTAATAAAGTAATTAGCCAAAAGGGTATTTTGGTCATTTGACCAACTTAAGTCAAAGTCAAACTTTAACTTTTCTTAGTCAAAAGTCAACTTGTTGAATTTTTACTATTTTTCCCATCTTGACTAATTCTAACCTCTCGAGTATGAATCCGTATTCATTTTTCTAAAATTCAAATCATATTTGAATATAAATCCGATCAAAGTTCAAAATCAACATGTTGACTTTTGACCGTTTTCTAAACTTTTCAAGCTTTTAAATATGAATCTATATTCATATTTATTTAAATCATATTTAAAGACAAAACCGACTTATATCTTATATATATATTTGTCGGTTTCTCTCTCTTATCTTTATTCGAACAATTTGAATTACTTAAACATGCTTGTTCTTAGTTGAATCCATATGAGCTAGTAGGGGAACCTAATGGACCTATAGATCATAGGCTCCAACGATCCGAGACTAATTGACTAAACTCTTTTAAACCAAAGTTAATCAACATTTGTTAACTAAAGAGTCATTCCACTAAAGACTCATTCCACAAAAGACTCTTAGTTGCACTCCCCTCACTATAGATATATTTCTGTCCACCTAATATAGCCATAATGGGTAAGTCGATCCTTCACAGGTTGTTCGTAATCTTGACTGGGTCAAAATACCGTTTTATCCCCAAGATTACATCTTGCTCCTTAAGACCCACTGATCCACTATTGAACAATTGGTTTAAGGTCCAACCTATAAACCAGAATCCTTCTCGGGCCAATGAGAAGGTGGGGCCCCTTGTTCAAGACTTGGATTCAGTCCTTAAAGGGAACAACCTATCTACTATCCCAGAAGTGGGCAGGAGTGAATTCCATCTTGCACCCTATGTCCCTAGCTATCCACTCGGTCTTACCCCTGAAATGGGAGGCTTATTGGGCAAGCGATGTTGAGCTACCCTCACCTATGCAGATCTAAGATACTACCAAATGAACAGAAGTTCATAGTTAGCTCAGGATTAAGATCAAGTTACCTAGGTCATCATAATTGAAATAGTCAGTTTATAGTTTATGGTGTTATAACTAAAAGTGACTACTTCATGGTTCCAGTCTTATGCAAACCATTTACATAGGATGCCCCCACTCCCATGTCTCTACATGAACGATTCCGGATTACATCGTTTGTACTAACTACGGAGCGGGCCGCATCCATAGTGTTTATCCAGAATAAGGCGCCCAACCTTATTCATACACTATAGACCATTTGGGCTATTAACTTGAACTTAATCCATGTTTATGTCTCCACATAAAGTTCAAGTATATATGACAAACTAGTAAATAGCCTCGAGACCTTAAAAATTATTGGTTTTAAGATTAAAGCATTTAATAATAAATTTTATTGAATCAAATAACAAAATATGAGTTTTAGGACACAAATTCCAACAAACTCCCACTTGGACTAAAACTCCAAGTAAGTTAGAATTTTATAATGAGAGAAAAGTATATATACATGAGTACAATAGACACATATATAGAATAGGGCATAATCCCAATAAGTCTCCCACTTGTCCTAGTTTACAAACCACGAAGACCTAAACTATGTAGGTGGCTCTCAAACACTTTAGCCGTGAGAGCTTTTGTAAATGGATCAGCCATGTTTTGCTCGAAAGAGATTTTTGGTACTATAACGTCTCCTCGATGTACGATTTCCCTGATAAGACGGTACTTTTGTTCAATGTGCTTTCCTCGTTTATGAGTTATAGGTTCTCGTGAGTTTGCAACTGCACCACTGTTGTCACAGTATAAGGTGATTGGAAGATACGTATTTGGAAAAACTTCCAAATCTGTTAAGAACTTTTTAAGCCATACTGCTTCTTTCGCTGCTTCATAGGGAGCTACATATTCTGCTTCCATAGTGGGGTCAGCAATACAAGGTTGTTTTATGCTTCTTCATACTACTACTCCTCCGTTCAAAGTGAAAACTGATCCTGATGTAGACTTTCTAGCATCTTTATCAGTTTGAAAATCGGAGTCAGTGTATCCAGTAAGGATCAGATCCTTAGAACCATACACAAGCATGTAGTCTTTTGTTCTTCTAAGATATTTTAGAATATTCTTAACGACTGTCCAATGATCACGTCCAGAATTGGACTGATATCTACTAACTATTTCCACTGAATAGCAAATGTCAGGTTTAGTACATAACATTGCATACATCAGGCTGCCAACAACAGAATCATAGGGAATGTTACTCATATCCTCAACTTCTTAAGGTGTCTTTGGACATTGTTCTTTTAATAAATGAATTCCATATCTGTACGGTAGCAGACCCTTTTTGGAATTCTGCATCTTATATCTTCACAACATTTTGTCTATATAAGATGTTTGAGACATGGCTAGAGTTTTGTTCTTTCGATTCTAAACTATTTAGATACCAAGAACATATTGTGCATTTCCCAAATCTTTCATTTGGAATTGTGTAGCTAGCCATTCCTTAATATCAGTTAGATGACCTACGTCATTCCCAATTAGTAGAATGTCATTTACATACCGAACTAAGAATGCTATGGTAGAATTGATGATCCTTTTGTAAACACAAGGTTTATCAACATTCTATTCAAAACCATAGGATTTGATTGCAGTATCAAATCTTATATTCCAGGATCTAGAAGCTTGTTTCAATCCATAAATGGATTTTTGAAGCTTACAAACCTTTTGTTCTTGACCCTTTTGTATAAACCTCTCTGGTTGGACCATATGAATACTCTCTTCAAGATTACTGTTCAAAAAGGCTGTCTTGACATCCATCTGCCAAATTTCATAATCATAAAAGTGGTGATGGATAAGAGTATTCTTATCGACTTTATCATGGCATCATGAGAGAAAGTTTCTTCATAATCTATTCCCTTCTTTTGTGTATAACCTTTTGCCACAAGTCGAGCTTTGAAAGTGTGTACTTTACCAGCTTGGTCTCATTTTCTCTTGTAGATCCATTTACAACCAATAGGTTTTACATCATTTGGTTGATCTACTAGAGTCCAGACAGAATTGGAATACATTGATTCCATTTTGAGGTCCATGGCTTTCATCCATTGGTCACAATCCACATTATTTATTGCCTGTTTATAGGTCAACAGATCTTCTATGCCATCATCAGGTATGATGATTTGAGCTTCACTTAAACCCAAATAGCGATCAGGTTGTCGTACAATCCTCCCACTATGACGAGGTTCTCCCAACTCTTGAGAAGGATGTGTTTGACCAATATTTCTAGTTTTATCTACTACTTTAGTAGATGAACTAGGTCTATCAGTAGAATTCTTGGAAATTTCTTCTAATACTAGTTTACTACGGGTTTGATGATTTCTTATGTAGTCTTACTCTAAGAACGTAGCATTTGTTGACACAAATACTTTATTTTCTTGAGGATCATAAAATAAACCACCTCTTGATCCTTTTGAATAACCTACAAATAGGCATAATTTTGAATGATGTTCCAATTTTTTAGGATTTTGTACCAACACATATGCTGGACATCCCCAAATCCTAAAGTGACGTAAACTTTCTTTACGCCCTTTCCATAGCTCATAAGGTGTTTCAGAAACACTTTTAGAGGGAACGTTGTTGAAAATATAGATAGCTGTTTCTAAAGCATATCCCAAACAAGAATCTAGTAACTGAGCAAAACTCATCATAGAGCAAACCATGTCTAACAAAGTTCGATTTCTTCTTTCTGATACACCATTCTGCTGAGGCGTACTAGGTGCAGAGAGTTGTGATTGGATTCCATGTTCTATCAAATAGTCTTTGAATCGCAAATCCATATACTCTCCACCTCGATCTGATCAAAGTGTCTTTATTGTTTTACCTGATTCATTTTCAACTTTAGCCTTATATTCTTTGAACTTTTCAAAAGAATCAGACTTGTTCTGAATTAGGTAAACATGACCATACCTAGAATAATCATCAATAAAGCTGATGAAATATTCGTATCCTCCTCGAGCCTTGACATTCATTGGTCCACAAAGGTCCGAATGCACGAGCTCTAAAGGTATTTTGGCTCTAAGATCTTTTCCAGTAAAAGATCTTTTGGTCATTTTTCCTTCAAGACAGGAATCACAAGGAGGTAAAGAGTTATCTTTTAATTGATTTAAAAGTCCACTCTTAACCAATCTTCCAATCCTATTGAGATTTATGTGACCAAGTCTTAAGTGCCTTAAGAAGGCATTAGAAGAAACTTTTTGTCTTTTATTCTGAGTTTCAGCTGTTCTAAACATCTCAGTATTTAAGACAAAATTTTCTCGTGTTGGTCTTTACTTACATAAGTTGTTTTCAAGTATAGCAGAACAAATGTGAATACCTTTTCTTAAAATGAACACTTCATTAATTTCAAAAGATATTTTATACATATGTTCTATTAAACAAAAGATAGATATCAAATTCCTCTTCATTTGAGGTGCATACAAGACATTCTTGAGTAAGATATATCTATCATTAAAAAACAACTTCAAATCTCCCACTGCTTTGGCTAAGACCATTTCTCCAGTTCCAACTTTGAGAGTGATCTCGCCCTCAAAGAGCCTTTTCCAAGAACTAGTTTCCTGAAATGAGAAACAAATATGATTAGTGGCTCTTGAATCTAATATCCAGGTGGAATTTGCATTTTCCACTAAACATGTTTCAAGGACAAGTAAATCATATTTACCTTATGCTTCTTTCTCTGCTTTTTTCTAAGCAAGGTATTTTGGCAGTTTCTCAGCCAGTGCCCATTTTCACTACAGTGGTAACATTTACCTTTTTCTGTAGTCTTCTTACCCTTGGTCTGCTTGGGAGTCTTCCCCTTTCCCTTCTTTTCAATCTTTCTATTAGATTTTAAGGGTCCAGCTTTGGATTTAAAGGACGATCCTCTTTTAAATTTTCCTTTTGTAGTAGCAACATTTGCTTCTACTTCTTTTCCTTTACCTTTGGTAAGATTCTGGAATCGCTAGAGCTCATTCAAAAGGATTGTCAGGTTAAATTCTATCTTATTAAGGGATGCATTCGTTTGGAATGGTATGAAGCTCTTTGGAAGAGACTCTAAGATAAAGCTAACTTGATTAGCCTCATCGATGGCACCTTCATTTACTTCGGCAATATTGAAATGCATCATCAAGTACAGGACATGTTCTCTAACAGAGGTCCTCTCCTTCATACGCTTAGTGTAAATGTATTTGATTGCCTTGTTTCTTAGGGACCAGTCTGGTTGCCTAAACATTCCTTGCAAAGAATCCATAATTTCCTTAGTCGTGGCTAAGGATTCATGCTTCTTTGCTAAAACATCTGACATGCTAGCAAGAATGTAGACACAGGCTTTCTCATTTGCTTTTATCAATCGATCATATGCTTTCCGACTAGCTCGGTTTGCATTTGAGGCTGGGGTTTGAGGACATTCCTCAGTTAAGACAAATCTTAAATCATCAACAACTAGTATTATGTTAAGATTTGATTTCCATGCTGCATAGTTATCGCCGTTAAGTTTTTCAGAAGCTAATAATTAAACTATTGAGCTATTCATGCTGAAAAAATAAACATACTTTGTTTAGAAACTATAATCTGAATAAACCAATCATTTTAGCAAAACATTAAATAATATACCCTTTTATTATGTTTTGCAACGATAATTCAAAGGTTCAGAATAACCTCTACCTAGGGGTAGCTGATTACTCGTCCTTTGAATCAAGACAATCTTGACCAAAGGCTAACTCACAAATATCTCATATTTACTTAGCATTTAGTTACTGTTTACTTCGGTCAAGAATATACTAATTATTTTAGTAATTCTTGTAAGTGGGACCCTCCATTTTCGGTCCTCAGAGATGAGAATCATTATGCTCCCGAAGGTGGAAAGACAATATGAAAACTTATTTAAGAGACCCTATCCGAATATGGAGTTTGCGGTGTTCCGAATCCTACAACCCTTCCAAGGGAACGTCGATCCAAGCAGACAAGCAGACGCATTATAGGAATCTCACGGTGCGATCCAATGGAAGAGACCCTGGGATGTATTGTCATAAATCCCTCACCCACTTACTATGAATTACTTCCCTCATTCACCTTGTTCATAACTCATGCAAACACTCTTCGAAGGGAGTCCGCTCCTATGCACGGCCCAAATCCCTGCATGAACCTCATGGTGTGAACTCTTGGGGACGCTAGAGCTAAAAGTACGATACTTTTCTCCAGCTGAAGTGTTCTAAAATGATTTTGGGTAAAATATTCAGGATTTAATTTAGGTTAACTTAAACAAATCCTAAATCTAGGTAAAACATCCAAGTATAACATTTATACTGGATTTTAACCTACGATGTCTTGGTGATAAACCAATTTTATTACCTTACATCTCTCACGCATGCTCATAAAACTAGGTTAACTAGGCTCAAGAATCAATTACGATCTCCAGGTAGGAGGTGTTCTGTAAACCATCAACTTAAAAACCTCCAATCCTTAGTCATCTTATCTGACTTGTTGACAAGATCAAATCAGGTGAGCCTCTTGTAACTTAGTTTTACATGATATCGACCTAAATCTAATTTTGAAAATATGGTACTAACCTAGGTGAGCATGCATCTTATGTTTATTATAGATTTTAAAGTCTAATTTTATTTTATAACAATTATAAAAAATTTAGACTAACCTCTAATCATTCATCTAGAAGAAACAAATTAATATGGCTTTGCAATGATTGAATAATTTTGTTAAATCATATTTAATAAAATTAATTCAATTATGTTTTAAATTAATTCAATTATCTTTTAAATTTATCAAATTAATTTAACCATTAATTAATCATATTAATTAATTTCCATATTAATTTTCTCAACATGCATGTACATGTTAACCTATGGTGGGATTTTAAAACTATATGTCATACAATATGCACATATAATTTTAGTAATAATTAAACCATACATCACATGCAAGATTAATTAAAACACCCTAAAATAGATTGATTTTGGCTCTCTAAATTAAGTTAAAACTAAATTATTACAATAATAATTTGGTGGAGTACAATAATCGCTTGATAACCTTTGCACGATCGTTGAGCAGGCAAACGACATTCACGGGCATAGGCGATTCGCATACCATATACGATTGCTGAGCAAAGCATACGCGATCGCTTAGCAGACCATATGTAATCGTTTATAGGTGCCAGCGACATGCGTACCATATGCAATCACTTAGCATGTACACGATCGTTTAAGCGCTTAGCGTTACGCATACCTTACGCGATCGCTTAGCGGATATACGATCACTTCAAAGGTAAACGATCATTTAGCGCTAGCACAACACGTACCTTACGCGATCGCTAACCGGGTATACGATCACTTATTACGCAAACAATACGCGTACCTTACGCGATCGTTTAGCATATAAACGAAAAAGTTATCTTAAAACGATATACATACCATACGCGATCGTTTAGCTGGTAAGCGCGATGTTCACTAGCCCAAGCGATACGCATACCATATGCGATCGTTGAGAGGGTGAACGATAGACTTGATTCATCTTCTTCTGAGCTTCTTAAACAACATCATCTTCTTCCCGCATGTAAGAATTACAACCTAATCTCAACTCTAATGACTCCAATAAATTACAGACTCTTTGCAAAAATTAAATTAAGCCACCAACATGGCTAATTACAAAGATTAAAGCAAATAAACAACTTAATTAAGAGCCAAAACCAAAACTAATCTATTTTAGTTCAACAATAACAATTTATCACATAAATTGTAAGAACCCACCATATGCATATGAGTGAAGCTAAGCATGCTCTGATACCACATATACTAGTGCTCCTCTAATGAACAACCTGTTTATTGTCCAACCACTAAACAGAAACCCCTCTCGTGCCATAGAGAGGGTAGGGCCCTTTGTTTAGGTCTTGGAGACACCATTTAAGGGAACACTTATCTACTTACCCTAAAGGCGATAATGAGTGAATTCCATTTTTTGTGATTATGTTCCTAGCTCCCCACTCGGTCTTGTCCCCAAAATGATAAGCATATTGAGTCGGCAATCTGGCCACTCTCATCCGTACAAATCAAAGGACAATCCCTCGCAAACAGGAGTTCATAATACACTCAGGATTAAGACTAAGTTACCTAGGTCATTCTAATGAAATAGAAACCTAACTAGTTAACGAAGTTACATCTAGTGATTACTATTTCATGGTTCGGTCTTATGCAAACTCATTACATAGGATACCCTTACTCGCATGTCGCATACATGAACACATTGGATCAATGTGTTTGTATCAAATTCAATGTGAGTCGTATCCATAGTGTTACCAGGATAAAGTACCCAACCTTAACCCTATATTATAGACCCTTTAAGCTAATCTTGAACATTGATCCCCGTATGTCTCTTCATACAGTTTAAGACTCATCAAACAACTTAGGATGTTAGTTTATTAGATTTAGGTTATTAAGACAAAACTAATAATATGATCAATAACACTTATTGAAATTATAATAATAAAATAGTTTATTAATAACGATCAATGGATTATATTTACTATCTATGAGTTTTAGAAGATAAAACCCAACATCGTCGACGATTTATGGCGTCAAGAATACTCAGCATTCTTGTAGTGAAGGTTGAGTTTGGAAAGAAAGATAAAGCTAAGAGCTCCAAAGGTAAAGAAAAATTGGATGAATCAAAGGAAGTTTGAGAAAATAATTGAGACATAAAATGTTGAAAATGCTAAGGGATTGGATATATTGCTCGTGATTGTCCAAACAAGAGAACCATGATCATTAAAAATGGTGAAGTTGTCACCGATGGAGAAAACAGTGAGAAAGATGAGCTAATTGAAGAAGAAATTAAAGAAAATGAGGAAGAACTAGAAGATGGGAGTAAATTGACACTTGTTACAAGAAGGCTTCTTAGTGCTCAAGTTAAGGAAAATGATATGGAAGATCAAAGAGATAATCTTCTCCACTCAAGGTGTTTAGTTAATGGGATGCCTTGTAGTGTTGTAATAGATAATGAAAGTTGTACGAAAGTTGTTAGTATATTTCTTATCGTACAATTGCAAATTCCAACTCAACATCATCCTAAGCCTTACAACTTTCAATGGCTCAATGATAGTGGAAACAATGAAGGTAGTTTCTCAAGCTTTGATTTCTTTTACCTTGGAAAAGTATAAAGACGAGGTCCTATGTGATGTATTACATATGCATGCTGGAGATATCTTGCTTGGGCGACCGTGGCAATTTGATCGAAAGGTTTTGTATGATGGGTACTTTAATAGGTATTCTTTTACGATGGGAGAAACACAACTCTTATTCTTTTATGTTCGAAGGATGTATTTTCTGATCAATTAAAGTTAGAGTGAAAAAGGAAAGAATTTGAAGACAAAGAATTGAGAGAAAAAAGAGAGGTGAGTGAAGTATTAAATAAAAATCTACCAAAAAAACAAAAGAGTGGAGTGAAAAGTGAAAAGCAAAATGAAAACATTAATGAGGCAAGGTAAGTTGTTTGGCAAAAGTGAAAGAAGTGAGAAGGGCAATGTTTTTTTAAAAAAATCAATCTTTGTATTTATGTCTAAGGATGGGTATTTGGCCTCTAATGTTAACAACTTGTCTTTGCCTGGTGTGTTTCAATCTCTTTTACCGGAATTTGAAGACGTATTTCAATATGAAGCTCCTAAAGGATTACCACCTATTAGAGGGGTTGGGCATAAGATAGAGTTCATTTCTGGAGCTACCCTTCCAAATAGGCCAGTGATGAACATCATGGTGTTCCACTCATTCGAGAAGGACCAATTACAAGATCTAAGACATCAAAGAGTCAATAATCATTCATTTTTCATGTACAAGAATGGAGAGGTGTAAAACAAAGATTCTCTTTGGATTTTTTATATAAAAAGAAAAATAGAAAATGAAAATTAATTATATAATATTTTTATAAAATTAAAGGTTTTATTAAAAAAAAAAAGAGAAAAGAAATGATTAAAAGGAAAGAAAGAGGAAAAGAAGGGAAGAAATTTTTCTCTCTTTCGGTCAAGTTCTCTCCACCGGCAAAGTGAACATTTCTCACCATTTTTATCCAAACTTTCAGAGCTTTCTTTTGAAAGAGCATTTGGAGAGAACTTGAGGAAGAAGAAGAAGATTTCTTAGTTCAAAGGTTGAAGAAGAAGGGGAAAAACTTAAAGGAAGTTTCCATCATGCAGATTTTGACCCACTCTGCACACTTCTGGTTTTTTATTCAGTTTGATTTTTACAAGAATCACTAAGAGGTGAGGTTTGAATTTCCTGAAAGCTAATTCATTTTTGCACAATTTTTGTGAAGGATGTTTGAGTCAATTTTGTTGTTAATTGGGTGATATTTGACAGAGAAGGTAGAGCAGGTGTTTTCCACGTGAAATCAGATATCCTTTGGTTTTTTTGCGTTTTACAGTGTGTATACGTTGCATTAAAATCTTTAATTGATATGTTTGGAAATATTATTCAATTTCCTATCATTTTTATGAAGATGTTGAGAGCCAATTATGAGTGGAAATGTATTAAATTATAGGAACAAGTTGAAGGTTTGTAGAGTACGTGATTTTGGAGTGGTTTTATTTCATGGTATTTCTAAGATTTTCGATTGGAAATTTGAATTATATTTCTTTAAATAAATTATAGAGGACCTCAAAATACAAATTTGGACATAAAGAACACTCATTTTGGTTAAGCATTGAGGGAGCTATGGTCATTTGAAGTTTATATTAGAAATCTGGAAAATGCAGAGAGTTGTTCAAATAGGATTTTATTTCTTAAGCTTTGCTTTCGTGAGCGTTATCTTTAATGCGACTTATTAAGTCTATCTTTAGAAAACCAGAATATTTAGGACAGTGAGTGACAAAATCAATTTTGAAAATATTTTTCCTAATTGTTATTTATGATTGACTGCTTTACACGTTTTTTTACGTAGTTATGAAAATCATTTGAATTCCATGACTATTTTCAAGTATGAGTTTTAAGACTAGATTTCTTAATGGAAATTTATGCTAGCACGTGAATATAGAATGTCTAGAAAGTATTTGAACCACAGTGTTTCAAGCAAAGCATGAGTTAGAAAGTTTTGTTTTAAGAACTACAGTTTTTCATAAACAATCTAAGTAAGTTTGAGTTTTACGAAAGATAAAGATAGCAGACACGTTTTAATGTTTTCGTATGATTTTCTGATTTTTCCGTTAACTACATGACTGAGATGTTGAGCCCGAGGCTATATAGTACCGTGTGCACACAGGTTAGATTCTGTTGTTGACGTTAAGTGTACTCCATAACAACGATGCTATCATGAGTGTTAGGCGGGCCCCACTATGACAAAGACGATGGAAGTGCTGAACGGGCCCCACTACATCGTAGAGCTAATAAACGTTGGTTGTATTAGGCATGCCCTACACAACGTAGATTTGTCATGTTAGTTAAAATGTTTTGATATACTTGATATCCCTTACTAGATTTCAATGACGTACATACTGAGTATTTGAGAAAGCTATTCTTACTATTATACGTTTATATTTACGACTTGTATAAACAGATTTATATGTGTAAAATTTTCACGTGCTCTTACCCTTCCATAATGTTTTACCCACTTTCTAGGTAGAGATCGAGATCCCGTGCTTGATAGACTATCTTAGTCTGCTGAAGATGCAATATCGATTGCCAGTACGTGGTTATAGTTGTACATAGAGTCTGTTGTGTTATGTTGTATATTTCTTTATACGATATAGATAATCTACAATTTGTGTAAGCTCTATGAGTTGCGGTTGTGTAAACCTTTGTTGGTTAGGTTTTGTTTAAGGTGTCTTTATTAGGTTTACTTGCAAAATCGGTTATTTTCGGGCTACACTTCATGTATATATATGATTAGTCTAAGTTTCGCTGTGTTGTGTTACATGTATAATAGTTTATATACTAAATTAGCAAGTTTATCACATTCAAGAGTTTAGTAGAGTTGACAGATATCATTAGAGGAGAGCGATGTCGGTCGGCTTCACGCCGTCTTTCGGGCTAAGCTAATAGGTAGTTCGGGAGAGGGTGTGATAATTTGGTATCAAAGTAGTTTGCTCCATGGGAATTAAGATAGAGCAGTCAACTCTAAGAAGATACTGGAAAGTAAATAGTTGGAAATTAAGTTAATTTAAAGTGAACTAGTAAAGTATGGTCTAGTTAAAGGTAGAAATAAGTCCAGTTATGATTAAGATATGAGTAGACATTTAGCATCATGTGTTTGAGTTAAGTATCTATAGTATGTCTAATGTGTTGGCATATTATAAGAGTCATGCCACCACATACTAGCGGACGTGCAGGCAGAATCAGGACGAGATGCAAGGTCCTACCTAGGGTCAGTCTATAGGGGAATCTAGTACCTCAAGAGTTTAGATTGAGGTAGGAAACGATCGGTTTGCGAGAACTGCACAGGGGATAGGAAGGCCAAATAAAGCAGAGCCTAGTGATCCAAAAAAGGCATCAGTAATTGAACGGTTGAAGAAGTTAGGGGCCATAGTGTTTGAGGGTTCGATAGATCCAACTGATGCGGATAAGTGGTTGAATATGCTTGAAAAATGTTTTCACATGACTAATTGTCCTGAGGAATGGAAATTCAGATTGGCCACATTTTTGTTGTAGGAAGGAGGCTGAGAGATGGTAAAATCCATATTAGTTAGGCACAGTGATGCACGTACTTTAGACTGGCAGACTTTTAGAGGTATTTTCGAACATAAATATTATCCCAACACATACTGCGAGGCCAAGAGGGATGAGTTTCTGGGGTTGAAACAAGGATCACTTTCAGTGGTTAAGTACGAGAGAAAGTATACCAAGCTTTCACGGTATGCTGATGTTATTGTGGCATCTGAGAGTGACAGGTGTCGAAGGTTTGAAAGAGGGTTGCGTTTTGAAATAAGTACCCCAGTTACAACCATTACTAAGTGGATAAATTTTTCTCAGTTAGTGGAGACTGCCCTTCGTGTGGTGTAGAGTATAACAGAAGAGAAGTCAGCAGATGAGCTTAGTCGCGAGGCTTCAACAACTAGCTGTTTTAGAGGCCGTGAGCAGTGAAGGTTCACACTTAGAGTAAATATTTCAGGTCGTTAAGATTGTAAGAGTCAATCTGGAGGCCAAGCATCGAGGAACATGAGTTATGGTAGTGTTTGTCAGAGGCAGAGAAAAAAATACCTAGTTAATTTGTTAGATCAACAGTAAAATCACAAACAAGTCAGGAGTCTGTCGCTAGTATAGTCAGGTGAACCCCATGCACGAGTTGTGGCAGGAATCATCGGGGTAAGTGTTTAGTGGATGCTAATATGTGTGGACAGCTAGGACATTTCAAGAAAGATTGCCCGTAGTTGAACACAATAGTTCATAGGGATTAAGAAGTTGGGTCCCAGACAATTGAAGTTGAGCAATCGAGAGTTTCACTGGTTTCAACAGAGGTCACTAGCGGTGTAAGGCAAAAGGGAGTTGTTGGAAGACCTAGGTAATAGGGAAAGGTCTATGCTATGACTTAACAAGAAGTAGAGGATGCACCAAACGTTATTACTGGTAAGATTCTTATTTGTAATATACCTGCAATTGTTTTATTTGTTCCAAGTGCCACGCATTCCTTTATTTCTAGTATATTTCTAACTAAGCTGAATAGAAAGCTAGAGCCTTTATCTGAGGGGTTAGCTATACACACTCCAGTCGGTGATGTTTTACTTGTCAACGAGGTGTTGTGTAATTGTGAGGTTTTAGTGGTAGGTATAAGTATGTTAGTGGATTTGCCACCACTAGAGTAACAGAGGTTAGATGTAATTTCGGGAATGAATTTCTTATTTACTCATTATGCATATATGGATTGCCATAGGAAAGAAGTGGTTTTCAGAAAACTAGGCTTTGCTAAAGTGATTTTTAAAGGTATGAGGAAGATCATTCCGAGGAGTTTAATCTCAATTTTGAAAGCTGAGAAATTGTTGAGAAAAGGTTGCACAACGTTTCTTGAACACATGGTAGAAGCGCAGAGAGAAAAGCTGAAATCAGAAGATGTTCCTGTGGTGAAAAAGTTTCTTGATGTATTTCTAGACAATCTGTCAGGTTTGCCACCTAACAGGGAGATTAAGTTCACTATTGAATTGTTAACCAAGATAGGCACCTATTTCACAGGTACCGTACAAAATAGCTTCGAGCGAGCTTAAAGAGCTGAAGGTGCAGTTACAAGAACTTGTTGACAAGGGATACATCAGGCCTAATGTATTGCCTTGGGGAGCACTAATGCTATTTGTGAAAAAGAAAGATGGTACCCTTAAATTATGTATCGATTATAGATAGTTAAACAAGGTTACAATACGTAACAAGTATCATTTACCACACATCGATGCTTATTGGATCAGCTAAGGGGAGCCGCATTGTTCTCTTAGATTTATTTAAGGTCAGGATACCACAAGTTGAAGATTAGACAATCAGATATTTCTAAGACATAGTTCAGAATGAGGTATGAGTACTATGAGTTTCGAGTTATGCCATTCAGTTTAACGAATGTGCTAGCAATTTTCATGGATCTCATGAACAAGATCTTCCATTAGTATTTAGATCAGTTTGTGATCGTCTTCATTGATGATATACTAGTTTACTCGGTTAACAGGGAAGCCCATGAGGAACATTTGAGGATGTAGTTTACTCGGTTAACAGGGAAGCCCATGAGGAACATTTGAGGATGTTTTACAAATTCTATGTGTTAAACAGTTGTACGCTAAGTTCAACAAATGTGAGTTCTGGTTAGAACAAGAAGTATTCTTGGGGCATTTAGTTTCAGCAAAAGGAGTTAGTGTTGATCCGCAAAAATTGGAAGCAGTTGTCAATTGGAAAAGACCAACCAGTACGACAGAAGTACGCAGTTTCTTGGGTTTGGCATGATACTATAGACGTTTTATTAAGGATTTCTCACAATTAGCATTACCCTTGACAACTTTGACAAGGAAGAATGCTAAGTTTGGGTGGTCAGATAAATGCGAACAGAGTTTTTCAAGAATCGAAGAAGAGATTAGTCACAACACCTATTCTGACACTGCCTTTAACAAGGAAGGACTATGTGGTTTATAGTAAGGCTTCAAGGCAAGGATTAGGTTGCGTGCTTATGCAAGACGGGAAGGTAATAACTTATGCTTCAAGTCAGTTGAAGAAGCATGAGTGTAATTACCCTACCCATGATCTTGAGCTAACGGCAGTTGTTTTAGCATTGAAGATCTAGAGACACTATTTGTTTGGGGAAAAGTTGGCTAGAACTAATTAAAGATCATAAGAGTCTGAAGTATATTTTTTATCAGAACGAGCTAAATTTGAACAAAGGCAATGGCTAGAACTGATTAAAGATTATGATTGTACTATAGAGTACCATCCAGGTAAGGCTGACATAGTAGCAGACGCGTTAAGTAGGAAGTCAAGACTTCCGAAGAGTGCTTTGTGTAGTATTCGAGTATCTTTATTGAGTGAGTTAAGAGAAACTTGGAAAATCCAAGGAAGCCTTAGAGGTGGAGTTTGAACTAAGAACAGATGGAGCCATTGTTAGACATGGAAGATTATGTGTTTCGAATATCAGTGAGTTTAAGGATGCTATTCTAGAAGAAGCTCACAGTTTAATTTACGTTATGCATCTAGGTAGCACCAAGATGTACAGAACTTTAAAGAAGACAGATTGGTGGCCTGGAATGAAGTAAGAGATAGCTAAATATGTTGATAGATGTCTGACCTGTCAATAGGTTAAACCAGTGAGACGGAGGCCAGAAGGACTTCTTAATCCTTTGCTAGTGCCAGAGTGGAAATGGGAGCATATCACTATGGATTTTCTGTTTGGATTACCTAGTACATCTAGTGGACATGTTGGTATATGGGTAATAGTAGAGAGACTCACCAAGACAGCATGATTTATACCGGTTAGAGCGACATCTACGTTAGATCAACTAGCTAGGTTATATGTCGACAAGATTGTGAGTCAGTATGGAGTACCAGTGTCCATAGTTTTAGATAGGGATTCGAGGTTTACTTCTAAATTTTGGCCTAGTTTGCAGAAGGTAATAGAAACAAGGCTAAAGTTTAGTACATTATTTCATCCCCAGTCATACGGTCAGTCTGAAAGGACCACCAGACCTTAGAGGACATGTTGAGAGAATGTGTCCTTCAGTTTAAGGGAAGTTGGGATACCCACTTGCCACTGAGGGAGTTTACTTATAATAACAGCTATCAGTCTAGTATCGGTATGGCACCATATGATGTCTTATACGATAGACCATGTAGAACTCCTGTGTGTTTGAATGAAGCGGGAGAGCAGAAGCTAGTAGGTCTTGAGTTGGTTCAGATTACGACAAACAATATTAAGTTAATTAGAGAAAACTTGAAAATAGCTCAAGACCGACAGAAAAGTTATGCAGATAAGCGACGAAGGAACTTAGAATATCAAGTTGGAGATCAAGTTTTTTTTTTAATTATCTCCGTGGAGAGGTGTTATTCATTTTAGAAGGAAAGGTAAGTTAAGTCTTAGGTATATTGGGCTTTATCAGATAACAGATCGAGTGAGACCAGCCTATAGACTTGAGTTGCCAACAGATCTTACTCGAATACATGATGTTTTTCATGTATCCATGTTAAGGAAACATATACCAGATCCATAACATGTGTTACGGGAGCAACCAGTTGAATTGAAAGAAGATTTCAGTTATGATGAAAAAGCAGTTCGAATCCTCGATAGAAAAGAACAAATTTTGAGGAACAAGACGATTCCACTCGTAAAGGTTTTGTGGAGACATCATGGAGTGGAGGAGGCAACTTGGGAACCAGAAGAGCAGATCAAGAAGAGTTACTCGTCACTTTTCAGTTAAGGACATCTAAATTTCGTGGATGAAATTTTCTAAGGGGAAGGTAATTTGTAAAATCGAGATTCTCTTTGGATTTTTTTATATAAAAGAAATAATAGAAAATAGAAATTAATTATATAATATTTTTATATAATTAAAGATTTTATTAAGAAAAAGTAAAAATAAAGGATTAAAAGGAAAGAAAGAGGAAAAGAAGAGAAGAAATTTTTCTTTCTCTTTCGGTCAAGTTCTCTCCACCACCAAAGTGAACATTTCTCACCATTTTTATCCAAACTTTCAGAGCTTTCTTTTGAGAAAATATTTGAAGAGAACTTGAGGAAGAAGAAGATTTCTTAATTCTAAGGTTGAAGAAGAAGGGGAAAACCTCAAAGGAAGTTTCAATCATGGCAGATTTTACCCACTCTGCACACTTCTGGTTTTTTACTCGGTTTGATTTTCACAAGAAGAACTAAGAGGTGAGATTTGAATTTCCTGAAAGCTAATTCATTTTTGAACAATTTTCATGAAGGATATTTGAGTCAATTTTATTGTTAATTGGATGATATTTGATAGAGAAGGTAGAGCAAGTGTTTTCCACGTGAAATAAGATATCCTTTGGTTTTTTTGCGTTTTATGGTGTGTATCGTTGCATTAAAATCTCTATTTGATATGGTTAGAAATATTATTCAATTTTCTATAACTTTTATGAAGATGCTGAGAGCCAATTATGAGTGGAAATGTTAAATTATAGGGACAAGTTGAAGGTCTATAGAGTGCATGATTTTGGAGTGGTTTTGTTTCGGGGTGTTTATGAGATTTTCGAAATTTGGGTTACATATCTTCAGGTAAATTATAGAGGACCTCTGAATGCAAATTTGGACATAAAGAACACTCATTTGTTTAAGTATTAAGGGATTTATGGTCATTTGATGTTTGTGTTAGAAATCTGGAAAATGCAGAGAGTTGTTCAAATAGGATTTTATTTCTTAAGCTTTGTTTTTGTGAGCGTCATCTTTAGTGCGACTTGTTAAGTCTATCATTAGAAAACCAGAATATTTAGGGTCCTAATACTCAGTTTGGTTGTTGACAGACCGAGAAGATTTAAAAAAATCGAGCTTACATACTAAGGATCTAGCTCAAGACAGTGAGTGACAAAATTAGTTTTGAAAATATTTTCCTTAATTATTATTTATGATTGACTAACTTACACATTTATTTACGAAGTTATATCATTTGAATTCCATGACTATTTTCAAGTGCGAGTTTTGAGACTAGATTTTGTAATAAAAATTTATGCTAGCACGTAAATATTGAATGTCTGGAAAGTATTTGAACCATAGTGTTTCAAGCAAAGCATGAGTTAGCAAGTTTTGTTTTAAGAACTATGGATTTCGATGAACAATCTACGTAAATTTGAGTTTTACAAAAGTTTGATTTTCTGATGTTTCAATTAACTACATGACTGAGATGTTGAGTCTGAGACTATACGGTACCGTATGCACACAAGTCAGATTTCGTTGTTAACGTTGAGCGTACTCCATAACAACGATGCTGTAGTGAGTACTGAGTGGGCCCCACTATAACAAAGACGATGGGAGTGCTGGACGAGTCCCACTACAACATAGAGCTTGTAAACATTGGTTGTATTGGGTGTGCCCTACACAACATAGATTTATCATGTTAGTTAAAATATTTTGATATACTTGATATGCCTTGCTAGATTTCAATGACGTACATGCTAAGTATTTAAGAAAGCTATTCTTACTATTATACGTTTATATTTATGACTTATATAAACAGATTTATATGTGTAAAGTTGTGCTCTTATCTTTAAATTTATAGTTTTAAACTGAGTCACTCATTGAGATTTATAGCTTACGCTTTCAAAAATGTTTTACCCATTTTCCAGGTAAAGATCGAGATCCCGGTGTCTGATAGAGTGCCTTAGTCTGTTGAAGCTCCAATATCGATTGCCAGTACGTTGTTAGAGTTGTACATAGAGTCTGTTGTCTTATGTTGTATATTTCTTTATACGATATAGATACTCTACAATTTGTGTAAGCTCTATGAGTTGCGGTAGTGTAAACTTTTGTTGGTTAGGTTTTGGTTAAGGTGTCTCTATTAGGTTTGCTTGCAAAATCGGTTATTTTTGGGCTACACTTCATGTATGTATATGATTAGCCTAGGTTCCACTGTGTTGTGTTGCATGTATAATAGTTTATATACTAGATTAGCAAGTTTACATGCTCAAGAGTTCAGCAGAGTTTATGGATATCATTAGAGGAGAGCGATGTCGGACGACTTCATGTCGTCTTTTGGGCTAAGCTAACAGGTAGTTTGGGAAGGGGTGTGACAATAGGGTCGATTCATCCTCAATTCCATGTGCCACATACTAATACAAGAGACGAGGGACCATTTGGAGTTTTGAATGTCAATGGTTCTCAGTTGAAGCAAACTATGCAGTAGAAATAAAGCTTCCATGAACTCAACACTTTGAAGACATCATGATTTAGTTAATATCACACTTTTATTGTATTTCCATTTGCTTTAATTTGACAAGTTAGGGTAACTACCATTAATAGCTTAGTACTAACGATGGTGGTTGGAAATTATTTGTTGGAAGATAGAAAGCTTAGTTAATGTTTTATTTGGACTTTTTTGGTATTTCATTAATTACGATATAATCTCTACAAGGCTATATAATTCCTTTATCCTTTCATTTGTAAGAATAAGACTTGATGCAATTTGAAATCTCATTTTTTGAGACTTTTTCCTTAATTTTCTATTCTTGTGATAGAATGCATGCGAGCCATTCAATCTAACCTTAATTAAGTTTGATTGTGGAGTGACTCAATTTAGAACAAGATTTCCAAATCTTTCTTCTAGATTTTTGATCTAAGAGGTAATCTAATCCTAACTTTCTCTTGGTTGATCTAAATTAGTATAAGGAGGTGTTAGTTTCTTATTTCAAAGGTTCTTGCTACGTTAATAGCTTGGATATTTGAATTGAGGATTAGGATTGCATTATCAGCCAGCCTATAAAGGAAATCCAAATGAGACAAAAGAAATTCAAAGGCAAGTGGAGGAGCTCTTGGAGAGGGGGTATGTATGCAAAAGCTTGAGCCCATGTTATGTACTAGTTTTATTAGTGCCAAAGAAGTGTGGAACTCGGCGCCTGTATGTGGACTGTAGGGCCATCAACAAAATCACTGTAAAGTATCGTCATCCTATTCCTAGGCTAGATAATATGTTTAATGAATTGTATGGTTCATATTTCTTTACAAAAAATGATTTGAAGTTTGTATATCATCAAATTAGAATACATGAAGGGAATGAATGGAAAACTACCTTCAAAATTGTTGAATCATGTTTGATGAATCATGTTTTAAGAGAAATTTGGAAAAATTTGTTGTTGTTTACTTTGATGCATGATATTTTCATTTATTCTAAGAGTTTGATTGATCATGAGAAGCATGTTAAGGAAACTTTAATTACACTTAGAAAAGAGAGGCTTTATGATAACTTAAGTGTAATTTTTGCATGGAAAAATGTTAACTTTCTTGGCTCCATAGTGGGTAAAGATAGAGTCGAAGTAGATGAAGAGAAAGTTAAGGCAATTAGAGAATGGCCAACACCCAAAAATGCAAGTAAGGTTGGGAGTTTTCATGCTCTTGCTAGTTTCTGTAGAAGATTTATAAAGGACTTTACTACTATAGCTGTACCATTGAATGATTTAGTGAAAAATCCTATTGCCTTTGAAAGGGGAGGAACGCAAGAGAAAGTCTTCAAGGAACTTAAAGGAAAATTGACGAATGCTCTATCACTTATTTTGCCTAATTTTGTTAAAACGTTTGAAATTGAGTGTGATGCCAGTGGGTTGGACATAGGTGCTATTTTGATGCAAGATGGGAAGCCTTTAATGTGTTTTAGTGAAAAACTAAGTGGGGCAAGTTTGAACTACTTTACTTATGATAAAGAATTGTTTGCTCTAGTTCATGCCTTAGAGGTATGGGATGGCCAAGAGAATTTATGATTCACACTGATCATGAAAGTTTGAAGCGTCTTAAAGGATAAAGAAAATTGAATCTTAGACACGCACAATGGATTGACTTCATTGAAACATTCCCCATCTAATCAAATATAAGCAAGGTAAAGACAATGTAGTAGTCGATGCTTTGTTAAGAAGGTACAATCTCTTTACTTCTCTTGGTGCAAAAATTCTTGGATTTTAGCATGTTAAGGAGTTATATAGAGATGAGACTAATTTTGAAATGATTAATTCATCTTGTCTTGATGGAAAAGCTGTTGATGATTATTATGTGATTCATGATTTTTTGTTAAAAAAGAAAGTAAGCTTTGTGTTCCTAAGTGTTCTGTAAAAGAATTGTTTGTTAAAAAAGCTCATGGGGTGGATTAATGGGGCATTTTGGAATTCATAAAACCTATGACATGTTACATGAACATTTCTTTTGGCCTAAAATAAAACATGATTGTCCATAAGGTTTGTAGTTAATGTTTGAGGCTAAATATTGATCACAACCGTACCCAATGGATTAAATATTTTTGTTGTTGTGGACAGATTTAGTAAGATGGAACATTTTATAATATGTAACAAACTCGACGATGCTAAGCATGTGGCTGGCTTGTTCTTTAGACAGGTTTTAAGGTTGCATGGAATTCTTAAAACTATTATTAGTAATAGTTATGTAAAGTTTTTAAGTCATTTTTCGAAAGTGTTGTAGGGTAAAGTTGGGGACGAAGTTGTTGTTTTCAACTACGTGTCATCTTCAAGCTGATGGACAAACCGAAGTGGTTAATAGAACCTTAAGTTCTTTACTTCAGGCAATTATTTTAAAGAACGTTAAGTCTTGGGAGGATTCTTTACCATTTATTGAATTTTCATATAATAAAGCGATTCAGAGTACAACTTATTGT
Source organism: Cucumis melo (assembly GCF_025177605.1). Classification (NCBI taxonomy): domain Eukaryota; kingdom Viridiplantae; phylum Streptophyta; class Magnoliopsida; order Cucurbitales; family Cucurbitaceae; genus Cucumis; species Cucumis melo. Next base: position 13,342,445 of record NC_066868.1, read on the forward strand.
TCTCCTTTAATGTTGTTTATGGGTTTAACCCACTTACACCTCTTGATTTGCTGCCTATTTCTTATGTGTTTGTAAGTGGTGTAGCTACAAACAAGGTAGAGATGATCAAGACATTTCACAAGGAAGTGAATGAGAGGATTAAAAAAAATAACTCAAAAGTAGCTTCAAGAGTCAACAAAGGAAGAAGAGACTGATTTTTAAACTGAGTGATTGGGTTTGGGTGCATTTTTGTAAGGGGCAATTTCCGTCTCAAAGGAAAATAAAGTTACATAAAAAAAGGGGATGGAACTTTCCAAGTTCTTGAAATAGTTAACAACAATGTATAAAAAATTGACATTCCAATAGAATATACGGTAAGTGACAAAGGCAATTTTGCATGTGAAAAGAATTATGCAATGTACGTAAGGTCGTTATTAAACACAGGCAATTTAAAAAATTAAATTGTTGAGAAAGGGTGCTTACTTAGATTCTCTTTGACAAAAAATATTTGTAGTTTACTCTTACTCTTACCGTAGATAGGTGCAAGCACGGGTGTCAAACCTAAGAGAGTGAGGCTAAGTAAAATTTTTTGAATAAAAGCTTCAAAGAGATGAGATTAGTAACAATAAGAAAAGAAAATCATTGAAAACAATTTGGAGAAAATCAATAAGGACCAAAAATTAATGGGAATTTTAGATTGCAAGTCAATTTACAAGAAAGAGAAATTAAAGATTGAAATTTAATAAGAAAAGTGAGGATGAGCTTAGGATATTAGTCTATTCTTTTCATTGAATCAAAGATGATTAAAAATTAAATCATGCTTAATTAAGAGGGGTTTTTGATGCAAGATTCTTCACAAGATCAACTTGCTTAATCTTGGAAGAATTTTGATCAAGACAAGAAAAGAGATGATTTGCATAAGGAATTAGTTTAATTATAGCAATATTAACTAAAGCCCTTACCTTGTTCTTTAAAGAAAAGTGAAGTTCCCGTCACAATTTTTGGCAATTCAAGGATTAAATGGGAGTTAATTGTGCACTAAAAAATATATGCAATTAATTTCAAAGAAAAGTGCCAAGAATCAACGGAAATTCATCAAGCATCATTCAATTTAAACAATTGGTGAAAAGCAATCAAGAATCAAGTAAATCTTTGTGTAGAGAAAAATAATCTAATTAATCTTGCATTAATTGTTATATATGAGTATCTTGGATACAAAGATTGAATCAAAAACAAAATCAAGAATGAATTTGATATTGAAATTGAAACATGGGTTTAATTATTGATACAAAAAATTAGTGATTCCAACAAGAATTTACATCAAAATTCAAGATTGAATCAAAACCTAATTACATGGAAAATTAAAGAAAAGAAAAGAAAAGATTAATCCTAAGCCCACCTACCTCAAGAAATTAGTCCTTTATCATCAAGAAATCTGTAATTTAATTTGAAGAGAGAAAAAATGCCAGAATGATGGATAAGATTTTGGAAATTATGAGAAATTGGGAGAATTTTGGAGTTTATTTGAGAGAAAATTGTGAATCGAAGATAAAAATATGAGAATTTAGGGGTTTATATAAAAAATAATGGAAATAACCGTCATATAGGCTCGAACTTACGACTCTAGACCGAAAAATGATTCAATTGATGGAATTTTGGAAAAATTTTAGAAAGTTGGTAAAAACTTACGAGTTTGCCATTGAAAAATACAAAAAAAATGAGTTTATGCCAGCAGGGATTAAAACTACGAATGAGGGAGAGCCGCATGGCTTCAGGAGGCAACATGTGGTGCAATGTGATTGGTGGACAAACCAAGAAGAAGCGCGCGTACGAAGTTTTAATATCTCTGATTTTATTTTCGCGTTGGTTAGAGGTCGAACCATCAACGTGGAGGACACGCGCGTAGATCAAAACGACGTCCTTTTAGGCTTGAAAAATCTAGAAAATTGGCGCTTCACTTGGGATTCGAATGCGTGACGTCTCGTTGTTCATGCGTGTGAATGACTGACGCGTGTCACGACTTTTGAATATTTACGAATTTACCCTTTAACTTTTAACTTGACTGTTCTCATTCGTTTGAACTCTATTTTAAGTGATTTTGTTGCATTGGGTTCGTATCGGAGTTTACTTTCATATTCTGTATAACAATATCAAAAGAATGAACGTATTCATGATATGGATTGAGAATAAGTTATCTTTGAATGAGTCAATATTTGTCCCAACAATAAGTTCTACTTTCAATATTGCTCACTTGAGTCCTTTTGATGTAGGTGATAAATTTCTTGATTCAAGGATGAATCCTTTTGAAGGGGGCAAGATGATGAGAATTATGGTGTTCCACTCGTTCCAAAAGGATCAATTACAAGATCTAAGGCATCAAAGGTTCAACAATCATTCATTCTTCATGTACTAGAATAGATAGGGTCGGTTCACCCTCAATTTCATGTGCCCCATATTAATACAAGAGACAAAGGACCATTTGGAGTTTTGTAGGTCAATGTTTTCTCGATTGAAGCGGACTATGCGTAGACATTAAGCTTCCATGAACCCAACACTTTGAAGACCTCATGATTTAGTTAATAACACATTTTTATTGTATTTCCATTTGTTTTAATTTGACAAGTTAGGGTAACTACCATTAATAGCTTAGTATTAAAGATTGTGGTTGAAAATTAGTTGTTGGAAGATATAAAGCTTAGTTAATGTTTTATTTTTACTTTTTGATATTTTCATTAATTAGGATAGAATCTCTACAAGGCTATCTAACGCCTTTATCCTTCCATTTGTAAGAACATGACTTTTGGTGAATGCAATTTGAAATCTCATTTTGAGACCTTTCCCTTAATTTGCAATCCTTGTGATAGAATGCAAGCGAGCCATTCAATCTAACATTGATCAAGTTTGATTGTGGAGTGACTCAATTTTGAACAAGATTTCCAAATCTTGCTTCTTGATCTTTGATCTAAGAAGTAATATAATCCTAAATTTCTCTTGGTTGATCTAAATTAGTATAACGAGGTATTAGTTTCTTATTTCAAAGGTTCTTACTACGTTAATAGCTTTGATCTTTGGATTGAGGATTAGAATTACCTTACCAAAGTTTGTTTCTATTAGATACCGTGGTAAAAGTTTGGAGGTGACTATGCCTAACTCTTTTGGTAGTGAGGGTGATAAATGAGCCTTATCTCTAGTGAATGAATCCTTACCTTTCTTACAGATAGATGATAGTGTTGTTGCTATGAGTGGTTTGAATCCAGATTGTGGTCATGCGGGATGCATGTTCTTGATAATTCTCATGATTTGTTGGTGTACTTGGAATGTGCCGAGTCTAAATAATCTTGTAAAGTGTAGGGCGATGTTTGATTTTCTAGGTTTGTCTTTTGTGGGTTTCTATTGTCTCTTGGAGACCAGAGTTTGTAAAGAAAATTTTGGGTCTGTCTTTAGCAAGCTCGGTGATTCTTGGGGTTATACTTGTAGCTATCATAGTAGTGGTGTTGGCCGTATTTGGGTGATGTGGAAGCACAGTCACTTCGTATTTTCTTCTCATGTGATGGATGACCAATTTGTTTCTGGTTCTAAAACTAATCTACTTTCTAGTGTATGTGTGGAGGTGTTTTGTGTTTATGCCTCTCATAGTAATATTGAAAGACGGTTACTTTTGCGTGACTTAGTTGAGATTACTTTTTGCTGGTCAGGGCCGGGTGTTGTCATGGGCGATTTATTAACGAGTTTTAAGAAACAAATGATATTTAAATAAGATTTAAATATCAAAAATTTCAATTACAATTTGAATTAATTCAATTTGATTGATTGGGATTTGATTTAATATTATCTTATTCATATTAATTAATTAAAATAATTAATATTAAATAATAAAATAATTAAAATTTATTTTAGAAAATCAATTTAAAAATCAAATAAGTTTAAAATTCAAATTCAATTTGAGTTTCAAAAGAGGTGAAAAGGTGTGATATTTTCCACCTCTTCCACTGCACATATTATTTATATATATATATATTGATGAGTTTGTTTGAAAATAACAAGAGGTTGATCAATTGAGAATAGTTCCTGATGAAGAATTAATGGAGAAAATTGAAGTTTTTTAGAAACAATTTATATTCTCGCTTTCTCTAAGAAACACATCAAATCGATCACCAATTTGATCCCACAATCACATTCTAAAGTTAGAGAATAGTAAAAAAGACTCTTGTAGTCATCTATACGACTTGGAATCAACAAAAAACGATCAAGAAATGAACGAGAATTTTAAATTCTAAGGTTAGTGTTCTTGAATTCTAAGTATTTCTATTTTTTAATTTCATGTTAATTAGATGAAATTAGAGTTTTCTGTCTTGATTCTCTTCTGCTACCATGCTTGTTTTTCCATCACTCTGCCACCTGTCTCAACTAACCACAAAGTTCATCACATTTTGAAATAAAGTAGGCCAAAAGCACCCACTCTACAAGATTTTCACAGCCGTTTTCTGGCCACCTAAGTGTCCATGTGGCGCGTCCTGACACTTGACAATGATCTCCTTTGTTTCATATTCTTGAATGCATCGTCTTAAAATATGGTCTGGCCCCAGCTTATATAGAAATGGCTCACCTCATGTATAAAACTTACATTTATAAAACAGGTTCTTACGTTACTGGATGTTGAAGTCCTGCGGCCATGTCTTACAAACCAAATAGTTGACTATGCCTGCATACCAGGGTTTCATCTCTTTAACATGAAATAATTGCTCGTCAAGAAAGCAGTCTTCAATGTTCTTCTTACGCTGAAAAGGCTCATTACTAAGACTCGATAAGTGATCCATCACTTGGTTCTTGATACGTTTGCAATCTAGAATCTTCAAGTCAAATTCTTGAAGCAATAAGATCCATCTAATCACTCGCTCTTGGCATCCTTCTTTGACATCAAAATATCTAAACACAAAGTGATTAGTATGTAACCGTGACTTTGTAACCAACAATGTAGCTCTAAACTTTTCAATTCTGAATACTACAGCGAGAAACTCCTTTTTTGAAGTTGTTTACTTCTCTTGAGCCTCATTTAAAGTTTTGCTCGCATAGTATATGGGGTGGATCACTTTATTCTTCTTTTGACTTAGCATACCTCGTACTGCAACGTCACTTGCGTCGCACATTAATTCAAAGGGTTACGACCAATCAGAAGTGATGAGGATGTGCGTAGAGGCCAACACATCTTTTAATATCTGAAATGCCTGGTGGCACTTATCATCAAAAGTGTATGGTTGGTTGGCGCCCAATAGGTTTCTTTGTGGATTGGCACTTTGGAAAAATCCTTTGATGAATCAGATAAAATTAAGCATGCCCCAAAGGCTTCACACTGGTTTTAGATCTGAAGGTGGTGGAAATTTGCTATCCACATCAATCTTTGTAGGATCCACCTCTAATCCCGTATGGGAGATCTTGTGCCCAAGAACAATTCTCTCGGTTACCATGAAGTGACACTTCTCCAAGTTCAGCATGAGTCATGTCTCTTTGCATTTTTTTATCAAGAATATTTCCATCATGCACCTTTGAAATATCCCAAGCGTGTTGCACAATCCAAATGGCATGTGATGAAATGCAAATGTGCCATAGGGATAAGAAAATATGGTCTTGTGTTGATCTTTGGGTGCAATTTTAATCTTGTAGTGCCTAGAATAACCATCTAGAAAAAAGTAGTACTTCTTTCCTGCAAGTCTGTCCAACATTTGGTTAGAAAGAAGTAGTACATCCCGCCCTTCTTAGGCATGCATTAAACTTGGCTGACCCATTCTTTGTCGATGATTGGATAGATCTCTTCTACATTGAGCCATTTGATAATTTATTTCTTCACGACTTCCTTCATCGCAGGGTTTAATCGCCTCTGATACTAAATAGTGCCCACTTGTCATTCTCCCTACCTAATTTTATGCATGCAATAGGAAGAGCTTATACCTTGAATGTCTGCCAAGGTCCATTTTATTGGCTTCTTGTGACGATTTAGCATATTCAATAACGTCTTCTCTTCTGCGGCATTCAATTGGGCAAAGATGATGACAGACAGAGTGTCATTCTCCCCCAAATATGCATATTTCAGGTGGTTGGGCAATGGCTCCAGCTCTAATTTGGTTTGCAGATCCAAAGGTTCAAACTTCTTTGTGTCAAACACGGAGTTGATTTCTTCCAAATTGCCTTTAGGGTCTTCCTCTTCGAAGAATTCTTTAGAGTTGAATAGCTAAACAAACACTTCTTCTTCATAATAATCCCACCCAAGAGATTCGATCGCGTTGCAGTTCTCAATATCGGAGGAGAATTTCAACGCATTAACAACGTTGAATGTTACTTATCGGTCATCAAGCCGCATAGTTAATTCCCCTTGGTATGGACATCTATGAGGGTGCGGCCTGTTGACAAAAATGGTCGCCCCAAACTGATTAGAACCTCCCGATCAGTCCTGTTATCTAGAATAACGAAGTCCATAGAAAATATGAATTTGTCCACCATGACCAACACATCTTCAATCTTGGCCTCTAGGTGTGCTATGGATATGTCAACCAATAGGAGCGTTGTTCTGGTCGGTTAAGCCTTCTTTATTTCTAACTTATTGAGACTTATTGAAAATAAAGAGAGGCATCAAATTGATATTTGCACCAAGGTCACATAACACGTGACCAAGATCCACGCCACCGTGAAGCTTCCAGGATCTTTCATCCTTTCTGATACCCCATTCTTCAAGATGTCGCTTATTGCCTGCCTTGGAGTTATAGTCTCATACTCGGTCATCCTTCATTTGTTCGCGAGAATATATTTCAAGTATTTTACGTACAAACACATTTGCTAATGCATCTACAAACAAGATGTTTATTTGAAGCTGCTTCAGAAAGTCCAAAAATTTTGTGAATTGCTGTTCATTACCTTTCTTCTTGAGTCTACCAGGGAATGAAGGTAGAGGCGGTGTAGGATTAGAGAAAAACGTCTAGTTCGACGCCACCCAACGTTCTTCATCTCGCCTAGATGCCTCTACTTCGTTGTTTTTCTGTTCTTCATTGTTTTTTTTAAAGGTAATATTATTATACAACAATAAGGACCTCACAGCCCGAGGCCAAGGCACCAGAGTAGTAAACGCTCATAAGCACAAAAAGAGCAACAAAAGCACCAAAAGAAAGAACAACCAAAGCGACAACAATAGTGCCAAAAAAACAACCGAAAACAACCCCATAAACAAAGGGAAATAATAAACAGCCCCACAGCTCGGGGACAAGCAAACAAAAAATGAAAAAAAAAACAAGCTAAATAAGATCTTGAACTCATGCCAAGATATAGCACGACCATGAACACAAGTCCGAATAAGCTGAATAGGAAAATGAGCTAACGAGCCTAACGACCATGAACAAGATGGTTACGCTCCTGCCAGATAAAGTAGATCGTAGCACACTAGAGAACACGTTACAGCTTCCTCCGCACACCCTTCCCAATACCCTGACGATAAATCCAAGACAACTTAACACCCCAACCCTCAATCCTCTGAAAGGAATCCATAACTTGAAGGACATGAGACCAAATATCACACTCGAAAGGAAACAAAAAAAAAAAAAACAAATGATCATGAGACTCGAAACCCCCGTCACACAAAATGCATGACTGTGGAACCGAACTATCCTACCTATGCAACCTATCTCTAGTACCCAACCTATCTTTGATGGCCAACCAAGCACAAAAAGAATACTTGGGTACATTCCCCTTACCCCACAATAAACCCGCCCTACGAACCCGAACACTATGAGGACAAATAGTATCCCACGCATTCACAAACGAAAAACACTTAAACACAGACAAACGGACCACCCTGGAACCCAACCCCACCTATCCTCAACACTCAGATATGGACAAACGGCCTGAACCCTATTCCATAAATCAATCAACTCCATAGACACCCACGACCACCTGTACTCCCCATCCAGACTTATAAACTCTGAAATTCTTGCCTCTTGTCGATTTGCCTCATCATAAAGCACCTTCTCCTCAACTTGGTCAATGATCGGACCACCCTACAACAACAAGTCAAGCCCCACTCTACATCACCTACCATCCCCAACCTCCATCCGAACATGATTTTTCAATCTATCCCGCTTTCACAAGATAGCCAAAAGACACCAAAACCGACTAACCCCACAATCAATCGCCCACAACGACCTCCCCTTAAAAATGTAAGCCTTCACCCAAATCACCCATAGAAAGCTCGAACTCGCCAGTAACAACCAAAGAATCTTTAAGGTACTCGCGATGTTCCAAGATGGCCCACACCAATAGTAAGCCCACCTCCTCAAAAGGAAGACACACCTCTCCCCAAGCAACCTTCACACCCCCTCTACCCTCCTCCTTACCCTCGAAAGTTAAGACCTGAGAATTTTATCGACCTCACGAGGCAAACCCACAGGCATCACAAACACACTAGCCCAGTAAACTTGAAAACTTTATAGCATAGAATGAACAAGCTGCAATTTATCAACAAACGATAAAACTCTAGCAGAACACAAACGAATTCAGCTTGTAATACGCTAAATACAAGGAGCACAATTAGTAAGACGTAACCTACCAGAAAGTAAAGGAAGTCCAAGATAGCAAACAGGGAGATGCCCAAGAACAAAACCCAAACTGCCAGCCAGAAGAGAAGCAACCTCACTATTAACCCCCGTAACAAAATAGAGCTTTTCCCAAGATTTGCAAACAAACCTGAAAGCTCACCAAACTTTTGAAGAGTCCCAGGAACAAAACTCAGAAAGGAATCATCAGCAGCATAAAAACTTATAACGTCGTCAACATAGGTCAGATGGATTAAGCTAACCTTCTCATAACACTGATGAAACTGGAAACTCTAAGGAGGCATATTCAGCATACGAGAAAGAGCCTCCATTACCATAACAAAAAGGAAAGGAGATAAAGGATCACCCTGCCGTAAAATTTTCCTACGATAAAAAAAGCCCTCCAAAGATCCATTTAATCATAATGAACATCGAGGAGGTAACACAGGCCCTAAGACAGCTCACAAACCTCGAGGGAGTGCAAATAGCTGTCAACAAGCCACACAGAAAGTCTCAATTAACATAATCATAAGTCTTTTGAAGATCAACCTTTATAGTATACACAGGCTTACCATAGTTAATATGGGAACCCCCAACTAGATTCTGACAAAGCATAATATTATCAATAATACTCCTCTCAGGAATAAAGGTAAACTAATTACCACTAATAAAAAAAAGGAAGCCACACAAAGAGCCTATCAGCCAAAATCTTAGAAATATATTTTTAGATCATATTACAACATGAAATAAGCTTAAAATCTTCCATACGCTTAGCCCCGCAACGCTTAGGAATGAGAGTAATTGCAGTAGCATTAACTCCATGAGGTAAATAACAAGTCTAAAAGAAATGCAAAACAGCATCACAAAAATCCTCCCCAACCACATTCTAGGCACGTTTAAGGAATCAACAAAAAACCCATTAGGACTAGAAGCCTTTCCACTATCCATGGAAAATAACACCCTTCTAATCTCCTCACGCCCAATAGGAGACTCTAACGCATGGCAACACTCCTTAAACCATCTAAACTAAACAATGTCATTAATCAATGTGATAAGAAACCCCTAAGAGTTGGATCTAAGAACCATGTTAAACAACAAGACTCAAATAACACAACCCTAACAACCCTAGAACCAATTTTATTTCAACCCCTAAGATACGTTAGATTCAAATTGCTTAGATGATCTAACAAACCAAGGATCGGACAAAGTTTTAAAACTCTCATCAATCCTTGATCTTCAAAGCATTCCACAAGCAAGATAGATCAATTCTCACTTGAATGCTCCAAATATTTGTGCATTCTCTATCACAAGAACACACAAGAACAAAATTCTACATTTTAGAAACTTTTAGATGTCATTCATCCCAAATCTTATTTTATATGTGGAAATTACAACCCTATTTATACTAATTAAAATATTAAATGAAAGGTCACAACATTTACTTTTATGCCCTTTCATGATCTTTCAACTACTATGATAAATGAAAACACATAACATTAAATAAACACATAACATTAAATAAATAAATAATTTCTTAATAAACATTTAATTTTATGACTTTTGAGTTACCCACATAACTTTTCAACTTCCAAGCATTCCATCTCTTTAACTTTTTCGTAAATTCTGATTTTTTGGTTTGTATCACAAGGGAGACAGCTTCCTATAGCCAATAACCTTGGACCCCAAACTGTTATGAAAATAATTAGTAGCCACCTAAGCCACCCCATCATGAGAAGTCAACCGAGAACCATCTGAATCAACCACAGAAAGCAAATAGTTACGACTCATACGAGAACGAGTAAAACGATGGAAGAAGGCAATATTTTGATCACCAAGCTCTAACCATCTAATCCTAGAATTTTGACAAAGAGAGGCTTTCTCTAATCTAATAGTTGTCTAGAAGGCCTCAGTGGCAAGGCCAGCTTGACGACTCAAAGAGTCGAATATAGGATTAAGTTCAACCTGTCTCTGAGCCCTATCCATGGACTCTTTAGCAATGTGCATCTCCTCAATAAGGCGTCGAATATGCCTACCAAAATGTCTGCAGAGGGTAGGCTTGAGGTCATGTAAATTCCTCATGAGACTCACTAACAGAGAAATACCCTCATGGCAAAACCAAACTAAAGACACCACATCAGTAAAAGAAGGATCCTCCACCTAATGGTTAAACAACCAAAACAACACCACCCTTTGACTCTACTGAAAGCTAGAATAGAATAAAATAGAGGAATTATCTAAAATAACCAAAGGCAAAACATTAACCCTCGAGCTAGGCCAAGTAGATAATCAGTCATCATTCACTAGAATACGAACAAGATGGCGCAACACACTAGACCCATGAACATTAGTAGTCAATGTGAACTAGTTACCTAGCACTGATGGCTCAACTAAGTCAACATCACAAATAGCAATATCAAATTCCTCCATATCACCTAGAGCAAAAGACCTCCCTAAAGCTTCAGAAAGCAATCTAATAGCATTAAAATCCCCCATGACGACACCTGAACCCGACCAACTAGAAGTAATCTCAGCTAAATGATGCCAAAGCAATCGTTTCTCAATATTACTATTAGAGGCATAAACACAAAAGACCTCTACACAAACACTAAAAAGCATATCGGTTAAAGAATCAATAACAAACTACTCATCCACCATATGAGGAGAAAAACTAAAGCGACTCCGCTTCCACATCACCCAAATGCTATCAACACCACTGTTGCTGTAACTACAAGAGTAACCCCAAGAATCACTGAACCTACTAGAGGCAGATCCAAAATTTCCTTCAAGAACTTTAGTCTCCAAGAAACAACAGAACCCTATAGAAGACAAACCCAGAAAACCAAACATTGCCTTACACTTCACCTGGTCATTGAGACCCCTCACATTCCAAGTACACGAACTAATCATGAGAATTATCAAGAACATGCACTACCGCAGGACTACCCTTTGATTTCAAAACCCTCATAACAATAACACTATCATCCATCTGTAAGGGCAGTGGTTATCCATCCACTACAGCTAAGGCCCACTTCTCACCCTCACCTAACTTTAAGAGGCTGCCAAAAGAGTTAGGCATAGTCACCTTCAATCTTTTACCTCGATCTCTAACAAAAACTAACTTCCTCTTCTTATGAGTGACAAAAGTAAACTCATCTCATTTACCCACCTTCTTCTCCACATGAATAATAGCGCTATTTGGAGAACTTCTTATTTCACCTTCCTCTAACTATTTAAACGACTCTAACACCACATCCCCACATACTACACTAGCCAGATCATCCCCTTTGCTAGCAACCACCTTGCTCACATCCTCCTCTTGATGTACCTTACTCTCTGGTCTCAATAGTCTTAGGACACTTTCTACCAGATTGCCCAAATGCCCGACACATATTACATTTATAGGGCTTCCAGTAACAATAAAGTCCACTCCCCTCCGACTAACTGTAATTTCAACAGGCATATGAGAATCCACATCTAATTCTACACACACATGCGTATGTAAAAGTCTACATCTTTCCTTAATGGTCAAATCTAAAGTCAAAGGCTTTCAACAACACTAGCAATAACAGCCAAACCTGATTATATCTATTTATTAAGAAGCATAGATTTACCACTAAGATGCCAAGGTCCATGGGAAAGGATCTAGTCAACAGATTTTGATTGTCTGAATTGAATTAGAAGTAGAATTTCTACGTTCTGATTTTGGATCGCGATTGGTGTGATTCCTTTCACTTCTCAGTGTCACAGCTTGACATTGATCCATCTCGAATTCCCCTACCTTGTTAGATGTTTTAGTGTTGCTTGGGAGGGATCCCTTTAGTCTTATGGAGAAGTCACTAACGAGATTCCCCAACTATACTTTCAGATTCCAGATAGACATTTGGCTTTATAGAAAGATATCATTCCTCTACATGTACTCTCGAAGGAGGCTTGCCATTGATGAAGGGGAGAATGGAGTAGTTGTTGTGGATTGTTGTTATTGAGGTGAAGGATGATGTTGTCTATTGTTATGGTGTATTGGGTGATAGCCAGATGCTTCGCCATGATGATCATCTTGATCACCTTGTCATCCTTGGTTTTGTTGACCCTGTCCTCCTCAACCAGAGTTTGGGTGATTCCTCCAACCTAGGTTGTAAGTGTTAGAGTAGGGATCATGCTTCACGTACATGGCAATCTCAAAGTTAAGTGTGCATGCATCAATGTTATAAGGATCACCGCATCTCACGCATCCTATTTCATCCACCTACTTCGCCACCTAAAACAAGTTACTCGTGGCATTCACTTGCCATAAGGCCATTGATTGCAACAAGTTGTTCATTGCAATCATTTGTCCTTGCAACGCCACCACTGCATTTCTATTCAATCTTCTTCATTTTTCCTCTTCTGCCTCGTCGAGAACCAAAATCATCATTATGCCATTCTTCGTTATTGTTGACCACAGAGTCTAACATTAATTTAATCTAGTTAGAGGAGATTCTCAACATTCCCCCACAAACACAACATCAGTAGTCTGTTGTGTTCCCTTGCTAAGCCCAAAATAAATCACCTCAATTAAAACACTTTTCAGAATGCCATTGTGGGGGCAAGACTTCATCATGTGTTTGAATCAACTCTACGCATCATGCAAATTCTCACTATCTCTTTATTTGAAGACCATTAAGTCCTTTCTTCTCCTTGCATTCTTATAGGGTGGAAAGAATTTCTTGATAAATCTCTCAATTAAATCTTTCCATATTTTTACTTTCCCATGTTCTAGGGAGTTGGCCCATCTCTTCACCTCATCCCTTAGTGTTAAAGGGAAGAGAACGAGTCGTAATTCACCCCTAGAAATACTGCATGTGGAATGAAGCGTAAATATAGTAGAAACTGAAAATATGCTCATGTGGATCTTCGCATAGGTAACTGCCAAACTGTTCGATTTTTTAAATCATCTGTAACATGACGGATTTAATTTTAAAATGCGTATTTTTGTAAAACACAAGGTAGGTGATTTTATGATTAAGGTCATAAAGATTTGGTGAAAAGTAGGATCATATTGGTCTGCCCAAATGTGGGCTAGGTAGTCAGGATTGTTGGGTTCTTGGACAACTTGGTTCAGAAGGACACCTTAATTGTTCTGATTGTTTTCCATTATGTTTGCTTGTTGCCTCTTTTTTTTTTTTTGAAAAAGTAATATTATTTTACAACAATAAGGACGACCTCTCTACTTGAGGCCAAAGAGCAAAAAGCTCCAAAACATATAAAAAAAAAGTAACAAAAGCACCAACAGAAATACCAACTAAAGCACCAAAAACAACAACAAAAAAAATCAACCCCACAAACAAGGGAAAAGAAATGACACAGAGAAAAATAACCTCATAGCCCGAGGACAAGAAAACGAAAAAGAAAAGAAAAAACTAAATAAGATCCTGAGGATTCTCACTCCAAGAGACAGCACGAGCGCAAGCACAAAACCGAATAATCTGCAAAAGCACAGTAGGTGCACGAGCTTGACCACGATGGGGATGATGATTATGCTCCTGCTAGATAAATTAGATCATAGCACACTAGAGCACACACCACAGCTTCCTCCTCACATCCTTCCTAATACCTTTACAGAAATCTAAGACAACTCAACATCCCATCCTCTGATCCTATGTAAGGAAGCCATAACCTGAAGGATACGAAACCAAATATCCAATCCAAAAGGACATGAAAAAAAATAAATGATCACGAGACTTGAAACCCCCATCACATAGAATACACGAGGACAAAACCAAACTATCCCACCTACACAACCTATCTTTAGTACCCAACCTATCTTTGATGGCCAAGCAAGAACAAAAGGAATGCCTAAGAATATTCCCCCCACCTTACAACAAACCCACCCAACGAACCTAGTCACTACGAGGACGGAAAGCATCCCCCGCACTCTCAATCCAAAAATCACCTCGACGACCTAGAATCCACACCCACTGAGCCCTAACACTCAGACTCAGACAAACGACCTAAACTCTATCCCAAATCAATCAACTTAATAGACACCTGCGACCATATCCACTCCCTATTCGGACTAATGAACTCGTAAAGTCTAGCCTCCCACTGACTCATTGCATCATAGATCACCCGCTCCTCAACCCGCTCAAAGATCGAACCACTTAGCAACCACATATTTAGCCAAGCTTTACACTATCTACCATCCCTAACCTCCACCCATTATTGCCTCTATCTTCTTCTTCTATTTTTATGAAATGCTGGCTCTATTTCTTGGTGAAATTCAACTTCCAGTTGATCACCTTCACTCATAAACTTGTTTGCACGTTCTTCGACTAAAACGCACAATACAACTGAAATAGAACTTCTGCATAAGATTAGCGCACAGATTAAATTCAAAAGGCAAAATCACTAATTTCCAAGCAACAACGCCAAACTTAATTCAAAAATATTTGATGATGCGTTCTAATTATATTACTTAACTAGGCGTCTAGGTTAGGATTTGGTGTCCTAATTGGATAAAAGGAAATGTCCTACCTATGCTTTGCTAACTTCATAATATTTTCACGTTTTAGCACAATTTTTCCTCTCTCGCCCAAGTGCAAACAAAGAGAGAGGTTTCTTAATAAGTCTAAGGTCAAACTCAGGGAATTGGTGTCCTAAATAAATTTATCTCACGTTCTAATCCTACGCAGTAACCTATATAGTATATTATTATGCACAATATGATTTTTCCTAAATATTTACACTATGTTGCGAATGGAGTAGTGATATGAAATCCCTGGGCATTGGATCTAAGAACCATACTAAAAAATAAGACTTAAAGAACACAATCAATGATAAGAAAATCCAAATCCTCAATCCAAATATTCAAGTTATTAATGTAGCAAGAACATTTAAGATAAGAAACTAACACCTCTTTATACTAATTTAGATCAACGAAGAGAAAGTAAGGATTAGATTACCTCTTAGATCGAAGATCTAAAAGAAAGATTTGAAACTCTTGTCCTATTTAATGAAAATACCAAATGTCAAAATAAAACATTAACTAGGCTTTCTATCTTCCAACCATCATCTTTAATACTAACCTATTAATAGTAGTCACCCTAACTTGTCAAATTAAAACAAATAGAAATACAATAAAAATGAGATATTAACTAAATCATTAGGTCTTCAATGTGTTGGGTTCATGGAAGCTTAATGTGCACCCCATAGTCCTCTTCAACCAAGAAAACATTGACATTCAATACTCCAAATGGTTCTTCGTCTTTTGTATTAACATGTGGCACATGGAATTGAGGATGAATCGACCCTATCCATTCTTGTCCATGAAGAATGAAATGATTGATTAATTTTTTATGTCTTCAATCTTGTAATTGGTCCATATGGAAAATCAAGATTCTTATCAAGTAGCAAGATGAACATGGCGATGAAGTGTAACATAGTACAAACTTCGTGATTAAGCGTGGATGTGTCGGAATATTTAACCAATTAAATGTAAAAAAAGGGAGATTAACATTTCAAAGCGATACAAAGCATTTATTGACTTCAAGATTAATGCAAGCAACCTCTCGATGCTTTTTCCATACTTGGCTCGACTTTCAGAACCCAAATACATAAAATTAAGTCATGATTTATATCTAATATGTTTGAATCATAAGTAATTCATCCTTTATTAAGGCAAGTAACCTCTTGGTGCCTTCATCACACACATTGTGCATTTTTGTACTGTATGTGAAAGACAAACTTGATGACAAGATTGTATTGCTGCAATCTCTTCGCCGCTTAGTTAGCTAAACTCGTGTCATCACACATCTTTCTCTCAAATAAGACAGGACATTGATGGACGTATTTAACTAAACAAGACTTGTAATGCATTCAACCAACTAAATGAATAACGAATGAATAAACAAAGAGGTATGGGAGGATGGTAGAAGGTATGCATCAATATTATAAATAACACTTTAGGCCTCTCGATCATGGAGTCAATGTTACAAATCAATGCTAATAAATTACAAAATGGGATACAAGGGAATGGGGCAAGCCATGCAATATGAATTCCCATACATGTTGCCTCTAATTTTTTGCCTTTTAAACTGAGGGGGAATGGTTAAGGATCTTTTTTTAAAAAACAAAAAGCTATTGTAATACAACTTGGGGGTGGGGAGATTTAAATCTAGGACCTAATGTCCTAAGGTACATACAGGTGCCAGCTGAGTTGAGCTCATGTTGGCTGGTTAAGGATCTCTCTCTCTCTCTCCATTTTAGACTCACCTAAAGAAATTGGTGGAAGAATAAGATTGCTCTCTGTATCTTTTGCCAAATTACGCACATAGATAATGAAAAAGATGCCTCTATTTATAGGTGAGGCGTGATGTGACAGGATATCATAAGCCTTTTTTTAATTCTGATAGAGTTGTTTATGTGTTACAGGTATCCTTTTCAGCTTTTCTCATATTTGTGCCAACTACTTTTTTGTCCACTAGTGCTTCAAATCACCTAGTTGGTTGTGTGTACCTTCTTCGGCTAACATTTTATCACCAAAATACTCTTCTTTTCGCCTAAAAACTTGCAATAAGATAAAAAAAAAAACACAATAAACAGACATAAAGCTCTTTTGTGATTTGTAATGCGCAACTTGACCAATTTCATTACTTTCCTAGATGTTTTCTTCCAAACTTATGCATTAAGGCTTCATTATTCTCCCTAAAAGGCTATAATAACTTGTATTTCTACAAGTTATAATGTACATACATAGGATAAAATATATTGTCCATACAATTATATTGTATAGATACTACATAACATTAGAACACACAATTAACCACTAAGGATCACTAATTCCCTGTGTTCGGTCCTAGCCTTACCGAGAAACCTCTCTCTTTGCTTATACTTGGACAAGAGAGAGAAAAACTTGTATTAAGCGTTGAATATTATAGAGCTAGCAATGCATAGGTAGGATGTGCCCCTTTTATCACATAGCCTTAGCCTAGCCGCCTACTTAAGTTGCATACTTAGAACTAATCATGACATATTAACGAATTAATTTTGTAATACAAATTATGAAACAAACACGTTTTTGACATCATTGTTGAGGAATTAGTAGTTTCTATTTTAGATTTAACATGTGTGCTAATCTTATGCTAAATTTCTATTTCAGTTGAATTGTGCATTTAAGCCAAAAAGAATGTGAAAAAGTTTATGAGTAAAGGTGAACAGCCTGAATTCGAGCTCCACCCTAAGATAGGTAGAACTTTTTGACGGAATAGAAGAAGACAGTGGTGACAATAAGTTAACATAATGGATGACAATAATAACAACCAAAAGTTCCTCTGCATCAAGCTGCCCAACAACAAAGAAACCCCGTCTCCATGGCCCAGGATCTAGATAGACCAATTTGGTCATATGCTTCAATAAACCTTTATAACTTAAAATCCTAGGATTGCCTACCCTGTGTATGGTGAGAATGCGCGTTTTGAGATCAAGCCTATCATGATACAGATGATTCAGAATGTCAAACAATTTGGCGGTTATCAGAATGATGATCCATTCGAACACACTCGGAGCTTCTACTTTATCTGTGCATCATTTCATATGCCTGGCATAACGTAGAAGGAATTGTGATTCACCCTCTTCCAGTTAACATTGAGGCATGGACAAACTCCTTAGAGCATGGGGAGGGAGGACATGGGAACAACTCATCAAGAAATTCATAAAGAAATTCTTTCTGCCTCATGAGAATGCTAGAAGAAGAAGAGGCATTATGATATTCAATCAGAAGGATAGATGGAACCTGCATGATGCCTAGAGTAAGTTTAAATGTCTGGTGAAATCATACTTCCACAATCGCATTCTTGAATGTATATTAATAGAGGTGTTTTATTTACAAGGGAACATAGTAAATTCCCGATACTGTGTTTGTAAGGGGAATGTTGAAGAGCTCCTACAACCAGATCAAGACAACCTGGACTCTATGGCCAGCAATAATGAAGAATGGGATGATATGACTTTGATTCTTGCCAAGGAAGAAGAGGAAAGAATGAAGAAGGATTAGATAAGAATGTAGTGGTGGCACTTCATAGTCAAATGACTACGATGAACAATTTACTACAATCAATGGCATTATTGCAAATCAATGCCAAGAGAAGTTCTTTTCAGGCGGTGAAATAGGTGGATGAGATAGGATGTGTGGATGCGATGGCCTTCATAACATCGACGTGTGCCCACTAAATATTGAGACTGTCACATACGTCAAACACGTCCCCTACTCGAACACATATAACCTAGGTTGGAGGACTCACCCCAACTTTGGGTGGAGAGGAACGGGTCAACATAACCAAGGCTAACAGAGTGGTCAAGTTAATATCGTAATAAAGCATCTTGCCATCACCCAAGGTACCACAACAATAGGCCATACCATCCTCTACCTCAACAACAACAAAACACCACCACTACTCCATCTCATCCTCATCATTCGAAAGCCTCCTCCAAGAGTATATGCAAAAGAATGATGTCCTTCTGCAAAGCTAAGCAACATCCATCCAGAATCAGGAATTACAGTTAGAGAAGCTTATGTCAATCACTTCTCCAAATGACCAAGGGGATCCCTCCCAACCAACACTGGAATGCCTAACCAGGTGAGGGAATCTAAAAAAGATAAGTGTCAGGTGATGACATTGAAAAGCGAAAGGAATATGATTACCCGCTATCTAAACCCTGAACGTAAAACCTCTACTTCTAAGCCTAACGCCATGAGTGACCAATCTTTAAGTAATATTTCCTTTAACTAACATGATTTCTTCCTTAAAGAATAATGAACGTACAAAAAAACAAGGAAGTGAAGACTTCCAAGCGAGGTAAAGAACGTAGAGAGGTGTTGTTAGGGCTATTTTAGACCTAACATTATTAGACTAATTTTTCCCAACCTTTATCCATTTACTCACTAAAATGTCATTTTAATGAAAAATATGAAAATTCACCCCGATACGAGTCCAACGCCACTAAAATCACTTAAATTGGAGTAATAGCAAAGAAGAACGGTCAAAAACAAGTTCAAGGGCAAAACCGAGAAACTGCACGAACCAAATCGCGCCACGTGCATCACCAGATCACACCACACGTCCGCCACGAAGTCACGAGTTCAAACCCCAGGCACGCCTCTATTTTTCCTTTCATTTTCCGTGCGACCCGAGATCCGACCCGGCAACTCGATCCGCGAACTGGTTCGCGACCCACGTGCCCGCCATATGTTGCTCCCTCATCCGCGCACGCCTTTCCCCTTTCGTGAGTTCGAATCTCAACAGCTGCAATTCTTTTTTTCTTCTCTCTTCAATTGGGCCAACCCAAGACCCGACCCAAACCCATTTGTGACCCAATTCATCATTTTCCCCAAAATTAACTACAAAATGACAGTTTTTAAAACTAATTCCACTTTTTTCTCCCATTTTTCTTTCTATAAAATCTCTCATATTTTTTGGGAGAGAGATAAGAAATTCCAAGTAAAAAAAAAACTCTCTTTCTCATTCAATTCTTGTAGCGAATTCTTAAAACTCTATCAATAAAGATTACTTTTGTTAAATAAATGAATTCTTTCCTCAACATTTTTTCAAGAATTTCATCAATCTTCATGGGCTAAGGTAATCTTTTGAGACTTTTTCTTGGGTTACATTACCATGTTTTCTTTGAGAATTAAATTCCTTTCTATATCTTTTCAATTTTTTATTTGATTGCTTGTTTCCCTTTGCAATTTCTTTTGAAATTTCAATGAAACAAATAAGTTTTCCCCATCAATTTTTCATTGAAATTTCTTTACAAATTCTTAAAGTGCTGAACTTAAATTTTGATTTGCAATGGTTTGTTATGTTGAATTAATTGTTGAGATTGTCTTTAATTTTCTACTAATTGATTCTTGCATAACAAGTTTGAAATGTGCATTAATTTTGCTAAGGGTAGTGGCTATCCCCTCCTTAGAAAATCTTGAATAGGATAAAATTTGCCTCGGTTTGAACATGCTTTGGTCGCTGAGATTAATCATGTTTTAATAGAGATTTGGTTACTTTCTTTTTGTAAAAATTCCATTCTTGTAAATTCAAGAAAAGATTAATTAATCTTCTTTCTTTTTCAATGATAAGAAACATGGTAATTACTCAAGAAAAAGTCCCTCTACTAAACTTGAAAGAAAAACTTTACTTGAATTACTTGTTGTCACCAATCATCCCTTAATACTTGTTCTTTACTATAGTTCAAAAATTACTTCCACAAACCCCCCTTTTTTTGTGTTTCTAATTTTCTTTTAGATCTTGAAGCTACTAATCGACCTTGTTTGTGAATCTTGAAGTTTTGAATCTTAAGTGCTCTCTAGGGTTTGACACCCTTCTTCCCCATACTACTCTCAATTTTCAAAAGGTAAGAAGGGTTAAAAAGATAACTTTGAAAGGTAATTGAGGTAATCCCTAACCCTCATATTTCATCTAGTCTTTCTCTATTCTTGTATTCTTTTATTTTAGACTAGGAATAAATTTTTGTTTTGCACACTTACATCTATAACAACCTATCATTTTGATAACGACTTACCTCAAATAACATCCTTCCAAAAATGGCGCCGTTGCCGGGGAGCACGATGTAGTTTTCAAGACTTTTTGATTTCAAACTTTCTTTTAAAGCTTCTTGATTCTTATATTCATTTTGTAATAAAAAAATAATAAAAAAATATATAGGCATAAAGAGATCGTGTAGAATTTTTTGTGTTCTCTCTTCTCCTTTCTTGCATGACCCGTTCTTCAAATTTAGAATTTTCTTACTTTGAAGATTTAAATAGGGAGGTTCGTAGAATTAGAAGAGAAAGGAAAGAAGAGAATAGCATCCCCAATCTTTCTAACCAAGAACCTTTAAGAGGTTTAGAACCTAGGCTAGATTCTCCTTTAGATCCAAACCTTGGTAGAGGGAATATGGGTGAAGTTAGAGAAAAGACCCTTAGAGAGCTTGTCGAGCTTGATGAAGACCAAAGACCTCTTTGTATAGTCATACCCCCAACCACTCAACCTTTTGAATTAAAACTGAGACTTATCCATCTTTTGCCCATCTTTAAAGGAAGTTCCGGAGAGGACCCACACAAAAATCTTAAGGATTTTCATATGGTTTGTGATTGCATAAGGCCTCACGGCATCTCGGAAGAACAACTAAATTTATGAGTCTTTCTTTTTTTCCTTATGGATGTAGCAAAGAGATGGCTCTACTACTTAGAACTGGGTTCCATAACCACTTGAGGTAGTCTAAAAAAGAAATTCTTAGAGAAATTTTTCCCTGCCTCTAGAGCAAACAATATTAGGAAAGAAATTTATGGGATAAGACAAGCCTTTCGAGAATCCCGCTCGGAATACTGGGAAAGATTCAAAGAGCTTTGTGCTAGCTTTCCTCACCATCATATTTCTAACCCTTCTTTAATTCAATATTTTTACTCAGTCTTTTATCTTCCGACAGGAATACGGTAGATTCGACGGCGGGAGGACCTCTAGCCGACAAGACCCCACCGAAGCACGGGAGCTCATTTCAAGAATGGCAGAAAATTCTCAAAGCTTTGGGAATAGAGCATCGGAGCTTGACAATTCTCTAAAAAGAGGTAAGTGAATTAAAATCACAAATGTTAAATATGACTACTCTTCTTACTTCTTTTGTATAAGGTACTCCTCTTAAGGTAACCAAGTGTGGAGTTTGTGGCTTGGTTGGTCATCCAAATGACAAATATCCCGAGGTGATCGAGGATGTAAACATTGTTCGAAGATATGACCCCCACGGTAATACATACAATTCGGGGTGGAGAGAACCCAAACTTAAGATGGGGGAATGACAACTAAAAGCATACACAAGCACCACCCACCTCTTCAAACCAAGGTACGAATCTTGAAGATATTATCAAAGCTTTGGCAACTAACACTCTTTCTTTTCAACAAGAGATGAAACAACAAATGACTCAACTTACTACCGCCATAGGCAAGATGGATGGGAAAGGCAAACTTCTGGCTCAACCGAACCATGCTAATGTAAGTGCCATTTCACTAAGGAGTGGTAAGATTCTTGACACTACCACCACCAAAGAGAAAAAGGTAACTTCCAAACGCTCACCTCTTAATAGTAAGAATGAGTCTAAGGAAGAAAAGGTTGAAACGAACCCTTCACCATCTAATTCTAAAAATGATAAATCTCTTCTTAATGATTTTACTCCTTACATACCTAAACCTCCTTTTCCCTCTAGGTTGGCTCCAAAAAAGAAGGAAACACCCAAGGAGGAAGAACTCTTGGAGATGTTTAGAAAGGTGCAAATCAACTTGCCCCTTCTCGATGCAATCCAACAAGTCCCGAGGTATGCAAAGTTTCTAAAGGAGTTGTGTACCAACAAGAGGAAAATCAAAAGAAAGACCAATGGTAAGTCAAAATGTTTCGGCTCTTCTTAAGAGTAATATTCCTGAAAAATGCAATGACCCCTAGTATGTTTTCTATACCTTATGTAATAGGAAATAGGCTAATTTCTCATGCAATGCTTGACTTAGGAGCATCCATAAATGTCATGCCATACAACGTCTTTAAAGATCTAGAACTCAATAATTTGCAAAAAACTAGTGTATGCATACAACTAGCGGATAGATCTTTTATTCCACCATTAGGAATAGTTGAAGATGTCCTTGTGAAAATTGACAAACTAATTTTTACGGTGGATTTTTACATATTAAAAATGAATGAAGCATGCCTAAAACAATCTCACTCTATTTTATTAGGAAGACCTTTTCTTAAAACTGCAAAAGCCATTATAAATGTTGATAAAGGTTCCTGTGTGTAGAGTTTGATGGAGACATTGTCACATTCAATATTTTTGAATCTATGAGATATCAAGATGAATGCTTGTCTTTATGTTCATTAGAATTGCATGATGAAGTTGATGAATTGTCTATACATGATGAATTTTTTGAACAAGAAATGGTTGAAAATAAAGAATTGTTAGAATCCAATGTTGACTATGCTTTAGAAAAGAATAATTGTGATAATCTTTTCTTTTCTCCACAGAAACTAGGGATTGAGCTCAAAACTCTCCCACCACACTTGAAATACATATTCTTAGGAAAAAAGAATATGTTTTCCATAATCATCTCAAGGGAACTAAACCAAAAACAAGAAGAAAGACTTATCGAAGTCTTGAAGAAGAAAAAGCAAGCCATTGGTTGGACTTTTGACGACATCAAGGGCATATCTCCCACTTTTTGCATTCACCGTACTATCTTGGACGAGGGAGCAAAAGAAAAAATCCAACCACAAAGAAGGTTTAACCCAACATTGAAGGAAGTTGTCATGAAAGAGGTACTAAAACTAAAAGATGCCGAAATTATCTACCCCTCCCCGATAGTACATGGGTAAGTCTAATTCATGTGGTCCCAAAGAAGACCGGGATGATCGTTGTAAAGAACGACAAAGGTGAGATGGTTCCGATGCGAATGTAAAATGGTTGGAGAATGTGTATAGATTACCGAAAACTCAATGAGGTAACAAAAAAGGATCATTTCCCCTTACCTTTTCTTGATCAAATGATAGAACATTTAGCAGGTAGATCATATTTTTGTTTCTTAGATGGATTTTCCGGTTTTTACCAAATTCCTATAGCATGTGAAGTCCAAAAGAAAACAACTTTTACTTGTGATTATGGAACTTACGCATTTAGGCGTATGCCATTTGGTTTTGTAATACACCGGGCACATTCCAACGTTGCATGATGAGCATATTTTCCGACTTTATTGAAAAATGCATTAAAGTTTTCATGGATGATTTCACAGTTTATGGTGATAGTTTTGATGCATGTTTAGCTAGTCTTGAATTAATTCTAAATAGATGCATAGAAACTAACCTTGTATTGAATTATGAAAAGTGTCATTTCATGGTGTCTCATGGTATAGTTTTAGGACACTTAGTGTCTTCCAAAGGAATAAAGGTAGATAAAGCAAAAATTGACGTTATACAAAAATTGTCATATCCAACATGTTTAAAAGATGTTAGATCCTTCCTTGGTACTGTCGGCTTTTATAGACGGTTTATAAAAGCTTTTTCTAAAATTGCTTTGCCTCTAACTAATCTCTTGCAAAAAGATGTACCATTTCTGATTGATGACAATTGTAAGAAGGCATTTGATGATCTCAAACAAAGGTTAGTCTCTACTCCTATCCTTCAATCTCCTAATTGGAATTTACCTTTCTAAATAATGTGTGATGCAAGCAACTTAGCATTAGAAGCTGTTTTAGGACAAAGGATAAATAAGAAATTGCATGCTATATACTATGCATCTAGGACCCTTAACCAAGCACAATCTAACTACACCACAACTGAAAAAGAATTTCTTGCTATCGTTTTTACTTTAGGTAAGTTTAGAAGCTACATTATTGGCTCCCTAGGAATTGTTTACATTGATCATGCAGCGGTTAGGTACCTTGTATCAAAAAAAGAATCAAAACCAAGGCTTGTTCGATGGGTTTTACTTTTGCAAGAATTCAACCTAACCATCAAGGATAGAAAAGGAGCCAACAATTCTGTAGCCGACCATCTTAGTCGAATTGTACAAAAGCAAGAAAGTATGTCAATTCGAGAAGACTTCCTCGATGAACATCTCTTTCAAACAAATCTTCAAGCACCATGGTACGTCGATATGGTAAACTACTTAGTCACGAGTAACTTTCCTCCAGACTTTTCTTTTTCACAAAAAGTCAAATTACGTAGTGATGCTAAGAACTATTTTTGGGAACCACAATGTCTTTGGAAATATTGTTCTGACTAAATCATTAGGAAATGTGTTCTCGAGCATGAATATGAATCAATTTTATCATTTTTTCATGATCATGCATGCGAAGGTCACTTTAGTCCTAAAAGAACGGCTAGGAAAATTTTATATATTGGATTCTTTTGGAAAACATTATTTGCAGATTCTTTTTCATTTTGTAAATCATGTGCAAACTGTCAAAGAACCGGATCTCTATCTAGGAGAAATGAAATGTCCCTTCACCCCGTTATTACTTGTGAAGTTTTTTATATTTGGGGCATGGATTTTATGGGTCCCTTTCCTTCTTCTTTTGGATATCTTTACATTTTATTAGCCGTTGATTATGTATCGAAGTGGGTTGAAGCAATCCCCACTAAGACTAATGATTCTTCCGTTGTCTCAAGATTTCTAGTTTCTAACATATTTTCTAGATTTGGTATCCTAAAGGCAATCATTAGCGATCAAGGAACACACTTTTGCAATCGACCTGTTAAGCCTTGATGAGAAAATATGGTGTTCAACATCATATTTTCACACCATACCATCCTCAAACAAACAGACAAGCCAAAACTTCTAATCGAGAGATAAAAAATATCCTAGAGAAAACCATCAACACAAAAAGAAAGGATTGGAGCCTCCGCCTCAACGATGCACTTTGGGCATACCGAACGGCCTATAAAACTCCAATTGGCACATCTCCGTTCAAGCTTGTGTACGGTAAGCCTTGTCATCTCCCTGTAGAAATAGAACATAAAGCATATTGGGCTATTAGGCAATGCAATTTATCTCTCTTAGAAGCAGGTGAGAAAAGATTCTTAAATTTGCTAGAATTAGAAGAATTAAGATTAGAAGCATATGAAAAATTTAGGATTTACAAAGAAAAGACTAAACTTTTGCATGATAAAAAAATCTTAAGAAAAGAATTTGAAATAGGGCAAAAAGTTCTTTTATATAATTCTTCTATTAAACTCATGCCCGAAAATTTAAAATCTAAATGGTTTGGTCCTTTTGTTGTGATTGATTTCTCTACTTTAGTGTAGTTTCCATAAAAAGTCTTGACACAGGAAAAATTTTCAAAGTAAATGGGCATAGACTGAAAATATTCCATGAAGATTCGTACAACAATGTTCTATAGAAACACTTTCTCTCCCTCTCTACACATAAAGCCAAAGCAGCCAGGCGTCAAAAATTTTATCGCTTTTTGTCTTTACTTTTCTTTAATTTCCATCTTTTTAATTTTTCCTAGATTAGTTTCGCATTGAATAAAATTGAGAGAAATCCCTTTTTTAATATGTTGCGCAACTTTACTTGATGAAATCAAAGAATCATAAAAGGAAGCAACACTTCGCTTTGAAGCAAGCTTTAAAATCAAAGTCCTCAAATCCAGGGGAGTTTTCTGTTCCTCGGTATTTTCGTACATTTTTTACATAAATATGGTTTGAGGACAAAATAAAGTTTTTAAGTTGGGGGTGGGTAACTAGTTGTTAAACTAGGTTGCTAATTTTTTTTCTTTTAAGCATTTGCATGACTTGAGTAGATTAAAATTGACCAAAATTTTTTTAGTATTATTCTAAAGGCATGAATGAAATGAATGTTTTTTGCTTGAATGAATGCTTGCAAAAGAAAATGCATGGATGTTAACAATTTTGCAAAGTTTCTAATTATGATTGCCTATGATACACCTCTCTTAGCAATTTTTGCTTTGATTTTAAATAAGATAAAGAACCATTTATGAAATTAAGGTTAATTTTTAAAATTTTCATCCCTTTGACTCATGAATTAGAAATAACCCCTTTGTCGAGCCATGACGAACCTAGAACTTTTTAGAAAATGATAGAATGCTTAAATTTGCTTGTTGTCACCTCAAAAGAACGGTCAATCATAGAACCTAATAGATTAAATCCAAGATTAGAGTTAGCCAAGTCGGAGCTAAGCAAAAAGCTTGCTACAAAAAATAGAATCCCAAAAAAAAAAGTAGCAAAATGCATACTTTTAGCAAAATACTTCTATAAAAAAAAAGTACGATTAAGTCGAACGTTAGGATTTTTTTCGTGATCAGTTAGGATTACCTGATGTTAGTGAGGTACGACTCCCTAAGGAAAAAGCCTATCCTTTGTCTTAATAAAAACTGTACAATTCTATCTTAGAATTTTTCTAGCTAGTTTCAATGTTTTGTCTGAGGGCCGAGTTTAAGGAGGGATCCTTCCCGCTTCAGAGTAGAGGGAAAACAAGCCTAGGGCATTTTTTAATTCTTTCGAAGCATGTCTAGTGAGTCGAAATTGCAAAACTTAGATGTTTTATCTAAACATGATTTCAATAAATGAACTTTATTAAAAATCAACCTCAAACTGACTACTTGCTTCTCTTGAATATTTAATTGATAATAAAAAATTACTTTGTTGAATTGTTAAGGCATGAGTAACATCGTTTGAATATTTGTTTGTAAACATCATCAAAATTTTTGCATGATTTTTTGAGTTCAATTCTAGCAAAATAATTTGTGAATCCCTTGCATGATGAATGACTGAATATTAACACATTTTTAATTTTCTTGCTCGGGACGAAGAAGTCTTAAGTTGAGGGTATTTTGTTACGGCTATTTTAGACCTAACATTATTAAACTAACTTTTCCCAACCTTTATCCATTTACTAACTAAAATTTCATTTTTATATAGAATATGAAACTTCACCCCGATACGAGTCCAACGCCACTAAAATCACTTAAATCGGAGTTATAACAAAGAAGAACGGTCAAAAACAAGTTCAAGGGCAAAATCAGGAAATTGGACGAACCAGATCGCGTCACGTGGCATCACCAGATCACGCCACGCGTCCGTCGCGAAGTCACGAATTCGAACCTCAGACACACCTCTATTTTTTCTTTCATTTTCTGCACGACTCGATATCCGACCCCGCAACCCGATCCGCGAACAGGTTTGAGACACACGCGTCCGCCACGTGTCGCTCCCTCATCCGCGCGCGCCTCTCCCCCGTCGTGAGTTCGAATCTTAGCCGCTGCAATTCTTTTTTTTTTCTTCAATTGTGCCAACCCAAGACCCGATCCAAAACCATTTGTGACCCAGTTCATCATTTTCCCCAAAATTAACTGCAAAATGGCAGTTTTTAAAACTAATTCCACTTTTTTCTCTCATTTTCTCTTCTATAAAATCCTTCATATTTTTTGGGAGATAGATAAGAAATTCCATGTAAAAAAAGAAACTCTCTTTCTCATTCAATTCTTATGGAAAATTCTTGGAACTCTATCAATAAAGACTACTTTTGTTAAATAAATGGATTCTTTCCTCAACATTTTTTCAAGAATTTCATCAATCTTCATGGGCTAAGTTAATCTTTTGAGACTTTTTCTTGGGTTAACCCACCTAAAATATGCATACTTGGAGGTGAATGATACTCTACTCATCATCATCTCTACCCAACATAATGTTGTAGAAGAGTAGACATTATTGAATATGCTAAAACACCACAAGAAGACGATAAGATGGACCTTGGCGGACATTCAAGGTATAAGTCCATCCTATTGCATGCATAAAGATAGGTTTGAAGAAGGCACACGCAGGTACCATTCAATATCAAAGGTGATTAAACCCTGTGATGAAAGAAGTCGTAAAGAGAGAAATTATCAAGTGGCTGGACGTAGAGGTAATCTACCCAATTGCTGATAGTGAATGGGTCAGCCCAGTTCAATGTGCGCCCAAGAAAGGTGGGATGCCTATCATTACTAATGAAGACAATGAATTGATTCCAACGTTAACAATCACGGGGTGGAGGACGTGTATAGATTACCA
The DNA here is from genome assembly GCF_025177605.1 of Cucumis melo. NCBI lineage: Eukaryota > Viridiplantae > Streptophyta > Magnoliopsida > Cucurbitales > Cucurbitaceae > Cucumis > Cucumis melo. The sequence continues at coordinate 13,371,568 of NC_066868.1, forward strand.
CATGCTAAATGCAGTGACAAAGAAAGACCACTTCTCCTACCTTTATTTAATCAAATGTTGTATATGTTTGCTAGAAAGAAGTACTACTACTTTCTGGATGGCTACTCTAGTTATAACTAGATCACAATTGCACCGAAAGAGTAGCATAAGACCACATTTACATGTCCTTATGTCACGTTTACCTTTTCTCGCATGCCATTTAGGTTTGCCAGAGACATTTTAAAGGTGCATGATGATGATATTCTCGAACTTCCTAAAGAGATCAGTTGAGATTTTTATGGATGAATTCTTAGTCTTTAAGGATTCCTTCATTGAATGTCTAAATAACCTAGAAGCAATGTTAAAGAGATGTAAAGAGACACGACTCATATTGAACTAGAAGAAATATCACTTCATGGTAATGAGGGAACTGTGCTTGGGCACAAGATCTCCCATGCGGGCTTAGAAGTAGACCCTACGAGGATTGATGTGGTGAACAAATTGCCACCGCCTTCATATATTAAACTGTTGCAAAGCTTTTTAGGCCATATGGAATTATATAGAAGATTTATCAAAGGATTCTCACAAATCGCCAAGCCGCTGGGCAACATTTTGAGCACCAACCAACCCTACATTTTTATGATAAGTGCCATCGAGCATTCCAAACACTTAAAGATGTGTTGACCTCAACTCCTATTCTCATCACTCCTCATTGGTTGCAACCTTTTGAACTGATGTGCGACGCCACTGATGTTGGGTCAAAAGAAAGATAAGGCGATCCACCCATTGAACTACGCAAGCAAACCTTAAATGAAGCTAAAAAAAATTACACAACTACAGAGATAGAGCTCCAACACTAAAAAGAATGAAGCTTCAAAGAAGGTAAAGGAGAAGTCTAGTTCCATTTAATGTTGGAAATGCAAAGTGTTTGGACATATGAGCAAAGATTATGTCAATAAAAAAGTCATGGAGATAAGAAATGGGATAATTGATTGGAAAATGAATGTGATGAGCATGATGTACAACTTAAGGAAGAATCTAATGTACATGACGATGAGTGTATTGAAGAAGGTAGCTTCATATCCATAGTTGCAAGACGAGTACTTAATGGACAAACCAAGGAAGAAAAGGTCAAAGTTTAAAGGGAGAACTTGTTTTGCACAAGATGCTTGATTGAAGGAACTCCATGTAAATTGGTAATTGATATTGGAAGTTGCACCAATGTGATAAGTACTTTTCTTGTAAAAAGACTCCAACTTACTACTTGTCCACATCCGCAACCATACAAGCTCCAATGATTGACAAACAAAGATGAATTTAAGGTAAACTCCTAAGTTTTATTTCTTTTACCTTGGAAATATATAAAGATGAAGTCCTTTGTGATATAGTAAAAATGCATGCGAGTGATATATTATTAGGGCGATCTTGGAAATAAGATAAGGAGGTCACCTACAATGGATTGTTGAATAAATACACATTTACTTTAAAGAAGTCTTGGAGAAGGCTATTGATGAATCACTCCTCAGAGGTAAAAGAATTGCCTCTGAGTTAGCAAGCGAGACATGCCCTTCTTCGCCACCTAACCAAAAGAGCAAAGAACTAGCTGCGGCAAAAGAAAGTGACGTTGAAGACGACGAATACTTCAAATTCAGATAGAACAATTTTGGAAAACTAATGCGAGTGGATTTGAAGATATTTTCCAATGCCAAGCTAAGTTGTAAGAAAATCAATTGAGAAGTTAGAAATAGCTTCAAGACTTAGAACTCATGATTGATAATAAAGATCTTCGTCATCAAACTCAACTTGACAAAATAGAGGCTGACATTATAGTGCTTAAAATGTAAAATAAGGGGTTGAGCACAATGATCAAGCGAGCATCTCTACGGACAAATAGGCAATGTAGGGCCCTCATGAACTACACCCACGTGGCCATTGTTATCCTTGTGCTCGCACCTATCTATCCACCTGATAAGTCAATCCTAATCCTCAATCCAAAGATCAAAGCTATTAACGTAGCAAGAACCTTTGAAATAAGAAACTAACACCTCCTTATACTAATTTAGATCAACCAAGAGAATGTTAGGATTAGATTACCTCTTAGATCAAAGATCTAGAAGCAAGATTTAGAAATCTTGTTCTAAATTGAGTCACTCCACAATCAAACTTGATTAAGGTTAGATTGAATTGCCCACATGCATTCTATCACAAGAATTGCAAATTAAGGGAAAAGTCTTAAAAATGAGATATCAAATTGCATTCATCAAGTCTTGTTCTTACAAATGGAAGGATAAAGGTATTATATAGCCTTGTAGAGATTTAATCCTAATTAATGAAAATACAAAAAAGTCAAAATAAAACATTAACTAAGCTTTCTAACTTCCATCAACTAATTTCCAACCACCATCTTTAATACTAAGCTATTAATGGTAGTTACCTTAACTTGTCAAATTAAAACAAATGAAAATTCAATAAAAATGTGATATTAACTAAATCATGAGGTCTTCATAGTGTTAGGTTCATGGAAGCTTAATGTCTACCCCATAGTCAACTTCAATCGAAAAAACATTGACCTTCAAAACTCCAAATTTTCCTTCATCTCTTGTATTAGTATATAGCACGTAAAATTGAGGATAAATCGACCCTATCCATTCTTGTACCTGAAGAATGAATGATTGTTGAATCTTTGATGCCTTAGATCTTGTAATTGGTCCTTCTAGAACAAGTGGAACACCATGATTTTCATCACCATCTAAACTTGAGGAACCCCTCACCAAATTTGATGTTGAACCAGGTACCGCAGTAACCTTTTGAACCGCATTTAAGTTTAGGGGTGTTATCTTTTGTAAATTAATTTAATTTTGTACTTATGTAAATTTTATTCTCTTAGTACTATCTTTTCCAATTCAAGTACATATTTTTTTATGCATTTATTCCGCATTCCACTTTCCTTGTGGCAAGTTTTTGCTCTCTGAGTTTAAGCACTTTAAATTTTCTTTGCCACACAAGGATAACTTCAATGATATAATTGGGCAAGCTAAGTATTATTTGTCACTTAGGAAGCCAATTTGTTAAGAAAACTTACTTAAGAAATATTTATAGAGAGTTCACTAAACGAGCAAGTTTTACCTTAAACCTATTTCATAAGATTTTTATGCGATAAACCTTATCATTTACTTTTCAGCCATGAGGACCTTACTGCATTCTAAATTTGGGGGTGTGCAAGGTCCAAGCTAAAACTTTTGAAACCTTTTGAAAGATCCTATCAAGGCATTTCAACAAAAGTTAAAAAAAAGCAAGAAATAGAGTAAATTTCAAAACTTCATTTATTCTTTTATTTTCAATTAAAATAAAAACTCCAATGTTGTCGTTTCTCACCAAAAATAAAAAGCAAACTTTCAAAACAGGAGAGTAAATATAAAGTGGTGATAAAAGTTGTAGTCGAAAAGATGAACGAACTCATAGAGTACCTATGATTTTCCACTCAATGCCAAGTCCCAAATAAATAAGTACAAGTCTCTTTGCCAAAAGGGACTCAAAATCTTTCGAAAATTCCAGCCATTTTTACAAATTGAAAGTAAGATTTTTTAGGGTATGAACAAAGATATTTTGAGACTTAAGTTTATCGCCTTTTGAGCCTAGAAATATTTTCGTAGTAGAGAGTACACGACGAGAGTGGAGCTGATTAGCAAATAAGAATTAGGTTGCACTATGAGAAGTTTAATGGATACAAAGAGGAAGGTAAGTCTTAAGTGTGGAGTTTTGCTTAAGAACAAGCATTGGTATGGAGATATGCTTGAGGACAAGCAATGTTTTAAATTTGGGGTGTGATAACTTATAGAAATACAAGTTATCGCAGCCTTTTAGGTAAAATAAACAAGTTAGAACACAGGATAAAGTACCAAAGTGTAACTTTTGCTACAAATTTATAAAGATAAGAGAATACAACTTACATTAGTCTCCAAGCATGATTTGTAAACCCAAGATTTTCCTTGGATTTTTTGCTATTGACATATTTTAGGAAGTTTAGTTTAAGTTGTTGAAGAAGAAAATAGCAAAGCTTTTGGTTCAAATTGTGTTAATCAATTTGAAATTTTTTTTGTCAAAAAAAAGAATAAATAAATAAAATAAAGGAAAAAGAAAACAAAGGTAGAATTGTGTATTTATGTAAAAAAAAAAAAAAGAAAGAAAAAAAATTTAATTAAAAAAAGAGAGTAAAGAAAGAGGGAGAGAAGGAGATGAGAAAGAATTTGGTGCCAATATGTGCTTTGTTTTCTCTCCACCGCAAACCATATCTTCATCAATTATTCACAAAACTTTTAGAGGGATTGTAACGACCCAACTTTCCGGACTAAGCTGAGGTCACTACCAAATACCAAAACTCGACCATTCAACATAAAATTTAAAACGGACCAGTTACGATTCATTAAAGCATTAGAAACCTTACAAAAAGACAGTTTCGGGCCCTATTTTAAATCAATCAAAAAGTCACAAATAAAAACTCAAGTCACCAGTTCAAAATCACAAGTCAAAATATTCTGACAAAATACATAGCGGAAGCGATAAGAAAACCAGACGCGTCCATATGGCCTTCACGCGTCCTTCCTGCCTCTCGTCGGTCTGCCCCTCGCTGTGCCCTTACCTGAAAAGTTAAAGAAGAGAAAAGGGTGAGTATAAACATACCCAGTAAGGGACCCACTACTGGGCCCGTTAGGGGACAACAGTTTACTTCCTATTCGGGGGTGCCCTACATAACAGTCTAGTGGTTCCGTAGAACGCACATATCAGTCTAGTGCTCCCGAAGGATGCACATATCAGTCGAGTGCTCCCGAAGGATGCACACATCAGTCTAGTGCTCCCGAAGGATGCACATATCAGTCTAGTGCTCCCGAAGGATGCACATATCAGTCTAGTGCTCCCGAAGGATGCACAGATCAGTCTGGTGCTCCCGAAGGATGCACGTATCAGTCTAGTGCTCCCGAAGGATGCACACATCAGTCTAGTGCTCCCGAAGGATGCACCTATCAGTCTAGTGCTCCCGAAGGATGCACCTATCCGTAAGGCACACTACCCCATAGATGAAGCTAACCGTTACCCCTCAGTCCATACTAAACCGTCTACATCAGTCATACCCCAACGGCATTCATATTACGGTTCCGCCATAGACTTTGTCAGTCAGATAGTATAGGTTTAAACAACTACGCCCTCAGTTGCTATACGCATCACCAATTCGCACACCATTAGGGCAAACCCTAGACCCAATCAACTAACCAACCAAAACCGGACTCACTGTCCTTCCCCGTCCGAACTCCATGATCAACATCCAGACCAATGCTTTACTACATACTGAACCGTAACTTCAAGGTCCATCAACATAAAATCTCAATCTACAATTAGCAGTCCAAGTATCTTTACATCAGACAAAATATAATAACAGTGCTTAACAGTCAACACGCATACATTTATTCAGTACAGTCACTAACGTGTAATCCCCTGTGGATTACTACGTTTTCAGCCTGGATTCGGGGTCCAGTAGTAGGAAAACCCTTACCTGATACTCGGTTATGCCCCTCGATCGAATCCACGCTCAACAGATCCACCTAAACGAAACACGAAGGTTTTAGTTGATGACTTTAGTAGAAGTCGTTTTAAAGAAGGTCAGAAGCGACATCCGTTGACTTACCCAAGGAAAGGAAAACTACCTCCAAACAAGCCTACTGCGAGACCCGAGAACTCAAGCGTCAACTCTGTACTACCTTCAAAGGAGAAAAGTAGGGCCATATCTTATTCCAATATTCAAACTCTAATCGGATGTAGCAACATTAGGGAATTCATCGAAAACAATCCTTACCGAAGACTCACCGTGACCCGGAGCGGAGGAAGGAAGGCTTAGGTGGCTTGGTGAAACAAGGAGCTCGGCTCGGCTTGAAAGCGTTCGGCTCGGCTCGGCTCGGCTCCACCTCGGCTCGGCTCGGCTTGGCCTTGGCTCAACTCGGCTCGCGGCTCGGCTCACTCAGCTCGCGGCTCGGCTCACTCGGCTCGCGGCTCGGCTTACTCAGCTCGGCTTACCCGGATTTGTGTGTGGCTCGGACTGGAAGCGGGTTTTGGGTCGGGTCAGCTTGGAACCGGGTCGGGTTGGATGAAAACGGCAGCCACGGTGATCGATTTTCCCCCGGCGAGCGATGGCGCGGCGATTCGCTGACGACGCACGAGGAAGGAGGTGCTGCTGGTGGTAGAGACAGAGACGGCCGGTGGACCCGTAGCTGCTTAAGACCGAAGGAGATCGGAGATGGAGGCGGTGCTGACGCTGTCGGAAACGAAGGAGAAGATTAAGGAGGATGGTGGTGGCGCTGCGGTCGGAAGGAGAAGAGATGAAGAAGAAGGAGAAACGGATGGGAGCGGCGGCGTCGGGCGAGGAAGGGAGAAGACGAAGAAGAAGAAGGTGGATGGGGGGGCTCGCGCGCGGCAGTAGGGTTTCTTTTCTTTTTTTTTTAAAATATATATATATATATATATATATATATATTAAAACAAAGTAAATATAATTAATATTAAAATATTAATATTAAATAATTTAAAATAAATAATAATATATATTAAATAAAAATGATAATAATAATAATAATTTATAATAAAACATTAATACTAATTAGTTATAATAATATTAAATAATAATATTAATATTTATATTAAGTAAATAGTAAAAGGAAAAATATTAACATTAAAATTGAAATGACAATAATACCCAATACTAATAATATAATTAATATTATATTATTAAAATTCACTTAAAATGCGAAAATTTTTACCTCGAGCTTCGGGGCGTTACATTCTTCCCTCCTTAGGGAACTTTCGTCCTCAAAAGTTTTACCCCTCGAACAGTTCGGGATAACGGGACCTCATGTCATCTTCTCGCTCCCACGTAGCCTCTTCTATCCGGTGATTCCGCCACAAGACTTTAACCAGAGGGATTTCTTTATTCCTCAACGTTTTCACCTCTCTAGCCAGTACCTCAACGGGTTGTTCGGTATAGCTCAAGTTTTCATCAATTTCCAGTGGCTCGTAATCCACTACATGGGATGGATCTGGCACGTACTTCCTCAACATGGAGACATGGAAAACATCATGAACTGTCGAGAGTGATGGTGGCAACGCCAAGCAATAAGCTACAGGGCCAATCCGCTCCAGAATCTCAAACGGCCCAACAAAACGGGGACTCAGCTTTCCCCTCCTTTCGAAACGCAAGACACCTCTCATAGGTGCTACCTTTAAGAACACCTTATCCCCTACCTCAAACTCAAGGTCCTTCCGCCTCACATCTGCATAACTCTTCTGCCTACTCTGAGCGGTATGCATGCGTGATCTAATCTTCTGTATCGCTTCGTTAGTAGACTGAACTAACTCAGGACCCATCAATCTCTGCTCACCCACCTCACCCCAGCAAACCGGGGATCTACAACATTTGCCGTACAAGGCCTCAAATGGTGCCATGCCGATAGTAGCCTGATAACTGTTATTATAAGCAAATTCCATCAAATGTAAGTGGGAGTCCCAGCTACCTGGAAATTCCAATGCACACGCTCGCAACATATCCTCTAAAACCTGGTTCAGGCGCTCAGTCTGACCGTCAGTCTGTGGATGGAAAGCCGTACTAAAGTCCAACCTCGTGCCAATAGCAGTCTGCAAACTCTTCCAGAATTTGGAAGTGAAACGGGCATCTCTATCAGAAACAATCGACACTGGCACTCCATGTAATCTCACTATCTCAGACATGTACAACTGTGCCCACTTACTAGCAGTATAGGTGGATTTACCCGGAACGAAGTGCGCTGATTTAGTAAGTCTGTCCACCACAACCCAGATCACTGTAAAACCCCTCAGAGTTCTCGGTAGCCCTGTAATGAAATCCATGGACACGTTTTCCCACTTCCATTCCGGTATGCTCAAGGGTTGTAATAAACCCGCTGGTTTCTGCCTTGGTGCCTTAACCTGCTGACACACCAAGCATTTACTAACAAATTCTGCTACTTCCCTCTTCATGTTACGCCACCAATAAACCCGCTTCAGGTCCTTATACATCTTCGTACTACCTGGGTGCATAGAAAATGGGGAACTGTGAGCCTCAGATAATAATTCTGTCTTAACCGCACTATCTGACGGCACACAGAGGCGTCTCTCGAACAAAAGTCCACCATCAGAGGATAATGAGAACTCAACCGCTTGCCCTGCCTCTGCTAGGCCACGTTTCTCAACCAGATAAGGATCGTTACTCTGAGCATCAATGATCCTTTGCCTCAAAGTCGGCTGTACCGTCAACTGGGCTAACTGCATAGTAACTGCCCCCCACTGACATTGCAATCTCAGCCCGCTCGAGATCCCGATGCAATGGGGCCTGTCGGGTAATAAGTGCTGCCGAATGTGATACCTTTCTACTAAGAGCATCAGCTACCACATTCGTCTTGCCTGGATGATACAGTATCTCACAATCGTAATCCTTCACTAACTCAAGCCACCTTCGCTGTCTCATATTCAATTCTTTCTGAGTAAAGAAGTATTTCAAGCTCTTATGATCCGTGAATATCTGTATCTTTTCACCATATAAATAATGCCTCCATATTTTCAAAGCAAAAACCACTGCTGCCAACTCTAGATCATGTGTAGGGTAGTTCTGCTCATGACTCTTCAACTGACGGGACGCATAAGCGACCACCTTACCCTGCTGCATCAAAACACAACCCAAACCCTTCTTGGAAGCATCACTATAAATCACAAAACTGCCAGATCCATCAGGTACAGTAAGAACCGGTGCGGTAACTAGCTTCTGTTTAAGGTTCTGGAAACTGTCCTCACATGCCTTGCTCCAAACAAAAGGAGCTCCTTTTCTGGTCAACTGAGTAAGAGGAGTAGCTATACGAGAAAAGTTCTCCACAAACCGTCGATAATAGCCTGCTAAACCCAGAAAGCTACGAACCTCACTGACAGTGGAAGGTCGGGTCCAACCAGTGACTGCCTCTATCTTAGCTGGATCCACAGAGACCCCAGCCTTAGAAACCACGTGACCCAGAAAGGACACCTGCTTCAGCCAAAACTCGCACTTCGAGAACTTTGCGTACAACTTATTATCCCGAAGTGTTTGCAAAACCATACGTAAATGCTCCTCGTGTTCGGCCTCCGTCTTGGAGTATATCAAGATATCGTCGATAAACACAATCACAAAAGTATCTAGGAACTCCCTAAACACTCTGTTCATCAAGTCCATAAACACTGCCGGAGCATTCGTCAAACCAAAAGACATCACAATAAACTCGTAGTGTCCATACCTGGAACGAAATGCTGTCTTCGGTACATCCTCATCCTTAATCCTCAGCTGATGGTATCCCGACCGAAGATCAATCTTAGAGAACACTGTGGCTCCCTGTAACTGGTCAAATAGATCGTCAATCCTGGGCAAGGGATATCTGTTCTTTACGGTTACCTTGTTCAACTCCCTATAGTCAATGCATAGACGCATCGATCCATCCTTCTTCTTAACAAATAAAACTGGCGCACCCCAAGGTGACACGCTCGGTCGAATGAATCCCTTATCAAGCAATTCCTGTAACTGTACCTTCAGTTCTTTCAGTTCTGCGGGGGCTATTCTGTAAGGGGCTCTGGATATAGGAACCGTGCCCGGCTCCAACTCTATGGCAAACTCAACCTCTCTATGCGGAGGTAACCCCGGAAGTTCTTCAGGAAAGACATCCGGATAGTCCCTCACCACCGGTTCCGACGACAGGGATACATCGGCCTCTCTAGTATCCACCACGCTCGCTAAGATACCCCAAGTACCCTGACTGAGCAGTTTACTGGCCCTGATGGCTGAGATTACCTGAGGCAACGACTTTGACCCTCCTCCCTTAAATTTAAAACTAGCCATCGAGGGAGGGTTAAACGTTACCTCCTTACGGGAACAATCTATGCTGGCGTGGTTAGCGGCCAACCAATCCATACCCAGGATTACATCAAAGTCCAGCATATCCAGGACTATCAGCGTTACTTCAATCACATGGCCTGCTATCTCAATCTGGCATGCTTTCACCTTTTCCTTCGACAACATACATTCCCCGGAAGGAGTAGATACTGATAGAACATGGTGTAAGGGCTCTATCTCTAAGCGGGCATGCAACACAAACGCGGAGGAGATAAAAGAATGTGACGAACCCGAATCAAACAAAACTAAGGCGTAATGCCCCAACACTGGGAGCGTACCTGTCACTACCGTGCCTGCCTTCTCAGCCTCAGTCTTGTTGGTAGCAAAGACTCTACCCTGCTGTGGAGCACCTGCTCCCTGATTCTGCGCGTTCCCCGTGAGTCTCAATGGGCATCTATCAGCTGTATGACCCTCTTGCCTGCACTTAAAGCAAGTCCTAGTCCCGAATAAGCAACGGCCCAGATGGTGCTTCCCACAAGTGGTACACAACGGCTTCCCTCTGGCAGCCTCCCCTGCCTCAAAAGGTTTCTGCTGGAAGCGGCGAAACTCACCACCTGATCTGAAATTCCGCTGTGGCACTGGAACAGGCTGCTGCTCAGCCTTCCTCTTCTGTCCCGATGTCGAACCTCTACCAGCGGTCTTAGACGAGTTAGCCCTCTCCTGTAAACTGAGATCCACTGCCAGGCGCAGTGCATCGGCATGAGTAGCGGGTCTGAAAGCTCGGACCAAGCCCTGAATGTCCAGTCGGAGGCCTCTAACAAACTTATCAGCTCTGGCCGCCTCGGTCGCTATCATCTCGGGAGCGAAGCGGGATAACATGTCAAACTCCGCATCATACTGCTCCACTGTCATGTCACCCTGCTCTAAGTTCAGGAACTCCTGCCGCTTGGCATCTCTCAAACTAGCAGAGAAGAATTTCGCATAGAAACTCTCCTTAAACTGCTGCCACGTGATCTGGCTCATATCACCACCTAGCATTCTCTCTGTAGTCTCCCACCATGCGGTACCTCTGTCAGTCAACATAAAAACAGCACACTGAACTTTCTGATCCTCAAGGCATTTCATGTAACGGAATATGGTCTCCAAGGACGATAACCACATCTGAGCCCTGGTGGGGTCCTCTAAAGACCCATCGAACGTCGTGGGATTATACTTCCTGAAATCCCTCAGGTGCTTAGCCTCTGCTGACAACTGATCCGGCACAAACTGGGGCGCAACTGGTACTGGAGCCGGAGCTGGAGCAGGAGCTGGCGCTGGAGCTGGCGCCGGAGTTGGCGAGGCAGGCTTCTGCTGCTCCCGCATCTGCATAATCAAATCTCTAAACCTCTGCTCCATGGCGGCTAGGTCCGCATGAGTAACTGGCGAAGCCGGGTCAGGGGCTTGGGCTACAGGCTGCACCTCAGGCTGAACGCGTCCTGCTCCCCTTCCTCGGCCTCCTCGGCCACCCCTACGTGCACCTCTCCTTGGCGGCATTTCCCTAACAACCACCAACGATCCCTTTAGTCATAAATGGTAATTGAATTTGCAGTTTAACTTAGGTAAGGTAATGCATGTAGAGTTATACATATACTTTCATAGGAGCGTACCTGACGAGCGGCAAGGATCGTTTCAGCCATAAGGACACAAAACACAGACTCACATTATAAGCCAGTCTACAGAACCTAAAACTTAGGCTCTGATACCAACTGTAACGACCCAACTTTCCGGACTAAGCTGAGGTCACTACCAAATACCAAAACTCGACCATTCAACATAAAATTTAAAACGGACCAGTTACGATTCATTAAAGCATTAGAAACCTTACAAAAAGACAGTTTCGGGCCCTATTTTAAATCAATCAAAAAGTCACAAATAAAAACTCAAGTCACCAGTTCAAAATCACAAGTCAAAATATTCTGACAAAATACATAGCGGAAGCGATAAGAAAACCAGACGCGTCCATATGGCCTTCACGCGTCCTTCCTGCCTCTCGTCGGTCTGCCCCTCGCTGTGCCCTTACCTGAAAAGTTAAAGAAGAGAAAAGGGTGAGTATAAACATACCCAGTAAGGGACCCACTACTGGGCCCGTTAGGGGACAACAGTTTACTTCCTATTCGGGGGTGCCCTACATAACAGTCTAGTGGTTCCGTAGAACGCACATATCAGTCTAGTGCTCCCGAAGGATGCACATATCAGTCGAGTGCTCCCGAAGGATGCACACATCAGTCTAGTGCTCCCGAAGGATGCACATATCAGTCTAGTGCTCCCGAAGGATGCACAGATCAGTCTGGTGCTCCCGAAGGATGCACGTATCAGTCTAGTGCTCCCGAAGGATGCACACATCAGTCTAGTGCTCCCGAAGGATGCACCTATCAGTCTAGTGCTCCCGAAGGATGCACCTATCCGTAAGGCACACTACCCCATAGATGAAGCTAACCGTTACCCCTCAGTCCATACTAAACCGTCTACATCAGTCATACCCCAACGGCATTCATATTACGGTTCCGCCATAGACTTTGTCAGTCAGATAGTATAGGTTTAAACAACTACGCCCTCAGTTGCTATACGCATCACCAATTCGCACACCATTAGGGCAAACCCTAGACCCAATCAACTAACCAACCAAAACCGGACTCACTGTCCTTCCCCGTCCGAACTCCATGATCAACATCCAGACCAATGCTTTACTACATACTGAACCGTAACTTCAAGGTCCATCAACATAAAATCTCAATCTACAATTAGCAGTCCAAGTATCTTTACATCAGACAAAATATAATAACAGTGCTTAACAGTCAACACGCATACATTTATTCAGTACAGTCACTAACGTGTAATCCCCTGTGGATTACTACGTTTTCAGCCTGGATTCGGGGTCCAGTAGTAGGAAAACCCTTACCTGATACTCGGTTATGCCCCTCGATCGAATCCACGCTCAACAGATCCACCTAAACGAAACACGAAGGTTTTAGTTGATGACTTTAGTAGAAGTCGTTTTAAAAAAGGTCAGAAGCGACATCCGTTGACTTACCCAAGGAAAGGAAAACTACCTCCAAACAAGCCTACCCCGAGACCCGAGAACTCAAGCGTCAACTCTGTACTACCTTCAAATGAGAAAAGTAGGGCCATATCTTATTCCAATATTCAAACTCTAATCGGATGTAGCAACATTAGGGAATTCATCGAAAACAATCCTTACCGAAGACTCACCGTGACCCGGAGCGGAGGAAGGAAGGCTTAGGTGGCTTGGTGAAACAAGGAGCTCGGCTCGGCTTGAAAGCGTTCGGCTCGGCTCGGCTCGGCTCCACCTCGGCTCGGCTCGGCTCCACCTCGGCTCGGCTCGGCTTGGCCTTGGCTCAACTCGGCTCGCGGCTCGGCTCACTCAGCTCGCGACTCGGCTCACTCGGCTCGCGGCTCGGCTCGCGGCTCGGCTCACTCAGCTCGCGGCTCAGCTCACTCGGCTCGCGGCTCACTCGGCTCGGCTTACCCGGATTTGTATGTAGCTCGGACTGGAAGCGGGTTTTGGGTCGGGTCAGCTTGGAACCGGGTCGGGTTGGATGAAAACGGCAGCCACGGTGATCGATTTTCCCCCGGCGAGCGATGGCGGCGGCGATTCGCGGACGACGCACGAGGAAGGAGGTGCTGCTGGTGGTAGAGACAGAGACGGCCGGCGGACCCGTAGCTGCTTAAGACCGAAGGAGATCGGAGATGGAGGCGGTGCTGACGCTGTCGAAAACGAAGGAGAAGATTAAGGAGGATGGTGGTGGCACTGCGGTCGGAAGGAGAAGAGATGAAGAAGAAGGAGAAACGGATGGGAGCGGCGGCGTCGGGCGAGGAAGGGAGAAGACGAAGAAGAAGAAGGTGGATGGGGGGGGCTCGCGCGCGGCAGTAGGGTTTCTTTTCTTTTTTTTTTAAAATATATATATATATATATATATATATATATATATATATTAAAACAAAGTAAATATAATTAATATTAAAATATTAATATTAAATAATTTAAAATAAATAATAATATATATTAAATAAAAATGATAATAATAATAATAATTTATAATAAAACATTAATACTAATTAGTTATAATAATATTAAATAATAATATTAATATTTATATTAAGTAAATAGTAAAAGGAAAAATATTAACATTAAAATTGAAATGACAATAATACCCAATACTAATAATATAATTAATATTATATTATTAAAATTCACTTAAAATGCGAAAATTTTTACCTCGAGCTTCGGGGCGTTACAGGGATCTTAAGATAGAGTCTGAGGAAGAAGAAGAAGAGGAAAGGGTTGTGAATTAAGGTGAAAGAGATGAAGAAAAACATGAAGGGATAGACAGTCATGGCAGAAGCTTGGTGTTCACAGACATCCTCTAATTTTTTACTTGATTTGCACTACCCAATAGGACTTAAAAGGTGAGGTTTATTTATTTATTTTTAAATTTTGAAATTTTATTCAATTTTTAACAAGTTTTGAGAAGGAAGCAAGAGCAAATTATGATTTTAGATTAATGTTTTTCGAAGAGGCATTTAGGTCACAGTTTGGTTTGCGAAATCAGGAAGCCTTTGGTTTTTCATATTTTCTAGATAGTACAAAGGGAGTTAGAAGCTCTATTAGGTATGGTTCAAAATATTATAAAATTTTCTACAACTTGCATGAAGAACTTGTGAGCCAAAAATGACTGGAAGTAAGCTTAATTTTAGGAGCAAGTCATTGAGATAGCAGAAGACTCGATTTTTTACTCTCTCTATTTCAGGCCATTTCTGTAACAATCGGTTGGGAATCTCATTTTTCTTCCTCCAAGTAAGTTGTAAAGGAGTTAAAAACGAGGAGTGTAATATAAAGTACATTAATTTTGGTTAAGTATTGAGAAAGTTATAAATGTTTGAAGTTAAGTTGTTGAATCTAGAAAATTCTAGGAAAATAGGAGAAATACTCTTTTATGCCTATGTTTAGAATAGTTGAATGTCATCGTTTGTGCATCATCAAAAGTTAGTATAAGCATACTAGACTATATAAGGTTTTGGCACTCGGTTTTGGTTTGTTTGACAGGCAAAGAGAAAATAGGTCGAGTCTACACACCAGGGAACTAGCCTAACGCTGTGAGTGACAAAAAAGATTTCTAAATTGTTATCTACGATTATATTGCTATAAATAGTACATGATTTCTATGAACGATTTCAAGTATAAGTTCAAGCTTAAGTTTTATGATGAAATTTATGTATGAGCAAGTTATTATCAATATTCTGAAAAGTAGCTGAAACCATACCATTTTAAGCAAGTATTGTTTTTAGATTTTCAGTTTTCCGCAAACAATTTGAGTAAGCTTGAACTTTACGAAAGATGAAGATAGCAGGCATGTTTTAATGTTTTCGTATGATTTTTTTATGTTTCTATTAACTACATGACTGAGATGTTGAGTCTGAGGCTATTTGGTAATGTATGCATACAGGTTAGATTCCGTTATTGACGTTGAGTATACTCCGTAACAATGATGCTATCGTGAGTGTTGGGTAAACCCCACTACGACAAAGACGATTGGAGTGCTGGGCAGGCCCCATTACATCATAGAGTTAGTAAACGTTGATTGTACTGGGCATGTCCTACACAATGTAAATTTTTCATGGTAGCTAAAAATTTTTTATATACTTGATATGCCTTGCTAGATTTCAATGACGTACATGCTGAGTATTTAAGAAAGCAATTTTTATTATTATACGCTTGTATTTATGGCTTGATTAAACAGATTTATATGTGTAAAGTTTTCACATGCTCTAATCTTTAAATTTACAGTTTTAAACTGAGCCACTCACTAAGCTTTATACCTTACCTTTCCAAAATACTTTGCGCACTTTCCAAGTAGAGATCGAGCTTCTGGTGCCTGATAGACTGCCTTAGTATGCTGAAGCTCCCATATCGATTGCTAGTACGTGGTTGAAGTTGTACATATAGTCTGCTTTGTTATGTTGTATATGTCTTTGTAAGATATAGATACTCTACAATTTGTGTAAACTCTAGGTGTTGCGGTTATGTAAACCTTTGTTGGTTATGTTTTTTGTTATGGTGTCTCCATTAGGTTTACTTGCTAAATCAGTTATTCCAGAGGTGCAGTTCATGTATGTCTATGATTGGTCTTGGTTCCGCTGTATTATGTTGCATATAAAATAGTTTATATACAAGATTAGCATGTTTATCAGGTTCAAGGGTTCAACAGAGTCGACAGATATTGTTAGGGGAGAGCGATGTTAGTCGGCTTCATGTCGTCTTTCGGGCTAAGGTAGTAGGTAGTCCAAGAGGGGGTGGGACAACTTGGTATCAAAGCAGTTAGCTCCAAGGGAAATGAGACAGAACAGTTAGCTCTAAGAAGAAGCTAAGAAGTTAAAGTTAGATGTTAAGTTAGTTTAGGTAGAATTTATAGAGCATCGTCCAAGTAGGTGTAAAAGTAAGTCGAATTAGGAATAGAATATGAGTAGAAGTTTGGTATCATGCATTTTTTTCATTAATGATATACTAGTTTACTCAATTGACAGAAAAGCCCATGAAGAACATCTGAGGATTGTTCTACAGACACTGCGCGATAAACAGTTGTGTGCCAAGTTTAGCAAATGTGAATTATGGCTGAAACAGATAGTGTTCTCAAGGCATGTTGCTTTAGCGGACGGAGTTAGTGTTGATTCGCAGAAAGTGGAAGCTATTGTCAACTGGGAGAGACCAGCTAGTGCGACAAAGTATGTAGTTTTCTAGGCTTGGCAGGATACTACAGACGTTTCGTTGAGGATTTCTCCTGATTAGCATTACCCTTGATAGCTTTGACAAGGAAGAATGCTAAGTTTGAATGGTCGGATAAATGTAGACAAAGCTTCTAAAAGCTGAAGAAGAGATTAGTCACAGCACCTATCTTGATAGTTCTAGTAACAAGGAAGGAGTACGTGACTTATTGTGACACCTCGAGGCAAGGATTAGGTTGTGTACTTATGAATGAAGGTAAAGTAATAGCTAATACTTTAAGGCAGCTAAAGAAGCATGAGTTTAATTAACCTACTCATGAATTAGTAGCAGCAGTTTTACCATTGAAAATCTGGAGACATTATTTGTCGATGAGAACTACAATAGTTTTACAGATCATAAGAGTCTGAAGTATATCTTTGATTAAAAATAGATGAATCTAAGATAGATGCAATGGATAGAATTGATTAAGTTCTATGATTGTACCATAGAATACCATCCGGGCAAGGCTAATGTAGTAGCAGATGCATTAAGTAGGAAGTCAAGACTTCTGAAGAGTGAATTATGCAGTATTCGAGCAACCTTACTAAGTGAGTTAAGAGGCTTCAGGACAGTTGTGACTCCATAGCGTTCAGAGAGTCTTTTAGCTAAATTTGAAGTTTGGTCTTCTCTAGTAGCAGAGATTGTGAGATGATAGCAAGAGGATAGTAACTTGCAGAAGATGCTTGAAAAGTCAAAGCAAGGATCATATGTTGAATTTGAGTTGAGAGCAGATGGAGCCATAGTTAATCAGGGGAGACTATGCATTCCGAGTATTAGAGAGCTTAAGGATGTTGTACTAGAGGAAGCTCATAGTTCTGCTTACGCTATACATCCAGGAAGCACCAAGATGTATAGAACTCTAAAGAAGACTTACTAGTAGCCTTGTATGAAGCGAGAGATAGCCGAAAAATATTGATAAATATTTGATTTGCCGACAAGTTAAACCAGTGAGACGGAGGCAGGAGGACTCCTTAACCCTTTTCTAGTGCCAGAGTGGAAGTGGGAGAACATAACTATGGATTTTCTATTTGGGTTACCTCATACTTCTAGTGGACATGATGGTATATGGGTAATAGTAGATAGATCACCAAGACTGCACGATTTATATCGATTAAAGCAACGCTACACTAGATTAACTAGCTAAGCTCTACGTCGATAGGATGTGAGTTAGTATGGAGTACCAGTGACCATAGTTTTAGACAGGGTTCTTAGGTTTACTTCTAAGTTTTGGCCTAGTTTACAGAAAGCATTAGGAACAAAGTTGAAGTTTAGTACAGCATTCCATCCCCAAACAGATGGTTAGTTAGAGAGAATCATACAGGTCTTAGAGAATATGTTGAGAGCATTTATAGTTTAGAGGAAGTTGGGATACCCACTTATCACTTATGGAGTTCGCTTACTATAACATCTATTAGTCTAGTATCAGCATGGTACCATTTAAGGCTTTTTATGGCAAAACTCCTATGTGCTAGAATGAAGTGGGAGACCAAAAGCTAGTTAGTCCTGAGTTAGTACAGATCGCGACAGACAATATTAAAATTATTAGAGAAAACTTGAAAAATAGCTCAAGATCAATAGAAGAGCTATGCAGATAAGCGACAAAGAGACTTGGAATTCCACGTTGGAGATCAAGTTTTCTTGAAGTTATCTCCGTGGAAAGGTGTTCATTATTTTGGGAGAAAAGGAAAGTTGGGTCTTAAATATATTGGACTATACAAAATAACGAAACGAGTTCGGCCAACGGCCTATAAACTTAGGTTGCTAGCAGAATTTGCTACAATACATAATGCTTTTCATGTATCCATGTTAAGGAAAAATATTCCAGATCTATCACATGTGTTGTAAGCGCAATCGGTGGAGCTTAAAGAAGAATTGAATTATGAGAAGGAAGCGATTTAGATCCTCGACATAAAATAGCAAATTTTGAGAAACAAGACGATCACACTCGTGAAAGTTCTTTGGAGAGATCACGGAATAGAGGAGGAAACCTGGGAGTCAGAAGACCAGATGAAGAGGAGTTACCCAACACTCTTCATCTAAGGACTTCCAAATTTTGAGGATGAAATTTCTTAAGGGGGAGGTAAGTTGTAAACCTAATATTTTTCTTGGATTTTTTGTTGTTGACATATTTTAGGAAGTTGAGTTTAAGTTGTTGAAGAAAAAAAGGGCAAAGCTTTTAGTTCAAATTGTGTTAATCAATTTGGAATTCTTTTTCCAAGGAAAAAAAATAAAATAAAATAAAGGAAAAAGAAAACAAAGGTGAAATTATGTATTTATGTAAAAAAAAAAAAAGAAGAGAAAAGTTAATTAAAAAAAGAGAATAAAGAAAGAGGGAGAGAATGAGATGAGAAAGAATTTCGGTGCCAACATGTGCTTTGTTTTCTCTCTACCGCCAAACCATGTCTTCATCAATTTTTTACCAAAATTTTAGAGGGATCTTGAGGTAGAATCTAAGGAAGAAGAAGAAGAGGAAATGGTTGTGAATTAAGGTGAAAGAGATGAAGAAAAATATGAAGGGATAGACAGCCATGGCATAAGCTTGGTGTTTACAGGCATCCTCTGATTTTTTAGTTGATTTTTACTGCCCAAGAAGAATTAAAATGTGTGGTTTATTTTTCTTATTTTTTAAATTGTATTCAATTTTTAACAAGTTTTGTGAAGGAAATATGAGTAAATTTTGATTTTAGATTAGTGTTTTTCGTAGAGGCATTTAGGTCACAGTTTAGTGTGTGAAATCATGAAGCCTCTGGTTTTTCACGTTTTCAAGATAGTACAGAGGGAGTTAGAAACTCTATTAGATATGGTTGAAAATCTTATAAAATTTCCTACAACTTTTATGAATAAATTGTAAGCCAAATATGACTAGAAGTAAGCTTAATTTCAAAAGAAAATCAGGGGATAGCAGAAGACTCGATTTTTTATTCTCTCCATTTCAGGCCATTTCTGAGATAATCTTTTGGCAATCTCATTTTCCTTCCTTCAAGTAAGTTATAGAGAAGTTAAAAACGAAGAGTTTGATATAAAGTACATTAATGTTGCTGAAGTATTGAGAAAGTTATGAAGGTTTGAAGTTAAGTTGTTAAATCTAGAAAATTTTGGAGAAATAGCAAAATACTCTTTTATGCCGAAGTTTAGAATAGTTGAATGTCATCGTTTGCACGTCATCAAAATTTACTAGCTAACCTAAGGTTGTGAGTGACTAAATAGATTTTTAAATTGTATCTATGATTATATTTCTATGACTAGTACATGATTTCTATTAACAGTTTCAAGCATAAGTTCAAGCTTAAGTTTTATGATGAAATTTATATATGAACACGTTATTATCAACTTTCTGAAAAGTAGTTGAAACCATATCATTTTAAGAAAGTATTGTTTTTAGATTTTTAGTTTTCCACGAACAATTTGAGTAAGCTTGAGCTTTACAAAAGATAAAGATAGCAGGCATGTTTTAATTTTTTCTGTATGATTTTATGATGTTTCTATTAATTACATGAATGAGATGTAGAGCCTTAGGCTATTTGGTACCGTGTTCACACAGGTTAGATTCCGTTGTTGACGTTGACTGTATTTCGTAACAACGATGCTGTCATGAGTGATGGGCGGGCCTTACTACGACAAAGACGATGGGAGTGTTGGGCAAGTCCCACTACATCGTAAAGTTAGTAAATGTTGGTTGTATTGGACGTGCCCTACACAAAATAGGTTTATCATGTTAGTTAAAATGTTTTGATATACTTGATATGCCTTGCTAGATTTTAAAGACGTACATGCTGAGTATTTGAGAAAGTTGTTCTTATTATTATACGTTTGTATTTACAACTTGATTAAATAGATTTATATGTGTAAAGTTTTCATGTGCTCTGATCTTTAAATTTACAGTTTTAAACTAAGTCACTCATTAAGCTTTATAGCTTACCTTTCCAAAATGTTTTTCCCACTTTTCAGTTAGAGAACAAGCTCCCGGTGCCTGATAGACTACCTTAATCTATACTGAAGCTCCCATATCGATTGCTAGTACGTGGTTGGAGTTGTACATAGAGTCTGTTTTGTTATGTTGTATATGTCTTTGTAAGATATAGATACTCTACAGTTTGTGTAAACTCTAGGTGTTACGGTTATGTAAACCTTTGTTGGTTATGTTGTTTGTTATGGTGTCTACATTAGGTTTACTTGCTAAATCAATTTTTTAGGGCTGCAGTTCATGTATGTCTATGATTGGTCAAGGTTCCGCTGTATTATGTTTCATGTAAAATAGTTTATATACAAGATTAGCATGTTTATTAGGTTCAAGAGTTCAGCAAAGTCGACAGATATTGTTAAGGGAGAGCAATGTCAGTCGGCTTCATGCCGTCTTTCGAGCTAAGCTAGCAGGTAGTCCAGGAGGGTGTGACATGATTAACTATGTTTTTCAGTGTTTTTATCATAGGATGATGTAGAAAAGAAGAAATATAGCGAATCACAAGAAGAATGCGTGCAAGAACTTACGCAATAAGAAAGTGTATAGCGATTAACATTGTTGGCGGGATGCGACATCATCATGCAAGGATATTCGCTAGAAGACAAAAATGGTAGATAGAGTGATGTGACTTGACAAGGTGGTGTTCAGTGATAACAAGTGCAAAGGATAAGGAATATAAAATTCCCACCCAAATTAGCCTATAAAAGCCTCCATCTCTACCATGTATGGGGGGATTTCGAGGGACCAAAAATAGAGGAGTTCTAGAAGGCTTATCTCTATGAGAACCGGTTGAAAGAAATAGTCTTTCCCCTTTTGTAGAAGTTTTTCTCTTCTTCACCTCTTCTTCAGTCAACTTCTTAGAGAGAGATTAGAGAGAGAAACCACCAACCATTCCCCTAACTTGTAAAAGAGCCAAGGAATGCATAACCATGCATTCTATAGCTCGGCTCCCATCTTTACTTTCCATTTTTGTACTTTCAATGTAATGTTTTGACTTTTATATTTCCATGGCTGAAAGGCCTACATCCATCAATCAATATATTGCATCTTTATTCACGGTCAATCTTTCACTTTTTTACTATTCATCTTGTTTCTGTGGTTATAAGTAGTTTAGGTATGTGATAAGTGCATAATAAGGGCTCTTTGTTTATAAGGTTCATCGGGTTCAAATGAGCTCAACTCCATCTCTTGGCCATCATTCGTTGCCAACTGCTTGAGAGAGTAAGTATCAAGGACATAGCTAAACACGTAGAAGGAAGATTGGAAATAAACTTCATTTTGGAATTTTGTCATTTGACCTCCATCATTGTGTCATGAAAGGAGAATAAGTGTGTGTTTAGGCACCGAGAGGTAGCTTGCCTTAAATACAGAGGCAATTTGATTCATATAAGTAAAGAAACCTAGATAGTCATCGCATAATTTATCTTTATTGTTTGTATCCCGAAAGGAGAACGAGTGTAGCGTTTTGGTACCAAGAGGCTGCTCGTCTTTATTAGAAGATGGTTAAGTGGTGGCTATCACATCAAGGACTACTGCATGGCTTAATCGCCTACAACACGGAAATCTTCCAACACATTTCTTTAATACAAGTTAGTTCACCTTCCACAATCATGTCATTCCATGCCACCTTCTACATAACCTCTAGTGTAAATAGTAGAATTGGTACATACATACATCAAGACTCCAAGAGGAGGACAAGTTTCGCATTTGTACCATGATAGGAGGACAAGTATGGCATTTAAAGACTCCGAGAGGAGATCGCCTTAATTAGAGACTAGTTATGAAAGCTATATCGCATTAAGACTTTCATGACCTAATCGCCTAGTCATACATAGATATTCCTTCACCCATTCTTAATACAAGTTAGTCCGCATCTCCATTTCACACCCATCTAATTCAACTTTTACAGATCCTCTAGTGTAGATAAGTAGTTATAGTGCAACATACATTTCATTACACTATATAGATAATTCTTTTATACCGATTGAATGATAAGTAAATCCTAGCATTAACCTTTGATATCAATTCTCTGTGTTCGACTCTAAATCATACGAATAAGCCTATTGTTTTACTTAAACTTGGGCAAGCAAAACAAAACTTGAAATCAATAAGAACTTAGCTTTCATGCGATAAAGAGATACATAATGAGTAATTCGCATACCATGAGCATGATCGATGACTAATCAATTATGCGTATAACCAACCCTAAGTTTGGGCTTAATAACATCTCTTCCAGTTTTTGGCGCTAATTGATTTTTCAAACTTAGGAACAGGATTTTACATAGATTCTGGACAAAATGTTTAACTTTGGAGAATTGCGTGTTCAACTAAAGATCGTGTGAAGAGGTTTAAGGTACCAAAGTAATTTGTGTTGCTTAAACCAGGCCCGAGGTTGAGTGTGTCTTTCGAACAGTGAGTGATTCAACAGGAAAGTAAGAATAAATTCAATTCAATTCACACATGTTGTTGAGATCCTCAAACGCTTAAATCTTAAATGCATAATCTGTTGAAATTTGAGAACCCAAAGTAAGGTGTTAAGAAGGTGTCCACGCAGATAGTTTAGTGACATCTATATCTTTATTAACTACACAAAAAGAACCATGAAATATTATTTGAGCAATGCAATGAATGATTGGGAACAGAGGCTTTTGTGATGAGCAATCAAGATGTAGAGAGCCATGTAACAAATGAACTAAAAAGTTCAGGAGAAGACTACAAGGCTAGGGAGCTATAAGGAGCAGAACGCGATGAGGCACAACCTTCCTTGGCAAAGAACCTAAACGCAAGGATGCATTTGAAATGTATAAATCTCCCTTATTTTATCTAGTATGTGTATTCTCAATTTTGTATTCTTTTTTTATATTATACTTGTAATTATTTTTATATACTTATAAGTATTTGTAGTTTAGTTTAGTGAGGATTCTTTTTAAGTTAGGGAGCGCGAGTTTTTCTCGCGAAGCATTGTCACCAAGCGAAAAAGGTACGCGTTCAAACACAATAGGCGTTTTGATCTTCTTGCAAAGTATTGAGCAAAGAGTTTTATTATCAATGATTAGGATTTTGGGGGAGCTCAAACGGTCATATCTTTTAAAATTCATATTTTAAGAGTAATGATTACATCGCCATCAAAAGTCCAAACAATGTTGTTAGATCACGTCACTTCGCCTTAATAACGTAGGACGTTAACAACGTGGTTAACCTAAACCCTAACCATAGTTAACTGTACCTATTTAAGTCCTTTAAAAATCCCTATTTCAAACTTTCGGTAGTATGAACTCCTATCAAAGACCTTAAACTCTTCGATCTTTTTCTTCAGCAAACCAAGTAAGCTCTCATCTCCTTACTTTTATTTATTGTCTATTTTACCCTATATCCCTTCCCAAAAACTGTTGAAAACAAGAATGTTGATCAGTCTGGAAAGAAACGTGCACCATCTGAGACCAATTCATCTAAGAGAAACACTGAAAATGTGTGCTCCAACAGTTCTGTATCGGATCAAGCACAGCTGACTTCCTCGTCGCACAACAAAGCACTACCAGTTCGAGAGAATTCTTTGGAACAGAAGGATGGAATCCTTTCAGCTTCAAGGGCAAAAAGATGCCCATGACGAATGAGAATATTGGAATTATGATGACTTGCTCATGGAAGAGAGTAATAGACAAGCAAAAGTGAAAGAAGAAGCTAAAAAGAAGAAGATAGAAGATGAAGAGAGGGCGAGAAGAGAAAATGTAGAGGAGAAGGAGAGAAAGAAAAGGAAGAACTGAAAAAGAAAGAGGATGAAAAGAAGCAAGTAGAAAAAGAAAAAGAAAAAGAGGTGGAAGAAGAAGATGATGGCGAGGAGCAAGAAAGTAGTTTGTGAAAAAAAGGAACCCCCTTGCCGATAGCTGAAAGAGTGACGAAGAAGACGCAGAAGAAGAGGGAATAAGTTAAGTCTGGGTTGCTTAAGATCAAGGTGATGGCACAAGGTGTTAAGGTCTTGGTGGGAGGTAAACTTGAAACCAAAATGAAGGATCGGGAAGAGCTCCATAGTAAAGTTGATGATGTGGCTCTCTCCGTGGAAAAGAGCAAGGAAAAGGGTAAAGAAAAGACCTTTAAGGAGTTTTGCGATGAGGTCACAAAATAAGTTGAGGAGTTGAGTCCTTTGGAGGATGAAGCCCCAAAGCCTAAAGAAAAATAGAAAAGTCACGATAAAGAAGAAGGCTTTCAGGGAGCAATTCAGAAAAAGGTGAGAAGAGAAAGAGAAAAGTAAGATGGAGAAAGGAGAGGAGGGTCAGACTGAAGAAAGTGGGATGAACGAGGCCCATTCAAGCTTACAAAGGAACTATGCTTGAATTCCTCGTGGCCCCCATACGAGGGTTAAAATGGCATGGTGGACTTATTTTACAAAGATTACATCAACATAAAAGAGCATTACACTGCAATCAAGGAAAAGAGGGTAGACTTTGGTCTTGATGCCATCAACGAGTTATATAGGTTGGACAATAATGAAATTGGTCATGTAGTATTCAAGAACCGTAAAGATCGCGATCTACAAGAGGCCTTGGAAAAAGTCACCTGGCCATGGACAAAGTGGGACAGAACACCAACCGGGAAGTACCAACTCTTCCCGCACAATTTAACGACAAAGCAAGTGTGTGGTTGATGTTCATCAAGAAAAACATAATGCCTACTCGCCATAACAGCACGATTTCAATAGAGAGAATAATGCTGCTCTACTGCATTATGATGGAAATTTCGATTAATGTAGGCAAGATCATCTGCGAGCATCTAACTACATGGATCAAGCATCCATGCAGGGCAAAGTCATTTCCATGTCTCATCAAACAACTTTGCATAAAGGCTTGCTCGGAGTTAGAGAAATCCCCACAAGTTCAAGTAAACAATGGAGTATCACAAAACCAACACTCCATCGCATCATCACGGTCCACAAAATCAAAGCAAAGCTTAGAAACCTAAAGACCAAACAAGAAGGTTAGAAAAAGTATAAAAATGTGGAAGCGAGAAAGAATAAAATGGGGAAGAATCAGAAGTCCTACCGAAGCAAAAGACGCAAGGTAAGAAGGAGAACTCGGGTTCAAAGAAAGTTATAACTACTAAGGCCAGGGACACTAAGGTAACCTTGCCTCCCGTGTCGTCAAGAAGTCCAATTACCTCTCAAGCCCATCAAATGCAAACTTGCTAAAGCCACAACCTCCCACCCTAAAAATCCAAAACGCCTACAAAACCTCAAGCCTCCCCGTAATCCCAAAAATTCAAATTCACAAAATCCAAATCGACACCACCCATCATTGACCAATCCACCACTTTTTCGCCCAGGCATGAACCTGACAAAGATCATGCCCTTGTTTTGATAAAACCAATCGAAACCTCCATTTGCGCCAAGAGGAAACTACTCAGCCTATTGACACAATTCTTTTGAGCCAATCCAAGCTGTCTAGCCCTGATACTTCAAATTAGGACGTTTTCTACAACCTCCTCTAACCCAGCAACACTATTAGATGACGCAACAAGAGAGTCTGAGGAAGGCGATAAAGAGAAGGAAGTCCTGGAGAAAACTATTGATGACCCACTCCAAAGGGAAAAACTAAGAACTTCTTGAGGACGCTAACGAGAAAAGTCTCCCCTTACCGCCTAAGTCAATCCTAGAAGCCACAACACGGTTAGAAAAGCTAAAGGAGGCAGTAAGAGGAGAAGAAGTTGATGTGGACTATGTCTTCAAATTCATGGATGAGTTTATTTGCAAACCTTTAGAGAGAGGATTTGAACATATATTCCAGTGCCAGAGCAACTTAAAGTTGACAATGCAAATGCAAGCAATCAGGTACAAATGGATCAACTCCAAGTAGAAGTGAGGGAACTCAAAATGCAGAATCAAGAGCTCCAAACACAACTCACAGATCGCAGGGAACAAAACACAGCAAACAAAGAGCAGAATACGACGATAAGGGAAAGAAGTAAAACATTGACTGGTTCAGTCGAAGAGCTTGCAGTGAGGTGCGACATGCAATACCATTCTTTAATGCAATATCAGTACCTTCTATTTTGTAGCACCATTCTAGTACATTAGGTTCCCAAAATTTGGTAAGACCTCTTACACGATCTGACCTGACAGTGCAAGCAAGGTTGAATTTGTAACCTCCACCACCACCTCAGCCGCAACCACCTCAACCACAACCATCTCAACCACAATGTCAAAATCCACCACCTCCTTCACCACAAACTTAAGTAGAGGATTATTCTAGAATTTTGTAACTCTTCTTTTTGTAATTTCAATTGTTGCTTATGTATTTTGTACTTCTTTATACTTATGTTCTCTTCAATATAAAGTACTTAATACTTGTAGAAATACAAGTTATTATAGCCTCTTTTATAGAATAATGAGGCCAAAATGTAGAAGAAGTATATCAAAATGCCATGATTATGTTAAAAAATCATAAGTATATAAAAATACACTTTACATAAGCATCTATGTCTGTTTTACCAGATTTCGTGTCTTAATGTAAGATAGAAGCAAAAGAAGAGATCAATGAATCACAGAGGATATTGAACAAGAGCTACGTAGAAGAACCGTCTGGCGAAAACAAATGCTAGGCGAGAAGCTTCATCAATATGCTAGGATGGTTCACTAGAAGAGAAGAATAGTAGTTAGGGATGATGTGACTTGACAATGGCTTCTTTCGACGCTGACATGACCAGAAGAATAAAATTTTTCCGCTGAAAGATGCTTATATAATGAACTCCATCACCATCAAGAAAGGAGAGGCTCGGATAGGCCAAAGTGGTCGGCTGTGTGAAAAGTCAAAATCTAGAGAGTGGCGAAAAGGAGTAGCCTTTCTGTCGTCTGTAGAATGGCATCTTCTTCTTCTCCGAACAAGCTGTGAGTGAGAGCTTATAGTTTGACGGAAAGGAAGTCCATTTCCCACTTCCCCTAACTTGTACACAGTTTTCATTCTCTTTTCTCTCCATTTTTTTTGTAATATATGTTGTTCATATTGTACGATGGTTAAAGGCCTACATTCTTTAATATATATTACACGTTTATACCATTTCAATCCATACATCTCTTTACAGCTCATCTGTCAATATTATTTGTAGTTTAGTCTTGTGATAAGTTCTTGATAAGTTACTTTGCTTAAAACTCTTATCGCGTTAGTTGAGCTATTTTTATCACCTGGCCAGTGCTTATTGCCAACTACCCAAGAGGGCAAGTAGTAAGGATATGGCTAACGCGCATCAGAAGGAGTTTGGAGACAAACTCCACCTTGCCGACATAACTTTCATCATTTGTACCTAAAAGGAGGACAAATGTGGACAATAGCCATCGAGAGGTTGTTGTCCTTAATCACGAAGTTTTATACGTTTTATAAGTAAATTCTTTTAGATATATCTCACATAACTAGGTTGAATCATTTGTACCCCAAAAGACGGACAAGTGTGGCATATAAAGACTCTGAGAGGAGCTCGCCTTAATCATAAACTAGTTATGAAACCCATATCGCATCAAGCCTTTCATGGTCTAATCGCCTAGTCATGCATAGACATTTCTTCACCCCTTCTCATATAAGTTAGTTCAAATCTCTATTTCACATCCATCTAGTTCCCCTTTACAAAATCTCTGGAGTACATAAGTAGTTTTAGTTCAGTTCACATTCATTTATTCATTATTCATTATTCATTATTCATTATTCTTTTATATACCGTATAATTGATGAGTAAATCTTAGAACTAATCTTTGATATCAGTTCCCTGTGTTCAACTTTGGATCATCCGAATAAACCTACTATTTCGCTTATACTTGGGCAAGCAATAGGAAAATTTGTACATGACAAAGACTTAGTTTCATTATGTTGAATAAAGATATTGGGAGCATTTCGCATACAATGATCATATCTGAACGCATAATGAAGAGATTCACAAGCATTTTATATGCAATGATCTTGAATCAATGACACATTATGAACCATACAAGTCTTATCTTCAAAATCAACACAACACAAGAACTTGTCTGTCAAGTACAACTTTTGATGCAATTCTTTCGCGTTTAGTCTTTCATGTCGCAAGTTTAGCTCCCAGGATTTTAGCACTTTAATTTTTCCTTGCGTCTCAATGACAACTTCAGTGAAATAAAATATATGAAATAAGGTTTCATTTTATATTTAGGCATTTAAATTGTTAAGGAAATTTACTTAGAAAAAAGTTCTAGAGTTTATTAGGTGAGCAAGTTTTACCTTAAACCTCTCTTGTAATATTTTTCTATAAATAATCTTAGCATTCAATTTTAGCAATGAGGACATTGCTAATCTTTAAATTTGGGGGTGTGTAAGGTTTATGCTAAAGCTTTTGAAACTTTTTGGAAATCCCACCAAGACGTTTTAAAATAAGTCATTTTAACAAAAGTTAAAACATTGCCAAAAAGCGTAAAATTTTAAAATTTTTGTATTCGTTTATTCAATTAAAATAACAACTCCTATGTTACATCCTCTCGCAAATATAAGAAGCAAATCTTCAAAAGTAAAATTTAGAGAGTTTGAGTAATAAGAAGTGATAAGAGTTATAGTTGAAGAGAAAAATAGACTCATTGAATGTCTATGACTTTCCACTCAACGCCAAACCTTCAGTAAGTGTAATAAAAAGCATTTTTTCACCGAATAAAAGGATTCAAAACTCTTCAAAAACTTTAGCCATTTCTGATTTTGAAAATAAGATTCTGGTAGGAATGAACAAGGGTATTTTGAGTATTATGTTTACCGCATTTTGAACTTAGAAATGTCTTTATAGCAAAAAGTACACGATAAGAGTAAACCATGAATAACGAATAAAATTTGATCGCATTTTGAGAAGTTTAGAAATGCAAGAAGGAAGGTAAGTCTTTAGGAGGATTTGTGCTTGAGAACAAGCATAATACAGAGAGATGCTTGAGAACATGCATTATTCTAAATTTGGGGGTGTGATAACTTGTAGAAATACAAGTTATTGTATCCCCTTTTATAGAATAATGAGGCCAAAATGTAGAAGAAGTGTATCAAAACGCCATGGTTATGCTGAAAAAATATAAGTATTTAGAAATACACTTTACATAAGCATCCATGTTTGTTTTACCGCATTTCAGCGTCTTAACATTGGAATAAAAGCAAAATAAGATATTAGTGAATCGTAGAGGATATTGCACAAGAGCTATGCAAGAACCCATCTGGCAAGAGAAAATGTTAGTTGAGGACCTTCATCACTACGCGAGCATGGTTCACTAGAAGACAAAAATGATAGTTGGGGATGATGTGACTGACAATGGTGGCTTTTGATGCTAACATGATCAGAAGAATAAAAGTTTCCCATCGAAAGTTTCCTATATAAAGTCTCCTTTTACCTTAAGAGAGGGAGGTCTGAATGGACCTAAAATGATGGTCAGTTTTGTGAAAAGTTATATGCTTATGCCTGTCGAAATTCTAGAGAAGCGTAAAAAGGCTCCTTTCTGCCGTCTGTAAAAGTAACCCTCTTCTTCTCCGATCAACCTACAAGTGAGAGCTTGGAGTTTAAATGGAGGGAAGCCCATTTCCCTTCTTTCCCTAACTTGTAATCACATTCCATTCTCTTTTCTTTCCATTTTTGTATTCTTTGTAATATACGTTGTTCATATTGTAGAATGATCGAAGACCTATATTCTTTTAAATATATATTACATGGTTATATATCTTCAATCCATTCATCTTTTTACCTTTCATTTGTTAATGTGTTATTTTAGTTTAGGACTCATGGGAAATTCTTGATAAGTTGTTTTACTTATAACTCTTATCGTGTTATTTGAGCTATTTTCATCACTTGGTCAGTGTATATAGCCAACTACCCAAGAGGGAATGTAGCAAGGATATGGCTAACATGCGCAAGGAGAAGTTAATAAACTCCACCTTGGCGAGATAACTTCCATCATTTGTACCCCAACGAGAGAACAAGTGTGGGCAATAGGCGCCAAGAGGTTGTTGTCCTTAAACACGAAGTGTTATACGTTTTATAAGTGAATGCTTATAGATATATCTCACCTGGCTAGGTTGAGTCATTTGTACCCTGATAAAAGGACAAGTGTAGCATTTAAAGACTTTGAGTGGAGCTCGCCTTAATCAGAGACTAGTTATGAAAGTTAGATCGCATCAAGACCTTCATGACCTAATCGTCTAGTCATACATAGACATTCCTTCACCCATTCTTAATACAAGTTAGTTCGCATCTCTATTTTGCACCCATCTAATTCACCTTTTACAGATCCTCTGGTGTAGATAAGTAGTTATTGTTAAACATACATTTCATTACACTGTATAGATAATTCTTTTATACCAATTGAATGACGAGTAAATCATAACACTAACCTTTGATATCAATTCCCTATGTTCGACTCTAGATCATCCGAATAAACCTATTGTTTCTCTTATACTTGGGCATGCAGTAGGAAAACTTGAAATCAATAAGGACTTAGTTTTCATACGATAAATAAGTACATAGTGAGTAATTTGCATACCATGACCATGATCGATGACTTATCGCATAGAATCAATTACACCTATATCCAACACTGAGTCCGAGCTTGATAACATCTCTTCACTATATAACTATCACATCCAACCTGAACATGCAACAAGTGATGAAATTGAGGATGTGTTTGAGTTCATTGGCGATATTGTGTGCAAACCAATGAACAAGTCTTTTGAGATATTGTTCAAGGCTCAAAATTATCTGCTTGCTGCCTTCAAGATCCCCACATGGAAAGTAAAGACGTGTGACAAGATGTTGTTGACTTACATCTCACATTCCAAAGTTTTGAAGACAACTCTGTAGCCTTGCACAAAGAACATGAAGTTTTGGAAAACAAGCTTAACATTCTCACAACCAAACACGACTTATCTTATGTTGTTGCAACCCTTTGTTCTGAGGTCTGATCACAACCCACCCTCATCCGATGAATTCTAGGTGATAAGATCAGCAATTCCATACTATAATGAATTACATTCATGAGGTGTTTGTTAAACACATGCCTGCTTCAATTATCCTGCCTGATCTGGAGGAACCCCTTGATGCTCTCGAAGCACTAAATGACTCTTAAATTTTGGGGTGTCCTCTACTATGTCCTTTAATTCTTCTTTTGATTTTCATTTCACTTCTTTTGTACTTTTAATCTGTTTATCTAGTTTCAATACATGGCGTTACAAGTTTACTCAATTCTTATATCATAATTTCTTCCCTTTATCACAATTTCTTCCCTTTATCACAATTTCTTCCCTTATCACTTGTTTTAATTTTATGCATTTAGAAGTTCTATTTCTTCTGAACCTTGGAAGGATAACTTTAATGATAGAAATATTGTCAACATAATTACAACTTAGTCTTTTTAACCAACATGAGTTCAGCTCAACTGGCGCTTGTATGTACTTGTGGATAAGAGGTCTTAGATTCAAATCTTCCTATCCTTGTGTTTGTTCTTATTACAACACCTTAAAAAAAAAGTACTACTTAGAAAACGCTTATGGAATTATAGTATGCAAGCAAGCTTTAACTCAAACCTTTTTGTAAACATTTACTAAAGTTCATCTTGGGAGTGTATGAGGTTCGAACTAAAGCGTTCAAAAATAAAAAATAATCTTCCTTTAATGCTTCATTTAAAAAAGCTAGCATATTTTTTTAACGCAATTCATTAAGAATAAAACTTTAATGTTGTCGCACCCCAGCCAAAAAAACAGGAGAAAAGCTTCAACATATGAGAATAGTAATCCCATGCCCGATCTCAGAACACGCCCTCAACGTACCAAAGTGTGGACATGACTTGGGTGAACCAACATTTCAAGGTCAAATGCCAGAACGCCTCAGTACTTCTTTCGACTTTTTTTTATTAAAAAAAGTAATTTATTATACAACAACAAGGAGGACCTCACAATCTAAGGCCAAGGGACCAAAGCAACAAATGCTCAACACAGAAAGAACAACAAAAGCACCATAGGAAACAGCATAAAAAATCAATAAACCTAAAAACAACCGCACAAATCGGGGAAAAGAAACAACACAAAGAAAACAACCCAACAGCCCAAGAACAAGCAAATAGAAACCAAAAGGAAAAAAAACTAAATAAGATTCTAAACATTCTTATGCCAAGACACAGCACGAGCACAAAAACAAGTCCAAATAATCTGAAATAGAGCAATGGGCTCACGAGCCTGACCACCATGGAGACAATGATTACACTCTTGCCAAATAAAATAGATCGTAGCAAACCATACTAATCTCGACAACTCCTACTTAGTGTGTTACATGTGTTAGTTTAGTATCCTTCTTAAACTATGCTTAACTTAAACTTAACTCATGTTTAGCTGAATAATCAGACTCCTCCTCTAGCTTCTCACCTAATAAATGGTTAAATATTTGTTGTCATCTTCCCTTCTCGCGTTATCTTATTGTACCACAACCTTTCCTTACAATGCATTGTCTGATTCCTTCACCTTCTATCCTGTCACTCGCGTTATCTCAAAACGGCTACTCAAGCCTAATTATGTTAACTTCAAAAATTAATTTACAAGGAACCCCTCTATCAGAATGCAGGTTTCACAAGTAATAAATAAGCAATGATAAGAGTTATAGTTGTGAAGAGGAACAAATTCATAGAATACCAATGATTTTTCAATCAACGCCTGATGTAAGTTAATAAAAAGAACACTTAGAAGAATCAAGCATTTTTTAAAACATGCACATTTCTAAAAATGATAATAAGATTTTCTATAAATGAGCAAGGGTATTTTGAGAAAAGAAAAGTTGGTGAGATTGTCAGCAAAAAGGACGAAATGACATCTTTAGTGCCGCATGACAATGATCAGAAGTCAGGAAATTAATGACACATTAGACCTTGTGCAATCCTATCACAAAAATGCCTATAAATATAATAGCGCCTCCTTCATTTTGGGTGTGTGATCTTCGGTGAAAGAATCCCAACTTCATCTCTAACCTTTCCTCTCTATAATTTAGGTAAGAGCTTAGAGTGAGAGTTGTAAAGGACCATTTCCAGCTTAGACTGAGAGTTGTAAAGGACCATTCTCATTCACTCTTAGTTTTGTAATAGGCATAAAATAAAGCTAAAGAACACAAGAGATCGTGGTTTGCCCCTTGACTCATTTCATTTCCCTTACATTTGTACTTTGAATTTCGGTTGTATTGATAGTTTAAAAAACTCCATGACCGAGGACCTAAAACTTTTGTTATGAATACAATGATATTTCACTTTCATTCTCTCATTTCTTTACTCATCGCATGTTTGAATTCTTTATGATTATGAATGACAAACATAAGTAAAAGTTCTCAAAAAACCTGAATGTTCTTATTACTTATCCTGTTTAGGCTTAGCTTTATTCAACGTCTAGTTTTATTCGAAAGAATGAACTGGCTATTGGAGAGTTAACTACTCGAGAGAGTAAGTGACAAAGACCTCACGGAACAGGCGGTGAAAGGATTGTAGTAATACGATCACTTCACTGGGTCCCTCCTTAACATACATATCAGAAATGCGAGTGTGTTGGTATTTGCATCTCGAAAGGAGGGCAAGTATAGTGAAGGCTCCAAGAGGATGCTCACCTTAAATTGAAATCAGTTATGAAATTCATATTGCTTCAAGAAACTACTTACTCTCCTTGTATCGCATTATAACATAAAGAATTTTTCTTCCAAGTTCTTGCTTTTACACACTGAGTTCAAATTCGTACATATTGATCACCTTTATTCCCCCCTTCACGACACAAATTTAGTGTAAATAATGATAGAAGTAGTTAGGCAATACTGTGATATAATTTTATTGTACAAGTACCGCATAAGACTAATATACGCATTATAATCAATGACTACCCAAAATTTCCTGTATTCGACCTTGGTTTACCTAGTAAACCTCTCTTCTCACTTACACTGAGACAAGAGAACGAAATCTTATATGCAATAGACACATCAATAGAGTTAAGCAACACATAAGATTAAGTCTGCTCTTTTTATCGCATGATCTTAACGTAGTCACCTAGCTTAGTCACATACTTAGAACAACAATGTCATATTCACGATAGCACTAAAACACATACACATATAAGAAAAAGTAGACATCCTAAGTAATGAGATTGTATAAGATTAAACCATGAAATAGTCACTTTTACATTATAACATTGTTAACTGATTAAAACTAACTATTTCAATTATTGATGGTCTAGGTAACTCGATCTTAATCCTAAGCTAACTATGACCTCCTATGAATGGTCAACTTACTAATTATGGTTATATTAGGTGGACCCAAATATATCTACAATATTAAGAGCACAAGAGTTCGTAGTTAGCTGAAGCTTAAGGTCAAGTTACCTAGGTCATTAAAGTCGAAATAGTCAATTTTAAACAGTAAACGGTGTTATAATGTAAAAGTGACTATTTCATGATCTTGTCTTATGCAAACTTTTCTACATATGATACCTCCACTTACATGTCTCTACATGAGTGATCCAAGATCACATCGATTGTACTAAATACAAAGTAGATTGCATCCATAATGTTGCAAGAATAAGGCATTGAACCTATTCCTATACTATAGATCATTTGAACTATCTACTCAAACTTGATCCACAATTATCTACTACTTAATGTTTGAGTACTCATATTATAGTCAAGAAACCTTAGTTTATTGGATTCTGAGTTTATAACGAGCAAATCTCTTATTCAACACCAATTTATTGAACAGCACTTCAATAACAACTTTATTAAATAATAAAATAATTTAACATTCACAAATCACTAGTTTTAGGACATAAAAACCAACAAGTTGCATACTTAGAGCCTCAATGATAGATCTACGAGTAAAGAGCATAATCACACAATAGAATGTATTAGTCATTGCACAAGACAATATTGCATCTCTATGCGTCGAACTCATAACATGGATAAACAAGCAAACGTATGTCTCTGCATTTCTCGGAGGCATAAAAAAATTAAATTGTGTGTGTTTAATAACATTGAAAACGTGCTAATTTTTCTAACTTAATTTGAGCTTGTTCTTGAATTTTATGTGTTTATTATGTTATTGTAGAGGTTTTGAGCAACTAAAGGAGCAAAATGGACCATTGGAGCCATTTTTTTTTTAAAAAAAGTAATTTTATTATACAACAACAAGGAGGACCTTACAGCCCAAGGCCAAGTGAGCTTTAGAGCATCAACAATAAAGAAATTAGTGTAAGACCCGTAGTTAAAACCCGTAGATAAGACTCAAAGTTAAGACAAGTAATTAAGACCCGTAGTTAAGAGAAGAACTAAAATTTGACTAAGTGCCCTAAAATAGGTCTTTTAGTTGGTTAGTCCACGAGAAAGGTTATGTGAGAAGTCTTTTGGAAGGTTAGGTGATTAGAATTCTTCGTGAAATGGAACTTGGCAAGAATAAACAAGGAAACTTCCCAGAAATTTCCTAAATTTATTAAATGGGCCACGAGTTTAAGTTAAGCATGATTAAGTTAAATCCTATAATTACACATGTATCACTAAGAAGGAGGAGGTGGCGACTTATCGAGTTTAAGGGTGACTAAGCTTGTTTAAGGATTAGTATAGATAGGGGTCTTCAACAAATTATTAGTCATGGTTATTATGAGAATTTGAAGAGAAAAATTTAAGCGTTAAAGTGCTGCCAAAGTATCTCCACGAGAAGACTATGCGAGAAGAAAAAGAAGAGAAGCCTTTGAAGTTTAAGTAGCTAAGTAGGGTGAGTGTTTTTCTTTAAAGTATTTAAATGATTTTAAGCATTCTTATAAACTTGTTGATAGTTTGAAATGATGATATGTCAATTTAAATGTTTCTAAAAGAGATTTACATGAAAAGCTTAGATGTTGCAAAGCATAATTTATGTATTTTAAAGCATAAATTGTTCATAAATGGTGTTCAAACCATTAGTTATTTCCTATGAATGAGCTAAATATTATGTACACATCAAGCCAAGGCAACAATGGGGTGAAAAGGGCTACATGGTGATGAGAAGCTAGCTAATACGTTGAAAGGAGTGTATTAGGCTTTGTGGCCTTAGCAACAAGGATGAATTTGTATATTCTTGGATGTTGTCGTTACAGTAGTATAAACACGAAGTTACATGACCTAGCGTAGAGAATGATTCAAGATCCTTGACGAAAGGAATGACGATAACTAATGTGTGTTTGTACAAGATGTTATGTTTATGAGAATTGATTATGCGAAATGATTTATTACTATGAAAAGATATGTTTATGCTTAAAATGTGCTTGATATGTTATAATGGAAAAGTTGTTTACATAAAATATTTTGATGTTTGATGAAAGAACATTTGCAAAGGTATTACGAAAAGGTTTTCTTAAAACTCCACTAAGTCCTTTAGACTTACGTTTTTAAAACTCATATCCAGGAGTCAAGCGTTAAGGCCAAGTAAGAGGAGTTTAGAGGGCTTGCTAGGAAGAAGGCTGCCAAGGCGTTTTACCCTTTAAAGTTTAAAGATATGTGTGTATATGTATTTGTTGTAAAGTCATTATAAAACGCTTAATGAAGTTTAATAAAGTCTTAGTTTGGTTACTTCTCTGTGTTATTGCATGTCACCTAAAGGCTTTTGATAAGGTATAAGTTAAGATTAAGAAAAGTCATGAGGCAATTAAGCAAAGCTTAAGGGTGTGTTTGGGGGAAGGGTTGATTTAAAGAAGGGTTAGTGTTATGATAAAACTAGTGTTATGATAAAACTAGTTTTATCATAACCCTTGTTTGGGAAAAAGGTTTAGAAATGTAGTTTTATGATAATATGTGTTTGGAGGAAGGGTTAGGTGGAAAGAGTTAATGGAAATTTTATGATAAGATTTGTTTGGGGGAAGGGTTAGGAGGAAAGAGTTAATGGGGATTTTATGATAAGATTTGTTTGGGGGAAGAGTTAGGTGGGAAGGGTTAATGGGGATTTTATGATAAGATGTGTTTGGGGGAAGAGTCAGATGGGTAGTTTTATGGGGATTTTATGATAAAATGTGTTTGGGGGAAGGGTTAGGTGGGTAGGTTTATGTCAAATTTATGATAAAATTTATTTGAGAAAAGTGTTATATAGGTTGGGTTAATAAATTTTTTTTATGTAGTATAATATTTTTTAAATGAGATTGTAAATATGATAAGAAAAAAATTCTTATTGTATACTTTTTTATGAAAGCGTCAAACTCGTCTTATTGCAAATAATTTATTGTATGTGTAATTTTATTAAATTAGTAAAGACAGTCGTCCAATTTGGAATTAATTTCTGAACATATTGTGAAAATTTTATTAAAATTCAATTTTTTGAAAGACAAATTAATTATTTCCTATTTGTAATTGGCGATAGCGATGTCCCCCTATTTTGAACATATATAATTACCTATTATAACGTTTGGGTGAAATTGTGACTATTTTCCTTAATTTTAAATCAACATTATGAAGGGAAAAAATAGTTGTCTACAACAGCAAAAGCATAAACAGTCAACATCATACAGAAAAAAAAAAAAGTAAGCAAGTAAGAAGCAACCCAGGTCTGTACAAACATAAACTATCTCGTGATGCCTCGTAAGAAGACTCTACAAAACTCCTCCCTCTCATCCTCAGGCATGAGTATGAAACCCCGAAGGTCATCCATACGAGACAGAGATGCCTTTGCAATAGTGCCCTATCCAAACTCGTTAGTTCTGGCATCTCATGCAATATGCGGAAGAATTTCGTGCGCACATGGTTGTCATTGGCAAAGGCGTGTGCAGGCCACTCCGCAATCATCCTGAGTTGCTCGTTTGTTTGGTCGAGTGTCAGATGTATGCCTTCAACATCCACCTCTCGCTGACTTCCTCTCTTCCTCTTGGATCCACTCGATCCGGTCCTACCCTCTGAAGCGCGAAAAGGTCGTGATGCGCGTACATCGTCCTGCGACAGGTCAATCCCCTGGCTGTACACGGACGGGAACTCTTCGTTTCCATCCCCCATATCAAATTCGTCATACCCGTTAGGCTCGTTAGACCCACGTCGGCGAATGTCTCAGCGAACCGACCCATCACCGTATCGCAACCGAGTACATATGTAAGTTCATCGTAATATGGAAACAATTTGTTCAGAAGTCCCTTCGCTGCAGGATGCGACTGTGGGGAAAAAAAGATCACTTATGAGTACTGATAGAAAAATTGTTTAAGTAAATGTACATTGCGAACATTGTGTGACATTTATATTATTTTCCTTACCCTAACCCAATTATCAAATAATCTTTTCTCCGCAATGATACATTTCTCTTCATCGTTCCACCCAAAGCCACTACATGCTGGCCCCCACATTTGGGTGATGGCCTGGAATGTCCGCTTTAGTGTCTTTATTCTAAAGTCAATTACAGTCGTTGCACGGACCTGACATACAGGTAGTTTCTCTGCCATCATGCGTTCCAACTGGGCCAGTAACCTGGCCGAAACATACCATTATCCGATTTCCATCCCCCCATTGACACCAACTCCATTAAACACTCCACAAAAGTGTCCAGACATGTCTCAAGGAACAGTTTGAGGTTGACATACTGCGAATGACAAATTACAAGAAATACATGGAGTACGTTAGCAATTTCACATTTAACAGTCACAAACAAAAGGCACACGTACATTTCATATGCAACAGTACATTTTACAGGTGATAGAAATATGCATACAATCGATGACTTGTAATATAAAATTGTCTTATCTAAGCGTTACGCAACTGCCAATCAGTGAACATCGATTTAGCTAGTTCGTCGTGCCACTAAGACCACTCGTTTGTTGTCTCAATGTAGTCAATGTCTTCTGAAGCAGTGGTCGTCGTGTACGTGGAGTCCCTCTCGTCCACGTCGTCAACGTCGTCGCAATATGTCATTTCTCTGTTGATTAAATTGTGGAGCAAGCAACATGCTAGTATGGTGCGACACTGGACTTGTAAGGGATAGTACGACTTCTCACGAAGAATGGCCCAACGACCCTTAAGAACACCAAAGGTGCGCTCAATGACATTCCTTATCGAGGAGTGCTTCATGTTGAAGTACTCATTTGCATTTGTTGGCGCATTTCCAACACCACGCCACTCTTGCAAATGGTACCGATGGCCTCTGTAAGGGACGAGAAACCCCTCCGCATTTGGATAACCCACATTGCACAGATAATAATATCATGTTACTAAAACATTCGTTTAAGCGCTTTGAATAGGTAAGTAGAAAGCGGCGTTGTTTTATTATAAATAAGATATACCCTTTGGCACTTGTAGTCCATTTTCTCGTGAAAGGGCATCACGTAGAATCCGCGAGTCTGGCGCGAATCCTTCCCAACCGTCGAGGACATAAACAAAATCCCCTTTCGTGTCGCACAAACCCAGTACGTTTGTGGCAATTTCCCCTTTATGCATTCTGAATGTAGGCCGATCTGTTTTGGGGACATTCACCTTTATATACGTCCCGTCTAACAAATCAAGGCAATTCTGCAGGTTGTAATAAACACACCGATATAAGTGCCACGTACATTAAGCTCAAATACATTAAACTTGTACCATACCCACCTCGAAACACTTCCAACGTTGATCATTGCAATTGTTCGTCACCGGAATAAGTTTCTTTATCAACTCCTCGTATAGTCGAATGACAGCCAATAGTACAAGGTTAAAATGTCATGATACTGTCTCACCGAATCGTACAAATTCCCTTTAAATGACGCGGTTCTTCACGTCATGGGCAAGGACGTGCAAGAACATTTCTACCATTTCGTCAACGTCGACAATCTCGATGGACGAAAGACCAGATACAGTCCGAAGTAAATGACATAGAATTGTGAATGTTTGCCTGTTCATTCGCGTGTCTTGGCGACACACAAGATCTGACTCGTGTATCATGCGAAAGTATGCAAGCTGCCTTATTCTATGGCGTGTATCGGACGGTGTATGTGTGATTCGCCTATTGTCGTTCATTAGTAGCTCCAACGTTAGTAAGATCTAACGTTGGGCCAGCGTGAACACAGTTAGGACGCTAAGGAGTGTTTGTTGGTCCATTACAAACTATGTAAAGTTTCCTAAAAAATATGTACTAAGTGAATTAGTACAATATCCATATACATTGTGAAAAATCCCTAATTAAAGCTTATTACGCACTTACTAATACCCTAAACTTAGTAATTTGCTAAACCCCCCTATTTAATATGCGATACATGACATGTATGAAATGTTTCCATCTTATGTACAAAAAGTTGTAACTTTACTTAAAACTTACGTACAGAAAACAAATAACATATGTACAAATGTTTCATTCTTACTTCGCTTGTGTAACATAAAACAAATAACTTGTTTTGAACGTTATTTTAAAATACGGGTTGCATTCTAAAGGCCATATGAAAATTGTAAGTACAACGTGTTATAGGTATTAGAAAAATCATATGTGAGAGAAGAACGTTATGATAAAAATATTATTTTCAAACTTTTTTTTTTGTATGTAAGAGAAGGACGTCTTTTGTTTGTAAGTAGTATGGGGGTAAGTTAATTGCTTTATTTGTATTACTTAGAAGGATTATTAAAACATTGAAAACTTTTTTCATAAAAAAATTGTGAACTTATAACTATAGTATGGTGTTAAGTTAATTGCTTTATTTGTCTTACTTACAAGGATCGTTAAAACTTTGAAAACTTTTTTCATAAAAAAATTGTGAACTTATAAACATTGGTATGTTAATTTGCTAAGTTATTTGCTTTATTTCTCTTAGTTATAAACATTGGTATGAAAATTTGTTCAAAGGGCGTTTGTTGGATGTGAAAGTTTAATTTAAACAGATATTAAAAACATACAATGGAAAGAAAAATAATATTATTGAATGTATATAAATGAAATGTCCATCAAAATAAATTACTACAAAACAAATAGTCTGTAAAAATACGTACATACATAATTTATAATGTAATGAAATGAAGAAATAGAACATGGAAGTTTAATGTACATATGCCTAAACCATAATACCTCTTATAAGTGAGGGATAATCGGGGACTTTCTGAAAAAAAATGAAAGGTTAGTATACAAACATAGGCATACAAACCGTGAGAGAACAAGGCATACAAACATAGTGGACATACAAAAGAAGAAGAATATGAAGGAAAGAGCCATTTACCTATGAAAGAAGAAGAAGAATATGAAGGAAAGAGCCAAGCAATGAGAAATGGAAGTGGTAAATCATAAGCAGAAAAGAAGGTTTATATAGAGAGGATATGGGGATTAAATATGCAAATAAATGACCCAGCCAAGAAAAGGCAGAGGAATCTCTACAAAAGTAGACTACAAGATAAGTCAAACAACAGTGAAAAGTAGATTTACCAAGCTATTCTGCAACCAAGTACACATGAAAAGATAAGACAAACCATTGAAGAGATAAAACACAAATGAAGAGATTTTTCCAAAATCGTAATATACATAATGAAGGGCAGAAACAACTTGAAGGGCAAGAAAGTAAACCAAACTAAACCGACACAAACAAAACCTATCCAACAAGTAAACCAAAGTAGATATTAGAAGCTATTCTGCAGCCAAGTAGACATGAAAAGATAAGACAAAGAATTGAAGAGACACCGTGTAGATAGAGATTCGGCTACATGAAATCCTCCCCAATCGGCGAAATGACACCGTGTAAAATATAAAAAATGCCCCGTCAATAATGCGCGTAATATATTTGGTAACGATTTGGTACACGATCATTTAATTACTTGGGTACACAATCGTTTAGATTTGTCTACACGATCGTTTAGATTTTTCTACATGATCGTTTAGATTTGACTACCCCAAATCTAAACCATTTTTTTTCAAAATTTGGTATACGATCATTTAGATTTGACTACCCGATCGTTCACATTTGGCTACACGATCGTTTAGATTTGGCTACACGATCGTTTAGATTTGGCTACACGATCGTTTAGATTTGGGGTTCCAAATCTAAACGATTTTTTTTCAAAATTTGGCTAGAAGATTCTTGTCTATAAAGTGATGGAAGAGAACCAATATGATACGTGTTTTCTTAGATTACACATGTTTTGTTTATTCAATATACATCATTCAATCCCATTTTCCATTTATCTATTTAGAATTGGTTTTGTATCTATATTTCATTATATTTGTAGCCATTCTATATTGTTTTGTCTATATATAACAAACTTTTTAACTTTTTAATACGATGTCAAATCATAACTATAATCAATCTATATATTTTTTTTATCGATTTGAACTTTTCATAATATTTATAGAGTGTGTGACAAGTACTAAATTGAGGCGTAGGTTTTCTCTTTTGTAAACTACACGTTCTTTCTCTGTTAAAAAAAAAATCCATTCCTTGTACTGTCATGTATGCGTTTTCTTTGCTCAACTTTTGGCGTCAAATTTAGTGTCTGCTTGTGGGCTGGGAAGAAAGTTGTATAATGGTAAACCTACAAACCTTACAAATATGAATAATAGGGAGGAGGAAAGAAAAGGATCTAATCAAGTCTGCCACCTACGGAGGACTCAAGAATAAATACCTCGAATGAGTTATTACCTGACTCGACTAACTACGAATCTACCAATAAGCAGAACCCTTTTTATGCAGTGGTGCATGTGAAGCATTAATACATGGTCAATGCTAGAGGGAAATAAAAGCTCCTTTGGATAAATATATGCGAGAGAAACAAAGTCTTATATATGTATTGGATTTTATGCCTAAACTAAACAACATGTTATTTTATCTTAATGTCTTCAATTTAATTTGCATATAACTATATCCAATAAATTAAAATCTAGAGCTATTTGCATGTGTAGAAAAAATGGTGAGTATGGACTTGGGTGTAACCTAAACTAAACTAAACTCAAGTATATTGCTCTTATAATTTAAAATAATTAATTAGATGAGATGTGAATAGTTAATTACCTTTTAAAAGCTAATAAATAAATTATTTTGAAAATGTTTGAATAGTGATATACGGATAATTTGTTTTATTAAAAATGTAACTTGTAATTTCAAATGGATCCTAAATCCTTTGTGGACATTTCAAACATAGATTTAGTTACACGATCGTTTAGATTTGGCTACACGATCGTTTAGATTTGGCTACACGATCGTTTAAATTTACCTACACGATCGTTTAGATTTTGAAAAAAAAAATCATTTAGATTTGGAACCCCAAATCTAAACGATCGTGTAGCCAAATCTAAACGATCTTCTAGTCAAATTTAAACAACCGTATAGCAAATTTTGAAAAAAAAAATCATTTAGATTTGGAACCCCAAATCTAAACGATCGTGTAGTCTAATCTAAACGATCATGTAGCTAAATCTAAACGATCTTCTAGCCAAATCTAAACGATCATATACCAAATTTTGAAAAAAAAACCATTTAGATTTGGAACCCCAAATCTAAACGATCGTGTAGCCAAATCTAAACGATCGTGTAGCCAAATCTAAACGATCGTATACCAAATTTTGAAAGAAAAAAAAATTTGGGGTAGCCAAATCGAGTACGTAATTATTTAATAATTATTTTAATTTATATTTGATGGGATTTCATGAGGGAAGACGAAACACGGGTTGAAGACGACGATTGAGGGAAAGACGAAACACGCGTTGAAGACGAAACATACGCCGAGTTGGGGGAGAAGGAAACCGTGTTTAGGAAACCGTAGAACTAGGATTTCCATAAACCGTGGGCCAAACGAGGGGTTAGGGTTGGGCTAACCCAAGCCCACAGTACTAACCCTTTCCCCAAACAGCCCCAATCTAGAATACCAATCACGGGGGTTAAGGAACCCAAGACTAAGTGCCTTTGGAGTTTAGACACGTCAAGGATGCTCAAGTTGCACCGCGTCTCGAATACCAATCAAGGGCATGTGCAGGGCGGGGTGTGACAATTAAAGGATGAAAAAACCAAACTAGTCTTGGTCGA
Organism: Cucumis melo; assembly: GCF_025177605.1. Lineage (NCBI taxonomy): Eukaryota > Viridiplantae > Streptophyta > Magnoliopsida > Cucurbitales > Cucurbitaceae > Cucumis > Cucumis melo. Next base: position 13,416,171 of record NC_066868.1, read on the forward strand.
AGTGCAACATGCCTTGTGCGGTGCTACACTGTTCAACCCTAGAAGATAATAGCACTATATTTAGAAAACTCTGTGACTCTACCTGCAACACTCCCAAACATTGATGAACAATAAGCATTTATAGGTGCACAATGCTCCCTATGCGCCAAGACAGGATTAGGGGAAAATCATGGAGAGTGTTGTAACTCTACAGTGTTATGGCCCATAAAAGAAAATTTGTCTGGCTTAGGTCATTTTAAGCTCGATTTTGAAGTCTCCACCTCCATTTTCTCTATAATTTCACATTCCCAACATTTATGTACTCTTGTTTCTTTGCATTTACTTCACCATTGAACTTCATCATAGCACATTATAAGTGGCTAAGTTAAACATAGAGGTAGGATTAAACTCTATATCTTGGTTTTGATACTTGTATTTTTCTTGTTTGTTGTTGAGTTCTTTTTATTCTTGATGTAAATTGTTGTTCTGTGCTTAGAAATGACTTTTGGCTTGATAAACCATGCCAGTTTGATGCTTTTTTTTAGGGATAATTGCATTTATGTGTATAAATCTCAGCTTGGACTTGAATTTGTGGTTTGTATATAATTAAGTTTAAATTGTCTAAAGACAATTACATTTATGACACTTAAAGCATCCATGCCATAATCTAAGCGGTTAGTAATTAGGTTATCTAAATTAATTAAACGTGTAAACTAATTAGCCACCTTACTAATGCATTAAGATGGTAGTCATGGCGTTCTATGCTAATCAAGAACAAAATCAAAGATGCAATTAATCTTTAGAGATCGATAAACAACCAAAAGCATGAGTAAAATCTAAATTCCTTAAACAGCTCTTTTTAATCAAATCTAATCCACTTTTAATTACACTTTTACATTCATGTTATTTAAATTTCTTGCAATCAGAACAACACTCAACCTTATGACTATTTGAATTCATCGATCAGTTAAAGTACTAAGATTTCATGTGGAGACAATCGGGTCTGCTACTTATACTACGTTTGTACTATAAACATATATATTGGAGTTTATAAATTTATTTGATTAGTTGGGTTTGTGGGCGAAAACAAATTTTTATTTGCCAATAATTCAATTTTTCTCCTTTTGCAAAATTTTATTTAATAATAATAATAATAATTTTAAAGTAATTATAAATTAAAATTCTTCTATACATATAACAAAAATAAATAAACAAAGAAATAGATTCTTCTATGCATAAATGGCATTTTTAAACTTGTTTAATGTAATTATGCATTTTGAACTTTGTAGAAACGTAACAATAATAATAATAATAATAATAATAATAATAATAATAATAATAATAATAATAATAATAATAATAATAATACTGTTGAGTTAGCCTCCAAGTTTGTTCTCCCTCTTTTCGCTGCAAAAACCCTAAAAAATAAAATTTCCCTTCTTTTCAATTCATTCCTTTCTTTTCTTTTTGCTCTCCACTCGTTTTTTTTCTTCTCCACTTCCTTCATTCCTTCCCAGATCCAACATTCCGGGCTTTCTTCTCCTCCAGGTGAGAGCATCTTACTCCTCATCAGTCAACTTCCCCATTTCCTTCTTTTAATTCTTCCTTTTTCTTTATGGATTCCATCTTCATTCTGTTGATCGGATCTTTTCTTTTCATTTCTCCCCGTTTTGTCTTGTTTGATCAAGAATCAAAAATGTTTCTGGTGGATAATTGATTGTCTCCTCCTTTTCTTCCTTTGATCATCGTATAATTCTCTGTTGTTTATGGATTTTTCTTTGTGATATATGGTTCTTCTATTGCAGCTTGGACTTGTGGAAGCGCTTCTCTGATCATTTCCGGGTAAATTCGACTACTTAAAAAGAAGGGTTTTCTTGTTTAAAGTTCGAGGTCTGGGTCTCATGAGAATTTTTAGGGGAATGCAGAAATCGTTTTGCAAGGAGCAGCAGAGGGAGCTGGGCTGGAACAATATTTTTTGCCGAGGTTTGGGTGTCACTGCTCCCAAGGCAAGAACTCGTGACAAACCCATGCCTACTGCCTTCTTGACTCTCTAAGCTTGCTTCTTGACGCTGATAATTGGGCTCCTCATTCATTTCTTGAGGCTTTCTTTGATAACACCACTCCAATGACGAGGGTTCTTATACCGAGAGGTTCCTCCGGTGGTTCTTCTTCTACAAACCCCAACCGATCTTCTGCCCCTGCTTCTTCATCATCTCGCCCTGAACAACATGTTTCCACTCCCCCACAGCCAGCTTTGAAGGATGAGGAACTTGGAGAGATTGTACAAGAACAGTCTACTGTTGATGAGGTTTTGGATACTGCCAATAGCGAAAGCAAGACAGTTAAAACAGATGATGTTTTAATCGAAGGGTCTTGTAATGATCACCAGATGGAAATTTTGAGGGAGGAACTTTCTGGAGACAATGAGAAAGTCGTTAAAGATGATACCGTGGATCAAGGGGAACCGGCTAGAATAGTATCGGATCAGTTGCTAATTCCTGAAAGGAATGTAACTGAAAACGAGTGCTGTAAAGGGGATTCCTCACAGGCCATTCGAGGGAATTCACCACCGCCACCACCCCCTGCCCCACCACTCAAACCTTCTTCAGTGAGTTCATCAAACACAAGGAGACATGTCTTGGGAAGTTCAAATGCTGGCAGAATTGGGTCCTCAAGAAGTGGCATTCCCTGGTCTGTCGTTTCAAATAGAACCTCCCTCACTGGGTCACGCCCTTCATCTCCAAGATCACATGTTGATAGTGAGGGTTACAATAGTGCTGATGAGCAGAACTCATGTTATGTGTCCTATTATGATCAGGTAAGGTTTTTATGTTGATACAAATAAATTGATCGAGTCTTGGTTTACTCTTTAAATATATTTTAGAACTCTGAAATTCTTGTTTTCTTGTTTTAAATGTCAATATGCTAATATAAAATTCTAAAAATCCTCTCTTATCTTGTGATTTCGCCTGAAACATTGTGATGTATTTAGTTTGCTTAAATAGTTAGTTATTAGCTGTTTACCCATTACCTATTGGGCTAGTTATTGAACTCTTTGACCTATTAAAAAAGTGATAGGTCATCTTTATTTTGTTATAGTATAAGTAATAGCTAATATTATTTTATTAGCAGAATATTAATAAAAAAAATTCCAGTTTTCTTGTTCTGTTTTAATTCTCCAAGAACAAATATCACATTGTGCTTTAGTGGTTTAAGATGTTCATGCAACTCATTATGCATGTGAAGGTTTTCCACTTCTATTTCTTGACTATCAAATAAGATCCACCCCTTGTTTGGGTATTTATTTATCTAGGTATTTGAATGCCTTGAACCGTACAATTTCAAGGATCTTCCTGACGAATGAGCACTTTAGTCCTTTTTGGAAGCATGGGTTCCTTAATAAACTCTTGTTCTCATCCAATGTGTACAATTCATCTTAATGAGTTCTTGTACTTATCCAATGTGTGCAATTCATTTAACTTATTCCAGGAAAGAGAGAGGCAATTTGAGGCTGAAATTAGGCGGGTAAAGGGTTTTGAAGTTAAAAGAATGCTGGAGGATGGGAATTGCCTCTTTCGTGCTGTTGCAGATCAAGTGTATGGGGATTCTGAAGCATATGATCTGATTCGCCAGATGTGCATAGATTACATGGTATGATGAATTCTTGAGTTATCTCTCTTTGATGATATTATGATGATGGCCTCAAAAGTTTCATGCTTTCCATATCTTCTTTTGACCAAGAAAGATTAATTTGTTATCTTTTTGTGGACTGAATTGAATTTCAAAGTTGAACCAATGTTTAATGGTGATATTGCAGATTAATTCTTACCGTAAAAGTGTTAATTTTTTGTTTAAAAGGCATGGTAAGATTGGTTCTTGTTACTGACATTAGGAAAGACCCAATACATGTATATTTTATCCTAAAAAAATATTGTACAGAACTGGTCTGCCAATAATGGAGTAGGCATGTATAGGTTGAGCAACAGAGACAGTGAAATATTGACCTTATGGGTGCCTATAATAGATGTTCAAGTTCAAGAAACCAATTAAATCAAACAATTAATCTTTGATTAAATAGAGGAAAAGTCCAAGCCTATTCCCAAAGGAGGCGGAACCACTCAGGCAATATTTATTGAGGGTTAAGAATAATGCAAGATCTTTTAGAGAACAACCCCTTCATGGAATTCTCATCTTATGATTAACATGTAGTTCTCTTCATTCTGAACATCCTGTAGAAAAGCTCTTCTCTTATCTTAAAGTCCACCCCCCCCCCCCCCCCCTCCCAAAGTTTATTATATACTATAACTGCTCAATGATAAATAGACAGAAGACATTAACATCTTCAGTTCGCAATGATGTTGGCTGTTTATTAAAGAAAAATGATTAATTGCAATGGCATTTGCAAGAGGCTTGCGTCTTGGAAAAGTTACTTCTTTTCTAAAGTGGGAAGATTAACTTCAATCAAAGTTGTGCTTTCGGGTATCCCAGTATACTATCTATCTCTATTCCGGATTCCCAGCTTGGGATGTAAAAGTTTACAAAAGCATATGAGAGACCGGTATCGATGAGGGAATGGGTTCTCATCTTGTTAGCTGGGAGGGGTTAGGGCGTCAGTTGCATCAAGGGGGTTTGGTGATTATTAACTTTAGGAGTCAGCAATAGAGCTTTGTTGGTGATGTGGCTATGGTGCTTATATTATGAACCAGAGGCTTTGTGGCACAAAATCATTGTAAGTGAATATGGTAACCGCCCCTCTGTATGGATATCGAAAAGGGCTGAAGGCACTCATAGGAATCCCTGGAGTAGCATTGCTTTTGAATTACCTACGTTCTCTTTATTCATTCATTGTATTGTGGGCGATGGTCAGAATAAGTATTCTGGGAGAATCCATGGGTGGGAGATAATATTCTTTCTTTGTCTTTTCCACATCTGTATCATTTATCTACCCATAAAAACCATCCTATATCAGATTTTTTGATGTGGTCTGAAAATTCTGTTTCTTTTTCCTTTGGGTTCTGTCGTAATTTGACTGATAGAGAGAAGATGAGGTTGTTTCTCTTTTATCTCTCGTTGAGAGTTATTCTTTTAGATTGAGGAGAAAGGATGTTGGAATTTGGCGTCCTAGTCCTAGTGAAGGCTTTTCTTTCAAATCTTGTTTCAAATCTTTGTTGGATCCTTCTCCCACTAGACAGTGTTTGAGGTTGTTTGGAAGCTTAAGATCCCTAAGAAAGTGAGATCTTTTACCTGGCAAGTGTTACTTGGTCGTATTAATACTTTACGGTGGTTGGTGAGGAAAAGAACTACGCTTATGGGACCATTTTGCAGTATTCTTTGTCGGAAAGCGGAGGAAGACCTTAATCATCTGTTTTGGTAGTGCCATTACACTACAGCTGTATGGAGCTTATTTCTACAAGATTTTGTTGTTAATTATGCAGGACATCATGACTTTCAAGCAACAATTAGTGAATTTCTCCTGAATTCACCCTTGGAAAGAAAAAGGTTGTTTTTTTTTTATAGCAGAGGTGTGTGCGATTTTATGGGATATATGTGGTGAGAGGAATGATAGACATAGAATTTTAGAGGAAGAGAATAGGATCCTAGTGATGTCTGGTCCTTGGTGAGATTTCATGGTTCTCTTTGGGTTTCAATTTTGAAGCAGTTTCGTAACTGTACGATTGGACACATTTTGATTAATTGGACCCCTTTCATTATCTGAGGGTTGTCTTTAAGAGGGTCCCATCCCTTGTACTTTTCATTTTTAATCTCAATGAAAGTTATAAATATTAAAAAAAAATGATTAATGTAGTATATAGATTGAGGGTAGTACATTACAACATTGTATACTATTATAGTCTTGAACCCCACAACAATTGGATGGATCCTTTGTGTTGCTTACATAGAAATGTATTCCAGAAGATTCAACATTCTTTTCCAAAAAAAATAAATGAAAGAAGAATCAGAGAAAAGCTGGATTTAACTTCCCGTCAAATTTTGTATGGGCTGCCAAATGATGAACCACCTTATTAATTAGCTACAATAAACAAATAAAGGTAGCTATACAGAAACAGCAAACTAGTCATGGATTTCTGTAGGAGGAACCTTTTTCTCATACAGATTCCAGTAACGGGTACATATAGACGACTATTTTGAATATGTTTCATGTCCCAGTTGTGTGTAAAGATCATGCTTCATTTGGGTCCAGTTTTGCCTGCGCGTTTAATTGAGTTTACTATACTGTTCAGGAGCGTGAAAGGGATCACTTTTCCCAGTTCATAACTGAAGGATTTACATCTTATTGCAAGAGGAAAAGAAGAGACAAGGTTTCAAGTAGTTAAATTGTTATCATTATGCTTTAATTCTATATTACTTTTTCCTTCAATTTTGGTGACCGTTGATGGAATGGGGCTCTTTCATTTGTTGCAGGTATATGGAAATAATGCCGAAATCCAAGCTCTTTGTGAGATGTATAATCGACCTATCCATATTTTTTCTTATGGAACAGGTGCAAATTATGTTTATATCATATTAGTACGATTATTGTTACTGCTCTTGGATGGGGTTTTACCAATGAATTTCAAGTAGTGTGTCAATCATCTATGCCTATTGTTTGTGATTGACACTGTTGGCATGGGGGGCCTAATTTTTTTTTTCTTTTAACTTTCTCACAGTTTGTTTGTTTGCTATCATTAGTAGTTAAATGGAAGTCTATGTTTTCTATACATTTTTAATTACCCTTAGTATAATGCAGAACCTATTAACATCTTTCATGGAAACTATGCTACTGACCTGCCTCCCATTCGGTTGAGTTATCATCATGGAAATCATTACAACTCTCTTGTTGATCCACGGCGCTTAGCAATTGGAGCAGGGCTTGGCTTCAGCAGTCTTCGAGGGGTATGCCTTTTTTTTTTTTGTTCTGTTGTTTATTTCCTTTCTGTTGTAAAAACAATGAAGGAAACAGTTAAAACCTCCCTTGAACCAGAGAGATCATCAAAATAGTGAAAAATAAGGACACTAACCCTATCAGGTGGGTTTTAAAATAATTTTCCCAATGAGCCTTCCAAGGGTATAGTGATGATTATAATGGTGTTGTTGGAAACTAGATATCCTTCTGATGGGCACGATACATTGCTCTGGAAGTTCTGATAAGTGTGGTATGGTTACAGTCCATTTGCCTGTTTGTTTTTTCTTTTCTTTCTTATCTTTTTTTTTTTTTTTTTTTTTTTGGTTCTTCAAAAAAAATGAAGTGTTAGATGAAGCTTTGTGTACTTTTCTTTGGGACGGCGGATGGGGTGATTCCAAAGGAAGTGAAAAATTTCTTTTGGACCACAGTCCTTGATATTACCAATACTCAGTTCATTCACCAATGTGCGTTATGTGCTGTAAAAATGAGTTTTTCCCGTCTGTTGCAATGTTAGTTTGCTTGAAAAGTTCAGTTCGGTCAGACATTTGGTTTGCAGGGTGTAAACCTCATAGTATGATTTTGTGGTTGGCCGAAATCCTCTTGAGGTGTTGGCTGGAAGACAAAGCTAGTGCTCTGGACGAATGTTGCTAGGGGCCTAGTGCTATTCCTTGGCTTCTTTGGAAAGAGATTCTAGAGAGTTTTCAGAGCTCTCTTTTCTTTTTGTTACCTTGTTTAGTTTACAGCCTCTACTTGGAGTAACCAACATAAGTTGTTTTGTAACTACTCGATGGATGCCATCAACTTGACCTATTAACATCTGTCCATGACATGGGTATGAATGCAATGGTGCTCTCTTCTTGAGAGAGCCTTCTTTTCAAGCCTTGAATTATAAGGAGCCATTTACACATTGGGCATCTTCAATTTTCAATTTTGAGTTTTGACGAGTTAAAAGAGCAAATTCACCCAGGATTACTGAGTGAGATACCTTTTTATGAGTTCTAAAAATCTAATTAAGTTTTTATGTTTCTATTTTTTATCTTTAGTTAAAAGAAACAAAATGGGCTTTCCTTTCTGTTTTTTTAAATTTTAGTTTAACATATAATTGATTTGGGATTTAAATTTGGGTCCATCGTAAAAGGTAGGATGATTTTATCTTTAAAAAATAACTTCCAGGCGTGCCCAAGAAGTATCCTAAATGTGTCCCCACCTATCTGAAATTAAAAATAAATAAATAGAAATAGGACAGAAAAATTTTCATGTTCAGACTCATTAGAATGTGTGTCTGGCCGCAATCCTCAAGCACCTCATTATTACCTAAAGAAGATTTGCTTCATGCAGGAATTTAAATACTGTAAACATATGCTTTTATTCCATCTTTTCTTTCTTATTCTTTGTTCTCTCGTTGGATGAACTTCAATGGACGGTCATTAAAATACATCTGATTATAAAACCCTTTTGGACCTAGGCTCAAGGTGCAGTTCTCAAGGCGCACCTTTTGTGAAACCTGAAACCTCAAAGACCCAGGGGCTTGTTCATTATTTCTTTAAAAAATAGTTAGGATTAAGGGTTTTCTTTCTTTATTAACCAAACAAATCAAATTTACTATGTTTTTCTTTTTTCATATTTTCACAACTATGCTCTCCCTTCTATATGTTGTTCTTTTTATATATAGTGTTCCTGGAAAAAGAAAACCTGCACCTTTTTCTCCACTTTGCGCTTAATCCTCCAGACTATTGCAGTTAATTCTGTATCTTTAGCATTAAAAAGCACTAGCTATTGAGAATTATAAGGATATATTTGTAATTAGTTAGATAATTTGTTAGGCTTATTGGTTATAAATAGAGGGTGTGGAGAATGAAAAAGATTGAGAGTAGCCTCTAGATTGGGAGGGTCCAAGTACTTTGAACAATTGATTTAGGGAAAATTACCTTTTTAGTCCCTCTGTTTTGATAAATATGTGAATTTGGTCCCTTTGTTTTAAAAATAGACCTTTTTAATCCTCAGGTTTACAAGAATTGACTCATTTGGTCTCCTAGTTTTCAAAATGTACCTTTTTTAAAAAATACTTTGACCTTGTAAACCTATTTTTAAAAACTCAGGGACTAAAAAGGTACATTTTGAAAACTCAATGACCAAATGGGTTTATTGTTATAAATCTGGGGACTAAAAAGGTCCATTTTTAAAACTCTAGGACCAGAAGCACATATTCATCAAAATTGAGGACAAAAAGGTAGTTTTCCATTGGTTTATCTTGTAATTCCATTGTGATCTACCTTTGAATGTACTTTCAGGTTCTATCGACTACTTGATAGGACCATATGCTATTAATTTTATTTTCCTTGGTGTCCTTGAAGTTTTGGTTGGGCGGAAGTGAGGGTCAAAATTTCTTGAAACCTTAAGGCCCCCAACTTAGGTTGGGTGAGTAAAAAAATCCCCGCCTGTCATTAATTAAAAGGGTTGGTTACCGAACCCACACATATCACCCTGTCATTTGTGTCAGTTCTCCCTGTTACTCTCTCTCGTATAATAATTACCAATTAAACTCAACTTTGCGTGCCAAAAGCTCCCTAAATCTTCACTTACCCAGTTTTAGCATGTCAAAGATTCCAGTCGGCAAGTTATTCTTTTGAACTTTCTTTTGTTGAATGTCGTATGGACCTTTGACGTTTTCATATGCACTTTGCAGGCAAATGTTGACAAGGATAAAGTGAAGGCTGCTTTAAAAGCGCAGCAAGATCAACAGCTTGATAATGCAAGTATCTTGGACTGTTAAATTATAGGTTAGAGCGGTTTTGAAAAATAAGAGCGATCTTTTACTTTTCTGAATTGACAGGCTCTTCTTGCTCAAGGACGGTATTTCTCAGATCTTGAGGTAACTGAAAAGGAGATCGAGCAGATGGTGATGGAAGCTTCAAGAGCTGAATATCTTGCTAAATACTCCTTGAAGCAGCAATTAGACCGAAGAGACAACTCCACCTCGGGTGCAGAACCGTCTTCTTCAGGCGCCAGTATGTATATGCAATTATCAATACGTAGTGATATTTTTATGGGATGTAAAAGTGCACGAATATGAAAAGTTAGTTTTATGTTTACTTACTAGTGTCTTGTTTTATTAAAACTTCAGGGTCTTCGGGAAGTGAGGGTAACTGTAAGCGAGAGAGTGGGGTGCAGGAGTCAGTTTTAAGCAATGGGATGCGAACGGTGCTTTCGATGGGGTTCAGTTATCTACAGGTGATTGAAGCTTATAGCATATTTGGAGATGATGTGGATTCAATGGTTTGTTATTTGTTGGAAACTGGGGATAGCAGCAGACGCAAAGGCAAAGCCACAGAATGATGAAGGGAAAGCAGCAGCAGCTATTACCTTAGGACAATGATGGAAGAAGGTTGGTCTTTCTCCTCTATCTCTATTCCAACATCATTTGTTTCACTTAGAAAGTGAAGAGATGTTAAAGGAAGTAGAGGGCATGTTGCAACTAACTTGAATCCTGTTCTAGTATGGTATGATATAATAAAGCAAACTCTATTACAAGCTCTCTTTAGTTTCCATTCCATTTCCATCCCAGAAAATGTATGGCTGTTGATACGGTATTTGATATTATTTTCTTGTATGCTGTCGATAAAATAAAAAAGAAAATCATAAACAAAAATTTAACTCACTTAAAATGTTCACTCACTTAAGAGTATTCATTGGTCGAATCCCGTCCTCACACTGTGATCTATAATATTTGAACTATAATTTTGTGCATATCTGCTGGACCTAAAAAAACCAACAGTTTTGAATTGGTTATTCATCTATTTTCTTTTCCTAGGTTAACAAATACAGGGTGGAGATTTAAATATTGCAAAATGAATAAAATAATTTACAAAATATAGTAAAATTTCATATCTGTTATATACACTAATAAAAATTTATCAATTTAGTGTGATTTTATTATATTTTTGTAAATACAGTTTTGCATTATAAATATAGTTATAATGAGCATATTGTCTCTACACCTGAAAATGATAACACAGGATCAAACGACCAAACATATGAATTAGAAGCCACTGAATGATTCAGAGTTGCCAAAATGACCTACGCCCGATAATATAAGAGTTGAGGGTCAAACGAAGTTGAACAAGCATATTAGCATAATCACGCAAGTAGTTCTTATGAGATTCTGCTTCCTGAGCTGCATTCTTGGCATTGCACAATTATTGGCATTCAGTGATGAGTTTTATGACATAATATAAATATAACATGTAACAAAATTTGAGGGTCATAATGAAATAAATTGGTAGCCGAAATTAGAGAAATGCTAAAGCCGATAATTTTAGTAAAAACTTGCTCTTGTGAAATTTTATATACAAAAAGTGCTAAATGCTGTAATTTTTTTTAATCAATTTAAGGCTAAATTCTGGTGTGTAATTTTTTTAGTATTAATGTATAATCTCAATTTATATAAAAAATATTGTAAAAAAAAAAAATCTAATAAGTTCCTATTTTACTATTTTAGGTGAGACATAAATATGTTTGTGGAGTCTAATAGATATACAATTGATGCCGACATGATGTAATTGTTCAATATAGAGTATGATAGGTCAAATGTATATATTTGTTGCAAATGTTTAGTTGAATGCGGATGCATATCGAATTAGTGCATTCTTTTGCTTATGAAACAAGATACATAAATAATAATTGAAAAAGTTTGGTTTGTTTTCAATCTTAAAAAGGATTTCACATGATCCAATTTCAAAGAAAAGAACAAAATCTTTGTAGAGACAAAAATCTGGTAAAATTCATATCAATACAATATTAGAAGGGGAAAGCAGGAGAACTTTTACATTCCCTTTTTATCCCTACCCTTTTTGTAAATGACACTTTGTCCTTCCATCTTAAGTGCTGCATCAATTACTAATTTTACAGTTTTTTTTTTTTTTTTTTTTATAAAGAGATTTCATTATACCATATAGAGTAGCAGAAGTTATTTCATTTACTTCATAAGCATAATTTACCATTAATAAACTAAATCTTTAAAACAAAAAAAAAATGAAATTATAAATTATAAAATTCTTAAACATGTGACACCCGCACGTGAAATCGTTGGTAGTAAATTTAAAAGTACCAAACTTATACATTATTTTCACTTATTTGGTGAGATGAATGTATAAAAGAAACATTTGTTTATTTAATATGGAAAAGACAAACACTCAACCGCTGTCTTCCCAGAGGCTGGGCTGGTCTCTTTGTGCAGCTCTAAGCAGTCAAAATTTTAGAAAGAAAACTAACATAATTTTAAAAAGTTGGTAGAAAGAACTAAGTTTTCATCTTTCTTTATATAAAATTTTGACTAAATTCTATTAAATAGAGTTTAAAATGTAATAAATAAATAATTGTATGAAAAAATAAATATTTTGGTGATCAGAAAAAGTCTTGAAAATTTTAAATATAATGATCCTTTTTAGGAGGAAACAAAGTTAAGAGAGGACGATTTTGGAGAAAAAAAATACCAACAATTACGGGTAAAAATTCAATTTTAGTCGATGGGAATTGAGTTTGGTGTCTATTTATTTTCTGACAATCAAAAGAAACACTTTTTGAAAATGTTTTTACTCTAAAATTTGAAGTTGATGTCTATTTGTTTTCAGAAGTATCAAAAGGAACATGTCAATTCCTAATTTTTGAAAAATGCTTCTAGATTATCTTCGATTTAATTCGATTATTATTATGTATGGTTGATTTTATAATAATATTTAATTAGTAGATGTCACAAATTTTATCTACAAGATTACAAATTTTCATAACCCTCCAACTATGAGTTACCAACTTTGAACTTCATCTTGTCACTTACACTCTTCCATGTGTGTTTTTTAACGTCAATTTCGATTCTCAATTGTTGCTATGTCGTGGAAGATCCACAACCTTGATAGAAAAATTTGGTGCAACCTCGGTGCTAAATCAAAATAGCCAATTGCTACCAAGTTTACACAACCTCCAACTTGAGACATGCATTCGTTGAAGAAAGGAATTGAATCAAAAGAAAACTTGCTCACAGTTAAAATAAACGGAGAGAAAAATAACATCAAAACTCCAAAATCACCTCAAGTACTAAAGAACCATTTTTCTTTTAATAAGAATTCAATGAAACATTTCCCTGAATTAAATATAGAAAACATTTCTGATTTAAATTAAATACAAAAAGATGTTTCAGATTTAAATGAAATACATGAAGAGTTTTTCAAATGTATATTAAATATAAAAATAAATTTTATCTAATTGACTAATCATTTCCAACCATCTCCACGAGTGACTAGCAATTAAAAAAAATAATAAGTAATTTATCTAAGCAAATAAAGAAGAATAAATTTAAAAATCAATATTTTTCATGAACTTTCGATAACTATGATTGAGTCCCTACAATAGACTTTAGTCTTTTAATTTTCATTGATTCAAAGATAAAAGTGTGATATTTAAGGTCATGCACATAGAACCATGGGTCAATGTGAAAGGAAACCATATCTTCATATTCACATTAATGAAAAGCTATACACCATCAAGTCTATCACACTTATTGAAAATTCTAGAATTACTCTCCTTATTAAGTCTTTGGTTGGAATCCGCTAAGTTCCTCCTAGACCTAACAAACTCCATGAAAATAATTTCTCCAAGATCTTTTGACATTATACACACTATTCTTAGTATCAGTGCTCTCCACAATGCTACATCTCCCGTAGTCTTCAAAGTCACTTAGCCTCTTCAAAGTCACTCATCTCCCAAGTATTACGTCAGCTTCTTTTAAAACTTTCATTTCAAAATGTGATAATAATAATTACCTGTATCATTGCAATTTAAATCTTTCATTTCAAAATGTGATGATAATAATTACTTGGTATCATTGATTGCATCTATATTTGTCCTAAAGATAAGTATATTCTCAATGTACAAAGATATAATCATACAAACATATACAAATCAAACAATTTTGAATAAACACGTGTATCAATAGATATTATAACAGATAATCTCACAATTTTGAGTAAGTAAATGTATCAATCGATATTTACTAGGGTATGGTTAAAGTTTTTGTTGTAGTTGATGCCCTAAATCTCGTGATCTTGTAGTTAGTAATTGTATTATGCAACCATTTTATTTATTTAATAAAATAAAATATTTTATTTCATTTGACATTTAGTTGCATTAACTTACAAAACCAATAAACTAACATCCAAGGTTATTTTCTGTAACCTAAACATGTATGTGAAGACATACAAATGATCATACTTAAGTGATAACCTAAATGTTGGGTTTTATGTCCTATAACTCGTAGATAGTAAATATAATCAATTGACCGTTATTAATAAAATGTTTTATTATTATAATTTCAATAAGTGTTATTGATTATATTATTAGTTTTGTCTTAATAACCTAAATCCAATAAATTAACATCCTAAGCTGTTTGATGAGTCTTGAACAGTATGTAGAAACATACGGGGATCAATGTTCAAGATCAGCTTAAGGGGTCTATAGTATAAGGTTAAGGTTGGGTACCTTATCCTGTTAACATATGCATACGGCTCACTTTGTATTTGATACAAACACATTGATTAGTGGAGTGTACACACAGTTAACGAATATTGATTAATGTGGTTAATGAGTTTAGCTAATTAATCTCATATCGTTGTAGTTTCTGATTTATAGGTCCATTAGGTCCCCTTCCTAACTTAATGAGATTTATTTATATTTGTTGTAATTTGAAATGTTCAAATTTACTTTAGGAATTAATATAATGTATATTGATACATTATAATATAATATAAAGTTTATATTTTAATTAGACTTTATTATATAAATTTAATTTTGGATATGATTCAAAATTAAATTACAAGAGAATAAAATATTTGAATGAGTTCAAATATTAGTTTAATGTGAATTAGATTCATATTAAAACTATAGGTTAAAATTTAATGTGTATGTGATACATATTAAAACTATATGTTATGAGAGAAATTTATATTTGAATATGATTCAAATTTTGGATTAAATTAAATATAAGATATTTAATTTAGAAATTAATTAATTTGAGAATTAATTAATAGTTTAGTTTAATTTGATTTAATTAAATTAATTAAATTAAAACTATATGTTATGCGAGAGATATTCATTTAAATATGATTTAAATTAAATATTAATTAAATATAATTAAATTAATTATTTAATTTAATTATTTAATTATTTAATTTAATTAATTAATTAATTTAATATATATTGATTTATTATTTATTTATTAAATTAATAGAGAATGTGGGTGGTTTTCCCACGTTCCCATTTACTCTATCAACTTCCCACTTCTTGCGTCTGAAGAAGAGGAAATTTTTGCGTAACAAAACAGAAGGTGATTCTGCCAATACAGAGTTTCTCCCATTCTCTCTGAAAAAAATTTCTCTGTAAAGAGAAATTCCCTTAATCCAATTTGGTTCCCACAAAGCATTTCAATCAGAGAATAGGAAGGTTTCCAAGTGGTAGTGTCCTAAGTTGGTGTTTGGTAGATTCAGAGTCGTCAACAAGAATAAGTTCTTCTTCTCTGTATTTTCTTCAAAGCATGTTTAGCCATGGAAATTAGTTTTGTAATTTTGTCAATGTATTAGTATTTTTTAAGTTTCCAATTAAAATTGGATCTCTGTATTTCTTCCGCTGTAAAGGGCTTTTTATCCCTTCAATAAATGGTCTATATTAGATGGTTTATACTAGATGGATAAGATTGGATACCTTATCCTGGTGACACTACGAATATGGCTTGCTTTTTAATTGTTACAATTGTTCTAAAGTGCTACAAATGATGATCTTAATCATTCATGTTGAGGCATTAGAGCGGGGTATTCTATACAAAGAGTTTGTATAAGACCGCACCATGAAATGTTTAGTCTCTCTTGTTAACACCATTACTAGTTGAGACCACATTTCACCAAGATGACCATAAGTGACTTAACCTAAATTATGAGTGAGTTATGAACTCCTGCATATGAAGGTGGTTCTTTGATTTGCATGGGTTAGAGTGACCTATGTCGCCAACTCAATATGCCTACCATTTTGGGGATTCATCTGATTGGGGAGCTGGAAACACAACTACACAAGAAGGAATTCACTCATTCTTTATAGATAGATTAAGTAGAGAAATTTCTCTCTTAAGGGTTGATTCCTGGGCTTGAACAATGTGGCGTCACACCCTCTCTTAGCCCAAGAGAAGTTCGGTTATAGTGGGACTATAACTTGAAAATAGTTATGAGATAATCAATATAATCTATAGTTAATTCTAAAGTAATTAAATTGTAATAGCTGGAGGGACAGAAGAAGTAAATAACACAGAAAGCTTTGGTAACCTAGTTCGGCAATTATCACCTACGTCTGGGGAGCTGCGCACAGCTCATATGAGTAATATTATTAAGATTCACAATAGTCAAGATACATCAATATAGTAAGTGATAATCAACTCAAGTATATGACTATCTTAAAGTATTTAATTAACTTAAGAGTTCAGGCTCCCCCTGAATATATGAGTGAATCTTCTTGGAGATGGCTTCATACTCCTTTTGAGTTCAAGATGATTTCTTGATCATTACTTCTTCATTCATATTACTCATCATTAATTTCATCGCAGATCAACACATTAAGACCATAGATAGTTAATTGTACTACCTTCTTCTGCTCTTAGCTCGGCAACACTATTTTCAACTAGCAGCACGAAAAGCTTTCTCCGTCCATAAGTCATACCAGTTCACATAAGTTTCATAGTATGTATATATATATATCCATTGATAATCTCAAAAAGATATTGATAAAAGATTTCAAAAATAAAAGAAAATATTTTATCTTTTTGAAATTAAATAACTTGTTTAAATAAAAGAAAATCTAATTAAATCTTTTTGACAAAATTTCAACAAACTCCCTCTTTTGTCAAAAAGAGGAGATTTCTTTTCAAGTTCAAGTCATGCTTCTCAGAAACTTCTCATAATGCAACAGTCAGTATATCGACATTTTTTAACCATACATCAATACATGGAATTAACTCATTCATCAAGAAAATAATTATCCATAAACTTCTGACAATCATCATTTCATTTCTATAAATTCATGTAGCAAAAAATCAAAAGTAAACATCATATGATCATATAACCTCATATGAATTCCTTACATTCTTCAAAAAGAAAACAAAAAAGAAACAACTTCAAAAAATGTTTTGAACTTCAGCAATCTTCAAAACATCATCAAAATTTTATAGCTTCAATAGAAACAGCATCATAAACAGCTTCAGGATACCAACCTGCTACAACTACTCCTGGCCCCTATCTTCACAACTTCTCCCCCTTTGAACTGAAAAAAAAAAAAAAAACACTACTCCTATTATGGAACATTAGTATTGGAGGAAGGAATAAGTGACTTCAGGTGATGAACAAGCAAATCAACCTCTAATCTTCTATCAGACAATAGAAAGAGCCCAAGACTCAACTGTAAGCGTATTAATTATCTTGGAGACTAAGTCACGATGAACAAAGAACCCTTCAGCATTCTCATCTACATCATCAATGTCAAACATGGGGGTTCCTAAAGGGTCTCATATCATGTTCTATGTTAAGAACATGACTTCCTTGAAATAGCCTGTAGCTTAATGATAATGTCTTTGGGTCCACCAGAGCATCATTTGGGGTCAGGATACCAACATTTAGATGAACCACAAGACTTGAGAAGAAATGAGGTAGAGAGATAGGAATCTTGACACCAAACGTTTCCATATGTCTCAAAAGCTAATTATTTATAAAGAGATCAACATCCACAATATCATCATTGCAGATTTGATAAAGAAGAGTCACTAACGTAACAGAAACACTGGAAGCATGTGAGGAGGAAAACAAGTTAGCAATATCAATTTTATGAAGAATGACATATTTGATACTTAGTGAAACAGTTGGAATCTCATTCAGAGGCCATATAGACAGGGTTTCTCCAAACAGTACAGAAGCCAAAACATCATTGAATGGATGTGAAGGAGTAGAGCTAGATTCCACGGTGCTTTCCAAGAATCCATTTACAGTAGGAGAAATCTTGAACTTCAAGCCTCAAATGTGCACTGTCTAGTAATTAGGACTGCTTGAATTATTGAATTTTGAAGGAATATTTACTATAAACTCTCTTATCAACTGAGGATAGAATGGTCCTACATTAGAAATCGTTTTGGACAGCTCTGCTTTAATAATCAAGTTCATAACAGTTAACCAAGAATGGTGCTTATCAGACACATTCACCTCATCTGCAATACACCTCTACACTACATACTTCCACCTTTGCACACTTTCTTCGAGATTAAATAAGATTCCATCAATGGGGACAGATGGAATATTCGGTGGAATCTTCTTCCTCCCAGTTTTCGTAGTAATATTGCAACAACTTTGTTGTGATTTCTTCCGTTTTGGTCTCAGTTCAGCTTGAGGCTATTCAGATTCAGTTTAAGGGGTATTCAAATTAGGTTCGACATCATCCAATACAGTATTATCAATTGGTTCATCATGGTCATCAACATTTACATCAGGGTTCTCATCAACATTATCAGCAATGTTCTCACCCATATTATTAGTAGACTGACCCATAGGGTTAGGATCAGAAACAAATTGTTGAACATCAACAGGTGAACTGGTTTGAACAGGAGACTTAACTGGTGGTGAATGACCAGAATGTCCAAGATCTTCATTTGTAGTAGAGGGCTGATCAGGTGTTGGAACAAATATATCTTCAGAGGAAGAACTACCATCAGAATGAACAGAAGTAACATAAGCATTAGCAACAGTGGGCTTAGCGATAAAAAATAAACTCTTCTTTAACAACCTAGTTAGTAGAACATCATCTTGTTCATCCGAATCCATTTCAGACATATGAGACTTAGAGACAACCAGTTCAGTTTGGACATTCTCAACAGCACTACTAGCAACATTCTCATCATGCACAGAAAAATTTGGGATATCAGAAGGATTTACTTAATTCTTTTTAGACGGCAGACGATAGGATCTCTGAGAGGGAGTGCTCTTAAGTCGATGACCCCTCATTCGAACGCCATGCATGTTGGTTCAAGTGTCAAGAACTTCAATAACACCTTTAGACGAATGAGCTTGATACTTTCCTTTATACATATTCACCATTTTTTAATTCAAAAAACTTCAAGAACGTGTATTTTGGAATTTCAAAGATGAACGGGTTTCTTGAAGATGAGGGGACTTAAAACAAAAGTAACTTCCTGTTTAAAAAAGTGCCCCTTAGTAAAGGCTATTTCAGCGCTAACATGCCCATAAATGTAGGTCATGATGCATTTTCTCCAAGTCTCCCTAAATAAATAATTAAATTAAAATTTACAAACTCCTAAACCAGCTCAAAAGAACTTGCATCCAGTGATTAGTAAATATATCTACCGACTGAAGATTTGATCGAACATGCTCAAGTGTAATTATTTTTTCCTCTATAAGCTCTATAATAAAATGATATCTAATATCAATATGCTTAGTCCTACTGTCTTGTACTAGATTTTTGAAAATATCGATTGCACTCATATTATCACAATAAAGTGCATTGTATCCTCTTGAATACCATATTCTTTAAGCATATGTTTTATCCAAATAAGTTGAGTACACCCACTTCCTACTGCAATGTATTCTGCCTCTATTGTAGACAATGAAACACAATTATGCATTTTACTGTACCAGAAGATCAAGTTGTTTCCAAGAAAAAAAAACATCCTCCTGAAGTGCTTTTTCTATCATCTGAGCATCCAGCCCAATCTGCATCACAATAGCCAACAAGAATTGAATTTGTATCATAAGAGTATAAAACTCTAAATTCACTTGTTCCATGAACACATTTTATTATTCTTTTAATTGCAGCTAGATGTGAAACACGAGGATCAGATTGAAATCGTGCATATATACCAACAGCATAAGCAATATTAGGTCTACTCGCTGTTAAATAAAGCAAACTCTCAATCATACTTCTGTAAAGTTTATGATCTACAGACTTCTCATCACTATCCTTGGTAATTTTAACATGTGTAGCAGCTGGAGTCCTCTTTTGTTGAGGCTTATCAAGACCAAAAGTTTTAACTATATTCTTAGCATATTTCTCCTTAGTGATAAAAATGTCTTCCTTCCTTTACTTAATCTGAAGACCTAGAAAACAAGATAGTTCTCCAACCATACTCATCTCAAATTCTGACTACATAATATCAATAAAATTTTTAATAAGTTCATTTAGAAAACCTTCGAATATGGTATCATCTACATATATTTGCATAACTATCAAGCCTTTGTCAGATTTGTTCACAAATAAAATCTTATCAGCACCTCCTTTGGAATATCCTTTATGACTAAGATAAACCATGAGTCGTTCATACCATACTTTAGGTGCTTGCTTAAGTCCATATAAGGCTTTATTGAGTTTATACACATGCTGAGGATGCATTGGTTCAATAAAACCCTTAGGTTACACTACATACACTTCTTCATTCAAGTACCAATCTAGAAAGACACTTTTAACATCCATCTGATATAGTTTGAACTTACGAATATGTGATATGCTAAGTAAAAGACGGAATAGCTTCAAGTCTAGCTACATATGCAAAGGTTTCATCAAAATCCACTCCTTCCACCTGAGAATAACTTTGTGCAACAAATCTGGCTTTGTTTCTTGTTACTTGTCCTTTCTCGTATGTTTTATTTTTAAATATCCATTTTGTTCCTATAATGTTTGCTTCCTCAGGTTTAGGAACCAAAGACCACACATTATTTCTTTTGAATTGCAATAATTCTTCATGCATTGCATTTATCCAGAATTCATCTTGAGAGCTTCATTTACTAATGTAGGCTCAATGGATGAAGATAGCAAATATTAGCAATCATCTTTCCATGATCAATCTTGTCCTTTTTTCTGGTAGTAATCCTAGCTGAGGGATCTCCAATTATGGAACTCAATAGATGATTCTTTTATACATGTGAAGATGGAATAATTTCGCTCACATCATCCATTACTTCCTTTTGAGTTGATTTAGAGCTATCATCAAAGCTATTAACACTTGTATCAACTGTAGGAATATCAGCAACAGCTAACTCAGGTGTAATAGAGAGTTTAGTTGGTAGATCATCATCATCATTTACTACCACATTGTTCGTCTATATAATGTCTGTTCATTATCATTTACTACCACATTGATAGTCTCCATAACCATTCTCGTTCTATCATTCAATACTTTATAAGCACGACTATTATGAGAATATCCTAGAAAGATCCCTTTTTCTAATTTAGCATCCCATTTTTTGTGATACTCCTTATCAGTAAGAATATAACAAGTACTTCTAAATACATGAAAATACTTAACATTAGATTTTCTGCCCTTCAATAACTCATACAAGGTTACAGTAGTATCAGAACGAGTAGTAACTCTGTTGTGAATATGACAAGCAGTACTCATGGCTTCAGCCTAAAACTGTAGTGGTAGAGATTTGGCATGTAGCATGACTCGAGCCATCTCTTATAAAGTTCAGTTCTTTCTCTCTACTACTTCATTCTGCTGCGGTGTTAAAGGTGCTGAGTATTCATGACAAATCCCTTCTGCTTCACAAAAATTATCCAGTTCTTCATTTTCGAATTTCTTTCCATGATCACTCCTGATTCAAACAATACTCTTTTCTTATTCACGCTGAAGGCTCAAGCATAAACTGATGCACACTTTGGTAGTATGCATGGGCTCTATTGTATAAATGAGAAATCTTACCCAAGTGAAACGGGAGAAGTCATCTACAACAACAAACACATACTTTTTCCCTCCAAGACTCTCAGTTTGCATGGGCCCCATTAGATCCATGTGTAACAATTCTAGAACTTTGTTTGTATAACACTCCTTCAAACTTTTGTGAGATGCCCTGATTTGCTTTCCTAGTTGACAGTCACCACAAAAAAACTTGTTGTTTGAGTCAATATTTGGAATTCCTATGACTGCTTCATTCTTTATAGCTTTATCAATACTACGTAGACTAGCATGTCCAAGTTTCCTATGTCATAGTCGAGTTTAATCTTCTTTGGTTGAGTGACATACATCAGTATTGTTTGATACCCAATGATAACAATTATCAGCCTGTCTACAGCCACTCATAAGAACCCTTTTATCTGCACCAGTCACTACGCAATTATCTTTGCTGAAATTTACAATGTAACCTTGATCACAGAGTTGACTAATACTAATTAGATTTGCCTTGAGCCCTTCAACATATTGTATATCATTTAAACATGGTAGATTATATTTCTTAATATTTTCTTTGGCAAGAATTCTTTCTTTTGCAGCATCCTCAAAGGTAACGTGTCCAAATGTCTCTTTTAGTTCATAAAAGAAGGATCTATTTCCAGTTGTGTCTGAAACAACCACTATCAAAATACCATGCATTAATTGATGATTGAACTGTAGTAAAGGCAATATTACATTTTCTTGAATTATTGACTGTCTATTCCTTATAACTTCTCTTGCCTCTTAAAGTAAATAAATTTGATTTGTGCTTCTGTGAATGATAAGTAGCTTTTTGATACTGAAATTTATATCTTTGTAGCTAATAACAAAAAGGTCGAATATGACCATTCTTACCACAAAAATGGTACACTCAGTTATTTACTCTTGAAGAAGAGCCAGCAGCATTTGTTTCAACTGGTTGGTCTGGCTTGATGTCCATAGTAGCAGGAATAAATTTTATTCCATTTTCTTGAGTAACTCTCTTTTCTGATGAGTTGAAGCCAAGACCACACATATTTTAACTAGATTGTCCTGATTTTAGTATTTGATCTAGATTTTTAGACCCTAAATTTAACATTTTGTGAGATTTCATAGTCTGATAATACTCTATCTGGACCTCCCTCAATGTTTACTTTAAGGAAGATATCACCGATAATAATTGTTCATTTTCTTCCAGAGATTCTGTATTTTTTTCTTTTTTCATAGCTCTGGCTTTTGAATCCTCTTTCCACTAAATCTTTAACTATTCAACGGACAAGTCGTTTTCACTTTCTTCTTTAAAATCTTCAATTTCATCTTCAACTACAGAATTAGTCTCAGTGATATTCACAATAAATGCATTTGTACCCCCATCATCTTCCTCACTATCATCAAATAATGTAGCTTGGCAATTCTTCTTTTGCTTTCTTAGAAACGTGGGACATTCAGCCTGATAATGACCAACTCCTCCACACTCTCTACATTTGAAAATTCTACCTTTACCATCTCTTCATCGGACGTTTTCACCATCCATTCTATTGAAATTTTCATTATCTCTTCTATTATAACTTTCACCATCTCTTCTTCTAAAGTTTATCGAATTTCTGGAGTTGGACTCGATAGAATTCATATTTCTGAACTTTTTTACAACTTTTGAAAATTGTTCTGTCAGAAGGGCTATTGACTCATTAACATTTGCTTCACTTGGTGATTTATTGTTTGTTGACTCTTATTCATATCTTGATTTAAAATTAATGTCTTTACCTTTTTTATTTTCTCTGTTTGATATGGCCCTCTCGAATGTAAGAAGAGACCCAAATAATTCATCCAATTTTAGCTTAGTTATCACGTGCTTTTTCTATAGCCATAACCTTCATGTCAAATTTTTCAAACAGAGAATGCAGCATTTTTCGCACAATCTTGGATTCAGGTATCTTCTCTCCAAGGTTGAATGACTCATTGGCTATTTCCTGAACTTTGTCATTATGTTTAGCTACAGACTCGTCTTCAAACATCTTTAAGGCTTCAAATTTTGAGGTTACCAACTGTAATCTAGATATTTTAACTTTTGTAATGCCCTCATACGCAACCTCTAAGATTTTTCATGCTTCTTTGGCAGAACTACAAGAGTTAATTAACATAAAGACATTTAAGTCAACACCATTAAAGATATCATTAAGAGCTCTAGCATTAACCATAAAGGCTTGTCCTTCAGTATCAGTCCAGTAAACTTCAGATTTGGGAACAGAAACACCATCTACAATAATCATTGGTGGTTCCCAACCAGCCACAAACGCTCACTACTACAAAACTGGGTTTACTTGACGCTTTTTACTTGTCAAGTATTGGTTTACTTGACGCTTTTCAATGCGTCAAGTAATCCAGTGTCAAGAATAAGGAAGGTTTACTTGATAGTTTTTATGCATCAACTAATTCAGTGTCAAGAATAAGGGGTATTATTTTTTATAGTTTTTACACTACAAGAAATCTAGCTTTTAATGTCGGTTTTAAACCGACATTAAATATTCGTCATTGTATATTGTGAAAAATATATTAAAAAAAATTGCTTGCACACTAGCTATAGAATGCCTACTACTATGTGGCAAACCTCTGTTGAACAACTATCAGTAAAGTTAGATAAATTAGAAGGAAGAAACAAATAAAGAAGTGAAAATAAACCAACAATATCCCAATAAGAAGTAAAATAAATTAGAAAAAGTAAGACATAATATAATTGTTCATAATATAATTGTGATCAACAAGTTCATAATGTAATTGTCATAAACATGTCAATGTATAGTCCAAAAACTCCAAACCAAACAACGAGTGAAGCACAAGCTTCCATCAATAATACCAATTTACTAAACTTAAAACTCTGATTATAATCAGGACATTCCTAACAATATTTGACTAAACATCAATTTCTGATTTCAAATAGCTAGCCTGATAGTATCATATGCACACCTACTAAATACATATACATATTTGTGAATGTAGCACCCTCAAATTTAAGGATTAACAAATACGGAACATCATTCACAAAAATGAATAAACATACAAAAGTAATCACCAAGCTGTTCAATTCACGAAGCCTGCAATACATTGAACCTTCAAATAGACTGTATTGCACCTAGCAGTGCGATCTTCTCATCTGACCCAAAGAAAATTTAAAATGAGTTGGCATATCTTAAAGAATATCAATCAACGTTCAGATATTTATCTTTCTAAGGAAAAAAGAAGAAAGGGGGAAAATCAATTAACAAAATAATGCAATCAAATGAATTTGTACTGTAAACTGCACATTATACAATGAGTCGTGGAAATATTTGTAATGTACACTACACAATATACAGAATAATGTAATCAAATCAATTGACAGAAAGCATGTGCTTACATTACAAATTCATTTGATTACTATATTTTTTTAGAATTAGTTTAATTTGGTCGTGGCAAATTTATAAGATTTCTTTATTGAAGTATTTATGGTAGGGGGAAACTAAAACTCTTGCTAAGACTTTAGGCTTTCAGGAAATGTAATCAAATGAAAAAAAATATATAAGCATGAAAATCTAAGAGAATACAAAGTGCAATGGCAACAGCAGCCACGCTGAACTGGGTGAGCAAATCCTCTCTCCGATGGATCCCTATAGTTCTCGGTCCATGATGTCATAATGATGGTCATACCAATGGCAAGAAAGCATGCAGCAACATCAAAAGGTGCCACTGGTCCAAGAGACAGACTATCAACTAGTACATTCCCAAACAACCCAGTAAGAATTGCAACAAGACCATTGCCAAGAAAAATAGCCTTTGAGAACGTAATAGACAACCATTGCTGTTTAAAGCCCCTCTGCAGAAAAGAAAGAGAATGGAGCAAGAAACATGTTATTATATTTAAAAGTATCAATAAATAGGTACAATCATTGAAATGTTCATCATCCGGACAAAATTACAAGCATTATGCTAATGGATTAGGGAACAAAAAATGTGAGCCAAAAACTTCCATAAAGATTATTATTGTGCATATTAGTGAAAATCCATCTATCTATCAACTCCCTATGAATCTCCTTACCTCTTTTCAAATTCAAAAGCCTAGTATAAGATGAGACAACAACAGTAAAAGTTAGAGAATTAGGCTCAAAACCCAACTCTTTCATTTTATCAAACATCTCCAACGCAGTCTCAGCCTTACCATCTTTAAAATAACAAGAGATAACTGCATTCCAACACCCCACATCTCTCTGAGGAAATTCATCGAACAGCTTAATGGCATCAACAAACTGATCACATTTCGCATACATATTCATCAAAGAACTCCCCACAAAAACATCTCATATCAAACCCGTTTTCAACAAATGATTATGGATTCTCCTCCCATAATTAACTCTACCCAATCCACCACACGCCTTAAGAACAACTGGGTAAGTATAAAAATCAGGTCTTACATGAGAATTACAATTCAATTGGTCAAAGAGTTGCAAAGTTTCAACAAACCTGAAATTGTTGGTGTAAGCATAGAGAAGAGCATTCCATAAAGAAACATCCCATGGGCATTCGTTGGTTTGAAAAACAAGCTCAGCTGATGCATAATCATGGCAGGAAAAGTAAAACCCAATGAGGGATTTGCAGAGAACGATGTTGGATTGAAAGCTACAAGAAAATATTCTTTGATGAATGAGCTTGCCTTGTTTCAATAATTTGGAGCTAGTGCAAATTCTCAAGGCAGATAATAGTGTTACATAATCCGTATATTATATAATAATAGTGTAATGCAATGGAAGAGATTGAGAGAAGGGGGAATTGAACTCATTGTCTCTATGGATGAAGACATTAACAAACCAAACTCCTGCACTTCTATGTGTCAAACTCATAACATACATAAACAAACCATAGAGTGTAGTAGTTATAGCTTAGGAAACTCCTGCACTTCTATGTGACTACATTGCAATTACACTATCCCATTTATAAATCGAGAACAACTTATGTTCAGCCCTTGTCTTCATATATGTTTAATTCTCCTAAAGGCTAAAACTATATCATTCACATATGAGAATCAACAGGTACGAAGTTAGTAGTTTGACCTCTAACAAGATGTAAACAGAACTCATTATATTCAACGAGAAAACAAAGTTCTACTTTCCCTATGTTCAAACCATTGAATTATGAGAAAACGAACTTACAATCTGAATGAGAATGCTTTTGAAAGCCTAGGGCAAAGATGCAAGGTTTTTCATGGCTGGCTTTATTTCCTTCCACTTGTTGGTTTCATTGACTGGCTTTATTTCCACGCTAAGGCCTCAGAAATTATTCTCCTACCCCTCTCTAGTTGATTGCATGGTTGGGCTTCCAGTCTTGCCGCTCAGATTTCCCCTTGTTGCTCCGACTTCTCATTTGCTTATACATTTGAAGAATGAACAGATACCTACATCTGAAGAATGGTAAAGTTTTAAAATTCTCTGAGCACGGTAGGTCTGGAGGTTTAATTCAAATTTTTAATTGTCGATGATGAGGTTCTGATGAGATCCATGTCTGATCTTAATTGC
The DNA here is from genome assembly GCF_025177605.1 of Cucumis melo. Taxonomy (NCBI): domain Eukaryota; kingdom Viridiplantae; phylum Streptophyta; class Magnoliopsida; order Cucurbitales; family Cucurbitaceae; genus Cucumis; species Cucumis melo. The sequence goes on from NC_066868.1 coordinate 13,443,367, forward strand.
TTTCTTTGCATTGCATGTTTGAGGATATTTTTCCATTACGGCAAATCGAAGTTCAAATTCTTGAAAACTTCAATTTCCTATTGTATTTGTTACATTTTTCATTGAAATGCATTTTTGAAAATCACTTCTTATTCCTTTCCATGCCTATAATTGTCACTGTTTTCTTTGCATTGCATGTTTGAGGACATCTTTTCCATTACAGCAAATTGAAGTTCAGATTCTTGAACTTCAATTCTCTGTTTGTGTTTGTTACATTTTCCGTTGAAATGCATCTTTGAAAATTACTTGTTCTTCCTTTCCATGCCTATAATGTCATTGCTTTCTTGCATTGCATGTTTGAGGTCATTGTTTCCTAGGTTAAATTTCGTACAAATCTGAACTACGTAAATTTAACCTAGGAAACAAAAAATAGGGCACGTTAGAAAAGTAAAGCTTAATTGCTACTATGTTAGAAAAAAGGTATCAATTGCAAATATGGTTAGAAGAAAAATGATTATTAGCTAACTATACAAAATATGAAAGTCATTTTATAACTTTCGACCTATTTCAAAATTTAAATTAGACATTGCAATAGATTTTGTACTTAGAAAAAATGAAAAACGAATACGGTGGGTAAAAGGAAATTATTGAAAAAAGAGTTTTGCACATTAACATAAGCCATTTTCGATTTTTCGGTATATTTGAAATTGTTAATTAAATATGCTTAGGGTTAAAAAATGATTCACAAATATGATTTTTAGTGAAAAAATTGATAAATAAATTTGACAATATGTAATGCACCTTATAATTTGTAGAGTCCATGACACTTTGAATTAAACTTCAATTCAAATTTAATTAATTGAACAAATCAAGTAGAATGTGTTTTCTCAAACTCAAATTATATAACGATTTATCAAAAGAGATCGGGTACGATAGTGAGAAATAGAAGATTATCAACTATTTTGGAAATAAAAACTTGCTATTTCACACTATAGGGTACAAGGAGAGTACGACCATTTTTCACACACAGTAGATAAAAGTACACCATATTTTTTTTTCTACATACCATAATAGAGTACTTGAGCATTTGTTATTTCAAAATAACTTAACAAACCACGTACTTGAACAGGTTCTTAGTCTACATCTTACAATGGATTCAGAAGACATTGCTAAAATACTAACCATGCTCATAGTCTCCCAACACCAGTTACTAATGATGTCGGGGCTATTAATAAATGACCACAAGAGGCTACAGTAAACACCCTACGACACTAGGCATAGAACTAGGCAGCTCGCATACTTCTGCATGATCCATGAGTTCGACCTAGTATGTCGTCAAAGTACTACAATGGACAAAAGATGTTTTGTCAGTCTATGCAACCTACTTGTGACCATCGTTGGATTTGCGTCAACGGAAATCATCGATATCGAGGAGATGGTCATCATGGTCCTGCACGTACTAGTGCACAACATGAAGAATCGAGTGATTCAAAGGGACTTCTTGTAGTCCAGTGAGACAATTTTGCGACATTTCAACATAGTCTTTGTTGACAGTGCTACGCCTGCATGACAAGTTGTTGAAAAACCACAACTAGTAACAAACGCATGCATATATCCCCGATGGAGGTGGTTTGAGGTTGGATATTTATATATAGCCGGTACTTCAACATCTCCCAATCACGATCGTTGATTCACTGTTTTTATACAATATAGAATTGCCTTGGTGCATTAGATGGCACATACATAAATTAAAGGTGAACGTGATGGCAACTGATTGCCCAAGATATATAACACAAAAGGGTGAAGTTGCCACAAACATCCTAGAAGTATGTGATACGAAAGGAGATTTTGTGTTCCTCTTAGCCGGCTAGAAAGGATCTGCAGCTGACTCGTGCATTCTTAGAGATGTTAATTCAAGACCGAACGACCTGAAGGTTCCAGAGGGAAACTACATACACATACTTCCTTTCAACAATATTTTAAACTTCCTCAATTACGACATTTAAAGCATTCGATATCCTAACAGGGTATTACTAACTATGCGGTGTTGAGTACCCCAACACTAAGGATTTTCTAGCTCCTTACAGAGAATAAAGATATCACCTACTAGAGTGGCGTGGAGCAAAAAATGCACCTACAACAACAAAAGAGTTCTTCAACATAAAATATTTTCTTGCCCCAAATGCAGATTACTATATTACTAGAACTATCATAAGTTCCAAACGTCCCTAAATGGGATTAGTATTTCTAAATGAAGCAACACCAAGCAACCAATCAACTAAATCACCGTGTGAAGATAATCCCACGCAGCACGGAATAACCCACTCAGTTAGCCAAAAATTGAATAGATTTTTTACTTTTGAAAGTCAATTTCCAAATAACATTTTATATTTTAGTTCATTCAAAAATTAATTTATTTAATTAACTTATAAACATAATTAATATCAAATATTAAATTAATTCGTATTCAAATTTTCAATATTTAAATCATATTTAAATATCTCGTATTCTTTCTCCATACCAAGTCATTAACTATATCGAATATATTTAACCCATTTCATTTTACTCCCTAAACTAATTCGAACATTTCAAATTTATTGATCATATTGTTCTATAGGTTTATTTTGATACGAGCTAACAAGAGATCTAATAATCCTTCAGGTCATGAGATCAACAATTCGAGTTTAAAAGACCAAACTCAAACCTAGTTAACAACATTCGTTAATTACAAGGATACTCCACTAAAGTTCGGTAGCTATATTCTTCTCATTGTAGATATATTTTTGTCCACTTGATATAAACATAGTTAGTAAGTCGATCTTTCACAATTAAGTAATGCAAAAGGGTTTATCCCACTAGTACAAAACTGGGCTTTAATGTCGGTTTAAAACTGACATCTTTGATAGTGTTATTAAAGTCCTTTAATCTCAATCGAACCTTAATATCAATTTAAAACTGATATCTTTGAAAGTGTTATTAAAGCCTTTTAATGTCAGTTGGGCTTTGATGTCAATTTAAAATCGATATTAAAGAAGCCAACAATGTCAATTTAAAATTGACATTGTAGTTTCCAATAATGCATTTTAAAATCGACATTAAAGCCTTGTTTTTTTGTCCATTTTTACAAATTTATTTCTATTAAATTGTTGCATTATTGCTCATTTTTTATGATGTCACATAGTTAAAAAAATAAATATTTTTTTTCTTGCGCCAACAAATCAATAAAATAAATATTCTTTTAGAAACTATAAATATTGTTGTTTTACATGTGAATATACAAAATGAAATCTTAATAGTGTGATTATATATACAATAACTTTGACTCCAACAACAAAGCAAGAAGTTTAACTAACCTATCAACAAGTTACATTGAGCATCATTTGTAAAAAAAAATTTACATTGAGAGAGCTGGTTGTCTACATTGGAGAGTCCAAATTAGCTAATTGGACATTGTTGTCATTGGGTCACCGCCGCCATGAGTTGCTACAGTTTTGGAAATAGACACAACTTCAATATTTCAACCTCCATCTCAACCTCGTTCAGAATCAAAGTAAATACAAACACTATGATCAAAGTAAATAGACCAAACTTGATTATGACTAAACCCGTATGAGGATTAACATAAATTAAACAATAAATGAAAACAAAATTACATCTTCTCTATCGTAGATATTGTCTGTGATATAAACAAATTCTTCAACATGTGGAGGACTAATTTTAGAAATCAATAAGCCATCATATGCAAAAGGTGTATATTAGAAAAAGTAAACTCAAACTTGACCGAGGCATTTATACAAACAGATTGCATACAAGATATGAATGAGCAAAAAGTAAATTGAGCACCTAAGAAAAGCCGAGAACTTGCAAAGTAAATCTCACATACTTGAGATTATTACCGACCAGCATTCCCAAGTAGATATTTTTAGAAACATGCCACAGTCCATAATCGATATTTGAATAAGTCAATATAACAAATGGAACAATGGGTTCTAGGTGTATAGAGAGTATGCTTATCATACTAACCGCTAAAAAAGTGACCGCCAGAACTCAATACAAGAATTAAAGAAAAAAGAAAGATAGTAAGAGACTCAAATCCAAACCATGCAAAAAGAGCTCCAGATCTAAATACAAACTCCTCAAGAAGCCAAACAATTTCCTCTTTCAACTCTTTCAAACAATTTCCTCTTTCAACTCTTTTATCTTTCACTATACTTTCCCCACCATCCGATATTAATCCGAAAATGAGATCTTTCTTTTCCTTCTCAATGGTAAATAATTAGATGGGAAAAAACTTGTAATGTCGTCCCTTAAAGATATTGATCATAACTTCTTCACAAGAGAAGAAATCACATTCAAAATAACCCTCATCGATTTCTACAATTTTACAAATACATTTACATTAACAACTCGAAGAAGTCAAAATTGTCTAAAATAAATGAAAAGCTTTATGTCTTCAAGTAATTTCACAAATAAATTAGTAAATAAAGTACACAAAATGTTTCCAATATAAATTCAAAAACTTGACTTTACTAAAATCCATTAACCTTTAAATGTTTAATAACAACATCAAAAGATATCTTAGTCGTAGAAACAGTTGAAGCTCATTTCCAGCTCAACATTTGACCCATGTACAATAATCAACAATGGAAAGCAAATCTACAACATTTGACCCATGTACAATAATCAACGATGGAAAGCAAATCTACATAATCGAAAAGCTGCTAGTATAGCAACTAATTTACCTCGAGTAATAGCTAGCAAAACTAAAGCAAGGAAAAGTTGGATACGGAGCAAATAATGCTGGGTATAGTTCACTTACTTACATTTGGAAAAGTTGGCTCCAATGAACGGAAACTTCTCATGAATTTCCTCTTCATAAACTTGTCTTGCTGCCATAAAATAATGGAAATCAATAAGCCATTAGATGCAATAGGTGTGTCTTAGAAAAACGCTTAACAATCTAGAGAAAAGGCAACCTTAGTTGCATGCTGTAATTTACATAAAAAGTAGAAAATCTGAGGGTAATGTAGGGAGCTACAGAAAAAAAATGGTTGGATCTGGCTCCAATGTGATCCCAGTACGGTCAAAAATTACATCATGACCTTGGCATGAAACCCATTGATAACAAATAGTTATGCAGCCCAAAAAAATAACCAACGTTCTCCACTTAGCTAATGGACCAATGTTTTAAAGAAAGAACAACCATTTACCTTCATAGATGATAAATTTGTCTGACGTATTCCCTATTTTTTCCAAAATAAAAAATAAAGATTAAAAAAGTTTGTGTTACATAAATTACCTTCCTTGTTGATCTTCTCATCTTCCTCACTTCTGGTTGGATTTTGATCTCAGCGATTTTTATATCGTCAAGCAACAGTGAAAGACCGAATATTAATTTCAACTCAAATATAACATCAAGATAAGATCAAATTTTTTTGGTAATTTCCCTAAAATAAAACTATGTACAAATATAACATCAGCATGAAGAATGTACCTACATTACAGATAAAGAACCACAGGTAAAGCTGTAAATCCGTCTCCTAATCTGAAGACTCACCGCTGGCCAAGCACCTACTACTCCGTCTCTGTTTAGCGTTTCACGATTCCTAGCCCCTAATAGTAAAGAAGAAGATGATGACATAACTTCAAAAATACCCTCCGAATTCTAAAATTTAGGATTAAACGTATGAAGAGAGATGTTGAGGCAAATCATACGAAGAGAGAGGTTAATGAAAATTGTACGAAGAGAGAAGAGCAACTGGTCAACACGGTGGTGGAGATCGAAGAGATGGAAGAAGAGGAGATGGAAGATGGAGCCTGGAGGAAGATGAGATGCGAGATGTCGAGACAAAGAGAGATGGAGGGAAGGGGGACCGAGCGGCTGCCAGTGGGTTAAAAAAAACAACAAACTCTAAACTTAACTTATATATAATTTTGATAATAAAATAATTTTACAAAAATAAAAAAATAAAAAATAACTTTAATGTCAGCTTTAAACCGACATTAATCATTCCTCTTCGATGTCGGTTTAAAACTGACATTAAACATCCGCATTTTAAAACCTGACATTAAACATCCGTTTTTATTTTTTCCATTCGACATCAAAGACCATATTTCTTCTAGTGTCCCCACTCATTGACCCTCCAAAAACAAATTCCTTTCCCTCAACGATGCCATGAACAAGATCAAGAAAAGAAAAGATGGCACCTCAAAAGAAATATTCTTCCTAAGATTTTTATGTGCGCCTTTAAAGCCACCTAACAACCAATCAAAGGGGTGCCACCCATACTTACTCGCAATAATCCTCCACCACAGGGAGCTAGACAAGAGGGGAAAACATCAAAGCTATTTTGCGACTAGAGCTTTGTTACAAGTTTGTAAATTCTCAATCTCAAGCCCTCCCAAGTTCATAGGCTTCCCAATCACCACTTACAAGGTGCGCTCCTTTATCTCATCCACCTCTTCGCACAAGAAATCTCTCAATACTTTTACAAACTGAATAGGCAGAGAATAAAAAGTAGAAGCAGTAAATAAAGTAGAAGCAGTAAATAAGGATCCCGCTCGGCGCTAAGTACATAGTTTACCACTACCACCTTTAGAGAAGAATCTTCTTTTCCAACAAGTCTATCTCTTTCAAACCCTATCCACAATTTCTTTTCAATCTCTCTTCCAAGCATCCTTTCCTTCCATAAATCAAAGAATCAGAACTCGACTTTATAACTACCAGTAATCTCCACAAGAGCAACTTCCATTCTCCAAGTGATGAAATCGGTGCCCATCCCGCACAACAAGTTTCCTCATGACAACAAGAGAAATCAATTTCATCACCTGGTGACAATCATTGCAAACTCGAAGGTTTTTCATCACATAGATTGGCATCCAATCAGGCAAGCTGATCAAACCAAAAGCAATAGCAAGCTTCTCACTATGATACCCAACAAAACTTGACCTATCAACATAACCATAATCATCTTTGATCTTCTTAACAATGTCTTCCAATGCCTTGTAAATATCCTTCATTTGTGGATGACTTGTTTCATTCGCAGTAAATACATGGACCCTGTTGCACACCTCTATCCAGCTGCAGCCAGGATCCTTCTGTACTCCCTTCTCTTTCATCACTTGTCTCACCTCAGAAACGCATTCCAGTCTCCCAGAACTAGAGTAGGCATTTGCAAGCAGAATGTAACTTTCAAAGTTTTCCGTGTTCAATTCTAGCAAGTTCTTCATTGCCAGCTCTGCCATTTCAGTGTCATGGTGGATCCTACAAGCACTGAGTAGAGAACCCCATATACTGGCATTCGGCTTAAATGGCATTTGATCAATCAAATCCAAAGCCAGCTTTAGTAACCCAGCTCGACCAAACAGATCTACCATACACACAAAGTGCTCAGGAGTTGCAGAGATGCCAAAATCTTTAGTCATGGAGTTAAAATGATATTTTGCTTCTTTTACAAGGCCCGAGTGGCTGCAACCTGAGAGAATTGCTATATACGTGATATGATCAGGTCTGCAACCAACCATCAACATGTTCTGAAAAACTTCAATCACCTTCCTGCCTTCACCATTTTGAGCATATCCTCCCATTATTGAGTTCCAAGAAACCAAGTTTTTCTCTTGTATTGAGTCAAAAATTTTCTGCGCTTCTTCAATTCTACCACATCTGGAATATAAGGTAATTGCACTGTTGGCAACTGAAACATCAGAACCAAGCCCTACTTTAACAGCTTGGGATAGAATTTGTGTTCCAAGTTTTGAAATCGCTAACTCAGAACAAGCACTGATCGTGGTGACAAAGGTGATCCAATCTGGCCTAACTTCCTGTCTTTGCATGAGAATGTACAATTTTAAACCTTCTTCCCAAAAACTGTTTTGACAATATGCACCTAACATCGCATTCCAACTTATGACATTACGCTCCGGCATTCGGTTGAAATAATCCCGTGCTCTTTCTACATTGCCACTGCGGGTGAACGAAGTGATCATTGTTGTCCATGAAATAACATCGTGAGCAGCCATTGTTTCAAAAGCAAGACTTGCCTTCTCAAAATCTCCACATTTTGCATACATTGACAAAGTAGCATTGCCTACAGGCACAGATGAATTCATCCCAGTTTTCACTGTAAATCCATGTAATTGCTCCCCAATAGAAATATTTTTTTCTCCTTCACATACACCAAGAATGGTTGCAAGAATGAAAGTATCCAAAATAACACAATCTTTTCTCATTCGATAAAAAATATCATAAACTTCTTCTTGACTACCAAAGTGTGCAATTCCACTGATTAGTGACGTCCAGGTTACTACATTGCGTTCCCTTAATGTGTTAAATACCCTTTTTGAGGCATCAATGAGTCCACATTTTGCATACATATCGACCAATCCATTCCCCACCAAAACATCCAAAAAGGGTTCGATGCGGACGATTCGAGCATGCAAATGTTTACCCCATTGAAAATCATAGATATTAGCACATGCACTAAGAACGCTTGCATATGTCATTGAATTTGGTTGACAACCCTGAATCCACATCTCAACAAATGTACCAAGGCTCTTTGTGTGCAAACCACGTTGAGAAAATGCTGAAATGATTGTGTTCCAAGAGACGGAATCACGTTCAGGCATTTGTCTAAAAGTGTCAACTGCCCGTCTCATCTCGTGCAATTTAGAGTAACCATAGATCATACAATTCCAACTAAATAAGCTTGGCTTTTCTATCCTTAGAAACACTTGCTCAGCAGCATAAATAGCATCACACTTAATATACATATCAATGACAGAATTTTGGATGACTTTGTTGTTTCCAAACCCATATTTCTCTGAGAGACCGTGCAACTGATGAGCTATCCTTATGTAACCAACACTACTACAAGCCTTCATTGCACAAGAGAAACAAAACAAGTCAGGAACATAATCTGAATCCCGAAACATCGAAACAAAAAGTTTAATAGTGTCCATCGCTTGACCATTACGGAAGTAGCCCGACATCATTGCAGTCCAAGAAACAGGATCTCTAAGGGGCATTTCATCAAACATCTTCTCTGCGTCCCTTACACGACCAGAATCCAACAACCCATTAAGAATAGTATTCCAAGTAATGACATTGCGTTGCTTGCTGTCCAAGAAAATCTGAAAAGCCTCATGTATTAACCCACATTTTGAGTACATGTGTAAGAGATGGTTTTGGAGGAATACAGAGGAGCACAAACCAGTGGAGATAAGTTGACCATGAAGCTTTGACGCAATGGATCTCGATCCAATTAATGTACAAGCTTTCATAGCCTCAAAGAAATTTTGGGAGATTTCCATGTAAGAAAGCTGAGAAAAGGGGTCGTAACCGATATTGAGCTTAACATAGAGGAAATGTTCCTGAGTTGGACAATGATGAACCTGAAGTGGGAGGCCACGGAAGAGCCTGAGGATGAGCCTGGAAATAATTTGGGGTGAGAAAGGCAAACAATTAGAATTTGTATGAATACAGATAGCATTAGATTGTCAATAATGATAGCTAAAATTTGATAAGTACAACCGTCATGTTAAAATTCACTTGATACTATAGAAAGGTTAAGTTTTTATAAAACTTTGAAATTGCAAAAAATATTGAATGGTTATAAACATCAAAGATTAATTACCATTTGATGTATCTTCTATGTCAAGTTTGATCTTTTATTTGCTATTTTTTATATGATAAGTTCTAAAATATTATAATGTGAAGTTAAAAATTACTTGATATGTGTTAAAGCAACTATTTTAATAAGAAATTGAGTTTTGATTGAGAAACATACGAGCAAGAATAAACCAGAAGAGGAAAGAGTAAATCTAACAAAAGGAACTTAAAGAACTACAACAACAACAACAACAACAAAGGAAAAAAAAAAAAAAAAAAAAAAAAAAAAAAAAAAAAAAAAAAAAAAAAACTCCAATTCAAAAGATTAAGGAATAAATGATAATTACTAAAGACATGAATCAAGGCATGTATTAAACCTAATGATTTTCCAAACTCCTCCACACAATACTCACTTCTAAAAACTTTATTATTTCTCTCAAGCCAAATCCCTCAACAGCAGTAAAGACCAAGCATGCCACAGAAAATGTTCCTTCCATGTTCGGTGAGTCAATTTATAAAAATGTTCCTTCAGCACGCCCAACATTTTTCAAGCAAATTAATTTCTTCAAATTTATAGAATTTCCATCGCCACATCAATAATTTCCTCAACTGTACTTGCATTTTCGAAAAAGAAACAAAAAACTACAGCTTTTTTTATAAAAAAATGTTTTAAGGGTATTAATGAAACTTTAAAAAGTTAGAGGCATTGTTAAAACAAAGTACACAGTTTGGATAGTTGTTTTCTATAATTTAGCCTTTCCCAAAAAGTAAGGAAAGAATAAAAGTATAGAACCACATAGTCTATGGTAGAGCTGTAGAAAGGAGGGAGAGAGAGATATAACCTTGTTTTGGAGGGAGATGTGAATAATGCAACTTTTGTGCAACACTGCATTGTGTATGATATTAATCTTCCTATGCCAAACCAGCAAATGTAAAAACACTCAAATCACTAATACATCATATCACCTTTAACTACCTGTAACAAATCCCATCCAACAAGAAATTTATTTAAATGCACGAATTCACCTATAATATATACACACAAATCTTGTCTAGTAACTCAAATTGGTGGCAGATGGCGAAAGCACAAAAATAACAAAAAAATAAGAAAAACACACTGCATGCTACACTACAAACAAACCTATCAAGTAGAATTCTAAAGCACTTCTAAATTATTAGAAAAACTCCTGAATTAATAAAATGAAGGTGCCAAAGTTCCTTGGTTAGAACCTTATTCAAAGTCTGAAAAAGTGTTTGGAAATTAATCTTGCCCAAAGTAGCCTTACACCTAAATCCAAACACTTCGAATCAAATTTAAACTACAAACAGAGGGTACACAAGCGTCATAAACTAACATAGCCCAAAAAAATGAACAAACAAACATACAAACAAAAAGAAAAGATAAAACCTTGGGAGGGTCGAAAAAGCGAGAGAAAAAACAGAATAAGAAACTGTGGTTTGCTCGGAGAGGCAAGAGAATGTGAGAGGGAGTGGGCGGCGACAGCGGCAGGAGAGATAGGGGCGGCGGAATACATTAGATTGGAGGCAGCTCGGCATCGTTGGAGGTGGGTGGATCGGGAGAGGATCCATCTCCAGAAGTGGAAGCCATTGAAGTGAAAGGAAGAAGAAGAAAGGTTGAAGAAGAGAGAAAAAGGTGAGAAAGCAAGCAGAAGGGGGAATCTGATCGAGAGAGATAAATGAAGAAAGGTGAGGGCCTGCTGGGAGTGGGAGGGAAGAAGTGCAGCGAGGGGAAAATTACAATTTATTATTATTTTTTTAAAAAATTAGAAAAAACACCTGATTTCGATTTCATTTTATATCACTACCTTTTTGTCATTAAGAGTACGTCTCTTTCTACCATTTATAATCATTAGATTACATCCATTTTTCTCATATATTCACTACTACCAAAAAAAGCATACTTTCTTAACGTTTTTAAAATGTCAAGAATTATTATTCTTGACGGTTTTAAATCGTCATTGAAGCTAGCGTCAAGAAAGTTAAAGCTCTTGACCATTGATAAAAACGTTAAGAATAGTGAACGTTCACCTTCTATAAACGTCAAGTATACAAATTTTGATTACATTTAAAAACCGTTATGAGCATCCATGACATTTAAAAACCGTCAAGAATATGAGTATTTATGACATTTAGAAATCATCAAGAATATGAGTGTCCATGACATTTAAAAATTATCAAGAGTATGAATGTTCATGATATTTAATAACCATCAAGAAATTGATTATTTATGATATTGAAAAACCGTCAAGAATGCACTTGTTTATGACATTTTAAAACCATCAAGAATGTATTTTTTATGACATTTAAAAACTGTCATGTCGAAATTTTTTTAAAAAAAATTGTAATTCAATCATATTTTTGTTCATGTATTGTGCTTGTATACTCTTGACAGTTTTAAAATGACTTAGAATAAAAAAGACTAATGCCTACATATTAGAATAAATTACAAACTGTTATATTATCAGTTTATCTTGTCATTACACGTAATTTTCATCAACTAATTATATTTTAACACAAAAGTAGTAAACATATAAATAGAACTTTCATCTATAACAATAACATAGATAACATTTTTACAAAGAAACTAAGTATATGAAGTCTATCAAATCTCCCTAAAGGGACAAATACAAGCAAAATAGAAAGTAAACCTTGGTAATATATTTTTACTAAGAAACTAAATACAACAATGTATTGTCGTGAATAACAAAATTACAACAAGTCTTGTCACTAACCAAACATCAATCACTTTCTTGGTAGCTTCATTACTACAGTAGATTGATCGGATATTGGTACAAGACCTAATAAAAACACAATAGTTTTCAAGAGTTATAAACTAGGTTCAACACTTTGCAAGAGATTAAAATGATCCAAGTGAAACTTGAGAACCAAAAACTAAAGAGAGTAATACAATCCACCAATAAATAAAACCCCATCGTGTAATATAATCCATGTAAAAGAGGTTCTTAAAAGTGTTTAAGTGACACTCTCGCTCTCCAAACAAACTAAATGACTCAGCTTAATCCCTTATTAGTATTTGAAGCATTATATCTTTATTTCAAAATTCAAATTGTAAACAAAAATAAGAATGAAAAAAGAAGATTCAACCATAACACAAATGAAAGCTCTAAACCTATCTCAAATAGCTAAGGAGTAATGTGAGTGCATTATAACTAAACAAGAACCACATGTTTTCTACACAATTATAATTATAATGTGGGAGGGTAAAACAGAATGGAATTGTAAATCTAAGGTGGCTAAGGCTCTAATACTTCGAACTATAACTTCCTTTCAACACAAACAAACAAAAAGTCAATACCAAAAATATGCATAAATCACAACCAGATATCTAACCATTGTTGTCCTGGAGTTCTAAAAAGGTAAATTGTTTGTTACCTATATTTAGTTAAGGAAGTGTAACATAACAAAAATTAAACAATATGAAAAGTACTTACATTATCCACAATCTTATTTTTGATCGAGAATGCTTTATCACAAGTTACGGAATGTTGAGTGTTGGCATTTTTTCTAGAACTTTTATACTTTATTTTTTTAGGAAGAAACAACCTTCCAAACAACAAAATCAAACAAGGAAAAAGTATATATTACTTGATGTTTAAAAAACATCAAGAATGTCAAATTTATAAACATTCTTGACGTGTTAAAAATGTCAAGAATTTCACAGATATTCAAACGTTAAGGAAAAATACATATTATTTGATGTTTAATAAATGTCAAGAAATCTGAAATTACCCTACCTCTACCTTTTCATAGAAATTCTTGACATTTTATCTTTGAAATCACCAATTTCTTGACATTTTTTTCAAAAACACGTCAAGTAATTAAAACCAAAAACATTAAGAAAGTCCCTTTTTATAGTAGTGATTGAAAGTTAATTTAATAAATTCTTACGGTGTCAAAAACTGATTTCAGTTTAAATGGAACAGTATATATCTGTATATATTTTAAATAATATTGTACAATGATATAATTTTGGGAATGTGCTCTAGTTTTTTATATATGTGTGTTTATTGTACTCATATATATTCTTCTCTCTTTGTTAAAATTCTAACTTTGTTTATCCTACTGGGAGTTTTAGTCCAAGTGGGAATTTGTTGGAATTTATGTCCTAAAACTTGTACTTTGTTATTTGATTCAATAAAGTTTATTATTGAATGCTATAATTTTAAAACCAATAAATTAATATCCAGGATTGTCACAGTATAAGGTGATTGGCAGATGCATATTTGGAACAATTTCCAAATCTGTTAAGAACTTTTTAAGCCATACTGCTTCCTTTGCTGCTTCACAAGTTGCTACATATTCATCTTCCATAGTGGAGATCATAATCCGTTCTTGAGCCTAGTTAACCTAATTTTATGAGCATGCGTGAGAGATGTAAGATAATAAAATTGGTTTATAACCTAGACATCGTAGGTTAAATCCAGTATAAAAGTTATGCTCGGATGTTTTACCTAGATTTAGGATTTGTTTAAGTTAGCCTAAATTAAATCCTGAATAATTTACCCAAAATTTTTTTAGAACACTTCAGCTAGAGAAAAGTATTGTACTTTAAGCTCTAGCGTCCCCAAGAGTTCACACCGTGAGGTTCATGCAGGACTTTGGGTCGTGCATAGGAGTGGACTCCTTTGGAGAGTGTTTGCATGAGCTATGAACAAGGTGAATGGGGGAAGTAGTTCATAGTAAGTAGGTAAAGGATATATAACAATACATCTCACGGTCTCTTCCATTAGGTCGCACCGTGAGATTCTTATAATGTATCTGCTTGTCTGCCCTAGAGCGACGTATTATAAGATTCGGAACACCGCGAACTCCACATTTGGATAGGGCCTCTTAGATAAGTTTTCATATTTCCTTTCCACTTTCTGGAGCATAATGATTCTCATCTTTAAAGACCGAAAATGGAGGGTTACACTTACAAGAATTACTAAATAGTTAGTATATTCTTGACCGAAGTAACGGTAACTAAATGCTAAGTAAATATAAGATATTTGTGAGTTAGCATTTGATCAAGATTGTTTTGATTCAAAGAACGAGTAATCGGTTACCCTTCGGTAGAGGTTATTCTGAACCTTTGAATTATCGTTGCAAAACATAAAAAAGAAGGGTACTTTATTAACTTTTGCTTAAAAGATTGGTTTATTATATTATAGTTTCTAAACAAAGTATGTTTGTTTTTCAGCATGAATAGCTTGATAGTTCAATTGTTAGCTTCCGAAAAACTTAACGGCGATAACTATGCGACATGGAAATCAAATCTTAACACAATACTAATAATTGATGATTTAAGCTTTGTCTTAACTGAGGAATGTCCTCAAACCCCTACCTCAAATGCAAACCAAACTAGTCGGGAAGCATAGGATCGATGGATAAAGGCCAATGAAAAAGCCCGTGTTTACATCCTTGCTAGCATGTCTGATGTTTTAGCAAAGAAACATGAATCCTTAGCCACGACTAAAGAGATAATGGATTCATTAAAGGGAATGTTTGGGCAACCAAAATGGTTCCTAAAACACGAGGCAATTAAATACATTTACACTAAGCGAATGAAAGAGGGGACCTCTGTTAGAGAACATGTCCTGGACATGATGATGCCCTTCAAGATTGCTGAAGTAAATGGTAGTGCCATCGATGAGGCTAATCAGGTTAGCTTTATCTTAGATTCTTTTCCAAAGAGCTTCATACCATTTCAAACAAATGCGTCCCTGAACAAGATAGAATTTAACCTGACAACCTTCTAAATGAGCTCCAGCGTTTCCAGAATCTTACCAAGGATAAGGGAAAAGAAGTAGAAGCAAATGTTGCTACTACAAAAAGAAAATTCTCAAGAGGATCGTCCTCTAAATCTAAAGTTGGACCCTCAAAACCTAATCGAAAGATAGAAAAGAAGGGAAAGGGGAAGACTCCAAAATAGAACAAGGGAAAGAAGACTGCAGAAAAAGGTAAGTGTTACCACTATGGTGAACATGGGCATTGGTTAAGAAACTACCCAAAATACCTTGCTCAGAAAAAAGCAGCGAAAGAAGCACAAGGTAAATATGATTTACTTATTTTTGAAACATGTTTAGTGGAAAACGAAAATTCTATCTGGATATTAGATTCAGGAGCCACTAATTATATTTGTTTCTCATTTTAGGAAAATAGTTCTTGGAAAAAGCTTTCTAAGCGCGAGATCACTCTCAAAGTTGGAACTGGAGAAATAGTCTCAACTAAAGCAGTAGGAGACTTGAAGTTGTTTTTTAATGATAGATATATCATACTCAAGAATGTCTTGTATGCACTTCAGATGAAGAGAAATTTAAGATCTATCTCTTGTATGTTAGAACATATGTACATAATATCTTTTGAAATTAATGAAGCGTTCATCTTTCAAAAAGGTATTCGTGTTTGTTCTTCTATACTTGAAAAAAACTTATATAAGTTAAGACCAACACGAGCAAATTTTGTCTTAAATACTGAAATATTTAGAATAGCTGAAACTCAGAATAAAAGACAAAAAGTTTCTTCCAATGCCTTCTTATGGCACTTAAGACTTGGACACATAAATCTCAATAGGATTGGGAGATTGGTTAAGAGTAGACTTCTAAGTCAGTTAGAAGATAACTCTTTACCTCCATGTGATTCCTGTCTTAGAGGAAAAATGACCAAAAGATCTTTTACTAAAAAAGGTCTTAGAGCCAAAACACCTTTAGAGCTCGTACATTTGGACCTTTGTGGATCAATGAATGTCAAAGCTCGGGGAGGATATGAATATTTCATTAGTTTTATTGATGATTATTCAAGGTATGGTCATGTTTACCTAATTCAGAACAAGTTCGATTCTTTTGAAAAGTTCAAAGAATATAAGGCTGAAGTTGAAAATGAATCAGGTAAAACAATAAAGACACTTCGATTAGATCGAGGTGGAGAGTATATGGACTTGTAATTCTAAGACTATTTGATAGAACATGGAATCCAATCACAACTCTCTGCACCTAGTACGCATCAGCAGAAAGGTGTATCAGATAGAAGAAACCAAACTTTGTTAGACATGGTTCATTCTATGATGAGTTTTGCTCAGTTGCCAGATTCTTTTTGGGGATACGCTTTAGAAACAACTATCTATATTTTAAACAACATTCACTCTAAAAGTGTTTTTTAAACACCTTATGAGATATGGAAAGGGCGTAAAGGTAGTTTACGTCACTTTAGGATTTGGGGACGTCCAGCACACGTGTTGGTGCAAAATCCTAAAAAGTTGGAACAACGTTCAAAATTATGTCTATTTGTAGGTTATCCAAAAGAATCAAGAGGTGGTTTGTTTTATGACCCTCAAGAAAATAAAGTATTTGTATCGACAAATGCTACATTCTTAAAGAAAGACCATATAAGAAATCATCAAACTCGCAGTAAACTAGTATTAGAAGAAATTTCCAGAAATACTACAGATAGACCTAGTTCATCCACTAAAGTAGTTGATAAAACTAGGAATACTGGTCAAACACATCTTTCTCAAGAGTTGGGAGAACCTCGACGTAGTGGGAGGGTTGTGTGATAGTTTGATCGTTATTTGGGTTTAAGTGAAGCTCAAATCGTCATACCTGATAATGGTATAGAGGATCCATTGACTTATAAACAGGCAATGAATGATGTGGACTGTGACCAATGGGTCAAAGCCATGGACCTCGAAATGGAATCTATGTATTCCAATTCTGTCTGGCTCTAGTAGATAAACCAAATGATGTAAAACCTATTGGTTGTAAATGGATCTACAAGAGAAAACGAGATCAAGCTGGTAAAGTATAGACTTTCAAAGCTCGACTGGTGGCAAAAGGTTATACACAAAAGGAGGGAGTGGATTATGAAGAAACTTTCTCTCTTGTTGCCATGCTAAAGTCGATTAGAATACTCTTATCCATCGCCACTTTTTTTTACTATGAAATTTGGCAGATGGATGTCAAGGTAGTCTTTTTGAACGAAAATCTTGAGGAGAGTATCTATATGGTCCAACCAAAGGGATTCATACAAAAGGGTCAAGGACAAAAAGTTTGTAAGCTTCAAAAATCTAGGTAGTCAGTACTTCCAATTTATACCCGAGAAGAAATTGTTTCAGACCTATCGTTCACCATCTAAATGATCGCGTATGGTACGCGTATCGTTTGCATGAGAATTGATCGTTTACCCGCTAAGTGATTGCGTATGGTACGCACTTGACAGATTACGGAACACCTCCTACCTGGAGATCATAATCAATTCTTGAGCTAGTTACAATTTTATGTGCATGCGTGAGAGATGTAAGGTAATAAAATTGATTTATAACCTAGACATCGTAGGTTAAATCCAGTATAAAAGTTATGCTCAGATGTTTTACCTAGATTTAGGATTTGTTTAAGTTAGCCTAAATTAAATCCTGAATAATTTACCCAAATTTTTTTTAGAACACTTCAGCTAGAGAAAAGTATTGTACTTTAAGCTCTAGCGTCCCCAAGAGTTCACACCGTGTGGTTCATGCAGGGCTTTGGGCCGTGCATAGGAGCGAACTCCCTTTGGAGAGTGTTTGCATGAGCGATGAACAAGGTGAATGGGGGAACTAATTCATAGTAAGTGGGTGAGGGATATATGACAATACATCCCACGGTCTCTTCCATTAGGTCGCACCGTGAGATTCTTATAATGCGTCTGTAACGACCCAACTTTTCCGGACTAAGCTGAGGTCACTACTAAATACCAAAACTCGACAATTCAACATAAAATTTAAAACGGACCAGATACGATTCATTAAAACAGTATAAACCTTACAAAAGACAGTTTCGGGCCCTATTTTAAATAATTCAAAAAGTCACAAAATAAAATGTCAAGTCACCAGTCCAAAAATCACAATCAAAATATTCTGACAAAATACATAGCGGAAGCGAAAGAAAAACAGACGCGTCCATATGGCCTTCACGCATCCTTCCTGCCTCTCGTCGGTCTGCCCCTCGCTGTACCCCTACCTGAAAAGTTAAAGAAGAGAAAGGGTGAGTATAAACATACCCAGTAAGGGACCCACTACTGGGCCCGTTAGGGAACAACAGTTAACTTCCTATTCGGGGGTACCCTACATAACAGTCCAGTGGTTCCGTAGAACGCACATATCAGTCTAGTGCTCCCGAAGGATGCACATATCAGTCTAGTGCTCCCGAAGGATGCACATATCAGTCTAGTGCTCCCGAAGGATGCACATATCAGTCTAGTGCTCCCGAAGGATGCACATATCAGTCTAGTGCTCCCGAAGGATGCACATATCAGTCTAGTGCTCCCGAAGGATGCACATATCAGTCTAGTACTCCCGAAGGATGTACATATCAGTCTAGTGCTCCCGAAGGATACACATATCAGTAAGGCACACTACCCCATAGATGAAGCTAACCGTTACCCCTCAGCCCTTACTAAACTGTCTACATCAGTCACATCTCAACGGCATTCATATTACAGTCCCACCATAGGCTTTGTCAGTCTGATAGTATAGGTTGAAACATCTACACCCTCAGTTGCCTTATGCATTACCGATTCGCACACCAATAGGGAAACCCTAGGTCCAATCGACTAACCAACCGAAACCGGACTCACTGTCCTTCCCCGTCCAACTTCCATGAACCACATCCAGAACAGTGTTTAATACATACTAAACCGTAACTTTAAGGTCCATCAACATATAATTTCAATCCACAAATAGCAGTCACAGTATAATTTCATCAGACAAAATATAATATCAGTACTTAACAGTCAACACGCATATAGATATTCAGCACAGTCACTAACGTGTAATCCCCTGTGGATTACTACGGTTTTAGCCTGGACTCGGGGTCCAGTAGTAGGAAAACCCTTACCTGATACTCGGTTATGCCCCTCGATCGAAAACTACGCTCGACAGATCCACCTAACGAAACATGAAAGTTTTAGTTGACGACTTTAGTAGGAGTCGTTTAAAAAGGTCGGAAGCGACATCCGTTGACTTACCCAAGAAAAGGAAGCTATCTCCAATCAGGCCTGCCGCGGAACCCGAGAACTTAAGCGTCAACTCTGTACTACCTTCAAGGAAGAAAAGTAGGGCCATATCTTAATTCAACATTCAAACTCGAATCGGACGAAGTAACGTTAGGGAATTCATCAAAACAATCCTTACCGAAGACTCACCGTGAACCGAAGTGGAGGAAGGAAGGCTTAGGTGGCTCGGCTCGGCTCGGCTCGGCTCGGCTCGGCTCGGCTCGGCTCGGCTTGGTTCGGCTCGCGGCTCGGCTCGCGGCTCGGCTTGGTTCGGCTCGCGGCTCGGCTCACTCGACTCGCGGCTCGGCTTGGTTCGGCTCGCGGCTCGGCTCACTCGGCTCGCTCGGCTCGGCTCACGCGGCTCGCTCGGCTAGGACTGGAAGCGGTTTCGGGTCGGGTCAGCACTGGAACCGGGTCGGGTCAGCACTGGAACCGGGTCGGGCGAAACGGGCAGCACGATTCTGCGGCTTCTTTCTTCCGGCGAACGACGGCGGTGGCGATTCGCGGACGACACACGGGCTGATGGCGGAGATGATGCCGGCGGTGGTAGAACGAAGAAAGAGGAAGAAATGGATGGCGGCGCGCGGCGGAGAGAAAACGAAAACGGAGGGATGGAGGCCGCGGCGAACGTCGGCGGCTGGTGGCCACCCCACGGATGAAGACGGAGAGGAAAAGAGATGGTGGCGGCGTCGGCTTCGTGAAGGCAGACGGACTGTCAGGCGAAGAACGGGGGAAGAAGAAGAAATGGATGGTTCGGGTGGCGGTGGCGCGGCGTCGGGGAGAGGGAGAAACGGAAGAGAAAGAAGAAAAATTTCAATGGGGGGGGGGGCGGCGCGAATTAGGGTTTTTAAAAAAAAATTTATTATATATATATATATATATAATTCTTAATAAATTAATAATATTAATAATTTAAATTAAATAATAATATATATATTAAATATAAATAATAATAATAATAATTAAGTAATAATAATAATATATTAATAATATTAATATTAAATAAATAATAATTTATTTTATTGTTTTAGAAATAACAATATTTCTATAATATTAATTAATAATAATAACTATAATATTAATATTATAACAAATAAAATAAATATTAATAATAATAATATAATCAATATTATATCATTATTATTTCAATTTGCACTTTAAATAAAACGAGAAAAATTTTACCTTAAAAAATTTCGGAGCGTTACATTCTTCCCTCCTTAGGGAACTTTCGTCCTCGAAAGTTTTATTCCTCGAACAGTTCGGGATAACGGGACCTCATGTCATCTTCACGCTCCCATGTAGCCTCTTCTACCCGATGATTCCGCCATAGGACTTTAACTAGGGGAATTTGTTTATTTCTCAACGTCTTCACCTCTCTAGCAAGCACCTCAACAGGTTGTTCAACATAGCTCAAGTTTTCATCAATCTCTAGTGGCTCGTAATCCACTACATGGGATGGATCTGGCACGTACTTCCTCAACATAGAAACGTGAAACACATCATGGACTGTCGAGAGTGATGGAGGCAACGCCAAGCGATAAGCTACAGGGCCAATTCGCTCCAGAATCTCAAACGGCCCAACAAAACGGGGTCTCAACTTTCCCTTCCTTTCAAAACGCAAGACACCTCTCATAGGTGCTACCTTTAAGAACACTTTATCTCCTACCTCAAACTCAAGGTCCTTCCGCCTCACATCTGCATAACTCTTCTGCCTACTCTGAGCGGTATGCATGCGTGATCTAATCTTCTGAATCGCTTCGTTAGTAGACTGAACTAACTCAGGACCCATCAATCTCTGCTCACCTACCTCATCCCAGCAAACCGGGGATCTACAACATTTGCCGTACAGGGCCTCAAACGGTGCCATGCCAATAGTAGCCTGATAACTGTTATTATAAGCAAATTCCATCAAATGTAAGTGGGAGTCCCAGCTACCTGGAAATTCCAATGCACACGCTCGCAACATATCCTCTAAAACCTGGTTCAGACGCTCAGTCTGACCGTCAGTCTGTGGATGGAAAGCCGTACTAAAGTCCAACCTTGTGCCCATAGCAGTCTGCAAACCCTTCCAAAATTTGGAAGTGAAACGGGCATCTCTGTTAGAAACAATCGACACTGGCACTCCGTGCAATCTCACTATCTCAGACATGTACAACTGTGCCCACTTACTAGCAGTATAGGTGGATTTACCCGGAACAAAGTGCGCTGATTTAGTAAGTCTGTCCACCACAACCCAGATCACTGTAAAACCCCTCAGAGTTCTCGGTAGCCCTGTAATGAAATCCATGGACACGTTCTCCCACTTCCATTCCGGTATGCTCAAGGGTTGTAATAAACCCGCTGGTTTCTGCCTTGGTGCCTTAACCTGCTGACACACCAAGCATTTACTAACAAAATCTGCTACTTCCCTCTTCATGTTACGCCACCAATAAACCCGCTTTAAGTCCTGATACATCTTCGTACTACCTGGGTGCATGGAAAATGGGGAACTGTGCGCCTCAGATAATAATTCTATCTTAACTGCACTATCTGACGGAACACAGAGGCGTCTCTCAAACAACAGTCCACCATCAGAGGATATCGAGAACTCAGCCGTTTGTCCTGCCTCTGCTAGGCCACGTTTCTCAACCAGATAAGGATCGTTACTCTGAGCATCAATGATCCTCTGTCTCAAAGTCGGCTGTACCGTCAACTGGGCTAACTGCATAGTAACTGCCCCCACTAACACTGCAATCTCAGCCCGCTCGAGATCCCGATGCAATGGGGCCTGCCGGGTAATAAGTGCTGCTGAATGTGACACCTTCCTACTAAGAGCATCAGCTACCACATTTGCCTTGCCTGGATGATACAGTATCTCACAATCGTAATCCTTCACTAACTCGAGCCACCTTCGCTGTCTCATATTCAATTCTTTCTGAGTAAAGAAGTATTTCAAGCTCTTATGATCTGTGAATATCTGTATCTTTTCACCATATAAATAATGCCTCCATATCTTCAAAGCAAACACCACTGCTGCCAACTCTAGATCATGTGTAGGGTAGTTCTGCTCATGACTCTTCAACTGACGAGACGCATAAGCGACCACCTTACCCTGCTGCATCAAAACACAACCCAGACCCTTCTTGGAAGCATCACTATAAATCACGAAACTGCCAGAACCATCGGGTACCGTGAGAACTGGCGCGGTAACTAGCTTCTGTTTAAGGGTCTGAAAACTGTCCTCACATGCCTTGCTCCAAACAAAAGGAGCTCCCTTTCGGGTCAACTGAGTAAGAGGAGTAGCTATACGAGAAAAGTTCTCCACAAACCGTCGATAATAGCCTGCTAAACCCAGAAAGCTACGAACCTCACTGACTGTGGAAGGTCGGGTCCAACCAGTGACTGCCTCTATCTTAGCTGGATCTACAGAGACTCCAGCCTTAGAAACCACGTGGCCCAGAAAGGACACCTGCTTCAGCCAAAACTCGCATTTCGAGAACTTTGCATACAACTTATTATCCCGAAGTGTTTGCAAAACCATACGTAAATGCTCCTCGTGTTCGGCCTCCGTCTTGGAGTATATCAAGATATCGTCGATAAACACGATCACAAAAGTATCTAGGAATTCCCTAAACACTCTGTTCATCAAGTCCATAAATACTGCCGGAGCATTCGTCAAACCAAAAGACATCACAATAAACTCGTAGTGTCCATATCTAGAACGAAATGCTGTCTTCGGTATATCCTCATCCTTAATTCTCAGCTGATGGTATCCCGACCGAAGATCAATCTTAGAGAACACTGTGGCTCCCTGTAACTGGTCAAATAGATCGTCAATCCTGGGCAAGGGATATCTGTTCTTTACGGTTACCTTATTCAACTCCCTATAGTCAATGCATAGACGCATCGATCCATCCTTCTTCTTAACAAATAAAACTGGCGCACCCCAAGGTGACACGCTCGGTCGAATGAATCCCTTATCAAGCAATTCCTGTAACTGTATCTTCAGTTCCTTCAGTTCTGCGGGGGCCATCCTGTAAGGGGCTCTGGATATAGGAACCGTGCCCGGCTCCAGCTCTATGGCAAACTCAACCTCTCTGTGCGGAGGTAACCCTGGAAGTTCCTCAGGAAAAACGTCCGGATAGTCCCTCACTACTGGTTCTGATGACAGGGATACATCCGCCTCTCTAGTATCCACCACACTCGCTAAGATACCCCAAATACCCTGACTGAGCAGTTTACTGGCCCTGATGGCTGAGATTACCTGGGGCAACGACTTTGACCCCCCTCCCTTAAATTTAAAACTGGCCATCGAGGGAGGGTTAAACGTTACCTCCTTACGTGAACAATCTATGCTGGCGTGGTTAGCGGCCAACCAATCCATACCCAGGATTACATCAAAGTCCAGCATATCCAGAACTATCAGCGTTACTTCAATCACATGGTCTGCTATCTCAATCTGACATGCCTTCACCTTTTCCTTCGACAACATACATTCCCCGTAAGGAGTAGATACTGACAGAACATGGTGTAAGGGCTCTACCTCTAAGCGGGCATGCGACACAAATGCGGAAGAGATAAAAGAATGTGACGAACCCGAATCAAACAAAACTAAGGCGTAATGCCCCAACACTGGGAGCGTACCTGTCACTACTGTGCCTGCCTTCTCAGCCTCAGTCCTGTTGGTAGCAAAGACTCTACCCTGATGTGGAGCACCTGCTCCCTGATTCTGCGCGATCCCCGTGACTCTCAACGGGCATCTATCAGCTGTATGACCCTCTTGCCTGCACTTAAAGCAGGTCCTGGTCCCGAATAAGCAACGGCCCAAATGGTGTTTCCCACAAGTGGTACACAACGGCTTCCCTCTGGCAGCCTCCCCTGCCTCAAAAGGTTTCTGCTGGAAGCTGCGAAACTCACCACCTGGTCTGAAATTCCGCTGTGGCACTGGAACAGGCTGCTGCTCAGCCTTCCTCTTCTGTCCCGACGTCGAACCTCTACCAGCGGTCTTAGACGAGTTGGCCCTCTCCTGTAAACTGAGATCCACTGCCAGGCGCAGTGCATCGGCATGAGTAGCGGGTCTGAAAGCTCGGACCAAACCCTGAATGTCCAGTCTGAGGCCTCTAACAAACTTGTCAGCTCTGGCCGCCTCGGTCGCTATCATCTCGGGAGCGAAGCGGGATAACATGTCAAACTCCGCATCATACTGCTCCACTGTCATGTCACCCTGCTCTAAGTTCAGAAATTCCTGCCGCTTGGCATCTCTCAAACTGGCAGAGAAGAATTTCGCATAGAAACTCTCCTTGAACTGCTGCCACGTGATCTGACTCACATCACCACCTAGCATCCTCTCTGTAGTCTCCCACCATGCAGTACCTCTGTCAGTCAACATAAAGACAGCACACTGAACCTTCTGATCCTCAGGGCATTTCATGTAACGGAATATGGTTTCTAAGGACGATAACCACATCTGAGCCCTGGTGGGGTCCTCCAAAGACCCATCGAACGTCGTGGGATTATACTTCCTGAAATCCCTCAGATGCTTAGCCTCTGCTGACAACTGATCCGGCACAAACTGGGGCGCAACTGGTACCGGAGCCGGAGCTGGAGCAGGAACTGGTACTGGAGCTGGCGCTGGAGCTGGCGCCGGAGTTGGCGAGGCAGGCTTCTGCTGCTCCCGCATTTGCATAATCATATCTCTAAACCTCTGCTCCATGGCGGCTAGGTCCGCATGAGTAACCGGCGCAGCCGGGTCAGGGGCTTGGGCTACAGGCTGCACCTCAGGCTGAACGCGTCCTGCTCCCCTTCCTCGGCCTCCTCGGCCACCCCTTCGTGCACCTCTCCTTGGTGGCATTTCCCTAACAACCACCAACGATTTCCTTTAGTCACAAATGGTAATTGAATTTGCAGTTTAACTGAGGTAAGGTAATGCATGTAGAGTTATACATATACTTTCATGAGAGCGTACCTGACGAGCGGCAAGGATCGTTTCAGCCATAAGGACACAAAACACAGACTCACATTATAAGTCAGTCTACAGAACCTAAAACTTAGGCTCTGATACCAACTGTAACGACCCAACTTTTCCGGACTAAGCTGAGGTCACTACTAAATACCAAAACTCGACAATTCAACATAAAATTTAAAACGGACCAGATACGATTCATTAAAACAGTATAAACCTTACAAAAGACAGTTTCGGGCCCTATTTTAAATAATTCAAAAAGTCGCAAAATAAAATGTCAAGTCACCAGTCCAAAAATCACAATCAAAATATTCTGACAAAATACATAGCGGAAGCGAAAGAAAAACAGACGCGTCCATATGGCCTTCACGCATCCTTCCTGCCTCTCGTCGGTCTGCCCCTCGCTGTACCCCTACCTGAAAAGTTAAAGAAGAGAAAGGGTGAGTATAAACATACCCAGTAAGGGACCCACTACTGGGCCCGTTAGGGAACAACAATTAACTTCCTATTCGGGGGTACCCTACATAACAGTCCAGTGGTTCCGTAGAACGCACATATCAGTCTAGTGCTCCCGAAGGATGCACATATCAGTCTAGTGCTCCCGAAGGATGCACATATCAGTCTAGTGCTCCCGAAGGATGCACATATCAGTCTAGTGCTCCCGAAGGATGCACATATCAGTCTAGTGCTCCCGAAGGATGCACATATCAGTCTAGTACTCCCGAAGGATGTACATATCAGTCTAGTGCTCCCGAAGGATACACATATCAGTAAGGCACACTACCCCATAGATGAAGCTAACCGTTACCCCTCAGCCCTTACTAAACTGTCTACATCAGTCACATCTCAACGGCATTCATATTACAGTCCCACCATAGGCTTTGTCAGTCTGATAGTATAGGTTGAAACATCTACACCCTCAGTTGCCTTATGCATTACCGATTCGCACACCAATAGGGAAACCCTAGGTCCAATCGACTAACCAACCGAAACCGGACTCACTGTCCTTCCCCGTCCAACTTCCATGAACCACATCCAGAACAGTGTTTAATACATACTAAACCGTAACTTTAAGGTCCATCAACATATAATTTCAATCCACAAATAGCAGTCACAGTATAATTTCATCAGACAAAATATAATATCAGTACTTAACAGTCAACACGCATACAGATATTCAGCACAGTCACTAACGTGTAATCCCCTGTGGATTACTACGGTTTTAGCCTGGACTCGGGGTTCAGTAGTAGGAAAACCCTTACCTGATACTCGGTTATGCCCCTCGATCGAAAACTACGCTCGACAGATCCACCTAACGAAACATGAAAGTTTTAGTTGACGACTTTAGTAGGAGTCGTTTAAAAAGGTCGGAAGCGACATCCGTTGACTTACCCAAGGAAAGGAAGCTATCTCCAATCAGGCCTGCCGTGGAACCCGAGAACTTAAGCGTCAACTCTGTACTACCTTCAAGGGAGAAAAGTAGGGCCATATCTTAATTCAACATTCAAACTCGAATCGGACGAAGTAACGTTAGGGAATTCATCAAAACAATCCTTACCGAAGACTCACCGTGAACCGAAGTGGAGGAAGGAAGGCTTAGGTGGCTCGGCTCGGCTCGGCTCGGCTCGGCTCGGCTCGGCTCGGCTCGGCTTGGTTCGGCTCGCGGCTCGACTCACTCGACTCGCGGCTCGGCTTGGTTCGGCTGGCGGCTCGGCTCACTCGGCTCGCGGCTCGGCTCACTCGGCTCGCGGCTCGGCTCACTCGGCTCGCTCGGCTCGGCTCACGCGGCTCGCTCGGCTAGGACTGGAAGCGGTTTCGGGTCGGGTCAGCACTGGAACCGGGTCGGGTCAGCACTGGAACCGGGTCGGGCGAAACGGGCAGCACGATTCTGCGGCTTCTTTCTTCCGGCGAACGACGGCGGTGGCGATTCGCGGACGACACACGGGCTGATGGCGGAGATGATGCCGGCGGTGGTAGAACGAAGAAAGAGGAAGAAATGGATGGCGGCGCGCGGCGGAGAGAAAACGAAAACGGAGGGATGGAGGCCGCGGCGAACGTCGGCGGCTGGTGGCCACCCCACGGATGAAGACGGAGAGGAAAAGAGATGGTGGCGGCGTCGGCTTCGTGAAGGCAGACGGACTGTCAGGCGAAGAACGGGGGAAGAAGAAGAAATGGATGGTTCGGGTGGCGGTGGCGCGGCGTCGGGGAGAGGGAGAAACGGAAGAGAAAGAAGAAAAATTTCAATGGGGGGGGGGCGGCGCGAATTAGGGTTTTTAAAAAAAAATTTATTATATATATATAATTCTTAATAAATTAATAATATTAATAATTTAAATTAAATAATAATATATATATTAAATATAAATAATAATAATAATAATTAAGTAATAATAATAATATATTAATAATATTAATATTAAATAAATAATAATTTATTTTATTGTTTTAGAAATAACAATATTTCTATAATATTAATTAATAATAATAACTATAATATTAATATTATAACAAATAAAATAAATATTAATAATAATAATATAATCAATATTATATCATTATTATTTCAATTTGCACTTTAAATAAAACGAGAAAAATTTTACCTTAAAAAATTTCGGAGCGTTACAGCGTCTGCTTGTCTGCCCTGAAGCGACGTACCTTTCGGAGGGCTGTATTATAAAATTCGGAACACCGCGAACTCCACATTTGGATAAGACCTCTTAGATAAGTTTTCATATTGCCTTTCCACTTTCGGGAGCATGATGATTCACATCTCTGAAGATCGAAAATGGAAGGTTACACTTGTTGGAATTTATGTCCTAAAACTTGTACTTTGTTATTTGATTCAATAAAGTTTATTATTGAATGCTATATCTTAAAACCAATAAATTAAGGTCCCGAGGCTATTTTACTAAGTTTGTCAATACACTTGAACTTTATGTAGAGACATAAACATGGATTAAGTTCGAGTTAATAGCCCAAATAGTCTATAGTGTATGAATAAGGTTGGGCGCCTTATTCTTGAAAAACACTATGGATGCAGCCCGCTCCGTAGTTAGTACAAACAGTGTAATCCTGAATTGTTTATGTAAAGACATGAGAGTGGGGGCGTCCTATGTAAATGGTTTGCATAAGACTGGAATCACGAAATAGTCACTTTTAGTTATAACGCCGTGAATTATGAACTGACTATTTTAATTATAATGACCTAGGTAACTTGATCTTAATCTTGAGCTAACTATGAACTTCTATTCATTTGGTAGTATCCTTAGATCAGCATAGGTGAGGGCAACTCATCTTCACTGGCCCAATAAGTCTCTCATTTCAGGGATAAGATCGAGTGGATAGCTAGGAACATAAGGTGTAAGATGGAATTCACTTCTACCCACTTTTGAGATAGTAGATAGGTTGTTCTCTTAAGAACTGAATCCAAGTCTTGAATAAGGGGCCCCACCTTCTCATTGGTCCGAGAAGGATTCAGGTTTATAGGTTGGACCTTAAACCAATTATTCAATAGTGGATCAATGAGTCTTAAGGAGCAAGATGTAATCTTGGGGGTAAAATGGTATTTTAACCCAGCCAAGATTATGAACAACCTGTGAAGGATCGACTTACTCATCATGGTTATATCAGGTGGACAGAAATATATCTATAGTGAGGGGAGTGCAACTATGAGTCTTTAGTGGAATGACTCATTAGTTAACGAATGTTGATTAAGCTTG
This sequence comes from Cucumis melo, assembly GCF_025177605.1. NCBI lineage: Eukaryota > Viridiplantae > Streptophyta > Magnoliopsida > Cucurbitales > Cucurbitaceae > Cucumis > Cucumis melo. The sequence continues at coordinate 13,472,657 of NC_066868.1, forward strand.
GTCTAAAAGAGTTTAGCCAGTTAATCTCGAATCGTTGGTGCCCATGATCTATAGGTCCATTAGGTTCCTCTACCAGCTCATATGGATTCAACTAAGAGCAATATATTGGAATAACTCGAATTGTTCGAATTAGGTAAAGAGAGAGAAACCGACAAGTCTATTTGATGTAAGTCGATAAATATAAACTTCAAGTTTTATGTTTAAATATGATTTAAATAATAAAAATATGAATATGGATTCATATTTAGAAGCTTGGAAAGTTTTGAAACGATCAAAGTTGTAAAAGTCAACATGTTGACTTTCGACTTTAAAAGACAAAACTTTGATCGAATTTATATTCAAATATGATTTGAATTTTAGGAAAATGAATGTGGATTCATACTCGGGAGATTGAAATAGTCAAGACAGATAAAATAGCAAAAAGTCAAAAAGTTGATTTTTGACTAAGAAAAGTCAAAGTTTGACTTTGACTTAAATTGGTCAAATGACCAAATTGTCCTTTGACTAATATATTTATTACTAATTGTTAGTGGGAAATGTGGTAACTTGTAATGAACTTATAAGCCACTAATTTCATTAAGGGTTAATGGATTAATTAGGTGTTGAGATTTCATAAAGTAAATTGCATGCATTTTGCATGTAATTTTCTTTATAAACTTCCATTTACAGAATGAGAAGCAGATGATGAAAATCTCATAAAAACCTCTAAATGATTCACCTTCCTCCTTCCATCTCTCTAAGATATCCTTCATAAAAACAAGTCCTACAACTCGATTCTTGGTCCTGAGATTAGTAGGTCAACATAGTGGTTGTCTTTTGCTCGTGATCTTCAGGCTGAGAAGAATCTTTGGAGTGAAGAAGAAGTTGAGAACTACAAAGGTAAGCTCATCGTTTACCTTCTACATTCTTCGTTTAGGTATATCGTTTAGTGGTTGCATGTTAATTTCTAAATTGTTTAAAAGGATATAGAGCAAAGCATGATTCTTATCTTCCGCTGCATGTTTCTCTGATGTTTTTTTGCCCAGCAATAATTATATATACGGGTAAATACATAATCAAATATTGTACAATATTATTTAAATATATACGAATATTATTTAACACATACGTATGCACTCACCGAAAATGGATGTAATATAATTATATCACTGTACATTATTATTTAAAATATATATGAGTATATATTGTTGTATTTAAATTAAAATCAGTTTCTAACACTGTAAGAATTTATCAAATTAACTTTTAATATATGAAAAACAATGCAAAATGGTGTAATATAATGATTATAAATCATAAATAAGTAAAGTACGTGGTATATATGAAAAACAATACAAAACGGAAAGAAAGTATGTGACATATATACTTCATTCACTGTAAATTTTCATAATCGAAAAACTTCACCGACATATTATAATTCACAATGTCATAAACAAAATTAATAATATGAAAAAAGATATGCATTGATTATAAATATGAAACAAATCAGAGAGAGGATACATTGGAAGAAATTTCGACTAAAATCACTGGAAGAAAAATAATTGCAGAGAAATTTTGATTAGAATCTTACCATAACTGAATTAATTATATATCATATTTACGTAGGATATCTAATAAATGACAATCTTACAATTAAATGAAAATAAATATATTAAATAATTAATAGACTAAATATCTAAGTTTTAATATAAATAATAAATGTGAAATAAAATATTTATGGCAATAGATTATATATATTTTCGAAATAGGGATCTCTCTACTTTCCGTATTTTCTTTTTTTTTTCTCTCTCTCTAATATTAATATTAAATGTGAGTAGTTTTGTCATTTGAGCTCAATATTTGTGTAAATTTGTAGCCCATTGGGACTTTTGTGAAAATTATGGCAATATTTTGTCGAACATGTAAATAGAGATCCCTATTTAGGCTATTCTAGTTATTTTTTTTTATTGAGCATATAACGGGTCGGGTATTAGGGCCTGCCCTTTTTGTTTCAAACGGATCAGCATAAAATTTAGGAGTGTAAGAGTTAACCCGACAACCGAATAACTCCGACTACCCAACCTATATTATAAGAATTGAGTTGGGTTGGGTTATTATTTTTTTTTTGTTTTTTTTTGGTTGGGGGTTGAAAAATCTGGTTCAACCCAACCCAACTCGAACTTATGATATACACACACACATATATACACACATATATTAGTTTTTATAAATATAACAAAACACCAAAATATTTATCGCCCGTGTAACAAAAATCAAAAAACCCATAAGCCGATAGAAGTTTTTCGTAAATTTCATATTTGCCATTGATATTGTAGACGATTTATTTCTTGTCTTTCTTCTTCTTCTTTGCGATTTATTCATCTTATCTTTAAGATTTCTTCAACTCTTTCTTCTTCTATTTTTATTTTTATTTCAGATTTCTTTATTCCTATATTCATCTTTTTTTTGGTAAATAAAATACAAATTTCTTCCAATATTTTTTTCTTCTATTTTTATTCATCTTCTTTTTCTTTCTTTCTTCATCTTCTCTTTCTTTCTTACATCTTCTCTTCCAAAATATCAAAGATTGTTTAAATATCACTTTGATATGATCTAAATGATCGTTAAATTTGAAGCATTTTTCTCATCGTTTGAAAAGAACTGCACGATCGTATATAATTGCCTACACGATTGTGTATAATTGCCTACATGATCATGTAACATTTCCTACACGATCGCTGATCATTTAGATGAAGAATTACACGTGCACGTGTGATTGATTAATCACGTGTTGATTAGAACATATTTTCTATTTTCCATTGGGGCCTATGAGCTTTTTCCGTTTTCGAAATTGTTCTATACAATGTAAATATTTTGTTATATATATATATATATATATATTTATGTTTATATATATGGTTTTTTTCACAAATATAAAATTTTGACAAACTATTTATACTTCATAGAACAAAACCACTAAAAACAAAAGTTTTTACACTTGATTTTTTTAATGGAGTGTAAATATTTTGTCAAATGTTCTATTTTTAACAATTTTTCTTTAGTTTAATAATATTTATGTTTATGTTTATTTATTTATATTTATATTATTAATTTAGTAAATGGAAAAAGAAGTAGGTCACATACACCTTAGCCTCACTTTGTTAAACTTCATCCTTCACGCCGCCTTATCTCTCTGACTTACCCTTTTCTTCTCGTTTTGGCCTCTCATCTTCGGCATTCACCATCTCCTTCTCTACCCAACAACCAAATCCAACCCAACCCATATTTTAAAGATTGGAATATGGGTTGGGTTGGGAATACTATTTGGGGTTATTTAGATTGTCAACCCAATCCAATCCGTCCCTCAATAAAATTATATGGTTATTGTCAACATGAGCTTAACTCAAGTGGAACCGGTGTATGTACCCATAGATAAGAGATCTCGGGTTCAAATCTCTCCACTTTTGCATTGTATTACAATATCTTTCCAAAAAAATTTGTTTGATTATTGTTATTATAAGAAATCTTATGTTATTAATTTTCAATTTCTCTCTCCTTCTCCTTCCCATCCTCTCTTTCCTTTCCTATCATCATCTTCTCCATCAACGTTTCTCTCCTCCTCATGGGTTGAGATAAAAATTTTGAATTTTTCGGGAGGGTTGGAGGGTTAAAAATTTGGTTCAGTCAACGAATTAATATAATATAATATATATATATATATATATATATATATATATATATATATTATTTTTTAATAAAATATAAAGTTAACTAGTTAACTAAAAAGTAAAAACACCCCCCAACCCACGTTACTTCATTTTCTGCCTTCCTTCGTCTCTCTCCATTCGGTTGATTTCGATCTCATCCTCACCCATAGATCCACGTCGATCCGAATTCGATCATCTCTTTAGCCTTCAAGGTTGTCTTCTCATTCTCGTCGTTGGTCTCATCCTCGTCGTGACGCCATTGGTCTCCTCCTCACCGTCAGTTCGGCCCTCGCCTTCCATCTTCATCTTTAGTTACAAAATAGTTACGAAAGGTTAGTACAAATTGATTTTATATCATAAAGATCCTATTTCAATACTTTATAAATCTATTTTTACATCATTGTTATCACTTCATACAGTACCTTATTTTTAAAGAACAAAAACAAAAAACAGAAGGACAAGAAATGCATTTGCTTCTGCCTTCTGGACCAAAAATTATTGTTATTTGACTGATTATAGAACCTTGATTTTGTGATGGTGTAATTACAATTAGATTTTGTAGAACCTTATATTTGAAATACTGTAATTACATTTAGATTTTGTAATTGATTTTGTAGAACCTTGTAAAAAAATCATTTTGAATTTGAAATAGTGTAATTTAGAAACAAAAAAAAAAAAAAAAAAAACAATACACATCCATATTTTGTTTAAGAATTAATCTATATTTCATACTTTGAAACATAAAAAAACAATTTACGTGCAAAAACATCTAGTAGAAACCCATAAAACTTGATCACTTTCAACTCACTCTTTTCATTAATTACCTTTCCTAAATTTGAGCTATCTATATATATCCATCCAAATTCCCCTTTCAAATTCTATCTTTATTCAACCTTCTTCTTCTTCTTCTTCTCTTCTCTTCAATCGTGTTTGCTCCACAACCATCTCACTTGGCATGGCTTGCAGCACAACCATCTCCCTTGGCGGCATGGCTTGCTGCACAACCATCTCCCTTGGCAGCATGACTTGCTGCAATTAGGACTATATTTGACAATTTTTTTGTTTGGTGTCTAACTCTCTTCTAATCACTCTATTTATTCATTAAATCCACCATTTTGTTGATAATAATAATCTAGATGTTGCAACAAGTCCAACAAACAAAAATCATTCAAATTGGAGTTGAAACTAGTGAAAATGAGCCAAAAACAAGTTCATCAACAGTTTCGTAATTATGCAAAAATTAGGTGCCACGGCACTCTCAACTTTAAAAGTGCATTAGAATTGCGTTTTTATGGCTTATTAAAGCCCAAAATCACTTTGTAAATTAATAATAATCATCATTTGTGTCAACATGAGCTTAGCTCAACTGACATCGTTAGTGTTTTCTCCTCAATTAAGAATATCTACCTTTCTCCATTAAACCTCTTTTTGCATCTTCAATCTCTCTTAGGAAATTGGATTATTTTATTTTTAACTCTATGATATTTTTTATATAAATCTGCATTCACAATTGATCTTGGACCTTTTTTCTTTCTTGTTTTTTAATAAAAAATTCTTTAAAAATAGGCTTGATCACCTTATGATTTTAGAATTTAACCCTAATTCTTAGATGTGCTAAACTCATTATCAAAGCATTAATGTTGATAATCTTGAATTGAATTGTTTAGTATCACTTAGCATCCTATTGTATTTGTCCTTAATTATTTATTTGAAAATGTTCCGATGAATCTTTTTAAAGATAGAGGTTTCCTGTTTTAAAAAGTCTCAATTTAAAACTCTTGATCTTAATGCAATTCACATTTTGTTGAAACCACTAAGATGAATATTTAATTGTATGAATTAGTATGAATTTTGTTCTTTTACATTGTTCATTAAATTATGGTAATTGGTTCTAAAAAATTGGTTCTAAAAAGGCTGATTGATCAATTTAATTGCAAATACCATTTTGTTTCGATTATTAAAATTAAAGTGAATCACCCAATTCCTTATTATTTTTAATTGAGAAAAATACTTACTTTCCTTCCTTGAATTTCTTGCTTCTTGCTTACAACTTAGTTGCTCATTCCATAAAGATTGAGATTCTTTTCAATTCTTTTCGTGTTCTTTTCTTTGTGACAATTAAAACCCCCTTACTACTACTTTCTTTTAGATTATTCTCGAAATTATTAACCTTTCTTCCATTACCTGATTGAACTGTTTATCAAGATTTCACTTGGGAGGCAACCCCAACTTCCAGTATACTACTAATAATTTTGTTAAGGTGTAATTGGGTAAAAACAAGATGTAATTATTGTGTTTTTGTAGGAGAAAACTTAGTGTCGTGGAAGAGTAAAAAACAAGATGTAGTTTCATGTTATAACGTTGAGTTAGAATATAGAGTGATGGCCTAATCTGTGTTTGAAATAGTGTGGGTACACCAACTCTTATCTAAGATGGGTTTTAGTGCGTTCTTGTTGTGTCAACTAAACTATGGTGGAATAATCAAGTTACTCTTCACACTACATTCAACCCAGTATTTCATGAACAAACTAAATATATTGAAGGATAATGCCATTTTATTAACGAGAAAATATAGGAAGATTTGATATTTATAGGGTATTTAAAGACCGAAGAACAATGAGGAGATATCCTTACAAAAGAAGTAAACAGAGCATGAATAAGCTATATGTGCCAACAAAATGGGAATGGTTGACATATTTGCTACAACCTAATGGGGGAGTGTTATAATATGTATTTATATTTATATTATGTATATAGTTTCTTTATTGTAATTCTATATTTCCCAAGATTAGTTTGTTTTCTTAGTTTCCTATATTTGTGTACCTTTAACCTAATTAAATAATAAGATCATTATTCTGCAAGAGTACATAGTACAAAATTTACGTACCATTTTGTATTGCTTTCTAGATTAGCTTCTTCTTCTTCTTTTTCTTTATGGATCCCATAAAATATGAAGAGCATCATTTTCAGAGGGGAGCACTACTACTACTCAAGGATCGTGCATAAAAATGCTACAAGGGAGATGTAGGCGTCTATTTTTTTCGGCTTGATTTAAAATTAATTCGATTGTTAGATTAATTTGTCTTGGTTTTGCTCATTTTTAATTTTTTAGTGACCTTTTAAAAAAAAAAATATATTGTTTATTTATAAAATTTTGTAGATAATGGTTAAAGTAACTAAATCAATTAGTTTATGTAACTAAATCAATTACTTTATGTAACTAAATCAATTAGTTACTGTAACTAAGGTAAAAATACTAAAAATAGCAACTTTTTTAAATTGGCTTGGGTTGCCAAAGGCTTTGTGCTCTTTTGAGATGTAAGTCACATTTGGTATTATTTCAATTTTTTTTAGAAAAATAGCCATTTGAATTTTTAGTCATTTGAAGAAATTATATTTGGCTATCATTTTCTTGTTCCTAGGATGGACTCAAGAAAAAGGTATTAGACTTCATAAGTGTTGGGATTGATGTCCTAAATCTTGTGATTTTGTAGTTTGTAATTGTATTATACAAGCATTTATTTACCTAATAAAATAAAGTATTTTATTTTATTTGACATTTAGTTACATTAACCCACAAAACCAGTAAACTATCATTCAAAGTTATTTTCTGTAACCTAAAGATGTATGTGGAGATATATAAGTGGATTGCGTTTAAGTCATAGCCTAAATGGTATGTAGTAAGTTGGATACCTTATCCTGGTGACACTACGAATACGACTTGCTTTGTAGTTGTTACAATTATTCTAAAGTGCTACAAATGATTTGATCATAATCATTCATGTCGAGACATTAGAGCGAGAGTATTCTATACAAACTCTATATAAAGAGTTTGTATAAAACCGAACCATGAAATGAATCGTCTCTCTTATTAACATCGTTACTAGTTGAAATCACATTTCACCAAGATGACCATAGGTGACTTGACCTGAATTTTGAGTGAATTGTGAACTCGTGCCTATGAAAGGGGTCCTTTGATCTGCATGGGTGAGAGCGGCTTGTGTCGCTGACTCAATATGCCCATTTTGGGGATTTGTCTTGATTGAGGACCTAGGAACACAACTACACAAGAAGAAATTCACTAATTCTCTATAAATAAAGTAAGTTGAGAAATTACTCTGGGCTTAAACAATGTCACCCTCTCTCGGCTTGAAAGGAGTTCAGTTATAGTGAGACTATAATTTATTGTTCATTAGGGGAATTGGTGGTACTTAAGGAGTTAGATGTAATTACAAGTGGCAAAATGGTAATTTTTGGCCAACTTGTACTTACGAGCAATTTGTGAAGGGTCATTGCACTGTTAATTGGTTATATCTAATGGACACAAAAATATATCTACATTAAGAAGAGTCCAACTTACTACAAGAAATCGGGGCTCTCCCGACGCAGAAATAGGCTTCGACGAAGACACCGTCGGAGCAAAGGCCCATCCCCAACACCTAAAATATACGTCGAGTAATCCCGACGTCGTGGTTCAAGCATTGGGAAGATAAATGAATATTTAATTCTTGCATTTTCCCTAATGTCTCTATGAAAGCAATGGGAAACATGTGGTCGTTTCCGACGTCTATGTTGGCTACTTGAGCTGTAAGAGACGTTGGGAGAGGTTAACCCTATTCCTGACGTCATAATTAAAATATCGGTAGAGGTGAAATCTATTCCCGACGTCTTACTTATTACGTCGGGAATAGGGGGTGTCTCTTGACGTCTTCGTTGTGCGTCAGAATTTTCCTACAAAAACCCACTTCCGATTTTATAATTCACAAAACTGAAAAGGAGAAGGCCGAGAGAGTTGAGAGAGAGACCAAGAAGGAAAGAAATTGCGGCCCCATATCCCCTTCGACGTAGCTCATAATAATTGTCGTTGTCCCTGTTCGCCGTTCATCATCGTCGCCGCTCTTTATTTCGGTAAGTGGTTTAGTTTATTAGTTTTAGTATTTAGATTTTAAATTAGTTTTACGTTTTAAGTTTCAAATTAGTTTTAGTATTTAGATTTTGAATCAGTCGTAGGTTTTAGTATTGAATTCAAATTTGAAATGTTGTTAGGAATGTGCAAAGAGGAAAGTTGAATATTATTACGAGCTACGTCGAAGGAAATATGAAGGTGTTTGTTGGACCTCCAAGCTCTATCTCACGCTGGCATTTCTGCATAGTTTGCGGTTTTGCTGTGAGTTACACGTGCATAAGGCGTGGAATTTGATTTTGTTCATCTCATTGCCAAAATATACATAACGATACTCGTTGTTTGAAATTTGTTGCCTAATAGGTTAATAGCGATGGGCGGGTGGATAAAGTCACTCGAATTTTGTATATTGTATTGAACTCACTACTCAAATCTTCGTAAATTACAATGTAGTCTTAATACATTTTTTTATTTTTTTATTTTTATGGTTTGGCCTCAAATCTTGATTCCTTGTGTTTGTGGTACATATTTGGTCTTTGATATCTGCTTCCTTCCCTGTACTTGAGAGATTTTATTGTCAAAGAGCATTCGAGTAGTCGTTAGTCTTGATAGAATTTCTTTTTCTATATTAGACTATACCAAGGCTTTTGGATGCTCCAATCCTAGAGGGTAAACGTGCAAATAGGAGTTTCATGTGGCGCTCAACACAATGTCGTACTAATATGTATAGTACGTATATGGTTTTACTAGTCAGTCTGTTAAAATGAATGTGGGTTGAACGATCCCAAGACATTTATGTTCACCTCATATGTGTTATTTCTTGTTCTAATCTTGTCCTTTACTGTTTGTTCTCTATTGTTTGTTCTCAAAGATGGTGACTAGTTATTTTCCAAGGTATCCATCGACAGATGTTTACCACGAAAATTTGTTTGTGGTTGGTGGCACACGCTAATGTTGGCTGAAGCTGAACCATAAAAGTAATTGTGGAAAGATGTCAATAGGAAGGGAAAAACTGTTTTGCTATATATCATGTGGTTAATGTTTTAGTGCTGCGTGAACACCATTTGTTTGTTTAGACTCATTAGTTGAGTAGGAGAGTAGATATCAAACTTTGTTTATGACATTATTTTAGATTGCTTAGTTCACCTTTGTCTTTTCTAGGTCCTGAAGGATGCTATGTTGAGATAATTTATGCACACACGAGTGTTTCCTAATGATGTTTTTTGCACATCAAAAATGCAATTTTCTCCTGGGTCTAATGATTTCAAAAACATCCAACCTCTTCAACGGCTGCTATAGTCATCTTGAGGCAATGTGCAGAAGTTGGGGAAACTGGCATCCACAATGTTTAGCATTATGTTTTTAGTTTTTAGTTTGCAGGTTCATAAATTAATGAATAATAAAACCTAAATCCAATCCGATCCCAATAGGGAAAGATATTTTTAAAAATTGAAAATTGGAATTTGGAAATATATTTAATAAGAAAATATATTTTTGAAAATTGGAATTTGGAGATTTAAATATTTAATGACATATTTTGTTAATATATATATTTTTTTAAAAAATTGTTTATTGGAATTTCAAATTTGGAAATATATTTAATAAGAAAATGTATTTTTGAAAATTGAAAAAATATTTAATATGAAAGATATTTTTGAAAATTGGAATTTAGAGATTTGAATATTTAATATATATATATATATATATATAATAATAATAATAATAATAATAATAATAAATATTTGTAAGAAGAAACTGTGGGGTCCACACATTGAAGTCGATATACATAGATAATAAATATTTGTAAAGAAGAAATTGTGGGGTCCACACATTGAAGTCGTGGACCCCGACTTCCAAGCAAAGTGGTGTACACACTTGGCTCAAATTATTCTATTTTTGTCATTAATTTGGCTTCTATACAATTTTTGACATTATTTTTTAAAAAATACATTATTTAAAAAAAAACTCAGAAAATTAATAACATAAAAATTATTTGAAGAAGATGACCGAAATATGAATTCACTATACTTTTTGTTCAGTAGAAATTCAACCGAAAATTAAAGAGGAATTATATATGAAAAAATTTACATAAATAGAAAAGAGATAAAAATATGAACCAAAGAATTATAGGGTTACCAGATATATTTGAAAGAGATAGAAAGTTGGGAGAACAAGTTGGATGGCACGGGAAAGATGTAAAATATCTTGCATAAGTCAATTTAAAAAGAAATGAGGTGATTTCTCTAACAAATTTTGCAATCGAGTACAATCCATGGTTTGGATTGGTTGAGTTACCTAAATTTTTTAACATCCCCGGATATTCTTGGCTCAAACACACACCTGGGAAGTATTTAAAAAAATGTGTACCAGTTTTGTCAATTTTCGAACTAGTTTAAAATGGGACCATTCGGAAGTATTTTTAAAATGATTTTGAGAAAGATATTTTGGTTCCAGCGAGCAAACCAGGGTTGTGGAGCTCGGATAAGCCATGGAAACTCTTTCTATGCTGACATGCTTCACCGGCAAGCAGATTACACCTCCTTCCAGATTCCTATCTCGTACATTTACTTCATTACCCCATTTCCAGAAATCAAAGCCAATTCGCGCTGGTCAGTTCTCCAATCCTTCTTTCACATTGTTATCTTGCTTTTCCAGTGGAACGGTGAAGAGCTTAAGAACGCCATCTTAGAATCAAAGTTAGGACGCATTATTCGAAATTTTCGTTTGTTGATTTGATTTTCTATCAATTTTATCCAATTAGAAGTTTGTCCTGTTGCTTCAATTAGAGGAAGACTATTATGGGGAAGTTTGAACGTTTTGCGACTAGGACGCCACTTATCACTGAAATTCAACACCGTTTTGATAAGAAATTGAACACTATATGCTTAGTTCGAACGTAGAATAGGAAATTAATGGCTTAATGGGTACCTCTGTAACTCAGCTTTCGTTGATCCCAACTTCAAGGACTCTGGCATGTGAAAAGCTAGATTTAAGTAAGCCTTTCTTTGAGTTGTTGGCGTATTCTAGTTTATATCAGATAAAACCACTTATTAATTTACAAACACTTTATACTTTTCTGTTGGCTTTGTATTTTCGACACGATGCTTGGGGCTTTGATTTCCAATAGCAGTTCTCTTTTCTTTTTTCTACAAGTAATTTGTTATTGTTATTTTCTGGCTGTCTATTCCAGTGCTCTTAACTTTAAGTTGGATGACTACCACATGCTGACCTTCAAAGTATCTTGTTTTTCAGTAAGTGATATTGCTGAGGAGGATGTTCTACAAGCATTCTTTGAGGAACGGAAGCTAAAGTCAGATTTTATATCAAAAACTTCTGATATGCTTTGGCAGAGGGCAGTGTTGAAATTTGAAGATGTCACTGATGACAGATTTATGTATACTTCTCAAGAAGGACTGGTACAATATGCTTAGTCTTTTAATGCTTTCAGTTTGGATTTTCAATTTATGGGATGCCTATGCCTGAAATTTATATGTTTCTACAATATTGAACGGACATAGTTGTATGGTCACTTTAGTACACTCTAGTAGCATTTTTTCCTGTAGCATTGTGATAGTCAAAACAGTCCAACTTCGTATAAATATAAAACAAATGCACAAACATGCCAAGTTAGGTGAAAAAAATGTGTTTGTGGTCCATGCTCATACAAATTTCCAAGGAGATGAACAAATAACACCAAAATGTTCTACTTAAGAATTGTTTGTAAAACATCTTATTGGAGGGTTTATTAGAGGTGGATGTAGTAGAAGGAAAAGACACTGAATATGAGTTTCCACTTTACTTTTGAAATCAATTTTTTGCTTGGTTTTTGAAAAATCTAAAAAGAGCCGTGAAGAGCAAGAAAGATATTTCTATTTGCACTAGATCATAGATGTACTGTACATTACACTAAATTGCTGACTCTCATATAACTTTGAAAGTTGTTAATTTTCGGAAAGCTAAACTATATTTTGAATGGTTATGACAATAACTAAAATGTTGGTCTGCTTATTTTATCTTCTTCAGAGGATCAGGCAAACTCTTATTTCTTTTCCCTTAATCCTTGATTTACGACTTGTAGGTTGATGACAATGATGATGATGGTGGGTTTTTGAAATTGTCTGTTACTCAAGAATGGATCTCAGGTGGTAATTCTGCACCAATCAATAAAAAAGCTGTTAATAAGGTGAGCTACTCCAGTTCTTACATGTTTTGTAAGGTAATAGGGTCACACAAACATGGGTCTCAGGTGGTAGTTACAGAAGTCATTTTATGTTTTGTTTTTATGAACAACCAGTTTAATTTGTTGGGATCAGTTGCCAGATAAGACCAATGATTGATGCTTCCGTAGTAGACTGATTTTCTCTAATTCCTCTATTTTCTTTTAACAGATACTCTCAGATGACCGTGAAAGAAAGAAGAAACTAAATTTTCTCAAATATGAAGCGGTATGCTGCTTGAACACAGTATGTTCATTGGTTTAACTTTTATGTCGTCTGAGACCATCTTGATATAAAATTTGATGTCTGCACTTCATTCACTAAACTTATCCAAAATCAGTTTTTCATTCTTTTTCTTTCAATGTTTGTGCATATATGCATGGGTCACGAAATAAGTTGGGGCTGGATTGGATTGGGGCCTGCAAATGAAGGATCCCAACCCATAAATTCATTATATTTTTAATAACTGATTGAAGGAAATTTAAATAATTTTTTTAAATGGAAATCACTGATATATTGGTCATTAATAACTCTATATATAAATAATTGAAAATTATTTTAAATGACAAAACTATTGAAATTTTTTACAAATATAGAAAAATTTCATAGTTTATCAGTGATAGATAGTGATAGGCAGTGCTAGACGTCTATCAATGTTTATCAGTGATAGACGATAGTAGTCTATTAGTATTTATCAACATCTATCAATGATATTTTGTTGTATTTGTAATATGTTGGTTCATTTTGCCATATTTGAAAGCAACCCTAAATAATATTAATTGTGTATTGTGAATGGATAATACAAAAATATATTAGATCTCAAGTGAAGGAGTCAAGCAGCTCCTCAACAAAGGCCGTGGTTTTAATGGAAATCAATGATAGGTCATTAATAATTCTACAGAATATTCATTATGAATATTTCAAAATTGATTTTGAAAAAGCTTATGGTCATGGATTGGAATTTCTTGGAAAAGCTTTGGGTACAAATGGAAGATGCGGATGTGGAGATGTACGAGAATCGTGTATTCCTTCCTCAATAATGGTTGCCTATGGCCTAAGGACAAGGTTTTAGCCTCAAGAAGTCTTAGATAGGGAGACTTTTTGTCCCCCTTTCGTTATGTTTGCTTGTTGTGGTTGTGCTAAGTAGGCTCGTCTCTAGGAGTGTTGAAGGAAAAACATTGATCCCATTGAATAGGAACTGTTGTTCAATGGAGGAATCTACCTGAACACAAAACTACGTGGGAAAGCTACGATCACTTTCACAACCAATTTCCTAAATTCCACATTAAGATCTAGGTGGCTCTCATTCTCAGGGTATTGTTAGGCCTTCAATGGTAAATACTTATGTGAGGAGGGGAAAATGGGCAATTCTCCTCAATAACTGTCTTTCATGTCCTTTGTATTAGGTAAACTTTAAGCGAAGTTATGTTTGTGTTTTGAGGCAAGTTATACTTTGTATAGACTCTGTGGTTGGTGAAGAACAATTGGGAGATTGCCACCTACTCCAATAGATCGAAGTGTTTATGTTGTATTTTGTTGAAAGATATTGATATATCAAGGAAGAACCTCTTAGACCCAAAATACATAGATCAAAATGGTACTTTAACCTAAAATTTCTTGAAGTTCGTATAATAATTTGTTAGTTGAACAAGTAAACATGCTTTACTTGCATACTTATTGGTGTATAGATGCTTCCACTTTATGTTTCTTTTTCAATTCACATGTGGAAATGAAGTTTTGCTCCCTAACCTACTGTGGTTTGGGCGTTGATGATATGAGCTGTTGAAGTGCTCCCTTATTGAATCTCTTCATGTAAAGCTTTTTCTCCTCTTCTTTTTTTCATTTTGGGCTATTTTCAAATATAGCAAAATGAATCAAAATAATTACAAAATATAGCAAAATTTAGTATCTATCAACGATAAACACTGATAAATCATAGATTCTAAAACTTTGTTATATTTTTGTAAATATCTTCGATAGATTTGCCATTTGAAATAATTTCTCTTTCATTTTTTATAATTACCTTTTGGCTACATTATGAAACTCCAGAATAGTTTATAACCGCTCTAGATGTTTCAAAAATTTGGAAGTTAATTATTAATTCCTTCTAACACAGCTCAAGAGGGAACTAATGCTTTTGTCTGTTGGCATTGGAACTGCATGCAGTGGGTATTGCCTGATAGTATTTTCGTTCCAGGTATATTTTCATTGAAGAAGAAAGGGAATTATCTTGTGTGCTACAGTAAATTTGTTTGGGTTGATTTACGATTCTTTAGTACAAGGAAGTAGAAATGTCATGATGTAGTTTTTGATTTAATACATTCTTCCATTGGGAGTAACAATTATAGGTTGGAGTCGAGTTATAACATAAGGTAGTTACAATGTTGAGTCCACTATCTATATCATTAACATTTATTACCGTAAGTCATCTCATTTTCTTCTAGTGACACCTCCTCACTTTCTCTAAACATGACTCACGTCTTGAGTGGAGCTTGCTTGCTGATGAAATTTTTTATGTGTTTTTGCTGTTCAGGCTGCCATTAGTTATGCAGTAGGAGTCCTTTCGAGGTTGGTTGATATGAGTTTAATGTTGCTGTTACTTTGAAACTTCATTTTGATGTGCTATGGTTCACCATCACGAGTTAATTTTCATTCCAAAATTGAAGTTTTCAGGCAAGATTTTTTGTCAGGATGGAATACTAAATATTAATTAATAGGACTCGTTTGAAACAGTTTCTTGGAGAAGTTTGTAAGAGTCAAAGTGAGCTTTAGTCGAATCAATTTTTGCCTTCTACGGAGAAAATAAAAAAGTAGCGTGCGCTCAGAATTTGTAATTAGATTGGCTTTAGCTCCAATACATCTCTCCTTCAATAACTTATGGGATTATCTCTAATGCAGCTGCTTATACCTCCAGCTGTTATATCAGCACGCTGACAAACTATCCAAAGACATGATTCCTGATATTTTCTCTCAGAAAAAGACAAAAAAGTATGAACAAATCCCATAGTCGATCTAGTTGTTTATTGTGTATAACTTGTTTGTCGCAATCAACATTCATTCCTTATGCCAGAATTGGAATAAGAAGTGAAGATATCAAGAACGTGTTTGAGAAATCAGTGAAGGGAAGTGGCATTGCCCTTTCATCTCCTAGGCTTATGATTCCTGCGGCAATATATGCATTATGGATTCTCTCCCATAAGTTTCTTGCCAATGACTTCTTCGACTTCCAGGTAAAGAAAAACTAAAATTTAATTTTAACAAGATGGAAATTTGAACTTTTTGATCATTTGGTTGAAGAATATAGTGTCTTAACCAATTAAGCTATACTCAAGTAAAAAAGACTATTCTTGTTGTATTTGGAAAACCTTTATTTTAGATGGATGCTTATAGTCCTGGACGTTACACACTCATGTGTTGTCATGATTCTCTTCCTGTGTTTAGATTACGCCAGCTATGCTTGGGATGTTCGTCTATAAAGCAGCTGCACTTGTTCAAGTTTACAGGGACAATGACAACTTGAGATTGGTCTTTCCAGAAAATGATGGAGACTCGGCATGACTGGACCGCAAATTTTGAAGTAAATAACTGATCCACCCACATTATCTCAAAAAACTGTTGGCTGTGTTTAAGTATTTGGGATTAAGTACTATGCCATTCCATGTTTGTTTGGTTGATTTTTTTCTTCAATTAACAACCCATTTGACTCTACAACATTTGGGTGTCAAGGAAACTCGTAGAAAATTAATTACTAGGTTGGTGGTCACCATGAATTGAACACACGGCCTCTTAGTTATTGCGACTGTCTCCTTTTTTACCACTAAGCCAACCAATGATGGTTGTTTTGTCAAAAGAAGATATGTCCTGCCATGTTTCTGCCATTACTTAACCCCAGTTATTCTTGTAGTGGGTGGGTCATTTTAAGTTTTATCTATAGGTCAGGGATTGATATGTTTTATGAGTTACCACTATTTTTTTAGGGTCCGGATACATGGGGAAGGAGTTGCTTGGTAGCACTTTTTAGATGTATTACTCTTAAATCTATTTATATTAAACAAGACAATGTCAATAAAAGCTAAATGTATTGATTGTATCTGAATATTTATGGTTTTTTCTCTAGTTAAACTTCCAATTTGACTTCTAAAGCATCAACTTATGTCGATCAAATTCTTCGGTAGAACTTTTTGTTAAATGTGTGAGGTTGAAAAGGATAAAAACGGATGTTGTAGGGTTAGGTGGGTTGTCCCGTGAGATTAGTCAAGGTACACGTAAGTTGGTCCAGACACAGATATAAAAAAAGGAAGATAAAGACGGATTGCAACGAGAGATTGATGCTAGGTAATTTTGCTTATCCAAAAGAATAAAACACAAAGAGCAAAGTTTCTACAACCTTAGGTAGTTTTTTTGGACAATTTGTACAAATGACTCCTTCTAGGGCCTAATAAAAATTTGTCTAAGGTTAAAAAACACTCAAAAAAATGACTTTCTACCGATGGAAAGTAGTAGATATGCACAACAAAAAACAAAAACAATTTTACTTTAATTGCATCTAAACAATTTAAAAATTAGCATGCACCACTACCCTAGTTAAACAAAAATTGGTTAAAAGAAGATCATACCTTTAAAGTTTTTTGGATCCTTGTAATCTTCTCACAAACTCGAGACCACCACTAGAGTAGTTTCACAATTCACCGGGTTGTGGGACCCGATAAGTATAGAAAATTGAGAGAGATGAAAATTGGAGGTGAGATTTAGGTGGAGAGTTTAAGAAAGAAAAAATGATTTTGGTTTAATTTTCAAAAATTAAAATTCCAAGAATAGCAAAAAAAAAAAAAAATCTCATTTTGAAATGAAGCATATAAATAACCTAATTACATACATCATGTAATTAGTTCACAAAATCTCAAACACCTAATATTCCACTAACCATTAGGGAACATAGTGGGTTAGGTATGTACATCTCATGTAGTCACTTATCCACCAAATGTTAATGGAATTATTCAAAATATGTTAAATTTTCCTACTAACTTTAGTCTAAAGACAATATGATCATTTGACCATTCAAGTCAAAGCCAAAGTTTGACTTTTTAAATTCAAAAGTCAATATTTTGATTATTTTTTACTTTAACTATTTCTATAATTTTTTAGCTTCCGAATATGAATCCATATTTATATTTTTAACATTTAAATCATATTTAAATATAAAACGCTATCTCATACTGATAACTGATGTTTATATCACATATATTTGTCGATTTCTCTCTCTTTACCTAATTCGAATAATTGAATTATTCCATCATATTATTCTAAGTTTATTCCATATAAACTAGCAGGGAACCTAATGGACTGTAGATTATGGGCTCCAATGGTTCGACATTAACTAGTTAAACTCTTTTAGACTGAGCTAATTAACATTCGTTAACTAACAGATTATTCCACTAAAGTCCCTTGTTGCATTACCCCCACTATAGATATATTTGTGTCCATATGATATAACTATGATTAAGTTAATCCTTCACAGGTTGTTCATAACCTCGGCTGGGTTAAAATACAATTTTACCTCTGAGACTACATCTTGTTCCTTAAGTCCCACTGATCAACTATTAAATAATTGGTTCAAGGTCAAACTTATAAACCGAATTCCTCTATGGCCAATGAGAGGGTGAAGCCCTTTATTCAAGATTTCGATTCATTCCTAGAACAACCTATCTACTAATTACCCTAAAACGAGTAGGAGTGTAATTCTGTCTTGTACCTTATGTCCCTAGTTATATACTCAGTCTTACCCCCTAAAATGGGAGGCTTATAGGGTTAGCACTGATGAGTTGCCTTCACCTATGCTGATCTAAAGATAATTCCGTTGAATAGAGGTTCTTAATTAGCTCAGGGTTAGGATTAAATTACCTAGGTCATCAATAATTGAAATAGTCAGTTTTATACGGTCAATAATGTTATAATAGTTTTGTGTAAACTCTTTACATAGGATGTCTCTACTTCCATGTCTCCACATGAACGATTCAGGATCACACTGTTTATACTAACTACTGTCAGACCCCACCTCAAGTACCTCCTTGCTTGGCCCGAGATGTGGTGTGAAGCCAACCTATGTCACTTTTCTTCTTCACAACACCAGTTGACCTTAACGACGGATCCTTTTTTATGCTAAATAACTTGAGTAAATTAAAAATTATGTAGCGGAATAACACGAGAAACATACATTAAACAGACTTTATTACATAACCTCAAAAGAAGTCCAAGACTGGATGCCATTAATTACATACTACATTTTCAGACTAACTAGGAGCTAAACGACTGAACTTAAACCTAACTTATGTACAACACCAAAGTAAACCTAAGTACTAACCAACAACATTAAAATTATCTACAGCTTTGCACAACAGACTTGGAGACAACAATCAGACTCTCGGATCACGATCTCTTCTAGGAAAGTGGGAAAACATTTAGAAATGGTGAGCTAAAAAGTCCAGTGAGTGACGGTTTTATAAAAACATACTTTTAAATTAACTTCAGTCTTTTTCTTAAATCATTTATATAAGACGATATAAGTATAAAATCTTTAAAACTCTTCTTCTTTCAGAAACACCTCTTTCTTTCTTTTAGAAGCTCTATTTGCTTTCTAAAATAATTCTCTGATTCTTTGTCTTTATTAGTTCTATACCCTGGAAATTCAATCATGACAGTAACTAGCTCGATCTACCGTGCCTGAAAACTTGGTTATGATTATATCATGCCTGAACTCGATCATGATGATGTCATGCCTTAACTCAGTCAATTTAGCAAAGCACTAATCATACTATCCTACCTGAACACGGCGGTAGCAGCTAAGTGGTCAACATGGCTCTTCCTTGAATCCCTGTGCACATTGACCGTCGAGAACTTGGTATATAAAATAAACATGGTTTTCTTACTTAAAACCATTTTCAATAAACTCAACCTTTTACAACATCTTTATAACATATTCAGTTAAATCAATTCCAGTACTTAAAACACAAACATAAAACTTTGCTTGTAAATACTATCAACAACTTCTCGATAAATACATGCTTTGCTAAATATTTCTAACTCATGCTTGGAAATATTTTCTAGAATTATACTCATATACTTTTCATAAACATGCTCATAAATCAAGATATGATAATCAGTATAGTTCAATAATTATTTTGAAGCATATTTAAACAATAGCTTCCAAAACATATTTGGAATTTCATTTTGAAATCATTTTATCACTCACAGATGGTAGTTCAAACCTTCGGCCTGTAAACTTGTCCAATCTCCTCTTGACCTGAAATAACGGAAAATAATTCCATTTAATTCTTTTTAGTCATAGAAATATAAGAACTTTACTAAAAAAATCTCATAATCACAAAAAAAAAAAGTATAAAAACACATATTTGACACGGCTGGCGCGTGGTTTGCCTTACGCGCGGGCTGTATGTCCAATACAAGTCCAACGCACACGCTAACCTCGTTTAACGTAAAATGCACGCCCACCTCGCCTAGCAACCCCTCACTCTCATCCAACCACCATCACTACCTACAAAACCATTTTTCGGCTAGAACCTTAACTTCACTTTAGAGCTTAATATCTTACAATTCAAAACTCAAATGAAAATATTTCCTTCTACAAAGTTGCTGAAAAATGTCTCAGCTTTCTTCCCTAAAACATTTAGCCAAAAACTCCACGTATTTTGTTCTGTAGCTGCTTTGAAGTAAAGACTACTCATGTTTCCTCCGAGAATGACCTTTCTCTCTTCTTTCAACTCAAACTCAACCTTCCTCTAGCCAAATTAAACCAGTATCCCCAACTTATAAAATATATTCAATTTATGAACTTTGAGACCAATTTCAGCAAAAACGCACTAGTAATTTGGAAGAAATTCCAATCTGAAGTGACTTATTTATACTGAGTTTTGAATGAAAAGTTCTTGACAACTCCTACTTGTTGAAATTTAACCTATGCATGCACATGACACCTATAAAGCACTTCACCGACTCCACCTCTTCATCATCTCGCCTAACCAAAACGCTAAAGTACCAAACAACAATCCAAACGTCTGGCTAACCTCACTTGACATAATCGTAAACCTCTTCTCGTATAGCCATGTCTCCATGCCTAACTTCACAATGCCACACTAACCTCTTATGTAAGTTTTCTCGTATGGCCTAAACGCCAACTAATCTCTAAGGACATCCTTCTCGCCTAGCCAAGACCATCTCGCCAAGCACACTTAGTGATTTTCTATTTCTCTTGGCCACATACTCAACCCAAACTTGTCGCCTAGTCTATGTCTAAAACGTCAAGATAACCTCTTTAGATGTTATTTTCTCCTCTTTTGGCCGCCTACCAAACCCTAAAATGCCTAAGTCATGGACTTAGCCAAATTTCTCACTTCTCAACCTAACCTCTTTAACTCTTAAACCATTCCTTCTTAGCTTTCCTTCTTTCTACCTACCATGACACACTTATAATGACACTTCTCAAACCTACTTTCCCATCTTAACTTCTTTTAAAATCATCCTTTTAAACTCCTTGGAAGATCCAAGTTCCTTAGTGTCTTTGGAATAAGGCGCTCAACCTTATTCATATACTATAGACTGTTAGGCGATATACTCGAACTTGATCCATGTTTATGTCTCTACATAAAGTTCAAGTTTACACAAGATAGCCTCGGGACCTTAGTTTCTTAGATTCAAGATTATAGTATTCAATTTTCACTAATAAGTTCTCAATAACAACTTTATTGAATAAAATATAATTTTAAACTACAAATTATGAGTTTTAGGACATAAATTGCTAACATTTACTTACGTAAGCCACATGTGAAATACATATTTGTCTTAAGAATGTGCATGAGACATGGTGCTCCAATTTGAGTTAAATGTTTGAATTATTTGGTTTATGAATGATTTCCAAAGCACGTGATTTCATTAAAAGTATTTGGCCTAACATGATTGCTGAAAAATGTTTATAACTTTCATGGAAAAAGGAGAATTGAGAAGACGTGGTTATGGTTTATGATTTGCTTTATTCAAAGGACATACTTTTTAACGTATGGAGATAGTGTTTGCAAATCTTATGATTTATAAATGTTTTGTCTAATCCAAGTTATCTCAAAATAATCCTACGGGTAGATCATGGGGCGGCGTGGAGGTAAGAACACTTATCTCTTAGGAACAGAGTTAGGGATGCCTAGTTTTGAGGAATGAAGTTAAGGATGCCTAATTCTAAGGAACATAGTTTGGGATGCCCTTCTTTGTATTGATTAGCTCTGCCATCTCCTGCGGAGCAGATTTTTTTGCCTTAAACGAGGAAAAACCAGTACCTACGTACTTATTTCTAAAATGTTTGCCAAGCTAATGTATTTATGATATCATTTATGATTATTGCTTAAATGTTGTTTTAAACGAAATCACTCACTAGGCTCGTTTAGCTCGTACTTTCAAAATTGTTTTCGACTTTCCAAGTAGAGGTCGTGTTCTCGGAGCTTGATTCACCATTGTTTGTATGCTGAAGAGTTTTTTTTTTCATTTGTATGTGTCTTGTTGATATTGAAATTATGCCAGGCTTAGGTTAAAGTCGGTTGAAGTTGGAGTCTGTTTTCATGTATGTATGGGTTTTGTGAAGGTCTATACCAGACTTGTATAAAAGTTTTCTTTAATAATTGGGTTGTATAGCAATTTTGTTTATCAGTTGTGCTATTTTCTTTCGCTTGCGTTTATTTAAAGGTTAGTGGTTAAGGGTTAGCTTGTGTCATTCAGAAGAGGGAGCGATCTCTTGACTTCATACCATCTCTCGGGTCGATAGTGCTGATCTAGGAGGGGGTGTGACAATGTTCACCTTATTTATGAAATTAATGATTGAAAAAGAGACATGCGCAACGAAAAAAGATCGAAATTCTACTCTAATTGCATCTAAACTATTTTAGAATATTAACATGCAAATTACCCTAATTAGAAAAAAAGGGTTAAAGGAATATTTACTAGTTACCTTTGAAGATTTCCCGAATCCTAGATAATAACCTCACGAACTCATGTCGGGACCACCACTATAGTTAACCCGCTATTCTCCAGACTAAGAACTAGGTTGTGAGACCCGTTCAATGAACGTAATAAAGAAAGATGGATGGAAATTAAAGAAGGAATTTTAGGGTTTGAGATTTGGGAGAGAGAAAAACTTTAGGTTAATTTTGTAAATTAAAAAGAATAACAAATTGCCTTAAAGTTTTTGCTAAAAATTGAATAGAAGCCTATTTATAACTAAATTGCATGTAATTAAATGGCCAAATCTTAGCACCTAGCATTCCACTAACCATTAGTGAAACTTAGTGGGCTAGATGTTTACATCTTATGTAGCCACCTATCCCACTAAGTGCTAGTGGGATTATCCAATAAAATATTGGATTTTTCCACTAACTAGTCCAAGGGTAATATGATCTTTTGACCAACTTAAGTCAAAATCGAACTTTAACTTTTTCAAGTCAAAAGTCAACATTTTGACTTTTTACCATTTTTTCCGTCTCGACTAATTTCGACCTCTTAAGCATGAATCCACGTTCATTTTTTTGAAATTCAAATCACATTTAAATATAATGACTTTTCAAAGTCAAAAGTCAACATTTTGACTTTTTGCAACTTTGACCATTTCCATCAATTCCGAGCTTTCTAATATGAATTTGTATTCATATTTTTAATATCTTAATCACATTTAAACATAAAGCTCTTTTTTAAAGTTATAACCGACGACTATATCACATATACTTGTCGGTTTCTCTCTCTTTACCTAATTCGAATTATTCCAACATATTGTTCTAAGTTAAATCCGTATAAGCTAGCAGGGGAACCTAATGGACCTATAGATCATATGCTCCAATAATCCGAGATTAATTCGGTAAACTCTTTTCGACCGAGCTAATCAACATTCGTTAACTAACGGGTCATTCTACTAAAGTCCGGTAATTGCACTCCCCTCACTATAGATATATTTCTGTCCATCTGATATAACCATGATTAGTAAGTTAGTCCTTCACAGGTTTTTCCTAACATCGGCTGGGTCAAAATACCGTTTTACCCTCGAGACTACATCTTGTTCCTTAAGTCCCACTGATCCACTATTGAACAATTAGTTTAAGATCCAACCTATAAGCCAAATTCCTCTTGAACCAATGAAAAGGTAGGGCCCTTGTTCAAAACTTAGATTCAATCCTTAAGGGAACAACCTATCTACTAACCCTAAAGCGGGTATGAGTGAGTTCCGTCTTGCACTTTATGTTCCTAGTCATCCACCCGATCTTACTCCTGAAATGGGAGGTTTGTTAGGCTAGCGCCGTTGAGCTGTCTTCACCTATGCAGATCTAAGGATAATATCGTTTGAACATAAGTTCATAGTTAGCTCAGGATTAAGATTAAGTTACCTAGGTCATCATAATCAAAATAGTCAGTTTTGTAAACAAGTGTGAAAGCTCCCCAAACTTCCGAAGAGTCTTATGAACAAACCTCAAAGAGGAATCGTTAGCAGCAAAAAAATTCATAAGATCGTCAATGACGATCAGATGAGTCAAACTAACCTTCTCACAATGTGGATGAAACTTAAAACTCTTGGGAGGCCTATTCAGCATACAAGAAAGAACCTCTATCACCATAAAAAAAGGAACGGGGATAAAGGGTTACCCTATCTCAATCCTTTTCTACCAGGAAAGAACCGCTCCAGAGAGTCATTAATTATAATGGAGGACATCATGGAGGTAACACAAGCCCTAATCCAACTCACAAACCTCAAGGGGGTGCCAATAACAGTCAACAAGCCAAACAAAAAGTGACAGTTTACAGAATTGTAGGCCTTCGAAGATCAACCTTAATAGCACGATAAGGCTTGCCAGAATTAATTTGAATTATATTCAATTGTATTTCTCTCATAACCAATAGTTTTAATGTATATCTAATACACATCAATATTAAACTATAGTTTTAATATGAATTTAATTCATATTAAATTAATATTTGAACTTCTTCAAATATTAATCTCATAACTTAATTTTGATTCATATCCAAAATTAAATTTATATTAAAAGGTTTAATTAAAATGTAAACTTTATATTATAATGAATCACTGCACATTATATTATTTTTCTAAGGAAATATGAACATTTTAAATTTCTTTTAAGACATAATAACCTCAATAACTTTTACAATCTAGGAAAGAGACCTAATAGACTTACAGATCAGAAGCTCTAACGATATGAGATTAATTGGTTAAACTCATTAACACATTAATCCATATTTGTTAACCGTATTAAACTCTACTAAAGACTCATAGTTGCATTCTTCACATTGTAGATATATTTTTATATCCATGGATATAGACCAATAACAGAAATTTAGTCCTTCATGAGTGTTCGTAACACTAGTTTAGTCAATTATTATTTTATCCCTAAGTTACTTTTAAATTCTTAAATACTAGTGCTCTTTTAATTGTGTTCAAGTCTCAAAGTCACCATTTAAGAAACGTTCATCTACTTACCCTAGGTCATGAAGAAGTGAATTTATTCTTGTAATATTATGTTTCCAGCTCTCCACTTGTTCATGTCTCCAAAATGGTATGCTTATTGAGTTGGCGAACTGGTCACTCTCACCTATACAAATCAAAGGACAATCTTTCATGGATAGAAGTTCATTATACACTTAGGATTAAGATTGAGTCGCTTAACTTATTCTATTGAAATAGAAACCTAACTAGTCAAGGAGTTATATCTAGTGGTTACTATTTAATGGTTTGGTCTTATGCAAACTTATTGCATAAAATATCTCCACTCACATGGAATCTACATGAACGTGTTGGATCATTGTGTTTGAATCAAATACAAAGTGGGTTGTATCCATAGTGTTACCAAGATAAGGTACCTAATCTCATCCTTATATTATAGACCCTTTAGATTATATCTTGAACATTGATCCCTATATGTCTCTACATACAATTTAAAACTCATTAGACAATACATGATGTTAGTTTTATCGGAATTTATGTCATAAAACTCGTAGTTTGTAGTTTAAAAATTATATTCTATTAAATAAAATGGTTATTGAGGACTTATTAGTGAAAATAGAATACTATAATCTTCCGATAAATTAAGGTCCCGAGGCTCTCTAGTGTAGGCTTGAACTTCATATAGAAACATAAACGTGGATCTAGTTCGAGTATATAGCATAAACGACCTATAAGGATGAGTGTCTTATTTGAGGGACACTATAGATGTGGTCTGGTTTGTAGTTAGTAGAGATGAAGTGATCTTGAATTGTTCATGTAGTGACATGGAAGTGGGAGCATCCTATGTAAAAAGTTTACATGAGACTGGAACCATGAAATAGTCTCTTTTAAGTTAGAACACCGCTGACTATATAAAACTGACTATTTCGATTATTGATGACCTAGTGTCAAGTGAACATCAATACGTATCAAAGTATGTACAGGCAAGGTCGTTATAATCAAGCAAAAATATGTTTAGAAATGAAATTTATTGCTAAGAGTAGGTTGCATTTACCTATATTTGCCTAGACAAAAGTAATTTGAATTTTACCCTTACTGCCTGGACAAAAGTAATTTGAATTTTACCTTTATTTTTTTACCGTAGTTTGGTGGAAAGTACGAGTGTCGAATCCAAGAGAATGGTGACTAATTAAGTTTCTTAAAATTAAGCTTCAAAGAAATGATGTTAGTAGCAAAAGAAAACATTGAAGAGTGGGAAAATCAAGTAGAATCAAGAATTAAGAGTGATTTAGGATGTAAACTCAATTCACAAAAAAAAAAAAAAAGTAAAAATTGAACTCTTATGAGAAAAATAAGGGAAAAGGCAAAGGGCACTAATCAATTCTTATCATTGAATTAAGAGGATTATGAAATGATTTTTGCTCAACTAAAAGGCGGCTCTTGATCAAGATTTTTGCAAGATCAACTTGCTTGATCTTATAAGAACTTTGGTCAAGATTTCAAGAAAAGATACAACCACCTCAAGCATTTAGTTTATATTCTTGCAATAACAACTAAAGTCTAATCTTTCTCTTTAAAGAAGATCAAAGTATCTTTCACAATTTTTTTTTAAACAATTTGCAATCAATGAATTAATTGGATTTAATTGTGCACAATAAAATTGATGCAATCAAATTCAAAAATTGCCAAGAACAAGGGAGAGGTGAATCAAGAACAATATCAAGAATTGAATTGACAAGAATGCTTGTAATTGAAAGAATGAATTATTTTTTATACAAGAAAATTAGGGATTCAACGAAAACTAAAAGAAATTTATAATTTTGATCATATCTAATTAATAAGGAAAGATAAGAGGAGTTCTTTAAAAATTGAAAAGCCCTAAGCCCACTTACCTCTTGGTGATTAGCCATCCATCAAATAATAATTCTGAAAATTAATTGAGAACAAAAAAAAGGAAGAATGAAGGAGTAATTTCTAGAGTTTGAGAGAGTTTTGGGAGAACTTGGGGTTTATTTGAGAGAAAATGGTCAACTAATGGCGGATTTATGATGAATTTGGGGGGAAATAGGTATATATTGAAAATATTTGGAAATAACGGCTCATAAGGCTCGAAACAATAATATCAAGGCCATCCGTGCGCTTCAATTGACGGTGGTTAATTTTTGGATCGTTGCAAAAGAATTATGAAATTTCCACTGAAAAATTATTCAAAAAATAATTTGCAAACGCTAAGGATTGAACTCGGTTGGGGAGGAGGGGCGCGCTCAAGAAGCGACACGTGGTGGCAGAAGAGTGGAGAGGCGACGGATGAACGCATGCAAAGAAGGATTTTGAATAATCCGATATTATTTCGTGTCTGGTGAGTTTCGAGTCTTCTTTCATAAACACTTCGCTTGTGTTTCGAACTCGTGACCTAAGGGTGGCTTGCACGTGTAGATGGCTAACGCGTGTCACGACTTTTTGAATATTTACCAATTTATTCCTAATTTTTGTTTTGCATGTTCTTCTTCGTTTGGACTCGTTGTAGGTGATTTTCATTGTGTTGGGTTCGTATCGAAGTCTTCTTTCATATTCTGCACAAAATATCAAAATAATGAATATATATATACACTATGGATTGAGAATAATGTATAAGTAAATGAGTCAATAATTGGCTTAACACCTAGGTAACTTAATCTTAATCCTGAACTAACTATGAACTTTTGTTCAAATGAAATTATCCTTAGATCTGCATAGGTGAGCGCAGCTCTATAGAGCTGACCCAATAAGCCTTCCATTATAGGAGTAAGACTGGGTGGATGACTAGGGACATAAGGTGTAAGACGAAATTCACTCTTATCTGTTTTAGAGTTGGTAGATAGATTTTTCCCTTAAGAACTGAATTCAAGTCTTGAACAAGGGGCCTCATCCTCTCATTGACCCAAGAGGGGATTTGGTTTATAGGTTAGATCTTAAACCAACTGTTTAATAGTTGATCAATGGGACTTAAGGAACAAAATGTAGTCTTGGGGGTAAAACGGTATTTTGATCCAGTCGAGGTTATAAACAACCTATGAATGACTAACTTACTGATCATGGTTATATCAGATGGACACAAAACATATCTATAGTAAGGGGAGTGCAACTACAAGACTTTAGTGGAATGACCCGTTAGTTAACAATGTCGATTAGCTCGGTCTAAAAGGGTTTAACCAGTTAATCTCAAATCGTTGGAGCCCATGATCTATAGGTCCATTCAGTTTCCCTACTAACTCATATGGAATTAACTTAGAACAATGTGTTGGAATAATTCAAATTATTCTAATTAGGTAAAGAGAGAGAAACCAACGAATATATGTGGTATAGCCATCGATTATCAGTTTGAGAGCTTTATTTTTAAATATGATTTAAATATTAAAAATATGAATGTGGATTCCTATTCATATTCATAAGCTCGAAATTGATGGAAATGGTCAAAGTTGTAAAAAGTCAAAATGTTGACTTTTGAATTTGAAAAGTCAAACTTTGACGGACTTTATTCAAATGTGATTTGAATTTTTTTAAAAAATGAATGCGGATTCATGCTCGAGAGGTCGGAATTAGTCGAAATGGACAAAATGGTGAAAAGTCAAAATGTTGACTTTTGACTTTGAAAAGTTAAATTTTGACTGACTTTATATTTAAATGTGTTTTGAATTTC
The DNA here is from genome assembly GCF_025177605.1 of Cucumis melo. Classification (NCBI taxonomy): domain Eukaryota; kingdom Viridiplantae; phylum Streptophyta; class Magnoliopsida; order Cucurbitales; family Cucurbitaceae; genus Cucumis; species Cucumis melo. Next base: position 13,501,638 of record NC_066868.1, read on the forward strand.
AAAAAAATGAATGTGGATTTCTGTTCGGGAGGTTAAGATTAGTCAAAACGGACAAAATGGTAAAAAGTCAAAATGCTTGAAAAAGTCAAAGTTTGATTTTGACTTGATGATCAAATGACTATATTGCCCTTGGAATAATGTTAGTGGGAAAATCCTACATTTTGTTGGAATAAGGTTAGTGGGATAAGTAGACATGAGATGTAAACACCTAGCCCACTAAGTTCCGCTAATGGTTAGTGGAATGTTATGTGTGTTTAGATTTTATGAACTAATTAGATTGCATGTACTTAGGTTATAGATAGGCTTTATTATAATTAAGAAAAGACTTTTTAAAATTTTGGTATTTTTTTTATTTTTTCTCTCTCAATTCTCAACCTAAAATTCCTCCTCCAATTTCATCTCACTCACTAAATTCCTTCACTTATTAGGTCTCATAACCCAGTTCTAAGTCTGGAGAATAGCGAATCAACTTTAGTGGTTGTTCTAGGTTCGTGTTCGTGAAGAGATTACGAGGATTGGAAAATCTTCAAAGTTACGTTTCCTATTAACCCTAGTTTCGTCTAATTAGCGGGTTTTATATGCATGTTAATTTCTAAATTGATTAAATGTAATTAGAGTAAATTTGATCCGTATTTCCATTGCGCTTGTCTTGTGTTCCATCATATCTATTGGATTTAAGGTTATTAAGACAAGATTAATAGTAAATAATTAATAACTCTTATTGAAATGATAACAATAACGCTTTATTGATAATTGTCAATTACTTACATTTACTATCTACAAGTTTTAGGACATAAAAACCAACATTATGTACTAAACTATATATTTGGATTGACAAAGCTCAAATCTCTCTCGCTAAAGGAAATAATTTAGCTCCTTAACATCAAATCAATAGCTAGTTGGAAAAAAAAAACTACTTAGATAAATTAGAATGCAATTATTTTTAATAAAATTCCCAACATTAACAATCAAGTAAATTTCAATTCATTTTTCAATCAGCACCCTTTGAATTTAACAATTTAACTACTCACGATAAAAAAAAAATTCCTCCCTTTATGTTAATCGTGCAATCAACAAGTTCTTAATCTATCTTCAACAGTGTCTACCTTTTCTGTCGACTCCTTTTTACCTTAAGTCGAAATCCTACAAAGCAATGATTCATTTCCCCAATGAAAAGACGAGTTTTTAAAATAACCTTCTGATTGCAGCTATCACGTCCTGCCCACACATGTTCAAAATCTCGTGATGCGGCTTGAGCAGCCTTGACACCTTAAAAGAAATGTCAAAACGTACAACTTAAGTCCTTTAATCTTGGCTTTATTGCTATAGTTCAAACTTAAATAACTTAATCAGAAACTTGAGCTTAACTGTTAGGCAATTAAATACGTACAACATAAGATAATTATGACAACTTCACTTTATTACTTAACAAAATACGGTTCAAGTACAAGCTCACACTTCCTTAACTATATGAATTCTAAATTAAGCTTAAAACGTCTTGCACAACTTCTCAGCTTAAAACGCCTGCTTGTTGGCCTCGACGCGTAGCAGCTTACCTTACTCTTCTTACCCTAGCCTTAATGCTTGATAACTCGGGGGAGGGAAACTTAAACTATAAGTTGAATACTTAGTGAGTGATAGTTTTTGAAAACCTTTTGGGCAACGATACCTAAAATCATTTTCAATAAGCAGGTTTCAATTCCTCATTTCAATAAAACATAAATCATACATCAGTCTTTCATATTCCTTTTGCCAAGAACATGAACTATTCTCACACATAGACTACCTTGATGTTCTTTTCATCAACAACATCCCTTTGAGAATTCTCTAGTTCATTTCCTTTTGATTAGGCCACTAAGCTTAATACGCTCCTTTTACGCATTGGTCAGCTTCATTCCACCATGCAGTCCTTTTCTACATGGCTGCATTTACTTCTTATGTGCACATAATAGCTAGCTCATTGATAGAAATAAGACTAATGGTTTACTAATAAACATAGCGTACAATCATCAAACATAAAGCTTTAGCTTAAAACATAAAAAAAAAAAAAAAAAAAAAAAAAGGCTTTCTTTGTAAACATACTTCTCATCAACATTAACGTGAAATACGACTTTTCAATATAACATGAAACTTTAAAAGGAAGCTTTTTAAAAAACAATTCAACTTTAAAAAAGTCATTCACTACATTAATTCCCTTCTTCAGAATGCCTAGTCCCTCAAAACCTTCTCCTCGCCTAGTGCTTCCTTCTTTTCATTAGAGTAACTCTTAAGAATTTCAGCGTAATATTCCTTTCTAGTCACTTTCACCCCTATTTATACTAATCCTAAGTTGGTTTAGTCATCTTTAAACTCTCATAAGCTTGCTAGCTCTTGCTCAAGTGCTACACATGTAAGCTTAATATTTCTCATGACTATGCTTAACCTTAACCTTACACGTAAACAGTTGTTAGATCAAGATTAGATGTTTCATCGTTTGGCTTCATTTCGCATTAAATCTTAAAATGCCTACTTTATCTTGATTGCAACTGTCCCTCCTTGAGTTGCATTGCTTCAATGCGATTCGCCATTCAAAACGCCTATTTCAACACTTATCCTCACAAAATGCCTAAAACCCTAAACACTTTTTTCAAAAATCCCTCAATCAGAATTCTTATTTCAAAATGACCCTTCTATTCCAGACATAGGTTTCACAGCAACACTACTGAATTTGAAGTGATTAAGTTTAAAGCTTATTCCAAAATTTCGTCTAAGCAACGGACTTTCGTATGAGCAACTAGTAAACTTAACAAAGCTATAAGTTGGAGACCATTGAGATATGGATATAGCACAGGTTGCTACAAGAGGAAATTCATGCTCATCATCTGTTTGCATAGCACTGGCCCCAACCTGGGAGATAAGGAACCTTAACTAGTCTCAAACACGCTTGTCCCATGAAGACATCTACTACGCTAGCCTTATCTTTTGTCACTGGCTTCCTTCACATGAATAAAGGAAAATGGTTCTATGTAGTGCAAGATATCTTTTCCTGTGCTAAGGCGCTACATGCCAATGAACTTAGCTGACAATCTTGTCATGCCTAAGTCATACTGAGCCCTCATACCATAAAAGCAACCAAATTGATAAGCCAACATATTTGACATGTAGCTACTCTTCGTGTATGCAAGCATCGATTCCACATAGCATCATTCGACAATTTTAGGCAACTCGATGTTCAAACAAGGCTATGCTTAACGATCTCTTGCATGGCTCTTCCTATGCTTAAACCCACTCAAAGGTTAGCAGCCCAAAAATAAGGGAAATCCACCTACAAAACTCAAAAGTGTGTGATCATCGTGCAATATGAAAAATGATTTATATAACAACAAAAACAACCACTAAACATGCTATTAGTTAAGGATGAACTACATTGGATCTAATCAAGCATGCTCTTGGAAAAAAGGAAGAAGTAAATTCACCCTTGATCATGATTCCTCCAATTCTCCTTGTATTCCTTTCTTTAGTAGTCACTAATCGTCTTAAACTTTTTAACAAGCAATGAACATCATCAGAAGACATTCCTTGCTATGCTCTAGGATTCCAAAGAGCTATATATGTGGGCTTTAGCACATTAGAAGAGAAAGATAGATAAAGAAAATAGTTGGGAAAGGACGAGAGTTGAGAGAAATTTGAGTGTATGAAGGCTAAGGCTTCTTTCTCACAATGAATCCCTTAAACTCTTATTTATATGGGGAGAGGTCAAACCCTTCTCCAAGATTTCCACTCTTCTCATGATCAACTAATTAACTCTCAATTAACCAATTAATTATATCAATTAAATAACCTTATAATAAATAAATCAATTAACATATAAATATGAGGTTTTTCCAAAATATTTACATTTTATAGAACAATTTTGAAAAAAAAAAAAAAGCTTACAGACCCACAATGAAAAATACCAAAAAATGTATGTCCCAATCAACACACGCTTAATTGGCCACACGCATGTATAATTCTTCTAAATGATACACGATAGTGTACCAAATCTAGACTACTAAGATCTTTTATACTTGATCCACGTTCTTGAACCAATTATCGTTTAGATTTGAGTACACGATCTTGTAGCCAAATCTAAATGATTGTGTACCAAATATAAAAGAATCTACAAAATCGTGTACAAATATCATAACGATTTTTTTTCGAGATTTTTTATATTTGGTCCATGATATTGTACTAATACTGTTTAGATTTGGTACACGATCGTATAGCCAAATCTAAATGATCGTGTAGCAAAATCTAAACGATCATATAACAATATCCCAATGATTTTTGTTCAAGATCGTGTACCAAGATATTTTATATTTGGTACACAATCTGATACAAAATCTTGAACCAAATAACACTTTGAAAAAAATAATACAAGATTTGCGATTGATTGAAAACAAAGGTCATGATTTTTCAAAAAAAAATAAAAAAGAAAAATTGTAGAAGAGAAGAAAGAAGATGAAAAGGAAAAGAAAAATTACAGAAGAATAAGAGAAAAAAGAAGATGGAAAGGGAAAGAAAAATTGCAGAAGAAGAAGAGAAGAAAGAAGATAGAAAGGAAGAAGGAAGAAATCGGAGCCATGCGAAATTTAAAAGCAGCAAGGGCAAACCCAAAATATTTAAAAAAAATGGTCGGTTTCATGAACTTTTTGATTTTGTTACACGGGCCATAAATATTTTGATGTTCTGTTATATTTATAAAAATTAACCTATAAATATTCTATATTTATTTGACACCCACTCCCTTATTAAGGTAATCATATAAATAATCTTATAATAAATCATATTTATCGTAAAAGTTAGTTAATAACCTTATAATAAATCCATTTATCAAAATACACCATATTTTATAATAATCACATTAATATAAAATTCCTTTAAACAATTTGATCAATTCAAATCATTCCTCGCAATGCCTTGTGAGCTAGTAAAGGAACCTAAAATTGACCTACATATTAGAAATTCCAATGATATGAGATTAATTAGTTAAAACTCAATTAGTCAATATTTAGTAACTACTAGTCACTCCACTAAATATCGTTAGTTTCACTTTTCGCATTATATATATTTCTTTGTCCATAGAGTATAACCAATCAATAGATAGTTGACCCTTCACAAATCACTCATAACTACAACTGAATCAAAATATCGATAATTTACCACTGTAGTTACATCTAACTCCTTAAATTTAAATACTACAGATTCCTCTAATGAACAAATAATTTATAATTCAACTATAAACTAACATCTCTCAAGCCAGGTAGAGGTTGAGATCGTAGTGTTCAAGACCCCAAAATCAGCTATTAAGGGAGCAACTTATCTACTTTTTCAAGAAATAGGAAGAAGTGAATTTCATCTTGTGTAGTTGTGTTCCCAACTCCTCACTTAGACAAATCCTCAACATGGTAGGCAACTATCATGGCCACTCTCACCTATATAGATCAAATGAGTGTTGTCATAAACATGAATTCACAACTCACAAGGTCAAGTCTCCTATGGTCATCCTAATGAAATATTGATTTCTTCAAGCAACAATGTTATAAAGTGAAAAAACCAATTATTTCACAGTCTGATCTATGTATAAACTCCTTTAAACAAAATACCTCAACTCACATGTCTCCACATAAACAATATGGTTCATGTTTGTAACACTTACATCTCACGTAACAATTACAAATTGGGTTGTATCCATAGTGTTAGGCACCTAACCTTCATCCATTTACTTCAGTTTTTTTAGGTTGCTTGAACATGAACCACTTGCATGCCAACCACATACTATTCTAGTGACATCATTTAACATTTCATCTTAATTTGTTGGATTGAATTGACGTTGCTTAAATGTCAAATAAAACACTTCTTATTTTATTAGATAAATAGTTTGTGTTATCAAATTACAAACCACGAGATACATGTGATTTAGGACACCAATTTCAACAACAGTGCCAACACAAAAAATAGCCTTGAGTTTTAGCGCCACATCTCATGATTTAGGGCGTTGCAACCCTACTTATTCCAACTCGTTAACCCCACTTTTTTCTCCTTTGCATATTTGGCAAGTTCTCATAATTGGGATTTTTACACCAATTTTCATGATCTATTTTTTTCACAACATATTCTTGTAACTCAATTAAACACGTTAAATGATACTAACTAGCAATAATAACCATAAATTCAAGGCACTAAAAGCACTTTTAATGTACTTTTTACGAGGTTAACCATGACATAATAATATGCTTCTATTACTTCGATGTATCTATCCTTGATAGTCATGGTATTGACTTTTAGTTTGTGACATCTTCAAATCTTCGCACAACAATTCCACTACCATATTATGCTTATATGGACACACCTAAATCGTGTGCCACATGTTCAAAGATGTGGATGTAGAGAGACTAAAAACGACGTCTCATACTCAATGACACCACAAAAACATTAAATAAATGAAATTGTGTTTCTCGTTATTAATATGTTTGGTCACGTTTATTGTGAACTATTGGGAGAATCAAACAATATTTATACCATAAAGAGGCGTTGGAGGCACCAAATCATTCTCATTTGTTTGCACATGGAGAACTCATCATTAACAATGATCTCATTATCAATGACCTTAGCTTTGTGACGCACATTGGATCGTATCACATATTATGGTACTATCTTCTAAATTATTATTTTTTTTATAAACGGTGAGATTATTTATTTATATTATTTTTTATCATGACAAAATATTTGAATTTTCAATTATTATCCGAATAGTATCTATTGAATAAGAAATTTTGGGACCAATCACAAATTGTCATATCATTTACTAAATTAATGATGAAAAATACTAATAATTGAATTTAGAACTAATTAAAAATTAGGCATGTGTGCCGGATTAAAATTGAAGACCCAATTCTGATGACCCTATATTTTTACTATGATCGTTAGATCAATTTAATTATTTTGGTCCAACTAAATATTATTTACTTGGGCTAAAGTTCAATTGAGCCAAAAAATAAAAATTTTTATAATCGGTAACCTTCTTCGCATAAAATATTAAGGATAAAGCAACTTTTTAAACAATTTGCAAATACAGTAAATTTTTTATTTCTTTTTAATATATTCCTAAAATATCCTTATTTTAGATGAAAAATATATTGCTTGATTTTCTCCTCTCCACGATCTTCTCCTCATTCTCCGGTATCATCTTTTTCATTCTCTCAAACCTAATCAATTTTTATGTCTTTCACAATTCGTCCTCTCTCTTTTTCTTTTGTAATTTTATTTTCACCTCCGACTGATCAATTTTTCATTAGATTTTCGCTTCCAACCAATCATCATTTTGCGTTCAACAATTTTCAGCCTTAAGCGATTTTCGGCCTTCAGCAATTTTCTACAATTTTTCGTTTGCTTCTACTTCGCTATGTCAATGTTACGGTTTTGATATCAATTCTTTTTATGTAATAATCAAATTTTCTTTTAAAAACTAAGATTTGTTTTTAAGTTTTTTCATCCAATTTATGTCTATCATCTTAGTTTGATATTTGTTTTCAGATGTGATTTTTCCCTAAATTTTTCATTCGACTTCATCCAATTTTTACAATTTGATTTAGTTTCATATTTGTAGGTGGATTTTGTTCAATTCAATTTGATGATTTTACTAGTATTTTTATATTAAAAATATGTTTATTTTACTTGTATTGGACTTCATGTGTTTGAGGCCGCTTTGTAGAATTGAGCATATTATGAATTTTTCTATCAATTTTACATTTTTAGGTTAAAAGAAATTGAGTTTTTTTTTTTTTTTTTCGGAAAATATTGATGAATACAAGTTATCACTAATAGACTATTAGTTAGACTAGTTAATATGAACATAGTGATATTAGTCTATTAGTGATAGACTTGTATCCTACATCACTGATATTAATGCTAAGTTATCACTAATATTAGTCTATCCTTGATAGACTCGTATCCTTGTCCATCACTAATATTAGTCACTCAATGATAGACTTTATCTTCTATTAATGTCATGAGTGTAACACTAGGATGATTATATATTTATTTATTTGCAGGAATCCAGAATTATGATTAATCAATGTTATGAGTGTAACACTACCTCTAGTTTGCAAGCGTTGAGCATAAGGACCATGAAAAAATAATTGATTGATGAAAAGAAAAGTCACTCAAAATATAGTCATTGTTGTCCTGCTGGTCACAATCGTAGAATGTGCACACTTCCACTATTTTTACAATGATGTGGCATTATGTTGTTGATAAGAATCATTCTGCTTCAAGATAGATAGAGAAGATTTTTTTTTGTTAGCAGGAAATACTTTCTATTTGGTTGACTCAAACCTTTCAATAATAAGCCACATTTTTTATCAATACATTTTCAAGTCTATACGTGTTACTTTATTGTAAAGTAGTAATATGAAGTAATGTCATAATGGAGTTTAATTTATAGCTGATAGTTTCTATCGTTTATAGACTTTACTATTAAGTTTATCGTTGATAGCTTCTATCAACGGTAGACTTCAACAAGTATAGTAACAAAAAAAAATTGCAATAAAATGCACCCATTAATACTAATTTGCAATGATTCAACATGTATAATACTAATTTCTCAATGGGAACACAAAGACACATAACTTGGAATGATAATTCGACCTGTGATTCAACATTTTTCTATATTAATATGGTAAAATCAACTAATTATAATGTCACTGTGAAGTCTTACGTTATGGTCTATCATTAATAGACTTCAACATCCATTAAAGAGTCACGACCATTTAAGAATATAAAGGGGCATAATTTGTAATATTCAACCTGTGGTCCAACCCTTTCTATATCAAATGAACAAAATCAAGTAAAATGTGAAGTCTATCGTTGATCTTTTCTATCAAGAAATACCCACAGAACTAATATGCAACAATATCCATTTACTCAATGAGAGAGTTGCAAATCAAACTAGGAACAAATCAATCGGTCTCTTGCAATTTTCTAGTCTTTTGCATTCTCCAACATTTTTTTTATCAGTTAAATTGTTTTTTCGGCCTAACGTTTTTAACATTTTTCACTATTTCCATAGTTTTCATTTTTTTCTTTTCTTGAAGAACCTGAAATGATAATATTGAATTAGAGTTTATAAATATATATTATTAATACAAACAATCTAAATATCTTCCAAGTCTACTAGCGATAGAGACTTATTACTAATAGACCCTAAGCAACAACACATAAAAAATACACATCAAACTAAAGTATCTACTAAATCCCATTGCGATCAAGCTAAACATCCTCTAAGCCTATAAGTGATAGAAACCAATCACTGAAAGACCTTTAAGCAATATCACATAAGAAAATGTACATTAAACTAAAGTATCTACTAAACATCCCTAAACATATTCCAAGTCTATCAATGATAGAACATATCATTGATAGTCTTTAAGAAACATCACATAATAAATGCACATAAACTAAAACATCTACTAACACACCCTAGTGCACACAAACTAGACATCCTCAAAGTCTATCAAGTTTATCAGTAGTATAAATATATCACTAATCAGATCCTAAGTAACAACATATAGAAAAATGCACATTGAACTAAAGCATCTACTAACATCCCAATGCAAATATGTTAAACGTCTTCCAAATCTATCAGTGATAATATGAAAACATATGATCAATAGACCCTAAGCAACATCACATAAAAAATGCACATTAACTAAAGACTCTACTAACATCCAAACGCAAACAAGTTAAGCATCCTCAAAGTGTATCAAGATAGAAACAAGTTAAATATCCCAACACAAACAAGTTAAACATCCTCCAAATCTATCAATCAATGATAGGAACATATCACTGATAGACCCTAAGCATCACTGATAGACCCTAAGCAACATTACACAAAAAATGCACATTAAATTAGAGCTTCTACTAACTTCCCAAGTCAAACAAGCTAAACATCTTCCAAGTTTATCAGGAATTGAAACATATCACTAATAGACCCTAAGCAACATTACACAAAAATGCACATTAAACTAGAGCTTCTACTAACTTCCCAAGTTAAACAAGCTAAACATCTTCCAAGTTTACTAGGAATTGAAACATATCACCGATAGACCCTAAGCAACATTACACAAAAAAATGCACATTAAAAAAGAACTTCTACTAACTTCCCAATTTAAACAAGCTAAACATCTTCCAAGTTTATTAGAAAAAACATATCACTGATAGACCCTAAGCGACATCACACAAAAAATGAACATTAAACTAGAGCTTCTACTGACTTCCCAAGTCAAACAAGCTAAACATATTCAAAGTCTATCGGGAATTAAAACATATCATCAATAGACCCTAAGCAACAACGAATAAAAATGCACATTAAACTAAAACATCTAATAACAATCCAACACAAACAAGTTAAACATCCTTTTCAAGTTGATAGAAACATATCACTCATAGAACATAAACAACAACACATAAAAATGTACATTAAACAAAATTATCTAATAACATTCCAAAGCAAACAAACTAAACATCCTTCAAGTCATATCACTGATAGACCTTAACCCTAAGTAACAACACACAAACTGAAAAATAGAGCACAACCAAACAGAAAATGAAGAAATTGATTTCAAACAAATAGAAAAAGAAGAAAGTCTATTTTAAACAGGTTAGGACCAAGCGGAAAACAAAAATACCTTACAAAAATAACTTATGATTTCAAACGAAAAACAAATAACTTACAATTGAAGTGGAGAACGTTAAGCAAAGCGAAAATGAAGGCACCGACATCGAAAGACCAAATCAAAATACGAAGAAAAGAGAAGAAAGTAGAGGATGGAAGGAAAACGTGAAGACTGAAGCGTGAAGTTTATGTTTGAAATCGGAATACGAAGTGGCAGAAGCATGAAGTATATCTAGCTTGTTGTTGGGATGTTTTTGTCTTTTACCTTGGACTATAGTTAAAATTTGCCATATTTGCAATTTTTTTAAAAACTTTTACTATATCCTTAATTAATTTAGACTCAAATACTATATCCCTAGTCTGTCTTAAGTTTAATTTAGTCTAAAGGCTAAATATGACCCAAATCTATGTGGTTGAGTCCATAAGTTTGGACCAATCAAACTTAAGCCCATAAAGCCCACAGGAAAAATCTATAAATAGAAGAGTTCTAGCAAATTCTCCTAAAAGCCAACCAACTTCAAGAACATCATGGGAGCGCATCACGTGCTCTCATTGCATCAACACAAGTTCAATTTCATCAACACAACAATAACATCAACACAAGTTCAATTCCATCAACACAACCATAACATCAACACAAGTTCAATGATCAAACACACAAGTTCAATTCCATGAATCAAATTTTTTAGGAAATCTCGTGTAAATAATATCAATTTGAAATTTAAAACGGAAAAAATAGAGACGGTAAGTTGTCTCAATTTCTCTTAAAAAAGCTACAACAATTTCTAAAAATTAAGTTTGATTTTAAGGGTCTTTTTACAAATAGAAGAAAGCGGCAAAATATTTACACTGTATGGAACAATTTCAAAAACAGAAAAAGCCCACAGGCCTACCGTGTAAAATACCAAAAATACCCCATTAACAACGCACGTGTAATATATTTGGTACAAAACGCGCGCATAATAAATTTAGTACACGATCGTTTAGATTTGGCTATTGTTTAGTACACAATCGTTTAGATTTGGTCATTTAATTTGGTAATTATTTTTTTAATTCTATCGTTCGTTTAATTTGGTTACACAATCATTTAATTTGGTTACGTTTAAAATTGGTTATATGATCGTTTAGATTTGGGTAGGCAAATCGTTTTTCTTTTGCTACACGATCGTTTAGATTTGACTAAACGATCTTTTTAATTTTTTTTTGTACGCGATCATTTGCTTTTTTTTATATGATCGTTTAGTTTATTTTTTTATACGATCATTTATTTTTTCAAGATTTTTTACGATCGTTTAGATTTGGATAAACGATTTTTTTAATTATTTTGGTACGCGATCATTTAAATTATCTATACGATGATTTGTTCTTTTACATGACCGTTTACTTTTTTTTTACATGATTGTTTACATTTGGCTATTCCAATCTAAATGATTTTTTTCAAAATTCTCTATACAGATCTTTTGAATTCTGCTATAGCTGCGAGGAAGAGAAAAAAGATGGAAGGACAAATATAGAATATTTAAAAAATGTAAATTTCTCTTAATTTTAATTAATTAATTAATTTTTACAAAAACGAGAGTAAAAAAGAATCATATATCTCAATTAATTAATACATCTTAAAATCCACGAGCGGATTTAGTCGTGCCCTCAACTTTATTGTCTTTATATAATATATATAAAGAAAACTATAAATTTTTTAATATTTATAATTAGATAGTAATTTTTGGCGTTTATAAGAAATTTCACATTGATATTTGTGTATTCTAAATAAGAAATAAACAAATGAAAAAAATAAAAAATAAGAAACTTCACTTGCGAAAGAGGCACTTAACTCAACAGAGGTTGGAAGGTCAAGTGAGGTGTATGCGGGCGGTGGGCATCTCTCCTCAACGGCGAGAAGAGCAGCAAAAGCCGCGAGCCGATTCAATTTCCATGTGCTCATCTTCCATTTTATTCTAATCTAAATTCCCTTCCAATCTCATCCTTCTTCTTCTCATATCTTCAAACGCCATTTCCCCCTCAATCTGAAGCTCCAGATCTTGCATCCATGGCTCCTCGTAAACCCCGCGAGCCACAAGTTCTCGATTCCTTCTATCCTGTTCTCGCCTTAGTCTTCATTCTAGTTGCCTGTGTCGAGCTCTGTGACGCTGCCACCGTCGTCGATGTCTACCGTCTAATTCAGTATGATATCTCTGGTGTCCCCTTCGGATCCCGCGCCGCCACACTCAATCACCATGCTTCCTCTCTTCATTTTCCTTCTGGTGCTGATCTCTCTCGTACTGTTCTTATCATTCCGCTTTGTGAGCTCAAAATGACTTTTCTCCAAGGTACCACCATTCTTCTCTTTTTTTAACTACACTTTCTACTTTCTTAGCTGCTGGATCGTCGTCGTTAGTATTTGGAGATTTTAGTAAAGCAGTTGTGAACTGGATTCAGCTGTTTTGGGATTGAATTACTTTGGGCATAGTTACAGGTGCAGATAGTTTCTTTTGTAAAGTTTTATTGGGGTGAAATTTTCATGATGAGCTGGATTTGATTATACTGAACTAGTTAAAGAAGTTGTTCGTACTTTGAGTATTTGTATTCAAATATGCGAAATTTGGAAGGTTTGATCTTCTTTCGATTACCAAACAGTAGTGTGTTTGCAGACTTGCAGAACTTTGTTAATCTAATTTCTTCTCTATTTCAAGGAAGAAGAATATGATTGTAGGCTTTGCTCTTACTTTTTAACTTTTAACGTATCAGACATCCTGCTTATTTTTCTTAGTGAGGAATTATGTGACCTATATTTCTTCTTTCTTCTGTTGATAACCGGGCTATCTTTTTGGTCCTGTCAGAATGTATATCTCAGAAAAAGCGTCTGGGAGGTCTGTTGGTTTTACTTCCCAGGATTCTTGGTTCGGAAAGCCTGAAAAATGATGACATTAAATGTACAAATGGAGAGGGGGTGATCAAGGATTTATTGGTTGAACTTGAACGGTTGCTCATACATTCTACTATACCTGTGAGTGAAATGAAAATAACTTCCGGTGATTCTTCATCACTTCACTAGACATTTTCTATGTTTATTCATTGTGTGCTTATTCTGAATTCTGTTTTATATTATGTTCCTTCTATATATGGTTTGAAACATTTAAACATTTAAACATTTAAACATTTAAACATTTAACTTTGATTTATATTCATCTGAACTTTATTTTCATTGTACATTAAATGAATGCACGTTATCTTTTCTTAGTTTGTGAACTATGACCACCTTCTCGTATTCGTTTACTTCAATTTCTTTTTCAGTATTTGTAACGTGTTTGCATTTCTGAGAGTTTCTATGTTGTTCCAGTATCCTGTGTATTTTGCTTCAGACGGTGAAGATATTGATGCTGTTTTGGCTGATGTCAAGAACAATGATGCCACTGGTCAGCTTGCGACTGCAACTACTGGCGGGTTAGTTGAATATATTATGAAATTTTGGGTGCTTTAGTGGATTTCATCTTGTGAATAACGGAAATCACAACAGAGAAAGGAAAGATTGGTTACTTTTGGGATATGAATATATTTTTATAAGTTATATAGTATCTACTATGTTTTATATTTTAATTCTGATTTTGATATGATTGTTAAGGGTTATTATTAATATTTTGCTGCAAGCATGAACCAAACCTTCTATTGCAACAGACAACAACATTAAGTTAGAATGTTAGATTATATTATGTTTCTCTTTATCTTTTATTTTGGCTACTTTCTCCAATTTTCCTCTTAATTACCTTTGTCAGTTCCTACTTTTGCATAAAAGATTGGCAATGTTTATTCTGTTAACTTCTTTTATTGTTTAATTCATACACAAGAAATTACCAAGGAATTTTTGGTAATTCTGATCTTGGGGTGATGTTAATTAATATTTTGTTTCGAAAAGTCATAGAAGTCGATAAAGTTTCAACACTTCTTCAATAACTTATAGAATTCTTTTGGATTATGGCCATCTTTTGTAACTGGGTTTGAGGTCCTTTTTGTTCTTGGGATTATTTCTTTGTATGCCTTTGAATATCCTTTCATATCTCATTGAAAACTTGGTTTTTCTTTATTCAATAAAAGTATGTTTGTTATTCATTTCCATTTTTTGGTGAAATTTCTAATATGTCTTGACACTTTGATGTTGTATTGTAATTTACTTGATACTAAAAAAACATCCATCAACCTATATTGATTTGATATCACATCATTCAGTTTCTCATTAAGAAGGTACTCTCAATGTCAACTGTCATTGTGCCATTTGCTAGTGTTTTTATCAAAAAAATTTATATTATCTAGAATCTTTTTTTTCTTATAAAGAAATTTTGAGAGCTTGAGGATAAGTAGACAATTGCTACATTTTCTGTATTCATAAATGTTTGCAGGTATAAGCTTGTTGTTTCGGCAGCAGAACCAAAGAAACTTATATCTTCCACGATTACAAATATTCAGGTATCTTTTTCAGTTTCCTTAACATGTGAATGACTAGAGTTATTCTGTTATTGTATATAATCATTAGAAAGCTTTTACACAGGAAAAGTGGTTGGCTTGTTGATCTTATAGTAATCTGTACATGTCTGTATATTTTGGTAAGAAACCAAACTTTCCTTGAGCAAAATGAAGGAATATACAAGAGCGCACGCACATACACACACACACACACAAAAAAAAAAAAAAAAAAAAAAGAAAAAAAGAAAGAAAGCATACATGCATGACCTATAAGAATGGGCTCCAATCCAAGAAATTCAAACTGATGTCATTAGTACAAAAAGGTCCTAGTCTTGCTATGCAAATTTAGGCTCCCAATCCCTAGGCCACCAACCACCACGGACCACTACTCCCAGTTAACCATGTGAGACCACCAAACCATCCCATAAGAAATTCACATCACTCACTTGTTACATAGTTTCTTGCTGGTCGGATGGTTCTTGTGGTTTGCCTCCGAGTCTAAAACCGAGTAAATACGGTCTCCATCCTTTCGAGTGGATGTTGTTTGGGGTCAAAAACATTTCTAGAAATCTTGGAAAGACATTTCATATGAGCTTCCATCCTTTTTGTATTTGGTCTAGTGTTTTGTGGATGATAGGAGGGAAACGTACTTTTGGGAGGGTTAAGTGTGGGGGAGGGGGGATAGTGTATAGACCCCTATTATCCACGTGCCCTTGATGAAAGATTGTTTCGTGGCTAACGTTTTGCACTCTTCTAGGAACTTCTCCTCTTTTCCCTTTTGTCATCCGTTATCGGCGTAGGAACGTGAAAGTTGTGGCTTTATTATCTTTGGTTGGGAAGTTTGAGCTTATGCAAGGGAGGAAGAATGCTGGTTTTAGGAGCTTAACCTCATTGTGGGTTTTTCTTGTAGCTCATTCTTCATTTCTTCCAGTGCATGTTTGAACCCTTCTTTGACCAATGCTTTTCAATTATGTGGAAGATGAAAATTCCAAGGAATGTTCAATTCTTCGTTTGGCAGGTCATCCATGGAGGAGTCAACACTTTAGATCAACTTACTAGAAAGATGTCTACTTTGATAGAACCATGTTGTTGCATTTTCTGCGGAGGGTGGGGAAAGATCTTTTTGGACGTGTTTGACTTTTGGTATGCTAGACACAAAGGGTATAGAAAGATGATTTAGTTCTTTCTCATTTTCCTGTTCAAGAGAGGAGTTTCTAAGGCAAGGAGTTTGTGTTGTGTTGTGTTGTGTTGTGTTGTGGGTTTTGTGGGGGGAGAGGAATAGAACGTTCAGAAGGGATGAGAGGGACCCAGACCTTAGAGTTGTTTGGTCCCTCATTAGATTTCATGTGTCCCTTTGGGCTTCAATGACAAAGGTTTTTTGCAATTATTCCTTAGGTCTCATATCTCTTGAATGGATCCCATTTTTTTAGTTGGTTTTATTGCTCGGTTTTTTTTTATGACTTTATGTTCTTTCTCAATGGCAGTTCAGTTTTTTATTAATAAAATAATAAATGTCTCTATTTGGATAAGTAGGATAATATGTAATTTTATTCAAATATACATTAATTATCCTACTTATACAAACACAGACATTTATAAATTGTTTGCTGACTGGTTTTTTGGTTTCATTAGGGAGCTCTGGTTCTTTTTCTTTTGGTCCTCTTTGTTCATTGTTTGATAGAGAAATAGTGGAGGTTTTCTCTCTCCTGTCTTTGCTAAGGGAGTGCGATTTTAGGATTGGGAGAAAAGACTTTTGAGTTCGTAGTTTTAACCCTTGTAGTTTTTCTCGTAAAGTTTTCTTTTGTGCCTTATTGGACCTTCTCTTGTTAGTGGGCTTGCCTTTCTGCTCTTTGGAGGGTAAAGACTCCACAGAAGGTTAAGTTCTTTACATGGAAGGTCTTACACAGATGACACTCTAGATCGACTCTCGAGGAAGTTTTCTTGTTAGTTGGGTCGTTATGTTGCATTCTTTGTCGAAAGGTGGAGGAAAACTTGGATCATATTCTTTGGACATGTGATTTTGTGAGATATTTTGAGTTGCTTCTTTCAAACTTTTTGGTTTCGTGCTCTTTATTATTTTTAAGTTCTTGGTTACTTAAGAATGTGATGAATACGAAAATTTGTGGCTTAGCTAGGAGTTCACATTTGGATATGGCAAACTTTGAGTTTATGTTTCCCGTTGACTTTTTAGTACCCGAGTGTTCTGTAGTTACCATCTTATTGTGTTAGAGTTGGAGATCATTTTATAATCCTTTTGAGTCCCTAGCTTTTTTTGGGTCCCCTATAACCTTAATAGTTATCTGACCCCTCCATCAAATATATTGGTTAAATTAAATTTAAAATTTCACGTGTCATTCATTTCAAGGTTCTCTCCATTGACTCTTGAGGAGAATTGGAGGAGAGAAGTCAACAAGTCAACGGAGAGGTTGTGTGTCAAGAATACAGTGTTATAAAACTGCAAATTGTGTATTTCCCATATAATTTACCATTTTCCTTGGTGTATTTATGCAGTCTGTGTTCTGTTATTGAGGTGCTGTGATTAGCTTTGTTCTCCCCTCATTCTTGTGTTTAATTCTTTTTAATAATGTTGCATTGTTTTACCTTTATTCATTTTTATTTTTTTAATTGGTGTCAGGGTTGGCTTCCTGGACTAAAATCTGATGGGGATGCTAGTCAACTCCCAACAATTGCTATTGTAGCATCATATGATACATTTGGCGCTGCTCCTGTATGTGACTTGTTTAATGCACTAACAGTACCTACCATATTTTATCTATATTTTATATAGACGATGTGGATCATCTCTCTGGTTGTAGGAATTATCTGTGGGAAGTGATAGCAACGGAAGTGGAATTGTTGCACTTCTCGAAATTGCAAGATTATTTTCTCTTCTTTATTCCAACCCTAAGACAAGAGGAAGGTACAATCTACTTTTTGGGCTCACTTCTGGCGGGCCTTACAACTACAATGGGACTCACAAGGTTCTCATCCTTCTTTTGTACATGCATTCATCGTAGTTATTACTTTAACATTACAATATATTCTCTGTAGTTGAACATCTTCATTTTGATTATTATTTTATTTTTTCTATAATTGTTTATATTTGTTGTCTATTAATGTAAAGTATTGCTTTCCCAGTGGCTTCAAAGCTTTGATCACCGTCTCCGTGAGAGGATTGACTATGCTATTTGCTTAAATAGTATTGGTTCATGGGATGACAAATTATGGCTGCATGTCTCCAAGCCTCCAGAAAATGCCTACATTAAGCAAATCTTTGAAGTAAGCATATTGTTCTTTTAAAATGTTTGGTGTCATGTAATATTAAAAAAATGTTAATGTCTTGTTTATTACAACGTGCTGATTGTGGATGGCCTGGACTCTGTAGGATTTCTCAAATGTTGCGGAGGATTTGGGCTTTAAAGTTGATTTGAAGCACAAGAAGATTAATATTTCAAACCCTCGAGTGAGTTAAATGTTAATACACCTGAATTTTTTCTATTTTTATTTTTCTGACAGAATTAATTTTCACATGAAGAAATATTATGAAATTCAATTATTGACATTCGTTAAATGATATAGAATCTAAAACATTATATTGAAACATTACCGAAATAGAAAAAGAGGAAAAAGGGGAGAGACAGTTTGAACGGTTCATTCTCTCCCCAGGACAAGCCTGAATCCCACCTACCTGTTACAGGTACACACTTACATCAGTACCTAGCCACCTACACAATCTTCCTTCAGTAACACCTGAGGCTGTCCCATGCCCTCACTGCCCTCCTAACAAAATTCTCCCATTCATAAGCTTCGTGCTACCACACCTTTCTTTCTACCAGTGCATGCAAATCTAATGGTGGTTTAAGCAAGCATATCAGTCCGCATGTTGATAGTATACGGAAACTATAGATGTCTTTCTGACTGTACAATCTTTGGAGAAAACCCCACTTCTGCCTTTCCATCCTAGTTTTTGGCTTCTGATTGATGCAAAATTCTTTAAGAAATCGGACTAGAATTTTATTTAGACTAGAATTAAAATTCTTCAATAAACTGATGGCAAAGGCATTATATGTAGTCTTACTTTTAGCCACTAACTTTAACAGAAAATAACAAACAACCAAAAATTAAAATAGCAGGGTTAATAATGGTTTAGTAAAAAACTAAAAATAAAAAGTATCACACGCACATATATTGGCCCTAAAGAAAACTCTTCTTTAGTTTAGGATTGCCGCTTCATTTCTGAATGATGCTCTCCAAGTCTCCTTGTTCTGAGACGTGAGAACGTGGATTTTGAAGTTTTTTTCTTTAATCTTGTTCCATATATTTTCACATGTAAAATTTATATTTTTGTTTCTGTATTGTAATGTGATATTCAGATTTTTTTCAAAACTTTTTTACGTGTTTTTGTGTGCTTCATGTCATGCTTAAATCATTGGGAACCAATGGACTACTGCACTCAAATGTTTTTTTGTGCTTAAGTCTTTATTTTAATATTTTGTTTACAAAAGAAAAATGCATTTGAAAAATTAGAAGCCTTGGAGTTGTGTAAAACATCTAGAAATTCAGAACCCATGTATCTTACATGGTCCAACCTTCTTTCTTCCTCAATTTGTTGTAGTCTTGTAGATATAGTTCTTGCATAAATAACTCCAGGAAACTATCTCACATTTCTCTTCCCTATCTAACCTGAGTTCTTGTTTAGGTGAACCATGACTAAATCATCTTTATGAAACTCCTCAGCTCTCCTATGTTTTAGCTCCTAATACACCTATTGTACAGTTTAACGATATTAACCTGAGCTGAGATTCTTTTTTATTAGGATTCTATAAAAAATCCTACCACACCTACTGTTAATCAAGAGTTTTAATGTCAATGTTTGCAAATGGAACTAGTTCACTGAATGGTTTGGTTGAACTTGGATTTTGGCTCTGAGTTCCTATTTAATGGATAAAAGAGTGGGAATAGAAATGAAAATTTGATGACTAGGGCAACAGTATCATACATGATACTTAAATGAAAAATGAAGTTAGTAATTGTGATTCTCAATATAAAATCACTGTATTAATATATTTTATTTATATTGTTACAGAGAAAATTTAGCGTTGGAAATTGAAATCTTATTGTTTGAGTGTACCTTTGCAGTAAGATTCGCTGTTTTGAGGATGGAAAATGACACTAACGTTGTGCTTGCATATATTTTCTCCAAATACGATGGCAAACAGGACATGAGCATTTATAATCCTAGTCCCTAGACAAGTGCATTTTTCAAATGTCATGTTACTTACCCACTTAATAGAAAGAAAAAAATGTAACAAGAAATTGGCAATGGCCAATATGGACAGCATCATTTGTCTTGTGCTTGGGTAAACTGGCTCGAACTGAAGTGGGCATGCTTTTTATCTTCTAATTAGTCAATAGTCAAAGCCAACCTTGGATTCTTTTAATAATAATCGCATCCTGTGGTATTGCTCCAAGAAAAGGATGTTTCTAGGATAATAGCTACATGACCAGCACTAGACACTCTTTTTTCTTTTTATTTTTCCCTTTTATACAGGGGTGGGAGAAGGCAAAACAAGAGTCAAAGACTTTTGACATCTGATCTAATTTACATTGCCATCATCACATTTTTCATAATGATGTGTGCTATTTATTTAACCATTGTTTCAAAAAAGAGTGTTCTAGGTTTCCCTTAGCATGGTATACAACTCTTTTATTTTATGATTATTATTTATTGTAGCCCACTTGATAAATCCTTTGTATGCTATAGGTAGCCTGGGAGCACGAACAGTTTTCAAGATTGAGAGTAACTGCTGCTACCCTTTCTGAACTCTCTGCTGCTCCTGAGCTCTTGGAAAGGACTGGAGGTTTGGGTGACAACAGGTTCTATTTTTAAGAAATTGATCAGTTTTCAGAGTTTCCAGCTTCTGTTCCACTTCGTTTGCATGTGAGCGAGCATACATATTTATTTCTGAGTGATGTGTACTCTGACATGACTAACTTCCAACAGATTGTTTTTGGACGAGAGTAAGATTGCCAAGAGTATCAAGTTAGTTGCCGAGAGTCTTGCAGTAAGTTTTATCACATCTTTCTTAGACATAATCTTTAAGCAAGTTGTTATCATTTTTATGCTTTTCCTGTTTCCAACTGCTGAGTGTTTGTTTTTGGCAAACGAGAATTCATTTCAAGTTCAGTATGTTTAACGTGACATGTAGCTAGCTTCTATTGTTATTTATAAGTGGAGTGCACGAATACATGACTTATGTTATTAATGCACATTTTTCAGATTTCCATTATATTTTTATATTGTTTTTCAGAATTCTCTAATGCATCTTAACAAAAAAAAGAAAGAAAAAAAAAAAAAAAAAGAACTCTCTAATGCGCATTTCTTTGCATTTTATGCAGAGGCATATTTACAGATACGAAGGAAAGAACATACAGGTATTTGCAGATGATAGTAGTTTGGCAGTCAATCCAACTTATATTCGGTCATGGGTGGATCTTTTATCACGAACGCCTCGAGTTGCTCCATTCCTGTCGAAAGACGACCCTTTCATATCGGCATTAAAAAAGGTTTTATATTATAAACAAAATTGTACCAGTTGATACCATCTACTTTAATTTAGCATCGTATACTGTGTTGACCCAAAGATTGATTGGCAATCTGATAGAAAAAAATAAGATATTGTTCTGAAACGTATTTATGTTCAACTGTCTCCTTTTCGTTAGAAGATGACTCCTTCCTTCGTGTATTAGCATTAGAAAAGGTTTTATATCATTAGAATAAAATTGTCCATTGTTACCATTCTTGCCGCTTCATTTAGCTCAACCTAAACATATTGCTTGGAAACATGCGTAACGTGCTTAAATATTCTGAGTTTGGAGAAATTGCAACCTTCTATTTGAAATTAGTTTCTTAAAATTTTGACTATTTTTGATATGGCGGAACTACTACGGTTAGTGCTGATCCATATTTCCCTTGCTTGTTTGTCCGATACAAAAGCTTGAAACCCATTTATAAATGCAATATTATAGTGGTGAACTAGTCTGGCAGGAATGACTCATGCGAATGCTTGATTAACGTTATCTCACTCTCAGCCATCATGGAATGATATGTTTCTACTATTTTTCAGGAACTGGAGGTCCATACCCATGATGTGAGCTTGCAACACGAAGTATTTGAGGGGATATTCACCTTTTATGGTTCAACTGCAGCTAAACTTCACGTATACCAGGTACTTAGCTGATAAATTGTGAACTTGGCTCTCTAGTCCGTTGTTGGTAACGTGTTTTAGGGTGCATTTGGTTTGCATTTTGAAGTGTTCACATTTGCAAAAAAGTTCTTTTGAAAATAATTGTGGTGTTTGGCAAGTTCACAAGATGTATTTTTTTTAAATTAGTTGACAAAACAATTCATTTTAGAGAAATCAATCAAGACCAACTTTTTAGAAAATGGATTATCAAGTGATTGACTAGGAATCCATTCTCGGACAATCTATGGACCTAGTCTGGCCAAGATTGGAAGAAAAAAAGAAAGTATTGAGGGATCTCGGGCAATCCCAGGGTTGAGTCCGACCAAGATTGGAAGAAAAAAAAAGAAATATTGAGGGATCTCGAACAATCCCGTGGCCGAGTCCGGCCGAGGTTAGAAGAAAAAAAGAAAGTATTGAGGGATCTCGGGCAATCCAGGGGCCGAGTATGGCCAAGATTGAAGACAAAGAAGTAAAGTAAAGGGTTCTCGGGGCTATTTCGGGTTGTGTTCGGCCGAGATTGGAGACAAAGGAGTTCTTTTTTAAAGGTTTCTCGGGGTGATCTCAGGCCAATTTCGGCCGAGAGCGTTGAAGAATAAGTGTTCGGTGGAGTGGATTAAAGGTGTTAAGCATGCAAGAATTTAAATTTCTAAAACAAACAATAGTTTAAAGATATTGTGCGATTAATTTCAAAATATATTTCTTTCTAAAAAATCAAAATATGCGTATTTCTTTATTAAATTAGGTCATAGTGTTAGTCTTTTATGGTAGTTTGACTTAAGTATAAACATTTTTGGTATATGACAAACCAAACAAAATTATGAATATAAACACTTGTTAAAAGATTTACCCAAATATGTGAGTGTTTAAATTTTAAACTCATTTTCAAGAAAATGTTTAAAAAGAAATGTATTCTTGAAAAACATTTTTTCATAAATAATTCAAACGCACCCTTAGTCCTTTAATGTTCTTTCTTGACTTCATCTAAGCAAAGCTTCATGTTTGTTGTTTCAGGTCGCTAGTGTGACATTTGACTTGCTTTTGCTTTTGGTCTTGGGATCTTATTTAGTTTTACTCTTCTGTTTCCTCGTGATCACAACCAGGGTATGTTGTGTTATTTACTTTTTCAAATTCAGAAAATTATCTCATGACAGAGTTCCTTAAACATAAATTGAAAAGTAAATGTCTGTGTGCAGAAAGGGGCTCTTAGGACCTTTTCTATATCAAGCTCTCACCACTCAAAACTATAGAGCTTGTTTAGGATATAACATTCCAAGGTTTTGGAAAAGTTCAAAATACACCAGAGTGTTTTGTGGGAGAACACTTGTTTAGTGTTTTTGGGTTGAGTGCTTAATTGTGAATCACTCAAAAACACTACAAAACAAATATCAAAGTGATTGTTTGTCAAAAAAATTTATTTTAAAAGCACTCTTAAACACACCTTGAGTTTGGGATGACTTGTGAGAATATTATTTTTAAGTAAAATATTTGTTCATCCCCTTTGGTGTGCTTGATGTGTGTCTCTTTCTCTCTTTCTCTTTTTGTTTTTTTTAAATTATACTTCATACTCACAAAATCTATCTGTTCTATAGGGTCTCGATGATCTGATCGGTTTATTTAGACGCCCTCCTTCCCGAAAAGTAAAAACAGCTTGATGAGTTGAGTAGATTTTGATGCTTGGATTTGCATCATTGACACCCGAATTTTTGCAATCTAGATTAGACAGGCCTAACGATGGGGTCCAAGGTGTCAAACCAATCATCATTAGAGCTGGAGGAACTGAAGGGGATTTTGATGCTTGAATTCCTCGCAGAATTCTCTGTTTCTTTCTTTGACATCCTTTAGTTGTTATATCATCTGTGACATAATAACAGTTATTGAGAACTCTCGAGGTGCGATATTTTTTTCTTTGCTCTCCATATTTAAATTCCTACTGTTTAACCCTCCATTTGTGGCTTCCACTTTTGACTATGATTTTTTACCCCTTGGAATTTGTTGGGTCTATTATTTCTTTGCTCAGTTGATATTAGTGAGTGGCAGGCAATATATTCAGTTCAGCAGTTAAGAAAATCTTTCCCAGAGAATATGTTGAGGTTATTTATTTGTTAGCATTATTATTATTTCACAGTTGTCTGGTGGTTTTGGTCTCCTTATTTTGTTAATTATTCTGTTTTATCGAATGTTTCGGTGGCATGGAGTTGAGTTACTGAGAAATAATACTACGAGATTTCATCCATCGCTACACTCATCTGGAATCTTTATTTTTTATATTATAAATGATATCTTAAATCTTTTTTATACTTTTGTGGATTGTTGCAGCTATGCTTTTAGAGAAAATATTCATGGTCATGTCATTTGTTTTTCTTTTTTTTCTTTTTTTTTTTTTTTGGATAGTTTTATGATATTTGAATAATAACTGCATCACAAATGAAAAGGTAGCGGTTGTGGAGATCAGGAGATATCATTTGAAACATTAATAGCACGCGGTTTGTGTTAGTTAGTTAGTTAGTTATTTTTATTTTTATTTTTTTCCGTTTCTTTTCCTCGATGGAAGCGATTTTGTCTATGTAAGAAACGGTACTTGATTTTACCTATTATATTCACTTATTTAATAGTGAATGAGAAGATTGATTTGGAAGCATGTCTTTGTAATTGATATATTGTATGGCTGTAATCATAGTATTAAATTTTTATTTTTATTGACATATTGATATTTTTAGGGTTTAGGGTTCAATATTGACATGACATGAGAGGTAAATTAATAATTCTTTCTGATTATATAAAAAGAAATATATCAAAATGTGATCAGTATAAATATGAGGAATTTTTTTTTTAAAAATGATAAAGTTGTTTGAAAACATTTATCTACGATAGACTTAAACAGATACATTGATGGATGTCATCTAATCCATAATGCATATAAATAGAAAGTAACATAATGCATATAAATAGAAAGTAAAAGTTGCTATATATGAAGTAGGTTTATTTTGTTATATTTTTAAACACTTCTTAATATAAATAAGCCACTTGCACAAGTAGCAAAAATATTGAAATCCTTTATGATTTTACAAAAATTGGTAAATTCTTGAGTCCAATCTGATCTAATTAAAATGCCCCTCGCATTTAAGAGTATCTCATTTTCTTTCCATCACTACCTGATTGTCATCTGGTTATCATATAATTACTAGGTATATTAATTTTTATTTGATTATTGTCTGATTGCTAGCTAATTGCTAATGGTACGAATTGTCGTTTGATTGTTACCGTAAAATTGGTTGTAGTATTTTACAATGAAAGTAATTGTTATCTAATTACTATGTAATATTGGTTGTCAATGATATAGATTGTTATTTGATACTAATTATCCATGACCTAATTTGTATGCGAAATTTCAAAAATATCCTAAATGTTCAAGTTTTTACATAAATAGGTATTCACTTATTTTTAGGACCATTTAATCCTTATGATTAAACATTTAATATATGTCAAATTCGAATTTAACATTTAACTATTTTCTTAATTTCATTATTGTTATCATAATACATTATAATTTCCTTATTTGTATTTTTAATTAATATTTAATAATTAAATAAATCAAAAAATGTTTCCCTGTAAATGCAATTTATTTATAATAAAATAATATATGTTTTAATATAAAAATATTATTCAAAAATATATTTTTTATTCCCATTATTCAAAAATATATTTCTAAATGCAATTTCTTAATTCCTCCGCCGTCTTTTGCTTTCTTCATCCAATTTGTTTCTTACCAGACGTCGTCTTTTGCTCACGTCCTTCATTGGAATAATTTTAAAATTCTTCTCCTGAAAGTCCTCCACTAATTCAATATATTTTCTGTCGGAAATTTCTTCCACAACCGGATATTTCTTCCACCGTCGGAAAGCCTCAACTGCCGAAATCTTTATATTATATCATTGTGTTTAGAGCTTCACCGGCGTTTTTTTATTAGACGAATCCATCCACCTTCACATATATCCGATTAGTTCTATTCCTGTCATTCCTCCCTTGTTTTGTACTCCATTAAATCATAGTATTCCGAGAACGTCTAACCTTATATTCCCTAAGATGTATTTTGGATTTATAAGTTCTGATATAGTAGTTATTTATCTTCTCCGTTTTTGAAAATATATACTCCTTCATATTTACCATAATATATACAATCATCCGGATAGCCAGTATTGCAATATATTAATTTAGATATATACCCTTTATTATTTACCATAATACATACATTTTGGCATATAGTAATATATTCATATATTTGTAATATGTTTGTCAGGATGGTCAGAATTGCAGTATACTTCGATGGGTTTTTCAATGAATCGTACAATTATGTTAGTTTTAGTGTGTTCGAGATTACAGTTAATGAACATACGTGCTATAAAGAATTGTACAGTAGCCTTAGATCCAAGTTAGACAGTATTATTGATATGAACAATATTGATATACTTTTGCCTAGGTCTTATAGAATGTGTTAAGTAGGATTTGACTATAACAAATGATAATGATGTTAAATGGGTTTACCATATACTAACATCGACCGTTGAGCACCATATTACCCTTATTGTTCATTCTATTGGCCCTTTATCTATTTGTTTGGGTTCATCGTCGTCGAGTTCTTTTCAAATTCAAATCCATGATGATAGGGGTCGATTTTTTTAGAATATAGATATGTCTAAGGTAGATTCCAATTTTGCACTGAAAGTCCAAGACATGTTTTCAACCAAATCTTTGTTCAAACAGTGCGTACAAGCCATTGCTTTTAAAAATAATTTCCAATACGTTACTGTGAAATCGAACAAGGAAGTTATGATTTTGCAATGTGCCATTGAACATTGCAAATGGTCCTTGCGTGCTTCTTGTTGTATTCATGGGGATAGGTCATTATGGGTTCTTACTAGGTTTGATTCTGAGCATACATGTTCAATAGATGTTCCATTAACTGATCATAGATAGGCCACCTTTACTGTTATCAAGGACCTAATTAAGAACAAAATTTCTTTAGCTGGTTCTGAATTGTCAACTCTCAAAGATATAGTTCATTTCATTCGTGCTGAACATGGTTTAAATATATCCTACCAAAAAGCATGGTGTGCTCGTGAGGCTGCATTAGATAACATTCGCAGATCTCCAGAGGACTCCTACAAGATGTTACCCAGATTTGCATACATATTGGAACTCAACAACCAGGTATATTTGCAATATACATGTAAATATTATTATACAATTTTCCGTCATTATTTCATTAACATGTTTTCGTCATATGTTCTTATTTTTTGTATGTTGATAGGTTCTGTTGTTGAATACAAAGTTGATACTGATAGTAGATTTCTTTACTTCTTCATGTCATTATCTGCTTCAATTTCTGGTTGGCAACATTGTTGTCCAGTCATTTCTATTGATGGAACAAGTCTGAAAAATAAGTACGATGATACTTTGTTATCTGCTTCAACACCTGATGCCAATGATCAGATTTTTCCATTAGCCTTTTGTGTTGTGGATTATGAGAATGATTTCTCATGGACCTGGTTTTGCAACTAATTGAAGAGAATTATATGTGGCCGGAATGAGGTTGTCATAGTATCTGATAGGCATAAAAGTATATGCAAAGCCATAGAGGTAGTATTTCCCAACGTTTTACATTGCATGTGCCTTGTTCATTTACTTAGGAACCTAAAGTTGAAGTATAAGAGAATAGTGGATACCGTATTTCATGCATGTAGGAAGACATTTAATATTGTAAACTTCGAACATGAAATGCATTTGTTAAAATCTTCTGCCCCTAGTATATGTGAGGAGCTTGAATCCATTGGTTTTGCTAAGTGGTCTCGTGCCTACTCACCACGTAAGAGATATAATGTCATGACCACTAATATATCTAAGAGTTTGAATTCTACTATGTTGAAGGCTTGGGAGTTACCAAAATGTTCAATGTTTGAGGTTTTGCGAATGATGTTGCAAAGATGGTTTTCTATACGAAGAAATGAAGTTGATTATCAATTGATTTTACAAAAACCATTGAAGGTATATTAAGGAAACAGATTGAACGTAATCGATCAATGAAGGTATGGTCATTTTAACTATTATTACGTATGCTTAATATACATCTCCATATTTCATATATACAATATATACGACTATTATATTTTTGCATTGTAGGTTAATTCGATTAATAACATGAAATATCAGGTCATAGATAGAACTCCCCAATATGTGATTTTACTTACTCACAAAGGTTTGTACTTGTAGGATGTGAGATATATTGGAAATACCTTGTGCAATTTATCAATTAAGTCATGTGTTTCACCCCTTTACTTGAAAAGCACTTTGAGTTCAATATATAGAGGAGTAATAAATCCCTTACGCAATCATCGTCAATGACAAATACCTGATGATATTATGTCCATTATCATCTTTTTCCCTAATGTAAAACGTGATGTTGGTCGACCGAAAAAGACTAGAATTCCTTCCAGAATGGAGTTCAAGAGACGCGTTAAATGTGGCCGTTGTGGACGTGTTGGTCATAATTGCAAAAGATGCAAGTTTTCTTTATTGAACTAGATTATTCTTCATTTATTATGTTTTATAATGTAATGTTGTTAAAATTATACATTCAATTATAAACGTTTCCTAAATTTTTCTTACTTATATGTTCCTATATACTTCATAATATTGCAAATATACTCTGCATGACAATGTAGATAATATGTATGACGTCTTATTGAATATGTACATAACTAATTATTGAATGGAATATCAGGCTAGAGGTAGAGATATTGTTTATCAACATTATTTGCTTTAGTTTTTTAGGTCAAACTTTGCAGTTCAGAACGTAACAATATTGTATTTAATATTCTAAATTTCAGTTAGCTTCAAATTATAATGTTTAATATCATGATATACACTATTTTATTTAATATATACTATCTCTGTCGAAAAATGTATTATCAGATTGCTTTCAATTTCAATAACTTCAAAAATTCTAGTACATCCCAAAGTTGCTTTTAATAACCTGAATTAGAGCCATGATCTTTTACATAAATAAACCTCTCAATTAATATCATCCTTTAAACAAACATATGTTAACAAACTCAATATACAATTTATGAAAGATATAAAATTTGAGAGCAATTTCTGAAATCCAAATAACATAATAATCCTAATTACTACAGTCGAAATTACTAAGCAAACAACATAATCCAAATTACTCCATTCTAAATTACAAAGATATTCCTTCAAATAAAATTAACATAACCAGATCCAAATAACATAATATTCTAAAATCCTTGGGAGAGCAATTTAAAAGTTGGTGCTTTAAATCTTTGAACATTCAAATCTAATTTTTCCTTTTTTAGATACGTCAAACCAAATTTCGTTATGAATGGCGATCTCAATATCCTAAAAGGTAAATTTTCTCTGCTCATGCTCTTCTTCGCTGCTTGTTGATAAGCAATATCTCTACCTCTAGCCTGTTATTCCAATCAATAATTAGTTATGTACATATTTAATATGACGTCATACATATTATCTACATTCGAAATATACATACAGTAATCGTAATAGTCCTAACAGCTACAAGTCTTTGAGCAAGTCTTTTTTTCAATTTTTCTTTTACATAAACCACATAATGCATAATTTTTAATAATTTCAAACTACAAATATATTGAAATATAATAACTATAAAGACTAAATTACTTACCTTCATTTTTATTGCTTCTTTCTCAATTTTGTTTACTTCATTAAGGAGAGCAGTGTTGTATATTACATCATCAAGCAAATCATTTTGTCCTCCCTGTTAATATTCATAATTAGTATGTAATATACACTATTACAAATTACAAGTACAGGTATATAAAAGTCTAATATACCTCTTGTCCTTCATTTTCTTTTTGATCGTTTCCATCCTGTTCATCATTATAGTTAGTACTAAAAAATATACGTCTATATATATCTAATATAAAGAAGAAACCATAAATCAGAATATAGAGATGAATAGAAAATCTACCTGCTGATTAGTAACATCCCTATCAACTTCATTATCAACATTCTCATTATTTTTATCCCTTCACCTTCATTATTATTTTAATCCATTTGTATATTTTTATTATTTTTTACTGTTTCAATGACCTTCTCTTTGAACATATTTTTTAGATATTCGACCTCCTTAATTAGCTTCTCCAATTTCTAGTTTAAACATTGATTGTTGACCATAATGATTTTTTCAAATTTGAAGAAGTAATCAGGAATTTCCTCATTAGATGGCTCAGGTTGCTGTGAGTATTCACTTTTCTCAAATGTTTCATGAGTTTCCTCCCTCATTTTCATTTCATGGAACGTGCTTCGTTCCACGAAATCATCCTCATGAAACATGGCCTTGTATTGGAATTGTTTCAAAAATCACATTCATATATTAGTCTATACTATTTGCATGTAAATATAAAATATTATCGGTATGTATAAAATATACAGTTTCCTATCAAACCTGATCATTGTCGAAGACCTTTTATGCCAGTTCTTTCCATTCTGAGTGGTTGTCAACTACCCAGTTCAACATGCAGATCTTATTATCATCAACTTTTTATGCATAAAATATTGAAAGATCGGTCAACAATGGATGTACTCATACACCCATACTAATAGTGAATAAGCAAATCTAGAAATTTTAACAGCTAGGGCAGTAGGGAATTTTTTTTTATAGATTTTTTAATAGAATCAATCAACACATTATACCCTATCCTACCCCATGAAAACGCATCAAACTGTTTTTCATCATCCAGTAATTTGATGTGTT
Organism: Cucumis melo; assembly: GCF_025177605.1. NCBI lineage: Eukaryota > Viridiplantae > Streptophyta > Magnoliopsida > Cucurbitales > Cucurbitaceae > Cucumis > Cucumis melo. Next base: position 13,532,842 of record NC_066868.1, read on the forward strand.
CCAAATCACATCTGGTTGTGAATTATTTTCCAAGGAGAAAATTCTCTAAAAAGTATATTTTTGCTATCTTAATTTTATCTTCCTCCTTCAGTTTTTTCGATTCATTAAATAAAAAGGAGACCCTTGACCTCGGTATAGAATCTTCATTCTTGAAGAACTTTGAAAGAAATTTGCCGTTCACTTTAGATTTATCTACGGTTGGCAATGGACCTCAATTCAAACCGGTTATTGCCTCGAATTCCCTAATGCCAAATTTGGTTATGGTTCCCTTGAAGTTAAACCACAACTCTGTTATAATTTATGTCCTAAAACTCATAGTTTGTAATCATATTCTATTCAATAAAGTCATTATTAAGAAAATGAATACTATAATCTTAAATCCAATAAACTAAGATCCCAAGGCTATTTTGAGTAAACTTGAACTTTATGTAGAGACATAAATATGGATTAAGTTCGAGTAAATAGCCTAAATAGTCTATAGTATATAAATAAAGGTTGGACGCCTTATTCATAGATACTATGGATGCGGCCCACTTTGTAGTTAATACAAATGATGTAATTCTAAATCATTCATGTAGAGACATGAAAGTGGAGGCATCTTATGTAAAAGGTTTACATAAAACAGAACCATAAGATAGTCACTTTTACGTTATAACGTCGTTTACTGTTTAAAACGGACTATCTCGATTATTGATGACCTAAGTAACTTAATCTTAATCCTAAGTTAACTGTGAACTCTTGTTTACACGAGATTATCCTTAGATCTACATAGGTGAGGACAACTCATTAGCGTTGGCCCAATAAGCCTCCCATTTCAAGGGTAAGATCGGATGGATAGATGGAAATATAGGGTGCAGGACGGAATTCACTCCTACTCGCTTTAGGGTTAGTAGATAGGTTGTTCTCTTAAGGACTGAATCCAAGTCTTGAACAAAGGGACCCCACCCTTTCATTGGTCCAAGAGGGATTCGGTTTATACCAGACCTTAAACCAATTGTTCAATAGTGGATCAGTGGAACTTAAGGAGAAAGATGTAGTCTTGGGGGTAAAACGGTACTTTTTGACCTAGCCAAGCTTACGAACAACTTGTGAAGGATTAACTTACTGATCATGGTTATAACAAATGGACACAAATATATCTATAGTGAGGGGAGTGCAATTACGAGACTTTAGTGGAATGACCTGTTAGTTAACAAATATTGATTAGCTCGGTATAAAAGAGTTTAACCTGTTAATCTCGGATCGTTGGAGCCCATGATCTATAGGTCCATTAGGTTTCCATACTAGCTCATATGGAATAAACTTATAACAGTATGATGGAATGAGTCGAATTGTTTGAACTAGGAGAGGAGAGAGAAACCGACAAGTATATGGATATAGCCATCGATTATAGATTACTAATAAAGCTTTATGCTTAAATGAGATTTAAATATTAAATATATGAATGTGGATACGTAACCGGAAGCTTGGAAAAGATGAAAATAGTCAAAGTTGTAAAAAGTCAAAATGTTGACTTTTGACTTTGAAAAGTCAAACTTTGACAGGCGATATATTCAATGTGATTTGAATCTTGAGAAAATAAATGCAGATTCATGCTCAGAAGGTCAAAATTAGTCAAGACTAACAAAATTGTAAAAAGTCAAAATGTTGACTTTTTGGTTTGAAAAGTCAAAATTTGACTTTGATCAAATGACGATTTTACCCTTTAACTATAGTTAGTGGGAAAATCCAACATTTTGTTGGATAAACCCACTAACTATAGTGGGCTAGGTGTTAACAAACTATAAAGACATTAAGCCCACTAATGGTTAGTGGGTTATGTGTTGGTGGCCCATGTGTTTGCATGCACATGCAACCTTGCATGAAAAACCTCTATAAATTGGGCTCTAAGGGCCTGAACGGAAAGTTGTTGTTGGCTTATTTTCTAAAGAATATAATTGGGCTAGTTTTTTCTAAAAAAAATATCAAACCCAACCCATTTCCATATTTTTCCATCTTTCTTTCTCTCTCCCATTTTCCTTCATCCAACAGGTCCCACAACCCATTTCTGAGTCTAGAGGATAGGAGGTCAACCCTAGTGGTGGTTCAAGCATCAATCGAAATTTCGAACGTAAGTTTTTCCTAAAAATTCTAATTTTTTTTGTTTAGGGTTTTTTTGTTAATTAATTGCAATTATACTAATTATCCGATCTTGTTTCCGTTGAATTCGTATGTTTTCCATCAAACTCATCGTCCTTCATCAATGTATATTGACGTCTGATTATGTGGTATAGAAGTTGACTTTGGAATTTGGAGAATTTGAGGTCTAGAAAACTACCAAAAGTTGTATTTCTAAATACTTCTAACTCCCCATTATTTAATTTTTTTTTTAATACTTCTAATTACATCTAATTTTGCATAGATGTTCAGTTTTTGCACTCTTGACCATTGACTTCTCTTCAGATCAATGATGCACCCTGTACACATAATATAAAGGACAATATCATTATATGTATACTTAATATATACTATTATATAACACTACACTGCATATATTTCAGCATAGCTATGAATATCCCATAATCTTCCTCTACGCTTTTTTTTTTTCGCTTCTTTTATCCCCAATCGATTTCTGAATCAATATTAGTAACATCATTTGTTAGTGATAACTAAATGCACCTTAATCAACTGCAATATTATATACATATATTTTATAGACATTTGCATTTGATTTTCTTGATCCTTTCTTCACATTTGTATTTCCTTCTTTTTCGACCTTTTCTTTCTTATCACTTTTTTTGATATTCTTCTGTTCCCTTACTTTCACATCTTTCTCTAACTCTCTTCTTAGATACCTATATTTCATATAAACAATAAAAAGCTTATAGTAATCTAACGATAGTAATTTACATACTGACATTTGAATATACATACATTTTCAGTTCAACTTTCCTTCCCCTTCCCCTTCAACACATGTTCGAACAATTTTCTTTTCACTATTGGTACATTGTCCTACAGATAATCGAATATCATTAACGTTAGTTTCTATTTATTCATAAAACTGAATATAATAAAACATTTTTAAATATGTACAAATCATAAATAAACCTCATCAAACTCCGATGAGAAGTTGAGTGGTACATCATACGATGTTTCTATTTCATTATTCTAGAAACAAATATAATTACGGAAATCATCATCAGAAATCATATAAAATATATATACATCAGTAAATATATATACTTATTTTTTTTTCGTTTGTTTTCCTTTCTTCTTTTTTGGCATTTTGGCTTCCGAAGTTTCAAACACCACATCCGTTTTTATAAACTTCTGATTATGGTACACAACAATCTGTGTACTTGTCGGCCCTCTTAAGTATTCTTCATCATCTTCTGGATAAATTGTTTGAAGTGGTTGGTATTCCATTTGTTCTTCATTTCTTATTTCCTCTTACGTATATTTCTGTTTAACTATATGTACAATATAAAAATTCATTTCAGTAAATAACAAATATACATCTATATTATCGTTGATCACAATAGGATCCTCCTTGTTTGATTTAATCTTGTTCAACCTTGATCCTAGGCATCTTTCGCTTCTACGAACCATTATTTTTCAACCTTATTCTACATATTACGATACAATATAAAATTCAAATTTGTGGTATAACATGCATTACTTAATTTGTGGTATACATAGAGTATCTGCACTAAATAACCACTTAAATATATACAGACTTCTAACTTGAGGTTTAATGAGGAAATATATACAACATGCATTACTAAAGGTATGTTTTACACAGAGTCTTTACACTTTAAGTTCATTTAAAAAATATATATACAACATGCATTACTAATTTCTTCGACATTCTAATCATAGTAATGGAAGTTTGTTAAGTAAATAAGTGGTAATCCCATATATACCCCATTTTATTTCAGATAAGAAAAAAAATACTCACCGGTACTGTAGAATGCTTCTGAACAGAGTGTTGCAATGGAGTTGCCGGAACCTTAATATCTGCTGAAGAATGAGTTTTTTAAAACCCTAATGAGCGATTGAGAGTTCCATATATACCCCATTTAATTCCAGATAAGAATAAAAAACAAACACTCACCAGAAGGTATTTCTGTTGCTGAAAACTCACTGGAAGGGAAGAAAAAAGCTGGGATGAACAAGCTTTACAAAACCCTAAAGATCGGTTGAAAAAAAATCAAAGCGCATGAAGGAGAGTATGGAATCCGCAATTACCCGTTGTGATGTTTCCTTACATGGTTCAAAATTTCCCATTTTTCACGTCATTAATGTATCAGTTACCATTTTTTTTTAATTCGTAAATGATTTAATATTGGTAGTGTAGTAAATTGGGTCAGATTTTTATGTAAAATAGTAGCCTATTTAGGACCTTAGTGTAATATTTAGACTAATTATGCCCATTGTGTAAAATCATAGAGCAAATCAGGCCATTTGAGTTAAAACCCTATAAAAAATGGGTTGTCAACGATACTAACTGTTATCTAATTACTACCTAATTGCTATTTAATATCAACTGTTATCTGATCGATAACGATATTGATTTGCTATCTAATTATTGTGTCATTGCTACTTGACGTTGGTTGGTATCTAATTGCCAATCCAATTGCTATAAGACTCACTTTGTTTAGGTGGGCATTTTTTTTCTTTTGGCGGGTGTATGGAAGAGATAAGAGGAAGAAAAAGTGCTCCCACTTTGTGTGTGTGGTGGCATTTTGCTACTGGAAATGCATCACTCCTCCTCCGCGGAGTACTCTGGACTGGACAAACCACCACAGGATGAACTTCCTAAGGATGGGGACAAATATAGATCCAAGTTGAAGAGTATTATAATGAATAAGAACCTAATAAAGAAATTCTTTCTATATGTAGAGCGGAGGGAAACCATAATTACGTTTGTGCCTTGTGGCCTTTGTATCTTCTAAACAAAAGACATAAAACCGGGAGGCACCCCTTAAACATAAAAAAAATGCCTAGAAGAATAAAGAGGAAGAAGCGCTCTTCCAAGAAGAGAAGAAACTAATATATAGCTTTTCTCGAAGATACCAAAAGATTCCTCCTAAAGGGTGGCGAGATCTCATCATACTCGTTGGGCACCCCCGAGGATTGCTATTAGTAGCCTTTTCCTTCCAAGGGTCACCTTCCCCTTCATTCTAGTTTCTTTTCTCCTCCTTTCAGCCTCTTCCTTTTTTCTTACATTAGTGGGGTTAATCTAATCTATAGAGCCGATTTTCTTTAATCTTACCAAATCATCCTAGTTTTCGTAAAACAATTTGCAGTAGTTTCTTTAAATATGAGTTTATTTTCAACATTTTTTACGTAATCGTTACATGCGAGTAAATTATTAAATTTTTTAAAAATTCATATTCTAACTCAAATACACAAATTTCATATATTTAATTTACCAAATCGTCCTAGTTTTCGTAATGCAGGAGCAAAAAAAAAAGGGTAAGCGGTGTAATCACAATAAATTACCTAATTCAAGAGTAAAAGAAGAAATGAAAATTTTAAATTCACGTAATTGTACCAAATTCATAATTTAAAAACAAGTTATGTTTTTTAAATAATAGATTAAAATTAACAAAACTTATAAGTATAGAAATTATAAATGAGAAAAAATGGATTAAATATTATTTAAAGTTAAATGGATTAATTATAAATAAGGAAGAGTTAAGGAAGGATTGAGGAAGGATTGAGAAAGGATCGAAGAAAGATCAGGGAAGGATAGATCAATTTTCACCTAAGAAAAATTTAACAAACTAAATAAAATCTCCTAAAATGAAGCAAAAATTAATTTTAAACAATGAAAAGAAAAGAGATGATTAAAAAAGATGATCAAACAATAATAACTATTAAAAAAAACTGAAGAAGAAAAGAAAATAGAAGAATGAAAAAATTAGTGTTTTAAAAAATATTATTGTGAATTTACAAAGGCGTATTTGGAATGACTAAAAAAAATATTTCAAAAATTCAATTTTATTAATTTTTCAAGGTTTGTCACGATTATCAGAGTTGTGGTAGGAAGTTCTCTTGGAGTTGTCAGAAATGTCACCCAGTGGTCGCTTGACAATGGTCACCGGGGATGGTGTTTAGAACTTCGGAGTTGGACTGATGAATTTTCTAGAATGAATTAGAACAAAATGTAGGAAGCCGTGGTGAAGACAGTCGTTGATTAATGGTGAAGAGTATTATTAACGGTTACTAATGTTTTAGACGGTTGGTTGGTTGTCGACCATCATGATAGCCGGCTGCCAAGGGTCATGACTATTGGTCAACTGACAATTATTATGACCGTTTGTGAATAAGCATGACATCGATAATTAATGATAACAATTGGACGTCATCAATCAAGATGTTCACCCAGTAACAATAATGTTTAAAGTTTTGTAGGCCACCAATGATCAAGTCGATTGATCATCCACAATCAAGACAATCGATAATTGACGATCGAGACAATTGATAATCGATGATCAATACGATTCAGAGGCAACGATCAAGTGGATCTAGAGCCGACGGTTAAGACGATTGGTCGTCCTGACCGTTGATCAATCATGATCGGTCATCTTGGTTGATCATGGAGTTGCTAACGGTCATCAATGATCATTGATACGAGGTTGAAGTAAAAATTTTCTAAAACATATGACATTCAATTAAAAAAATATATATTCCAGACCCATGGGTTTTGTTTCTTAATCCCAAGAATTTTATTTCAAGTGTCCAAACATGAGTCCGGTTTCAAATGTCAAACCTCTCTAATTCCAAACCCATGGGCCAAACACCCCTCAGTGAAATGTCCTGGTAGTTAACGAATGTTGTTAACTAGGTTAGAGAGTTTACATTTTAAACTTGAATCGTTGAAGCTTATGATCGGAAGGCTTATTAAATCTTTTATCAAAATAAACTTATAGAAAAGTATGATGAATATATTCGAAATGTTCGAATTAGTTTAGGAAGTAAAACAAAAAGGGTTAAATATATTTAATATAATTAACGATTTGATATAGTGAAAGAATACAAGATATTTAAATATAATTTGGATATTGGAAATTTGAATACGGATTAATAGTTAAATATTTCTGGAAATTTCGTCAAACAAGTGTCAAAAGATAAAAATTAGAGACAATAAATATTTATATTATAGATCAATAAAATCAAGTTCATAAACCAATTTTACTTTCGTTGAAATCTCTTGTGAATATGAACTCAATAAATTTCTGTCCAATTTTAGTGTAAAAAATGACTAGCAATCAATCCACCTCAACAATCTGTTAACTAAAGATCAAATCAATTTGGAGTACCCATAAAATCTTTAAGACTAAACAAATATCTACTTGAAACTCTAGGTGAAAAATGTTTTTTTCCTCCTAGTTGTACATGTACTAAAGTGGGGATAAGCGTGTGATATTGTATATTTTTAAAGTAAGTTTCTAAATTGGATAATTTTATAAATATAACGAAGTATCAAAATATTTACGGTTTTTTAAAATTAATTATTTATTTTAAATATTTCAGATTTACCATTTTTCATATTTCCTGCTCTCATTTCTTCCTTCTCATCTTCCTTTCCATCTTCTTTTGCAAATTTTTTTTATATTTGTTTTCAATCAATCATCGAGTGTTTTAGTTCAAGATCCTTTTTAGACAAAAATCGTTGAATATTGGTACACAATCGGCTCTATAAGATCGTGGACCAAATATAAAATCATCTTGAAAAAAGTTTGTTGGGATATTGATAGTGTACCCAAAGAAACGATATTGTTATAAGATAGTGTGTCAAATATAAAAGATTTTGTTACATTAAACTAAGATTGTTTAGATTTGGTATGCGATCGGACATCATGTCCTAGACGATTTTGTATCAATAAAAAGAATTTATCACAATTGCGTATCAATAAAATAAAAAGAATTAGAGTGATCAATTAATCACATGTTGACCGGAGCATTTTTTGTATTTGAAATTGAGTGTAAATATGTTTGCCAATATTTTTTAAAAAACTTATTTCCAAAATGGAAAAAAGAAAAAGAAAAGAAAAGGAAAGAAAAGAAAAGAAAAGTATTTTAGGGCTTCGGGTAGATACTAAATTTTTTTTAACATCCTCATTCCTCCCAATAGAATCAAATCAATCCAGCACACAAGCAGCAGAGACAGCGGAGTTTGAAGGCGTTTTCGGAGGCCGTGTCTGTTCCTAACAGAGCAAACTAGGGTTTTAACAATTATGACTCGCTTGGATATACAGCAAGTTCTCAATGATAACAAATCCAAAGACCCACTCACCATCACTACTCTCAAGCTCAATCAAAAGTCACTTTCTGATGTACGATCCTCCCTTCGTTTACCTCTCTCTTTTTTTCTCTGCTTCTCCGTTTCATTCACTTCTACTGCGTTTGTATTGTTTTCCAGATAAATGGTTTGTCCCATTTCAAAAACTTGGAGAAGCTCGATTTGACATTCAACAATCTCACATCGCTTCAGGTATAACTAACTCATTATGGTAATCTATCATTTATCCGCCCTTTTGTTGATTCTTCATGTTTAATTGAAGGGGTTGGAGTCATGCACCAATTTGAAGTGGCTCTCAGTTGTACAAAACAAACTTGATAGCTTAAAAGGAATTGAAGGGCTTTCTAAACTTACTGTAAGTTCCACACTCATCCTTCCTCGTATATTGAAAGTGGGCTTCCATCCTTGACATATAAAATGACCTCTTCTCTTGAATGTAGAAACCAACCCTCGTCCATTTGTAGAATTATTCACCCTCTATTTAAACGTTATGTGGGAGTATCTTCAGTTTATGTGGGTGTTTTTTTTTTTTAAATTGTTCTAATTTTGTTCATTATGATCGTCTCCTTTATTAATGAATCTATAGATTTCTGATATAGACAAATTTATGTATAGATGCTACGTCAACATTTTCTTATTCAGGAAAGACATTGCTGGAGATGCTATGGATCTGATTTTGAGTTTCCTTGTTTTTTCTAATGATTAGGTATTAAATGCGGGAAAGAATAAGCTTCGGTCAATGGACGAAATTAGACCCCTTGTTGGCTTATGTGCTTTGATTTTGAATGGTGAACCTTGTTGTAGTTTGACATACATGACTTCGTCATGTTTATATTTTGATTATGGTCATGATTAATTGGATTTTTTTTATCTTGGGGCTTTACAGACAATGAGATTGCTTCTATTTGCAAGCTTGATCAGATGAAGAACCTGAATACTCTGGGTATGGTTTCTCATTTTCATTCACTTTTACAAGTCGTTTGTCTCAAGGGGTTTGGGGATGGGAATACGTTGTGAAATTTTGAAACCATGTTTGGTTGAAGGGTTTTGGTTGTTTTCTTGGGAAAAGTTGTTTCCCTGGCATTAATAATAAGCTAAAGTAAGGGGGTTCTTTAACCGTGAAAAAGGGTGGGATTTCAGTTTTGCAGTGCTACCCCGACCTCTTTAACCCAAATATCTCTTCCTGTTCTCGCTTCCTCTTTCCTCCTTTCTACATGTATCACTCTTATTTATTTGTTTATTTATTTATTTATTTATTATTAAATTATCTTCCAAGACTTTGGCTCTGGTCTTGGCATCTTCAAGTGAGTAAAACAGAAAATAGCTTTGGGTTTTTCTAGTGTGAAGATCCACCTAAACCCAACAAAATGCAGGAGAAATTCCAAGATTCAAGGAAGAAGAAAAGAAGGGGACTTGGGGAAAAAGCGGACTGTGATTGTTCTTGTGTGTGTTTTCCAGTTCCTCCCTCGGTGTCAAGAACTCAATTATTTGAAAGGATGCATTTTATTGCAAAAAAATGAATGAGTTTGGTGTGTCCATCTCTCATATATACCTCAAGCTCTACACCCACGAATTTTTTTTACTTTTTTTTTTTATCTTCTTATTTTCTTTTATTATTTCTCGTCATTATTATTTTTCTTCTACGAATAAATATTGAAATATAATTTTTCAAAATATTTTAGAATATCAACTGAAAAACAATAATAAAGGAACGAATAATTATTTAAAATTAAATAAAATAATTTGCTTATTAAAGGGTAAATTTAGTTTAATTTTATATTTTATAATTGTAATCTTGTAACTTTAGTTGTTTGAAACCTTAAATCAAACTACCCCTTAATGCTTTTCTGATAGTTGGCGTACTCAAGATCTTTTTCCTTGTTTTTCTAATTTATTAATAACGTGTTCTGATAATAGTCTTTTCTTTTCTCAAATCTGACTTGAATGTTCAAGAGTGATGCTTACTTACGCAAACTAAACTTATTTTCTAACCTTTTGAGTTTTTGCAGTTCTTTCTAGAAATCCAATCCGTAGTATTGGAGATTCTCTGTTGAAAGTGAAATCAATGAAAAAAGTAAGAGTGATTCTCTATTGGCTGTTATTTAAAGATCAGTCTTACTTGACTACAATCAAGGATCTCCAGAGTGATTGATTTATTTATCCTTGTTTCAGCTATCCTTTTCTAACTGCAAACTTCAATCTATTGATTCATCCCTCAAGTCTTGTATCGAACTGAAAGAGCTTCGACTTGCTCACAATGAAATCAGGGTATGTGCTGTTTGGATTAGTATGCTTTATCTTATGTAGATCTCTTGAAAACTTGTTTATTGCTATTTAAATTGCATTAAATTCAATATTAAATACTGTTAAGTGATGGAATAACACTTGTTTGTTAGACGTCTGTATTCATTCTTGAGTGTACTTGCCCTATCCAGATGCTTCCCAATGATTTGGCTCATAACAAGAAGTTGTTGAATTTGGATTTGGGAAATAATGTCATCATGAGATGGTCAGATTTAAAGGTAAGGTACATCCTATCTTACTTTTTCTTTAATATTTTGAAATCTTAATGTTTTCTCCAACTTAACCTCCTCTTTTTAATTGATCACCCTTTTAACTATTCTAGGTATTGAGTTCATTAGGCTATCTGAGAAATCTTAATCTTCAAGGGAATCCTATTGCTGAAAGTGCTAAGTTAGATAAAAAGGTCCATCCCCACTCTCCACAAGTCTTCTACTTCTACCATTTTAAATAATGTGGTGTCCCATCAAATTCTTTTCTGACTAGTGAAACTGCAGATTCGTCGGCTGGTTCCAGGCTTGCGTGTATTGAATGCTAGACCAATTGATAATGGGCGTGATAAAGAAGACGACACTCCAACCAGGAACCTAGAGCGTCAAAAAGAGAAAAAGGATAGAAAACTGAATGGGAATGTTGAAACACACTCGTCTGTTCAAGGCACTGATGGCAAACTTGATCATACTAATGATTTTGATGTGGAAAGGAAGTCGGAATGCAAAAAACGCAAGATGGACAAGGTCTCCAGGGAGGAGAAAGAAGTTCCATCTCTTGACAATAAGATAAATCACGGTACCAACGATATTGATGAGGATAAGAAGACTTCAAAGCAGAAAAGAGCAAAAAGCAATAAGGAGCCATCTTTGCCAGTACACAAGGAGACGCTTACCAAGATTGAAAAGCAGAAGAAAGCCAAGAAGGAAGGGGAAAGGCAGGTTGATGTTATCGATGACACTGAAGTGCCATTCGAACAGCTTTTTGGAGACGATCTTGTTGAAGACATGGATGCTGTTCTCAGAAAGGTTGGTGAGAAAGCAGTAGAGGAGATGAATTTAAAGCCTAATTTGGTATCATTTTCAGCTAATAGAAAGGAATCTAAAAGTCAAGATCTAGTTGGAAGATTACAAATATCCCCAATAGTTGAAATTGGAATGGGCGGACTATCAACATGGGATGATGAGTAATTGCGATGCAAAGACATTCAGTTGCTTGGGAAAATTTGGATCAATCATGGCAGCACCGAGGTCAGACAGGCGTGGAATGCAAAAGAAAAGAATGGGTTTTAGAAACTCATTTCAGTGGTTGGTCTGGCTAGGAGCTATGAAGCATAAGCTACGGTTGTTGGGAGACACTACTTTTGATTTGGGGGAGTTCATGAAATGATGGAGGATGTTTACTTTTCTGACTTAAACAAGTGACATACCAAAAGGACTTTGTAGCTTGTTGGTACGTGGGCAAGTTCTAATTTGAAACTTACATATTTCTCCTTCAACAGCCTTAAAAATGATGAATAATTAAAACTGTTAATGCCTAAATTGAAACAGGGGTGTTTGGGGGTATTGACCTTCAACACATTTTTTTCCAATTTTTATATTATTTCTATAATGGAGTTTGCCTTGTTTCTCTTCTCCTTTCAAATGTTTTACCTATTAACAAATTGTAATATAATTATAAATAGGTATAAGTTGTAACAGAAAGATGTTTGTTAATATTTTATACCCATGAACTAAATTTTCATTGCAGTACACGCCTGTCATTTCCAACACAGACTATGTTGGAGTAATTCGCCCAGTAGAATTAGTATCTCGCCTTGTCCAGATAGAACGTCCAGACTGATTGCTTGATGTATCATTTAAAAGTTTATAATATACCTTGTATACCACCTAGTCAAAATGCCTAAAGAGTCAGCTCATAGGAACTTGTCACCTACTAGTTAGTTTGCCTAATGGTCAGCTTGTTAGATAAAAAACATCCATTACAAAATAGAAACTAGTTGAGAAAGAAAGGTCGAGTCGTGGATCTTGCTTTCCTTAAAACATTTTGCGGCTCTATTCCTTTGTGCAAACAATTTTGTAGTCTCATCGTCCCAAAGAAAAAAACAATCTTGTTCTTCAATCAGGATTGCATTGAAACTGAATGGAATATTAACACTTAAATAGACACTTTTGATTGATCGAAAAACGAAGTTTGTATTTTTTTCATCTCTCAAAATGAACAAAGAGAAGTTTTTATATAGTGGAGGAGAATAAAATAGATGATGGTAATTAAATAGGGAGTTTTAATTATGGAAACATTTGTAATTAAGGGAGGATATGTTGGAAATTGAATATAAAATGGAATTAAAACGTTTGATTCTTGTATTAAAGATACAAATATAATATCATTATTACATCTTGCCTAGCCATCTCATCTAAGATGACGATACGTGTGTGAAGATTAGAGCAAATCGCTTAGCTATTTTGTCTAGGATGACAGTTTGCGTGTGAGATTAGCAAATCTAATTGCCTAGCCATCTCTTCTTGGATGGCAACAAGCAACTTATTTACTTATCTTCTCTCATTTTCAAACTCACAATTGGATGAGTATTTTGTAATAATAACATTTTCAAAATTTTTCATCAACAATCCTCTACTTGAATTTTTTTTACTACCAGTCCTCCACTTGAAAATTTTTAAAAAGATTTTCATCGAGTAGTGTCTATTTGTATAATACTGTGCTTAAGTAAAGGTGGCGAATGACATAAACCTTTATGTAGTAACAATAGTTTAGAGTATTGGAAAGTAACTCGTGGTTTTGAAATTTACTTCTAACAAGATTGCACACACAATATTATTCGAGTGAAGTTCTAAATTGTCTGTACTTTAAGGCCTTGCATGTATATCCCAGTTTAGTGGACGCTCTACAAAATTTACCTAGAATTCCTTTGGAAGCAACCTTCACTTCCATATCCACAAAGGTGAATCTATCAAGAGTACTTTTGTAGCTGGGTACCCTACTTGATATCAAGTATAGAATTCATTAAGAACCAAGTTCAACCTTTTCATGCGCTTCAGGATGTCATATAATTACTTAATCATAAGAATGGAACTTCTAGGGATTTTAGCATGATTCTCTTTAGATCACTTGTGATCAGTTATTACCCATTGAACTTGTTTCTTGGGATCTTCAGTTTTTCAAATTGGGTTTACCTCACAAGTAATTTAGTTTTCTATAGGCTTGAGTCTCGTTCTTTCTGAGGTTCTAAAACCTTCTCTCTAGATAGTCCTTTTGTCAAACGATCAGCCAAGTTGTCATCATACCGTACATAATACACTATCACTGCACCGGTAGTGAGAAATTCTCTAATGGTACCATGTCTACGACGTATCTATTGTCTCTTACCATTGTAATAACGGTTCTGAACTTTTGCGATAGCTACAGTATTATCGCAATGGATTAGTATGACTGGTACTAGTCTTTCCCAAGTGGAAATTTCTGATAGCAAGCTTCGAAGCCAGCTTACTTCTTCACTAGCAGTAGCTAGTGCTATCATTTTTAACTCCCATCGTTGACTAGGCTAAGATGATCTGTTTCTTGGATTTCCAAGCAACAACTCCTTTTTCTATATTAAAAATATAGCCACTTGTAGCCTTTAAGTCATTTGAGAGGGAGTTCCAATCAACATCGTGTAACCTTCTAGTACAACGGAAACTTTTTATAATGTAATCCTAGTTTTTATGTTTTCTTAAGATATCTCATCACTCTTTCTACAACATTCCAGTGTTTTAGACTAGGTCTGCTAGTAAACCTACATAGTAACCCTACAACATAAGCTATGTTTGGTCTAGTGCAGTTAATAACATATCTTAGACTTCCTATGATGCTTGCCATATTCATATTGATTAACACTGTCACCAGTGTTTTTGAACAATTTAACACTAAAATCATAAGGTATACAGGTTGGTTTGCTTTCAAAGTAGCTGTACTTTTTTAGGATCTTCTCCATGTAATGAGATTGATATAAGGAAATTCCACTTTTAGTTCTAGTAATTTTGGTGTCTAGGATTACATTATCTTCTCCTAAGTCTTTCATGTCAAAATTTGCACTCAACATTGATTTTACATCATTTATGATGTGTAGGTTGGATCCAAGTATTAGCATGTCATCTACATATAAGCATAGGATAGTGCATAACCTATCTTCAATCTTATAGTAGATACATTTGTCACTCTCATTTACTTTGAATCCTTTAGATCATTAGATTGTCAAACTTTTCGTGTCATTGCTTAGAAGCTTGTTTTAGACCATGATGGATTTATCTAATTTACAAACTTTAAATACTTGACTATGAACTAAGAAACCTTCAAGTTGTTCCATATATATCTCTTCTTCTAAATCACCATTTAGGAAGGCAGTCTTAACATCCATATGATGTATTAAGAGATTGTTTAGGACAACTATAGAAATCAACACTCTAATTAAGGTGATTCTAGTAACTAGAGAGAAAGTGTCGAAGAAATCTATGTTTTCCATCTGTTTAAAACCTTTTGCTACTGGTCTAGCATTATACTTACCCATAGATCCATCATGTTTGAGTTTGTTTCTTAAAACCCATTTATATCCTATTGCTTTGTAGCTAGGGGGTAGGTCAATTAGGTGCAGTACTATTTGATTAAAGAGAGTCAATTTCATTATTAATAGCTTCTTGCCATAAGTTGGCATCTATTGAGGGATAAAGGCTTTTCCAAAGTCTTTTATGGTTCTCGCTTCCTTGCTTCTTCTAGGTTCAGGATCTACTTTCTTATCTTGGGTTTGGATCCTAACTGAAGGTATGGTACTTGAGCCCGTACTAGTTTGACTATTTAGGCTCCCACTAGATTTAAAAGAAAATCTATCTTAAAAAAAACCTACATCGTTTGATTCTATGATTATTTTATTTTCTAAGTCATAGAACCTATAAACTTTACTATTTTTAGCATATCCTATAAAGACACACTCATAGGCTCTATTGGCTAGTTTTCTTCTTTTAGGATCAGGTATTTTAACGTATGCTAGACAACCCCAAGTTCTGAGATAAGACAAGTTTGGTGTTTTGTTCTTAAGGACTTCGTATGATGAAGTTTTACTATTTGATTTAGGAATCCTATTAAGAACATAATTAACAGTTTTTATTATTTCACCCCACCAAGATGGTGTTGCTCCTAAATCAAGCAAGATAGCAACTACTAACTCAGTTAGAGTTCTATTCTTCCTTTCAGCTTTTCCGTTTATTTCAGGAGAATAAGGTGCAGTTTTCTCGTGTATTATTCCTTGAGTTATAAAACTCATTATAAGCAACTGAATCATATTCGGTTCCTCTATAACTGCGAAATCTCTTAATTATTTTATTAAAATGATTCTTTCGTTACAAACACCTTAAACATGTCAAAAACATCCCTTTTTATTTTTAAGTAGATAAATAAAAGTATAGTTAGAACAATCATCTATAAAGGTTATAAAATACCTTCTACTATTCCTAGTTAAAATGCTATCAAATTAATATAAATCAGAATGAATTGACTCTAGAGGTTCAGTTACCCTAGTTACATATTTATGCGAAGTCTTTGTTATTTTAGCTGGACTATAACATGCACAATTTTTAAATTAATGCAAAAATAACTTAGGAATAAGATTTAATCTACTCATATTGCTAATTAGTCTTTTATTAACATGACAAAGTCTAGCATGCCAAAATTAAAAGTAGACAACATGTAAGCAAAATACATATTCTTATTCATTTCCAAATTTAATTTAAGCATGCCATCAGTTGCATAACACTTTCCCACAAATATATTATTTTTGGTTAAGGTAAAAGATTTGATCCTATTAATTAAGTGAAGCCAACTTTGTTGAGGAGATATCTTGAGACCAGGTTCTTCCGAATTTCAGAAGTGTAGAATTTCTTTTAGAATAAGCGTCTTGCCGGATGTGAATTTCAATTCTACTTCTTCAATGTCGACCACTTTAGTTGTGTGTGATGATCCCTCAGAAGGATATTCTTATCCTTAGTCTCACTATATTTTATAAATAAACTAAGGTCATGACAGTAATGGCGTGATGCATCAGTGTCTAGCCACAACCTTCAGCCCCCCGATCGCGTTCACCTCTTCCTTTTGATTATGTCTTCTCGCCTCCTCTTCTATTCTTAATCGCGTGATCAGGCTCTCCAAAGAGAATTTTTTCATTCTGTGTTTTAGAGTGTTTTTGAAATCCTTCTATAGTGAAGTATCAACTTGAAATTGTTCATCAAGTGGCATACCTTCGCTGATTATCACATGTGCAATCTTCTGTACGTATCTCATGTGATTTTGTCTCCACGGATCTGTCATCAATATTTTGATATCGCAAGTATCTGCTTACCACGTACTTCTTAGATCAGACTTCCTTAGTATCATATTTCTTCTGTAACATGTCCCACACTTCTTTTGCGGTAGACATGGTGCTGTAATAATCATATAATTCATCAGTAAGACCATTTTGAATTAAGTTCTTACAAATGAAGTTTGTCTTTGTCCACATGGTAAGACTCTTAATCTACTCATTCGTTGGATTGGATTCTGGGACCTCTGATTTTTTAGTGGTACAAGCGATAACAACTTTCTTCAATGTAAGAAAGAGTAGCTTCTTTTACTTCCGATTAATCGCGCTAGAATGGTCCGACCATCGCAACGAGTATTCGCCTAGTAGATTTAGTATCTTGCCTTGTCCAGACAAAACACCTAGATTGATCGCTTGATGTCACACTTTATGTATCATCTGGAAGTTTATAATACACCTTATATACCGCCTGGTCAAAACGAAGAATCTGCTCACAGGAACTTGTTACATACTAGTCAGTTTGCCTAATGGACAGTTTGCCAGATAAAAAATGCTTGTTGCAAAATTGAAACTAGTTAAGAAAGAAAGCTTGAGTTGCGGATCTCACTTTCTTTAAGACGTTTCAAGGCTCTACTCCTTTGTGCAAACAATTTTGTATAGCCTCGTCGTCTCCAAGATAAAACAGCCATGCTCTTCAATCAGGATTGCACTGAAACTGTTTGGAATACCAACACTCAAATTGACACTTTTGATTACTAAAAAAACTCACTGAAAGATTGTTTGAAAGAAGTTTTCTTATTTTTTTTTCATCTCTCAAAATGAACAAATAGAAGTGTTTATACAGTGGAGGAGAATAAAAGAGACATTGGTAATTAAAGGGGAGTTTAAATTAATGGAAACGTTTGTAATTAAGGGAGGATAACATTGGAAACTAAATATAAAATAGAACTAAAACGTTTGATTCTTGTATTAAAGATTCAAATATAATATCATTATTACATCTAATCTCGCCTAGGATGATGACATGTGCGTAAAGATTATAGCAAATCGCTTAGCCATTTCACCTAAGATGGCAGTTCGCATGTGGAGATTAGCAAATCTAATTGCCTAGCCATCTCTCCTTGGATGTTAGTACACAACTTATTTACTTATCTTTTCTCAACTCCAAACTCACAATTGGATGAGTATTTTGTAATAATGCCATTTTCAATAAGATTTTTCATCAACAGACTGTGCTAGACAAATCTTGAACTATATAGGGAGGCCTTTGAAAGCATCCACCTCTATGTTCAAATTATGTGCTATTTTCTAATTACTTGGCCACTTGTTGTTACGTTGTTATTTTGTCACTTTATGTTGCTACGTTGTATATGAGTGTTCTAAGAATTTTAGTTTGATTGGGAGAAGTTTACCCTGTCATTTTATATGCATTTGTCTTGCTTATTTGTAGTTTAAAAAGTTGGTTCGTTAGGAGGTGGTGGGGGGGGGGGGGTATATATGCGAGTGTTTTAAAAATTTTAGGGAGGGGGAAGTTTGATTGCATCCATCTCTATATTCAAATTATGTGCTATTTTCTTACTTGGTCACTTGTTGTTGCGTTGTTATTTTGTCACTTTATGTTGCTACTTTGTCACATTTTTGTTTCTATTTTGTTACATTGTCACATTATCACTTGTATTTTGTTTCCTATTTCAGGTTTATACGTGTGATCTCGAACATCGATTTTTGGAGATCGAGAGAAGATTTTAAGATGATCTCACTTATTATAGGTTAGGATATATTTTGGCTAGGTGAATGAAATTGTTTTTTGGTATAGAAAACTTATGAAGAGTTAGAATGACAAACTTTGTGTTAGGGAATGATGTATATGAGATTTGTGAAAACTTAATTAGCAATCCTAAGATATTATACTACTAATATTACATTGTTGAATTGAATATTATTTTTATTTTTAATAAAGAAGATTATTTTTGTTATATTTGTTCCTCTAGTTATTTAATTGTCGACTAATTATTGTTCGTGCATAATTATGTATTATTGAAAAAAATGCTTAATAGTTACCTATTTAACAATTAAAATTCATATAAAAACTATAAATCACTTATGTCGACGAAAACGACAACGGTGAACATATGTTTTTGACCGTATTTTGAAGAATGGTTAAGCCGAGAAAACATGTATTTTCGTCGGGACAAATTATATTCAAATGCAACATTTTTTGTCGGTAAAAATGTAGTATGCCAACGAAATTGCACTTTGTTGGTAAAACTTGTATCCTGATGAAATAAAATCTCGTCGAAAGAACTTGTACTTTGACGAAATTGTATTTCATCGAGACAAGTTATATGCCAACGCAACATTTTTCGTCGGTAAAAATGTAGTTTGTCGACGATATTGCATTTCGTTCGCAAAACTTGTATTCTAATGAAATAAAATCTCGTCGAAAGAATTTATACTCTGACGAAACTGTATTTTGTTGGAAAAAACTTATATGTCGATGAAATTGAGTTTCGTCAGAAAAACTTGTATGCCGACGAAACTGTGTTTCGTCGATAAAACTTGTACGTTGACGCAACAACATATGTGGAGAAAAAGATAGTTAGAAATTTCATCGGCAAGAACTCCTACGGAGACAGATACGACGATGATTTTACCGACACAAAAAATGCGTCGGCATAACTTAGGACAACGTGTTTTGGATGTTGGCCGACAAATTTTTTTGTCGATAAAAGTGAAAATTCTTATAGTGTGTTACTGATGTTGTCACAAAAGATTTTGACTTTGTAGAATATTTGTTTCTTGTGATTTATTAAGTTTTATATTTCTTGTGAGATATTTCTTTGTTTGGTTTGTTGAAATTGGTTGGGAATATTTTTCTTCTTTCCACTATGCTGTTTAATTCTAAGTTACTCTCTTGCTAGGGCTGTCATACATGTTATTTTGTAAGTCTGTTTGCTTTGTAAGAGAAACAATGCAGAATCATTGAAGTAATTATCCTAGTGCTTACTTGTCAATCAAATAATTAGTTGTTAAAGTATTAGTCAAAATGAGTTTGTTAGTAGTGGTGTAGCATTTTAGGAGTCTTTTACGGTTAGTTAGTTCTTCCTTTATTATAGCAATTTGTTGTTTCTCTTGTTGTATTTAAGATGCATTTGAATTCAGTAAAATTATTAACTTGAGAGCTGCTACTTATTCTCTGATATTGTTATAATTTATTGTTTTAAACATTCTAACTTTTATCATCTAGTAGCTACCACTGAGACTTATGTTTTTGTGATGACAAATAGCAACATGTCAAATAGAGTGAACGCTTTTTCCAACCAACAATACCGATTTTTAATGGTAGAAACTATTATGTTTGAAGCAAGAAGATGAAAACTCTCTTTCATTTCTCAAGATCTGTGAGATTTGGTAGAGAAAGGCTACAAAGATGAAGGTATAACAATGGATGCTTTGAAGAATATGCACATTGAAGGATGAAAAAGGATGCTAAAGCTCTCTTTTTCATCCAACTAGGAGTAGATGATGATGTTTTTCCCTCTCGAATTTTTTCTGCAACAAAAGCAAAAGAAGCTCTTAAGAATGGATATCAAGGCACAACAAAGGTACTCACTTTCAAGGCACAACATGGAGTTACTTTGTCTGAGGAATAATGTCTTAAGACACCTCAAGAGGTTGAGGAATCGAGACATATCCCCTATGCATCAGCTGTTGGCAGCTTGATGTATGCAATGTTATGTATTAGACCTAACATTTATTATTTGGTGGGAATAGTCAGTAGATATCATTCTAATTCAGGATTAGCTCACTGAATTTCCGTTTAAACTAGCCTTAAGTATCTTAGGAGAACAAGGAACTACATGCTTGTGTATGGTTTTAAGAATTTGATTCTTACAGGATACACAGACTCTGATTTTCAAACTGATAGAGATTCTAGAAAATCTACTTTAGGTTCAGTGTTTACTCTTACAGAGGAGCTGTAGTTTGGAGAAGTATCAAGCAAAGGTGTATTGCTGACTCCACCATGGAGGCAGAGTATGTCGTAGCTTGTGAAGCTGCCAAAGAGGTTGTTTGGCTTAGGAAATTCTTAATTGATTTGGAAGTAGTTCCAAACATGTCAAAGCCAATTACTTTTTACATTGATAACAGTGGAGCTGTGACTAATTCTAGAGAGCCCAGAAGCCACAAGTGTGGAAACCATATTGAACACAAGTATCACATAATCCGAGAGATAGTGCATCGAGGCGACGTGATCGTCACACAGATAGCTTCGACATACAATGTTGATGATTTGTTTACAAAGCTCTTCATGGCCAAGGTATTTTATGGTCATCTAGAGGGTCTAAGTCTACCTGACATGCCACATTTAATCTAGGGAAAGTGGGAGATTTTCTGGGTGCGTATTGTATGCCCTAGTTTCTTGTTTTATGTACTTTTATAGTGTTTTAACTTTTATGTTGTACATGCCACTAGCTTTAGGACAAGTTGAAGATTGTTAGGGTTGATGTCTAAATCTTGTGGTCTTGTAGTTTGTATTTGTATATATTATACAAACATTTTATTTATCTAATAAAATAAATAAAATAAAGTATTTTATTTTATTTGACATTTAGTTGCATTAACCCACAAAACCAATAAACTAACATCTAAGGTTATCTTCTGTAACCTAAACATGTATGTGGAGACACATAAGTAGATCATATTGAAGTGATAGCCTAAATGGTCTATAGTAGATGGATAAGACTTGATACCTTATCCTGGTGACACTACGAATACGACCTATTTTACAGTTGTTATAATTGTTCTAAAGTGCTACAAATGATTTGATCCTAATCATTCATGTCGAGACATTACAACGGGGGTATTCTATACAAAGAGTTTGTATAAGATTGAATTATGAAATGAATAGTCTCTCTTATTAACACCATTACTAGTTGAGACTACATTTGACCAGGATGACCATAGGTAACTTGACCTGAATCCTGAGTGAGTTGTGAACTCCTGCCTATAAAGGCAGTCCTTTGACTTGCATGGGTGAGAGTGGCCTATGTCGCCAACTTAATATGCCTACCATTTTAGGTATTTGTCTAATTGGAGAGTTGAGAACACAGCTACACAAGAAAGAATTCACTCCTTCTTTATAGATAGAGTAAGTAGAGAAATTGCTCTCTTAAGGGATGATTTCAAGGCTTGAACAATGTGGTGCCACACCCACTCCTAGCCTGAGAAAATTTCAGTTATAGTGGGACTATAATTATTGTTCATTAGAGAAATCAATGGTACTTAAGGAGTTAGATGTAACTATAAGGGCAAAATGATAATTTTTGGCTTAGCTGTACTTACGAGCAATTTGTGAAGGGTCATTGCACTATTGATTGGTTATATCTAATAGACACAAAAATATATCTACAGTAAGAAAAGTGCAACTATTCGTCTTTAGTGGAATGACTGATACTTAATGAATAGAGTTTAATTAATTAATCCCATTTTGTTGGAGCTTCAATCTGTACGTCTATAAGGTCTCCTTGTTAGCTAAATAAGGATAAATGAGAATTAAATTTATTTTGGTTTAATTTAAACTGTTCAAATCGATTAAAGGGAATAAATTGTATATGATACAATCAATATAATATATTTGATACATTATAATATAAAGTTTTCATGAGAGAAGTTAATATTTGAATATGATTCAAATAATAATAATAATATGAATAAGATTCATAAATAAACTATAGGTTAAATTAATATGGATTCGATTCATATTAGCATTATAGATCATATGAGAGATCTAAACCATTGCTTATATTATATATGATATAATATAAAATTTATATTATATGAGATGTGATATGAATTCTATTTATATTAATTTAATTTTGTGTAAAGGGCTTTTATCCCTTCAATTGGTATCAGAGTCATCTCAATTTTAATTGAGAATTTTAAAGAAAATTGCATTGGTTAGGTGGGATCTCTGCATTATGAATGTAGGTTTTTCAATTGAATGTTTCTGTAATTTTGACCATAGATTTACTGCTCTGATAAGATCAAAATGTAAAGACCCCTGCATTTTGGGCATTTTAAATCTGTAATTTAGAGTCCAATTTTTGGATTCAGGATTTTTTTCTGAGTTTTTCGACACCAAATTTGCCCAAAACGGACAACTAGAAGGCCATGAATGTGGATTTTTTTGATTCTGTACAAAAATCGAAGCGGAATAAAAAAATTTCTGCGGCTGGAGGTTAAAGAAGGGATGATGTCAGCCTGACGTCAACAACAGACTATGGTGGCGCGACTCGGCTCGGCTTGTACGAACGACTCACAGCTTGGCTCGGCTTTGTATGGACGACTCGATGTGGTTGACTTGCGGTCGGCTCCGGTTGGCTGGGTTCGACTTCAGTTCTTCATCTGGCGCCGGTGTAGGTGTTTTTGGGCTGATTTTTCACATTTTGAGCTGATTCAAGCATTTTTGGGTCGGTTTGGAACGATTTTTGACTGGTTCAAGGTTTTAGGGCTCGGTTTGAAGCTTTTTGAGACCGGTTTTAGAGATTTGAAAGCTCTTTTAGGATAATTTTAAGGCTTTATTATTGTAATTATTGCTTTATTTTATCCTAGGGGCCAATTTTACAGGTTTAATTGTTATTTAAATGCTTTATGGATGTCATTTAGATAAATCCCACCTTAGATTAAGCATGTTCATACATTTTTATATATTATAAATGTTATAATGTATGGTTTTAATGCATGATTGTGAATTTCACGAGTAATTTAAAATATGTTAATATTTTAAATATATGAAATTGGATAAACATGATGCATGACATTACTTAGTTAAATATAATTTGTTATATTTAAATTAATGTCTTGTGTATGCTTGATTGATTTTCATATTTTTTGATATAATTGTTATATTAATAAAGATGAAAATTAATTTGCATTGTACATATTACATCCATAGTTTAATATAATTGTTATATTAATGTAATGTATGCATGTAATATGGTTTTATTTAATTCTAATTTGATTTTAATTATTTAAACCATAGTATGCATGATTATAGGGTTAATTAACTATTTTTATAATAGTTATAAAATTTAATAATTATAAACCGTCAACCTATAATAAAGAGTTGCATGCAAACATAGGATCTTAGGATTGATTTGGTTTAATTTTGAATTGTTTAAAATTAAATAAACCTAAGATAACATTAATTCTAATAGGATTAGAATTAAGTCTTATTTTAGTTTAATAAAACTAAATAGGACAAATATGATTTAAGATTATAAGGGAACTCCACCTGTATAGTTCTGTCTAAGGCTGGAGGTACTTAAGGTTACATTTACGGAACCTCCTCCCTGGAAACTGACTCGGAATCGGTGTTGAATTAACCTTATTTCTATTAGCATAAGATGTCACTAAGTAAATTAAATGGTTTAATACACCTAGAAACTTTAGAGTAAAGTTTTATTATAAGTGTTATAATAAGAATAGACTTAATTAGATTCATTTAGCCGGAATTTAGCTAAGTACAACTAAACCTTAAATTCATAGAACATTTTAGTGGGAGAAAAATGATATATATGATATATCAATTTTTAGTTCTTACGTCCCTAAGAGTTCATGTGAGATTCATACTCGGCTTCATGTCGCCTTGGGCGCGGCCTCCCTTCGGAAAGTGTTTGTATGGGTAAATAACAAGGTAAATAGGGGAAATGTTCATAGTAAGTAGGAGAAGGATGCGTGTCAACGTATTCTACGGTCTCCTCCATTAGGTTGCATCGTGAGATTTCTATGATACGCCTGTGTGTCATCCTGGAGCGACCATCCCTTCGGAGGGCCCGATCATTCAAGTCGAAACATCACAAACTCCAGAAATGGATAGGATTTCTTAGGTTAATCTTCAACCGTTGTCTTTCTTAACGGTAGCCTGTTGAAGCGTACCTCTGGGATCTGAAAATTGTAGGGCCACACTTACGGGATGAATTAAGTTAGTTAATGAATCCTCGACCGAACAACGATAACTAAGAACTATAGGAATAAGAGTTATTCTGGTATTAGTAATTAGCTGAGATTGTCTCTATTCAAAAAAAGAGTAGTTGATCACCCTTCAGTGACTATTGCTCTAAACTTCTGAAATATCGTTGCAAAAGTTAAATCATTTGTTTTATTAGGGTTCTTTGATTGTTTGTTTTTGTTGAATTGATTGGATTATTTTGTGTAATGGGTTAAGACAAAGATAACTAATACGGTCAATTGTTTGCTATTTGAACATGTCTTCCTCAATTATTGCATTGCTTAAAAAAGACCAATTAACCGATGAAAATTATGCGACGTGGAAATCAAAATTGAATATGATTCTAGTTATTGCTGATCTACTCTTCGTCTTAATGGAGGAAGGTCCTCCTTTCCCCACTCAATATGCATCCCAAAGTGTTAAGGATGCATATGTCCGCTGGACAAAGGCTAATGACAAGGCCCACCTCTACATCATGGCTAGTATGTCTGACATACTGAGCAAGAAACATGAGATCATGGTCACTGCACGTCAGATCATGGACACCCTTAGAGAGATGTTTGGACATCTGTCCATTCAGATCAAATAAGAGGCTATTAAATACGTTTATAATGCATGTATGAAAGAGGACTAATCTGTTAGAGAACATGTTCTCGACATGATATTCAACTTCAACGTAGCAGAAATGAACGAAGCGGTCTTTGATAATAAGAGTCAAGTGTTCTATATCTCAAAATCTCTTCCGAAGAGCTTTCTTCAATTTTGCAGCAATGTGGAAATGAACAAGATAGAATATAACATGACTACCCTCCTAAAAGAGTTGCAAACTTTTTAATCTCTTAAGGGACAAAAAGAAGGAGAGGAAAATGTTGCCCATTCTAGGAGGTTTGCACCTTCATCTTCTGGATCTAAGAAAATTCAGAAGAGGAAAGGAGGGAAGGGGAAAAGTCCTACTGTTGCTGCTGAGGGCAAAGGGAAGACTAAGATAGCCATCAAGGGGAAATGTTTCTACTGCAATGTTGATGGACATTGGAAAAGAAACTGCCTCAAGTACCTTGCTAAGAAGAAAGAAAAGGAAGGCAAATATGATTTACTTGTTTTAGAAACATGCTTAGTGAAAAATGACTAAAATGTCTGGATACTTGATTCAGGGGCCACTAACCATGTTTGTTCTTCTTTACAGGAAACTAGTTCCTTCAAGCAGCTTGAGGAGGGTGAGATGACACTCAAGGTTGGAACGGAAGATGTCATTTCAGCTCGTCAGTGGGAGATGCTAAGTTGTTTTTTCGGAAATAGATTCATGTTTTTGGAAAACTTGTACATAGTTCCTAAAATTAAAAGGAACTTAGTTTCCATTTCTTGTCTTATTGAACATATGTACTCAATTAATTTTTCTATGAATGAAGCGTTCATTTCTAAGAATGGTGTACATATTTTTTCGGCTAAGCTCGAAAACAACTTGTATGTATTAAGACCTAATGAAGCAAAAGAAGTTTTAAATCATGAAATGTTTAGAACTGCTAACACTCAAAATAAAAGGCAAAGAATTTCTCCAACTAACAATACTATCTTTGGCTTTTAAGATTAGGTCACATAAATCTCGATTGGATCGGGAGATTGGTAAAGAATGGACTTCTAAATGAGTTAGAAGATCATTCATTACCTCCATGTGAATCTTGTCTTGAAGGGAAAATGACAAAGAGACCTTTTACTGAAAAATGTATAGAGCTAAAGAGCCTTTAGAACTTATACATTCAGACCTCTGTGGTCTGATGAATGTAAAAGCTAGAGGGGTTTTGAATACTTCATCTTCTTTATAGATGATTATTCAAGGTATGGTTATTTATACTTAATGGAGCATAAGTCTGAAGCTCTTGAAATGTTCAAGGAGTATAAGACTGAAGTTGAAAATCTATTAAGTAAAAAGATTAAAATATTTCGACCTGATCGAGGTGGAAAGTACATGGATTTGAGATTCCAGGACTATATGATAGAACATGAAATCCAATCCCAACTCTCGCATCTGGTACACCTCAACAAAATGGTATATCAGAAAAGAGAAATAGAACCTTGTTAGACATGGTTCGTTCAATTATGAGTTATGCTCAATTGCCTAGCTCGTTTTAGGGGTATGCAGTAGAGACTGCAGTTCATATCTTGAACAATGTTCCCTCGAAGAGTGTTTTTGAAAACACATTTCGAGTTATAGAGAGGATGTAAACCTAGTTTAAGTCACTTCATAATCTAGGGTTGTCTAGCACATGTGTTAGTGACAAATCCCAAAAAGTTGGAACCTCGTTCAAGGTTATGCCAATTTGTTGGTGACCCTAAAGAGACGAGAGGTGGTTTATTCTTCGATCCATAAGAAAATAGAGTGTTTATATCGAAAAATGCTACTTTCTTGGAAGAAGACCACATGAGAGATCATAAACCACAAAGCAAATTAGTATTAAATGAAGCTACTAATGAATTAACAAGGGTTGTTGATGAAGTTGGTCCCTCATCAAGAGTTGATGAAACCACCACATCAGGTCAGTTTCATCCTTCTCAATCGTTGAGAATGCCTTGATGCAGTGGGAGGGTTGTATCACAACCTAACCGTTACTTGAATTTAACTGAAACTCAGGTTGTCATACCAGATGATGGTGTTAGAGGATCCATTGTCCATAAATAGGCAATGAATGATGTAGATCAGGACCAATCGGTTAAAGCCATGGACCTTGAAATGGAGTCTATGTACTTTAATTCAATATGGGAGCTTGTAGATCTACTTGAAGCGGTAAAACCTATAGGGTGTAGATGGATCTATAAGAGAAAGAGAGATTCAGCTGGGAAGGTACAAACATTCAAAGCTAGACTTGTAGCAAAAGGGTATACCCAAAGGGAAGGGGTTGACTATGAGGAAACTTTTTTCCCTGTTGCTATGTTAAAGTCTATAAGGATTCTCTTGTCCATAGCCACATTTTATGATTATGAAATATGAAAAATGGATGTCAAGACTGCTTTTTTGAATTGAAATCTTAAAGAGAGTATCTTTATGTCTCAGCCCGAGGGGTTCATAACCCAAGGTCAAGATCAAAAAGTTTGCAAGCTGAATTGATCCATTTATGGGTTGAAACAAGCATCTAGATCTTGGAACATTGGGTTTGATATTTCAATCAAATCCTACAGTTTTGACCAAAACATTGATGAACGTTGTGTATATAAGAAATCAACAAAGGTAAAGTAGCTTTCTTAGTACTTTATGTGGACAATATCCTCCTTATTGGGAATTATGTAGGATACCTTACTGACGTTAAAACTTGGCTAGTAGCCCAATTTCAAATGAAAGATTTGGGAAAGGCACAATATGTTCTTGGGATCCAAATCATAAGGGATCGTAAGAACAAAACGCTAGCACAGTCTCAATCAACTTATATCGACAAAATGTTGGTTCGATATTCAATGTAGAACTCTAAGAAGGATTTATTACATTTCAAGAATGGGGTTCACTTGTCTAAGGAACCGTGTCCTAAGACACCTCAAGAAGTTGAGGATATGAGACGTATTCCCTATGCCTCAACTGTGGGCAGCTTAATGTATGTCATGCTCTATACTAGGCCAAACATTTGTTATGCAGTGAGAATAGTTAGTAGGTATCAGTCCAACCCAAGGTGAAACCACTGGGCGAAGATAAAAAATATTCTCAAGTATATTAGGAGAATGAGAGACTACATGCTTGTGTATGGAGCTAAGTATTTGATCCTTACAGGATACACTGACTCTGATTTCTAAACCGATAAGGATTATAGGAAATCCACGTCGGGATCAGTGTTCACTCTGAATGGGGGAGCTGTAGTATGGCGTAGCGTCAAGCAATGATGCATTGCAGACTCTACTATGGAGGCTGAATATGTCGCTGCTTGTGAAGCAGCAATAGAAGCAGTTTGGTTTAGGAAGTTCCTACATTATTTAGAAGTTGTTCTAAACATGAACTTGCCCATCACTCTATATTGTGATAACAGTGGGGCAGTAGCCAATTCTAAAGAACCTCGCAGCCACAAACGAGGGAAACATATAGAGAGGAAGTATCACCTGATACGAGAGATTGTGCAACGAAGGGATGTGATCGTCACCAAGATCGCTTTGAAGCATAACATTTCTGATCCTTTTACGAAGACTCTCACGACTAAAGTGTTTGAGGGTCATCTAGAAAGTCTAGGTCTACGAGATATGTACATTAGGTAACCTAAGGCAAGTGGAAGATGTGTAATGGGTATAATGATGCCCTAGTTTATTGTATTTGTATATATACATTTTATGTAATATATTTGTACATTTTACCATTTTCAATATTTGAGGATTACTTTATCATGTACATCCCATAAGGACTACACTTTTAGTCCAAGTGGGAGTTTGTTGGGTTTTATGTCCTAAAACTCGTAGATAGTAAATATAATTCATTGACCCTTATTAATAAAGTGTTTTATTATTATAATTTCAATAAGTGTTATTGATTATATTATTAGTTTTTTCTTAATAACCTAAATCGAATAAACTAACATCCTAAGCTGTTTGATGAGTCTTGAACAATATGTAGAGACATAGGTGGATCAACGTTCAAGATCAGCTTGAAGGGTCTATAGTATAGGGTTAAGGTTGGGTATCTTATCCTGGTAACACTATGGATACAACTCACTTTGTATTTGATACAAACAAATTGATCCAATGCGTTCATGAATGCGACATGCGAGTGAGGGTATCCTATGCAATGAGTTTGCATAAGACTGGACCACGAAATAGTAATAACTAGATATAACTCCATTAACTAGTTGGGTTTCTATTTCATTAGGATGACTTAGGTAACTTAGTCTTAATTTTGAGTGTATTATGAACTCATGTTTGCAAGGGTTTGCCTTCTGATTTGTATGGTGAGAGTGGCCAAATTACCAACTCAATATGCTTATCATTTTGGGGACAAGACCGAGTGGGGAGCTAGAAACATAATCACACAAGATGGAATTCACTCCTTCCTGACTTTAGGGTAAGTAGATAAGTGTTCCCTTAAACGGGGTCTTCGAGACTTGAGCAAAGGACCCTACCCTCTCTGTGGCAAGAGAGGGGTTTCTGTTTAGTGGTTATAGGTTGTTCATTAGAGGAGCACTAGTATTTTAGAACTAGAAGTAACCTAGGGGTAAAACGATAATTTGATCCAGTTGGTGTTATGAACACTTGTGAAGGACTAACTTATTGGTACTAGTCTATATCCGTGGACACAGAAATATATCTACAGTGAGAAGAGTTCAGCTGTGAGTCTTTAGTGAAGTGTACACACAGTTAACGAATATTGATTAATGTGGTTAATGAGTTTAGTCAATTAATCTCATATCTTTGTAGCTTCTAATTGAGTTTAGTCAATTAATCTCATATCGTTGTAGCTTCTGATTTGTAGGTACATTAGGTCCCCTTTCTAGCTCTTAAAGGATAATAAGATTTATTTATATTGGTTGTAATTTGAAATGTTCAAATTTACTTTGGGAATTAATATAATGTATGGTGATACGTTATAACATAAAGTTTATATTTTCATTAGATCAAATATTAATTTAAAATTATGAGAGAATAAAATATTTGAATAAGTTCAAATATTAACTTAATGTGAATTAGATTCATACTAAAACTATGGGTTAAAATTTAATGTGTATATGATACATATTAAAACTATAGGTTATGAGAGAAATTCATATTTAAATATGATTCAAATTTAGATTAAATTAAATATAAGATATTTAATTTAGAAATTAATTAATTGGAGAATTAATTAATAGTTTAATTTATTTTGATTTAATTAAATTTGATTCAATTAAATTAATTAAATGAAAACTATAGGTTAGCAACCCACAACACCCATTTAAAAAACGGTGGCCAAAGTCCAAATCTTGAATTGAAAGTATTCTTTAATTTCTTTGAAAACCAATGTCTTATTTTACCCCTCATTACTACAATATTTGAATCAATGATCTCAAAAAATAAGTGGAAATCATTCCATCAATTAGACTATGTTGAAGAAAATCTTCTCATCTCAAGAAAGAGAAACATTAGTACAATTTCTCAAAATCTGTCGTAGGAATAGCCTTCTAATAAAAAGATTTTTTTAAAACATTAATTAAAATCATTTTTTCTTGGGATCAAATCTTTGGACTTCTAAAGATGTGATCCATCACCTCAATATCTAAAAAATCGAACTCCCAAATTTTTTAGATTTCGTTTAGGAAAAATGGTATGAGTTATTAGAAAACATTGATTAAAAAACCTTATAAAATCATAGATTAAATTTTGAACGTTTGAAAAAACATAAAAAGTTATAGCTTTAAAAGGAAAAAATTTCTAAATGATTTAAAAAAAAGTTTTATGAAAGATTTTAAAATTTGGAGAATTTTAAATTAGAAGGATTTTAAAACATTGTGATTTTAAATTAGAAAGAGTTGAAAATTTTAAATAGAAAAAAAAATGAGGCTTAATATGAGAATTAGATAAGTAGAAACAAGAGTACATAAATATCATAATAAATTATGTAAACATAAAATAACATATTGAGGTTTTAATAAAAACATATTGGAAATCGATCTCGGACTTCCAAAGAATCAATTTCTTCACCTAAAGAATTCTAAGAAATCAGACTCCCAAATTTCCTAGATTCCGTCCCGAGATAAACAAGCTCCTCTTGACAAGACACGGAGGCTAGAAGCCAGGGATAAACAAGTGCCATCAAAGCAATAATAAAACCCAAAGGCCAGGGACAAACAAGCGCCTCCACAACAAAAAGTGTTAAGGGCTAGGGATAAACAAGCACCACATGACAAAATAAAACGTTGGAGGCCATGGATAAACAAGCCTCATCACAGTAAAAATAAAACATTAGGGGCGAGGGATAAGGAAGCACCACATGACAAAATAAAATGCTGGAGGTCATGGATAAACAAGCCCCATCACAGTAAAAATAAAACGTTAGGGGCGAGGGATAAACAAGCACCTTCACAACAAAAAGTGTCAAGAGCTAGGGATAAACAAGCACTACAAGAAATCTAGCCTTTAATGTCGGGTGGAAAAAAATGCAAAATGGGCTTTAATGTCGGTTTTCAAAATGCGGACGTTTAATGTCGGTTTTAAACCGACATTAAAGATCCTTCTTTAATGTCGGTTTAAAACCGACATTAAACGTCCGCATTTTGAAAACCGACATTAAAGCCCCTTTGTAATTTTTTTTTATTTTTTTAATTTGGTAAAAAATCAAGTTTTCTCTCTCTTACTTTACCTTTTCTTTTTCCTTAAAAGTTTATATATAAATTCTCCTCCTTTCTTCTTCCTCCTTATAACTTTGAAATCTTCTAACCCTAAATTCTCCTCCTCTCCTCCTCTCCTCCTCTCTTTTTTTATTTTTATTTTATTTAAATTTTTTTTGCGCTTTGAGAAGTCCTTCCCAGTTGTTGTATTTCAAGCTCATTCTTTCCTATTTGTATTTCGCCTCTGATGCTCACGACTTTTCTTTCACATTCTTCATAACTCCCCGCCTTGCCATAGTTTATCGTCTATGGGTTTTCTGTAATCGAGAAGTTGATTGTCTTTCTTCTGTGTAATTACTGACTTCTGAGTCTGATGATTCACAGGTGATTTTCTTTATTATTTCTTCTCCAGTATGATTTCTGTTCCAGCCTTAATTTGGAATCATGAATACCTCTATGTCCTTTTGGGTCTTCAGATATTATGACGTCTTAGAAGGAAAGGATGATATTAGGAAATTTTAGAATCTTTTCTTTTAAATAATGGGGACTTCTGGAGCTTATGTTACTCTTTCTTGGAATAAGATGTGGAATATTGAAGTTGAAGTAACTTTATAGGGAAAGGAACAAATTGGGGCATTGGATTTGTAGCCAAAACGTAGTATCTGAAGTTATTGGTATGCCGCATGATTCATTAGTTTGCACCATGCACAAGGGGGACAAAGAATCTTTTTTTTTTCTAAGTTAGTCCTTAAACTAGAATGATTAGTAGTAGAATTAGAGGGAGAACACCCTGAAAAAATGTCTGG
Source organism: Cucumis melo (assembly GCF_025177605.1). Classification (NCBI taxonomy): domain Eukaryota; kingdom Viridiplantae; phylum Streptophyta; class Magnoliopsida; order Cucurbitales; family Cucurbitaceae; genus Cucumis; species Cucumis melo. Next base: position 13,565,846 of record NC_066868.1, read on the forward strand.
AATTTCACAAGGTTGGCCACTTCTTTCCTTTCTTTTTTCTTGCCATTGGATATTTGGGAGGTCCTCTAGTTTTAATCCAACCATTGGAATGCTTTTATTCCATTTATTCAAAGACTCTTCCTGTTCTTTCTTAAACTATGGCCACACAAAAGTTTGGACTTTTGTTCTTTTGCCTTTCTGTTCATAAATTCAACATATAAGAACTTTCTTCAGAAGGAATTTCCATCATCTCCTACTAAAATCACTATGATAGAACAAATGTGTCGTGTTTTATTGTGCTTCTCGACGATGATAAGAGCAACATTTGCTTAACTATTGTGAAGATGCCTATCATTTACTCCAAACTCCATTGTTGAAGAATCTTTTGGTAACTTCTTAGAAATTTTTTTCTTATTTGCTCCAGTTTAAATTCTACGTTCTCTTGAAAAATATTTTGATAGAAGATTCTTTGAGTTTTCACTTCTAACATGTGAAAAGATATTTAGGTAAAATGAGCCATATACAATTCATAGTGTTCTTGTATATATATTTAGGTAAAATGCCAACCTTTAGGTATAACCATGTATACATTATTCATTTGCTAGTGGAATTTAGATTTCACCTTGTGCTATGTGAAAAGATGAGGAAGATGCATTCTTGAGTTATTAGTTTATGCTCATAAGATGCTTGATGAAATGTCTCATAAAAGTCTCTTTTTCTTATACATTGAGTGAGCGTTTTGTTTGGTTTTTTAGTATTATTTTTGTGAATATAGGTTGTTCAAAAGATGCAAACTCCTAAGGAATGTTGGTTTTAACATAGGAAACATATTGTATCATTGTATTATTTATTTCTTTTGTTATTGAAATGAAAGGTTTTGGTTAATATTTATATTCTTCATCTAAGATGGACGAGAAAAAGGAGCGGAGGAGATTTCTTAAAATCAGTGCCATGTAAGGTGACAAGCTAAGTTGAAACTCAATAGTAGTTCAATGGTACAAATGCAAAAATGCAAAACTTAAAAGTTTTGTTGATACCATTGACCACTAGGCACTACCAAGAAAGTAAATGATAGATAAACACAATAAAATATAGAAAGGAGCAGACCTGGTGTAAGTATATTTGCTGGTGAATTTACAAGTTCTCTTACAAACACTATCCCGGAACTGACATATTGTGCATATTTCAGCCTTTTTATCATAGCAGCTCCAGATCCAAGACCAAGAACATCCACAGATTGAAGTACAGTTGCTTTGGGGTTTGATCTATATCTATTGTCGTCAAATATCCCGTTGACAATTCCTATGATACAGAAAAAAGTTAGTGTCAAATAAGACCAAACAAATTGTACACTTGAAGGGCCGTAGTTAGTGTTAAAAATTCTTTGCATACTCTACACAAGTGTGAAGTGTCATCTCCAAACTCATCTTAAATCACAAATGGAACTGCATTTTTTCTTTTTTCCTTGCCATGCATGAAGTACTAATATTGTTATGTTAATTACCTGTTTCATAAAATGTCCCAAAGATAACTTTTGCTGCAAAAGACACTGATGTCTTGGAATGGAATGGAGACTTGCTTGCTGTGGGTGTCACAGAGAAAGATGTGGTCAAGGATGACAACAACAACTTCACCAATCCACTTTTGCAAAAGTTGGATGCACTCTTGGGTGGATTGTTGGCCGAAGCTTCTTCAGAGGAAGATTTCTGTGGAAAGTCAGGCCAAGCTATTGTTCTTAGAGTTTCTGGTTTGAGCTTTAAGAGGGTGGGTTTATTTGCGCTTGGCCAGTCAGCTTCACGTGCAGCAGCCTTTGTTGGTCTAGGTGAGGCCATTGCAGCAGCAGCACAGGCATCTCGAGCAGTTTCAGTTGCTTTTGCTCTTGCCTTCTCAGCGGACCTTTCGGATGAATGGAAGCCAGCCATTGCCTCGTCCATTGCAATTGGTACGTCTTCTATAAACGTTAAACTATCTACTTTCTCAGAATTACAATAGTAATTATAGACACATTATGATCTATTGGTCCACCGAAGAGTTGATAAGTTTGGAGTTAATATGTTGGAATTTGAAATTTTACGTCAGGTATATAGGTAGATGAAGTTTTTAAATAAACGTGAAAAGTAGAAAAAGATGAAAAGATGAAGTTACTTAAAACATATGCAAACTTCAACCGTGTATATTGAAGTTGATATGTTTAACACTAACTACTGCCCTTCAAGTGTACAATTTGTTTGGTCTTATTCGACACTAACTTTTTTCTGTATCATAGGAATTGTCAACGGGATATTTAACGGTAGGGCAAGGAGGGACCGGAAGCGGTTTGAGGATCGAGTGAAGGAAGAAGATAATGGTGGAAATGTTGATGAGAAGCATGCGAAAGTGATTGAATACAAGTCCAAAGGAGACGTGGGGGATGGAAAAGTACAGTTTGGAGGCACCACTGATGAAAAAAGGTCACTGGGGAATGTAAGTTTCATTTTGCATATGCTGTGTTTTATTGTAAAGATGAAAATACTTCTTTGTTTTTATTGGTTTTCTTGTCTCTAGATTTTATTTGGTTCTTAGTTTCTATTTTTGAGTAATTTTGGTAATCTGTTTTAAAGGATAGTTTTTTTTTTTTAAAATAATAATTAATATAGGATGTTACTGGAATGTCTTAAATCATGGCAGTTGGGAAAAAATTAGCTAAAAATAGAATTTTTATCAAACTAACTTTTCAAATGTTCTTTTGAAATTTAGCTTTCTAATAATTTTCTTAATTTGTATTGCTGTTGAACATTTGTGAGTAACAATCCAAGAAAGCGAAAAGTAATATCAATTGAAGTATTGATATAACTAAATTTACCCTATCTATAAGCTTAGCTGGGAGATCTTGTTTTCAAACTTAGTTATGTAATTAGTATAACTTTTAGCGATATGAATGTATAATAAAAATGAGTTTCTTACTTCTTTCTGTTCTGAAAACATGCTTAGTTTGTTAATTGTGCCAAATAAAATGAAGTTCTAGTTGTTGGCTGGATTTGGAACCCTCAATTGCTTTTGTTTGCTTATGCTTATTATTTCACACCTGAAAAATCAAAGCAAAAAAGAAGTATTTTAACACTATGGTGTTAGTTTGGAATTACATCGTATTAAATGAGGAAAAGAAAAGAATGGTCCCCTTACAGTAAACTTTGGACTCTGATTAAGGTGTTGGTTGAGGATAAAAAGAGGATTTCTCAGCAAATTTGATTTGAATGTAAGTTTCATTTTGCATATGTTGTATATAAATTAATTAAAGTAATTTAATATTGTTGAATAGCCTCTAAGAATGTAATATGTTCATATACTTTGAAAATTTTAGGTAAAGGAAAATGAGAAGGCTTTGGTTGAACGTGGACAGTGCGATGTTCCAAACTTGGTTCATAATAAACAGCCCATTTTCGGAATGACACCACCAATTCCTTCTTTATCTTTCGGGTATATTCCTCTTTCTCTCTTTCAACTGAGAAATCTTTTCTCCTCACGTTCATAGATACGTACTATAGCTTGTATTGATTCAGCTATATCATAATTTCATCGTTAGAAGAAAGAAGTTGTCATTAGTTATTTTGAAGGATAATTGTGATACTAAGGAGTACTAAGTTGGTATGATGAATTGTTTCTTTTTTTATATACTGATTTACTTTTATTTCTGTATTTTTTTTCCTTTTTGAAAAATTGAAAATATTAGAAAAGAAGATGAATATTTTGTGGAGGAAGATGGGTGGACTCAGATTTTGTCCCAACTTCAAATTAGTTCAAAGGAACAACCCTGCTCTTCTCTTTTCTTCATTCTCTACCACTCGGGCTTCTTACAACACTCTCGTCTCTGAGGTACCATTTTTCTTTCACTTTCCTCCTTTTAATTTCTATGTTCATTTTGGACTTTTGGAGTTACATATATAGGATCACGTTATATTTCGAGTTCTTTTTTCTACCTAATCTCGTTATTTTGATGTGATTAATAAGTGAATTTAACTACTTATTAAATGCATATATTCTACCTCAATGTTTAAATACCTCACGTTTAGCTTTGTTTTGGTATTGTTTGTAGAATGATTGAAGTTATATGGGGTTGAAAGCTGAGCAATTGTGTAGATAGCCAGACGATCATTGAAGGTTGAAGATTGAAAAGACGTTTAGAATTTTTCTTATTTACGTCTTGTATTAGGATCTTTTTTCATATACTGTTGTAGAATATAAACACAATATTAAGTTTTCATTTTGTGTATACAAATGTAAAAGATAAATATTATAGTTTCTAAAATAATATTTATTGATTCGTTGGAGCGAGAAAAAATATTTATCTATATGGATTCAATGTTGGTTTATAAAAAATGGACAATAATACAAGAATTAAATAAATATAAATTTCTAAAAATGGACAACAAGTCTTTAATGTCGGTTTTAAAACGACATCATAGCCCAATCGACATTAAAGGGCTTCAATAACACTATCAAAGATGTCGGTTTAAAACCGACATTAAAGCTCAACCGACATTAAAGGGCTTCAATAACACTATCAAAGATGTCGGTTGAAAACTGACATTAAAGGCCTTTAATGTCGTTTTTAAACCGACATTAAAGGTGCCTTTAATGTCGTTTTTAAACCGACATTAAAGCCCAACCGACATTAAAGGCCTTTAATAACGCTCGCAAAGATGTCGGTTGCCAAGTGACATTAAAGCCCTTTAATGTCGGTTTTAAACCGACATTAAAGGCCAAATTTCTTCTAGTGAAGCACCATCATAGCAAAAATAAAACGTTGGGGTGAGAGATAAATAAGCATCTCACAACAAAACATGTTAAGGGCCAAAGCTAAACAAGCACCACATGAAAAAATAAGACACTGGGGGCGAGAGATAAACAAATGCCACATGAGAAAATAAAACTTTGGAGGCTAGGGATAAACAAGTGTCATCACAACAAAAATAAAACACTGGGGGCGAGGGATAAACAAGCAACTATATTGCAAAAGGTGTTAAGGGCCAGGGATAAATAAACGCCACATGACAAAATAAAACGCTGAAGGCCAGGGATAAACAAGCGTCATCACAGCAAAAATAAAACGCTAGGGGTTAGGGATAAACAAGCACTTCCAAAACAAAAGGTGTCAAGGGGCAGAGATAAACAAGCGCCACATGACAAAATAAAACGCTGGAGGCCAGGAATAAACAAGCGCCATCACAACAAAAATATAACGCTGGGTCAAGAATAAATAAACACCTCTACAGCAAAAGGTGTCAAGGGCCATGGATAAACAAGTGCCACATGACAAAATAAAACGTTGGATGCCATGGATAAACAAGCGCCATCATAGCAAAAATAAAACGTTGGGGGCCAAGGATAAACAAGCACGTCCACAACAAAAAGTGTCAAGGGCCAGGGATAAACAAGAACCATATGAAAAAATAAAACGCTGGAGGCCAGGGATAAACAAGTGTCATCACAGCTAAAAAGATAAATGTCATTCATGAATGCGTGTATGCATGTATATGCTTACTAAGACATGCTTATTTTAATAGTTTTCTTTTCTTAAAACATTCTCTAGATTCTTTTCAAAAGAAGAAAACGAGTCAAAGCATATAAGATAGTTGGTTTATTTTTCCACAAAAACTCGCAATTAGGTATCATGAACTTGATTAGTAAACTGACTTCTAAATTGCCTTGAAAATCTCCTTGGAGTAATTATTTCCCAAATAAAACACCATCTCTAGTCGTCAAGATCGATGGTAAATAAGTAGGTCTATAAAAGTCAGTAATCTTATAACTTAGATCTTGATCTAAAAATCTTCCTTCAATCTTTAAACTCTTCATAAGTGAATAACTTTAAAGGCTCCTATAGTCTCTAATAAAAAAAAGGGAATTTTCTTCGAAATTGGTTTTCTTCTGCAAATAATGATGAAGAAAGTCTTGCACTTGGTAATGCAGTTTTAATCAGATGGATGATACTTAGGCATCGGCAGAGAAAGCTAGTTTCACCCTATATATTAAATAAGGGGTACCCCAATGGATCTTTGATAAAAATAGGAAAACTCCTGTTAATTCCATTTTACAAGCAATAATAATGATTATCAAATGTTCTGCAACGTAATTGTCATCATACTCAAATGAACGATTTATAGTCTTTTGATGGTGGAAATTTGGTTACGCCCTAATATAAAATGAAAGAGGACTAATTTAATTGATGTGTAAAAAAAGGTAGCGTCTCAAAGCCACTTTTCTCAATAATACTGATGTTTTGTTGGATACTTTTATTTCACCAACTCAAATTTCGACAAGAAATAGCTAATGCTACATAGTTTTTTACCCAAACTAGGTAGAATTTGGAGATATGATGGCTAAACAAACCTATTTTGTTGTCAAATGCAAGCTCATACTACTTTCAAAGGTTTTGACATGATAGTTGAATATTCCCCCCTTTCTCTTTTCAACTACTTGTGCACCACAGATTTTAATTCCTCCCCTCATGATTAAGAGATGGAGATTTGAAATCCAACCTTAAATTTGATGTCAAAGTCCTCACTAATATCATATATTTTTTCATGATAGATATTTGGAGGATAAATATAATCTTCAAAAATTTAAACCAACAATCATTTTATTGTGGAGAATAGAACACACTTGGTTGTTAGGACGCCATCCAATTCAACAAAACATTAAATGGTGCCCTTATTACAAAGCTCTTTCCCTGACCTTGAGGATAACCAATATAAAATAATCTCCCATTTCTCTAGCGATCTTAGGTGTAGTTATTTTTTTTTTTCAATTTTTGATGCTGCAAATTTTACAAGCATGGAGAAACCAACTCATCAGATGGAATTGCACTAATAAAGATGATAGAGACAAGTGCTTCATTTTCATTTCTTTGTTTATCATTTACTTGAATTTTCCTCTTCAAGTTCTCTTATTTATATGATGGTTATGGCACATGGCTAATAATATTCTACCCTGAGCTAATCTCATGCACTTCATCTTTTCTTTTAGTGGGATCATGCTTTTAATGATTCTAACTTCTACTTTTGCATCATTTGTAATTCTTTCTCTGTTAAACTTTTCTTTCAAGTCTTTCTCTTGTTTTTATAATGTAAGAGGCATTTCATCCTAGTATAAAGCCTTCATAATGCTTATAAAATATTGATGACATTTCCTTACTCAATCAACTGAAGGTTACATTTGATAGACTATCTTTACATCTTTAAGCATATTCCTTAAAGGTGACTAATGCTTCCTTTTTAATACACTAGAGCTTTTAATGATATGAGGCCAAATTAGTAATGTCCTTGTATTGTTTCAAAACTTGTGCACTTGAGAGATATCCAACTGCATGTACCAATTAGCCTATCTTTTTATGAACAACCAACTAAGAAAGAGAGGTGAGATCAATAGGCATACAAGAACATCTCAACTAGGTTGACACCTTCGTAGCACCCTCATCATACCCCATACCTAATGAAGAATATGTTCCTTATCATGAGATCAAATAGTGTCAAATTAAGCGCTCTTGAAAGTGGTGAATAATTTTTCTTTTTTTTTGTGTCATTGTGGAAGGACTGACATCTTTTAGTTGTACATGATGAAACAGCTTTTAAGGTAGTTGTCCCGTTATACCTTCCAACTTTTGGCATCTTGAAATTAGGTGGAGTGATGATGACGTCCGAATCTCTACACACACTTGAGTCACCTTAATGTCTCCATAAATGTTACTGTTCTCTATTACACCAAATCTCTCTTCTTTAAACCTTGATATAATCTTCCTTCCAGGTTTGTGTCTCCAAAGGTCTTATTGTTGGTTTTCTCATTCATCGTAGACATTAAGTCATTCAAATGGCTTGTTTATTGTGGAGCTCGATCATAATCTCGTGTCAGGTATGCTCTCAAGTCTACCAATGATGAATCTAATAGTTTTTTAGAAGTAAGAGCATATGGGTAAGGAGAAACATCATCTAGAGCTTGGTTCTAAATCAATTTCACTTGTTTGAATGCCCCTACTACTAGTCTATCTTTAACTTTGAGGGACTTTAAAACCTTTGCCACTTGTCCTTTTAACACTTTGACACATTGATTACTTGCACTTCGTTGAGAAACTCTTTCATGACTTCGACCAATAATGAATGAGGAGGTGGAAATCTTTTGAACTATTTGTAAGAACTTTGACTCTTTTAATCTTTCTAAAGTGAGAGAATGATTAAATTATTCGAAGTTATTTACTAGTGTGAGGTTTATGCATGTGAAATTTTATTAACAATGCAACAACTATCAGTCTAAAGTGAATAAATTCACTAATATTTCCAAGAAGAAATAGCTAAATGCAATGGCTAGTGATATATTTAAACAAAATACTAGCCAACGGTTTATAACATACATGAAAGTATACGATTATAATGCATGATAATGAAAGGACTCTTAGCGCTAGATCATGCAATTAGTAAAATAATGATGAAATACTAGTATAATATAATACTCTCCACGATATATATTTCTTTTCTAAAAAAACTTTTCTTTTTGGTAGATATTTCCACTTTTTTAAGTCATTAACATTAAAACATTATTAGTTATTTCTTAAATGAGGCAAGAAAAAAATACCTTAACAAAAGTGTAACTTCTTACGAAGAAATCATAATTTTTTATTAAATTCAATTTTTAGCAAGATAAAATGGATATGAAGGTGGTTATATGAGATAAAAAAAAGTTAATAAATAAAACTCACCCCAAAAGTTTTACGAAACCATCAAAATTAATCATTTATTCTAAGCATGTAGTGATTTAAGAGCTTCCCTTTTTTATTAATTAGTCAAACTTGTTTGATGGCTACCAAATAAAATGTCAAATTTAATTCAAGAAAATTGAAACAAAAAATAAAACTTTTCATTATTTTCTTGAAAATTTTTTCACTTGGAAATATTCGCCTCTTTCAAAATAACTTCAAAATATTCAAACTTTAATAAGAAAATAATATGCACGTTGTTTCACACAAAAATATTGAAGAGAAACAAAAAAAATGAAAGTTACACAATAGTTTTTCTCTTTCCAAATTCTTTTTATACTTGATCATATATTTTAGCATTTCAGATAATCGTTCTCAATATTTTAATTTCTAAAGCTAATATTATTTAATTCTAACATGTTTTTTTAATCTATTTTAAATAATTAATATGTTTCCAAAAATAATTCATTAAATGATACTAATTATATATATTAAGTTTTAGAAAAAGATATATCTGGATAGTTGTGTTTTTTTATAAAACTTTTTGTTATAAAAAATGTTGTTCAATCTTTGAAAATCTATTAAAAATAGATTTTTTATTTTTGAAATATGAAAAAAACTTTATAAAACTTCAACAAAATTATTAAGATGTTAATTGACTAAGAAAAATTAAAATTGGCAAGTAAAATATTGTTAGCTTTTACTAAAAGAAATTAGTAAAGAATCAATGGAATTAAAAAGAAATCCCATGTGCAAATGCATGTTTAAATAAATGTGTATTATAATACATGTGGAAATAAATGTGTTGTAATATACCAGAATATTGCATAAAAGTTTTAAAAGTGAGATTAATTCTAAAGGCCTTAAATGATAAAGGTTCCCGATTGGTTAAAGTCATACATGACAAATTGACTAAGTTGAGAGAATTTTTCATGTGCCTGCACGGAAGCATAAGCTTCTCGAAGGTCAACACTACTCCGTCCTCAATTCCAATCTTATGAGGTAAAGCTCAGATAAGAGGCTTGTGATAGTGTGTGAAGCAAAATAATAGTTTTTAAATAATGTCAAAATAAAAGACTTCAAACAAAGTGAGGTTTGCTCTAAAGTCTTATATAAAAGGTCTTCAAATTGGTCAAAAGTCATACATGACAATGACTAACTTGAGTGAGAATTTTTCATGTGCCTACACGAGAGCATAAGCTCCTCGACGGTCAAGACTACTTCATCCTCAAATCTAATTTTATGAGGTAAAGCCCGGATAGGAGGCTTGTGATTGTGTGTGCAATAAAAAAATACACAATAACTATACACAATAAATTTAAAATAAAATAAAGAATAAAACAAGTCAAGATAAAGGAGAAAATGGCCAAACTCTCGAGGTAGAGCCTTGTATCCCCAATGGAGTCGGCTAGTTGTCGCCACGTGCCCGAGATGACACGAAGCGGCCGATGCCCTTAAAATGAGTTAGTTTTAAAACAAAATAGGAGTTGCCACCAATCTTTTTTACGGTGTGATTGGACACTAGAATAAAGTAAAAAACTTTGAATAAATAAAAAAAAATATGGTCAGCTAAAACTAAAGTTGACTTCGGGAATCATTTGTATATGAGGAAGGTGTTAGCACCCCACAACACCCATTTAGAAAACGGTGGCCAAATTCCAAATCTTGAATTGAAAATATTCTTTAATTTCTTTGAAAACTAATGTCTTTTTTATCCTCTCATTACTACAATATTTGAAGCAATGATCTCATAAAATAAGTGAAAATTATTCTATCAATTAGACTATGTTGAAGAAAATCTTCTCATCTCAAGAAAGTGAGAAATTAGTACAATTTCTCAAAATTCGTCATAGGAATAGCCTTCTAATAAATAGATTTTTTTAAAACATTAATTAAAATCATTTTTTTCTTGGGATCAAATCTTGGACTCCCAAAGATATGATCCCTCACCTCAAGAATTCTAGAAAATCGAATTCCCAAATTTCCTAAATTCCGCCGTAGGATTTCGTTTAGGAAAAACGATATAAGTTATTAGAAAAGATTGATTAAGAAACTTTATAAAATCATAGATTAAATTTTTGAACGTTTGAGAAAACATAAAAAGTTATAACTTTAAAAGAAAAAAATTCTAAATCATTTAAAAAAAAGTTTTGTGAAAGATTTTAAAACATGTAGAATTTTAAATTAGAATGATTTTAAAACATTGAGAATTTAAATTAGAAAATTGAAAATTTTAAATAGAAAACAAAATGAGGCTTAGTATGAGAATTAGATAAGTAGAAACAAGAGTAAAGAAACATCATAATAAATTATGCAAACATAAAATAACATATTGAGGTTTTAATAAAAACATATTGGAGATCGATCTCACACTTCCAAAGAATCAATTTCTTTACCTCAAGAATTCTAAGAAATCGGACTCTCAAATTTCTTAGATTCCGTAGTCGGATCTTTTTTTTTAAAGAAAAAATAATTTAAAATGTTAACAAAGTTAAAAATTATCAGCAATAACATATTAAATTGACCATAAAAGAGGGAAAAATATTAAATAACATATAAAAGACAAAAACATATTAAAGAAGCAATAATCAAGATGATCAAATATTAAAGAAGCAATAAATAATGGTATAAAAAGAAAAATGGAATAAAAATGCTAATTAAAAAGAAAAGCAAAGATACAATATATAGAAAATAAAGCTTAAGAATAAATTAACAAAGAAAAATAATAATAAATAAAAAAGAGATAAACAACAAGGTACAAAGAAATATGTAATAAGTAAAAAAAAAAAGCTCACAAGATAATAAATAAATAATTATAAGAGAAAGTAAAGTAGAGAAATAAGAACAAGAATAATAAGCAAATATTTAATCATTTAATCTTTTTTTTTTTTTTTTTTTTGCATTTCTTTTATGGAAGCTTGAAGAAAGATAAAGAAGATAATAAGAAGAAGGGAAAAAAAGAAAAGAAATAAAAATTGAAATTCCAACACACTAAACTCACTTATTGTTTGAGGTGTGGATCATTGGGACTAAAACCCTAGCATACACCTCCAACTAAGTTAGAGTTTTTTGTGTGTTGGATTCTTGGGATTGTAGGAAGAAAGATGAAGATTTAGAGAAGATAAAATGGATGTTATAAATCTTTTGGTTTTTTTTAAAAAATATGGAGGTCAAAAGAAGTAGGTTAGAGATTTAGATGAAGAAGAGAGAATGTGAAGGTTGTAAAAATTTCTAGATTTTTTTTTTGTGGCATTTTCTTTATGTTGTGTTGTGGATGAAGAAGAAGAGACTATTTATAGCCAAAATCATTTCTTCGAATGGCTAAAAATTCAAAATGGTGGGATTTTTTTTGAATTTGAAATAATGCCATCTTTTGCCTACACCTCAAAAAGGCATGAAACCTTTATTAACAAAACCAATTTCAAAATTACAATAAATGGTTTAGTTACCTTAGTTACCCTAACTAAATGGTTTAGTTATTTTAACCAAACAACCTACAAAACTTAAAAAGTAGTTAAATAACACTTTGTTTTTTAAGAAAAATGGTAGTTTATCAAAAAATTAAAAATAAGCCAAATTAAGACAAAAATTAATTTGGCAATTAAATTAATTTTGAATAAGGTCAAATAAAATTAGGTGACTACACATACCTCAACACAACCAAAAATAAATCAAAAAGACGATGAGAAGGCCCCTTCTGAAGAACGCGATTGAATGGCCAAAAAAATTAAAGAGTTGGAGGCCGAACTGTTGAAAATGAAAGAAACGGATGATTGGGTAGGCGAATTAAAAGAAGAACTGGGTATGGGTTCTAAAGGCACATCATCCATCAAAGGGGATGAAAATCTCAACGAGTTTGAAGATCTATCCAATGATTTAGAGGATGTGGTTGAATTGAATGAAGAAATAAAGGTATGTTTTTCTATAGACCCTTAATCCTTAACGTTACATGTTTTATGTATATATTGTCCTTACCATTAACTTTGATTCCTAAAGGTAAACATAGCGAAGGACGATTAGCACCTGGAAGGTGTAACGTTAGAGAAAATGAAGGTTAGTTTCACCACAGTTAATGAATCCAAAGTTTAACTTCATTCAGTTACTAAACTCATGTCAGGTATACATATTTAACAAAGTCTTCTAAATAGGTTAGAACCCTGTGTAAGTTGGCATTCAAAACGAAAGAATATGTCGTCGCATAGGGGACCATATTTTATTCGGATGTAGAAGGTGACAATGTTAAAATGGTAGTAGATGTTGTGGTGGAATATGGGGATTGTGTGATTCCCATTTTGACAAAGAAAGGGATCTACAAAATGTCCCAGGAAGTAGGTTCACACATATTGTGGCCACGACATCTTGTCATTACTGACAATATAAAGATAATGCATTTTTCATTGAACGATATCCATGTTGCAATTTATATTAACTTTAATTGTAATATTTTTGGTAGATGGAGTCTAGGGAATTTAGTAAGGATATGGCCATATTCGCACCCATACCAATTCAAACTGCTCCAGTTGCCCTACGATTCTTACTACGAATGGTTGAACATATGGGGTCAGCAGTTCAAATCACCACGCCATTTGAGGTAGTTGGGGTGCAAAGAAAATGTTGCATAATGATTGAGTCGTTGAAGGATTTCTCTTCTATGTGTCCAATAGTTACCGCTTGCCTTGATGCATAAATAATGTAAGATATGTTATTACAGCGTTACTGTTTAGTAAATATGTTTGAAATTTCTTTTCTTTCATTTTCTTTTTAATGCACTTGTTCGAAATCATATTTAAATGAATATCTCACACATAACCTATAGTTTTAATTTAATTAATTTAATTAAATCAAATTTTAATTAAACTATTAATTAATTCTCCAATTAATTAATTTCTAAATTAAATATCTTATATTTAATTTAATCCAAATTTGAATCATATTCAAATATGAATTTCTCTTATAACCTACCGTTTTAATATGTATCATATACACATTAAATTTTAACCTATAGTTTTAGTATGAATCTAATTCACATTAAATTAATATTTGAACTTATTCAAATATTTTATTCTCTCATAAATTAATGACACTAAAAAACCGTCAAGTATACCTTTATTTGACACTAATAAAACGTCGAGTATATGTTTACTTGACACTGTATTGACGTCAAGTAATCTACCGTCCAGATCGCATACTTGACACTATTTACACATCAAGTAAAATTGTATAGTTTATACTAAAAACCGTCAAGTAAAATATTATATTTGATTCAAGTAAGATCGCATACTTAACACTACTTACACGTCAAGTAAAATTGTATAGTTGACACTAAAAACCGTCAAGTAAAATATTATATTTGATTCAAGTAAGATCGCATACTCAACACTATTTACACGTCAAGTAAAATTGTATAGTTGATACTAAAAAATCGTCATGTATTAAATGTTATGTATATTTTCTATTAATAGATTAAATATACAAATTTTCTATTTTCTATTTCTTGCATTATGTACATTCATTTCCAACCAGTAGTTAGACAACAAAAAATGACAAATAAACCAGTAAACCAACAATAATTTCATTCTTCTCAACAATATCATCAACAATTACAGAATTCCAGTCCAAATATAACAAACTAAAATTTCCTATATGTGGCCTATTCCAAAATCAACAATAATAATAGCTATCCTTGTTTAACCAAAAACATGTATTGTATACCAAAACCTAAGTCTATCCTCTTGCATCTATTGCCTCATATATATAAGTATAATGGCTATGAACAAAACATTTACACAAAAATGATTATGGCCATTCTTATATGTTAGCCATTTACAAAATTAAGATCATATCTAGGTGTCTATCATATGTACCGAGCTAAAAATTCAGCCCACTTCACTCGTATTTCATCCAATTCAAGCTGTGAGTATGAGTTTCTCGTATCAATCTACAGAACATAAAAAGTCGAGTAGACATTTTGTTAAAAAATAAGTCACATGTTATACTATTTATAACGTTACAATGTAAGTAGTTTAAAAACATACTGCATCAGTAATAATGCTTGTGTCCTTACTCATGATTTTGTGCATGTATCTCATGACATAATATCCACATTCAACAGTACCTACTTGTAAAGGACACTATAACACAAAACCAAATAACAATGCATATTAGATTATGTGCTAAATTAAATTGTAAATAATTTTATAAATATATTTACCTTTACCGCTTTTCACAATGTTGTTTTTCTAGTCTTTTTCAAATTCTTCTAAGATTAGAAAATTGTCAAGGCCCTACATTTCTCAAGTATAGTATAAATCAAAATGAACTAATTTCTTTAGCGATTAAAAAAAAGAAAGATAAACATAGTTAGCTTACATATTCGTTACGTATTTAATATCATCTCGGGAGCTTGTTCTCAATGAGTCAAGATGGTACACCATATTATCATATGGATTAATGACTACTAATGACCAATTATCCCTAAATGAAGTATATATGCAAGTAATTAGTATTTTGGTACTAATGCAAGTTTAAATTGATAAAAATTATACTTTTCTAGGAATACTTACTCAGGATTATAAGGAGCAACAACCAATTGATCTTTTTTGGAAGTCATTAATCTACTACAAAGGTTTCGTTTCATACATAACCATGGGGGAAGATTATAAATCGCCATCACCACTGGCCAACAACTATACTTGGAGCTCATATCACTATATGAATTTATTCCATCTGCTAACAACGCTACACGAAGATTCTTAGGTTCAGAACTAAAATTTGGCCACATGGTGTCGACTAACTCCCAAGTTGGAGAGTCAGCAGGGTGCCATAAGTTAAATTTTTAGAACATTCAACACTTCTAAACATCCGTTGAAATCATGAAATAGGTGGAAAGTACCACATTATTTTAGCAGGAATTTTTTTTTCTTATTTGCATCTTTACCATATTTGAAATCATGAAATAAGTGGAAAGTACCACATTATTTTAGCAGCAATTTTCTTTTTCTTATTTGCATCTTTACCATATTTCCACCTAGACTCGCCACATTCAGGGCACACAATTGCGTTGGCATATTCCTTTCGATACAGGCAACAATCATTAGGGCACGCATGAATCTTTTCATATTCTATTCCTAGTGCACCTAACTTTTTCTTTGCTTCATACATTGATGTAGGGAGGTCATTAGGAGAAGGTAAGATGTCTTTTAACGCTTTTAGTAGTTCTGAGAAACTAATGTTACTCCATCCATGTCTAACTTTTAAGTTATACAACTTCACTAATGTAGATAATTTGGTAAGTTTTTTTGCATCCTTCGTATAAAGGCTTTTCAGCATCATTAAGCAAAATCTCAAAACCACTTGGATCCATTGAATATTGCACATGAGCAATTTCAACTATTTCTTTTATATTTCCAATGTCATTATCTTCATACATACGCTTAGAAGATTCTCCATGGAAGGATGAATTAGGAAGTTTTTCACCATGACAAAACCAAATCTTATAACTTTCATCAATGCCATTAAAATATAAATGATCTCTAATATTTATATTTTAAACAAGGACAAAGTATAGAAGTATTAGTTGTATTGGAAAATCCAAATCTGATAAAGTTCTCTACACCCAACTCAACTCTTTAGATAATCTACTCTTTGACATCCATGATTTATCCATACTTATAATATGCTAATCTTGGATCTATAAAAAAAACATTACAATATTCAAAATTAGGTAACTCATTCAACTTACTATCCTATAAACAAACAAATCTCAATCTAGCTTAAGTGTTCTAGTAGTAACATCATTTACATCGAAAACAAAGCTCAAATTAACAAGTAATTTACTCTTCGTCAAGCCTTAGAGGAGTCTCAAATCAAGGATCCAAACATAAAACATAAACAGACTTAAGTTCAAACTTCACGATCTCAAACCAAAAGACAAAATTAACTTATAAAAAGTCCTTATTCACCATACCCAACACGTGGTTTGATCTAAAAATACTTCAAAACTTAAATCGAGCAACACAGCCAAAATCTTACTTAAATTGGTCTCAAACTTAATTCGCAACATTGTTTAAACTTTTAAACATCTTTAAAACTCAAATCTAGAGCTCTACATACGAATTTCACATACATCAGTCAAACATCACATTGAAATTCATGCAAATCCCATTCAAATGTACATCAGTAACAAAAATCAATCAACATTTCAGTCAAACATCACATCCAAATGTAGATCAGTAGTATCTCTACCATAGAAGCCAAACAAATAGTAAATTACCCAAGACCTAAGTCAAGATATTAGGTATTTAATACAAAAACTAAACCAATCCATCGATGTAACAAACTCGAAGTTCATAGGAGTGAAGAGACATACCAACGAAATGTGGCGGCGGTTGGCGTTTTTAGGTCAGCGTGGCGACGGGTTTAACGTGCGGTGGTTGGCATTTTTAGGTCAGCGTGGCGACGGATTTAGCGTGCGGCGGCGTACAGTGGGTTTGGCGGCTTAGAGGGGATGCGACAGTGTACATCAATGAGATGGAGGCATGAGAGATTGCGGCGGTCGGTGAGATGGAGGCGTGTGCAGCCAGCGTACAGTGGGTGTGGGTGCGGCATAAAGGGGGTGGGTCGACGTACAATAATGAGATAGAGGCGTGAGAGATTGCGGCGGTCGGTGAGATGGAGGCGTGAGAGAGCGTGAGATGGATTTAGAAGAGAAAGGGGGGAAATAAAAAGGGTTAGGAGGGAAAGTTTTAATAAAATAATTTATTTTAATAAATTGTTTTATTAAAATAATTTTTAATAAGTTTATTTTAATAAGCTTATTTTAATAAATTTATTTAATGTAAGAAAGAAATAAATAGTATTTTTATACTTTTTATTATTTATTATTTATTTTTTATATTTAACATTTCTAAAACATTTTTAAATAAAAATGTAAACTATACTTGACGTTATTTTAACATCAATTAAATACTTGATGCGACCACAACGTCAAGTAAACTCTACACTATACTTGACGTTAATGAACCGTCAAGTACAATCTCTACTATACTTGACGCGAAATAAAACGTCAAGTAAAGCTAACATAAAATAATTTAAAATTTTTATTTTTCTTCAAACTATACTTGACGCGTTTTTCGCGCCAAGTAAATGTCCACTATACTTGACATGGATACAACGTCAAGTAAACTCTTCCTTATACTTGATGCAGAAAAAACGTCAAGTAAAAGTTAACGTAAAATAGTTCAAAAATTTTCATAAAAATTCTTGACGTTTTTTTAATAAAATTGTCAAATATATAAAAGTAGCTAGTGTCAAATAAAGTAAATTTAGTAGTAGTGAGAATTCTTACGAAAGATGTTCTACTTTACATTGTGCTTGGGTTTACGAATTACAATATATTTGAAAAAGTTGTTATTTGACCATACCCAAGTTAGGAATTTTAAAATCAAACATCATGTTGCCGCACATTTTTGGCAAAAAATCTTATTATTTTTGTTTTTCAACAAACCGAAATCCCCCCACCCACTTTACCATTTACGCCCATTTCTCTTAAAGATTAAGATTTAGGCAAAAAAATCAAATTAGACCCAATGATACTTTAATCTAGTCCAAAAGTCAATTAAGATCCATATTAAATTAGTTTGATCCAAAGGTTACAAATGTCGAGAGAAATCTTTAGATCAAAAGATTATCTAATCTTTAACCTAACCAGTCCTTGGAATTCAAGTTCTTTGAAGATATATCTTTTCATGAGTTCAACTTCAACAACATTCGTTACAAGATTTCAACTTAGAAAATATTTGACCCTCTACTAATTTTAGAGATCTAGCTATATTTCACTGAATCAACATAAACATTAGTTCAATCATTGGAGCTTAGAAGTATAACGCTTAGATTTTTTTTTCTAATATAACTTATTTTCAAAAATTAAATCAAAATAAGTTAGTTAAAATGGGAATCTAAAGATCCCACTGCCACACACACACCACAAAATAATTGTTTTTGTTTGATGAATTAGTAGGTAAAAGAAAGGGCCCACTTTATCCAAGAAATTCCGAGGTGTCAAAGCTTGATTCATCACAAATTGATTCGCTATCCGCAGCAATCAAATCTACATTCCTTCGCCAAATATCATCCACACAAAACGCCCAACAAAATCCCAATCCCTTTCCCCCGCCCTTCTACAAACCAACTGCACCTCCCGACCCCTAAATCCGCACTAATCCCGATCCCCACAAAATGGCCACCGCCTTCGCTACCTCCTCTGTCGCCGGCCTCGGAACCGCCTCCCTCTCCTCTCCTTCCTCCAGATCTCCCCGTCTAGTCTCCGGTAATCCACTGCTACCTCCAATCAATCCATCTCCAACTCTCTCTGCTACTGCTGTTATTTATTTTTTGGTCTTTATTGTCGTCTTCGCAGGGTTCATCAAGTCGCCCGTGGCCGCCAGGAATCCGCTTAACGTAGGGCGTGCATCCCGTGGAAGGTTCACCTGGTAAGAGATTTAGCGATGCTCTGATTTGGAGAATGAGTGGTTGTTTGTTGTGTATTTTGATATTGATTTTGTTTTGGGGGAATGAAGCTTTGAGAGGGATTGGCTACGGAGAGATCTGAATGTTATTGGATTTGGACTGATCGGGTGGATTGCCCCATCGAGCATTCCGGTGATCAATGGGAAGAGCTTGACGGGGCTGTTCTTTGAGAGCATTGGAACAGAGCTTGCCCATTTTCCTTCTCCACCCGCCCTCACTTCTCAATTCTGGTAAATTACAATTTCCACCTAACTTATTATTATTATTATTATTCTTTTTTTTTATTATTTTTTTTTTGAAATTAAGCTGATCAAATTAATTTTACCTTTAAATTTATTCACTTTTTATATACTTTTTAAATTTTAATTTAATTAAGAATTTATTGTTGTTTTTAAACAGTACTTTTCATTATCTATTAGCATTTTTTGTATAAATTTTGGAAACTAAACATATTCATATTGTATTTCTTCTTGCATCAAAATTATTACAATTATTGAATAAATTTTGGTAAAAATTAATTTTATAAAATATCTGTGAGACTAGAATCGTAAAAACTTGTTCGTGATTATTTCAATTTAGATGATTGGTGTAATAAAGTAGTGTGTAATTCAGGTTGTGGTTGATTACGTGGCATTTGGGTCTCTTCATTACGCTTACTTTTGGACAAATCGGATTCAAGGGAAGGACCGAAGACTACTTTTCAAAGTGAATATGTAATAATTCTTAAAAAGGAGAGAGAATTCTAGTTTTTGTTATTATTATTCATGTTTATAAGTTTATAACTTATAAGTAGTGTTTGTGTCCCCCATTTTCTTCATGTATAAATCGTTTCAACCTCCAAATTTTGCTTCACTAATCCTATTCGACTCAACTCAACTCACCTCGCTTCATTTTAATTTATCTTTATCCTACTCATTAAACAACATCTTTTCAACAAAACACACTACTACACTCTAACTCCAGTTGTGTTAAGGTTTAATTGCAACAATTTTATAAGTATAATGTATAATTATTGTAATTATAAAAATATATAAGGTGTTAGTTAAACAATCTATATGAAAATACAACTATGATCATACCAACCATAAATTTGTTTGAAGGGAAAAGAATGTGATGTGTCAAAGAGAAGATTTGCATATACTATTGTGGTGATTTTCACACACTTCAATCCTTCAGTCAGAAAGTAAAAAAAAAAAACAAATTGTAGAAATTAGGATGTTTTAGAGAATGATTCAAGTAATTTCCCATTCACAATATCTAATGTTTGTATTGTTGGATAGAAGTCTATTGAACAAGGCCTCCTCTCTCAATATCGTAAATTCAAGAAGAGTGATAAAAAAGTATGTATAAATATTGAACTAGACTACTACTATTTAAAAAGTAGCATTAATGGTTAAGCACACATCTGTCCACAAGAAATGCATTTAGTTTTTGTTAAGTTAGTTCTCAAGTTATAGCTAAATTAACGAGGGATTGACGATGAATAGAATGATATGTCCATAACTATAAATTAAAGAAAAATGTGATTTAAGAATTGTATTTCTAATTTTTAAGAGCAAAGAATTCTATTCAATCTTTTATCATGAAACCTTTTCTAATTTATTATTATTTAAGCCTAGCCAATTGATTTGAATTCATAATTAATTGTCCTAAATATCAAATAAATTAATACGCAAGCTGAGCACATTCAAACATATCAAATAATTGCATTAAGATCAAGGGCTAATGCTAAGGATGCATAATAGAATTTCCAACTTCTAATTAGTTATGCAATATAATTTTTACTCAAAGGTTGGATTAAAACAATACTTATTGATCTGATAACATTGTTTACAAACATTCTAAGCAAGTAACCTAACCTTTTTGCTAGCTTCTAGGTGATTCATACCCTAAATCAAGTTTAAATCAAAGCATGCAAATTACATAATCTAAATTGGCTGTCAATCAATACGAAAATGTAACTCATAAATAATAAGGTTAGAGAAAAATCCTTAAACAAGATGTTAGTCACAAAATAAGTTAGAAATATGTCTCAAAAGAATATTATAGAATTGCTCCTAGAAATTAGAGTACAATTACAAAACTCTAAATTTCATAAACAAATTGTAGACTTGTTTTGTTAGAAAATGTATTATATGTTCCTAGTATGAAAAGGAACTTAATAGAAGTGTATTGTATGTTCGTAGAACAAAAATGTATTAATGTATTTGTATAAAGTTTTTTTTTTTATTAATGAAGTGTTCATTATCAAGGAAGGTGTTCAAATTCGTTATATATTCCAAACTAGAAAACAACTTATATATGTTAAGGCCAATTAAGATAAATATTGTTTTAAACAAAAATATTTAGAATAGTTGAAACTCAAAACAAAAGGCAAAAAGTTTCTTCAAATGCCTATGTTTGACACTTAAGACTATGTTACAAAAATTTCAATAGGATTGAAAGATTGGCTAAGAGTGGTCATTGAAGTCAATTAGAAGACAACTAATCATTTACCTCTAAGTGAATCTTGTCTTGAGGGAGAGATGTTCTTTTATAGAAAAATGTCTTAGAGCTAGAGGACTCTAAGAACTCTTAGAACTATTGATGAGAGTATTTATATGTCCCAACTAGAGAAGTTTATAGAATAGGGTTAAGAACAAAAATTTTGTAAACTAAAAAAATCTACCAACAAGAAATTCTGGCTCTCTCCAACGGTGGTTTACACTGAAGAGAGAAAAAGCGTTCAGAGATATAACAGCATTCTCGATGCCACCAACAAAGCGTTAAGAGTACTCTCATATGTCCCAACAATTTGTTGGTGGCGTCGGAATGTGGGAGAACTCCTGACACTCTGTGGAGGCATCGAGAGATATCGAACCCTAAAAATATCACGAGGGTTCTCCCAATGCCAAGGTTTTGACGTTGGCAATTGGTGCGGTTTTTGCGACGCTGTTAGTACGATGTCACGAATTTATGGAAACTCTCAATGCATTGGGGTGTGTCAGGAGTTCCTTTATAAAAACCCATTAGATCTATATTTTCCAGATTATGAAGGAAAACAATTAAGAGAACGAAGAATATGCCTCCGCCCTCATCTGTACAGTGCACCGCCGCCCTTGCCCATTCCACCGTCACCCGTGCCATGTCGCCCCCTCTCCTCCCTTGCTGTCGTCATCCACTATCCTTTCTTGCCGTCATCGGCCAATGTCCTCCCTTGTTGCCACCGCCTACTTTGTATTTGAGTATAATTAATGTAACACGAGACATGCACACCGAAAAAAAAGATCGGATTTCACTCTAAATGCAACTAAACAATTTAGAGATTAACAAGCTTGAAAACTACTCTAATTAAACAAAAATAGGGTTAATAGAAGTCATACCTTCGTAGTTTCCCAATTCCTTGATATCTCCTCACGAACACAAACCTGGGATCACCATTAGAGTTTATCCACTACTTTCTAGAACTTAGAACCGAGTTATGGAACTTGTTAAGTGAAGGAAATAAGAGAGATAAATGAAAATTGGAGGAAGAAATTAAGGGTTGAGATTACGGAGAATTAATTTTTGGGAAAAGCTTATAATTCGAAAGTACAATTTTTTGCAAAAGTTTTTAATCAATTCAAAAAGTAGTCAATAAATAACCTAATTACATGAGAAAATGAATGTAATTAGTTCACCAAATTTCAACATTTCTTATTCTAGTGGGCTAGGTGTCTTCATTTTATGTTGCCACTTTTCGCACCAAGTGTTAGTGAGATTATCTATCAAAATGTTGGATTTTTCCACTAGGTTTAATCCAAAGGGAATATGGTCGTTTGACCATTCGAATCAAAACCAAATTTTGACTTTTCAACTAAAAAATCAACATTTTGACTTTTTTACCATTTCATCCATCTTGACTAATTCCAACCTCCTGAGCATGAATCTGTATTCATTTTTCTGAAATTCAAATAACATTTGAATATAAAGCTGATCAAAGATTGACTTTCCAACATTTTGACTTTTTACAACTTTGACCATTTTCATCATTCTGAATATGAATATGTATTCATATTTTTAATATTTAAGTCACATTCAAACATAAAGCTCTATCTCAAACTTATAATCAACGGCTATATCACAAATATTTGTCGATTTCTCCCTCTTTACTTAATTTGAACAGTTCAAATTATTCCAATATGTTGTTCTAAGTTAATTCCATATGAGCTAGCAGGGGAACCTAATGGACCTATAGATCATGGGATCCAACGATTCAAGTTTAACTAGCTAAACCCTTTTAGATTGAGCTAATCAACATTCGTTAACTAACAGATCATTCCATTAACGTCCCGTAGTTGCACTTCCCTCACTATAGATATATTTGTGTTCATCTAATCAACATTCGTTAACTAATGGGTCATTCCATTAACGTCCTATAGTTGCACTCCCCTCACTGTAGATATATTTGTGTTCATCTGATATAATCATGATCGGTAAGTTAGTCCTTCATAGGTTGTTCATAACTTCGGTGGGTCAAAATAACATTTTATCCCCGAGACTATATCTTGCTTCTTAAGTCCTACTGATCCACTATTGAATAATTGGTTTAAGGTCCAACCTATAAACCAAATATCTCTTCGGTCTATGAGAGGGTGTGACCCTTTTTTCAAGACTTAGATCTAGTTGTTAAGAGAACAACCTATCTACTAACCCTAAAACGGGTAAGAGCGAATTCCGTCTTGCACCCATGTCACTAGCCATCCATCTGGTCTTACCCTTGAAATGGGAGGCTTATTGGGCTAGGGCTATTGAGCTGCTCTCACCTATACAGATCTAAGGATAATTCTATTTGAACAGAAGTTCATAGTTAACTCAAGATTAAGACTAAGTTACCAGTGTTATAACTTAAAAATGACTATTTTATGATTCCAGCCTTATATAAACTCTTTATATAGGATGCCTCTACTTCTCTATCTCTACATGAACGATTCAAGATTTGGATAAAAAAAAAAAAAGAGGAATTCTAGTTGTAAGATATCTAATGAACTTTTCCGAATAAACCTGCTAGTTGAGGAAGACCTCCTAAGGATAAGAGACATAGGGCTAAAGAGAAAGCCCCACTTCTCTATCTCTACATGAACGATTCAAGATTTGGATCAGAAAAAAAAAAAAAAAAAAAAGAATTCCAGTTGTAAGATATCTAATGAAGTTTTCCTAATAAACTTGCTACTGGAGAAAGACCTCACAAGGATAAGAGACATAAGGCTAAAGAGAAAGCCAAAAGAGGATATTTTGTACTATTCTCCATCTATTAGTTCCATCTTTTACTTAATGGATAAAAGAGGTTCTCAAGACGGCTTAAATAATTTGAAAAGAATCCCTTGTTCATTGATTGTGCAGAGCTCTGTGGGCAGTCACTTCGCTTTCGGTAAGTAAGCTCTTGTCTTTATTTATCTTTATGATCTTTTCTCTTTTTTATCTCTTTCACTCTTTTCTTCTTCTTTCTACAACTCTCATTCATACTCTTTTAGTTGTAGTTTATGGTGCCCGTCCTTACGAATTTATGGAAGTTCAATGATACCTAGAATCTTGCTTATTTTCATTTTATTGGGATCTCATATTGTTTAGCAGGTACGTTGACAAGCACTACTATACTTCCTTCGTTTTCTTTAATTGGCTGAGTCAGAAGTCTGAAACCGAAGAAAAGATTGGGTTTATTTGTAGGAAAGCAAGGTTTTGGAAGGAGGACCATAGGAATTTGCTTCACCCTACTCGAATAGGGAATTCTTTATAGTACCTCTCTGACTTATGACCCAATTGATACTTCAAGGGATGTGGACTCGATCTTATGTTTGAGCTTCTGTTTCTGGGAATCGTTGATTTTGAGTTCTATTGGTGCCCCCTCCTATTCTCCTTCCTATCCAATGTCTGACTTATGGTGGGGTGTTCCTATTGTACCAAGGTTATCTAATGAATCCATTTCTTCTCCTTCATATCATAATATTGATCATAAGAGCTTTGGAATCATACTAGTCTTAGGATAATAAAAGAAAAAAGTTGGGGAAGGCTCGAAGAATTTGAGTCTCTTCGTTCATAAACTCAGTCTAATCCCACCTCATCTGTGGGTCCTAAAACTGGGTCAGCAGCTTTACCCAATGAGATATTCAATGAAATTAAAGAGATAACAGCTCTGTAGAGCCCTAAAATTTGAGGTAATTAAATTTTAATTATCTGAAGTTTAATTTTTGAATTTTGGGTGTTATTTAAATTGTTTCTTAAAGTAATTGGTTTGGGGGAAGTAGAAATTTTAGATATTTTGGAGAAATATCTAATTGGTTAATTAAGGTGGGTTGATTTAATTATGTTTAGGTGTATTATTGGATTTAAGGATTTAATAATTGTATTATGAAAATAATATAATTATTTATGAAAAGATATTTGGAGGAGATAAAGGTGATTGGATTGGTTGAGGAGAGAGAAGGTTTCTTTTGGGTGGATTAAAATAGGAAAAGGAAAGAGAAATAATGTTTTTTTATTTATTTAGGGTATTGGGATGTGAGCATTTAATGCTCCATCATCTTCTTCACAAAGGAAGAGAAGAGAGGAAAACCCTAACCCTAATCCACCTCGCCGCTCCGTCTCCGCCAACATCTCTATCACTCGTTGCCGCCAACGAACGTCGTAGTGTGAGCAGCCACCAAGTCGAAGCCGCCTTCATCGCTGACGGTAGCCGACCGTGAGCAATTCAGCTTTCGTCGAGTTCGTCTCTGTCCATCGTCAGAGCTCCGCCCAGCCGCGTCGGAGAACGCCGTGAACCCGACCCGCACCCCTTCTTCGCGAACCAACCCGACCGGCGCCCCCCTTCTCCGCGAACCAACCCGACCCGCGCCCCTTCTTCGTGAACCGAACCCGCCCCTGCTCCCGTGCTTGCACCAGCCGCCCGCGTGAGCCGCGCACGCCTTAGCCGAGCCGCACGCCCGCACCTGCCTTCCAGCCGAGTCGTGTCTACCTCCCAACCGAGCTGCCAAGCTTTTGTGAGCCACAAGCCTGTTTTGGGTCCTTTTCACCTGTTTTGGTAAGTGTTGATTGGGTTTTGATATGTCCAACCAAGATTAATTTTTTGACCTAAATGATTTAAATTTTGGATTAAATTAAATTATTATTTATTCTAAAGGACCGGTTGGACCAATTGGAGTTTGGACTGTGGAACTTTTGCTAGTTAAAGAAAATTGTTACAACCTTGATCTTGAGTAAGTTACTTCGAATGAATTTTGTGGGCTTTAATTCTGTGAAGGATAGGTTATTAAATTGTTGCCTTCTAACCATTTAGGACTTTACTGCTTGGAAAGCGTGATTTTACTGTTAGAATTTGATTGACAAATCTCCAGGTACGAGATTCTACTACTAGACCATCGAGTTTAATTTAAAGAGACCGCATGTATGAATGGTTATGTACTGATGATAGCTAGCTACAGAACTTGAGGTTACAGATAAGAACTGATGTTGTAATTTTGACTACGGGATGATTATGTGTTAGAGCTGATAATGCATTGATGTTATCACCTACGTTTTAATGATACAATATTGTGATTGAGGATGATATGACATGATATGATAAGATATGTATGGTATGACATGTTATGGCATAATATGTTATGATGTGATTTGATGATGTGTCATGTGCATGCTATGGATAGGGTGTATGTTAGCTTTACCTATTAGAGTCGTACCCACACGAGTGTCCTTCGGGATCACCACTCTTTTGACGACTGTGTAGTCTGACGGGATCACCAGTCTGACATTGACACTGACACAGACATGATTTGAGAGATCCGACGGGATCGCTCACACTTATGACTGCATAGTCCGACAGGACCACCAGTCTGACATTGACTTTGACATAGACATGATTTGAGTGATTCGATGGGATCACTCACAGCCCGATCGTCTTAGGTGTTCCCTTGGGTTCACCAAAGACGAGCTTGTTCCTACGAGATCACAGATTGCATGTGTTTGAGAACGTGCCAGTTCATGGGTACCACTCTTCAGGACTCTAATAGGAAGTTAACAGACACCTAGCGGGACTAGTAGTGGGTCCCTTAATGAGTATTTTTATACTCACTCTTTCCATTTTTATTTTTTAGGCAGAAGCAGAGGTAAGAGTAAAGGCAAGCTAGCGAATGACCAAAAGTGATCGTGGCGAGCCATAGGGATACGTTTGCTTCCGCTTACATCATGTGTCAGATTTCAGAGTTGATATTTCCTTTCATTTTATTCTATTTTATTCTATTTTCTTTGTTTTTCTTTCCCTTTAAAACTAGTAGGGCCCGAGATAGGATTTGTTTTAATTTATTTCCGTACATTCTATTTATGATTTTAATGACAATTCGCAGTTTTGTTTTATTTTCTATTTACTTTAAATAAATTTTAATCTTTTCTTTTAAAGTAAAATCCTCAACTTAGTATAAGAGGTTGGGTCTTTACATGCCTGATGAGTCTTCCCTTCTTTAATCAACTGTATTATAGCTTATGTCGTAGGGTCCTTGGCCAAGCAAGCCTTGATAGTTTCAAGAAGGGTGTTAGCTGCTAGCTTTTAAATGAGTGAAGATGCACAGGGCTGCATGTTCGCTCATCCGACCAAGGGCTAAGGCCGCTTAATTTGATTTACCTGGCCTCCTGTATCAAAGTTATCCGGAGAATTGAATGAGTATATAATTCCTTTTATTTGACTTTGCTATAACCTACATACTCTCTTTCTGGGCCGTCATTCATTTTCCTCTCCAACGTGCCTGTCTGAATGCATTTTGGTTGCATGGTTTGGGTTTGTAGTTGATAGTAGTTAGAACGACAATGAGTGTATTGGTTATTCCTAAACAAGTCATGAAAGGATATAACAAACATGCCTTGTCTCCACATTAGATCAAGAATAGCATTAGAGGGATCAAAAACTGCTAATTCGTATAGGGCCATCCTCTTCCCCTTGCCGGAGTAGGATCATAATAGAGTAATAGAAAAGGAAGTCGTATCAAAAGGTTAAAAGGAGAGGTTGTAGTCTCATGTCTCCATGAAAATGGACTATTTGAAACAATAAAAGAGATTGAAGCTACGACTGCTTCCTTAATACCGGGTAAGGAGTCAGAATCAAATTGTAGGTCGAGAATACCGCTCTGTGGTACCTTTTCTCTAGGTCCTTAATCCTCGTTTTGTCAAATTCATATGTATTAACTACAAAGTGGGTCGCATTCATAATGTTCTTAGAATAAGGCACCCAACCTTATTCATACACTATAGATCATTTAGGCTATATACTCAATTTTGATCCACGTTTATGTCTTTACATAAAGTCCAAGTCTACTCTAGATAGTTGGGACATTAGTTTCTTGGATTCAAGATTATAGAATTCTATTTTTACTAATAAGTCCTCAATAATGGTTTTATTAAATAAAATATAATTTTAAACCTACAAACTACAAGTTTTAGGACATAATAATAATTTCTTTTCTCATTACATAATTTCTATAATGGAAGGGAATGCATTCTGTTTTTCATATCATATCATATTTAGTCGAAGTTAGTCTCATTGATATATATTATTTGTGTATGCTTGTGAAGATGGATGTGCTTAAGATTATATGGCAGTCTAAAAATGTGAAATTGTAGGCTCTGGTGAAAACAAGAAGATAAATTTAAGTACATGATGTACATCTCTATAGGAAAAAGTAAAAACAACTAAGCTTATAAATTATGGGAAAAACATCAAATATAGCACTAACTTGAACTAATAATCGTAAGTACTTAGGTTTTCGCTAAGATCTAGTGTATAATATTCACATATGTATAAGATTAGTTCGATGTAGTACTCAAATGAATAGTAGTAGTCTTCTTTTCTCTGTTTTTTCTTACTTATTTTGGAAGAATTTCATAATAATTTTTTAAAAAAAATAAAGAAACAGTTTTCATCTCTAAAGTTTGAGTTTAACTGCATTCATTTAGGTACTCAATTTTTCAAATTTGATTTTCAACTTTTTGAGATATGAAAAAAAAATGTTTTATTTGACGGTATCCAAGAATTAAAATATTAAGCTTAAAAGTACAAGGACTAAGATGGTATCAAACATAAATTTTGGAGACTTATAGTATTTATCTTTTTCTCTTTTTTTTTTACTAGTTTTTTTATCGAAGAACTCAAGAAGTGATCACTGTCTTCAAGATTTTGATCGTAACCATTTTGGTGCATTGTCATTCTACTTATATGTTTGTGATTAATTAAGAAATCATATACTATGAAAAAGAAAGAAATAAAAACACATAGTTTGTTAAAAAGTTAATATTTATGCACATATATTATACTATTATTAATCAGTTTTGTGCACATAATGTTTGAACTGCCAATCTTGCAGATAAATTTGTAGCATTGCCTAATTGAAATGACTTTGCAGATACATCAGTTGAACAACTTTCCATGCCAATGCAAACTTTTCCACAAAGATAGAACTGTTTGTCACATCCCATGAATCTTGTTTAAACGAACCACATTTTCCCTCTGGATTTCCATAGCTAGCAAATTGGATGTCAGAGATGACAAGTCCTCCCTGACAAGACAACTCTAAGGTACTTCCTTCTTTAGCATTTTCACATATAGTTCCTATTGTGATGGTTTGAACTGACACGTGTTGTGGATTTCTACCGATTTCTTCAAATAAAATCAATGTGTTTGTGTTGCTTGAAAGAAATGATCTTGAAACATGATACCATCTTTTAGAAGGATTTCCACAATTTCCCACACATTTGCTAGGGTTGTATGCACCTCTGTAGTTACATGTTGTGCTGCAACTATCATTGCCAACAATGAAAGATGGCCAAAATCGCAATGAAAGATGGCCAAAATCGACCTATGCTTTGCCCATTTACCCAAGCTTGGCCTTTTCCCATTCCTTGCATGTCCAAGACTACTGGGTCAATTCCAACAGGTGTCTTAAAGCTAGCCATGTACCATATCATTCGCCTTCCAATAGACTTTTGATTTAGTGCAATCCAATTTGTTCTCTGTGAGAACATTGGGTTGTAAATTTGTTTCATTTCTCCATTTAATCCAACCTTATAAGACCATAAATTTGATGATAGATCAGTTTTCGTGTTTCCATCTCCAATTAGATAGATAAGACCTCCATCTATTCCCGTTGACACTATAGCATAAAATGCGTCGTAATTCTTCAACCCAATTGTGGCAGTCAAAAGAGTTATTGTGTTGGTTCCCGATTTTAGTAGAATGGGTTTCTCATAGGTTTCTCAAACACAAAACTCAGGTCATTTCTCTCCCATTGCGACCCGATGTATCTTTTATTAACGAAAGCATAAAGCACATGACCCTTTGTATTCACTTAGAGAGTCACATTTTGAAGTGAAAATGTTCCGTTAGTGTCAACATTCGTCATGTAGCAGAAGTAGTCGCTAAAATCAACCATGACCCTTTTTTTTGTTCCAAAAGAAGGTTTGCCACAAATTTACAATTTCCTTATAGTGTGTCTTTCATAGATTCTGGAGCCCAAGCCCACAAGAGTTGTGCATTTTTCTTCTCATTTTGCTCCTTCACAAACATAGATATTTGAGAATTTACTTTTTCAGTGTTGTAAACCTCCTTGTTACAACCATCAAGAATGCTCACAGACCAAGTTGGTACAAAATATTTTCCATTTACTTGTAGATTTATGGTGGTATCAATTTTTCCATTTGTGTTGTTTAAAAAGAAAAACCTCTCCCCTATTGTTGGGTTAAAGAATTTCGTCAAAGTTACAAAGCTATCAAAGTTTTGGTCTAAGCGTGTGCTGTTAGTGATAATCTTCTCTCCTAATTTGATTGATGCATGGAGTTGTTTGAGATGCCCCCAATTAGGTTAATTCAAGTTCTCATATTCATCAAGTGGGGCGTTGTAATCGTAAGATGTAGTGATGAATGGACCTCCCGATGTTCTTCCAAAGTTTGTGCCTCCATGATACATGTAATAATTGTTGAAGACACCACCGAATTGAAAAACGTTTGCCACAGAAAATGCTACATCTACTGCAGTTTTGTAAGGGTCTTTGTCGCCCCATTTCTTAAACCATCCCACCTAATTTTCAGTGAACATTTTTGGGCTCTTAGGATTTTTTGGAGGGAAGTTATCACAGTAGAATCCATTGCATATATTAATCATAGGTTGTGGGACATTACTTTGTTGGCACATAATCCATGGAACACCAATATTGAGAAATTCATCCATTTTAACACACCAATTGATATATGCTTTTCCTGCATCTTCATAAGCTGATGTCATCACATTTCCACATTCATTCTCAACTTAAGCTAATATTATTTGCCCTCCTTGTAAAGCAAAGAGATTGACTTGTTTACACATATTCACTATCATTGTTGTGAAAGTTTGCATTTCATTCTTGTAGACTTGATTGTTAGTTCGTAGTTGAATTTCTGACATATTATGCAACCACACTAAAAAGTCTCCGTAGTTCCACTCAGCACACACGTAAGAACCAATCCTCATGACAACATAAAGTCCAGCATCTTGGATAAGTCGGAAGAATTTAATAAAATCTAAACGTTTAGAGAAATCATATTTTCGTCGTTGTGGCTCGTGACGATCCCAAAAAATGTACGTCACAATTGCATTAAGTCCACCGTCTTTAACTTTTTGAATAAGATCAGGCTACATTGCTTCAGTGTTGCGTGGATAATGAATTGAGCCTGAGAAGATAATACGTCGTTATCCGTTGATAATTATCCATTTGAATCATATGAAACATTATCTCCTATGCAAAAAGTCAAGCAAGCTAGAGTTGCAACAAGCCATTGAAGCTTAAACATCTTTGATCCCACAAGTTATGTCTTTAGTTTACTTGTTTCCTAGATCGATGTGTTTATTTATATAGAATACATAGTGTTAAGGTGAGAGTTCTTTCCTATTTATATTTATGTTCAAGATCAATTCTAAACATAAAAAAACGTTTGACAAATTTTTTTTGATATGAGTTGCTTCCTCTAAAATTGTATAATTCTAGTTGACCTTATCCTTAAATAACCTTTTATCGAATTACAACTATTATACGTAATTAACAAAATTGTGTTTTTTCCCCCGATAATTTAGGCTTCTATTTTTCATTTTCACATTTGGCTTCATGTTGTAAACCACCAACTTTAGGTTAAGCTAATATAATATGAACAATTGAATGTAAATAGATAGATAGATATTATATTTGCACCAAATACAAAGATGACATTAAGATATTTATTTAACAGCCCTCTTAAACTGTGGATTTTAATCATTCTCATTACACTCAATTAGCATTAAAACTAATTAATTAAAATTCATGTTCAAATTAATTAAAGATGTTAGTTTTGCAATCTAGTGGCGATCCTATGTCGTACACATGAAAATTTTTCGGTATTAAATCCAAAATAGTCCAGAAGCATAATAACTCAAATGAAAAATTATAACATACAAAAATTGTTTAATAACATGACGATGATAAGAATAGTTTATGAAGTTTTACTAAATGATAGGGACCAAATTGAAAACCAAAAAAAAAAAAAAAAAAGACAATTGAAGCTTTTAAAGTCATATTGGCTTAAAATGAAACTATTGGGTTTTGAGAAGTTTCATAGATGGATTAATTTAGATTTTAGTTTTAAGATAATTGAATCGATTTGCTTCCATATTTAATTCCAAATTACTAAGTGTACTTTAAAAATGACTCTAGAGTTGTAATATTCTGAGATAGAGAGGGAATACCTCAATTTAATTTCAAGTTACTAAGTCTCTTCCTATAAACTATTTCTCTCTCTATTTAGACTGTTGAATAACCAAACCTATTAATCTTTTAGGTCTTTAACGATGAACGAGGATGGATCAAACTTAACTTTTTGGTTGAGTATAGAAAGGAAGTGCCCAATTTTTAGAAGTTGCAAAGTTTCATGTTGACGATTATGGACAGACAAAAAGTGTCCATGCAAGAAGAAATGTATAAACTCAATTTGGGAGTCATTAAAGGGTTCGGAGCGACATCTATTAACAGTTGAAATATCCCTCTTCTATGAAAACTAGGTGTATCATGGAGAGTCGGTAAACCTGCGTAGAGGTTTAGAAAGAGTTGATGAAGGAACTAGCAACCCTTTTTAAGAAAATGAAATGTTGGATATGCTTAATGATTTACAACTTTCAATTGAACATGAAAAAGCAATAAAAGAAAGTTTGGAGAATGAAATACCCTTTAATTGTCGAGAACAACATATAACAAACTAATTTGAAGATTTAATAAATGAAGCACGTAATGAACTATACCCTGGTTTAAAATTTTCCTCCCTGAACTTTTTAGTTAAGTTGATGCATATCAAAATTCTCAACGATTGGAGTAACAAATTATTTGACATGTTACTAGAACTGTTAAAAGCAGCGTTTCCAGCAGGTACTACTATACCTACTTCATTCTACGAAGCTAAACAAAAATTGTGTGACTTAGGCCTAGGATACGAGTCTATTCATGCGTGTAAGTACAATTGCGTATTGTATAGGAAGGAATTTGGAGATTTGCAATATTGCCCAATTGGGAGAAGCCAATCTCTCCATATGTTGTTCAATTCAGCAACACTATTGGTGTTACCATGAGAGATGCATTTTCAGTCTGGTGCCTTAAGTTTGTAGATGTAAACATCACCACATTCTTGACTTGGTACGTGCCCTCTTTCTTTATGCCTCATGTCCTGAGAAATTTTTGGATGAAACAGCTCTTACATCCGTCTATACCATCAACTACCTTCCTACTTCTATTCTTTAGAACATCTCTCCATTCGAAAGACTATATGGTACTCCTCCCAACTAGTCTAACCTTAAAGTTTTTTGTTGTGCCTGTTTTGATCTTCTAAAACCTCACGAACACATTAAACTTGAACCACGTGCCCACCTCTGTTACTTTCTTGCCTATGGCACAAAACATAAAAGTTTTATTTGTTGGGATGTTCTTTCCAACAGACTACGTGTATCTCATCGTGTCACCTTTTGGGAGCATACTATGTTCTCTCACTTGTCCTCATTCCACACCTCATTCTCGAGTCCTCATCCTTTTTTCACTGATACATATGTTGAACTTTTTCCTCTCTTTGAGTCCAATCCTAATACTGAGCTTGCTCAATATGTACTTGCTCCTACAAATATTAATGATGTTCCTCAACCTATTCCAGATACTCCTCTTTATCGTTCTACTCGTGCAAGAGAACCTCCCCATCCATCTCCATGATTATCACTGTTTTTCCACTATTGTTTTCCTTATTGAACCTACCTCTTATCAAGATGTCAGTGTTGACCATTTATGGTAGAAAGCAATGAATGATGAATTGCAGGCTCTTGAAAAGATGCACACTTGGGACTTTATTGATTTACCTCCTGGTAAAAGACTCATTGGAAGTAAGTGAATTTACAAAATCAAGACTCACTCTGATGACACTATTTAGCGTTATAAGGCTCGTCTTGTTGAGAAAGGATACAAGCAAAAATATGGCATTGACTATGAAGAAACATTTGCTCTTGTGGCTCAAATGATATTTGTTCGAAGTCTGTTAGTTATAGTTGTTGCTGCTGCCAAGCAATGGCCTCTTCTTTGGATGGATGTCAAAAGTACTTTCCTTAATGGGACCTTTTCTAAAGAAGTCTATATGAAGTCATCTCCTGGTACTTCTCTTCCTCCTCGCAAGGTGTGCCTCCAGAGTTGAGCATTATATGAACTAAAACAAGCTCCACGAGTTTGGTTTGCCACATTTAGCTCTACCATTACTCAACTTCGATTTGCCTCGAGCACTCATGGTAGCTACGCACTTTACACGTCAAACACCTCATGGTATTGTTCTTCTTATCCTCTATATTGATGATATGACTATTACTAATAATGATCTACAGGCCATATCTGATCTCCGACATTATCTTGGTCAACATTTTGAGATGAAAGACCTCGTATCTCTCAACTACTTTCTTGGCCTTGAAGTCTCTAGTGCTCAAACGGGTAATTGTTGTCATAAGAAAAATATGTCTCTGATCTTTTAATCCGCTCAAGAATCACTAACTACAACATAACTTCGGCCTCATTAGATCCCGACGTCCATCTGACCCCTTTTGATGATGTTCTTCTTGAAGATGTGAGTTTGTATTAGCTTGTTGGCAATCCCATCTATCTAATAGTGACTCGTCTGGACATTGCATATGTTATTCATATTGTTAGTTCGTTTATGGCTGCTTCTCGAACCATCCATTTTACTACTGTTTTGCACATCCTTCATTATATCAAGGAAACTTTGGGGCATGGACTTCAGTTTTCTTCTCAATCCTCTCTCATGTTATCTAACTATTCTAATGCATATTGAGTTGGGGATCCTACCGATCAACGGTCTACAACAGGTTACTATTTCTACATTGAGATTTTCTCATTTCTTGGCATAGTAAGAAACAAAGTGTTGACTCTCATTCCAGTATTGAATCAGAATATCGTGCTCTTGTTGATGCTACCGCTAAACTCCTATGGCTTTGTTAGCTCTTTGCTGATATGGATGTAGCTTAACAAGATCTCACCCTCCTTTCTTGTGACAATCGTAGTGCCATCCAAATTACCAATAATGATGTCTTTCATAAGCGTATGAAGCACATAAAAAATAACTCACTTTGTTCTTCGTCATCTCTTAAGCAACAAACTCCTTTTACACTTCGTCTCCACTATTGAGTAACCAACAGATATCTTCACCAAAGTCTTACCATCCAATTGCTTCAATCAGTTACTTACCAAACTTAAGCTTGACAGCTATTCTACCACCTTGAGTTCGAAGGAGGGTATAAATATAAATTATTCAAATTAGGAGTAAATCATCTCTTGCCTCATTTACTTGTTGCCTTATTTACATGTCTAGGTCTTGTATTTATTCTCTAATTCTTCTCATGTAAAGACATAGAATATTTATCAACAAAATATTTCCACACACTAGCGATTTGTTCATGTTTTAATGTCCTCAAATTCTACATTGGTTTGTCAAACAAATCAATCGTCGTGTCATGGAATGACCACTGCTTCCAAAGCAATTACGATACATAGTCATCTCACATCGGTTATTCCCTAAGGTTAACACAACATTCTTCACAGATAAGCAATCATCGAAAAAGAATTGGAGCCAAACCAAATCTTTTATCAAAGAAAGAAAATAGATAGAAGTAAAAATATGTATATCTCAAACCAAATTTCTACCATATATTTATAAGGAAATAGAAAAGAAAAAAAATTAAGATCCAAGATTAATTTAAGGTCTATATTGTCAAATGATTCAAAACATTATATCAATGACAATCAAATGATTAGATTGTAACGGCTAAATATAAGACCTCTAACCATTAAATGTTTTCTCATGACTATAACATAAAAAAGGTTATAAAATAAAATAAACAAATCACTAGACCGTTTCTTGAGGAAAGAGGTTCCTAATATGAATCCTTCATTAAGATTTTTAACCAAAATGAAAGTGTTGATTAGGCAGACATCTCTTTTACAAATGTAAACCTAGGATAATTTGTATTGGATGTTGAGGGGATTTTTGTTTGCTCCGCTCAGCGTCTCCTTTTTTTTTTCAAAATATCTAGAACAGACAAGTTCGTCTTGGATGACATATTGATCCCCGCACCTGAATCGATAAGTGCAAGTGTTTCCAGTTGAAAATCTTTTACCTAAAGATTATCTTTGACATCCACTTCTGATTTTGAACTCTGCTGATGTAGTTGATGCTTCTAATTACTCTGGGTTCTTCAATCAACAGTGTCTTTTCTGAACTTGCAGGGGTGTTTGAGGCAGATCATTTTTGAACTATTGAGACTGTATCCAAACCTTGAACTTCTTGAATCGTGTTGAAGGCTTGTTCAAGAGCTATAAGTAGTTGCTTATTATCTGCAACTTCTCTTTTGAGTATTTTCACTTCAGAGTGGAGATCTTCGATTTGAACCGGCTTCTTCGCTTCGCCTTTGATACAATTTAATATATGCTGATAAGAATATATTATCGGACTTTGCTCAATCTTTCCTTGAGAATTTTGTTCTTCAATGCTCTGCCTTAGCTTTAGAAAGCAAGCTCGCTTGGAATTCTCATCTGGTAATTGATCGATAAGATCAAAGAGAGTTTCTTGATCTTTGGAGATGACATTAATGTGCCCAGAGCATTTTCTGGCACATCTTTCCGTGCAAGGAATTGCTCCTTCATTATTGCTTGAGTCACTTTAGGAAAAGAAGGCTTCTTCGCTAGAAGATTCTTCTTCGTTAAAAACGTTGATTCTTTCTTCGTCAGAAAAGGATTCAGTTTGGGATGAGTCGTCTTCCTCAAACCTAATTACATAAAGAAGAGACTGTCGGGTCTCTTCATCCATAATCAAGGCATTGATCTTGTCCTTTAAAGGGCAACGGTTTGAATAATGACCTTTGCAGTTGCACTTGTAGCAAACGACATTGGTTTTTGAAGAATACTTATTTTTGCTCTTATTCTTGTTGTAATATTTCCTCTTTAAGAAAATTCAGGATCTTTATTCTTGCTTTTGCTGAAGAGCCACTTGTTGGAAGACTTTCTCCTTTTCTTCCATTCATCCTTAGGTCTTTTGTCAAGGTCGTATTGCTTGCAGAAGGTCCCTAGCTCATTTCGGTAGTCAAAGTCTTTCATGACCTTAGTAGTATGCTTTTTCTCTGTACGGAGATTAATGCATATTGCTTGAACTGTTGCTGAGATGGCCCCAAAGGTTAATTCAGACCAGTCGATTTGCTTGGTGACTAAATTCGTTGCTGCTGTTTGATAGAACTTTTGAACAATGTAATGCGGAAGTCCTTCAATGAACTTCTGTTTCTAGATGTCGGCTCCGCAGGTTGTGAGCGTATCAAGTCGTGCCATAAAGGTATCTTTATACCATTTCAATTGTTTAATTAATTTCATTTTTCTCCGAGTGTTTATTTAATTTTCCTTTTATAAAATTTATGTAAATTACTTTTATTTTCTAATTTATTTATGATAAGATCATTGTATTCTGATCTTATCGTTGCTTTCCTCAGCCTGCTAGTTTTGTTTCGTATTATGAAGATCTTTTCAGTCGAAGAGTCCATGATGAAGATGGCAAGCTTTTGAAAGTGGACTAACCAACCACAAGGCAGCACGGTTAGCACAGGGATTGGCTCCAATAGAGTAGATTTCAATATCTCATAGGCAGAACTGAATTCCGAAGGATGGAGTTCCTTGGGCAGCGAAGGCAAGTGGTCGCAAGTAAGACCTAGGATGAAGCGATTTAATTCTTTGGAGTTCCGCAATGCCTATACGATGATATACTGGAAATCCTCAATCCATACCATTCAAAAAAAGTCGGGTGACGTCATCATCTTCCTTTTAAAGGACCAGACTGCTCAGAAGAAATACTCTAGCAGACATATCTTTTTAACTTTATTTTGCTTTATTACTTTAATTTTTCTTTTGCTTTATTTAAAGATAAGATCAAGTGGGGGTCCTGTCCCACATATCTTATCGTAATTTTTATTTTCACTAAAGATAAGATTAGATTCCAGTCAGGGGCCCTGTCCTGTCGGATACCTTTTTAAAATCTTATCGCTTTAAAGCTGTATCAAATTATGTTTAAACAAGTGTCAAGACAATAGGAAAAATTAATAATTGCTACCATAGTACAAATATTGATTTTCTCTTATATATAACACTTGGTTCCAACCCTTAATGGTATCAAAGCCCTCACAGCTCAATTCCTCTCTTCTCTCTTCTCTCTATGAAGTAAACTCCCCTCTGAATCTGGGGGTGGAATCAGGGTTGGTTCAATGGATTGAGATATTAGAGGGGGAAGAATGATAGGATTTTTAGAGGAAGAGACCCTAAAAGGTTTGGTCTTTGACGAGATTTCACGCATCTCTTTGGATTTTGATTTTGAAGCTTCTTGTTGTTTGAATGCCTTGAATTCGATATGTGACACTATAAATAACCAAATATGAGGATCTTGATAGTGGAGTTGTATTGTATTTATGAATATGTGGTTATTTACAAATTTGACCTAAGAATTTAAAATAGTAAATATATAAACTATTTAACCTAATGGTGTCGTATTATATTAAAAAAACATTCTCTCTAATAACATTTGTTCTCCCTCTACCCAAAGACAATTAACACACTGTTAGTGAACCACGTATATCTGTATGTCAATCTTTACACTTTACTATTACTTAATTGTTTGATTTCGTAACATTTGCAATTATTGTTTAAAAAACATTTTCTCCAGTTGGACTCCCTTTCTTTAGTAGAGGTGTTTTATTGAAAGGGATATTTTTTTATACTCTTGTATTCTTATATATATTTTTTCAATAAAAGTTGTTTCATAAAAAATAAATAGACCAAACTTTAGTTTTATGTATTTTACACTCAAAATTTATTATCGTATACGCATATTT
Organism: Cucumis melo; assembly: GCF_025177605.1. Taxonomy (NCBI): domain Eukaryota; kingdom Viridiplantae; phylum Streptophyta; class Magnoliopsida; order Cucurbitales; family Cucurbitaceae; genus Cucumis; species Cucumis melo. Next base: position 13,605,529 of record NC_066868.1, read on the forward strand.
TTAGTCTACTCAACAACTGTTCTATGCACGTTAAAGTATCGAACACAAGTATACTAAAAACTTAATTGGTCACACTTCTTACCAGCATCAATGATACACCTAAGTCCAGAATCATGAATATGTTAAAGAAAAATGGGAAAAATGATAGGAGTGTTCAAAAAAACCCGATAATCCGACCAATCCGGATTATCCAACCCAAACCGTAAGGGTTGGGTTGGGTTAAATTTTGTTTTCGGTTGGATTGAATTAAAAAATTGAAAAAAAGAAATGGGTCAAGTTACTAAGTTGGGCAAATTTTGGTCCCGATCTGATCATATAATATTAACATATATATAGTATGTATTATACACATAGGTATGTAGATACATATCTATATACATGTATATACAAATCTACATGTATATACATTTATGTATATACATGTGTGAAAAAAAAACCTAGACGTGTGTCATAATATAATCATTTAATCTAAACGATCGTTTAAAAAGAACTACACAATCGTATGGATAATCTAAATGATCGTTTTCATAGTCAAGCATGATCATTTAGCATGGTCAACACGATTGTTTAGATTTGAAAGCTTTTTTCTCATTATTTAGAAAGAACTATACGATCATGTGGATATGATCTAAACAAACGTTTACCTAGTCAACACGATCATATAGTACGGTCAACACGATCCTTTAGATTAGAAGTCATTTTCTCATCGTTTAAAAAAACCTACACGATCGTCTAAATATTATCTAAACGATCACTTACCGAGTCAACACGATCATTTAGCGTGGTCAACACGATCATTTAGATTTGAATAATTTTTTCTCATTGTAAAAAAGAACTACCTACACGATCGTGTATCTTTGCCAACCCGCCAACCCAATCCGGCCCAACTCGAATTTTTTAGTTAGGTTGGATTGACCATTGCACATTAAATCGATAAGGTCCAATTTTTGCCAACCCGGTCACTTCAGGTTGGTCCATATTTTTCCTCCAACTGAGCCCAACCCGTCTTATGTACACCTCTAGAAAATGATATGAAAAGGAACCCACCGTGATAAATTGCTGCTATATAATTCTGATAAAAATTAACAGAAATATTCACAGTTTTGAATTACTTAGTATGAATATAATACAACATTGAACGCGGAGGAAACAGTGAAACATGAACGAACGTAGGCTAGAACAATTAATGGAACTAAATAGAAGTGTGGAAGAATAATACATACTACTTTTTACAAGAATCTTCGGCTTTTGTAGATGTAGATGTGAAAGTAACCGGGATTGCAGGATGATCCCTCACAACCAAGCTAAGAACTTCAGGCCTTGCATAGTGACCAACCACATCGAAATCAAATTTTGCCCGTGCTATTTCTCCAAGATCTGTTTCAGATATTCATCCAAATTATTTTTCATCTAAAAATGCTAGTGGTAGAAAAAGCTTTCCATAACAATCAATGAAGGGAGGGGTACATAGCCAATAACACATATGCCCCAAAAAGTTTAATTTGTTAAGAGTTTGGATGGATGGATCAATAATTATTCATATTGCACCGTGCCAAAAATCAATGGCTTGCCACAATTTCAAACCAAGAATTTCACCGTTCAAAAGCAGAGCATGTGAAAACTTATAAACGCCTTTTGCTCCACTTGTTAAGGGAAACAAATTAATATTCAAGTGTTCTTTATTTGCTTAAGGCATTTTTAACTAGTCGAAATGTTCTCTCATTTTTATGAGTTATGGCTGCAGAAGTATTTTAGATATGCTTAATAAACTCCATTCTGAAATAGCACATTATGGGAGATTTGAATATGCATCTCTCCAACCTTTATTTGCAGGCATATGCTTGGGAGATTTGAATATGCATCTTCAATCCTTTATTCATTGAAGAATATGTTTGGCTTCAAGACCAATCTCTTATGATTAAGTAGCTGGCATTAGTGACCGATCTTGGGGGGTTCTTTTTTGTGTGTTTTTCTAAAAGGGACTGTCTTAGGAGGTTAAATATCCGATGGCGATAAGCCAATAACTCTTTCTTGCTTTATTGCTTCTTGTCTTCCTGACCAGTCAAATATTAGGAGCTCTCTTTGGTATCTAACATTCTTCAATATTCGAACTGTGAGGACCACTGTTAATCTAAATTTTCCCTGAAGGGATTTGATTGGGCCTTTATTCGGCCTTTCGTGGTTAGATGGTTGTTATTCCCTTGTCCATGTAATTTTGTGCTTTCTATTTATATTATCAAGTAGAACCTTCACAAAAACCCTTCTACCTAGGTAAGAGGCTTAGCGTAGGAATTCCTAGTTAGACCTTTGCTCACACAGATCTAAATGAAAAAGTTTCACAACTCAAGGCATGTAAGGTTCAAAACAACCACTTCGGACTATCCCCACATTCTCCAAGGAACTTCTTAGACAGCAAGAGAGGCCCTGCCTCTCTTTAATGGTTGATTGATCCTTAACCATTTTATTGGAAACTGAATCCTAGTGGCCGTTCATTTATGTTGACACTAAATGGCCAAGCATAGAATAAGAGCTTGGAATAAAGGTTTTCAGACTCGTTGGCTGTCAGGAGCATCAGATCATCCAGGAGAGAGAATCCTAGGACTCGCTTGAAGAAGAAAGAGACTAAAATCAAACGGTAGGTTCCTCAAGATAAAACCTTCTTATATCAACCACTTAACATGATAATGTTGGAGTACAGAACTAAAGCTCTGATCACCATAAGCAGAAGGATGAGATGACATACCCAGATCTGCTGAAATAAGTGCCTCTCCATCGTAATTGGGTCCAGCTAGGATTGTGCCTGAAGGTGATATGATGGCACTACCTCCAGCACAAACAACAGAATCTGGGGTCAGTTCCTCTTCCGTGCCAGAAAATACATATTCTGGTGGAGGTGGGTAGTCTTTTCTTCGGCAGAACTGGTTGGCTGACAAAACAAAACATCCACCCTCCAAAGCAATGTGGGTCATTGATGCTTGCCATGTATCCCGAGAATCAGCAGTAGGTGCACAATATATTTCAATGCCTACAAACATGATAAGTCAATTTCTAGTGAGCAACTTCTATGAAGTAAAAGAAAAGGAATGTGTAGACGGAAGTTAGGAAACTTTGAAGAAATAGCAACTTCTATCCTTGACATAGCAGTAGAACTTTAAGCATATGAAAACCTTCTTCTATATGATCATTTCCATCTGGTTTAGGTGTAAAGTACACTTTAACTTGATGTACTTGAAAGAGAAACATAAAACAAAAAGGTTGTGCATAATATGATTAACCAAACAAGTATATTCTGAGAAAAGAAGCTGAAAATGTTCGACCAGTGTCTGTAAAATAGTGAGCAGCGACACAATAATCCCCAACTCTGGAGTTTGACCATCACTTTACCATCTCTTAACAACTAGAGCCTCTTAGTCTCTAATAGTTTCTCGTCAGTATTTTGGTAGAACAAATAAAAGAGAACAGAAATACAAAATAGACCATGTAATTTGAGGTACTTAGACCCTCTCAATCTTGAGATCACTCAAAGCCCTAATTTACTCCCAAAATATTGTCTACCCCTTTCTTCCCTACTCATTACATTTAGAACCAAACTTCCCTGACAAACTTGTTAACTAACTACTAATATACCCTTAATATCCCTCTAATACCATTCCTATCACAATTTTATCGTGCTATCTATTTTAAGTTAATAAACACCTAACAGTCAAACAAAAAGAATAAAACTGGACTTTAAATATGCAATTGCTTCAGGAATGTCATTGTTGCCAGCAATGAATAACTAACCTTTTGCATACATAGCTGTTCTTAGGAGTGGCATTCTGTTTTCCCAACAAATAGCAGCACCTATCTTTCCAATTGAAGTTTCAAACACAGGAATTGTCGATCCATCACCAAAGCCCCAGATTATTCGCTCCAATGCAGTTGGCATCACTTTCCTGTGCTTACCCAAGTAACGACCTTGAGGATCGAAAAATAGGACAGTACAGTACAGTGTATAGCCATCTCTCTCTATCACCCCCATTACCAAATGAACCCTATACTTTCCAGCCATTGCTGCCAATCGATCAACTTCAGGACCTGCATGTATTACCGTCTATAGTCATCAAAACATTAATCATTTAAAGAACCACAGCCGGTGCACTTCAAGCAGTTTATTTTGTGATTGTGGCATATGATCTTATAGATGAATAAAAATGGTTTTAGATAATTAGTTATGTGAAAACAAGATATTACGTAGACGAATAGAAGTAAATACAAGGCCAACCAGATTGTATTAGAATGAATGGAAGTAAAGCAACCTCGTACATGAACTGAAGCCTAGCAAATAGAGTTTCAAAACAAAGCTAAACCGCAACCATGACAGGAACTGGCTACAGCCTTCAGAACTTTACAATATTATGTCTAGGTTCTAGATGCAAGCAAGATTAGGAAGATTTTGAAATTAATAGAACCCAGAAATGCCAGTAGTTGAAGCAATCTTGTTTGTCATTCATTGACTGCAAATTACAAGAACCATTAAAACAGACCATAGTCCCATTTCACATTTTATGAACAACACACTCGTATTTCACTTGGAATAGACCGACATTCGTAGCTCCTTATTGTACTGTCCTAATATGAGGTAACATCCATTTGAAGAATGAAAAATGATAAAGAACAGAAGGTGTACGTTACGATGAAAGAATTTAATATTAATATATCACCAGAAATCAAGTTTAAACTCATGGAGAAATTAAGTCAGCCCTCTAGAATGAGAATGATACAATGAGCCTAGCAAAAATTACTTAACCTGAAATTATCCATGGTAAGACGCTAAGATTTTATTCTTTACAGTAGCAACTCAAATTGAGTCAAACAAAGTACACCTGGAAACAAAGACTAACCAGGTACATCAATCGCTGCGGCATGATATTTACGAAATTCCTCTTTCCCCTTAGGAGTTCTATTCCCAATGGAAACACCAAAGTTTGATCCACGAGGATAACCACCAACAAAGGCTTCTGGAAATACAACTAGCAGGGAACCAAATCCAGCAGCTTCAGCCAACAACCTCTCAGCCTTGTCTATTCATGTAAAACAGAGTTAGATTTCATTGTACCATTACAGATGAAGGAAAAAAAAGGCCCACATGGTCATAGGCTAGTAGCTGCCTTAAATATTCTAAAAGATTTTCCATCTAAGCGTGATAATCCCCAACTCTGTTAATGCCTTTGGAACTTACGAATTAAATCATTTTAAGCCATGGTATTTCACGTCTACATTTTCTCTTCAATTTCACCAATCGAGTAAAATTAAAGGAGAAAAGAACAATCAGGAGCACAATGTTAGGCGACAGCAGAAAATTCATATTGATCGCAGACAAGAGAAACAATTAAAACCAGGAAAAATAATCCAAGATGTAATAGTTTAAACTAATTAAATTATTCAACCAAAATCAGCTGATGAAAGGAAAGCAACTTGTAAGATTAAAGAAAGCCAAGCAAAAAAAGAGCCAAAACAAGTAATAAGCTTGCTTCGAAGAAAACAAGCAAAAACAATCTGGAACTCATTCCAAACTCTGGACAGACCATTGCGATCCAAGAGCTAGTGAACGAAGCAACACCAGGAGAAAGAGAAGTACATCAGGAGTAAATTGAAAGTGGAAGCAAGGAAAAGGAACCTAGAGTGGCGGGAGTGTCATAGAAGATGGTGGAGGCCTGAACGACGGTGGCTCGAACAGTCATTACAGATGAATCGGTGCCCATGTCAACCTCCGCTATCAATTGGGGATCGGTAGGGGCCGTGGTTGGTACAAGCGCCATGGTTGCTGCTTGAATCTCCCTTTTTTTTTTTTTCTCTCTATCTCAGCTTGAGCTTCAGCCGGCGAGAAAGAGTGCTATCAATGGCTAAGCTATGTATGGACTCGAGTTTTACATTTTTTTTTTTCTATTTTTTTTTTTTTTTTTTTTTTTTCCGTTTGTTGAAGATCGATTAAATTTGTGGAAGTTGCTAGAAGAAGCCATAAGGATATATTCACTTTATTATTCAGGATGGTCAAGTTGCTTGATTAATACAGATGATAATGATCGTATCGTCCAAACGGAATAGGGAAATCTGTGAATGCAAGTGGATGGGGAGAGAAAATTTACCGACCTATGGGCATATGGTCGGGATAAAAACAAAGACTTCAGTGGATAATAATTATAGGAAAGCTAGTTAGGAATTGATACGAATGGGTAATAAAATTATAGGAAAGCTAGTTAAGAATTGATACGAAAAGCTAGTTAGGTATTGATACAAGTAATGATGCAGTAGGAGTTGATTTTCTTCCCACCCAACTTTAACTCTTTCAAATTAAATACAGTAATATAGTGCAATGAACCCAACTCTTTCATATTAAATACAATTACATAGTGCAACCATGGATGATGTGTGATGATAGGGTTATATTGTTACCATCAACACACTTTAGTTAGCATGTCTAGGAATTTACACCTCTAGGCGTTATATTCTCCAGCATGGGACAAAAGTTCTAACCTTTGCTTATCGGCCTAAGTACAAAACATTTTCAACATATAATTCTAAGGGTAATTATAATAGGTAGCAATTTTATGAACAAGAATTGAGTGTATAATAACATTTTTAAAAGGTTGATAGTATCGTTGATGAAAAATTTTGAAAACATCATTATTATGAAATACTCATCCACTTGCAAATTTGGAAAGAAGAGAAGATAAGCAAATAACTTGTGTGCCGACATTATTGGCGTAATGGAAGATGATTCAATCAACTTCAACAAGCTCTACAAAGTTCTAACTCTCAAAAGTGGATAAATGATATGGAAGAGGGAATAAAATCGATGAAAGACCATGAAATTTAAGAACTTGTCAAATTGTCATTAGGATTGAAACCCATAGGTTGTAAATGGATATTTAAAACCAAAAAGGATTCACAAGCCAAAATTGAAAGATATAAAGCTCGACTTGTGGCAAAGAGTTTTACTCAAAAGGAAGGCATCGATTATAGAGAAATGTAAAAATCAGGAGCAAAAGTTAGAGAAATGTCTTCAATTTTTGGAGCAAACTTGTTTAGTCTCAACCGAAATGAGCGCAGGATTGAGGGTTTTAAATGTTCGGGCTTCCTAAAGGTAATTTAGTCATTTGGAATACCATTTATATTCAAATTTAAAAACAAAATCACACAATCTCAGTGTCGAAACAATTAAGTTGAAACAATTTTTTAAAATCGAAAAAATTTAGAGTTTTTCTTCAAAAGTGTACTTGTAAAATGAAAAGTATACTAATGAATTTTTTTTTTTTAAATTCGGAAACCCAACGGTGGCAGAAAAGGATGGGGGATGACCAATAAGGTAAGATTTAAGATTGAAGAAGAGTGAGTCCTCGTCAAACAACTTTACAAGTTGCTTACAACGTGGATGAATCCAAAACTCCACCGTTATTTTCCTTCAACACAGAAGCTTGTCGCCATTGCAATGGCGCCAACAGAGCCATCAATTTCCGATCAAACTGTCCAGATATACCTGACAACATACACGTTTTTCCGCCGCCTAATTCAACCCCCCACGCGTCATCCACATTCTTCAATCCTTAAAAATGCCTCAACCAATTCCCCCCCCCCCCCCCCCCTCCCCGACTTCAAACCCACGAACAAGACGATGCTTCTCTGACCTATCCCTTTTCCTTTTCCTCTGTTTCTCCTTTTCGGGTACGAACCCGAAACCTTTTTTTTTCTGGCAATGGCGGCTGGTGCTGAGAATCGGGTTTCTAGGGAAGTGCAGCTTTCAATGGCGGTTTCGTCTATGTTTCCTGGTTTTCGCTTTTCGCCGACTGATGAGGAGTTGATTTCGTTTTACCTCAAGAAGAAATTGGAAGGGTATGAGAAGAGCGTTGAAGTCATTGCGGAGGTTGAAATTTACAAGTACGAACCCTGGGACTTACCTGGTCAGTTCTGCTTTTAATGGTCTGAATTATCTTTGCTGCTTCATTCTTTTCAATTCGTTTGGGTGTTTTTTCTTCCTGGTGTATGATCAGGGGTGTTTTTTTTTTTTTTTTTTTTTTTTTTTTTCCTTATTGTAAGTAGCCAGGTCTATCATTCAATCAGATAATGAATGGTTCTTCTTCTCCCCTCGTGGAAAGAAGTACCCAAATGGTAATCAAACGAGGAGAGCTACTGATTTAGGCTACTGGAAAGCCACAGGGAAAGAACGTAATGTAAAGACAGGTTCTAATACTATTGGTACTAAGAGGACTCTGGTTTTCCATACTGGCCGTGCACCTAAAGGGGAAAGGACAGAGTGGATTATGCATGAATATAACACCAAAGATAAAGCTCAGGTAAGTTCTTCGTGTTTTAAACTAAAATTTGCTTTTGTTTTGTGTTATTGGATTTCAACTTGGAAAAATGATGATGGTTCTTGGAGCAAAATTGTTTTCATTTAAATTTGTGGCTCCAAGACAAACTTTTAACTTTTTTAACTGTGGTGAGCTATGGTGATGTGGCACCATGCTGTTAAATTTTATGGAGAAATTTGTAGAGGTTAGGGCAAACCACTCTGTTGCATGTTTTCGTGCTGGATAAAATTTGTAGAAATGAGCCTTATGCTAGACTTGTGTTGCTGCCCTGTTGGTAAATAAAAAGAACAGTGCTGCAAATTTTGTGTCGACTATCTTGCCTTCTACGCGTCGACAATATCCGAAAAATTTCCTATTCTAGTCATAAAAGAGCTTTTGGATGAGTTTGCCCAGGGCAAAGTTTTTCTCGAAATTGGGCCTATTGTATGGGTATCACTAAATTTGAGTCCACGAAGCTTACATTCCAAAGACACATTCTGCACACACCACGGTCATTATGAGTTTGTAGTGATGCCATTTAGTTTTGACAAATGCACCACTTTGTTTCAGTCACTGATGAATCAAATTTTGTTCTATTGGCCAATTTGGCAGTTCTCAACATATGATTTGGGCATACCTTTCTCAAAATCCATATTCCATACTAGAAAAGTTGGGTAGACCTTTAACAAAATCCATGATAATATCCATATACATTCGGTTCAGGTGTGTGAAGGCTGCAGAATTTTGGCGAGGGACAAAGCTTCCGAGTTGTTCCTTTGAAAAATTTGGCACTTTTGAATATATGATTTTACATCCTTGGTTCAAAGTAAACTTTATTACGTTGATGGGATCTCCAAAAGTTCTTAAACAATATGTTACAATTTATGATCAAGATTCACTTCCTGTCCAATTACACTCATATCAATAATGGATGTTATTGCCAAAGTGGATAATTTAGCAGACGTAAGGATGTGCAGCAAAGCATCAGTTGCTTTGTTGGTGAGACTTGAGTTATATTGTATATCAAAATCATAACCCAACAATTTGATGAGCCATTTTGAAAATTTGATGGTATATCACGTTGATCCACCAAGTGCTTTAAGGAACATTGATTCGTTCTAATTAGGAATTCTGTTCTAACAGGTAATGCCTTCAGTGTTGCACGACTAATTCAATGTGCATCAACTTCTTTTCATTTGCTGTATTGCTGATTTAGTTGGAGCATCTGGCAACAACCTTTGACTAAAGTATGATATTAGATGTTGATTCTGTGTCAGAACGATCTCCACCTTAATAATCGAGGAATTAGTTTCAATGATGAGAGGAAGACTAAAATCCAAAAGTGCTAAGACATGGAAGTCACCATTTTTCTTTTTATAGGAACAACTGCTTTCATTGAGAAAAAAATGAAAGAATACAAGTGCATACAAAGAACAACCACCCCAAAAAGAATCCCGCTAGAGAAAATGTTTCCAACTAGATAAAATTGTGCCTATAGAGTCATTACAAAGTCTTTGAAATTGATGCTCAAAGAGAAACATGAAACAATACCAGAGACCAGACCTCACAAGGGTCGCTCTCAAAACCCCTAAACACTCTATTGTTTTTCTCACCCCATAGGTCCCAAATCACAGAACAAACTGCACCAAATGAAAGAAAGCACCCTAATGAAAGAAAACACCCTTTCTCTTTGAAGGACGGCGGTAGAGAAGGAACTTCACAATTATCTAGCGAACATCCCTCTAACACGCCAATGAGACACCAAACTCCTGCAAGAAAAGGTTCAAGACAGATCTCACAAGCGACCAATCCCAAATAAAGTGATCCGGATTATTTTCTGCCTTACAGCAAAGAATGTAACAGAAAGGGCCCGTTAAGGAAGGCATCTCTTTCAAAACCTTATCCACTGTGTTCACTTGGCCAAGCAAAACTTGCCAAACAAAGAACCTAACTTTTTTTGGTATCTTAATCCTCTATAAAACATCGAAGACCTACTTGACACCGAGGAAGGGCCAATTAAAATCTTTAAGAAAAATTTAAAAGAGAAACCATCTATAGGGTTAGGACTCCAACGAACATCCCACTCTAAAGTTAAAACTCTCAATCAAGAAAAGAAGAGAAACCACCTCCATCGACTCCCTATTGGTCAAAACTGGATGGAAACAAAAGGAAAAGGAGACAAAATTCTTAGACCAAAGCAAGACATCCGACTCGAAACAATTTTTCAAAGAGGACAAATGGTATAACCTAGGAAACGCAAAAGAGAGGGCATGCCCAATGCTCCTCCTAGAAAAAGTTTTCTTGCCTTACCCCACAGCAGAAAACAAGAATTGGGAGTAAGAGGGAAGCAGAGAAATATCTTTTCAAAAATTATAGTGCGTACCTTTAACCCCTTTCACCTCCCACTCAAAGTGATGATGACTTAAGAGATTTGTTACGTAACCTTAAATTTCTAATCTCTAACCCTCATGATTCACCGACTTCCCCACGTTTACCCAACTAACCAAATGAGACCCCTTCCCTTCTGCCATCCCTCCCTAATAGGAAGTCTCTTGCAAATCGAAACCGGTGCACAAAAGAGAGAGAAGTAATAGATGGGAATCCCACTTAGATTTGATAAGCGCTCCCTCCCAAGTTTGGAAAAAAACCTTTTCTTCCACGAAGCTAACCTTTTTCTAATCTTTTCCAAAGGGGCATCCCAAAAAGAGATTATTGAAAGTAACGATAAAGAATGAACACATGATTTATGTGGAAACTTAACAGGCAACAAAAGCCTAATTTAAAAAAGGAAAGAATAACTAGGGTAACATAAATTACAAAATTACTCTTAGGCTTTCAATACACAACAAGCTCACTAATTCTAACATTCCCCCTCAAGTTGGGACGTAAATGTCAATAAGACCCAACTTGCTAATACAAGAATCAAAACTCTATCTAAGAAGCTCCTTAGTGAGAATTCAACAATCTGTTGACTTGAGGGAATGTAAGGAATGCAGATGCTACTATTGTCCAGTCTTTCTTTAATAAAATGTCTATCAATCTCCACATGTTTGGTTCTATCATGTTGAACTGGGTTGTTAGTGATGCTGATAGCAGCCTTATTATAATTTCATAGGCACCTCATAGTTTTGATGAAGATCAGATAAAATCTTAAAGAGCCAAATTTTCTCACTTTTCCCCAAACTCATAGCCCTGTACTCAACTTCAAAATTGCTTCTGGCCACAACTCCTTGCTTCTTGCTCCAAGTAACGAGATTGCCCCACATAAGAGTACAGTACGCACAAGTGGATTTTCTATCAACAGCAAACCTTGCCCAGTGAGAATCATTATAGGTCTCAATACACCTTCTTTCAGTCTTCTTGAACATCAACTCTTATCAGGAGTAGTCTTCAAATACTTCATAATTTTTTTAATTGCCTCCATGTGTTCCTTGCAATGAATCCGTATGAGCTGACTAACGGTACTCACAACATAGGAGATATCAGGTCTAGTGTGAGATAAGGGGATCAACTTTTCTACCAGGTGCTGATATTTTTCTTTATCAATTGGAACTTTATCAACTGAATTTCCCAGTTTAATATTGAACTCGATAGGCGTATTAGCAGGCTGGCATCCCATCATACATGTTTCAGTTAACAAATCAAGGGTATACTTTCTTTGCGATATAGAGATACCTTCTTTAGATATGGCTACCTCCATCCAAAGGAAGTATTTTAGAGTCCCCAAGTCTCTAGTCTCAAATCATCTCCCATCTTCTTTTTTAGTTGGATGATCTCAATAATGTCATCCCCAGATAACACAATGTCATCAACGTAGACACTCAACACAACAATTTTCCCAGCCTTGGAGACTTTCGTGAACAAAGTGTGATCAGAGTGCCCCTCACTATATCCTTGGGACTTGAGAAATATGGTAAACCTATCAAACCAAGCCCTCGGTGACTGTTTCAACCCATATAAAAGTTTCCAAAGCTTGCAAACCCGATTGTCAAACTAGGCTTCAAAGCCTGAAGGAGGGCTCATGTACATTTCCTCTTTTATGTCTCCATTCAAGAATGCATTCTTAACATTTAGTTGATATAGAGGCCAATTTTTATCTACAACAACAGACAACAGGAGCCTAATAGTGTTTAACTTCACAGTAGGAGAAAGAGCCTCAGAGTATTCAACCACGTAAGTCTGAGTGAACCCTTTTGCAACTAACCTGGTTTTGTGTCTCTATAGAGTTCCATCTACTTTGTACTTGAGAGTAAACCCACCCCCATTTACACCCCACAATTTTATGCCCCTTAAAGAGTTCCCAAGTCTTGTTCTTTTCAAGGCTCTCATCTCTTCCATGACTGCACTTTGGGAGAACTCTAATGCAGTGTGGATGTTCTTAAGTATCATGGCGGAGTCAAGACTGACTATAAAAGCGCTGAACTGGAGCAAGAAATTCTTGTAAGAGACAGTTATAGGTGGAGTGCTTCGTGTGGGACCTAGTACCTTTCCTTAGCGTATAGGTATGTCAAGAGATGGATCATGCTCATCAAGGTTACCTGAATGATCCTGTTTAGCTTCATCACCTGTCGTTTTCGCCATGACCTCAATCTCATAAGCACTGCCCTTTTCACCCATTTCTTCAGGAACAGCTATGTCGGACCTGTCATTCTCACCCATTTTACTATCAACATATGAATCAATATAATTAGTCACACCTTGATCTTCTAATGGTTCAAAATCTTGGACTAGAGTTGGCTGCGCAGTAAGGGACTGATAGACCTCTTATTAAACAAGTTTACAGCAGAAGGAAGAAGAGGCTGTGTTAGTATGTAGCACGTGAGGCTGTGTTAGTATGTGGCACGTGTAGAGTACATTAGATAAATAAACACGTGATGTAAATAGAGTTAGTGCGCAGGTTTGAGTGGGAATGACAGCTGTATTTGGGCGGGAAAAGCTGTTAAATAGAGATAGCGTGAGAGGGAAGGGACATGTTTTGTTTGTTAGAGAAATTAGTGTGAGTTTGTTCTGCTTTTCTGGTTGAGAGAAAAACAGAGATTAGATTGTAACCAAGGATTGATATCTTATCAATCCTAATTGAGTAAAGCAATAAAGGAAATTGTGTTGGAGTTCCAACATTTTGGTATCAGAGCCGTGTTCCGGCAAGGATGGTGCAGACCCGCATTGAAGAACGGCTGGAAAACATCGACCAGGAGATTGCCGGAATGAAGAAGGAGTTGAGTAAAATGCCGGCGATTGAGGGAGGATTAGCCGAAATCGCGAAGAGCATCGACCTGATGCGTCTTCAATCGGAAAAACAGCAGCAGCTCTTGTTCACGATCATTGAGACGAGTTCGAAGGAGAGATCAACGATGAGTGGGCAAGCGACAGAACCCGCCGTGAAGGATTTTGAAAAAGCGAAAGGGAAAGATAGCGACGCGTCCTCCAGTAGAATGTATGAAACGGATCGGAATCACAGAAACGAAGGAGGAGAACGGAGGACCGACAGCGACGAAGGATACTCTGACCGAAACAAATTCAAAAAGATCGAGATGCCCGTTTTCACTGGAGAGGATCCCGATTCTTGGCTGTTCCGAGCAGAGAGGTACTTTCAAATTCATAGATTAACAGAGTCTGAGAAAATGTTAGTGTCAACCATTAGTTTCGATGGTCCAGCACTGAATTGGTATAGATCTCAAGAGGAGAGAAATAAATTTGTTAGTTGGTCGAATATGAAAGAGAGGTTGTTAATACGTTTTCGGTCCAGTAAAGATGGTACTATTGGCGGGCAATTTCTGAGAATTAAACAAGAGGGATCTGTAGAGGAGTATATCAATTTGTTTGATAAAATGGTAGCTCCAGTTAATGATTTGCCGGAATGGGTGATCGAAGATACGTTTATGAATGGCTTGTTGCCGTGGGTTAGATCGGAAGTAGTCTTCTGTCGACCGAAAGGTTTGGCAGAGATGATGGAAGCAGCACAGATGGTTGAAAACAGGGAATTAGTAAGAATGGAGGCGAAAATGAGTGGGTACTCAGGGGGAAAGTTGACTAGTCAGACTGCTAGCAATGGAAGAATAAATCCGGGAGGAGTAGCAGGAGACATTAAAGGAAATTCTTCTTTTTCCACACGAACTATTACCTTGAGAAGTCAGGCCTCCAATGAAAATCGAAGGGAGGGAACATATAAACGGTTACCTGATGCAGAATTCCAGGCTCGGAAGGAGAAGGGCTTATGTTTTCGTTGCAATGAGAAGTATTCTGCAGACCATAAGTGTAGATTGAAGGAGCAACGTGAGTTGAGGATGTTTGTAATAACCGAAGGGAAAGATGAATATGAAATAGTTGAGGAAGAGAAAGAGGAAAAAGATTTGGGCCGCCTAGAAGTCAATGGAGAGTTAACCACAGTGGTTGAATTATCAATCAACTCAGTGGTTGGTCTAAATGATCCTGGAACTATGAAGGTGAGAGGTAAATTGCTTGGAGAAGAAGTGATTGTATTGATCGACTGCGGGGCAACACATAATTTTGTATCTGAAAAACTAGTGAAGAAGTTGATTTTACCAGTCAAAGAAACTTCACACTATGGCGTAATCTTAGGATCTGGAGCAGCTGTCCAGGGTAAAGGAATTTGTGAAAAACTAGAAGTTCAGTTGAATGGTTGGAGGATCGTGGAGGATTTTCTTCCTTTAGAACTTGGAGGAGTAGATGTCATTTTGGGAATGCAATGGTTGTATTCATTGGGGGTAACTATAGTAGATTGGAAGAACCTATCACTATCTTTTGTGGCTGAAGGAAAAGAAGTGAAGATCAAAGGGGATCCTAGCTTGACTAAGGCAAGGATCAGTCTTAAAAATATGATGAAACACTGGGAAGAAAAGGATAGTGGATTCTTGATCGAGTGTAGATCCTTGCAAGTGAGAACAGTAGGAGATGAAGAGCATTGTTTGTTAAACACAGAAGCAGTAAGCAAGGAACTGATTAGTTCAGTGATCAAACAGTACCAAGATGTCTTTGATTGGCCAGAAAAATTACCTCCACGGAGAGAGATAGAGCATCATATACATTTGAAAGATGGGACTGATCCAATTAATGTGCGACCATATCGATATGGATTTCAGCAGAAGGGGGAAATGGAGAAGTTAGTTCAAGAAATGTTGAATTCAGGAGTGATAAGGCCGAGTACAAGTCCATATTCCAGTCCTGTATTGTTGGTTAAGAAAAAAGATGGGAGTTGGCGATTTTGTGTCGATTATAGAGCAGTAAACAATGCCACGATTCCCGATAAGTTTCCCATACCAGTAGTGGAGGAATTGTTTGATGAGCTATGTGGAGCAAGTCTATTTTCTAAGATCGACTTGAAATCGGGGTATCATCAAATTAGAATGGCTGATGATGATATAGAGAAGACGGCTTTTAGAACACATGAGGGCCATTATGAATTTTTAGTCATGCCATTTGGGCTGACCAATGCTCCGGCTACCTTCCAAGCCTTGATGAATACACTTTTCAAGCCATTCCTCAGAAGGTTTGTGCTAGTCTTTTTTGATGACATATTAGTTTATAGTAGAAATGAGAAGGAGCATGCTTTACACTTGGAAATGGTGTTGAAAGTGCTACGGCAACATGAATTGTATGCTAACCAGAAGAAATGTCAATTTGCTCAAGTAAAAATTGAGTATTTGGGACATGTGATTTCGGGAGAAGGTGTGGCAGTGGACCCGGAGAAAATTAAAGCAATTTGTGAATGGCCTCGTCCAACAAATGTCAAGGAAACTAGAGGATTCCTTGGATTGACAGGATATTACCGGCGTTTTGTGCGCAATTACGGTACTATAGCGGCACCACTGACTCAGTTATTAAAGAAAGGAGGATTCAGTTGGACTGAGGAAGCTACTCAAGCCTTTGACCGGTTGAAGTCTGCAATGGTATCCTTACCAGTGTTAGCTTTACCGGACTTCAATAAGCAATTTGAAATCGAGGCTGATGCTTCTGGATATGGAGTGGGAGCTGTATTGGTTCAAGACAGAAGACCAGTAGCGTATTTCAGTCACACATTAGCATTGAGAGACAGGGGTCGACCAGTGTATGAAAGGGAACTTATGGCTATTGTGTTAGCAGTTCAAAGATGGCGACCGTATTTGCTGATTGGGAAGTTTAGAGTCAAAACTGATCAGAAGGCGCTTAAATTCTTATTAGATCAAAGGATTATACAGCCTCAGTATCAGAAGTGGATAGCTAAATTGTTGGGCTACTCGTTTGAGGTTGTTTATAAACCGGGAGTGGAAAACCGAGCAGCTGATGCTCTTTCACGAAAACCAGAAGAAGTACAGTTGTTTGGGTTGTCTATACCTGTCACGGTTGACTTGGATGTGATTAAAAGAGAGGTGTCTCAAGATTCTAAATATAAAGAGATAGTGAGACAGCTTGAGCATGGAGAAGAGTTGCAAGTAGACGGCTATTCTTTGCAGAAGGGAATGTTGATGTATAAGAGTAGATTGGTAATTGTTCAGCAATCTTCTTTGAAACCGGTAATTCTAGAAACTTTTCATAATTCAGCAGTTGGTGGACATTCTGGGTTTCTGAGAACTTACAAAAGAATAGCAGCAGAGTTGTACTGGAAAGGGATGAAGGCGGAGATTAAAAAACACTGTGAAGAGTGCCTAACTTGTCAAAGAAATAAGACAATGGCTTTATCACCTGCTGGTTTACTGGTTCCATTGGAGATACCTCAGGTTATATGGAGTGAGATATCTATGGATTTTGTGGAAGGGCTTCCAAAATCAAATGGGTATGAAGTAATTCTGGTTGTGGTGGACAGATTGAGCAAATATGGGCATTTCTTACCATTGAAACACCCGTTTACTGCTAAGGTTGTGGCTGAGTTGTTTGTTAAGGAGATAGTAAGATTGCACGGGTTTCCTATATCCATTGTGTCGGATAGAGACAAGGTATTCCTTAGCCAATTTTGGACTGAATTGTTTCGTTTGTCGGGCACCAAGTTACATAAAAGTACAGCTTATCATCCTCAATCAGATGGCCAAACGGAGGTTGTGAACCGAGGGGTGGAAACATATTTGAGATGTTTTTGTAATGAGAAACCTAAGGAGTGGATTAAATGGCTGCCATGGACAGAATATTGGTATAATACGACTTATCAACGTTCAATTGGTATGACTCCATTCCAAGTTGTTTATGGCAGACAACCTCCTACTATTGTATCGTATGGAAGTTCTCCATCTAAGAATTCTACTGTTGAGGAGATGCTGCAGGAAAGAGATATTGTTCTGGTCTCTTTACGAGAGCATTTGCGCTTGGCACAAGAGCAAATGAAGTCATATGCGGATCGAAAAAGGAGAGATGTGGAATTTTCTGTAGGGGAATATGTATTATTACGCATTCGCCCTTATCGACAGATTACGGTGAGAAGTAGGAGGAATGAAAAGCTTGCTCCGCGTTTCTTCGGGCCATATGAAATTATTGAGAAAATTGGACCCGTTGCCTATCGTTTACAGCTGCCTGACAATTCCAGAATTCATCCGGTATTCCATGTATCTCAGTTGAGGAAACTGGTGGGACAGCATGAAAATATTCAACCTACTATTCAGTTTGTTGATGAGAATTATACATGGAAGTCTGAACCAGAAGAAGTTGTTGAATATCGAAAAACAGGGGCTGAACAGTGGGAAGTTTTGGTGTGTTGGAAAGGGTTGCCTAAGCATGAAGCTTCTTGGGAATCCTATGAAGAAATGAAAGAAAAATTTCCAACTCTTCACCTTGAGGACAAGGTGAATTTAAAAGGGGGAAGTAATGATAGACCTCTTATTAAACAAGTTTACAGCAGAAGGAAGAAGAGGCTGTGTTAGTATGTAGCACGTGAGGCTGTGTTAGTATGTGGCACGTGTAGAGTACATTAGATAAATAAACACGTGATGTAAATAGAGTTAGTGCGCAGGTTTGAGTGGGAATGACAGCTGTATTTGGGCGGGAAAAGCTGTTAAATAGAGATAGCGTGAGAGGGAAGGGACATGTTTTGTTTGTTAGAGAAATTAGTGTGAGTTTGTTCTGCTTTTCTGGTTGAGAGAAAAACAGAGATTAGATTGTAACCAAGGATTGATATCTTATCAATCCTAATTGAGTAAAGCAATAAAGGAAATTGTGTTGGAGTTCCAACAGGGACTCAACTTACTTATGAGATTCCTCCTATAGTAGGCTATCCAGAGAACTTGGTTTGTAGGTAAGACTGTGTTATGAGGATTGAGGTCAGGTAAGGGTAAGGGTAAGGTAACAAGAGTAGGATTGGTAGACTCTAAGGGAACCACACAGTTAGGCTCTTCACTCACACTCTCCCCCTGAAGTAGGCTAACGGGAAAGAAAGGATGATCCTCAAGGAAGGTGACATTCATGAAAACAAAGTACTTACAGAAAATAGGATGGAAACATTTATAACCTCGTTGATGAAGATGATACCTAACAAACACACGCCTGAGCCTGAGGGGTGACTTGGTCAGGTTAGGGCCATGGCTATGAACGTAGGTCGTGCGCCCGAACACTCGAAGGGGAACATTAGGAATGAAAAATAAGAAAAAAGATCGATTCAATAAAATCAGGGGATTTGGCGTGCACTTCCACTTGGGCATAAGACTCCTTGAGATATTCTAATGGGGTTTGGAGGTGGAGGACATGAGTGGGCATCCAATTGATAAGATGAGTTGCATTAAGAACATCACCCCACAAATAGGAGGGAAGGAAAGTAGACAACATAAGGGAATGTGCTACTTCCATAAGGTGACAGTTTTTTCTCTCGGCAACTCCATTTTGCTGTGGGTGTAAGCACAAGAGCTCTGGTGAACAATCCCTTTGGAGGACAGAAACTCATTAAGGGAATGGTCTTAAAACTCACGACCATTGTCACTCCATAGAATTGCAATTTTTGCATTGAACTACATTTTTACGTTGTGATGGAAGTCTTGGAATATGGAAGTGACCTCAGATTTGTCGAAGATGAGAAAGGCCCAGGTAAGATGGGTATGGTCACCAATGAAGGTCACAAATCACCGTTTTCCTGAAGCGTTAGTAACTTTGGGTGACCCCAAAACATCATTATGGATAAGGGTGAAAGGTTGGGTTTGTTTGTATGGTTGTGAGGGAAATGAGACCCAATGTTGTTTAGCCCGAAAAATATCAACATAAGAGAAAAGATGGGGAAATAAATGTTTCATATTTTGAAATTTTGGGTCGTCCAATCGGAAATGCCATAACATACAGTCTTTTCCTGAAGTAGTAAAGTACGAAAATAAAAAACTTGTCCTAGAAATGCTACTAGAAGAAGCATCATTGTCAAGGATGTAGAGTCCCTTACTGTGGGCAGTGCCGATCATCCTCCTCGAGCGCAAGTCCTGAAAAGAAACTGAATCAGGAAAGAAAGTTGCTTTTTCAGTTCAGCTCACGGGTAATCTTGCTTATAGATAACAAATTATAAGAAATTTTAGGCGCATGTAGCACATTATATAAGGGTAGCCCTTCAAATGGAAAAATTATCCCTTTCCTAGCAATGGGGCCAAGGAGCTATCTGCGATTCTAATTTTTTCATTACTGGCACACGGGAAATAGGAAACAAAATTCTCGAAGGAACTCGTCAAATGATATGTGGACCTAAATCCAAAATCTAGGGGTTCTTCCCGTCATCATCAATAAGATTGGAGGGACTGAGGTATATCTGACTGGGTAATAGCTCCTAGTGTGGTCGGACTAGGATTGTTCTGGTTTCTAGTGTGACCAAATGGTTAAGAAATTGGCGCAGACTTACACTCACTCATATAAGCTTGCCTCGAATTCTATTTGTCGTTCGGGAGATGTTTCTTACCTCTTAGGAGACAGTCATGTAACTTCCAACACTGTGCCTTGGTGCGTCACTGGTTTTTGCGATGCTTACAGATAAGTACCAGTTTTTCGTTGTGTTTCTTGCTGTGATGAGTAGAGGACCTCACACTGAAGGCAGCGGAATCAATGGCAGAGGTGGTCAGAATATTCATAGTGCCTGTACAGTCCTCCTTAAGTCAGACTTCAGAACAAACCTCCATCAGGGAAAGTATAGATCTCTGGCCCAGTATACGCCATCGACTACATTAAACTTCAAATTGAGGCTAGCAAGGAAGTCATATATTCTGTCAACCTCTTCAATTCTAGGGTACAATATGCTATCACTAGGATAGTTCTAGGCAATTTCTCTGCAAAGATCCTGCCAAATGAGAGAAAGTTTGTTAAAATAGGATGTTGCATCAATTGTCCACTGCTTGCACTCATGGACTTGTTTTCGCATTGTATAGAGCCGAGAGGCATTTTGACGCCGTGAATACAAATTTTGAGCTAAGTCCCTAATATCCTTAGTAGTCGTAGCATACAACAAAAGCTTGCCAATCTGTGGCTCCATATTGTTGATTAACGTTGCCCAAATAAGAGAATCTTCTCCTTTCCAGTTGCGTTCCTAGGGATCCCTCGGTGGAGGATGGTGCGTCTCTCTTGTTAGAAAACCAAATTTGTGACAATCCTCAAGAATCATTTTAATAGATTGAGACCACGAGAAATAGTTTTGACAATTCAGTTTCTCCCCTGTAAAGATTCTTGTAGATTGTGCCATAAAATTAGGATGGACAAAGTAGGGAACGAGATTACCAGATTCTCGGAATACATTGGCAAGGTTGTAGAAATGCTATGACTGGGAGTGTTTGCAGGACCCTAACGTTGCCTCAAACGCCGCTATTTGTTGTCAAAGCATGTCCGGTTGTTATTGGGTGGTATCCTTTGAGAAATCTTGCACATGGGGTTTGGACTGAACTGAGGATTAACCAACCTCAAATGTGGACTGCGCGTGAAGATTACCAACACCAGGATTACTTTACGGTAGGGTAGAGTGTCTGGTCGGGTAGTGGTGAGAAGCGGCTGGGTTTGAAGGGTATAGGATTTGTGGAAGTAGAGTCGGCAGTGGAATTAGGGTTTTCTGTAGAGGCACGCTGGCAGTAGAGTTGGCAGTAGAGAAATTTGATTAGCCACAATGCTACGTTGATGCTGAGTAAAGAGGTTTTTCTTGTGTCTTTAAAAAAGGTTCTTTCCTTCAATAGTAGTCACTGATATATTTCCTCAAAGAAACTACGAGTGGATTCATTCTGTAGCCTATCCTATAGATTTTATTTACAAGAATGGTTTTTTCCTTTGTATAGTAAGCATTTTGAATTCATATGATGATTGAACTATCTTTGGTATGGTGCAGGATTTTCTAGTTGTTTGCCGCCTAAGGAGGAATAATGAATTTCGTCAACATAGTTGCTCAAACCGAGCTTCTTCTAGCCAAATGAATTTATCCTCATTGCAAGCTCATTCTAGTGAGCAGGTAGATTCTACTGAATCCAATCAAAAAGATGCAGCCGAAATTACGCATGTGGAGTCGGGTGATCATGATCAGAAGGTAAATTCCAACATCCTGTTCTTCGCACTTACATTTGTGTAATGGCTCTAAAATTTTCTAGGTACTCTATTCGAAAAGAAACAAAAATTTGTAGGTACTTCTTTTACTAATCTTGAGCTGGAAACTGTTGACTACAGATCTCAAATTTCATTTCATCTTCTAAATGGGGTGGGTTTGGATTTTTAAGCTATATATATTTGATTGGACTGTGTTAGGTTTGTTTAGAACTTCAGCTGATTAAATCTCCCAATTAGAATTGGGAAAATGAGATTATTTGTCAGAGAAATAAAAAGGTTATATATATATTGAGGCATTTTTTTTTGTAAATGAAACTGCTGTGTTAAGTATTTTCTCTTGTATCTACCCAACATATCGAGTACTAAAGTTACGCTTTATTGTGTTTAGGATTTTGGCTCTGATGATTTCTACTCTGACATACTAAAAGATGACATTATAAACCTGGACACTGCACCTTTCAATGGTGCTTCGGACCCTTTGCCACTGATTTTCCAGAGATCAGACACAGAGAGAAGATCCCAGCACGAGGAAAACGATGTTTTCGAATGGCTACAGAACCAAGGCTCTGCCAATCGAAGAATCAGATTGAAAAAGAGAGAAGCCACTGGAGGAAAGAAGCTAGAGAGTATGAAAATTGGTGATTGCAGAAATAAGGTCGAGAAAGCAAGGTTGTGTTCCACAGAAGTATGTGAAAGCCGGTTGATGAACCCTGACTCTTGTGGTAGCATTTTGCGTGGCTATTATGTTCGAGTTGTGATATTCTTTTTGTTGATTTTGATGGCTTTGTTTATGTCTCGATGGAAGGTTTTTGGTATGCCCAAGGGACTCTGCTGATATTCCTATGCATGCGCTAATGTAAGAGGTTCTGTTAACCAAGTGAAGCAATCTTCATGTGTCAATTTTGTCATCTTGCTTCGTAAATATCAACTTCTTGATAATTTTAGGCCGATTTTATATAATTCACGAGAAATCTAGGGCAGTATAAGGTTTTTGGAATTAATTTTTACAATAACTTGCAATTTTATCTAATCAAGTTTTAAAAATAAAACAGTTTTATTTATGATATTTTTTTAAAATTTTTTAATTTTAGGTTTAAATTTTTAAAAATGTTTACTAACATGGTTTTTGTTGCTGTTTTTGTTTTAATTTTATTGTTTTTGAAAAGTTTGTTTTATTTCTAAGTGCTTATCTAATAGTGGTTACATAGAATTTTTAATCAAAAGATGTGTGTTTCTAAATAAGTGAATGATAAAATAACGAAATTTTACTTAACAAACAGCCTAAATTTAAACTATATTTCATTATTAGATTGAAAAATTTAAAGAAAGGATCTAATTTGGCTAACATATTTTTTCTAGTTCATTAAAATCATCCGTATCGTTGGTATTAGTAGAAAGAAGTATTTGCTAGTTTTTCCGTTATTTGTAAAAATAAGTTTGCCTAAACTAATTTGATAATCTTACATCATATCTCTTAAATTCTAAATTATTTTCATTAATAAGATTTAGCAAATTTTATCAACGGATTTGACCTTATCATTAATTTAAAATAAAAGATATAAACAAAAATTGGTATCTTTATTTTTCATAAATATTTTGGTT
The DNA here is from genome assembly GCF_025177605.1 of Cucumis melo. Lineage (NCBI taxonomy): Eukaryota > Viridiplantae > Streptophyta > Magnoliopsida > Cucurbitales > Cucurbitaceae > Cucumis > Cucumis melo. The sequence continues at coordinate 13,628,922 of NC_066868.1, forward strand.
TGTATTTATTATGGATATTAAAACTAACATATTTATACTATTAATTATTTAATAATTTTTTTATTTAATTTATTTGTTTGCATTTATGAGTGACTCTGTAACGCTTCAAACCCAAGATTTATAATTCGGATTCCCGATATTCCCCTGCAACCTGACAACATCATTCTTACATGGCCTAAAGTAAGGTGTAATTTGTTGGTATAGATGATTCTTTTTAATTCTTTTATAAGTTTTTTTTAATCTTACTTTCATGTCCTCATGATCTCTCTCTTTTAGGTGTGATATGAGTTCATTCATGTTTTCCTCTTAAACTTAGGGCGATATAGATTCTAACTAATTATGGTATATATGACATACTAGGAAAGTCTTTGAATTTAATTAACAAATATATTATCTACAATATTTCAACTAAATTCCCTCTCTATTTTTTCTTTCTTCTTCCAGTCAAATTTGGTGTTTTTTAACCATTCATCTTTTTTATGCTTTCCGGTGAGTTCATATTTTTTTCATCTTCTATATTCTACCCAATTATCATTCTATATAACGTTTTTTTTTTTTTTTTTTTGTTATCAAAATGGGTCTTTGGTATCAAGAGTTATATACTGGTATCACATACTGAAATGTATTTTTGAAATGATTATTACAGTGAATTTCTAGGTGATTTTTTCTTACATTAGTAAATATGTTTATTTTGAGAGGAATATAGTTTCAATTTATAATGATTATATTATATCCAATTTTCCATTTCATATATTTAAATATCATTTCATAATTTTACACAGTACATAAAATTAGTTTCGGTTTACATGTTTGTTCATTATATACAAGGGAATATTCTGAATATGAAACTACATATCTAATATTGTTAGCATACAAAAGACTCAACGTATACAATATGTGGAACAAATATATTATATTCATTAACAACTAATTTTAGTACATACCAAGTTTTATATAGAACATTATTATAGTTGTTTATTATATAATATAAGGTATATATACGCGAAATAATTAAATAAACATGTGTATATATGAGAAAGTACGTAAAATATATACCTTAATTTAGTATAAAATCTATAGTTGTTATTATTATATTTGATATAAATATGATATATATTTAAAATTAATAACTAAATCGAATAAGCAAGAATATAACAATTTTATAATATATTATCTAATATATAAGATGTATATTCGAAAAAATATAGAATTTGAAGAATAGAAAAATAAAAATGAAAAAAATGTATATACATTTGTACAAAACTCGAGCAACAAAAAGAAACATAGGAACGAAGGAAAAGAAAAAGAAAAGTTGTATAAAAAATCATATTACAATGAAAATAAAAAAAATAAAGATATATAGAAATTTATATGGGAAAGAAAAAATAAACCAAATATTCACCACTAAAAAAATAAATATGTATCATCTTATATTAGATAAATTAAATTTATATAATTAAAAAAATATATTATTATCTCACCTTAAATGGTCCAAACTAAAATGAATAATAAATATCTAAAAACTAAAATAAATAATAAATATCTAAAGTCAAAATAAAGAAATTATTTTCATTATTTTTTTTCATATTTGTGTTATTACAAATTTCATTTATTTTTTAATAATATTAATCACAATGATGAATAGTGTTGACCATTTTGACCTTATTTTTGAGTAAATTTGGAGGTGAATGTACCTTTCGAGTAAAAATTGATAATTTTAGGCTATATGAGTTAAAACCGTTGAATATTTTTACCTATTGAATCTTTTTAAACATGATATTTCATAAATGTCCTTAAAAATTGAATTTTTTCCATCAAAACTTTTAGCTATTATCTGGGACAAACCTTTTTACTTTACTTTAAGAAAATTCGTATATTATTAAGTTTCCTTATTCTTATCCATTCTTTGTTGACTTTGTATTTTTCATTTATTAAAATCATTTTGCATTGAATTACATTAAGATTTGTCATTATAATATTCTCTTAGTTTTAGGGAATTTTGTTTTCTGCCCGATTCTTTTTTTGTTAGCCAAGCACTCTGACTATTTTTAGGTTTGATTTTCGGATTGCATTCGTGTACACGATTTTGTCCAAATTGCTCTATTTTTGTCAATAATTTGCCTTCAACCCTATTTTTGACAATATTTTCAAAATATACATTATTAAAAAAAATGATTCTTGATTTTCTGTTGTCTTCAACCAAGTTAAATGTACAAGTATATTTCAAGATAAATTTTCATTTTCTTTTTTACATATTGCAAATTTTTACGTAAAATACAAATGCAAATTTCTGGAGATCGAAGACTTATGGTCGTAAATCTTTGTATGTACGAGGTTTAATTCAAAATAATATATGTATTTAAAACAAATATACATATTTTATATATATGTACTTCATATTTTAACAAGGGGTCTTTTAAAAAATATAACAAAACGGCAAAATATTATACTTTATAGAACAATTCTAAAAACGAAAGAAAAAGCTCACAAACCCACCATGAAAAATACTAAAAATGCCCCGTCAACAAAACACGCGTAATATATTTGGTATAGATCGTTTAGATTTTGATAGTCAAATCTAAACGATTTTTATTTTTTTTTCAATTTTATCCTTTAATTTGGTTATACAATCGTTTAATTGGATTACACGATCGTTTAGATTTGATTATAAGATTTGACTATAAGATTTGGCTAAACGATTTTTTTTAAGATTCTTTATACACGATCTTTTAGATTTGGTTATCATAATCTAAACAACGTAGATAAAGAGCAAGAAAAGAAGAAAGACGATGCACGTACCAAACAAAATATAGAGAAAAAGAAGAAAAACAATAGAAAAAAATCAGATTTGGTTACCCAAATCTAAACAACTTAAAAAAAATGAAAAGAGATCGGAAGAAAGATGATAAAAAAATCGCAGTGAGGAGAGTAAAGATGGAAGGACAAACCTGGAATATTTAAAAAATGACTAGTTTTGTTACACGGACCATAAATATTTTAATAGTTTGTTATATTTATGAAAATTTCCGTTCTAATAATGAGATATATACTTCACATAGTTTGTCACATTTTATATTAGAAATTGAGATATATATTGTGCATGTATACCCATGCATTTAAACTAAAGATAGAATACCCTCAAATTATATGAAATAAACTCATGTCAAACATAAAATAGGGTAATAATGCCAACAAAATAGATACCCTTACACATATTGTATTTTCTACACCAGATTTTGAATCTTCACGCCAACAATTTAGTAAACAAATAAAATAGAAAAAAAAAAAAAGGTAAAACAAAAACAAGAAATCAGAATATAAAATCTAAAAGAGGAAAGAAGAAGAAAAAGAGGAAAGAAGCAAAATCTTAGTAGCAATAAGAAATTGAAATGAAACCAAACCAAATCAACAAAAATCCCATATTCCTTGAGAAACTCATCGACATAGACCCATCTCTTATTGTTATAGAAACACTTATTATTCGACAATAACAAATACTTTTCGATGGAAAATTGAATTTAGAGAGAGAAGATTGTGGGGTTAGAGATTAGAGTTTGTTTTTCCTTTTTAAGATATATATATCTATGTTATATATAAAAGGTCGGAAGTGGAGAAACTTTTTAGTCCTATTTTACTTTTTTCGTTATAACTTTCTTTTAACATTATGTTAGTCACAATTTTGTCATTTATATAAATTTAATGTTTGTGGTCATTTCCACACATTCAATAAGATAGCATTTGTAACGCCCCGCCAAATTTGTCTTCCCTTTTTATCGTCTTAAGAGTAAAATTCTTGAAATTTCTTTCGAATTGAGGAAATTTTTACTCGTGATTAATGAAGATTTAGAGATTTTTGTGGGTGATTTAATTTGTTAAGTTGGTTGTTATTTGGACTAAAGTAGGAAGAAAAAAAAAAAGGGGGGATAAAAGAAATAATATTTATGTTTTTTATTTAGTATTAATTCTTTTATAAAAGGGGGCTTTGGAAAGCGTGTAGTTCACCTCTTCCCCAAGAAGTGAAAAAAAAAAAAAGAAGAAAACCCTAAATCCCAATCTCCCCCGCCGCCGCCGCCGCCGCCGCCGCTAGTCAACCGCCGTAGGTCACCACGCCGGTCTCCCAGCAGCGTCGAAGATCGGTCCACGTCGAGCCGCCGCGCGCCAAGGATCGAAGCCGCCGCACGCCAAGGATCGAAGCCGCCTTCAGTCGGGAGTCGCAAGCCGAAGCCGAAGCCCATCGCGTCTGCAAGCCGAATCGTGGCGGCCAGCCGAAGCCGAATCGCGTCGCTTCGTTTCGACGCCGAGCAGCCCCCGTCCGCAGCCGCCGAGCGAAGCCGCATTTAAGCCGGACCACCGCAACCCGTCGCGCAACCCGAGTCCGGAAGTCAGCGTCACTCTGCGCGAAGATCAGACCCGACCGAAGACCCGCTCCGCGACCCGAGCCAACGCGCGCCGTATTCCGGAAACCGACCCGCGCCCGCGTGCACCCGCGTGTGAGCCGCGCCGCGCGCTTCTGCGTAGCCGAGCCGCGTCTCCCTCCTGTTGCAAGCCGAGCCGCACGCGTAGTTCCTGTCCAAGCTGAGCCGCGCCTGTCTGCACCGCGAGCCGAGCCGATCTCCAGCCTCCAAGCCGAGCCGGTTCCTGCCCTATTTTCCAGCCGAGCCGCCAAGCTTATTTTGGCTCCTCCCACCTATTTTTGGTAAATTAAGTATTTATTTTGGGCATTTCCCCAATACGACCCAATGTTTTGGGCGCTAAATAATTTAATTTGGACTAAATTAAATTATTTTTCCTAAGGAACGTCTTGGACCGAGTAACTGCTGCAGCGGGAGATTTTCTTCAGTAGGGGCTCAACCACTGCAACCTTTTCTGGGGTAAGTTATTTCAACCGAGTTTTAACCGTTAGCCGTTGGTGACTTATTTACGAACTTTGGCGTTATTAAATATTTAGGATCCCGTTGCTTGGAAAGCACACGTGTCTTGCGGTTAGGACTCGTCGAGTGAATCTCCAGGTAAGAGATTCTACTACTAGTTTCATGTTTGAAGTATGAGACTGTGTATGCCCTATGTTGCATATTGAGGATTTGACAGTATGATGCCTGAAATAAACGCTAGTATGATGCAAATGACGATATAGTTGTGCTATAGCCTGTTATGTGTGGCAAGATCCATTATGGTTACGACGAATGTCGGGACGGAGAATGTAGAAATGATTATGTGACATGTTATATGCTGATGCCATGTGTATGTATACTGCAATTAGGGTACCTGTTAGCTTGATTCTGTTAGAGTCGTACCTGCATGGGTGTCCTTCGGGATCACCACCTATTGAGGACTGTGTGGTCCGACGGGACGCCAGTCTAGCATGATATAGACATGACTCGAGTGACTCGACGGGGTCCTCGCATCCCGACTGTCCTAGGTGTCCCCGGGCACCGAAGACCAGAGTTACGTTCCTACGGGAGCGCATGATTGCACGTGTTCGGGAACGTGCCAGAGATTGGGTACCAGTTATCAGGACTCTAACAGGAAGTTAACAGGCACCTAGTGGGACTAGTAGTGGGTCCCTTACTGAGTATTTTTATACTCATTCTCTCCATTTTATGTTTTCAGGTAGAGGACGAGGCAAGGGCAAGGGCAAACTGGCGAGCGACCCGAAGTGAGACCGAGGAGGGCCATAGGGACTACCGCTTCCGCTTATTTCTTATTTCAGATTTTAGCATTTGAGTTTGAGTACTTTTTTATTTTTCACTATCTTTTATGTAGATAGGGCCCGAGTAGGATTTCAGAACGTTTTTACATTTTTGCACGACTACCTTGTTTATGCTTTTATAAATGAATTTCTTGAACCGTATGCTTTTAATAAAATTTTATGACTTAAACCACTTGTTCTATATTGAGTAATGACTTCGATTCAGTATAAGGAGTTGGGTCGTTACAGTTGGTATCAGAGCACAGTGTTTTAGGTTCTGTAGACTGACCTACGATGTAAGTCATTTTTGTTTTTGGTTTTACTTCACCCTATGGCTATACGGTCCTTCGGCACTCGCCAGGTATGTCTAAAGCCTTGCTAATGTTAAGATTACAATTTTGCCTGAATAGTCTAAGACCTAGATATAGGGTGTTAAGTTCTTGTGGTGAGAAGTTTGTTGGTGAATTTTAGGGAGAATGCCGCCACGTAGAGGTACACGCCGAGGAGGTGGTAGGGGAGGCAGAGGAGCCGGTCGTGGCCAGCCGGAGGCGCCACCTGTTGCACCGGCAGTCGACCCAAACGCACCGGTCACCCAGGCGGATCTCGCCGCAATGGAGCAGCGTTATCAGGACATGCTGCAAGCTGCTTTGGCGCCTTTCCTTGCCGCCCAGCAGAACCAGGCCGCCCCTGTTCAGGCCGAGGCCGCCCCTGCTCAGGCCCAGGCCGCCCCTGTTCAGGCTCAGGCCGTCGCTCCTCCAGCCCCTGAGGAAGCTCAACCAGTACCAGTTCAACTGTCGGCCGAGGCGAAACACTTACGGGATTTCAGGAAGTATAATCCCAAGACCTTTGACGGATCCATGGACAACCCCACAAAGGCCCAAATGTGGTTGACGTCCATAGAGACTATTTTCCGGTACATGAAGTGCCCAGAAGACCAGAAGGTGCAGTGTGCAGTCTTCTTCTTGGAGGACAGGGGCACCGCCTGGTGGGAGACCGCGGAGAGAATGCTAGGGGGCGATGTAAGCAAAATAACATGGGAGCAGTTCAAGGAGAACTTCTATGCTAAGTTTTTCTCCGCCAATGTGAAGCACGCCAAGCTGCAAGAGTTCCTAAACTTGGAGCAAGGCGACATGACGGTGGAGCAGTACGACGCCGAGTTCGATATGCTGTCCCGCTTTGCTCCCGATATGGTAAGAGATGAGGCTGCCAGGACGGAGAAATTTGTTAGAGGACTCAGGCTAGACCTTCAGGGCATTGTCAGAGCCCTCCGCCCAGCCACGCATGCTGATGCACTACGTATAGCACTGGATTTGAGCCTGCCTGAGAGAGCCGATGCGTCTAAGGCTGCCGGCAGAGGGTCAGCCTTGGGACAGAAGAGAAAGGTTGAGACGCAGCCTGACGTAGCACCGCAGCGAACACTGAGGTCAGGAGGTGTCTTCCAGAGACACCGACGGGAGCTTGCAGCAGCCGGGAGGACTCTGAGAGAGCTACCCGCTTGTACTACCTGCGGGAGAGTCCACGGAGGTCGTTGCTTGGCTGGAAGTGGAGTCTGCTTTAGGTGCAGACAGCCGGGGCACACTGCTGATATGTGTCCTCGGAAACCCTTTGAGACGACACCGCCCCAGCCTTCTGCGGCCCAGCAGGGGAGAGTTTTCGCCACTACCCGGCAGGAGGCCGAGCGAGCTGGCACTGTGGTGACAGGTACGCTCCCAATTTTGGGGCACTATGCTTTTGTGCTATTTGACTCTGGGTCATCCCACTCGTTTATATCCTCCGTTTTCGTTCAGCATGTGGGTTTAGAGGTAGAGCCTTTGGGTAGTGTTTTGTCGGTTTCTACTCCATCTGGGGAGGTCCTGTTGTCCAAAGAACAAATAAAGGCATGTCGGGTAGAGATAGCGAATCGTATGTTAGACGTGACCTTGCTAGTGTTAGACATGCAGGATTTTGATGTGATACTAGGCATGGATTGGCTGTCAGCCAACCATGCCAATATAGACTGTTATGGCAAGGAAGTTGTTTTCAACCCTCCCTCCGAGGCTAGTTTCAAATTCAGGGGGGCAGGTATGGTATGTATACCCAAGGTCATCTCAGCCATGAAGGCCAGTAAACTACTCAGCCAGGGTACTTGGGGTATTTTGGCAAGCGTAGTGGATGTGAGAGAGCCAGAAGTTTCCCTATCCTCCGAACCCGTGGTAAGAGAGTACCCCGACGTTTTCCCAGACGAACTCCCAGGACTTCCGCCCCCCAGAGAGGTAGACTTCGCCATCGAGTTAGAGCCGGGCACTGCTCCTATCTCGAGGGCCCCTTACAGAATGGCTCCAGCCGAACTAAAGGAGTTGAAGGTCCAATTACAGGAGTTGCTGGACAAAGGCTTCATCCGGCCCAGTGTGTCGCCTTGGGGAGCCCCAGTATTGTTCGTGAAGAAGAAGGATGGGTCAATGCGCCTTTGTATTGACTACCGAGAGCTGAACAAGGTGACAGTCAAAAACCGCTACCCCTTGCCCAGGATTGATGACCTGTTCGATCAGTTGCAGGGAGCCACCGTCTTCTCCAAGATCGACCTGCGATCAGGCTATCACCAGTTGAGGATTAGGGACGGTGACATCCCCAAGACGGCCTTTCGATCGAGGTACGGACATTACGAATTCGTTGTGATGTCTTTCGGCTTGACTAACGCTCCTGCAGTATTCATGGATCTGATGAACAGGGTGTTTAAGGAGTTTCTAGACTCGTTCGTCATAGTCTTCATTGACGACATCCTCATTTACTCAAAAACTGAGGCTGAGCACGAGGAGCACTTACACCAAGTTTTGGAGACCCTTCGAGCCAACAAGTTGTATGCCAAGTTCTCCAAGTGTGAATTCTGGTTAAGGAAGGTGACATTTCTTGGCCATGTGGTTTCCAGTGAGGGAGTTTCAGTAGATCCCGCAAAGATTGAAGCGGTGACCAACTGGACTCGACCGTCCACGGTTAGTGAAATTCGAAGTTTTCTGGGCTTGGCGGGTTACTACAGGAGGTTCGTGGAAGACTTCTCACGTATAGCCAGCCCGTTGACCCAGTTGACCAGGAAGGGAACCCCTTTTGTCTGGAGCCCAGCTTGCGAGGAGAGCTTTCAGGAGCTCAAACAGAAGCTAGTGACTGCACCGGTCCTGACAGTGCCCGATGGTTCGGGAAACTTTGTAATCTATAGTGACGCCTCCAAGAAGGGACTAGGTTGTGTCCTGATGCAGCAGGGTAAGGTAGTTGCTTATGCCTCCCGCCAGTTGAAGATCCATGAGCAGAACTACCCTACCCATGACTTGGAGTTGGCAGCTGTAGTCTTTGCACTGAAGATATGGAGGCACTATCTGTACGGTGAGAAGATTCAGATTTACACCGATCATAAGAGCCTGAAGTACTTCTTCACCCAGAAGGAGTTGAACATGAGGCAGAGGAGGTGGCTTGAGTTGGTGAAAGACTACGACTGCGAGATCCTATACCACCCAGGTAAAGCGAATGTAGTGGCTGATGCGCTAAGTAGGAAAGTTGCACATTCAGCAGCGCTAATCACCAAGCAGACCCCCTTACTCAGGGACTTTGAGAGGGCAGAGATTGCAGTCTCAGTAGGTGAGGTTACCGCACAGTTGGCGCAGTTGACAGTCCAGCCAACCTTGAGGCAAAAGATCATTGCTGCTCAGCTGAATGATCCTTATCTGGCAGAGAAGCGTCGCGTGGTAGAGACAGAGCAAGGTGAAGGCTTCTCCATATCCTCTGACGATGGCCTTATGTTTGAAGGACGCCTCTGTGTGCCGGAAGACAGCGCAGTTAAGACGGAGCTTTTGACTGAGGCTCACAGTTCCCCGTTTACCATGCACCCTGGGAGTACGAAGATGTACCAGGACTTAAGGAGTGTCTATTGGTGGAGGGGCATGAAGAGGGATGTGGCAGAATTTGTCAGTAGATGCTTGGTGTGCCAGCAGGTGAAGGCACCTAGGCAGCATCCAGCAGGGTTGTTGCAACCCTTGAGTGTGCCAGGGTGGAAGTGGGAGAGTGTGTCGATGGATTTTATTACGGGACTGCCCAAGACCCTAAGGGGCTACACGGTGATCTGGGTCGTGGTCGACAGACTCACGAAGTCGGCCCATTTCGTGCCAGGGAAATCCACTTACACTGCCAGTAAGTGGGGGCAGCTATATATGACAGAGATTGTGAGACTACATGGAGTACCCGTATCCATCATTTCAGACAGAGACGCCCGTTTCACATCGAAGTTCTGGAAAGGACTTCAACTTGCATTAGGTACGAGGTTGGACTTCAGCACGGCATTCCACCCTCAGACTGATGGTCAGACAGAGAGATTGAACCAGATTTTAGAAGACATGTTGCGAGCCTGCGTACTAGAGTTTTCAGGAAGTTGGGACTCCCATCTGCATCTGATGGAGTTTGCCTATAACAACAGCTACCAGGCTACTATCGGTATGGCACCGTTCGAGGCTCTGTATGGCAAGTGCTGTAGATCCCCTGTCTGCTGGGGCGAGGTTGGAGAGCAGAGGATGCTAGGCCCCGAATTAGTGCAGACGACCAACGCAGCCATACAGAAGATCCGAGCTCGTATGCTGACAGCACAGAGCAGACAGAAGAGTTATGCTGATGTACGACGTAAGGATCTCGAGTTCGAAGTAGGAGATATGGTCTTTCTGAAGGTTGCACCCATGAAGGGTGTTCTGAGGTTCGCGAAGAAGGGGAAGCTGAGTCCACGCTTCGTAGGGCCGTTCGAGATACTGGAGCGGATTGGCCCCGTGGCTTATCGCTTGGCGCTACCCCCATCCCTTGCTGCAGTGCACGACGTATTTCATATCTCCATGCTGAGGAAATATGTCGCAGACCCAACACACGTGGTGGACTTCGAGCCACTACAGTTTAGCGAGAACTTGAGCTACGAGGAGCAGCCTGTCGAGGTCTTGGCAAGAGAGGTCAAGAAGCTTCGCAGTCGAGAAATCCCACTGGTCAAGATCCTTTGGCAGAACCATGGAGTGGAAGAGGCCACGTGGGAGAAAGAAGAGGACATGAGAGCCCAGTACCCCGAGCTGTTCGAGGATTAGAACTTTCGAGGACGAAAGTTTTCTAAGGAGGGGAGATTGTAACGCCCCGCCAAATTTGTCTTCCCTTTTTATCGTCTTAAGAGTAAAATTCTTGAAATTTCTTTCGAATTGAGGAAATTTTTACTCGTGATTAATGAAGATTTAGAGATTTTTGTGGGTGATTTAATTTGTTAAGTTGGTTGTTATTTGGACTAAAGTAGGAAGAAAAAAAAAAAAGGGGGGATAAAAGAAATAATATTTATGTTTTTTATTTAGTATTAATTCTTTTATAAAAGGGGGCTTTGGAAAGCGTGTAGTTCACCTCTTCCCCAAGAAGTGAAAAAAAAAAAAAGAAGAAAACCCTAAATCCCAATCTCCCCCGCCGCCGCCGCCGCCGCCGCCGCTAGTCAACCGCCGTAGGTCACCACGCCGGTCTCCCAGCAGCGTCGAAGATCGGTCCACGTCGAGCCGCCGCGCGCCAAGGATCGAAGCCGCCGCACGCCAAGGATCGAAGCCGCCTTCAGTCGGGAGTCGCAAGCCGAAGCCGAAGCCCATCGCGTCTGCAAGCCGAATCGTGGCGGCCAGCCGAAGCCGAATCGCGTCGCTTCGTTTCGACGCCGAGCAGCCCCCGTCCGCAGCCGCCGAGCGAAGCCGCATTTAAGCCGGACCACCGCAACCCGTCGCGCAACCCGAGTCCGGAAGTCAGCGTCACTCTGCGCGAAGATCAGACCCGACCGAAGACCCGCTCCGCGACCCGAGCCAACGCGCGCCGTATTCCGGAAACCGACCCGCGCCCGCGTGCACCCGCGTGTGAGCCGCGCCGCGCGCTTCTGCGTAGCCGAGCCGCGTCTCCCTCCTGTTGCAAGCCGAGCCGCACGCGTAGTTCCTGTCCAAGCTGAGCCGCGCCTGTCTGCACCGCGAGCCGAGCCGATCTCCAGCCTCCAAGCCGAGCCGGTTCCTGCCCTATTTTCCAGCCGAGCCGCCAAGCTTATTTTGGCTCCTCCCACCTATTTTTGGTAAATTAAGTATTTATTTTGGGCATTTCCCCAATACGACCCAATGTTTTGGGCGCTAAATAATTTAATTTGGACTAAATTAAATTATTTTTCCTAAGGAACGTCTTGGACCGAGTAACTGCTGCAGCGGGAGATTTTCTTCAGTAGGGGCTCAACCACTGCAACCTTTTCTGGGGTAAGTTATTTCAACCGAGTTTTAACCGTTAGCCGTTGGTGACTTATTTACGAACTTTGGCGTTATTAAATATTTAGGATCCCGTTGCTTGGAAAGCACACGTGTCTTGCGGTTAGGACTCGTCGAGTGAATCTCCAGGTAAGAGATTCTACTACTAGTTTCATGTTTGAAGTATGAGACTGTGTATGCCCTATGTTGCATATTGAGGATTTGACAGTATGATGCCTGAAATAAACGCTAGTATGATGCAAATGACGATATAGTTGTGCTATAGCCTGTTATGTGTGGCAAGATCCATTATGGTTACGACGAATGTCGGGACGGAGAATGTAGAAATGATTATGTGACATGTTATATGCTGATGCCATGTGTATGTATACTGCAATTAGGGTACCTGTTAGCTTGATTCTGTTAGAGTCGTACCTGCATGGGTGTCCTTCGGGATCACCACCTATTGAGGACTGTGTGGTCCGACGGGACGCCAGTCTAGCATGATATAGACATGACTCGAGTGACTCGACGGGGTCCTCGCATCCCGACTGTCCTAGGTGTCCCCGGGCACCGAAGACCAGAGTTACGTTCCTACGGGAGCGCATGATTGCACGTGTTCGGGAACGTGCCAGAGATTGGGTACCAGTTATCAGGACTCTAACAGGAAGTTAACAGGCACCTAGTGGGACTAGTAGTGGGTCCCTTACTGAGTATTTTTATACTCATTCTCTCCATTTTATGTTTTCAGGTAGAGGACGAGGCAAGGGCAAGGGCAAACTGGCGAGCGACCCGAAGTGAGACCGAGGAGGGCCATAGGGACTACCGCTTCCGCTTATTTCTTATTTCAGATTTTAGCATTTGAGTTTGAGTACTTTTTTATTTTTCACTATCTTTTATGTAGATAGGGCCCGAGTAGGATTTCAGAACGTTTTTACATTTTTGCACGACTACCTTGTTTATGCTTTTATAAATGAATTTCTTGAACCGTATGCTTTTAATAAAATTTTATGACTTAAACCACTTGTTCTATATTGAGTAATGACTTCGATTCAGTATAAGGAGTTGGGTCGTTACAGCATTTACACTTTCTTAACTTTTCATCTCCTTGTTATAACTTTTCTCAAAATTTTAAAATTCTCTCCAATTAATTATATCATTTAAATTTATCCAAACCTAATCACATTCCTATCTCTCTCCCCTCAATCTTCTATTTTCCAACTATTCACATTTCCTTATCTCATATTAACTCTTTTGTATCTCTTACAATCTTCCAAATTCTTCATTTTCAAATCTTTAGGTATAAATACCCATTTTTTTTATTCAAGTTCACAAGTCACAACAAAATGCTAAGAGTGAAAAAGAAATCAAATCATGTTTTTCTATTCTTTTTTTTTTTTTTGCCTATTTTTTTTATATAGAAGTATGTTTGTGCATATTCTTTCATTTATAGGTTTCTTTTTAGTATACAACAAAAGTTGGGAAAACTTGAACCATCGACTTCGTGATTAGATGTACAAATATCTATGCTGTTTATGTTTAAGTCATGTAATATTGAGATTTTTTTTTTAATGTAACCATATGAATCTTGCTCGTGTTTTTTCTTCATTTTTTTTTATCAAAGCTATTTTATTAATGAAATGGTTGAATGACTTATATTTTGATTTTGTTAAAACAATGTAAGGATTGTTGGAATTTATAAACTATACATGAAAGTAATAAAATGTGTAAAGCAGGAAATTTTAAAGTTTTTTCTTTAATTTTTTACCTACAAAATGAATGAAAAAAATTATGATTTTACATTTATAACTTCATAATTTCATAAAAAAATATGATTTTGGTGGATGTTTTTACTTTTTCATTAGAAGTTAGTGGCAACTTTCTCATTTACATAGATTTAAGGTTTTTTTTTTTTTTTTTTTGTCATTTTCATATTCAACAAGATAGAAGTTACACTTCGTTAATTTTTCTTCTATAACTGATATTAGTTAATGTTCTATGTCATGAAGGTCATAATGTAACTTTTTCATCTTCCATAATGTAAATAATGATATATGTTACAACACAACTAAACCTTTCTATCTTCCACTTTATTTGGATATATATAGATTAGATGGTTAAGTTTGCAATGTGTAAGCTCAAGATGTTAAGAAATGAAACTTAAATTGTGCAAAGAAATCAATTCAACATTCGATCAATGGAAAAATAAAGAGACATAAGAGAAGAAGATGATGAATTTGGAGAATATTAAAATGATTGTTCATATTTTATAAAGTTAAATTAAAATTATAATTGTTTCGTGTGTGATATTTACGTGCATGGCACGCGTTGTTTACTAGTTTAAAAAAAATGTGGATGAAGGATTAGAGTTTGTTTTTCTTTTATGTAAAAATTGAACTCCCTTTTATATAAAAAATGATATATTAAAGCTCTTATGTAATTAAGTCTATACATTTATGCTATGTAGGTAGAAACTCTTTAAAATAAGGAAAATTTTCATAAATATTACAAATCGGTAAAATATTTACGGTACGTGTAACAAAACTCATGAAGTTGGCTATTTTTTAAATATTTTAGGTTTGTCCTTCCTTTCCTTTATTCTCCTCTTCTTTTTCTTTCTTTTCATAATCTTTCTTCTTTTCCTCCTTTTTTTTTCTAAACTATTATTTGGTTCAAGATTTGTGTATCAAATATAAAAAATCTATTTTTTTCAAACTTTTATTCGATTGTTAAAAATCGTGTACTAAATATAGAAGACTTGAAAAAAACATCTTTTAGATTTAGGTAGCCAAATATAAATGACCATGTACAAATAAAATAGCCAAATGTAAACAATTATGTATAAAGAATCCTAAAACAATCGTCTATATTGGGGTAGCCAAATCTAAATGATCGTGTACGAAAAAAAATGAACTGTAGACAAATCTAAACGATCGCGTACCAAAAGAATCTTAAAAGAAATCGTTTAGCCAAATCTAAACGATCGTGTACCAAATAATCTTGACAAAATATACCAAAAAAATCTTGAAAAAAATCATTTAGCCAAATCAAAACGATCATGTACCAAATATTGAAAAAAAATTATTTAAATTTGATTACCCAAATCTAAATGATCAAATCTACGATCGTGTACAAAAAATGAAAAAATAAATCATTTAGATTTGACTATCTAAATTTAAACCATCAAATTTAAACGAATAGCCAAATCTAGAACTGTGTACCAAATATATTACGCACATTGTTGACGGAATATTTTTGTATTTTTAATTATGGGCTTGTAGACTTTTTCTATTTTCGAAATTGTTTTATACAATGTAAATATTTGGTCGTTTTGTTATATTTTTTAAAAAAACCCCTAAAATAACTCAAATTTAACTAGAGGCTTCAGTATTAGATCATTGACAACATATTCTAAATTAAAATAGAAAAATATATAATACAATTTCAACCTTTCTATCGAGACAATCATCTTCCATGTAAACCATATTAAAAATAAAATCGACCTACAATTTTCAATAGACATACTTCAAATTCTAAATTACCATTATCACTCTTGATCTATAAAGTTTTTTTTTTTTGGTGATATGATACATATACTATATGGTTTTCAACTATGAAGTTCTTGCAATTAAAAGCTAACCGACACGGTAGTATTTAATTACAGTGATTTTATTTCTTCTGGATGAGTAATTCTTGAAATAAAAAAAAGAAAATTCCACTCGTAAAGAAAAAAATAAAAAAAAAATTATACACACATGATAATTCTTAACTTTTATTTTGCTGAAATGAGTTTAAGTAGCGATAATTAAGATGATGATGATGAGAGGGGGAGGTTGGATAGTAAAAAAGTTTTTTATGAGTTAAAATTTTAAATTTGATCACATTGTGGATATGAATGTAAAAACCGCCTTTGTTGACCTGTTGGTACAAGTAGTAGCGTAGTGGCCATGAGGCCATCCATTATTTTTCGTATGAACCACTAACCTCTATCTTTCATGTCTATCGTTGTTCCCTCAAATATATATCACAAGATTTTGTTTTGATCTTCTTAATTACTACTCATATAATCATGTTGTCCTCCCACTCCATCTCCACCGCCAACAACCGTGGCTACAAAATATCAAGCAACTCCAAACAGAGTTTGGGAGAAAATAAGTTAATGAGAAATTAGAGAAAGATGAGAGAAAAGATGGGAAAAGCACGCTTGACGTTTTTTGAGGAAAAAAAATAAAGGAAAACAAGATTTTCGTCATTTCATGTAACAGTATTAGCTAATCTGAGATTATCATCTTTTGTTTCTATATTTAAAATTAAAAAAAAAATGAATTCACAAATAGCTAGGTAACCATATATTTTACACAAAAATTAAATTAAATAACCATTTTGAGATTGGTTTTGAGTTAATCACTTAATGTAACGACCCAACTCTTTATACTAAGCTGAGGTCGTTACTAAAAGGGAACAATGACAAGAGACACTTTTTGAAACGAGGGAAGAATAAATTTTCATTAAAAATGGAATATTAAAACACTGAAACATAAACGCGGAAGCAAAACTGAGTCCCCATATGGCATGTCACGGATCCTTCTCTGTCGCTCGCCAGCTTTCCTCTACCTTTACCTTCGCCTGAAATGTTAAACATAGAAAGAGTGAGTATAAACATATACTCAGTAAGGGACCTACTACTAGTCCCGCTAGGTGTCTGTTAACTTCCCATTAGAGTCCTGAAAAATGGTACCCAATCTCTGGCACGTTCCCGAACACGTGCAACATGCGCTCCCGTAGGAACGAAAATCTGGTCTTCGGTGTCCCGAAGGAGCACCTAGGACATGCTGGTCTGTAGTGAACCCGGGGGTAACACTAAGACAATCGGGATGCGAGGACCCCGTCGAATCACTCGAATCATATCTATATCCATGCTAGACTGGCGTCCCGTCGGACCACACAGTCCTAAATAGGTGGTGATCCCGAAGGACACCCATGCAGGTACGACTCTAATAGACAAAGTTAACAGAACACCATATCCATAGCATGTAGCATAACATAACATCATAACATGGCATGAGTATTAATCTTAACGTCCTTAATCATGTGATTAATATATCATGCATTAACAATCATCAACAGTCATCAACAACATACTACCGGTCATTAACATAACATCAGTCATCATCATCAATCATCAACATAATAATCTCAGTCATCATCATCAACATCAACTATCATCATAATCTCCGTATAATCCTTATCATCAAATTATGCATCTTAGCTACCATCAATGCATAATCATAATTACATGCGGTCTCTTGAATTCAGTTCGAAGGTCTAGTAGGAGAATCTCTTACCTGGAGATTTTAGCCAAACAAAGGTACTCCCTAGTTGACAGTAAAAATTCTCCAATTAACTTGATCCTAATCATAAAAGGAAAACTTAGTATCTTAATTAATGAAATTGGCAATTGGCTAACACCCAAAAATTCTCCCAAATTGATTAACTTTCTAAAAATTGGGTTGAAACCAATTCAACCTTGATTGGGAAAAATCCAAGATTTAGATCTTAAAAAGTTTAGCCAATTGAACCTTTAAAGAAACCTCAAATAGATCCAAAATTAAATTAATAAAATATTAATTTAATATCATTTGCTTACCAAGGTTACTCAAATGGAGGTTGAAAAATCCTCTTATCCTTGATGAAAAATTCATCACTTTAAATCCTCAAGTTTCCAAAGAGATCAATCTTAACTTCAACTGAGGCGGCGACAGCAGAGGGTTATCTTAGAGAAGAAGATGAAGAACCTTTTTCTTTTTCCTTTATTTTCCAACTTAAGCATTCCAATCTATTTATAGACCCAAATAATAACAATAATAATAATAATAATTATTATTTCCTTTTCCTTTTCCTTTTAGGATATATATAATAACAATAATATTTATTATTATTATTTTCTTTTCCTTTTCCTTTTAGGATATATATATAATACCAAAAAAATATACATATATCTTTATTCCCATTATCTTTCCTAAATCAATGCCTTAATCTTAGGCATTTATAACTATTAGTAATAATAATAATACTTCTTTATTATTATTATTTTTCTCTCACCAAAATCTACAATAAATATATATTTATTTAAACCATTATTCTCTCTTGCAAATAAATATATATCTTTTTTGTCCAATCAAATCAACCATCTCTCTCCTTATGGATTATCTTCTTTTCCAAACAAATATAATTATATTCCATCATATAATTAACTTCACTTTTCCATATTATTAATTAAATATATATATCCATATATATATACTCAATTAATTACAATTCCACCAAAACTAACTTTTCCCTCCAAAATCTCAAATTAACTTAAATCCTCAATTCTTTTAATCAATCAAATCTTTTCCAATAAATCACTTATAACTTCCACAACATGAATTGTCTTAAACCAACCATAACAACTTCACTCCATAATCAAGATTTATCTTTCTGCAGAATAATTAATTATCATCCGCAATAATTAATTATTATTTACCTTTCTTCCAAAATAATTAATTATCTTCCACCATAATTAATTATTATTTATCTTTCTCCAAAATAATTAATTATCTTCCACAATAATTAATTATTGTTTATCTTTCTCCAAAGTAATTATCCTTTTACAAATAATTAATTATTGTTTATCTTTCTCCAAAGTAATTATCCTTTTACAAATAATTAATTATTGTTTATCTTTCTCCAAAGTAATTAATTATCCTTTTACAAATAATTATATTTTCCCAAAATATAATTATTTTACTTTTTCTCCTTTAATAAATATCCTTTCTCCAAAACACAACTATTTTTTCCTTAAATAATTATATTTCAACAAATATAATTATCGTTTCCTTTAACATAATAATTATATATATATTTCCACATATACATATAATTATTCAATCTCCAACAAACTTTCCACCCCACAATTTAATTAAATAACATCCATAATTATTTAATTAAATTCAACTTCAACAACACTAAAAATCCACAACTTTACTTAATTCTCTTAACCTACCATTTAAACAAAAACTTAACAAACACCACGTGCCAAAACCTCTAATTAATTAAATATTCATCCAAGAAATATTTAATTAATTTCAATTCCCACCTAAAACAAATAATTCTCATTAAATGGATTCAAAATAACGCCCAATAAATTATCTTAATTTTTGGGGCGTTACAATCTTCCCTCCTTTAACAACTTTCGTCCTCGAAAGTTCTAATCTTTGAACAGCTTGGGATACTTGGCTCTCACGTCTTAATTAATAACAAATTCTACCAAATTCCAAAATCTTTAATTAAATATACACACCCATGTATATATATTTAATTAATCCAACACAAAACAACCGAATATATTCCTTAACTTCTAATTCCACTTAATGTAACACCCATAATAAGTTCCTTAAATTTATGGGGTGTTACACTTAACATAAAAATCACCTATTAATTAATTCTTCCAAAATCAATTTGAAATGAATTTTCTAAAATTAGTTTTAGTTCATGTCAAACACCATTATTTCACATTTCAAGAAAAAATGAATTTGGCAAGACAAAGAATAATTTTGACCATCTCAATCTTTAAAATATTGACCATTTCAAAGTCACTCCCAAACATTTTCTAAAATATTGATTGGAAGTGAAAAAGATCATCATTAAAGTACAGTAATTGTTTAAATGGCAAAACTACAATTTTTTTTTTCAAATATATAGACAAAGATCACCTACACACCGATAAAAATTATATGATTTAGAGGTTTAGATGACAATCATCTATTGTTGATAGATAGACATATTGATTGATGTCAATTAGTGTTTGTTATTATTAGATAATAATATTTGGTTATATTTATAAATATTTTGGTTCAAACATAATTATTTGAATTTCTGGGTTGTTTTGTGAAATAGAAGTAGAGAAGTAGAAATTGAAGGGCATTGCGTGTTCTATATATATAATAAGTTCATGAAGAACGAGGATAAAAGGCAGAGATTGATCATCTGGTGTGTGTGAGCAGCCATGAGTATCCAATTGCTTCCCGCCATTGCAAGAAGGTTTACTCATTATTTTACCCTTTTAACTTCACCAAAACACACATATTATTGTTTAATTATGATTTCTAAAACCAATAAAACTTTATTTATTTATTTACTTTTATATATATTAGACTTGAAGGTAAAGTAGCCGTAATCACCGGTGGGGCTAGAGGAATTGGTGAACAAACAGCGAAGCTCTTCTTCAAGCATGGAGCCAAAGTGGTTATTGCAGACATTCAAGACGATTTAGGTCAAAAACTATGTAAGGATCTTGGCCAGTCATCTTCCGCATTCGTTCATTGCGACGTAACGAAAGAGAAAGACGTCGAAACTGCTGTCGACATGGCGGTTTCCAAGTACGGAAAGTTAGACATCATGTTGAACAACGCAGGAGTTTTCGAAGAAGCTCCAAACTTCGACATTCTGAAAGACGATCCATTAACCTTTCAGAGAGTGGTGAACGTCAACCTTGTTGGGGCCTTTCTCGGAATGAAACACGCAGCACGAGTGATGAAACCGGCGGGTCGAGGGAGCATCATAACGACGGCGAGTATATGCTCAGTGATCGGGGGGATTGGGACGCATGCTTATACGAGCTCGAAGCATGGGGTGTTGGGATTGACGAGGAATGCAGCTGTGGATTTGGGAAGATATGGGATTAGGGTAAATTGTGTTTCACCAAATGTAGTGCCAACTGAAATGGGAAGGAAGTTGTTAAAGGTTAAAGATGGTGGGGAGTTTCCAAGTTTTTACTGGAGTTTGAAAAATGGAGATATTTTGAGGGAAGAAGATGTGGGGGAAGCTGTTGTGTATTTAGGGAGTGATGAGTCCAAGTGTGTGAGTGGACTCAACTTGATTGTTGATGGAGGCTTTACTGTTGTCAACCAAGCTCTTTGTTCCTTTCGATCATCTCATTGATCAATCAAGTTTGAGTCCAGAATAAATGGAATCCACCCCATATGCTAAAATAGAGATCTCTTCTTACAAATATTTCTCATTCTCTAGTTGTTGTACTATTTTTTTTTTTATAAGACTAGGATGTATTGTATCACATTGTGATTGAAATGGATGGTTTAAAAGAAGAGTGATGTACCAAATTATTATTATTATTAGAAAAATTATTCTAAATGATAAAACTGATGAAATATTATTGATAAATTGTCACACCTCTTCTCAAGGTCTCCTCATGCAATCAAGTGAGGTGTGACTGTTTAAACACTAATCAACACCTATCTCATTGCAAGATAATATGATGGGTGCCTAGTAAGCAGAATTCTACAACTCATTTACTCTTTAAGGCGGGTCATAGACTAAGCTAACTCAAAGGAAGACTTTGTTTAAAGAAACACTTATTATGACCAAAAGCTATACCGCCTAATGGTTAACCGCATGGACAATAACCTCCAACATAAGTCATGCGATGTATTTGAATGACTAACTCAAAACGTATCAAACGTTTAAACCAGAAAACTTAAGAAAGAAAGTACTTCATTAGCATGATAAAGTTTACAAAATGTCAATGTCAAGATAAAATGCAAGTACCAAAAGCTTAAGTACAAATAACTTAATCACAAAATATCTCTCTCCCTTCGCTTAACAAATCTACATGCTACGTGACCAAACTAATGGTTATTAACAAGAAGATGTGACGTAGCAAGGCACAACAGGCAATCAAGACAGTAAGTCATGTTGGATGTTCTTCGTTACCTGGGGGAGAGGAAGAAAAAAAACATTTGAAAGATGAGAAAAAATGCTAGTGAGTGGGGATTTTGTGAGGCCCAAATCCAAAAAGGGGAGTCCTGTTGAAGAAGAGCTTGATAAAAGGATTATTTTGGCTAAGTGTAAATTTGAGGCGTTTTGCGAAAAAGGTTGCGTTTTAAGGAAAGATGACAATGGGTAAAAGTTTGCAGTAGTGAAGGCATTCTGTTGCAAGAGAAGATAGTAGTTCTGTTGTGGTAACGCGAAGTGAAGTTAGGAAAAAGAAGTTGGCGTTTGTAGTCTATCACGAGAAGATGAAAACAAGAAAGAGTTTAGCTTTCCGAGACGATAAGGTTAGCATCTCAAGAAAATGTCTAATCTCGAGTTAACAGCTGACTACGCGTTGAACATACATTGGTTGCATGGCCTGACAAGTAGTAAGACGTCACATGTAAAATTATAAGTAGGAATTGGCTGGTAAAGAGATTTTTAATGGTGATTAATCGGACCATGGGATTTTATAAATAGGACCAACGAGATCAAATAAAGAGTGATTATTTAGAGAAGTAGCAAAGGAAGAGTTAAGAGTTGAGTTCTTGCAAAGAAGCTAGACGAGAAGAGGAAGCGAGCTAGGAGCCCGAAAAGGAAGGAAACTGAGTATTTTGTGAGTGACTTTTGTAAACTAAGTATTCTTATATGAGTGACCTTAAAAAATAAAAGAAGTATTTTGTGAATGATTTTCTTAAAGAAATCTGTTTGAAAATATTCTTTTTTAGTCTGTGGTTATGCTAACACGCATGTATATCTATGTATTGTTGTGTTGCTGTTTGATGTTGTTGTTTGAAAATAGAAAGCTACTAATTTCTATGTGATGATTATGATGCTTGTGTGTACATAAACCATTAGCTTTATTCCTATCAAGTGAGCAGTTGTTATGTGGTGTGAACATAATATGTAATGACATCGTGTGGATGGTCTGTGCAACAAGAAGTAAATCAAGAAAATTCCCGAACGCTATGGATAGAGTGAACATCACCGTATTCTAAACGCAGGGTACTGACAAGAGTGAATCCAGTAGCCTTGGCACAGGGAATGATTCCTGTTCTTGGTGGAAAGGAATAAGAAGCTGATGTGAGATTTATGTGATTTGTGAAATAAGGCGTTGTATTTATGAACCAAAAATGAATTTATGCGATTGTATTGTATTTCCTAAAAAGGTATTTCTAAAAACTGCACTCCTTAAGTATTTGACTAATGTGTTAAGTTTCCCTTCTTCAGGTGTTTAGACATTGAGGCCAAGTAAAGAAGGGTAAGTTGAGTTGCTACGCGTGGAAGCTAATTAAGCGAGCAAGCTATGCTCTTTTACATTGTATTCCCTTGTAATAGGAGAGTAATTATACTTCTAAACACCTTGCACGCCGACGGTTGCATCTCAGTTTTGTGAAGGCTAGATTAAGTGTTCAAGTCTAAGATTTACCTTTGTACTAAGGAAGAAAGGAAAGTGTGATTGGAAAGTGTTGGCCTAAGTAATAAAAGATGTGTTTATGTATTTTTCCATTGCATTATTTTGTGTTTATTGCTAGGTGGTTAAAAGTTTAAGAAGAGCTAAGTCAAGAGACTTCTTGATTGGTTATTTAAGTTATTTTTCCGCTACGTTGAGTTGAGATCTCTTGAGTTCAAGGTTGAAGCTCTGCGTTGAGACTGGTAAAAGAAGTTGTTTTGCTTACTAGACGTTCAGTGTCTATCACGGGGTGTGATATGCGTTGAGTGTTTAGGTGGCACACATCCATCTAGTCGCATGAAGTGACTTTGGGGCAAGGTGTGATTGATTTCTTCTACACATTTCACTTTAATAAATGGTTTTCACAAAAACAACACATAAATCATAAACTTGAAATTTACTTTGCAAGCTCAATGGATTTATCAGAATATGCGGTTCAAAATTCAAAAACCATTTCATTGCCTTTAAGCGATTTCAAACACTGAAATCCATATCGCTTAGTTCACAAAGTCTTTGAAAGTTCATCTTTTCTTCACGTAAACCATTCAACATAAATAGTAAAACATAAAATCACAATGAATTACAATTGTACTCATCACCTCAACTGAGATGACATTCATATGCTCTCATTGCCGAATTATGGTTGTGTAGAGTAATCTCAACGCATTTAGTGAATCATTAATACCATATACGTATAACACGGTCTTCTAATACCTGATCACAAAGCAAGCAAGAGACATCTTATACCATATCATAAAGCTAAGTATAAGACATCTTATACCAAATCAAAAAGCAAGTGTAAGGTTCATCGCATAAGGTACCGAAACCTTTCAAAAATCATAAATCATGATCTATTTTCAACCCATACCCATTTATAAATCGAATGACAATATTAAATAAATAACAATACTCAAAAGTTCAAATATGAGTTAAAAATCATTTTGGGCTTTCAATTTATTTTAAAAACTACTCACAGTCGAGATGAGGTTCCCTTTTGGTCTAAGCACTTAGCAAAAGTCCTTGTCAACCTTGAACATGTGATAGCTCTGAAAAGTCTTCTTAACGCCTTATAAATTTTCAAGCCTTTACTTAGCTAGAGTATAGATTAAGCTTGAAAACTTACCCAGAACTCCCTATTTATATACTTCTTCGGTGAGAATTTTCACATTGGAACGATTACTTCTATCTGACGATGAGTTTTCAACAAATCGCATTTTACCACGTAGCTCTCATCGTTCAAATTCTGATCATAAGTGAGCGGTTGGGTTAGAACTAAGCACCGTCCTACATATATAAGAAATGACGTCAACTACTTTTTGATAAGGAATCTTAGGCCACCTCTTACCAAAACGCATAGGAACTTTCTAAACACTTGATTAAAACGTCTCATTGCATCAAGTTGCGAGAAACACTTCCACTCTTACCACATAGTGTCTTATCGCATAGCTTAGGAGACGATCAAGCTCTCACATAAACATTGATAAAAATCTATTAGTGGTTATCATTGTGTGTATTATTGATAGAAGCTAAAATTTTGCTATATTTTATAAATATTTTGATTCATTTTACTATATTTGAAAAAGTGTGTTGAGCAAAAAATCTTGGATCAATCACAAATTGCTTTATCAAACTAATAATGAAAATACAAATAATTTAATTTAGGACTAATTAAAAGTTGACATGTATCCTAAATTGAAATAGCTAGAAGGTGAAGATTAGTAAACCAACTTATATAAAAATTATAAACTATATAGCTAGGTAATTGATAAACCAATTTCACTTTTTATATACCAAAATTTTAATTCTCAACGACAACAATGGCTGCTGTGCATTTGATATTATTTGTGGATCTAAAGTTCCGACATTTGTTGCCGAAGATATTTTCTTGTCTTCAAACCTATGAAAAATGTGAATAATAAGGTAACAGTGATAAACGCAATTATTCAAATGACTCTTTCAATCGAGTTGATTGAATTTTGAGGATATTGAAAATTCTAAAAAAGTAGGTATTTTGGATATGCAATTTAAGGTAGAATTTTATTTATTATGAAATGACCAATGAGATGTTTGATTTACAGATTATAATATCATTTCATTTATGAGTTTATGTCAAGAAACATAATATGATATGCTAGTAAAATTTGGAATAAAAAATAAAAAAATAAAAAATAATGAAAAGTTTATATAATAAAATAATAATAATCTATAATAAATTTAAGATGGATGGAAAGTTCCAAAAACAAAAATTAAAGATTTAAAAATACTAAAGTAAAGAGTTATGGTGAGAAAATATTATTTTAAGGGGGAACAAATAAACAGCAAACGAAAGTAAGGAGAGGAAGAGTTTTTCATCCACAGAAAGGAAAAGAATGGGTGTTAGCGAAGAAAAGATATTTTTTTGTGGGAATTGAGGTGAACCACACAAAAAGAGAGAGGAACCCTACCTCTTGACCCTCCCGAAATCATTGAGACCCCTTCTGTCCCTACATTTTCCTTCTTACCACAACTTCACGATAAACGATAATGTTTAGGGTTAGTTTTCATTTTTCCGAAAACTTAAATCAACCTAAAATTCAGACACCCTTATGGTTTGTTTGGTTTAATTTTTTTTTTTTATAACGTTTGAAAATAAAAATGTCAGTTTCTTTTGTTTGTATGAAAAATGTTATCATGATATTATAGACTAAATTTTGTTTTTAAACTTAGTTTATGAAATTAACCATGAAATTAACCTTTGGAACCCAGTAGCATCTACGGTCAACGCTGACATGAATGATCTTCTTTAACTTGTGTCTTTTCGTTTTTCGCCACAGTCGTAACAAACCCCATAACATCCTATTTATACACATGTATAAATCTTCTTTTCTCAACAAGATTCCTAGAATAGTGGAAAATCTTTTATCTCTTAAATATCTCATCTTTTAATTTATTAATCAAAGATATTTAGTCAAAAATATTCCATAAAATCTTTTAGTCAAAAATATTCCATAAAATCTTTTAGTCAAAAATATTCCATAAAATCTTTTAGTCAAAAATATTCCATAAAATCTTTTAGACAAAAACTCCAACAAACTCCCCCTTTTGTCTAAAAATAATTTCTTTTCTGGTTCAACTGTGTCGCACATCCGAGTGATAACAATGTGTCATAAGCCACAAACTTCAACACTAATGAAATCATTTCTCATAATACGAACAAAATGTTTTCAATTACTTCAGTCATAAAAAATGAACAACAAAACAACTTCTATTACTAAAAGACAAACAGCGCACAAAGTAAACAATCTTCAAACGAACAAAACAACAAAAATAGCAACAATATCAGTCTCCATCACCACAGCCTCCATCACCACCAATCACCAACTTCCCCTTTGAACCAGAAAAAAATACATCAATCAGCACTAGGGTCCCCTCGACTTTGAGGATGAAGCAAAAGTCTTCAGATGAGGAATAAGATAATTGATTTCCAAACGTCGTTCAGACATCAGACTAATGGCAGTAGATAGCGAACGAGACTCGATTGTAAGAGAATTAAGAATTCTAGAAGCCAACTCCCTATCAACGAAGAACCCATTAGTAGCTTCATCCCAGTTCTTCGTATCAAACAATCGAGGCCCTCCAGACGGATGCACATCATGATCTATGTCAGGCACATGATTGCCCTGAAAGAGTCTATAGCTCAGTGATAATGTCATAGGATCAGGGCCAGTTGCATCTGAGGTAGTTAATACAGCAGCATTTAAGTGCAGCAGTAAACCAGAAAAGAACCTTGGTAGAGCAATCAGAAGCTTGACCCAAAATGATCCAACATGCCTTAGCATTTAGTTATAGATAAATGCACCAGCGTCTACCCTGTCGTCATTGCAGATGCGATACAAGAATGTCCCTAACACAACAGAAACACTAGAAGCATGGAATGAAGAAAACCAATTTGCAATATCAATCTTATGCAAAATGACATACTTGACACTTAGAGCAACAACAGGCATACCATTAGTAGGGCAAGAAGATAATGTCCCTCCAGAAAATACAGAATCCAAAACATCAGTTGACGGATCTGATGGAGAAAAGTTGTTCAAAACAGTATTCCCTAGAAAGCCATTAATCACAGTAGGAGAAATTGTAAATTTGAAACCGCTAATATGAACAATCTGATAATCTGGGCTACTTGGATCATTAAAATCAGCTGGCAAGTTAACTATGAATTCTTTAATAAGCTGAGGATAAAACGGGCCCACATCCGAAATAGTTTTTGACAACCCAACCTTCTCAATAAGATTCACAATATTGACACATGAATGATGTTTGTCTGAAATATTTACCTCATCAGCTATTCTCCGTTGCACAACAAATTTCCACCGTTGTACGCTTTCCTCGAGATGAAACGATATACCATCAACCGAGACTAATGGGATATTTAGAGGAACTTTCTTTTAGCCAGTTTTGGTTGTAATGTTTCGCCGATTTTGCTGGACCTTCTTCCTAGATGGCTGTGGTTCTGTAGGAACTGATTGTGTTTCTTGTTGAGCACTCTGATCTTCATTATCATCAATGGGAACCTCGTTATTATGATCATCAGTGTCAACAGGCTCAGCAACATTTTCATTAGCAACAAGCTCAGCAACATCTTCATCTAGAGCAGCATGTGGATCAGACGAAGCAATATTGTCCGGAATGGGCGACTGAATCGGAGGGGAATAATGTGATGGACCTGATTCTACCGAAGAAGTTTGACGAAGTCCAGGGGTAGGGATGATCACGCCTTCAGACGACGAACTCTCATGAGAGTGAGCAGGCAAAACAGGATCAGTAGATTTTTCAAGAAACGCCTCAGGAGCATCAACCTTCTTTAATAATCGGGCTAAAGAAACGTCATCTAGGTCATCAGAGTTTGTAGGAATGTCTGCATGTGATTTCTTAGACGGAAGTTTATATGGTCTCCGTGGCGGGGTGTTTTTGAATCGCCGCCCACGAACTCGTATGCCATGCACAGCTGCTCTTGGACTCGGAGCTTCAAGCACTTCCTCAGTGGACTTGTCAGTGTAGGTTCCCTTACGAGTGTTCACCATTGTTGAACCTTCTTAAGGATAATGAACTTTAATCACAGTTGAACATAAGAAGATGAAGAAATCGGACGATTTGAGTACGAAACGTGCAGCTTAAAAAGTCCTGAAGCCTTCTCAACTACTCTCTCTTACCAAGAAGGACTACCACAGAAGTCGAAGAGATAGGCATTAATCCCTATTACAGCACAGACACACCCATCATTAGGAACGTTCCAAGGTGCTCCGTCATTTTAGCTAATTAAGGAGCTATATTTTACACACTCCTAAACCTGCACGTAAGTGCTCAAACGTGGTTGCATCAAGAGGTTTAGTAAAAATGTCGGCCAATTGTGAATTCAAGCGAATGTGTTACAATGTAATAACCTTATTTTCAATGAGCTCTCTAATAAAGTGATGTCTTATATCAATGTGCTTAGTTCGACTATGCTGGACTGGATTTTTCGATATATCTATAGCACTCATATTATCACAATATAAGGTCATGATACCTTGACTAATTCATCCATATCAATTGAGTGCATCCACTCTCAGCAGCTATATATTCAGCTTCTGCTGTGGAAAGAGATACACAATTTTGTTTCTTAGTGAACCATGAAACAATATTATTTCCAAGAAAGAAGCATCCACCAGAGGTGCTTTTCCTATCATTAGCAGAACCAACCCAGTCAGCATCACAATATCCTACCAGTTCAGAAGATGTATCGTAAGAATACAGAATTTAGAAATCGGTTGTTCCGTGAACATATTTGATTATCCATTTAAGAGCATTTAAGTGAGAGATACAAGGATCTGACTGATATCGAGCATATATTCCAACAGCATAGGCAATATCCGGTCTGCTTGCCGTTAAATATAAGAGGCTCCCAATCATGCTCCTGTACAGTTATGATCTACTGCAGTACCAATACTATCCTTGGTAATTTTAGCATGTGTCGCCGTTGGAGTCCTTTTGTATTGTGACCGATCCAGACCAAACTTCTTGACTGCTCTTACTCGACAGTACCTCGATCGGATGTCTGACATCGGAAAATACTTCACCCCACATGAGCGATCAAACAGGTTGGGGAGTATGGAAAATGAATATTTGCGGCTAGCTGTGAGCTTATTCAGGATACGACGCTTGATACACCGTTGTGGGTTCCTATCCTTCTTCTTCAAGGAAAGGATCGGGGCTCCATACAGAGCTTGTACAGGTCTACTAAACCCTATACTCAACAACTTCTTCGATGGTTTTCGAAGTTCGACTAACTCTGGTGGCGCCATGCTATAAGCATTCTTCGCAGGCGCTTTTGCTTCTGGCAGCAATTCTATCCCATGGTCAATCATCCTTCGCATCAACAAGGATTTGGGCCAACTATTTGACATCATTCCATGACACTTCTTTGGGACACACAGTGTCTTTGGGGACTGTTTCCCCCAGTTTTCCCAACGCCCAAGCAGGATCACCGCGGATGGTGGTTTCTCTTGGACGGGACTCTTGTCTAGTTGCATGACCAATATCATTTTAAACCCGTTAGGTTGATGAATATCTGCTTGCACGACGGTGGGGAAAGATCCAGTAATCACTAGACATTTGGCTGAGGGCATTGGTATGACCTAATGTTCAAGGAGGAACTCCATTCTCAATACTACATCAAAGTTGTCCATCTTTACAACCACAAAGTCTATAGGGTCTTTCCATCCTCCCAACTTTATCACCGTTTGTTTCACTAGTCCGACGATAGGTAGGGCAATGGAATTCACGACTTTCATTCTTTCTGAATCCTTCTCCCAACAGAGTCTTAGACGTTTGACTTCTGCCTCTGTTATAAAGTTATGAGTTGCACTGGAATCAACCATAATCTGTTTTTGGTTGATCCAGGTGTCAACATACAATAAGCCCCTTTCTACTAGTAGGCTTCTCTCCCCTACCTTTTTTTGGAGAGACGACATATATTTTAAGGCCCCTATTCTAGGCTTCCCGCCTTCTTCTAGCTGGTCCACTTCACCTTCGACTTGATTTGATTTATCATCTGAATCTGGGGTTAATGAGGCCTGAAAAGCATGGAACTCAGCTTTATTCGGACATTTTCTTGCCAGATGTGGCCCCTCACATATGAAACAGCTGAGGGGACGCTTGGGTGGGCTTCGATTATTCGGCCTTCGCCATGTGTTCTCTGTGTTTGATCGGTAAGGCCTACGGTCTCTACTAGAATGTTTATCTCCCCCAACAGCTTTGGGAGAACTTGAGCGACTATTTCTATTTCTTTCAAATGAGGAACGTTGGTGACGTCTCGCATCTTGAGAGTCACTGGTCAGATCAAACAACCGTTCGGCTGCTGCATACGCTGACTTGAGGTCTTGGACCCTTTGTTCATATAACTTGGTCTTGGCCCATGGTTTCAGCCCTTCGACAAAACAGAAAACTTTGTCTTTCTCTGACATATCGCGAATGTCTAACATCAACCTCGCGAACTGTTTCACGTACTCCCAAATACTACCAAAGTGTTTCAGCTCACGCAACTTTCGTCGAGCCAAAATCTCAACATTTTCAGGGAAGAATTGTGAGCGGAGTTCTTTCTTCAAAGCATCCTAAGTATCTATAGTACAACGTCCCTCTTGCATGTCAACATACCGGGACCTCCACCATAACTTGGAATCCTCAGACCGGTGCATCGTCGCCAGTGTAACTTTGGCTTCCTCAGTAACCGTGTTCATGGTTTTGAAGTACTGTTCGAGTTCAAAAATATAGTTTTCTAGGGCCTTTGCATCTCTTGCCCTACAGAAGGGCTTTGGTTATAGGATCTTTACTCAGCTAACCGGAATTTTCCCTCCAGCCGGAGCTTGATTTGTCATTGCTCGCACTGTGAGATTCAGTCTCGCGTTCACATCTGTGATTTCATTTCTGACGACATCGAGGGTAACTTGAAAGTCCTCTGACATGTTGTTTATCATCTCCAAAAGTGTCTTTTGAGAGCTATCTAGCTCCTGAACACGCTCCTCAATATGCGCAACATTGCCCATTGAACTGTCCCCACGTCCATGGCTACCAGTTCTTCCAACGTTTCCTTCTAGAGTGTCGACTCTTGCAAACAACTCTTGTAATGGTAATCCTTCAACACGGCTAGCTACCGAATCGATTGTGTCAGTTTTCTCAGCAATCTCTTCGAGACGGGACTCCAAGAAGCGGATGGAGTCAGAAACTTCAACTAGGTAGAGCATATGCTCCTCCAGCTTTACCAGTCAGTCTCGCTGGGCCTTGTCCGATGGATTCGTCGACGACATATTTCGGTCTTATTATCAATTAGCCGATTTGGCTCTGATACCACTTGTCACAATTGTAACCTTTCAAACACGATTGTGCGACACTTGTTTTGCTCGGTCAACAAGTCAGCCATTCAATATTCGAAATCTGCAGACAAACTTGTGGTATGATGTAGCCTCCCTCCACGTTCTTGGGAAAATGTTTTTATAAAATGGGAGAGAGAAAATAAATTGTTGAAAACATTATAAAAGAAAGCATTGAAGACTATCAATTGCAAAGAAAATAGATTAGATTGCAAAGAGTGCGACAAGGCTTGGGCAAGGGTTCAAGTAGTATGCTACCCCTTATAGTACATATTGAGATTTTTGGCCTTGGCAGACTTGCATATAAAAAAGCCAAAATGTCACATTGTGGGTCGGCGACACGAAAATGAAAGAAGTAGACTAAACTACTTATAAGACCTAAAGACAAAGCGATTTAGTGGTATTCGGGCATACGGCCATAGGCAAACAACACCTTGAACAAGTATGCCCGTGACACCTTTCACATTTTCTTTTAATGACACATAAACCTTGACCATAACTTTATCTCATCTTTCCAAAGAATTTCTTTTCATTTATCTCTTAGTCTCATTTTCTCTTTCCTCTTACCAAGTCCTTGAAGTCTTAACAGTTTTTAAAGAATTGGGGTTTTACACCGACAAATAAACAAGTGTGGCATTCAAGCCTCGAGGGGTAGCTCCCCTTAAAGAAAAGAGGAAATATGATACTTACAAGTAAAGAAACCTAGATATATATTGTTTAACACATTCTCATTATTTATATTCTGAAAGATGAACAAGTGTGTCATTCAGAAGATGGCTAAACTATCCATATTGTGTCAAAGACGTAACTTATAACTCATATTGCATATAACGAGTAGAATTTTTTACATTATTCTTTTAGCAAGTTAGTTCACATTCCATATTCTTCCATCCTACATCCATTCTACTAAGATATTTGGTGTAAATAATAGAATTTACTTTACGTAAAATATTTTCGGAGAGTTTTAATTTATCATATAAAACAATCTCCATCTATTATTAAAGTGAGCAAAATTCTTACTAATTAGAATGTACTACTTTCCAATTGATTGAAATTGGATATTA
Organism: Cucumis melo; assembly: GCF_025177605.1. NCBI lineage: Eukaryota > Viridiplantae > Streptophyta > Magnoliopsida > Cucurbitales > Cucurbitaceae > Cucumis > Cucumis melo. The sequence continues at coordinate 13,661,567 of NC_066868.1, forward strand.
ATCTACCCATGTGACTTATTTTCTATATTAATGTGTGTATAATTCAATTTGTTTGAACACACATACACATATATATATATATATATATATATACTCTCAACCAATTGGTTAGATTCAAATCTCCCAACTATGTTTGTCGGATTGGAAAAACGTTAACATTTGTAATTTAAACCACTTTTTTCAATCAAAGTACGTAAGATAATGTAGAAGTTGATATAGCTCTAATAAATTTACTATGTTAAAATATAGTGTTCATGAAATCTATTCAAAGATAATAAAATAAGATGGATGAACTAATCTTCTTGTTGTCAAGTGATTTTGAAATAAAATTCATGGATCGGAACTTACACATGTGTTACCTTAACAACACGTATAAGTAGTTGGGAGTTTTATGCCATGATGTATTTTTGTAGTAGCTACTGGTGCCTATAGATGTCGGCATAAACCGAACAAAATGCTGGAAAATCACATAACTCTTTTTTTTCCCTCCCATTAATACAATCCACACACTTATAATTTGAAAAAAGATCAAAAATAAAAAATCAAATTAATTGGTACGATACTTACATTTATTTGGGATTCTAGCTCTTACACCATAAACAGACATATAACGCAAACCAATGGAGATTAGTGGGCTCTTAGTGATGCTTGAAGGGGTGCTATCACGTGGCCTTTTGTTGGGATAAACACTTTCCATTTGAATCAATTATCCCACTCTTATGTGAACATGTTAGAATACTAAGCAACAATAATAGTAATAATATCAAAGTATGGACATAACAAATTTAAATGGAAAAACCCTTCACCCTGAGGAGTAAAAAAAACCACAGACTGAAGTCAAAATCTACACTATAATCTTTAATGGGTACAACAAAGTTCTCCCTAGTCACAACTAGAAGCAAATATCTCGAAAATAATAATCCCGACAACAAATGACAATAACGACAATGAAGAAAAGTTAGAAAGACCTCACAATATGTGGTAACCAATTGTCTACTAGAATCTTAGGGTAGATAGCTCAAAAAGAAATCTCCACCGTTCAGAAGGAAGACCCTCATGCCAAGAATATACTGTCATAATTTCAGCTCGATCGGATAGGATCGAATCCACTGAATAACAAAAGAATATTATTTTTCTATTTTCTACAATCCGTAACACACTTTGTTAATTTTGTCAATTGCATAACAAAAATGGGGTTTTAACTCCTATGGTCTAAATAGAGTATCTTATTACAAGTTGGACCTATAATTGTTAAATTTTTCATAAACGTTCTAATAGGCTTCAATTTTACACAAATTGACCAAATTACCCATCTTTATTATTAAAAATATATTTAAAAAAATAGAAAAATGAATACGAAAAATGGACCATCGTTGATATTTGCATTTATTAGATATCATATGTAAATATGATATATGGGATTAATTTAATAATATAATCAAAATTACTTCATAATTATGTTTCTTTTGGTGTTTTTGTTCAAAAATTCTTCCCTCTGTTTTCTCTCTCACTTTCCAATTTGTCTCTGTCCATTCTTTCTTATTCTATTCATATCTTTTCTTATTCTATTCATATCTTCAAATTTTCTCAGTAAGGATTTACGGTTATATACAAAATTTGTTAGAGTATATAGAAAATATATAGTATATTACGTAGTTCATGCTTTAGAAAATTTTTAGGATATATGAAAAATATATAGCATATTATGTGGTTTATGCTTCGAAAAATTTGTGGGGTATATGAAAAATATATACTATATTATGTAGTTTCTAGTCAACAAATTAGAGTATATGTAAAAATATATAGTATTATTATGAAAAATATGTAGTATATTATGTAGGTATATGAAAAATATAAAACGTGAGAACGAAAATATGAAAAAAATCAGTTGAATGAGATTTCTCTAATGGTGTTGCGGATGAAATTGAATAAAGTCAATTTGAAAAATTATTTAACACATAATATTACCATATAAGATTCAACTTTATATCAATTAAAATTATTTTTTATAAAATAGATAATAAATATAGTATAATATAATTATGGAATTATATTATATATATTTTTAAAAATCAATTTTATTTATAATTGATACGAAGTTTAAAATGGTTCTAAAAACACTAAATCTTAATTAAGAAAATAAACGAAAGTTTGAATCGTTTGTGTAAAATCATCCCTAAATAGGTGATTTCTCTTGATATTTCTAAAAAAAATTAGCGTAAGTTAATTGTGGGGGGAAATAAGGGATCTTTTTTTTTAATAATGCATTTTAAAAAAGTAATGTCAAAAATAGGGTGGGAGGCAAACTATTGTGTGGAAGTCGTGTACCCCGTACACGACTTTGCTAGGAAATCGTAGACGGGGTCCACGACTTCAATGCGTGGACCCCACTCCCTTCTTTTTTAATTCAAAGATATTCAATATATATATATATATATATATTTATTTAATATTTAATACGTGGGTCCCACACGTATTAAATATATATTTATATATTTATCTATTTATTATTTAATATGTGGGTCCTACAAGTTATTTATTTTTAAATTTAAATATTATATATATATATATATATATATATATATATATTATATTTTGGGTTTTTAATAAATGCATTAAACTTCTTAAAACAAAATTAAACAAACTCAATCTTTTGAATTTCTATTCTACCAAATTTCGTTATTCAGACTAAGCTGAACAGATAAAAGATGAAAAATAAGTAAAAAAATTTGGGAATATTTTTTTTAATAATGCATTTTTAAAAAATAATGTCAAAAATAGGGTACAAGGCAAACCATTGACAAAAATAGATGTATTATTAAAAAAATATTCTCAAATTTTGTTGGATTTTATTTATATAAATTTGATGTATATATAGAATACTATTGTCTTAATTTTTTTTAAGCTCGTTTTACTTATTTTTCGTCTTTTATCTGCTTAACTTAGTCCGAATAACGAAATTTGGTAGAATAGAAATCCAAAAGATTGAGTTTGTTTAATTTTGTTTTAAGAAGTTTTATGCATTTATTAAAAACCCAAATATAATATATATATATATATATATATATATATATATATATATATATATATATATATATATATATATATATATATATATATATATATAATATACTTAAATTTAAAAATAAATAACTTGTGGGGCCCACATATTAAATAATAAATAGATAAATATATAAATATATATTTAATACGTGTGGGACCCACGTATTAAATACTAAATAAATAAATATATATATTGAATATCTTTGAATTATAAAAGAAGGGAGTGGGGTCCACGCATTGAAGTCGTGGACTCGTCTACGATTTCCTAGCAAAGTCGTGTACGGGGTACACGACTTCCACAAAATCACTCTATTTTTGTCAATAGTTTGCCTCCCACCCTATTTTTGACATTACTTTTTTAAAATGCATAATTAAAAAACAAGATTCGAAAATAAGCCCAACACCTTTATCATCCAACTACTACACCAAGAATACCCTGCTGCTCATCAATGAACACACATGGTGTGCCTCAAGGTGTTGGGTTAGATTTGGACGACAATAATTAAATTTTCTTTTTTTATAATAAAAAATTTGGTAATTATAATGGATAGTAATTTTTAGAATAATTATTAATTACGTAGCAATATTTTTAAAAAATTACAAATATATAAAAGTTTATCATTCTATCGTTGATAGACTCTATGGTTTATCAGTGATAGACCAACATTTGCTATATGGTTTATCAGTAATAGAGTCTTATAATCGATAAATTTTGACAAATTTTACTCTATTTATAAATTTTTTTAAAATATTTCTATATACTTAATTATTTTGAATATAATTGTTACATTTGCAACTATTCCTAAGAAATTTGACTTAATTTCCACATAAGATATCATAAAAGAAAGAAAGTTATTAAATTAGTTTAAGGAGATTGCCTCACTTCCAAACAATAACCCATATTCTTCTCCATCATCAAAATTTTTAATATTTACTAGGGTTTTGTTGTATAAGTGTCATCCCTCCATTTCAAATATTCTAATTAAAATCCTAACAACTTCCATGGAAGAAGACATAAAAGCCAATTAAATCTAACATTTCAATCTCCACCAAAAATCGTACCTTTTGAAATTTCAGATTTATGGGAGCTTGGGGTTATGAGGTAAAAGAAAAAGCAGCAAAAAGAAGACAAATTAAAAATAAAAGGAAGCAGTACATACAGGAAGAAACTGTAAACAAATGCATATTTCATGGTGAGGAAGAAAAGGGGAGAGGTGTGAAGGAATGGAATTCCTAAAGCGAAAGCTTATGAACGCCCGTGCGAGTGAAATTCAATTTATGAAACCAATAAATTCAAAGAAAAATAATAAACATGCTTTTCATGGTAAAGGTGAAAATAAACTGACCTTTGTAGAACCAATTCAATTCTTCTTCCAAGCTTGACACCACAAAATCTTCCTCGTTATTCTCGAAGTAAAGAATCACAGAGAGTTGTGGGCTTCTGTAATTTTGGTGAGGGAAGAAGCTTTTGAGAGAATTTTCTTTTGTTGGGATACAGAGAGATCGTAAGATTGTTTTTTGCTGTTAAAAAAAAACTTTTCTTTTTATTTTCTTTTAAAACAAATCTCAACAATGGAGGGGAAGTTATCAAATAACTTCCCCATCCTTCCCACGTAGAATAACTCCCATATAACATAAAATTAATATAAATTTAATTACAAATATATTATATCTCATATAACATAAAATTAATATAAATTTAATTACAAATATATTATATCTCATATAATATAAACTTTATATTATATCATATATAATATAACCAATGATTTAGATCTCTCATATAATCTATAGTTCTAATATGAATCGAATTCAATTTTAACCTATAGTTTATTTATGAATCTCATTCATATTATTATTATTATTTGAATCATATTCAAATATTAACTTCTCTCATAAAAAACTTTACATTATAATGTTCAAATAAATTATATTAATTGTATCATATACAATTTATTCCCTTTAATCAATTTGAACAATTCAAATTAAACCAAAATAAATTTGATTCTCATTTATCCTTATTGAGCTAACAAGGGGACCTTATGGACCTACAGATTGAAGCTCTAATGAAATGAGATTAATTAATTAAACTCTTTAATTAAATTTAATCTCTATTCATTAACTATTAGTCATTCCACTAAAGACTAATAGTTGCACTCTTCTAACTGTAGATATATTTTTGTGTCCATTAGATATAACCAATCAACAGTGCAATGACCCTTCACAAATTGCTCGTAAGTACAGCTAGGCCAAAAATTACCGTTTTGCCCCTGTAGTTACATCTAACTCCTTAAGTACCATTGATTCCTCTAATGAACAATAATTATAGTCCTACTATAACTGAACTCCTCTCAGGCCAAGAGAGGGTGTGGCGCCACATTGTTCAAGCCCTGAAATCAACCCTTAAGAGAGCAAATTCTCTACTTACTCCATCTATAGAGAAGGAGTGAATTCCTTCTTGTGTAGCTGCGTTCCCAACTCCCCAATCAGACGAATCCCCAAAATGGTAGGCATATTGAGTCGGCTACATAGGCCACTCTCACCCATACAAATCAAAGGATCGCCTACATAGGCAGGAGTTCACAACTCACTCAAGATTCAGGTCAAGTCACCTATAGTCATCCTGGTGAAATGTAGTCTCAACTAGTAACGGTGTTAATAAGAGAGACTATTCATTTCATGGTCCGGTCTTATACAAACTCTTTGTATAGAATACCCCCGCTCTAATGTCTCGACATAAATGATTAGGATCAAATCATTTGTAGCACTTTAGAACAATTGTAACAACTACAAAGCAGACCGTATTCGTAGTGTCACCAGGATAAGGTATCCAGCCTTATCCATTTACTACAGACCATTTAGGTTATCACTTAAACATGATCCACTTGTATGTCTCTACATACATGTTTAGGTTACAGAAGATAACCTTGGATGTTAGTTTATTGGTTTTGTGAGTTAATGCAACTAAATATCAAATAAAATAAAACACTTTATTTTATTAGATAAATAAAAAGTTTGTATTATATATACAATTACAAACTACAAGACCACGAGATTTAGGGCATCAACCCCAACAATCTCCCACTTGTCCTAAAGCTAGTGGGGTGTACAAAATAAAAAATAAAATACTATAATAGTACACAAAACAAGAAACTAGGGCATACAATATGCACCCAGTAAATCTCCCACTTGCCCTAGGTTAAATGTGGCATGTCACGTAGACCCAGACTCTCTAGGTGACCCTCAAACACCTTAGCCGTGAGGGGCTTTGTAAACGGATCAGCAACATTGTGTGTCGAAGCTATCTGTGTGACGATCACGTCCCCTCGATGCACTATCTCTCGAATCAAGTGATACTTGCGCTCAATATGCTTTCCACGCTTGTGGCTTCTGGGCTCCCTAGAATTAGCCACAGCCCCACTATTATCACAGTAAAGAGTAATTGGCTTTGACATGTTTGGAACTACTTCCAAATCAATCAAGAAATTTCTAAGCCAAACAGCCTCTTTGGCAGCTTCACAAGCTGCAACGTACTCTGCCTCCATAGTGGAGTCAGCAATACATCCTTGCTTGATACTTCTCCAAACTACAGCTCCTCCGTTAAGAGTGAACACTGAACCTGAAGTAGATTTCCTAGAATCTCTATCAGTCTGAAAGTCAGAGTCTGTGTATCCTGTAAGAATCAAATCCTTAGAACCATACACAAGCGTGTAGTCCCTCGTTCTCCTAAGATACTTGAGGATAGTTTTAACGGCAGTCCAATGAGCTAATCCTGGATTAGATTGATATCTACTGACTATCCCCACCGCATAACAAATGTCAGGTCTAGTACATAACATCGCATACATCAAGCTGCCAACAGCTGATGCATAGGGGATATGTCTCATTTCCTCAACGTCTTGAGGTGTCTTAGGACACTGTTCCTTAGACAAAGTAACTCCATGCCTGAAAGGTAGTAAGCCTCTCTTGGAGTTTTGCATTGAATATTTAACAACTATTTTGTCAATATACGATGCTTGAGACAAAGCTAGCATTTTGTTCTTACGATCTCTAAAGATCTGAATACCCAGAACAAATTGTGCCTCTCCCAAATCTTTCATTTGAAATTGGGTTGCTAGCCATTGTTTGATGTCAGTTAGTAAACCTATATCATTCCCAATGAGTAGGATATCATCTACGTACAAAACTAAGAAAGCTACTGATTTGTTGATGATTCTTTTGTAGACACAAGGTTCATCAACGATTTGATCAAATCCATAAGATTTTATTGCGGTATCAAATCTTATGTTCCAAGATCGAGAAGCTTGTTTTAATCCATAAATAGAACGATTAAGCTTGCAAATCTTTTGCTCTTGACCTGGAATTATGAATCCTTCTGGTTGTTGCATATAGATGGTCTCCTCAAGATTGCCATTCAAAAAGGCAGTCTTTACATCCATTTGCCAAATCTCATAGTCAAAATATGCAGCAATGGACAAAAGTATTCGAATAGACTTTAACATGGCAACAGGTGAGAAAGTCTCCTCATAGTCAACTCCCTCAACTTGGGTATAACCCTTTGCCACTAGTCTAGCTTTAAAAGTTTGTACCTTACCATCTGCACCTCTTTTTCTCTTGTAGATCCATTTACAACCTATAGGTTTTACCCCATCAGGTTGATCTACAAGATCCCAGACCGAATTGAAGTACATAGACTCCAATTCAAGATTCATAGCTTTGATCCATTCATCTTTATCCACATCCTCCATTGCCTTCTTAAAAGTCAATGGATCCTCAATGTCGCCATCAGATATGACAGTTAAGGTTTCAGTTAAACTCATATAACGAATAGGTAAGTTTGTAACCCTCCCACTTCGTCGAGGTTCCCTCAACGATTGAGGTTGATGTGTCCTAGTAGATGAACCGACATGAACAACTCTTGTTAATGCACTAGGCTCTTCAACAACTCTTGTTGAAGGTTCAGTAGTTTCTTTGGAAAGTTCATTTAATACTATCTTACTACGCGGTTTGTGCTCCCTTATGTGGTCCTCTTCTAAAAATGTAGCATTTGTCGATACAAACACTTTATTATCTTTAGGATCATAGAAGTAACCACCTCTAGTTCCTTTGGGGTAGCCTACAAATAAACATAATTTTGAACGAGGTTCCAATTTCTTAGGGTTATTCTCAAGCACGTGTGCTGGACAACCCCAAATTCTGAAATGACGTAAACTACCTTTACGACCATTCCATAATTTTAAAGGTGTTTCAGAAACACTTTTAGATGGAACACAATTCAAAATATAGACTGCAGTTTGCACTGCATAACCCCAAAACGAATTAGGTAAGTGAGCGTAACTCATCATAGACCGAACCATGTCCAACAAGGTTCGATTTCTCCTTTCTGATACACCATTCTGTTGAGGTGTACCAGGTGCTGAGAGTTGAGATACAATTCCACATTCCATCAAATAGTTTTGGAATTTCAAATCCATATACTCTCCACCTCGATCCGATCGAAATGTTTTAATAGCTTTACTTAATGCGTTTTCAACTTCAGCCTTGTATTCCTTAAACTTTTCAAGGGCTTCAGACTTATGTTGCATTAAATAAACATACCCATATCTTGAATAATCATCAGTAAAAGTGATGAAATATTCAAATCCTCCTCTTGCTTTAACATTCATAGGACCACATAGATCTGAATGTACAAGTTCTAGAGGTTCTTTGGCCCTATGACCTTTTCCAGTAAAAGGTCTTTTGGTCATCTTACCTTCAAGGCATGACTCACATACAGGTAAAGAATTTTCTTCTAACTCACTTAGAAGTCCATTCTTTACTAATCTCTCAATCCTATTGAGATTTATATGCCCTAATCTTAGGTGCCAAAGATGAGCATTTTCTTTTGGAGAAATTTTAAGTCTTTTATTTTGAGTTATTGCAGTTTTGAACATTTCAGTATTAAGAAGAGCTTTAGATGTTAATGATCTTAACACATAAAGATTATTTTCTAACTTTGCAGAACAAATCTCAACACCATTTTTGTAAATAAACACTTTATTTACATTAAAAGTTAACGAGTAAGATTGTTCTAGTAAGCACTTTACAGAAATCAAATTCCTTTTTAAATCAGGAACAACATATACATTTTCTAATAAAAGAAAAGATTTCTGTAAACAAAGTCGAAGCCCTCCCACTGCAATTGCTGAGACGACATGCCCAGTTCCAACTCGCATCGTCATCTCTCCAGTCTCCAACTGCCGCCAGGAACTAATTCCCTGAAATGAAGAACAAACATGATTAGTGGCACCTGAATCTATTATCCAGGCTGAATCATCATTTTCCACTAAACAAGTCTCTAGCACTAGTAAATCATATTTACCTTGTTTAGCCTTCTTCTTTTCTGCCAAGTACTTGGGACAGTTTCTCTTCCAATGTCCCTCTTGGTTGCAATGGAAACATATTCCCTTTGCAGCTTTGGCTTTCTTGGTCGTTTTAGCAGCAGCGAGGTTAGCTTTATTTCCTTGGCCACCCTTCTTTTTCTTCTTCCACTTCTTATTGCCAGATGAAGAAGGCATAGACTTAGTTCCTGAGGTCGAACCCCTATGGAACTTTCTTGTGGAAGTAGCAACATTTGCCTCTCCCTTCTGTCCCTTGATTTTCATCAGAGACTCAAAAGTCTGTAGCTCGTTGAGAAGGGTGGTAAGGGTATAAGCAATCTTATTCATAACAGCATTGCTTCTAAATTGCAGGAAACTCTCTGGCAGAGATTCCAAAATAAAGCTAACCTGACTGGCTTCATCGATGACAGCCCCATTCATTTCTGCCACGTTGAAATGAACCATCATATTGAGAACATGTTCTCGCACTGAGGCTCCCTCATCCATACGGGCATTATAAATGTATTTCAGAGCATCATGCTTGATCTGATAAGAGGCCTGACCAAACATCTCCTGCAAGGAGTCCATAATCTCACGAGCAGTGAGCATTGATTCATGTTTCTTGGCCAATACTTCAGATAAGCTTGCCAAGATGTATGCTCGGGCTTTTTCATTTGCCTTGGCCCAACGCTCATATGGTTCTCGAACAGTTCGAGTTGCATTAGCAGCTGGGACTTGAGGACACTCCTCAACTAGGACAAATCTAAGGTCATCGATGATTAGCACAGTGTTGATAGTATTTTTCCAAGATGCATAATTATTGCCATTAAGTTTATCAGCAGCCAGCATATTCAAAGTAGCACTCGTCATTATCAAATTACTGAAAACATACAATTTATTTATATTAGTTATACTAGCATTTTCCATATAAAACCAATCAATTTAGCAAAATTTTAATGTATCCTAAGTGATATCTATTTTGCAATGATGCTTCAGTGAGGTAGGATAAAAATCTCCGTAGGGTGATTAATTATCCCTTCACTAAATTGAGACAATCTCAACTAAATATTACACTAGAATAACTCTTATTCCTATAATAGTTAGTCATCATTGTTTAGTCAAGAAATGATTAACTTACTTAAAAATTTCTTGTAAGTGTAACCTTTCATTTTAGATTCTAGAGTTCCGCCCCAATAAGTAATCCGTAGGGAAAAAACCGATTGGAGCAAAAACTAAAGAAATCTTATCCATTTCTGGAGTTTGAGTAAAATCTAATGCAAACACCTTCCGTAGGGGAACACAAGCAAAGGTGCCTCAAGGCCAAGCATGAGAATTTACTTAAAACTAATGAAAGAGACCGCGGGATGTGTTGACACACATCCCTCTCCCACTTACTATAAACACTATCTCCATTCACCTTGTTATTGACTTACACAAACACCATCCGTAGGGGGACACAAGCAAAGGTGCCTCGAGGCCGAGCATAAGTCTCACGGTGTGAATGTTTAAGGAGAAACATGAAAAGAAAAATGAAGTATCATATACCTCATTTCCTCCCACTTAGTGTTTTACTTAAAAAAAAAACAACTTAGAAAATACGGCTAATTATTTATCTAAGTCCATTGTTAAATTGGCCCAATATAACTCTTATATTGGATAGTTTAACAATATATGATTATTGTTCATCAAACACTTTGATAAATATAATCATGTATTGTATGCTTATAAAATGTTTGACTAATTCACCTTCCAGGTCAGTTCCCAGGTAGGGGTGTTCCGTTACCGTCAGCTTAAGTACCCCAGCCTAGACAGAACCTTCCTTAGACAAAGGTCCCTTATAGACAAATATTTTATAAATTTAATCTTTTATTGATATCATTTTAATCCTAATAAAACGAGAAAAGATTAACCCTATTTCTAATCTCATTAGAAATATTATTCATTAAGGTCTAGGTGAATTAATTTTAAACTATTTAAAACTAATTGTGACCTTATGTTAGCATGCAACTCTTTATTATAGATTTTAATTCTAAATTCATAAACTTATAACACTTATAAGGAAAGAAAATAATTAAAATCTATAAACATGCAATTCTAATGTCATTTAATATATATATTCTCTAAGTAATGACATGCTCAATGCATTTTCATTTTCATCACACAATACAACAATTATATTAATGCAATGAAAATAAAAACATCCATCAATCAAACTATATAATACAACATGTTAAATTATAGGATGATACATGGATATATTAATTATACATGCTATCATATAATATAACAATTATATTAAATATGATGCATGAGCATGCTTAGAAAATCATGCAACTAAAATACAACACTTATATTTAAGTATGATGCATGATAATTATAATCCTAAGGTGGGATTTTAAACTATATGACATACATTATGTATATAATTAGTTTAATAAAACATCACATGCAATAAAAGATTAAAAGCAAAATAGACCGAATTTGGCACTCCTAAAAAAATAATCAAATTATATTAATTTAATTAATTAAAACCAAAAAAAATGAAAAACTGCATAATCTGGAACTCGAAGCCACGACCTCTTGCAACAGAAATGGACAACCAGCCACTGCACCAGGAAGCAATCCACGATGTTTCAAAGACGCGCGTAAAAGATATATTTGTTTTGTTGTTTTTTTTTTTTAATAACAAAATCTGCTGCAACTCTGTACAGATTTAAATCTGTACGAACTGGAAAAAAACTTCGTAATGCCTCCGAAAATCGTTCATCAACCCAGCAACACTTGCCTCGAACGACATGGACTTACAGACTCGATTACAGAATTAAAATGGCCAAAACAACAGCCCCTTACATCAATCAAATTAATGAAAAATAAAAAAAACTGTAATCTAAGGTGCCAAAATCGAAAACATCTATTTTGCAAACCCACATACAACAATGCAGAGAAAAAATACCCACCTTTTCTTTGAATTTTGTTTCAAAAAAAATTGAAAAAACAATTGCACCACAAAATCGAAAGCTGAAGGAATGGAATTCCTAAAGCGAAAGCTTATGAACGCCCGTGCGAGTGAAATTCAATTTATGAAACCAATAAATTCAAAGAAAAATAATAAACATGCTTTTCATGGTAAAGGTGAAAATAAACTGACCTTTGTAGAACCAATTCAATTCTTCTTCCAAGCTTGACACCACAAAATCTTCCTCGTTATTCTCGAAGTAAAGAATCACAGAGAGTTGTGGGCTTCTGTAATTTTGGTGAGGGAAGAAGCTTTTGAGAGAATTTTCTTTTGTTGGGATACAGAGAGATCGTAAGATTGTTTTTTGCTGTTAAAAAAAAACTTTTCTTTTTATTTTCTTTTAAAACAAATCTCAACAATGGAGGGGGAAGTTATCAAATAACTTCCCCATCCTTCCCACGTAGAATAACTCCCAAGGGAGTTATTCTATTCTATTTAAATATATTAATATATATATATATATATATATTAATTAAATTAAATAAAATCAATATAAATTTAATTAATATATATTATATCTCATATAACATAAAATTAATATAAATTTAATTACAAATATATTATATCTCATATAATATAAACTTTATATTATATCATATATAATATAACCAATGATTTAGATCTCTCATATAATCTATAGTTCTAATATGAATCGAATTCAATTTTAACCTATAGTTTATTTATGAATCTCATTCATATTATTATTATTATTTGAATCATATTCAAATATTAACTTCTCTCATAAAAAACTTTACATTATAATGTTCAAATAAATTATATTAATTGTATCATATACAATTTATTCCCTTTAATCAATTTGAACAATTCAAATTAAACCAAAATAAATTTGATTCTCATTTATCCTTATTGAGCTAACAAGGGGACCTTATGGACCTACAGATTGAAGCTCTAATGAAATGAGATTAATTAATTAAACTCTTTAATTAAATTTAATCTCTATTCATTAACTATTAGTCATTCCACTAAAGACTAATAGTTGCACTCTTCTAACTGTAGATATATTTTTGTGTCCATTAGATATAACCAATCAACAGTGCAATGACCCTTCACAAATTGCTCGTAAGTACAGCTAGGCCAAAAATTACCGTTTTGCCCCTGTAGTTACATCTAACTCCTTAAGTACCATTGATTCCTCTAATGAACAATAATTATAATCCTACTATAACTGAACTCCTCTCAGGCCAAGAGAGGGTGTGGCGCCACATTGTTCAAGCCCTGAAATCAACCCTTAAGAGAGCAAATTCTCTACTTACTCCATCTATAGAGAAGGAGTGAATTCCTTCTTGTGTAGCTGCGTTCCCAACTCCCCAATCAGACGAATCCCCAAAATGGTAGGCATATTGAGTCGGCTACATAGGCCACTCTCACCCATACAAATCAAAGGATCGCCTACATAGGCAGGAGTTCACAACTCACTCAAGATTCAGGTCAAGTCACCTATAGTCATCCTGGTGAAATGTAGTCTCAACTAGTAACGGTGTTAATAAGAGAGACTATTCATTTCATGGTCCGGTCTTATACAAACTCTTTGTATAGAATACCCCCGCTCTAATGTCTCGACATAAATGATTAGGATCAAATCATTTGTAGCACTTTAGAACAATTGTAACAACTACAAAGCAGACCGTATTCGTAGTGTCACCAGGATAAGGTATCCAGCCTTATCCATTTACTACAGACCATTTAGGTTATCACTTAAACATGATCCACTTGTATGTCTCTACATACATGTTTAGGTTACAGAAGATAACCTTGGATGTTAGTTTATTGGTTTTGTGAGTTAATGCAACTAAATATCAAATAAAATAAAACACTTTATTTTATTAGATAAATAAAAAGTTTGTATTATATATACAATTACAAACTACAAGACCACGAGATTTAGGGCATCAACCCCAACAAGGTGAGGGTGGAGCTTGAAAGTGGCAGAGAAAAAATAAAAGATTAGATAAAATGAAAAATGAAAGGGTTGAGATTTGCAAAAGGAGAGCAAAAAACGAGTTGCAAATAAACAAAGGAAAGATGAAACAATTGTTTTTCTATGAAAATTTTTAAATTAATAGAGGGAAAAGACACACATAACATCATAGGCCATGTTTGGCCCAATGGTTGGAGTGGGGTGAAGTGGGCTATTATAGCTCACTCCACGTTTGGCCCGCTGCTTAAGAAAAACCAAGAATTAGGGTTATTATAATCTTCTCATGTTCATCACTCCCCCATTTCCCACTATTCACCACTCCAATTTCTTCTCTCTCTTTTTTCGCCGTCCGTTTTCTCTTCTTCTCAAACTTTCTCCTCTATCTTTTATTTGCGTCGTTTTCTCTTTTTCTCCAGCTTTCTCCTCTCTTTTTTTTCGTCGTTCGTCTTCTCTATGGATGTGAATGGAATCTGATATATTGGCGACTGGTTGGTTTTTTTTCTCATGTATTCTTTCTATATTTTGTGTTCTAACTTTTCTTTTTACTTCTTTGATGATAGCACATTGGTCGATGTGGTTTTCAATTTCTTGATAATGCTATTGATTTTTCTCTTTTTCCTTCTTTTCGTTGGTGGAACTTTGATGAAAAGTTTAAATTGGGTGGAGATCGATTTTTTGTTTTTAGTTTGAAGCGGATTGTTACTTAATTTCTTTTTTTTTCTTCTTTTTTTGGAATATGGATTGTAAAATGTTTCCACTTGGTTGATGTGGTTACTCTGTGCTTTCTATTTTGTTTCCATGAATTAGGAATTAGAAATGCGTGTATTGTTTTATCATTGATGTCAAGTACGATTATCTTATTGGCAAATTGTTGGAGCTACGGTTATGTTATTGGCAAATTGTTGGAGCTTGAATCTCGTATTTTGGATGTTAATAGTTTGAAAAAACTTGGGTCTAGGATGCAATGTTAAAGGCATTGCCATCTGGGTTTTTCAATTTATTGCTTTCATTGTTCTATGTGGGTTGACCCATTTGCTCA
Source organism: Cucumis melo (assembly GCF_025177605.1). NCBI lineage: Eukaryota > Viridiplantae > Streptophyta > Magnoliopsida > Cucurbitales > Cucurbitaceae > Cucumis > Cucumis melo. The sequence continues at coordinate 13,676,983 of NC_066868.1, forward strand.
ATGGATGGACTTATGGCCCACACATGCTATAATCATTGCTTTGTATCTAAAGGTGAAACTGAGACAATTTTTGTTGAATAAAAAGACATGGGATCTAGGAAGAGAAGTTGATATGATACTGAAGGAGAAAGAAGTTGGCTTTCACATTTGAATGCTTACTCAAGAGATTTGCAAGTCTCTAATCCTATTGAACTTCTCTTTTTATAGAAAGTTGAAGAAAATTTCAAAATATAGGTATAAAAATAGAAATAGGAGTTAATAGAACCAAGAGAATAAAAAAATGGTATAACTGTTGCAAAATTTGATTATATTTTGTAAATATTTATTTTCATTTTGATATATTTGAAAATGACCATAAGAGGGAAGAATAAGAATATAATATAAATAAAGTTAGATGGACGGAGACAATAATCGATGCAATAATGTCCTAAAAAAGAAAAAAAACATTGTATATTACTACAAGAATCTTAATTTGTATTGATTTAAGTTTTAATTACAAATGTTATGAAACTTTATATATTTATATTTCACTAAAAACATATTGTGGAGGAATTAAATTTTGTGGGATTAATCTCTTTTAAAATTTGTTGACGGTTTGTAGGGATGTATCTGTAACATAATCTCAAACACGATTCCCTAAACAAATGATAAATTACATTATGGAGATTATAATTAAATTTATTAAATGAACTACATAATTAACGAGATTGAATAAAATAATTATGGAAAAAACTGTGTATTGCAAGAATAATGACAAAAAATTCTTTTGATATTCTTCCGATTATAATAATCTGCACCCTAAACACAGATTATAATAACTCAAACTATAATAATCTACACCTCAAACACATATTATAATAACTCAGACTATAATAATCTGCACCCCAAACACATACTATAATAACTCAAGTACTATAATAACCACAAATTATAATAACCCACTTCATGCATCAAACGCCCCTATAAGAATTTATCACGTGTCTTCCTCAATTCTTAGGAACTCTATATAAATAAATAGGAGAAAAATAAGTTGGAATTTCGAAAATGAAAAACAAAAAAAGTGAACTAGTATCAAACAAGAGAAATAAAACAGAAGCCAAACCTCCGTAAGAGCAACCTTATTCAACATCTCAATTCGTACGACAGAATTCATTTTTCACATTCATAATTAATAATATCTAACAATTCAAACATTTGGTGCACTGTATGTTAGACTAGAAGGCAAAGTGGCAATAATCACAAGTGGAGCAACACTTTTGCTCTACTGCAAAACACACTTCTTTAAGCATGGTGCAAAAGTTGTAATTGCAGACATCCCTAGACGATTTAGGTAACTCTCTTTCCAACCATCTCTCCTTCATCTACTTCCTTCGTCCACTGCCACGTAACAAAAAAAACCGACATCGAAAATGTCATTAACACCGCCATTTCAAAATACGGAAGCCTAGAAATCCTGTTCAACAACGCAGGCATTCCCAGGAGCTCTCAAGTTCAACACATACTCGAAAATGAATCTTCAGACTTCCAAAACGTGTTCAATGTCAAACTAGTTGGAGCCCTTTTTAGGCACAAAACATGCAGCAAAAGCAATGATTCCAGCAGGTTAAGGCAGCATAATTATAACTGCAAGTATTTGTTCAAGCATTGGTGGGATTGAGCCCTATGCTTATACAAGTTCAAAGCATGGGTTGTTGGGATTAACAAGGAATGCAACTATTGATTTGGGAAGATATGGAATAAGGGTGAATTGAGTGTCACCTCATGTAGTCCCCACACAAATGACAAGAGAACTTTTTAAGTTGAAAGATTGTGATGAGTTTCCTAATGTTTATTCTCATTTCCAAATGGTGGAGATATTTTAAGGAAAGAAGATGTAGGTGAAGTTGGTTTGTATTTAGCAAGTAATGCATCCAGATATGTTAGTGGACATAACTTTGTTGTTGATGGAGGCTTCACGGCAGGAAACCAAGGTCTTTGCTCCTATCAACAATTTGGTAACTGAAAGAATTATTAAACCCAAAGAACAAAAGTTGATTCTTTCAGAATTCTCTAATTCCTATAGTTTCCTTTTTGTGTGGTTTTATGTCCCAATTAAGTCATTGTTGCTACTTGTTTTCGATGCACCTTTAATTTCTCTATGTTTAACATCCTTATAAGAATATCCAATTATAAAAGCTTTGGTTCTTGAACCGTCTTTTAGTTTATTGCATACTTTTTTAACAAATATATTTTAATATTTTTAGGGTAATTGCATTTGTAATTTCTTACCAGATCTCTTAGTTAGTTGTTGAGACTATGACTCCCTTTTTACCACTAGGTCAAACCGTAATAGTAACTAATAATTAAATATATAAAAATTTTATAAAATGATAAATATAGTATAATTTATCAATATGGTAGACTCTACTGATGGTAAACACTATCAATGAGATAGATATATTAGTGCTTGCTAGACTTCTATTAGCTATATGTTCTATAATATTACTAATAGGCTCTTTCTGAGTTGGATTTAAATTTTGATGCTATTCACAATTTTTATTTTACATTTTTTGATATATATATCTGTTAATATTTTGACATGATTGACATATTTGCAACTATTTCTTATTTTATATATTAAAATTTAAAGTACTCGTAAGAATAGTTCTCCATGGTATAAATCAATTAACATACCTAGCTATGAATAGACATTAATCAAAACTCATCCAACATTAAGATGAACGTGATCATTTTCTTCTAATATTTAATTAAAGTTTTTATCAATAAATAAATTTATAAAGAGAGATTAAATGATCTTTTATCTATGATACCTTTCTTTCGGGAAATTGACAAAATTAGCAACATTTTCGTTTTATATTTAAAAAATAGCATGATTTTGGAAAGCACGTAATTTTGTTTTTCTCGATCAATCTCAGTTGAGATCGACCCTGAGATTTTTCCCAAATTATAAAAAATCATTTCAATGAAATTTCTCGATCTCTCTCGACTGAGTGTGTCACTGAGTTAGTGCGTCTTTTATTAAAAATTTGAAAATGAAGTGATATAGCAAATTACTGAAATAGCCTTGGAATACCAATAGTTTGATATTCTCACAAAACGTGTTATTCCCTAAAAACTTTTCTCATTTCGGCTGAGAACTAAACGAGAACCTTCCCAAAATCTTTCAAATTTTCCTGATTCTTGCTTCCCCAATTTCAAACAAGGTGAGTTACTTTGTTTTTAGATTTTTAGTTTATGTTTTTAGATTTTTATGTTGAATCTGAGGTGAATGGGAAATCTAAATGTAGTTATTATTGAGATATTGAGTTAATTCGGGTTTATGTTATTGCTTATCGTGAAATCCTTCGAAGAATCTTGACTTGTTTCATGAATCTTGATAAGTGCAGATGATGAATCTCGGCAGAGATTCGTGAATTTTTCTCAAGATTCATTGAAGAAGTCTCAATAATATCATATGAGTTTCACATACATTTTGTAGGGTTTTCTTAGGCCAATTTCTCTCGAGATGGAGACCGAGATTACCACACAGAACACATGCAAAATCTTAATCTCTTGTGGCATCTCGGTGTAATGTTGCCTGAGTTCTATTGCTTATTCATGTAATCTCGGGGGAGAATGGCCCGAGATGGCCCTGAGATTCACCTACAGAATACGTATTTTGATGAAATTTTTGTGTTTTGCAGATGCCTCTTGTAACCAAAATCAATTCAAAGGACTTCTTCCTTACAAACTTAACCTACTGTTCACATCTACTAAAGATCGTGTCAAGTATAAAAAATAAGTTAACAACCAAGCAACTTCACACGTTTAAGAAAACCATCTTTGGACACTTCTTGGACATGAAGTTAGTGTTTTATGGACCTCTTTGCCATTACATTTTGTTGAGAGAGGTCAAGGAGGGACGAGAGAACACAATTAATTTCAAGTTATTGGGTGAGAAGGTCTCCTTTGGGCGGGAGAATTTTCACGTAATAACAAGGTTGAGGTATAGACTCGGACGTGAGGTTCAGTTTGAACAGGACAAGGTCCTTCAATTAAGAAGACTATATTTGGAGGATAGGACAAGCATGAACGGCTTTGAGTTCGAAAAGGAGTACCCAACCCTTCGATTTGAAAACGATGAGGATGTGGTGAAAATCTTAGTATTCTACTTCATCGAGCTTGCGATGATTGGTCAAAAGAAGAGGCAACACATGGATTGGACGATGTTGATTGTGATTAACGACTAGGAGGACTTTAACACCTACGACTGAAGTGAGTTGGTACAGAGCAAGACCTTTGCGAGTTTGAAAGGGGCACTTCATGAAAAAGTAGGATTGCATCAGAAGAAACCTGCCAATAAGAAGTCCCTAAAGTCATATAACCTCTATGGATTTTCCTTTGCCTTTTAGGTTTGTGATTATATGCTCACTATGTGTTTATTGATTTCATTAATTATATCCTTGTGATAATGATATCATTGTATATGTAGATATAGGCCTATGAGACAGTGTCGTCCTTTAGTAGGTGGGTTGCTTATAGGGAGTCATCATCCGAGACACCACGTATCATGTGGTGGAGTTGCGCACACTCACCAGAGTTGAAGTTGATTGAGTCCTAAGTCTTTGGGTCACAAATGTTACGTTACGATTCATCTGTTGGAATTTATGTCTTAAAACTCCTAGTTTGTAATTATATTCTATTTAATAAAGTCGTTATTGAGAAATTATTAGTGAAAGTAAATACTATAATCTTAAATCCAATAAACTAAGGTCTCGAGGCTATTTTGAGTAAACTTGAACTTTGTGTAGAGACAAACGTGGATCAAGTTCGAGTATATAGCCTAAATAGTATATTACCTTATTTTGGTGATACTATGGATGCGATCCGCTTTGTAGTTAGTACAAACATGAGTATTAATGACCTATGTAACTTAATCTTAATGTAAAAGTAACTATTTAGGTAGTCAAATCTCAACAATATTTTTCAAGATTTTTGGGTACACGATCGTTTATATTTGGCTATCCAATATCCCAACAATTATTTTTCACCATCTTTTATATTTGGCACACGATCTTAAACAACAAAATTACGGTTTGAAAAAAAATAAAAAAATACCTCTTTTATATTTGGTACATGATCGTGAACAAAATAACCGTTTGAAAAAAATAGAGGAAAAATTGCAAAATAAAAGAGAAAAAGACAATGGAAAGAAAAAGAAAATTGCACAAGAAAGAAGATGGAAAGAAAGGGCAAACAAAAATATTTAAAAATAATTACAGAAGAGGAGAAAAAGAGAATGAAAAGATAAACTAAAGAATTTGTTGTAAAAAAGAAAGGTAAACGACATTAAAAAAAAAAAAAAAAAAAAAAAAGGAAAAAGAAGGAAAAAAGAGGGGTAAATAAGAGATACCAAAACCGACTGGTTGGGTATAAGAATTCGTTCATATCCAACCGAACCGGTTTTTATATATATAAGCTTTAGGGTTTTTTTTCTCCAACACTTCAGCCGCATCGTTCCTCTTCTCTAGGGCCATAGAGAAACCAGTCCGCCATTGCAGCGCTTAATAACCTTTCTCCTCACTTTCTCTTTATCCTTTGCCTCACTACTACGGTAAGTCGCTCTTACGAGTTCTAGTTTTTGCTCTTTTGTTTCTTTTCCTTTGGAGTTTTCAGTGTTGTAGTTTACTTTGATTCCCAAGTTCTATCACGTTTTCAGCTTGTGTTTCGTTTCGTTGCCAGTAACTGGTGGGTTCTTGAGTTTTTTTCGTTTTTAATACTTGCAGTAATTGATTGAAATATTGAAATACTCTGGATCTGTTAGCGTTACTCTTGCTCATTTGAGTACCATTGTACTTGATTGAAATATTGAAGTCCTGTTTTTATTAGTTTGTTGTTGGTGAATTGAATAATAAAAAGTTGATTTTTATCTGTCTAATTTTTCAGTTAGTATTTACAGCTTTTATGGAGATGCTTGATTTCATTGCTAAGTCGTTAATTTATCTTGGTTGTTTTTTTCTCTCTTTCTGTTTTTACTCTCATTAAGTTTTTCATTAGGAATGGGGAATGTGGTTAGTTGCCTTTAAGGGAAGGCGTGGATTTGTGTTCAGTTTTCTTGCTTTTATAATTTTGTCTCTGGAATAATTGTATTTGGTTTCTCTTTGCAACTTTTATGCCGCAACCTTGTCTTGTGATTCCAATTTTAGGAAAATTTTGGACAATAGATTACCTCAACTGATTGGTCCTTCCTATCATCCGGTTTCTTGGGTGTTCTCTCTCTGCCTTGGTGTGACAGATGGGAGAATGTGAAGTTCTTGATCAGAAATGGTCTTATTCTTATGATTTTTTCGTTTTATCAACACATCTATGATCTACTTCTGCTGCTCCCATTTATATTTGAACCGTACGAGGTTTTGATTTCCAAATGTTTTGTGTATTATTTGAGGAAAATGCGGCCTTTTAATTTAAGTCTAGAGAGTTTAGCCATCTAATTTGAGGAAGGGGAATGTGAAAATGGTTAGGTATCTGAATATGCTTAACATGTTTGATCGAACTAGTGCTCACTTTCTTTGTGTAAATAAATGGTCTACAGGAATAATGGCTGTTGAAGTTGATGTGGCAAGCCAGGAACTGACCCAGTCTCATCACGATGTGAAGCTGTTCAACCGCTGGACCTTTGATGACGTCCAGGTGAATGACATCTCTTTGGTTGATTACATTGGGGTTGCACCTGCCAAGCATGCCACCTATGTTCCCCACACTGCTGGGAGGTATTCTGTCAAGCGCTTTCGGAAAGCTCAGTGCCCAATCGTGGAGAGGCTCACAAATTCACTTATGATGCATGGTAGAAACAATGGGAAGAAGCTTATGGCAGTCCGGATTATTAAGCATGCAATGGAGATCATTCATCTTCTAACTGATCTCAACCCAATCCAAGTTATCGTTGATGCTGTTGTTAACAGTGGGCCTCGTGAAGATGCTACACGAATTGGTTCAGCCGGTGTTGTTAGGCGTCAGGCTGTGGATATATCCCCTCTGCGTCGTGTTAACCAAGCAATCTATCTCCTTACCACTGGTGCTCGTGAGGCTGCTTTCAGAAATATCAAGACAATTGCAGAATGTTTAGCTGATGAACTTATTAATGCAGCAAAGGGTTCTTCAAACAGTTATGCAATCAAGAAAAAGGATGAGATTGAGAGGGTTGCAAAGGCTAATCGTTGAGGTAATATGTCAAGGTTCATTTTATGTGACACAACAAGAGTTTTATGTACTATTTTTTTTGTCTCTGGCTACATTCTTCTAATGAACACTATAGTTTAAGGTTCTGGTTTGGTTTCTTTGTTGTGACAATCCATATCTACTTGTTTTAGGCTTTTGAAGTTGAACCAGCTAATGCATGATCCGTTTCTTAAAGTTGGAGTATATTTTCTAGTATACTAAATTGATGAAATTATTCACTCATTGGCCTTTGAGGTTGGCTTAATATTCATTTGGTTGGTTTTGAAACAATCATTTAATTTTGAGAAATTGGAACAGATGTCTAAAAGGAAAGTATCGTTTTGAATTGTATCCACTTTACTAAATTATAGAAATATGTCCTAGGAGGGATCCAAAGTTGATCATATGTTGCAAGCGTTGCCCCTGCAAAGCACTACATAATATACCCTACAGAGTGTAGATAGATCAACCCTTTTTTTCTAGATGTATTTGAAGAAATATATCGTTATTTATCTTTTAGATTGAGGGTTTAATTGTTTGGATAATTCTTCATTGTGGAATCAATTTTAGAAAACTTGAAATTTCTCTGATCTTTTTACAACACCCTGTTTGGACCTCACCGATCTTGTTGAGATATTGAAGTTGAAGGATTCAATTGTGGAGGATTTTATTGAGAGAGTTGTAAGAAACCCCTACCAATTGGAATTAGAAACCCTTTTGTTATTTGAAATCTCTAATTCCAAATCACTAAAGCAGTTGATTGGATCAAACTCTATGAAATTTGAACACTCAACAAGATAAGATTATCATACTTAATTCTAGGCTTGCACCTCAAACATGACTTACAAATCTAAGAAGCTCTCTTAATTCAAATAGCCTTCTAATAAAACTTTAATGCATTGTAAAAAAGATTAAACTAATTCTACAAAAGGACAAAAATGGAAAAATATTTAAATCTCATCAAAATTATTTAATAAAATCTAATTAATAATTTGATGTTTTTCAAAAGTTTGTAAATCAAAGCCTTGTAATGCAGTATTGAAGTCATGAGATGGAGCAGTCTTTTGGATGAGTCTCCTTTGTAAAGCATGTTTTAGAGACCGTCTCTCCCTAGTTTTGAAAGAATATTGGTATTGTCAATCTCCATTCAGTTTGCAACTATCAAAATAACTTGGTCACTCATGAAGTTTTGCTTTTAATATTTTTACTTGTTGCAACAAGCTTACCTATTAGAAAACCAACTCTTTGGATATTCTCATAAATTTTCAAACTCATATTTTTGGCTTCCCTCTCATCAATGTTTGTGTATTTTTCTTTTTCATATATTTTTGTTACTTTTGTCTCAATGTCATGCCTCTTGTTTTTCAACTGATCATACAAAAGTTTTTTTTCTCTTGTAAGTAATGATACAACAATAGGATCAAATATTACTTTGGACTCTAATGAGCTTAGAAAGTATATTAGTTTCAAGTTTACTATTATCTACTTCCTCCCACTCCACTACCATCAGCACATGCTCCTGATTACAAGCATGTGAGTTCTTGCAATATAATGACTTACTAGATAAAATATCACGTTCATGCATTGCGTCACGTTCATGCATTGCGTCACGTTCATGCATTGACACATCATTTTTAAACTTTTGTTTACTTGTGGTGGCATTGAAATTGAGCTTAGATTTAGAGTACCTTGAAGATTTCCTTTTAGAGTAGCCTTTCTATCTTAATAACAACATGCACCATTTCTTCCGAGTCCTTACATAGTTGAATTTCTTCTCGACCGACAAGTATATCACAATTTTCTCATAAAGTTCTTTGTTCAACCATGGTAGTTTTCTCTTCGTCATATATGTTAACCTCCTCAAGTAGTTAAACTCTTTATAGTAACTGTTTGCACTTTTGTTCCCTTGCTTTAAAGTTTGAATTTGTGGAAACTCTTAGGAATTCTTTTTTTATTTTTTATTAGAACCTTGATTTCTTTTAATGATTATTTTGAAATAAGAACCCAAGCTATTTGTCCCAAGATTCGAACACTTCACAAATAGGATGATACCACGTGAATACTCTTGCAAAATTGAAGCTCTCTTGACTAAACACAAAGAAGCTTACAAATGCTAAAACTTAATTCATCATAAAAAAAAAAAAAAAGAAAAACTCAAAATAACCTGATAGCAAGATTTAAATATTCTCAATAAAACCATAATTCATTTTGAAAATGCTAAATTATCCTATATTTAAATGTGACTAAAAATGGTAAAGCTAGAAAATATTAAAATTACATCACAATTATTAAATAAAATCTAATTAATAATGCTATACTTGATGGGTTCACATTCTCTCTGAAATGTGGGTGGTAGGTGGATAGATAAGAGTAGTAGGAGTTGAAATCTAACTAGGAAAAAATCCCAAGTATTTTTGGCTGTCTGATAAAGTCTAAAATGGAAGAGAAAGGGAGAAAGCAAATTGCGAGAGAAAACTTTGATTTTCTTATTATTTTTGATATTGAATACAATGATCATATATATAGAAAATAGGGATGAAAAACTCTTCTAAAAATACATACACCCACGCAAGAGTAATACCTCAATCAAACATATTCCAGAACATAGGCTAAATGATACAATGGGCCAAATGAACAAATAATTGGCTTGAAATAAATATAACTAATGTGTTATCTTAACACGCCCCTGCAAACCTAATTTGCAGCATAAAAAACTATCAACTTTTGCTTGAGTTTGTGAAAGTTGGTAGCAGATAAAGGTTTGGTTAATATATCTGCGATCTACTTAGTAGCTGGAAGGTGCCGAACAACAACTTCTGATTTTGTATGAGATCTCGAACAAAGTAAATATCAAGTTAAACATGCTTAGTCTTAGAGTGCAATATAGGATTATCACTTTAGCGTGCTGCACTTAAATTGTCACACAACATAATGGGAGGATAAGGTAGTGTAATGCATAAATCATGTAGAAGAGAGTGAATCCATACCAACTCAGTTTCTTACCAAATAACTTCTCTAGGGGACTGAGATTTTGTAGGACAGGGGTAGGAAGTCTGTTGATAAGATAAGCACTAATAGAAAATGCTCCATCCCAAAAATTTAAAACTATAGTAGCTTGGGATAGGAGAGTAAGTCCAATATCCATGATGTGTCTGTGTTTTGTTTTCACTATACCATTTTGTTTTGAGGTATGAGGACAAGTTATCTTATGTTCAATGCCATTTTGTTGAAGGAAGGAAACAAACGGTTTGAATTCACACCTCCATCTGTTTGTAGAGATAGTATTGGTCTGTTTAGAAATTTTTCTATTTGTGTTTTGAACTTTTGAAAAGCAGAGAATGAGTCCGACTTGGAATTTAAGAAATAAATCCACGTATACACTGCTATAGGCATCTATAAAACTAACATATATCTGAACCCATTTCTAGATGTACTATAGGCAGGTCCCTACAAATCACAAACAATAAGTTGCCATAGATTATTGTATTGAGTATTTGAATCATGAAAAGGTAAGGCATTGTGTTTTCCTAAAGCACAGGCTTTACGAAAATTAAATTTATCATTCATAGTGGGATGATTAACCCTTTTCATAACATGAGGCTTTACAAAAAATTCAATTTATCATTCATAGTGGGATGATTAACACTTTTCATAACATGATTCACAACAGAAACATTAGGATGACCTAGTCTCTTATGCCAATGATCAACATATATAGTATGTTTAAAGACAGTTAAAACTTTAGGTCTTGGAGAGGATGGTTGAATATTGAACTTGTATAGCTGATCACCAAGTAGCCCTTGGAGAAGAATTGGCCAGTTCCTCGATCCTTCACATAATAGATCTTAGAGTGGAATTCAAAGAATACATCATTATCTTTAGCAAATTGAGATACATTGATTAGGTTCTTTATGATGGATGGAACATGTAATAGGTTATTGAGGGTTTAGGGATTTAGATGAATTTATTTTGGAATTGAAGGTTAAAGAGCCATAGTGTAGTATTAACAAACCCGATCCATTTGTTGCGTATATCTGATTTCCTCCTTCATACTCAGATCCAGTAGATAGATTACTTATGGTATGGGGGAGATGATTGGTTCCTCCCGAGTTAGGGTACTAGTTGCTGTTCAAGTTTAGATTCGGGGAGGCAAGTATAGCATTCATCTGTGAATGAGGAGAATTATTAGTAAATTTTGGAGGTATTGAATTTTGAGTATAACCCGATGGGTTATGAATCTGGGCACATATCGAAAGAAGCATCTATCTGCAATATGTCAAAACTTGGTGCATATTTGACATTTGGGTTTATTTCGGCTAGTTCTGCCTCTATTTGTTCGACCACTTCGACCACCTATTTGATTGTATTGATGATTGAAGTTGGTTGAACTTTTATTAGATCCTCTGGATGTATTTCCCTTTTTTTTTTTTTTTTTTTTTTTATGCTTGAGTAGCAGTATTAACGGTAGGTATTGTTGATTCAATGGTGGGTTTGCTATCATTTTGGGCTTCCTGAGCAAGCAGCAAGGAAGTAACGTCTTGAATAGAGGGGGAGTTAGTTCTAGTTGATATCACAAAAATCATAGATTGAAATTCAGACCCAAGACCAACAAGTATATACAAAATATGATCATATGTTGATATTGGTTTGTTAATCGAAGCAAGTGAATCAACACAATGTTGGATTTTCTTAAAGTATTCTTTAAGAGTCTTACCTCCCTTTTTTAGATTATGTACTTTGTTTTTGATTTGCATAGTTTGAGCTTAGTACCTTGAGGAGCAAATACCTTGAAGTGTTTGCCAAATTTCTTTGACAGGCTTATAGTGTAACATTTGATTTAGAATATCTTCATTCATCGAGCCAGGAGCCACGAGGATATCATTCGATCTTGTCACTTCCACTTTGTATACTTAGGATTGAGGTTTTAAGTGGGTGAGGAAGATGTTGTATTAGTGGTGGGTGTAGTTGAAATTTGTGTTTGGATGAGTTGGGGGGGGGGGGGTGCAAAATTTCCTAAGAAATTTTCGTCTCCTAACTTGACGACGTATATTTTTTTCCTGGCGACGAAGTTCAATGGTGTTGTTGAAGATTCATCGGGGGAGTCTATGCAGAGAAGTGACGATGTGGTGGTCATCATGAACGAGATGACCTAAATTGTTTGAAGAACAAAAAAAAAAAAAAAAAAAAAAGAAAAGAGGAAAAGCGATATTGAGTATTTTTGTTTGTGAGAATCTTATTCATCGTGAGATTGAAAGCTCTGATTCCATGATAAAGTCTAAAATGGAAGAGAAAGGGAGAAAGCAAATTGCAAGAGAAAACCATCATTTTCTTATTATATTTGATATGAATACAATGATCATATAGATAAAAAAAAGGACTGACAAGAAAAATGACAAAATTAGAGGTTTACTTTGTATAAATGACAAATTTATTTTTAAATTGACAAGATAGCAAAACATAAGAATTTTAAACAAAAATTGGGGGAACAATGCCTTAAATACCCCTACCTAAGTGACAAATGTGATTTCTAAATACATTTGTTTACTAATCCTCAAATACCCTATAATTAAATAAAATTTTGTATCCATAATTGAATAATCTACTTTTCCTACCTTCCCCCAGAACAAAAAAGAATCCATCAAATCACATTCTTAAAACTCTGCAAGTTATCAGATCTCATTCAATTTGTGTAGGCCACTGTAGATCTTCCATTATTTGGAATTTGGAAACAAAGAATCTTCAAGCATTTCCTTCCCTTACTTTGAAAACCTTAATTTCGTCTGCTTCAAATTGAAAAACCCAAACTTCATTCGCATCTCATCCTTCACATTGTCCGTTTTGCATCTCTTTCGCATCAGAAGAGAACCCATCGTTTGTTTTGTATCTCTTTCGTCCGACACATCGTCTATTTCACATCGTCCTTCGCATCTCCTTCCTCTGGCACATCTTCAATCTTCAACTTCGTTCGTTTCACTTCAATCTTCAACTTCAATCTTATTTGCAACTTCAATCGTCCGTTCCACATCAATCTCCAATCTTCAAATTCGTTCGTTCGCATCTTCAATCTTCAATCGTCTGTTCGCATCTTCAAGCTTCAAGCTTCGCATCATAGCATTTCCTTCGTCCCGCATAATCGTCTGTTACAGTCTATAAAAGGAACACGTTTACTAAGTACTCAAATATATTTTTAAACTGGCAAAATTATTCAAAATGTGTGGAAATAATTAAGTGAAGAGATATATGTTAAAATATTATTAAATTGCAAAGATTTGATTTTTAGCTTTATCATAGCATATGACGGATGTATCTTAAATTATTATCCATTATATTTTTAAATTGGCAACATCATTTAAAATGTGTGGGAATAATTAAGTGAAGAGACATGTTAAAATATTATTGAATAGCAAATATTTGATTTTTAGTTTTATTATAGGATATAACAGATGCATATAAAATTATTGTTTCATAAATTATACAAAATAATTTTAGGGATTCAAACATTATATTTGGCAAAATCTTAGAGATTCAAACTAAATTAAAAAGTGTGATTTTAGGGTGAGATACATAACATACTATCTTTGGCATGATTTTAGGGATTCAAACAAACAATCTAAATTAATATGTGAAATTTTAGTTTAAAAATAATTTAAAAATTTTAAATGAAAACTAGAGAAAACCGTGGTCTAACGTATAAAATAAGGGTGGGATATATATCGAACATTATGTTTTACATAATTTTAAGGATTCAAACTAACAATTTAAAATTAACGTGTAGATTTTGGATTTTAAAATAATGTTGAAATTTGGATTTAAAATTAATGGTTTAGGGTGGAAAATAATGTTAAAATATAGATATGTATTACGTATTATTTATGTCTATTATTTTATGAACAATTTGAAGAATAAAAAACGGTATATTTGGATGGCCTTCATACTGACGGTGATTGGCGTCCATTGGAGAATCTTGGAGACGCACTTGTGAAGGAAATAGGAAAATGGGCCATTCGGGAATACAACAATCGAGGTCATCACTTAACATTTAGTAGTGTGTTGCATGTTTGGATTATAGTGACGTTAAGAAATCCAAAATTAAGGGATTCTCTATTAATTTTAGGAATTCAAACTAATAATCTAAAATTAATGTGTATAATTTGGATTTTAAAATAGTGTTAAAATTTTGAATTAAAACTAACGGCTAAAATATGGTAGAAAATAATGTTAAAAATAATGTTAAAATATTGAAAATGTATTATGTATTATTTATGTATATTGTTCATAAATAATTTGAAGAATAAAAAAATGCGAAATAGTTGAATCTAAGTTATATTAGGGAAATGAGGTAAAATTTGAATTCAAATTCACGATTTTATGAGATGATGTAGATTGAAATTGTAATTTAAAATTTTGTAATATATATTATTTATTATGTTTTTTTATAAATAATATGAAATATAAAAATTCGTTAATTAATTGATTTTCTATTCTAATAATTAAGAGACGTTGAAACTAAAGATATATCTTAAGGATGTTGGTTCAATCTTCTGAAACAATAGAATATTTTTTGATTTAGTTGATTTAACAAAAGTAAATATGTTTAAATACACTGTATTCGTGCTATGTGTTATTTTGTTTGATTTTTTTATCTCAACAAATACACTGTATGTGAATGTGAACAATAGTCATTCGCAGAGGGGTAAACTCGAGTCAAAAAAGTTGGAAAATTTAATTTGGCAGGCGGCTTTGCCATAAATCAAAATAACTTTTGAATTTACTATTTTTCCTTTTTATGTCCAGGATTTTGCTATTTCCACGATTTCCTCCGTAGAACGAAAAAAAAGTGGGAATGAAAACTCAGGCAAAAATACACACCCACACAAGAATAATACTTCAATCAAACATATTCCAAAACATGGGCCAAATGAATAAATAATTGGGCTTGAAAACAATGTAACTAAGGAACTAGAATAGCCTAAACACGAACCTCTATTTACATAGTGTACACAATATTGTTATAATTTTCATAAAAATTCTCCTCGGCTACAAATTTATACCAATATGAAGCCTAAATGACAAGACAACCAACATTCAGTATTAATATTAGGGAATAAAATACGAAAAGTATAGAGATTCCTATTTCCAAAATATATTTAATCTATCGTCATAAATATTTTGTTCTACATTTATTATTTATTTTAAAATTTAATTATTTAATATATTTTCTTCTACATTTATTATTTATTTTAAAACTTACATATTTAGTATATTAATTATTTAATATATTTATTTTCATTTAATTTTAAGGTTGTTATTTATTAGATATCTTAACAAATATGGTATATAATTAATTCAATTATGGTAAAATTCTAATCAAAATTTTCCCTCGATTATTTTTCTTTTGCGATTCTAGTCAATTTCTTCCGATATATTCTCTGTTCGATTTGTTTCATATTTGTAATCAATGTATATTTGTTTTATATTATTAATTTTGTTTATTAAATTGTGAATTATAGTATGTCGGTGAAATTTTTCGATGAAGTTAGATTAGAAAATTTATAGTGAATGAAGTATATATGTAACGTACTTTTTTTCCGTTTTGCATTGTTTTTCATATATTCCACGTACTTTACTAATTTTTGATTTATAATCATTATATTACATTCATTTTGCATTGTTTTTCATATTTTTAAAAGTTAATTTGATAAATTATTATAGTGTCAGAAACTGATTTTGGTTTAAATAGAAAAATATATACTCATATATGTTTTAAATAATACTGTATAGTGATATAATTATATTACATCAATATTCGATGAGGGCATATGTATGTTTCAAATATTTATCTGTATTTATATAATTATATCGTTGTACAATATTATTTGAAATATATACATGTAGTATTTAAAATATACATATGCACTCACCAAAGATGGATGTAATATAATTATATCAAGCATTATTTAAAATATATGCAGGTATATACTATTCTATTTAAACCAAAATCAATTTCTAACATCATAAGAATTTATCAAAATAACTTTTAATATATGAAAAACAATGCAAAATAGATTTAATATAATGATTATAAATTAGAAATTAATAAAGTACGTGGCATATATACTTCATTTACTGTTATAAGTTTTCTTAATTGAAAATTTTTATTGGAAAATTTCACCAGCATACTATAATTCACAATTTCATAAACAAAATTAATAATATGAAACAAATTTGCATTCATTGGAAAACTTGAAGGAGATGAACGGAATAAGAAAGAATGGACAGAGAGATCAAAAAGTGAGAGAGATCGGATGGAGAGAGAGAGTGTATTGGAAGAAATTTGGATTAAAATCACCAGAAGAAAAATAATTGAGAAATTTTTTGATTAGAATCTTACCGTAATTGAATTAACTATGTACCATATTTACCTAGAATATCTGATAGATGACAACCTTAAAATTAAATGAAAATAAATATATTAAATAATTAATAAACTAAATAGATAAGTTTTAATATAAATTATAAAATATGAAATAAAATATTGGGAAACTTAGGTAAACGTAACAAAACATCAAACTATTTACGGTCCGTATAACAAAACCCATCAAATTAGCCATTTTTTAAATATTACAGGTTTGTTCTTCTATCTTTTTTTTCTTCCTTGCCATTCGTCTTCCTCCTATTATTTGTTTCATCGTCTTCCTCCTGCGATTTCGTCTTTCTTCTTTCCTATTTTTTTCTCTACAATTTTCTATTCATCATTTTTCTTATTTTTCAATTCTTTATTTACATCGTTTAATATTTTCATCGTTTTTCTTATTTTTCTTTATTTTTTAGCTTTTCCATCGTCCTTCTACTTTTCTTCTTTTTTTTTTTTTGTTGCGATTTCTTTCTATCGTCTTTCTTCTTTTATTTTATTTTAAGTTGTGTACAAAAAATAGCAAAATCTAAAAGATCGTGTATAAAGAATCTTGAAAAAAATCATTTAGATTGGAGTAGCAAAACGTAAACTATCGTGTAAAAAAGTAAACAATTGTGTAAAAAAAAAAAGATCAAGAATCTTGAAAAAAAATCATTTGGATTGGAGTAGTAAAATGTAAACAATCGTGTAAAAAAAAAGTAAACGATCGTGTAAAAAAAGTAAACGATCGTGTAAAGAAATCTAAACGATTGTCTACCAAAAGAATTACAAAAATTGTGTACCAAATTTTGAAAGAAAAAAATTATTTAAACGATCGTGTAACCAAATTAAACGATCGTGTCACAAAATTTAAGGATGGAATTGAAAAGAAAAATTGTAGCCATATCTAAACGATTGCGTATAAATTAAAGCCATATCTAAACGATCGCGTATAAATTGTAGTCATATCTAAACGATCGCGTATAAAGTATAGTTATATCTAAACGATCACGTATAAATTGTAGTCATATCTAAACGATCGCGTATCAAACAATAACCAAATCTAAACGATCGCAAATATATTACGCGCGCGTTATTGACGGCATGGTTTACGGGGTATTTTTGATATTTAACACGATGGGCCCTGTGTTTTTCTGTTTGGAGAATTGTTCTATAGAGTGTAAATATTTCGTCATTTTTATATTTTTGAAAAGACTCCTGACAATAGATTATATATATTTTCGAAAACATATAATATTTAAAATTTTTAGTTAAATCTTATTAATAAAAATTAAATAAATAAAATTTTAAGATATTTGGGTAAAATCAAAATCAAAAGCGAAATTAGATATTTTTTATCTGAAAAGTATGGGAAAGTAAGCAGATAAATGCATAAATAGGTGAAGTTTAGGTCTGATTTTTGGTAGGCTTTAGGGGATAAAATTTTGAAGATTGATGAGCTAAGTGGAGATTTCAAATGGTTTCCAATGTATTCTTAAATCATCATTGTTTGTTTCCTATGGAATTCGAGAATATGTTCGTGGGAAGGGATGCAAAGTATGTAAGTCGGGACCCACATGACTTTGTGTCTTTTCTATGATTGCTGAAGTAATTGGATTCGACAATATTTCCAATACACTCAATATAAAATATATGTCCGTTTAACATGTGTATTTGTTGTTTAATTCATGACCGACAATGTAATTATATGGGTAGTAGCACGTGTCAAAATTGATAGGGTTGAATGTATACCTTATTGAATTATTTACTTTCACACTGTTACCCTCCAATCCCATTCTTTTTAAGTAGAATGGAAGGTAGAGAGTGAGTATGATAGATCGATAAATCGATCTGACCAATCATCAAATCGAAGTCGATTAGTGAAAAAAAGAGATGGATTTGATGTGGTCGATTTCAAAAAGTTTAATCGAAAATTTTCAAAAAGTAATTTCAAATGTTAAATCGACTAATCGACTTTTATTTATCGGTATCGAGGTCGGTTTGACACTTTACTAAATTGACTATGGTCAATTTTGTAAAAAAACAAAACAACTCCGATCGATCAATATATAATCACCCCTAGTTGAATGTGTAAGACAATAAAATTATTACCGGCCTAATTATTAAAAAAAGAACTAGAAAATTTGACAAAATATTTGCGTATTATAGAAAATCAAATGTAGTAAATTTTATTATTTAGTTGTTTTGTTATATGAAGTATAAATAGTTTGTCAATTTTTTTTTTATTTTTAAAAAATTATTATTATTTTTTAATTTGGTACTTTTTATGTGTTTTCCATTTTTTTAATTAAAAAGAAAAATTGGAAAAGGAAAAGAAAGGGGTCTCTCCCTCGGTGTTGTTGCTCGTGGGAGGTAGAAACATGAGACCCTGGATGAAACCTCGCTTCAGTCTCCCCATTTCTTTCACATCTTACTTGGCTTACTTGCCTTTTTCTCTCCTTCCTTTGCCATCTCCATCTCCTTCTCTTCCCCTTCCCCCTCGAGCAACTTTTGAAAGATTATATTCATCTATTCACAAGCAATCCAATCAGTAAATTCTTTTAACAACACATCAAGAAATAAGAATTGAAACTACATCGAATAGTTGACTAAAAAGATAGCTAAAAAGAGGCGGAAGAAAGAAAATGCAATTACGATGATGAGTTATCTATTAGCATCTTTGTTTAATCCACCGATAAGAGGTCACTGAATTTCCTCAATCAAACTTCAAATCTGATGCAATTGAAATCCAAAATAATATTGTACAATGAGTTTGTTAGTGGACTTAGATATGCATTGTGATGTCCTTATATTTGACCTCTTAGAAAAAAAAAGAAAACTAGAGACATACCTTAATATAGATTCATTATTTCACAATTGTCTGGCTTTTTTGCATCAATAAGATTTTGCTCAATTTTTCTTGAACCAATTTGACCATATGATTAATATGGAAAAGATTATATCCCATACAATTAGGTTAATTATTAATTGTTTTAATAAAAATATATCTTGCCTTTTTCTCATTTTGTTTTCATTGCCTATCAATTTCCTGCAGATTTTTCTATCAGTTGTGACCTTACACTATCTCCTTAGATTTAGTATTTATTTTTTCATGAGCTTATAGTATTTTATTCTATTTGTTTTTATATGAAAAGCTACATATCTAACGTATGTAGAACGATTATATTCATGGGACAATATTATTCTTATATTTAAAGTTTTGTTTTTAAATTAACACATTATATTTTTCATATTATTCGTTGAAGGAAACATGAA
The DNA here is from genome assembly GCF_025177605.1 of Cucumis melo. Taxonomy (NCBI): domain Eukaryota; kingdom Viridiplantae; phylum Streptophyta; class Magnoliopsida; order Cucurbitales; family Cucurbitaceae; genus Cucumis; species Cucumis melo. The sequence continues at coordinate 13,696,850 of NC_066868.1, forward strand.
ACTACACTGTTGAGGAAGAAATTTCGGCTAACTAAATTCCGTCATGTCATCACAACAAACATTGTGGTAATTATAATTCGATTGAGTTTAGGTAATTAATTCTTCTCATACCCAATCCAATTAGGCCCCAAATATAAAAATTGGGCCAAAGAAATAATGGGTCCGAGCCCATCAAATAAGTGAGCTCGAGCCCAAGCCCAAGCCAACCAAGTAAAAGACCCAAGCCGCCAAGAAATGGGCCCAAGCCAAGCCCAACAAGCAAATGGGCCCAAGCCCACCTAAAGCCCATGACATTTTCTCTGTAAATAGACACATTTGTCATTCATTTTGGGGGCTTTTGGATTGAAGGAAGAACCGAAGCTCTGAAGACTCAAACTTCTAAAGGCCCTTAAGATGTACAAGTTATTATCAACCTCGAGATCATCCTTCTGAAAGATCAAAAACTTGGAAGATTAAAACTTTCCCAGAATTCCAAAAGATTGAAGCTCGAATCGACTTGCAACTACAACTTTCTAAAGATCGAAGACCACGAAGTTCTAAGTTTAAATCGTATTCGAGAGAAAGCATCAAAGGAGCAAATATTAGAGATTGTATCCATAATACATAAATCAATACAAAGTTCAATTCCACGAATTACATTTCTTCTGAAATCTTGTGTGAACCATTTGGCACGCCCAGTGGGACCGTCCCTACCTTTCATCTCTTTTCTTTTTTAAGGATATCCAAGGAAATCATAACATCTCAAGGCAACACTTCCAAAGCTCTTAGCGACATCGACAAGCGATCAAATACTCGTAACAGATCAAGGGAGATTCAATCATTTGTAGATACGCCACTCTTTGAAGTCGCAAAGAATATTTGGGAATAAATTTCCAAGCCACCAAAAGGTGGAATTGTAATAAAAGAAAATCCTGCGATTGACGAACAAAACTTGTCATCTAAGTGCTCAAATGAGGAGGTGCCTCATCCAAATATAATGTTAGTTATGGTGACTAACGTGGATACAAGCAAAGATAGAATGACAGAGCTTGAAAAAAAGGTTAATATGCTCATGAAGGCGATTGAAGAAAGGGATTTTGAGATTGCGTCGCTGAAGAATCACATCGAAAGTCGTGATGCTGTTGAATCTTGCCACACACACACTATTAAGAATGTTGATAAAGGGAAGACAATTATGCAAGAAAGTCAACCACAAAATTCGACCTCAATTGCATCGTTGTTTGTTCAATAGTTGCAAAAGATGATTGCAGACTCCATCAAAACTCAATACGGTGGATTTGCTCAAACCTTTTTTTTTATATATATTCCAAGCCATATGCGAAGAGGATTGACAATCTGAGGATGCCACATGGATACTAGCCACCCAAGTTCCAATAGTTTGACGGAAAGGGCAACCCAAAACAACATGTTGCTCATTTCATCGAAACATGTGAAACTGTTGGTACACGAGGAGATTTGTTAGTTAAACAGTTCGTCTGAACTCTCAAAGGAAACGCCTTAGACTGGTACACCGACTTGGAGCCTAAATTCATTGATAGTTGGGAGCAGCTTGAGAGGGACTTTCTCAACCATTTCTACAGCACCCGACATATTGTTAGTATGATAGAGTTAACTACCACCAAGCAGCGAAAGGGTGAGCCAGTTATTGACTATATTAATCGCTGGAGAGCATTAAGCCTTGACTGCAAAGATAGATTAACTGAACTATCAACAGTTGAAATGTGCACTAAAGGAATGCATTGGGGGATCCTATACCCTTTTGGCATGCCTAAGCCCAAAGGACATTTCTAAGCATTATTACAATGTTACACTATTTTCTACTTAATTTTTCAATCCAAGAGAATTTGATATTGAAACAATGGGGGCGTTATAATTGGTGAGGATCTGCAAAAACTGATTTGAAATCTGAAATCTGTTGTTTGGGATAATGCATCATGGAGAAGGAGGGAGAACCATAGAGATGAGTGATCACATCAAACCTATATGAGATTTCTCAAGGGATGGAAAAATGATGTAGGACACAGATAGAATGGAAACACCTCGGGGAAAGGGAGCCCATATCCTAAATTTTGGGATAAATTCAATTTCTAATTTTGTGAAAAATAATTATTTTACTTGTATATTTCGTAACTATTCTTAATATTTAGTAGCATCACTCAGGTGACACTAAACTTTCAACGATCATGTTGTTAACATTAGAATTTCAAGACATTTTCTTTTAACTTGTGGCTACAAATTAACTTTTACCAGTAAAAAGTGAGTTATCATTGAAAAGCATTTTAGAGTAAACTTACAAGTAAATTAGACATCAACATTTGACAATCGAATCAACAAGTTGTTAGGTCAATTGAGGGATTGGACCATTTAGAATAATTATTCACACATTAAAGAGGAGACTTGCTTTCCAAATTTTCTAAGACCAAAAGTGTATTTTACCATTCATTTATTAATTATTACAAGTTTGTTATTTACTCCTTTTCCTTATAGTTAGGGCCAGCGTGCAATGCCTCTATTCTATTTTGAACTGATTTTTTTTTCCTTTTTATTTGCTTCTACTTTTGTTAGAAAAGAAGTATATGTTGAACATCTAATTGTTAAGCAGTCTCATCTCACAGTTTTTTAAATTGAAAAATCCACTTTATATGTAAACTCATTTCCAAACTTTGCCCAATTAGTTACCATTTGATTTCAAAATGCTAAGGTTTACTTTTTAGTTAAAATACATCTCTTTATTTTCTCTATATGTGAAACAATAAAGAAAAAAAAAAAAAGAACATAAATTTAAAAAAATTAGAAGAAGTGAGATCGGTTAACCTATCTATTTATAAATAATATTTTTGAATAAAATTATCATAATTTTGAAATAAATATCCGTCATTAACCTTTAAAAAAAAAATAAAAAAAAATGTGTATAACAGTGCAAGAAAAGAAAAGATATTAAGAAATAAATATTAGCTTCCCTTCAATCTCTTTACCAATATTGTTAAAGTGATGAGAAGGAAAGGTATCATTATTGAAGAAAACATAACCCTATTATATATAATGCTATCTTTTCAATTTACAACTAAGAGAAAGTAGAAAAAAGAAAAAGGAATTGATTCAAAAAGTAAATTAAAAAAAAAATTAAAAAAAAAATCCAAATCTACAATGAGAGAAAGCAGCATTAAACCATTGACCTAACTCTACATGAAATGACCATTCTACCCTCGCCCTCCACTTCCCTCCTCCATCTTTCATGTGACCAATTCAATGCCCTCACATGCCTTCCCACGTGATATCTATCCATCAACCTTCACCGGCGGACCGCGGTTTCCACTCATTATCATTAGAGATATTCCAAAGACGGTGGGATGATTCAAACTCATTTGAAATTTGAGTGAAAGCTTTGAGGATTATTTCATGGTGGTAAGGAGAATTGAGATGGAGGAAGCAATTGAGAAGCTCTTGAAGCCCGTTGGGAGAGTAAATTCTCTTCTCGACTATCATCTGAACCATCGATCGCCGAAAATCCTCGTATGGGTCGTCGGAATCCTTCTCGACCGCTATGCTGTCGCAGATGAGAATAGCCACCGGGCTTTGGGATCCGGTGGATTTGGAAGCGGAGCTGTAGTCTTCGTCGAGAGAGAAGGTGCCATTGTGATCAGTGCTGGAGCTTGAAGAGGAGCGTCTGACGATGGTGGTGGGGGGTTTCTTGTTAGGTTGGACGATGTCAGAGAGTTTTGGCTTTTGACAGCGGCCACAGCCGGCGGTGGAGGAGAAAATGGTTGTAAAAAACTTGTTCTTGCGGATGTTAGACATAATTGAGAGAGTGGGTTTTGGTGTATGGTTTAGGCTTTTGTAGTTGAATGATAAAAGTTGTATATATTCAAATTCGTGTCGTATAAAAATAAGTTGAAAGGTTGTAGAGATTGGCGTACCCTCGACTGCACTATTTTTTTTTTTTAATTAATCAATCAATCATAATAATATTTTTTAGTTGGTAAAGTCAATTATCTTTTCTTTCCCTCTCTCCCTTATCTTAATTTTATACATAAATTCAAATAAATAAGTGTTTTGGATTATGGGTATGGATAAATATTAAGGTAGGAGAGATTAGAAGAGTGGGGGTGAGAGATGAAGAAAATTTATAAGACACTACAATCAATTATTATACTACATAAATTCATTTTAAAAGTTAATATCTTTTCTGTTTTTATTATATATAACCTATCGTGTGGATATTCGTAGACGCAGGTGTGATGATAGGGTTATACTACACCACCAACTTAGTTTGAAATCCCCTTTGAAGGTTTAAAAATATATGCCCACTTCCCACTCCAAAGATTATCAATGTGGGACAAAGTACTCAACTTTGCTATTTTGGCCAAAGCCCATAAGTCATTTCTAACAATCTCCCACAAATGACTGTAGCAGCAAAGTTACCAGATAGGCAAAGAAGAATGAGATTTAATTGGAATTTGTTCTGGGCATAGAAGAGATATTAAGCTTAGACACCAATATTCGAAGATTTGAATTGATGTGTAGTGAAGTAAGGCAACAACCTTGTTAGAGAGAGTGAATTGTATCTTGAACTCTTTATAACACTGGTTGAGACCCTTACAACATGCTCTATCCCTAGCTACGATTTTTGCTTTTGCAATGTAGATTGTGCCTTTATGGTCATACACATAGAATGAACCTCGGGTCAACGTGAGAGCTTTAGAAAGAGACCTTTAAACTCTTTCATAGAAGGCGGCCCCACTTTCATTGTCGATTTTTTACTCCATCAAGTTTGGCAAATCAAACCATTCAAAAAGAGCTATGGAGACTTCAACATTATCCATACCAACTATAGACCCAACAAAGGTCTTTGTATCATCCATCAAGTCCATTTAAGGACTGTCCACACAATGGATATGTGATGGATACAAGCATTCGCAGCAAAAAACAGGATCAAAATTTATTCTAATTGCAACTAAACTTAATTTAGTGATTAACATGCATTAAACACACAACCCTAATTACACTAGTTAGGGTTCAAAGAAAACATACTTTTGAAGCTTTTTTTGACTTCTCCAAATCTTCTAACGAACTCGAATCAGACCTCCACTAGCCAATCTCCAGACTAAGAATCGGGTTGTGGGACCCGTTAATTGAAGGAATTAGAGAGAGATGTGGAAAAATTGGAGGGAATTAGGTTGAGATATGTTTAATTTTTGAAGAGAGGAAACATAAAAGATTTTGAAAAACAAATGACCAAAAATTCTTTTCCAATTTGAAAAGAGAACTATTTATAACCTAATTACATGCAAAATTGTATGTAATTAGTTGGCCAAAATCTTAACACCTAGCATTTCACTAACATTTAGTGAAATTAATCACCATTCCATTTTCTCTTGGTGAGCTTGGTGTCATCACCATAAGCTTCCACAAAGCCCACTAAGAGTTAGTGGAATTATCCAACAAAATGTTGGATTTTTCCACTAACTTTGGTTAAGAGGCAAAATGGTCATTTGACCATTCTAGTCAAAGTCAAACTTTGACTTTTTAAGTCAAAAGTCAACATTTTTACTTTTTATCATTTTGTCCATCTTGACTAATTCCAACCTCCTGAATATGAATCCGCATTTATTTTTTCCAAATTCAAATCACATTTGAATATAAACTGGGTCAAAGTTTGACTTTTCAAGTCAAAAGTCAATATTTTGTCTTTTTACAACTTTGACCATTTCCATTAATTTCGAGCTTTCGAATATGAATCTCTATTCATATTTTTAATATTAAATTATATTTAAACATAAAGCTCTTGCATAAAGCTATAACTGATGACTATATCACATGTAGTTGTCAGTTTCTCTCTCTTTACATAATTCGAACAATTCGAATTATTCCAACATATTATTCTAAGTTAATTCCGTATAAGCTAGTAGGGGAACCTAATGGACCTATAGATCATGGGCTCCAATGATTTGAGATTAAATGGCTAAATCCTTTTAGAAAAGCTAATTAAAATTTGTTAACTAACGAGACATTCCACTAAAGTCTCGTAGTTGCACTCTTCTCACTATAGATATATTTTTGTCCATCTGATATAACCATGATCAGTAAGTTAATCCTCCACAAGTTGGTCATAACTTCGACTGGGTCAAAATACCGTTTTATCCCCGATGCTACATCTTGTTCCTTAAGTCCCACTAATCCACTATTGAACAATTGGTTTAAGGTCCAACCTATAAACCGAATCCCTCTCGGGCCAATAAGAGAGTAGGACCCTTGTTCAAGACTTAGATTCAGTCCTTAGAGAACAACCTATCTACTAACCTTAAAGCGAGTAGGAGTGATTTCCGTCTTGCACCCTATGTCCCTAGTTATCCACTCGATTTACCCCTAAAATGGGAGGCTTATTGGGCTAACACCATTGAGCTGCCCTCACCCATGCAGATATAAGGATAATACCGTTTGAATAGAAGTTCATAGTTAGCTCAGGATTAAGATTAAGTTACCTAGGTCATCATAATCGAAATAGTCAGTTTATATAATTAACGATGTTATAACTTAAAAGTGACTATCTCTTAGTTCCAGTCTTATGTAAACTCTTTACATAGGATGCCCTCACTTTCATGTCTCTACATGAACGATTTAGGATCACTTCGTTTGTACTAACTACAAAGCGGGCCGCATTCACAATATTTCCATAATAGGCGCCCAACCTTATTCATTCACTATAGACCGTTTGGGCTATATACTCGAACTTGATCCAAGTTTATTTTTCTACATAAAGTTCAAGTCTACATTAGATAGCCTCTAGACCTTAATTTATTGAATTCAAGATTATAGTATTCTATTTTCACTAATAAATCCTCAATAAACACTTTATTGAATACAATATAATTTAAACTACAAACTACGAGTTTTAGGACATAAATTCTAACATTATGGACCATCAAGTTTATCGCAACAGACCACCCAATTACCAAGTGCTATGGATCTTAAAGAGCTTTAGGCCCATGTTCATTGAGGAATCTAGAATCATTTTCCTTGTTAGTCTTTTGGTTAAAGGATCAGCCAGGTTCTTCTCAGATCGAACAAATTCTAAGGAAATAGTTCCTTCCTTCAGCAGTTGTTTTACTACTGCATGCCTAAGACGTATATGTCTACTTTTGCCATTATAAACATTGTTCTTGGCAATACATATGGCAACTTGTGAATCACATTGTATGGACATAGGCACAAATGTCCCCCACAATGGTACATCTCCTAGTAGGCTTTTGATCCACTCAGCCTCCTGTCCTGCCAAGTCTAATGCTATAAACTTGGATTCCATAGTGGATCTATCTATACAAGTCTGTTTCGTAGACTTTCAAGATATTGCTCCACCCCCAAGTAAAAATACATACCCATTAGTAGACTTAACCTCATCATTGTCTGTGACCCAGTTTGCATCACAATATCCTTCTAGTATAGCAGGAAATTTGTTAAAGTGCAAACATTGATTTAATGTCCCTTTAAGATATCTCAATAGATGGCGTAAAACATCCTAGTGGTATCTATCAGGATTATGTGTATATCTACTAAATCTATTGACAACATATGCAATATCAGGTCTAGTATAATTCATTAAATACATAACACTGCCTATGATCTTTGCATATTTAGGTTGAGACACATTATCTCCTTTATTCTTCTTAAGATGTTTACTAGCATCATAGGGAGTTCTTACTGGAGAAACATCAAATGAGTCAAATTTCTTTAGTATTTTCTCCACGTGGTGAGATTGACACAGGGACAGACCAGTTTTAATTTTCCTAATTTTAACACCAATAATTACGTCTGGTTCTTCTAGGTCTTTCATTTCAAAGTGTGATGAAAGGAACAACTTAGTATCATTTATCAACTTCATGCTTGTTCCAAAAATTAACATGTCATCAACATATAGACATATTAATATGCAATCAGCTTCAAACAACTTTGAATAAACACACGTATCTGAGGAATTTACTTTAAATCCATTCTTTATCAAAGTATTATTAAACTTTTCATACCACTGCTTAGGAGCTTGCTTAAGGCCATATAGAGATTTTATAAGTTTATACACATTGTTTTCTTGGCCAGAAATTTTACGTCCATTTGGTGAATAAGAAGACCATTTATGGCAACTAATCCAATTAAGGCTCTAATTGTGGTTATCTTAGTTACAGGGGAATATGTGTCAAAGTAGTTAATACCTTGCTTTTGAGTATACCCTACGACCACTAATCTAGCCTTGTATCTTTCTATTGACCCATTTGGTTTTGTTTTTCTTTTGAAGATCCACTTAAACCTAATTGGCTTGCTTCTCTTTGGAAGGTCTACTAAGTCCCATGTTTGATTCATGACCAGTGAATCCAATTCACTTTTAATGGTCTCTTTCCACATACTGGACTCCACAGAGTTCAGGGCTTCTTCGTAAGTTTTAGGATCATCATCTATTAAAAACAAGTTTGTGAAATTACAATCAATTTCATCGTGCCTTTCCACTATAAAGCTGCTTATGAAGTCTGGACCAAAACTTTTCTCAGTTCTCTATCTTTTACTTCTCTTAGGTTCTAATTCACATCCTAAGTTTGAAGTATTAGCAGTTTCAGTAACAAGTGTTTCACTAACATTTAAGGGATTTTCAGGATTATACATATTTCTAGATAGGTAGGGAAAATACAGAGATTGCTTTAATGGAAACACATTCTCAAAAAATTATGCATTCCTAGATTCATTTATAGTTTTATCATTTAAACACATAAACCTATATGAAGCACTATTTTGAGCATAGCCAATAAATGCACAGTCAAAGGTTTTATACCCTACCGTAGATTTATTCAATGCAAGAAATGGTATCTTAGCCAAACATCCCCAAACCTTAAAATATGAGAGATTTGGTGTATGTCTTTTCCAGAGTTCATAGGGAGTTTTATCTAGCCTTTTGTGGGGAACCCTGTTAAGGACAAAACGCGCAGACAACACAACTTCCCCCCACATATTATCAGGTAGACCAGAGCTTAACAACATGACATTCATCATTTCTTTAATAGTTATTCTATTTTTCCATTCTGTTATGCCATTTTGTTGCGGTGAGTAAGGAGTAGTAAATTCATGAACAATACCATTTGACTCATAAAAATCGTTAAGAGTTTTATCAGAATACTCATTACCTCTATCTGATCTTAATCTTTTTATCTTTTTTCCTAATTAATTTTCAGATTTACTTTAAATTTTAAAAACATACTACCAGCTTCATCTTTTGTTTTTATTAAATAGATCTTAGTAGATCTAGAAAAATCATCAACAAAAGATACATAGTAATTTTTACCACCTCTACTAGTAGTGTTTTTAAAATCCGTCAGATCAGAGTGTATTAATTCTAATAGATTAGTACTTCTAGATTCAACTGGTTTGAAAGGTTTCTTATAGAACTTACTTTCTCCACAAATAGGCATTTACCAGTTTCATGCGATTCAGAAGTATTGATAAGTCTTAAGTCTTCAAGCTTCCTAACTGATACAAAGTTCACATCTCCTAGTCTGTCATACCATAAATTAACAGATTCAACTATGTAGGCAAAACAAGAAACATTTACATTCATGGAAACAGTGTTAAGTACAAACAGACCATTGGATAGATACCCCTTACTAACAAATTTTTCATTTTTGGTGAGGACAACCTTGCCACCTTCCACTACAATCTTAAGCCCTGCCCGATTCAACAGACTCCCAAACACTAGGTTCCTATGTAGGGAAGAGACATATAGAACATTATTAAGAGATAGAGATTTTCCAGAAGTTAACTTTAAAATAACCTTCGCTTTCCCGATTACTTCTGTAGTGGCTAAGTTCCCCATGAATACATATTCTCCATTTGTAGTATCTCCGTAGTCATGGAGAAGTTCTTGATTGGTGCAGAAGTGTCTCGAGGCTCCAGTATCAAGAATCCAGTTAGTCTTGTTTTCTATCAGGTTGACCTTTACAACAATTGCTATGACCTCATCGTCTTGTTTTGCTAGATTGGCTTGAGGTGTTGGTTTCTGGTTTGGTCTCCCTTTCCTTTGGTTACACCGGTATGATTTGTGTTATTCTTTTTCGCATACATAACAAACTAGCTTATTCTTCTTGATTTGTCCCCTAGGAGCCTTGAACTATCTTTTCTCTGAGTTTTTCCCCTCATGTCCCTTATCCTGCTTGGTCTTGTCTCTGTTTACAACAGAAGATTCAACTAAGTTAGCATTAACTGAATTTAAATTTTTAGAGGCAAACTTATCTTTCAGTCTGTTGGCTTCTTCTATACGCATGTGACTGATCAGTCCTGAAGTTTCAGATCCTTCTTCTTGTGCTTGAGGTGATTACGGTAGTCATTCCATGATGGAGGAAACCTCTCCAGCAGGACATTTGCTTGAAGTACTTCACACATCTTCAAGCCTTCAGATAGAATGTTTGCTACCAGGTTCTCGTACTCATGTATTTGTTCCACAACTGGCTTGTCGTCTATCATCTAGAACTGCAGCCACTTTCCAAAAACATATTTTTTTTCGTTTAGCATCATCTCCTCCATACCAAGATTTCAAGGTGCTCTAGATGTCCTTGACAGATTTTTGAGCTATGAACAGGTCGAACATCGGATCTGACATATGGTTCAACAGATGCCCACGAATAATCTTGTTGTCCTTTGCATACTTATTAAGATCGATCATTAGGTCCTTCTTCACTTGGTCAGCGATAGTAGCGGAAGATCCTGTGGACGATTCTGGATCAAAAGGTGCTGAAGTGGTAGCTGGAGGATCAGAAGGCAGATCGGTGGTAAGGACGTAGTCGACTTTTAGCTGCTAAAAAATATCAATAATTTTTGGAACCAACGACGGTAGTTTATTCTGTCAAGTGGCTCTAGCTTGGACAGGTCGGGTAGAATTTTTTTGGAGGTCTTGATCGACATGATTGCTTTCAGATTGTTGAAAATTTAAGACTATCGATCAAGACAATTGATGTGCAGTGACGAACCACTGTCCTGAAAGCAAGTTCAGCTGACCGTGGTACTAATCGTGATGTCGGTTGCTCTCCAAGGTTAACAAAGCTTCCTAGTACTGACGTGCACTCGTCGGAACAGGGAATAGAGACAAAAACCGTGTGTAAATGACCAGAACGTGGAGAGGAAAGCCAAATAAGAGACGAAATAAGAGAAGAGGAATCGGAAGAACGTTTTTGTGTGTAGAAACCAAATGAGATTCCTCCATTTATAGAGAAGTGAAGGAGGTAGAGAGTGGAGGAGAGTGAACGTCGTAATGTTAAGGTAGGGAGCGAACTTCTGATGCGCGTTGAACAAAATGAACGTGCGCACGTTAAACATAAAAATCGGACCGGTCATGACTGTGTAAACGATTTACAGGTGTCCATGTACATTATGAAAAGTAATAAGGGATAAGGTAAATTACCAAAGTATAAGGTAATAAAAAAACTAAATCCCTTTATCACAATTACCTGAGCCCACCCATTTGGCCAAACAAACGGCAACACGCATGTGGTGACATGGTTATACTATCACCAACAACTTTATTTGAATATGCTTTGAAGGTTTATGAATATATGTTCACTTTCCACTTTAAAGATTATCAATGTGGGACAAAATACTCAACTTTACTATTTGGGCCAAAGCCCATAAGTCAATTCTAACATAATTTCCTTATAAGATTAGAAGAAGTGAGACCTTTGTAAAGTAACTATATATATATATATATATATTATATATATATATATATAACTTCCAACCATTAATACAAGATCAAACCCAACTTTTATAATATGAGTTGGATAGTCAGAATTGTCGAGTTATTCGAATTATTCTTACTCCTTAATTTGGCCAAGAATAAAAAAGGTAGATTTTAATTCAACATTTGGGAAGAAAAAGGTTTTTTTTTTTTAAAAAAAGGATAATTGTGATCTAAGAATAACGAAGATAAAAGAAAGAAAATTTATATAAATATAACAAAACACCAAATTATTTACGACTCGTATAACAAAGCACATAAAGTTAGCCATTTTTAAATATTTCAGATTTGTCCTTCCATCTTTCTTTTCTTCTTCGTCATTCGTCTTCCTCCTACTATTTCTTTCATCATCTTCCTCCTGTGATTTCGTCTTTCTTCTTTCCTATTTTTTTCTGCAATTTTCTTTCCATCATCTACTTATTTTTCAATTCTTTATTTACGTCGTTTAATCTTTTTATCGTTTTTCTTATTTTCTTCTTTTTTTTAGCTTTTCCATCGTCTTTCTACTTTTCCTCTTTTTTTTTTTTTGCTGCGATTTCTTTCTATTGTTTTTCTTCTTTTCCTTTTTTTTACGTCGTGTACAAAAAATAGCAAAATCTAAAATATCCTGTATAAAGAATCTTGAAAAAATTCATTTAGATTGGAGTAGCCAAATGTAAACTATCGTGTAAAAAAATAAACAATCGTGTAAAAAAAAATAAAGATCATATATAAAGAACCTTGAAAAAAAATCATTTAGATTGAAGTAGTCAAATGTAAATGATCGAGAAAAAAAAAGTAAACGATCGTGTAAAAAAAATAAAAGATTGTGTATAAAGAATCTTGAAAAAAAATCATTTAGATTAGAGTAGTCAAATGTAAACGATCATTTTAAAAAAAAGTAAACGATCAGTGTAAAAAAAATAAAAGATCATGTATAAAGAATATTGGAAAAAAAAAAACAATCGTATAAAAAAAAGTAAACAATCGTGTAATTAAAAAAATCGTGAAAAAATTTAGTATCCCAAATAACCTTGATGGCGTGGTTGACGGGTCATTTTTTGGTATTTTACATGGTTGGCCTTTGGGCTTTTTCCATTTTTAGAATTGTTGTATAGTGTAAATATTTTGTCGTTTTTTTATATTGTTGAAGAAACCCATAAAAGGAAAGATAATTTAGATATAATTGTAATGGTAAAAGCTAAATAAGAGAAAAGGGAAATTTGAAAGTATAGAAATTCAAATGTGTATAAGGTAATTGTAAGGGATGAAAAATTAGGAAGATATTTGAGAAATAGGTAAGTTAGAGATTTAGGAAGATGAGTGTTTAGATGCAGCATTGTATGAACCCATAACGGTTACCAAAGCCAGCCCTATAATATTTACTTATTATGTAATTATATTTTGAATTAAGATTACCTTCCCACCCTTCCATACACTTTACATTTCAAATTAAATAAAAAAATGGAAAATGGGCCAACTATTTAGAAAATAAATAAATAAGAAAACAAATAATATATGGGTATATAATTTTAAAATTAAATTTATTTACGGTACATTTTTAGATTTAGATTAGAAGACCTCTAAACCGTACAAAACCCCAGCATGTTTGTGCATTTCATTCTCTACAAAAAAAGTATCTCTCATCTTTTGAAAGGCATGCCACGTCAGCAAGCTATCTGACCCGGCTTGATGGCACTTTCCCACCGCCCGGTTCACATTCATAGTTTTCGCTATCCGGTCCAAACCCCCGTATAGACTCTGGCAGAACCGCATCATGTACTTCATATCGTACACGTTATCCCCGAAGAAAACCCTAACGACGCCGAGGAATTCTTCTAACCCTTTCGGAAGCTTTTGCTGGGTTAAAATCTTAACCAAATACCCAAAATCATAGGCACTGTGAAACGTCACCCAACTCACTGACTCGTTACAGACGAGTCCCGATGACATCATCAACTCCGCGAAGCGTGACGAATCGATCCCTTCCTCTCGGTTCCTCTCGAAGTCGATGCCCTGACGGCGGAGAAGCTCGATGGAGTCCGGAGCGTGGGGGTCACGCGCCACGTCGAAGTCCTTAAAGTTGAACTCCCAGATAAATCGGGTGTCGCCGGTTCCCAGATCCGGCAAGTTTCCGTCAGAATCGGAGAGAGTGATTCCGATCTGGATGAGATGGAGGACGTCGACGTTGGATTTGAGGAATTGGTAGTGATAGGAGGGGTGATTTGGAAATTTGGGTTTGGTTTGTTGGGGGAAGATGACTCCGGGGAACTCCGTGTCCATTGAAACGCAAGGGAATCGATCGATGAGATCGCTGATCAAACGAAATTCGGAATCGAGATTGGAAGCCCAAACTTCACGAATTTGGATGGGTTTGTGGATGGATTGGTGGTTGATGTTGAGATCGTGGATAAGCATGGCTGAATATGATGAAAATTTAAATTAAATTAAGTTATATTGTTTTTTTTTTTAAAAAAAGAAAAAAAAAGAAGAAGAAGTAGAATTGAAGTAGTGAGAGAATTGAAGGAATACGGATGGAAAAGAAGAAGAAGAGATGAGAGATTAATATAGGAATGAAAAAGGAAAAGGAATATAAAAGGAAAGTGGGAGGATAGGGAGTAGTAGTAAGGTTCAGAGTATTTGATTCAACGCGTTTTTGAGATTAGTCCTTGACTCACAGAGTAAGCGAGTCGACTCGGTCTAAATTGGGTTCTGCCTTTTTAAATGTTTGTTTCTTTAATTGAAAATTTAAATATAATAATGAAGGATGTGTTTTGGAGTAGTGGAGGTGAGGGGTATAAATTTAGGCAGTGGGCCCTACTTTTCTTCTTACGTTACGTTTTATTTGGGGGTTTCCTAATTAATAATAGTAAACGAACAATTGTGAACGTGATGGCCGATTTCCGTCTACCTCAATCCCTCCCTTCACCTTTATTTTAAACACAAATTGTATACTTTTACTCGATTATTCTTTTTTATTTGACCCCTAAACTATGAGATTTTTATGGTCCTAACCTAACTTAAATTAGAAAAATACAACAGTTCAAAATAATAAAAATGTTCCAAATAAAACCCCAACAAACTTTCTTCTTCAACCATTTCTCGGCTATCCATCCTCTTCATTTGCTTTATTCAATTTAAACTCTTCTTCACGACTAGCTTTTGTTTTTTTTGCTCCTTTTCTTCTACATTTTCAAGAGCTTTGTTTCTTCTACAGCTTGTCGTGAGGTAGGTCTTGGTCGTACTACACAAATCTCAAATCAATACTTGCAAAATCCTCTCTACTCAATTGCATCCAGTCTCTTAATCAATGACCCATCTTTTTTACTCTGTTTTCTAACCACAATGTTTATTTATGGGTATTATATTGAATGACCTAACATATTATTTTTGCTTAATTGAATGTTACTTGTGTGGAATTACAAAAAGGAGAAAGATTTAGCCGCCATTGAAGATTACGGTTCCTACAATACCAACAGAAAATTGAAGAAAATCTCAAGAAATTGAAGAAGATGTAATGGGTAAAATTGGAAGGTAGAAAAGTACACAGAGGAAGAAAGTGATTTTAGGTTCAATCAAATGCCAAGTTGTGTAATGAACTAACTAGTCGTCTGCCTCCATCATCACTTAACTATCTAATCACATTTCGTTTCCTTACATTAAAGTAAGGTTATGGATCATTTGGAATCAGCACTAAAATGTATCTTAACACCAAACCTGAAGGAATAAATGTGTACTTTACCTGCACAAAGATCTATCTTGAAAATAGGGAATTCACGTTTGAAAATTAATTATACCAAACGACATATTTTGAAAAAAAGATCCATAACCTTCGTTTGTAGTCGACTTCCACGTGAGGAATTTACGAGGGTGAAGGGACCAAGTTTTTTTTTTAACTTTACAAAGGTGAATGGACCAAATCTTTTAGACGGATCAACAATTTTGGGATAATCCTTGTTTTGCAACAAATTTGGAGAATAAATATGGAGAATGAAAACTCCTCAGAGTTCTAAATCTGTGAATCTTATCAACAAAAACTACTCGACCTTGACAGTTGATCGAGTTGGTAAATATTTTGAAAATTTTTTCCTTTTTTGAATGAAATTTCTTAGGTTCATACTCTTAGATCTTTAATACATGGCTGATAGAGTGGAAGGGAAGTCTTATAAAACTCTAAACTCTCTCTAAGATATAATATAGTTTTTCCCTTGGTGAATTTGTATTTCATGAATTGTGTTTGTTGGCTGGTGGTTTCTTCTAAAAGAATTAAGTGTGTCAAATTGATTTCATCTTAACTCATCCAATGTAATCGAACGCCATTCCTAAATGATTTCGCAAATTCCTTCATCTAAAGGATTGAAGGTCATGAAGTTCTTTTTTAATGCTTGGTTCATCCTAATTAATTTCTAAACTTAAAATCCCAAGTTTGCCATTTTCTTATCCATGTTACTTATATATAAACAAAAATTGATTCAAGAGAGGATTGATGGCAACCAATAATAAATTTGAGGGAAACTTAAAGGAAGGTAATTGATGGAATGGTTACTCAAAGGATTGTTATTGTAAATTTATTCTATATTAATTTTCATAAATATAACATAAACATTAAAATCAAAAATTCTACGACCCGTTACAATATTTTCTTAAATTCTAAATTTCTTATTGAATATTGCGAACGATTTGTTACTTTTTTTTTTCTTCTTTCTTGCAATTTATTCATTTTTTCTTTCAAATTTCTTTTTCTCCACCCCTAGATTTTTTTTTAAATAATTTATTTTTCTTTTTAAATCTCATATTTCATCTTTATCGTTTTCAACAAAATTCTTTGAAACTACTTCATCTTCCTTATATTCGAGAATATCAAGATCTCTTTGTAAACTTGAGATTTTCCTTAGATTTTTTTCTATTGTCATATAATATAGGAAGTCGAATTTAAGTTGTTGAAGAAAAATGACAATGCTTTATGATGATCATTTTGAATTTTTTTTTTAAAAAAAAGAAAGAAAAAGAAAAGAAAGAAAAAGAAAAGAAAGGAAAAAGAAAATGAAAATAACATTCTATATATATATATGTTATATAAAATGTGATTTAAAGAAAAGAAAGAGGAAAATAGCGAGATAAGAGAAGTTCATTTGGTATCTTTTCTTTCAACATTCTTCTCCATCGCTCGATTTTTCTCCCATTTCTCATCTCTTTTGGGTTCTTCAAATTCAAAGTTGTGTTGAGGGAGAGTTTGAGAAGATTGGAAGCAAAGATTCTGCAGTTTGGAGGTTGAAGAAGATAGGAAACGACAAGCTCAAGGTCATTTTTCTTGATAGATTGAATTCACACAGACATCTTCTAATTTTTTAGTTGGTTTGAACTACTCAAGAGGAATTAAAAGGTGATGTTTATTTTGTTTGAAATTTTATTCAGTTCCTAACAAGTTTTGTGAATGAAGCATGAGCAAATTCTGATGTTAGATTACTATTTTTAGAATAGGCATTCAAGCCACAGTTTGGTATATGAAATCGTGAAGCCTCTGGTTTTTCAAGTTTTCCAGATTGTACAGAGTGAGTTAGAAGCTTTATTAGGTACGGTTAAAAAGCTTATGAAATGTCCTACAACTTTCATGGAGAAATCATAAGCCAAAAATGACTGGAAGTAAGCTTAATTTATGGAGCAAGTCAAGGGTTAGCAGAAGACTCGAATTTGGACTACCTCTGTTTTGGGCCATTTCTGTAACAATTTGTTGAAAATCTCATTTCTTTCCTTCAAGTAAGTTATAGAGGAGTTCAAAATGAAGAGTTTGATATAAAGTACATTAATTTTGGTAAAATATTGAGAAATATATGAATATTTGAAGTTAAGTTGCTGAATCTATAAATTTTTTTGGGAATTGTTGATTGTCATATTTTGTGAGTCTTCTTAAATTAGTATAAAGATACATGACTATATAAGATTTTGATGCTCAGTTTTGGTTTGTTTGATAGGCCAAGAGAAAATAAACCGAGTCTACACACCAGAAAACTAGCATAAGTTTGTGAGTGACAAACTGGTTTTAAAATAATTTCAAAACTGTTATTTATGATTGTGTTTCTATGCGTGAATCTGATTTTATGAATAATACATGATTTCTATGAATGGTTTCAAGCTTAGGTTTTACAATGAAATTTATATATGTGCGCATTATTATCGATTTTTTAGAAAGTAGTTGAAACAATATCATTGTAAGCTAAGTATTGTTTTTTTTTCTAGATCTTCAGTTTTCTACGAACAATTTAAGTAAGCTTGGGTTTTATGAAAGATAAGGATAGCAGACATGTTTTAATGTTTTCATATGACTTTCTAAGATTTATGTTAACTACATGACTAAGATATTAAGTCTGAGGTTCTATGGTACTGTGTGCACACAAGTTAGATTCCGTTGTTGACGTTAAGTGTACTCCGTAACAACCGATGATGTCGTGAATGTTGGGTAGGCCCTACTACATCGTAAAGCTAGTAAACATTGGTTATACTAGACGTGTCCTACACAACATAAGTTTTTCATGTTAGTTAAAATGTTTTGATATACTTGATATGCATTGCTAGATTTCAATGACGTACATGCTGAGTATTTGAGAAAGCTATTATTATTGTACGTTTATATTTAAGGTTTTGATTAAATGGATATAAATGTATAAGTTTTTTCATGTGCTCTGATCTCTAGATTTACATTTTTAAACCGAGTCACTCACTGAACTTTATAGCTTACCTTTCCAAAATGTTTTTCCCACTTTCTAGGTAGAGATCGAGCTCCCGGTGCCTGATAAATTGTCTTAGTTTGTTGAAAGCACCCAGATCGATTGTTAGTACGTGGTTAGAGTTGTACATAGAGTTTGTTTTGCTATGTTGTATATGTCTTTGTAAGATTTAGATACTTTATAGTTTATGTATGCTCTAGGTTTTGGTTATGGTGTCTCCATCAGGTTTATTTGCTAAATCAGTTATTTCAGGGCTGGACTTCATGTATGTCTATGATTGGTCTAGGTTCTACTGTGTTGTGTTGCATGTAAAATAGTTTATATACAAGATTAGTATGTTTATCATGTTCAAGAGTTCAGAAGAGTCGACATGTATAGTTAGAGGATAGCGATGTTAGTCGGCTTCACGCCGTCTTTCAAGCTAAGCTAGTAGACAGTTTGGGAGGGGGTATGACAGTCTAAATATCATTTTGACATTATTTAAATGATCGTTTATCATTGTCAACATGATTGTTTATCATGGTCAACATGATCGTTTAAATTTGAAGTCTTTTTCCCATCGTTTAAAATAATCTAAACGATCGTGTTCACATGATCTAAACGATCGCTTAACACGATCGTTTATCATGGTCAACACGATCATTTAACATGTTGACCACGATCGTTAGATTTAACGTTTTTAACGATCATTTACATTAGACTACACCATCACTTATCATAATCAACACGATCGTCTTTCAAGATCAACACGATCATTTATCATGGTCAACAAGATTGTTTAAATCTAAAGCCTTTTTCCCACATTGTTATAAAAGAGCTCCACAATCGTGTATCATGAGCTAAATGATAGTAGTTTATTCGTTTAAACTGTAGTATACAATCATTTAGAAGAAGATTACTCGCATGTTGATGATAACATTTTTGGTATTTTTCATTATCGGACTTGGAAGTCTGTGAGACTTTTCCGTTTTAGAATTGTTTTATATAGTATAGATATTTTACTATTTTGTTATATTTTAAAAAAAAAACATCTATATTTATGTAAATCCCTCTTCTCTTCCCTGATTAATTAACTTCATCATTTTTTCACCATAATTATATATTAATATATAATTATAAAATTTTCACTTATTAATGACATAGCCAAAACTATATAATTAAGAACATTACCCTCCAAAAATCAAATTCTTTGATTAGACATACGTACCCTTCTACATATATTGAATTAATTCAAATTCGACCCAAAATCTACGTTAACTTAGGATTAAGATGAAATAACACTAAATCTGATGTTACACACAACTCCTTCCGAGAGTTAAAAATATTTTAAAAATGATTATTATGGTAATACCATCTTGTAAAACCTTTGGTAAATATATTTTGGGTGTGCGGTTAATTTTATTTTCGTTTCCATTTTATTTTTATTATTATTATTATTTTTATTTTTGAGGAAAAGTGGGATTGAAGTTTATTGAAATGGTGGTAGGAATCATTATTGTACTCAAACACAAAGCTAATTTTGGGAATGCTCTTATTAAGTGGTCATTTTTAAAGAATATTTTAATATTTGGTCTATTTATTTATTTATTTTATTTCCTTTCCTCTCCACATATATCACCTTTCTTCTCTATTCTTCTTGTGTGCTGAAGCCATTGCTCTCCCCCCCCCTATATATTTTCTTTATGCTCTCTCTTTAGTCTTTACTTAACACCCACAACCATTATTTTGAAAAGTGGAACTATTCCAAAGTGACTAAAGTTAGAGAATTATTGCCTTCAATTTTATGAAACACAAATAATCCACTGACATGATATATGTTTCTCTCAAATAAAATAAGGCATAAGGCATGAGTATATAGAAAGATGTTCATGGATTATTACTTTCGAACGAAACAAATATACTATGATCAAATTGGCACACTAGCACGACAAAATCTAATAGCCAAATATCAAAATAAGAATCAATTGAAAAAAAAAGGAGATATATATCAAGCTAGAATAAGCCAAACAAAAGAAGAATAAGAAAAGAAAGTACAAGATCGAGCAAAGCTAAGTACAATTGACGACTTGTCGATGAATCTCTTCTCATTTAGCAACATCAGGTGACATATCGACAAAATTTCCTCGAGATACTTGATTGGTCAAATTAAATATATCAAGTAGCGTAGTGTTGTTACACTTAGGACATTTAAGATCTAATTTAGAAGACATGATGTACATGAGGCATCGAGTGCATCCTAATAGCACCATAGTCACTGTTGAGGGATCTTCAATTGTTGAATTAGATATTGCTAATGATAGATCTTGTGATATCGATTCCGACTTTGAATTGTTGAAGCTTTGACCCATAGTTTAGAGCTATTCAATGAAATGAAGTAGGGAGAAAAGATGAGAGGAAATTGAGAAGGAATAGGGAAGCAAATCAAATGCTATATTTATCAAGGTAAGATATTATATATAATAAAAATGGGAAGAGAGCAAAAGCCGGCCAGGGGTGGAGTAAACAATTATCATTTAATATAAAGTTTGAACTTTGACAATTAGGTTTTGGCGGTAGGAATATCCAACTTTGAATTTGAAAATCATGTCATTAACTCATTTGATATGGATACATATATTTGACTCTAATCCCTAAGTTTATGGCATTTTGACTTGTCAAATGTGACATTCACTTCCTAACCCCAAATGTATAAAGTTCAGTCACCTACCACCAATGATAAGAAGAACAAAATCCAACTTCCAATTGCTTTATTTGCTACGTCTCTACTATCCTTCCATTTTCTCTAATTAATCTGTCTCAATATCTAAAATTGAAACTTTCAAGTTTTATCATGTGACTCAATATTAAGTACCAATTACATTTAAACATCTTACAATTATCATAAACTTATTATTTACTAAATTATAAAAAAAATGTCTATAAGCTATGTGATTCGGGTAAAAAGTATCCCAAACCTTTGATAAGTTTTAAAAATCTTAACTTTCAAAATGGGATAAAAAAAATACTTTTATTGTTAATTAGTGGATGGAAACGTTAAAATTTTATTTTAAAAATATTCTTGAACTATCAAAAAGTTTCATAAATATCTTTAAGCTTGAAAAAGTTTTAAAAAATACTCTCACCAATCCAAAAATTTCATCAAATTTTTGAACACCCAAAATTAAAATAATTTTTTTAATTAAAATCATAATTTTAATTTTCATCACTATATTGATATTTTTACCAATATGTTCACATTTGCATCAGCGATATCAATAGAATGGGTGAATCAATATTTCCATTAAATTTTAAAAAACAAATCACGAATCATATAAAATAAATATCAAATTAACAGTATTATAAATACAATAAAAATATTAGAAATATTTATTTAATAATTTAATTTAATTTATTTTTTATTTTTTTAATAACTTTTTCAAAAATATCCATGAAAATAAAAAAAAAATTATAAAAAGAATTTGATATATTCATTCCTATCGATATTTTAGACCTCGGTGAAAACATAAAATTCTACAAAATCTCACAAGTTCTAAAATAAAATTTTTCCTTAAAACATACTAAAACAATAATTATCAAATAAAAAAAATTCACAATGATGTATTTATTGGACTATCACTATTCATTAACAGTCAAATACATTGTTTATTTGACAATTAATGTTAATTACAACAAAAACTATTAAGATTGATTGTGTTAGGTGATCTATCAATGTGTGTTAATCTTCAAATAAACTTAAGGGTATATTTGGGGTGAGGTATTAGCGGAAAAAGGAATAAGAAATTGGGCAAAACCGTGTTTGGCCTAAAGATTATGATAAATGGGAACTAGAGTTATTCTAATTCTTAAATAACCCTATTTTATCCTCTCTATTACTTTCTTACAACCCTATATTACTCTACTCAAATAACCAAATCTAAATTCTATTATTATTTTTTAAATTACTGCAATCATAACCCTTCTCTCAAACACATATTATTATAACACTACTATCATAATCACTCCCCCAAACACATATTATCATAACACTACCAATAATAATCTTTCTTCAAAACACAAATTATTATTAACACTAGGATTATCATACTTCTAGAATTATTATAATTACTTTCCCGGAAACGCACCTAAAAGTTTTAACTTGAAATTTAGTTGAAGTTGGTGTAGATTTTGGTTGAATGAGAGTATTTTTAACAAAAGCTACAAAATTGAGAAGCATTTGTTGTAATTTGATTAGAAAATTGGAAGGAAGGAAGATTTGTGAGACACAAAATTACGAGGAAAACTAAGGTGCGGGCGACAACACACCAACCGACCAACACCATCATTTGCTGCATGCTACGTGTCATATTCTGAAAGATTATTTCTTTGTAATGGGCACCTTCTCTCTTCCATATCTTCGGCTTCTTCTTCCTCTGTTGATCATTTTTCTCTCTTACACAAAATCACCCTCTTCCCCTTTCTCCCACAACACCCATTTCTCACACTTTCTCTCCCATGACATTCCACTATCCATCTCTCTTCTTTAACTCTTCCTCTTCTTCTTTTTTTTTTTTTTTTTTTTTTTTTTTTTTTTTTTTTAAATTTGTAAATCAACAATATAATGCCTATTATTTCAATTCTTTCTCTCCAATTACTTATACAAAATATAATCTTTAATCTTCCTCTTCTTCCTTTTTACGTGTTCGAATACAAATCTATATCAATCTATTCGGTTATGAAAAAAATCAAGCACTCAGATAGATGAAACGCCATGGGGTGGGGGAAAGAACAATCTAGAAATTAGGAAATAGATAGATTTTTAAAAATAAAAAATAAAAACATGGTCCAATGAAATTATGAAACGTTATAGGCAACACCTAAGTTTTTGTCTTTGTTCATGGTCTAGAGATCGAAGATAGACAGCTTTCAAATTTTATAGAAATTTTATAGTTTGAAGTATGGATAAATAGAAGAGAAAAAACACGTTCGAACTATATTACCACTAGCCAGTAGCCATATCTAAATGGACTTTTTCCAATTTCCTTGTATTCTTGTTAAAGTTCTCTGAATAGAGATGTTCTAAGAAATTACCATGGCCGAGCAAGTCAGGTAAGCACTAATGAAACTGGTGGTGAAGATTCTATAAAAACGAGAGATAGGGATGGAAGATAAAAGGCAAAAATGTTGGATTTTATTATCATATAAAACTCGTTAATAGTAAATATATGTTAGTTATTGTTATTAATTCATTATTGTAATTTCAATAGATGTTGTTTATTATTTTATTAGTATTGTCTTAATAATCTAAATTCAACGAACTAACATCTTGATTTGCTTTATAAGTCTTGAACTGTATGTAACTAACTACATATAAAGATCAATATTCAAGATGCAGCTTAATGAGTCTATAAAATAGGGATAAGGTTGGGTATCTTATCTTAGTAATACTATAGATACGACCTACTTTAAATTTGATCGAACGAGTTCATGTAAGTGATCACATATGATAAGGTATCCTATACAATGAGTTTACATAAGATTGGACCACGAAATGGTAAGCAAGAAATAGGTTTCTATTTCATTAGGATGATCTAAGAAGCTTAGTCTTAATTTTAAGTGTATTACAAACTCATATTCGCGAGGGATTGTCTTGATTTCTATGGGTAAGAGTGGCTTGATTATCGACCGAATAAGCCTACCATTTTGGAACTAGACCAAGTAGGGAGCTAGAAACATAATCACACAAGATGAAATTAACTCATTTCTACTTTACGGTAAATAGATGAAGTGTTCTCTTAAATGATGTCAACAGTGATAAAAATAAAGCATGCGCAGCGGAAATAGGATCCAAAATATACCCTAATTGTATTTAAAAAAACAAGAAACCCTAAACTGAAATAAGTTCAAAAAAAGGGTTTTTAAAGAAAACTTACATTCGTAGCTCTTATTGATGCTTGAATCACCACTAGGGTTGACCTACAATCCTTCAAATTCAGAACCGGGTTGTGGGACTGGTTGGATGAAGGAAACTGGGGGAGAGAAAAAAGATGGAAATTATATAGAAAAGTGTTGAGTTTTAATTTTGACTTTAGAAAAATAAATGGGAAAATCCAGCCGTCCAATTTTTTCTTCAACAAAGCCAACCCTTTCCAAAAGGCCCTAAGAGCCTAATTTATAGATAATTCACATGCAAGGTTGTACGTGCATGCAAGCTCATGAGCCAACAACACATAACCCACTAACCATTAGTGGGCTTAATGTCTTCATAGTGATGGCTTAATGTCTTTATAGTGTGCTAACACCTAGCCCACTATAGCTAGTGGGATTATCCAACAAAATTGGACTTTTCCACTAACTTTGGTCAAAGGGTAAAATTGCCATTTGGTCAAAGTCAAACTTTGACTTTTCAAACCAAAAAGTCAACATTTTGACTTTTTACAATTTCTCAACAACGACTTTAGTGAATAGAATATAATTACAAACTACGAGTTTTAGGACATAATTCCAACAAACATAACTTGCACAAAAGACCCTACCCTCTCTATGACACGATGGGGTTATCTGTTTACTGGTTGGACCATAAACAAGTTTCTGTTTATAGGGGTTACTGTTTATTAAAGGAGCACTGATATTTAAGGACTAAGAAGTAATTAATCTAGGGACAAAATAATAATTTGACCTAATATTGCGGACATTCGTGAAGGACTAACTTGTTGTTATTGGTCTATATCGATGAACACAGAAACATATCTACAGTGAGAAGAGTTCAACCGTGAGTCATTAATGGAGTGTACGTATAGTTAACGAATATTGATTAGTGTGATTAATGAGTTTAGCAAATTAATCTCATATCGTTGTAACCTATGATATGTAGGTCTATCAGGTGACCTTTCTCATCAAGGTTATTAATTAAAGTTATTATATATTGAATGTAATATGAAATGTTCAACTTTACTTAGGGAATTAATATAATGTATAGTGATACATAAAATTTATATTTTAGTTAAACTTTTTTTTTATAAAAATATAATTTTGAATATGATTCAAAATTAATTTATGAGAGAATACAATATCTGAATGAGTTTAAATATTAATTTAATGTAAGTTAAATTCATATTAAAACTATAGGTTAAAATTTAATGCGTATATGATATGCACATTAAGACTATAGGTTATGTGAAAGATACATTTGAATATGATTGAAATTGTAAATAAATTAAATATGTGGCGTTTAACTTGGTAATTAATTAATTGAAAAATTAATTAATATGTAATTTGATTTGATTGGATTTGATTTGATTATGTTAGAGATGCTAATTTAAATATGATTTAAGTTATTATTATTATAGAAATTTCTATTTTGATGAATATTTCTGAAAAACTATGAAAAAAAATTCAAAAAATAAATTGAAGTTAGTAATTAATATTTTACTATTTTCAAATAGGTAAAGTATGTCTTTTATTATATTTATATCAATATCATTTTGATTTATATTTATTGGTGGATTTTTTTTTCTACAACTCACCTTTCTACCGATATTGAACCCATGAAAATATAAAAACATTGATAGAAATTTTAACATATTGATGTAAATTAAACCATGATTTTAACATAAAATTTTGTTTTTTTATTTTTTATTCTAAAAGATTTGATGTAAAAATTAGATTAATAAGAATATATTTTTTTAATTTTTTTTAAGTTTAAGTGTATTTACGAAACTTTTCAATAGCTGGGAAGTATTTTTTGACACAAATCAGTTGTTGTTGGGAACATTTTTTTTATATAATTTAGGCTTCCTTTTATAACTTTTCATTAACTTTTTTCTAATGTGTAAATCATTTTGAGGGCTAAAATGTAAATGTACTATAAAGCATTTACGAAAAATATATCTATTAGACTAATTATGTAAAAAAACAAAAAGGTTTAGATAATTATGTAATCGAACCTATTTATTTAAGACTCTAAGTTATATGTGCATGAAGGCCTTCAATTGTTTTTTTAAGAAATGGATTTTCTTATCTTTTTGTATTTGTTTTATTAAAGATATTTTTGTACTTTTTTCTTACTTTAATGTATTGTAATTTATGTTTTCTCATATGGATCTTTTTTTCTTTTTTTTTATTAATAGAATCTAATTTGAGTGAATACCAAACTTTTAGGTTCCGTTTGAAATGGAGAAATGAGATTTCTTAGAATATACCAAACGACCTACGAACCATCCAAAATGCTCTCAACAATTCGATGATGATGATGATGATAATCATAGTGTAATTATATTCTCTCATATTTTTAAATTAAAAAATTGAAATTTTAGGTTAAAATTAAACTTATAAATACTACTTCCCTTTCTAAATTTTTTTATTTGTTATAATGGATTATAAAATTAAGTCAAATTTTGAAAAGAAAAAAGAACTACCATTAAAAAACTTGCTCTTTATTTTTAAAATTAGACTAATAATTCAATCATTGTACTTTAAAAAGATGTAAACCATTGTAATATACGAACAAAATATGGTTTTTATTATTCGACGTTATATCACCCAACAAACTTGAGTTGCTTTCATTGTTCATCAATATGCACATGATTTTGAGAAAACCGTATAAATAGCAAAATAATGGATACCAAACAGAAAAATAGCAAATTCAAAAAATAATTTGATTTATAGGTAAATAGCATTTTGGAGACTTTCTTTTTTACTTTTTTTTTGCCAGATTATATCCTTTTACAGATGAAAATTCCTCTCATACAAAGTATTTGTATAAATCAAAAAATCAGGTAGGATATTACATATCACGAATATAGTATATTTGTAAACAAAATTCATTTTTGGTAAATTTTAACTAAACATGATATTTTCCTGCTGCAGAAGACTTCACCAACATCCCCTAAAGATTTACCAATTATTAAGATTTAAATCAATTAATTAACAATTTTTAATATTTCTATAATTGATAATACATATGTTTAATAACGAATTGAATTTAAATTTTAGATAATACCCCTAAAATAATGACAAATACAAATTCAATACCTTCGAATTCTTTATATTTCATAGTATGCATCCAAAACTTTATTAAATAATGCATAATACATATTTTTAATAACAATTTGAATCTAGATTTTATATCACTCTAAAATCGTTAATTCAAATTCAAATTGTACTCCATATCCCTAAAATAATACCAAAGATAAATTTAACTATTTCACATTTTTTACTTCTCACACTATTTATCAAAAAAATAGTCATAAATAATACATAATACATATTTGATATTTATTAACGATTTGAGTTTAGAAAAGGTCTACTTTAACTAGAAAATTTCACAAATATCCTAATTTTTTTTTCTTGATTAGGATTTCGTATATTTTTAGGACAATTTTAACCTTATCATTAATATTGATTTTATGGGTATTTTGAATTTAAATAGTATATATTTCCTTATTTATATTATATTGATCATTAATATCTAATTCATAACTTCCTTAATTATTATATTAATTAATGTAAAATATTAATTATTAATGAAAAACGTTACCTTATATAATTTATTTTCATTTATCATCAAATAATATCTTTTAATATGGAAATAATTTTCAAAATAGATATTGATTAATTCGGTAGTAGCTCTTGATTAATTCTTCATCCGGTGGCTAAATCATCTTAATTATTCATCTGCCGCCGTCAACTTCTTCAACTTTCTCACTGGTAATATCTACGGTCATCAAATTCCGGTAAATCATTCACTTTTTGACGCTGGCAACTTATAGAATTTGTTCACCAATTCTGGTTAATTGTCTTCCTCAATTCCTTTCGGTTAGTTGTCTTCCTCAACCACCGGCAACTTTCGTTCTCCTCATACTTCTGATTAGTTCTCTTCCTCAATTCCTTATATTTTTCAGCATTCTATTACATCGTAGCTTTCGTAGAACGTTTAATCTTATATCCCAAATACTTGTTTTAGATATATATCGCTTATATATACAATATAATTTTACATACAGTCGTCAAGGAATATGAATTGTCTATTCTGTGAATAATGCATATAATTTTATATATACCCCTTCATATATGCATTAATACATATAAATTGACATACAGTAACAAATGAATGTGATATGTGTTCTGTGATTTTTTATATATATATACCCCTTCATATATACAAGAATACATATAAATTGACATACAGTAACTGATGAATATGATATGTGTGTTATGTGATTTCCTATATATATACCCCTTCTTATTTACCATAATACATATATATGAGCATCCAGTAACCGAAGAAGATTATATATTTTTTCAATGATTTAATATATATATACCCATCCTTAATTTTTTCAACATAAATTATTAGTGATATATATTTCTAATATATTTCATTAGGATAGCCAAAATTGCAGACTTTATAGAAATTCGAGGCTGGGTTGCAAATATACCCCATTTTATTTCATATAAGACTGAAGAAATATAGACTCACCAGAATGGAAGATTGCTTCGCAACACAGTGGAAGACAGTGTCAGGACTGTTGGAGACGAAGAATGAAAACCTTAATATGAGCAAAGAATGGAAGATGACAAACGACTGAGAGATTTTTGAAAAAATGATGGTAGTTTTCGCTGGACAGAGTGCAAATTCCTTATACGTGAAAATAGTTTCCCCTTTTCACTCATCTCCAAAACTTTCCTTTTCAATTTTTTTTTCGTTTACATTAAATAATTATGGGTATCAAAGTAAATTGGCCCATTCTTTTTTGAAATAAAATAGCCCATTTAAGACTTTTATGTAATATATTAGAAAGAAAGACCTATTGTGTAATATCATATAGCAATTTAGGCCATTTTAGTTAAAAGCCCTTTTATATATATCTCATCCTAAAATCATTAGTTTAAATTTAAATTTTATACTTTATTCCTAAAATGATGCTAAAGATAACGAACTTAAATTACGGCATCTTCAATCCTTAAAATGGTGCTGATTTAATAATAATTTCATAAATATTACATAATACATATTTGAGATTTATTAAAAATTTCAGTTTATATTTTTTATATATATTATCCCTGAAATAATGCTAAATATAACAAACTTAATTTACAGCATCTTCATCCCTCCAAAATTGTACTGATTTAATAATAATTTCATAAATAATACATAGAGTACTCAAGAAGTCAAAGAAAAGTATCTTTCTTATTATCATATAGAGTCAAAATAAAGTTACATATATATAGAGAACAAAGAAACCCTAGATTGTATGTACAATTACGATAATGGATATATATATATATATATGTGTATCATAACACTCCCCCTCAAGCTGGAGCAAATATGTCGATCATGTCTAGCTTGTTACACAGATAGCTTATCCTTGCTCCATTTACAGCTTTGGTCAAAATATCTTCCAATTGTTCTTCAGTCTTCACATATCCTGTAGACACCAACCCATCTTGGATTTTCTCACGAATGAAGTGACAATCCACCTCAATATGTTTAGTTCGTTCATGAAATACTGGATTAGATGCAGTGTGAAGTGCAGCTTGATTATCACACCGTAATTTAACTGGCACTGTAATATTGAAGCCTATCTCAGATAATAGTTGGTGAATTCATACTATTCCGCACACAGATTGTGCCATAGCTTTATATTCTGACTCAACACTCGAACAAGAAACAACATTTTGTTTCTTACTCTTCCATGATACCAAGTTTTTGCCTACAAAGACACAATATCTAGAGGTTGATCTCCTATCCTCTCGAGATCCCGCTCAATCAGCATCAGAAAAACATTTAACTCTCGTATGTCCATGATCTTTGTATAAGATCCCACGTCCAGGAGCAGCTTTCAAATAACATAGAATCTGCTCTACTGCAGCCTAATGATCCATTGTAGGGGAAGACATGAATTGACTTACCACATTTACAAAATAAGCAATGTCTGGTTGAGTCACTGTTAAGTAGTTCAACTTCCCAACTAATCTCCTATATCTCTCAGGATCTTTACATAATTTTTCTTCTTTAACAAGTTGCTGATTCGGCATCACCACTTGGTTTGACTCCTAATTTTCCTGTCTCAGACAACAAATCAAGTACATATTTTCGTTGAGACAAATAAATACTTTCTTACTTCTCATCACTTCAATGCCCAAAAAATATTTCAAGTGACCCAAATCTTTTATGTGAAACTGACCTTGAAGGAAAATTTTGAGAGATGAAATATCTGATGCATCATTTTCAGTAATAACAATATCATCAACATATACAACTAGTAAAACTATACCATTATCAGATTGACGATAAAAAACATAATGATCATATGTACTCTTTTGCATACCAAAGCGTACAAGAGCATGATTAAACTTTCCAAACCACGCACGTGGACTCTGTTTCAAACCATACAAAGATTTTTGAAGGTGACATACTTTATCACTCTCCCCCTGAGCGACAAACCCAGGTGGTTGCTCCATATAAACTCTCTTGAAGATCACCATGTAGAAAAGCATTCTTAATATCAAGTTGATGCAAAGACAAGTTGTGGGTAGCAACCATGGAAAAAAATAGGCAGATGGAAGTTAATTTGGCAACTGGAGAAAATGTATCTGAATAATCAATACTATAGGTTTGAACATAACCTTTGGCAAAAAGACGAGCTTTTAATCGAGCCACTGTTCCATCAGGATTCAAACACTCATTTACAACCAATAGCCTTCTTTCCTGTAGGACGAGATACCAAATCCCAAATACTATTATCATCTAAAGCAATCATCTCCTCAATCATTGCATTTCACCAGCCAGGATGAGATAAAGCTTCATGTACAGTGTTAAGAATAGATGTGGAATTAAGAGATGTAATAAAAGCATTTGTGAGGGGTGACAATTGGTGATAGGAAACAAAAGAAGAAACAAATGGTGATAGGAAACAAAGGAAGGAGGCACATCAATTGGAGAGGTAATCTCATATATAAAAAGATTGTCATCCTCCCCCTGACACGAACTCTATGGTGATGAAGTAAAAGGTGTATCCTAAAAAAAAGCAACATAAGGCGAAACAAGATACCTTTTAAGAGTAGGACAATAACAATGATACCCCCTTTTGAACATATGAATAACCCAAGAAGATACATTTCTAGGATTTGGGATCTAACTTAGTATGATGAGGACGAACGTCATGAACAAAACAAACACAACCAAATATCTTAGGAGCAATAGGAAACAAAGACTTGGTAGGAAAAAGAACACGATAAGGAATCTCACCATTAAAAAGAGATGAAGGCATTCTATTAATTAAAAAACAAGCCGTAGACACGGCATCCACCTAAAAAGTTTTTGAAACATGTATTTGAAATGATAAAGCACGGGCAGTTTCAAGTAAATGCCTATTTTTGCATTCTACGACACCATTTTGAGATGGAGTGTCAGCACACGAAGACTGATGAATAATGCCATGTTCACATAAGTAAGAGCCAAAAGTATGAGAAAAATATTCACCCGCATTATCAGTGTGCAAAGTTTTGATAGAGACATTAAACTGATTTTTTATTTCAGCATGAAAGGCACAAAAGTGAGATAATAACTCAAAATGGTTTTCATTAAATATAACAAAGTTAGACGAGAATGATCTTCAACAAATGTAACAAAATAACGAAAGCCTGTTTGAGATACAACTGAACAAGGACCTCAAATATCAAAATGAACTAACTCAAATGGAGCACTTGCTTGTTTATTAACTCAAGGATTCGAACTAAGACATGAAATTTAGCAAATTGACACGAATCACAATTTAAAGAGGACAAAGACCTAAATTTGGGATAGAGTTTCTTCAACACAAACAAAGATGGATGACCTAAACGATAATGAACTTCAAAAGGAGAAGGAACGACAAGACACACCACAGCTTGCGATACTTGGTGATCAAAGGGATAAAAGCCTTCATACTCATATCCTCTACCAATAATCTTCTTCGTCACACGATCTTGAAATAAGCAATAATCAGGAAAGAACAAGACAACACAATTAAGGTCGTGAGTAAGTTGACTAATAGAAATTAAATTAAATGATAAGTTAGGCAAATGTAACACAGAAGATAAAGAAAATGATGGGGTAAGATAAATAGTGCCAAATCTAAGAACAGAAGATGTAGAGCCATCTACCAATGTGACAGATGAAAAAGGAGCAGGGGACAACAGTTTAGAAAATAGGCGAGAATTACCTATCATATGGGTTATGGCACCAGAGGTTATGACCCATTTTGTAGATGATGTAAGAAGACACTTGGTAGTACCTGGGGCAACAGTGGATGCAACGGGAGTAGAGGAAGATAACGCTTGTAATGAATCTTGGTAGTTTTGAAACTTAGCATACTCATCAACAGAAATCGTAACTAACACCTCTGGTATATCACATGTGGAAGCTATCTGAGCATGTTGAGATTGTTGACTATTCTTATATAACAATTTTCGACAATCACGTTTTATATGGCCTTTCTTAGGATAACAGTTACAAACAATCTCTGTAGAATCTGGTTTTCGATGATCATAACTCTTCCTCTGAACATTGCCATCCATCGCTCGAGGTGCTCGACGGTTATTGTTCTTGCTAATGAAAGCACTACTAGATTGAGGAATAGATACACCATTCAGAGAGCTTTCAATGCGAAGAACACGAGTAAAAGCATCGTCTAATGATGGAATCTTAGAGTCAGAGAGAATTTGTACCTTCGCCATTCCAAATTCAGGTAAAAGTCCATTTAAAAAGATCATAACAGTCATCTTCTCTCGTTCAACTTGTTAAACTTTAACATCAGGACTAAATGGTAACAACAATGCAAGCTCATCAGTTATCTTCTTAAGGTACAAAAAGTAGTTGGTAATAGACTCCTTTTTTGTTCAACGCGAAAAAACTACATACAGACCTCAAACATTCTATGTACTTGCTCTTTACCTAAATATAGAAAATCTAAAAATTCCAAAACCTCTTTAACAGGCTCACAATGATTAACCAATCCAATTATCTCACTCTTAATGGAGTTTTGATCAGAAGATATAAACGGGCATCATCACGAAGCCAATCCTTCTTCTTCTTTGCATCTTCTGAGGCATCTTCGGTCATATGATCATTCATATCAGTACTTCTCAAATAGAATAAGATTGTCTGACGTCAATCATAATAATTAGATCCATTTAACTTATGTTCGGTGATCTTAGAGGCTAGGGGAATAACATTAGAAACTACCAAATTCTTTATGTCGGCCATATTGGAGACAAATTGATTGTAGTCCACACAAACAAAACAAATCAATCCAAACAGCTGAAAGATTGGAACAAAACCAGCCACAACCCTAGAACGAGATAGTAATCCTTAATTTTTGTCAAAATCGAATGATCTTCGATGGACCCAACTGCATAGAATGACTGGAAAACAGAATTCGAGGCAAGCCCAGAAGACAAAAGTCAAAATGGACGACCCACGCGCTCTTACATGCCAGCGCATAGCGGCTGTACAGGAATCTTTCAACGACGCGTGAAGCTCACGTGCGGTGTTTCTAGACAATCAGCAACGATAAAATGCGGCAGATGACGATGACCCTTCTTCTGAGCTGGAGGGTGTCGAAAAACGGCCACTCAAAGATGACCTAAACTTAAGCCCTAATGGAGAAGGAAACCACCAACGACGAAATTCAAAATCCTAAAGGCTCTGATACCATGTAGTCAAGAAGTCAGAGAAAAGTATCTTTCTTATTATCATTTAGAGTCAAAATAAAGTTACATATATATAGAGAACAAAGAAACCCTAGACTGTATGTACAATTACGATAATGGACATACAATATAAAAATATATATATCATAACACATAGTATATAATCGTTAGTTTGAATTCGAATGTTATACCTTATCCTTAAAATGATGCTAAAGATAATAATTTGATTTAATAATTCAAATGCATAATATAACAATTCAAATGCTAAAGATAATCGTATCAATTTACCTCTTCATTATTCTAAAATTGTGATGATTTAATAATAATTTAGGATACCAATTTTGACGTAATTTTAATTGCATATGTTTTGAATTTATTTCTATTTCGATTCCCAAAATCAAATTCAATTTAAATTTCTGATCATTCCCCTAAAATCTTGCTAATTTAATAATATTTTAGGATAACAATTTTCAGTTAATCATTTTCACGTTTTGAATTAATTTTCAGTCACTTCCCAAAACCAACTAGATTCCCTGATTAGTTGCACTATATAGTAAATGTTTTCTGTTTTGTATAATGGATTTCGTCGAAAACTTTCAATCTTTACAATACATCCCTTTGAATTTTTTGTAATGGCTTTACAATGATTGAAGACTTTGTTGGATGGTAGATGGATTGAATCTTCTTGATATATTGATTATCGTGTTCTTAATGTATACGTTCCAGCTTCATCGTTATTTTAAGAATTTGTAAACTGCATTAAAGGTAAATTTTTCCATCTTCAAAACATTGTGTCTCGTTTGATCGTTTACTGGAATAGCTGCAACAATTTAAAAATCATTTGGATTGTTGACGATAAGGATGTGTCTTAACATATGTTAATTTTATTGAAATTTCCCGACAATGATTTACTGATTGTTGTTGACTCTGTATCTGTTGGTGCTATTCGAAATACCTCGTATTTGAATAGTGAAGTACATAGAGCTCAAGATTCACATCATGAAACGCGGATAATCGACCTTGATGCATTTGAATCAGCTCATGCTGGAATACCTACTAGGGTGGGATTAATGTTTAAGATAAATCAGTATTGAAGAAAGCTATTTATATGCTTATTGCGAATAATAGCTTTGAACTAGCTACTATTAGGTCTAATTGTACATCATTTGATATTCGTTGTAAAGATTTGTCTTGCCCTTGGTATCTACGTGCTTCTGTATTAAAAAAAGTGATATTTGTGTAGTTCGTAAATTCACAGATTCCCATCGATGTGCTATTGACATCGTAAAAAATGATCACAGGCAAGTAACATCTTGGATTGTTTCTAAGTGTACAAAGTCATTCTTTAAAATTAATGACAAGGTTCCATGTCACCCTACTGATGTTATCAATTATATGAAGATTCATCATGGAGTGAACGTAAGCTATGACAAGGCTTAAAGAGGACAGAGATTGCATTGAAATCCATTAGGGGTATTCTGAAGAGCTCGTATGCCATGTTTTCATTTTCTGAAGCATTGATCTGAAACAACCTAGGTATAATAAACTACAAATACACTTTATTTTAAACAATAATACTTGGTCAATATGGAAATACATTGTAATTTTCATTTGTTTTATTTCACTGTTTTTAGGAACGTATACGACTGAAGAAGCAGACAATGAAGGTTAGTTTAAGTTCTATTTCATGGCACTAGCTACTTTAATTGATGCAGGGAATTATTGTGTACCAGTTATTTCAGTTGATGGTGCAACCATGAAGAACAAATACCTTGGTACGCTCATTTCTACTTGTACTGTTGATGACAATTCTCAAATTGTGCCACTAGCTTTTGTTGTTGTTGATTCAGAGAATGATTTGTCATGGCATGGTTTTTTCGTTATCTTAAAACTGTATTTGGAGAAAATAATGAAATGGTAATTGTGTCTGATGCTCACAAAAGTATAGAAAATGGGTTTAATATTGTTTATGAAATAGCTGAACATGGATTATAAATCAAGAAAGATCCATAAATCGCTTCCTATGGAGGACCCATTCCATAAATGTGCTAGAGCTTATACCCCATTGGAATTTGGTTCAAAAATGGATCTACGACATCGTACCAAATGGAGTTTCCAACCCACGAAACTTTCAATATATGCAGAAGATATAATTCGAGAAGCTTCTAGGGAAAGTCGATCAATGAATGTAAGTTGTTTGATATTTGAATAATAAATGCAATAATTATGTATACACTTATTTGTACATGACATTTTTTTTAACGATTTGGCAGATATATCCTATAGACCAACATGAATTTGAAAACCACCATCGCAAAGAACAATATGTTGTCAACATTTTAGATCGCCCATGGGGTTGAATAGTTGGTTCAAATCAAATTGATATTTTGTTCATTGAAGTACAAAGTATTTCTTATATTTTACGGTGACTTAGGTATGTTGTAGTTATTCATTTTGAATTCAAGTGTAGTTTTGTTTAGAGTATTTCTCTTATTTTGTAAATCTAGTATATTGGTTATTTTGAATTGGTTGGTTATATGATAGTGACTCTATCAACAATAAGTTGTACATATAAGTTGTAATATGATATTGACTACAATATAAACATTCATTACACAAATAAAGTGTATTTTAATAAGTTAGAACATTGTGCGTATTTAGGAATCACAATGTACCTTACACACCTCTTTTACAAATAGATTCATAAAATTTCATATATCTAAAAATAATAATAGATTTCAGTTGAACAAAATATTTATAAATCCAATGTAATTAAACCAATAGATCAATAAATATGCCCATAAGCCGTAGGCCCCGTAACAAAAAAGTTTAAAACCAAACTATTAAGCCTGACTTAAATGCAAATCAAACGATGACCTGTTCGGAGATGAATTCTCTTTGTTTGATAGACCTATTTTCCCTTTTACGCATCTATCCATGTTTCTGATGTCATTGGCTTAGTCTCTCTATACTATTTATCATTTGGTCTCTTCGTTCTTTGTTCCTTATCTTCTGTCATCTTTACCAATTCTTCCTTTGTCGCGTCCAACAAAAAAAAAAAGTCCATTAATAGGATAACATTTTATAACTTACCTATGAAGTTTGGGATATGCTTACGTGTTTTAGTATAACCTTCATCGTTGGATTATTTTCGTTGATATTTGACAGCCTATGCTCATTTGGCATTTTTCCTTTAATCTATAAGTTGTTGGCAAACAAAAGTTTAACTGTATACCATTATCGAAATCGTGGACCTCACATTCATATTAAGTATGTTATTACCTTAGCCATTTATGGTCGATCTTTAGTTCTGTCAAAGGTTGATTGCACATTCGTCATTATTCTTGGGTTGAATTCAATGAAGATTGACCATGTGCATACTTTAGTATTTCTCAAGGATTAGTTACTAGTATTTCAAATCCTCGTAAAGTACTAATCAAAGTTCGAACCAAATAAAGTCTCTAGAAGTCAAAATACTCATAATAACAAATAGACCCAATCTGTAAAGAACAAAACAAAAAAAGTACACATCATTGATGATCCCAACAACCTATCTCATGTAGTCAGAGTTACAAATACCCTATCATTGGAATCTACACTTTTTAAAAGTAAGTCATTCATTATAACAAACATATGTCAATCATTTAGTACTATACTCATCAAACTTCGAATCAAATAAAGTCTATAGAATTCAAATACAAAATTCTTTGAAGTTATAAATCACTAATGATAACAAACAGGTCCAATTTGTAAATAACAAAGAAAATATACACATCATTGATTATCACAAATCTTATTCCAAAAAGTGAGTTACAAATATCATGTACTTGAGATAGACACTTCTTAAAACTAAGTCATTCATTATAACAAACATCTGTCAATCATCAAATACTATACCATTTTCCTTCTATCTTCTTTTTTCTTCATTTTGTCGCATACAACATTTTTGTCGATTGACTGTATGAGCCTATTTATTTCTTCCTCAATTTCTTTTGTGCCCTATTACAATTATGTACATATATTAGTTTGTTTATAAGATGTATTATAAACAATTATAACATGTTGTACTATAGTTGATTTTTTTTCTTTAACTTACACGATGAGCGATCTCCATCTTGTCCTTCGGTAGTAGGTGGTGTTCCTGATTTGTTCAATCTAGTTTGCCTACCAACTTGCCCTCAACTATGTTTCCCTTTCCTTATTCGTCTTCATCTTTTGTACTAAACACTTTTGAATTGCTCAAATCCAAGTTCAAATATTCATCTTCTTCTCGATCCTTTTTTACCTTATTAAGGTGCTACTCCTTGAAGGCTTTTGCTCCCTGCATACCAAATACAGTGTATTTTAACAATCTGTTACATGTACACATAATATTGAAATACAATCTATCAGAAAATAAAATTTCAGTTTATAATATGCTTACCATATAAGCATGGTTTCTTGGGCACCCGAAGAACTACGTTGCTGGCTATTGATTTCTTCTATTATTTCATTCAATTTATGTCCTAGTTCTTCAAACTTTTTATTTATTTTCAACTCTACAGATTTAATAAATTCAAGAATACCCTCCATACTCTTCTCCATCATCTCTTGATTTCTTCTATTATTTCATTCAATTTATGTCCTAGTTCTTCAAACTTTTTATTCATTTTCAACTCTACAGATTTAATAAATTCAAGAATACCCTCCATACTCTTCTCCATCATCTCTTGGGTTTTCTACAATTCTTTTCAGCCCATCAATCTGATTTTGTAGAGGGCATGTCTCTATTCAGCAAAACATGAGCAACGCGGTCAGAATGTTGGCTCTTTCTATGCTGATCTTCTCCTTCTTAGAGTATATTTTTTCTCCTCAAAGAATGATGCGAAGTATAGCATGCCCACTCCATTGGGTGTAGCGAGCATGAGGGACACTTCAACTGTTTCTAAAAGAAAAAAAATATTTTATAAATATTAAAACTGTT
This sequence comes from Cucumis melo, assembly GCF_025177605.1. Taxonomy (NCBI): domain Eukaryota; kingdom Viridiplantae; phylum Streptophyta; class Magnoliopsida; order Cucurbitales; family Cucurbitaceae; genus Cucumis; species Cucumis melo. The sequence goes on from NC_066868.1 coordinate 13,735,953, forward strand.
ACAAATATTAAAACTATTACAAGAAGATTTACATAACATTATTGAATCGAAGACCTTCTGTTTCAAGTCCTATTTTGGCTATGTCGACTGCCCAATTAATAATTCTAGGGACTTTATTTCAAATCCTCTAACGTAGTTGGGTGAGGTACTCAATGTTAGGATTACCTTGTAAGACCAAACAAGAACGGGAAAATAAAGCCTCCACCGAAATTCCCATTTTCCCCTTGCTACACATAAGGTACCCTATTCATGAACTCTACTAGAAGGTCAAAAGCAACTCTCCACACAGATACCCGTCAAAGATTTCATCGTCTATCATAAGGATGTGATCCCACTCTATAATTAAACTTTCTTGTCTATGAATCAAAAAGCTATGAAGGAAGTACTATTTTGTCATTTTTATTCGATCTTCATATGTTCCAACAGTGCTTGTGTTGAATATAACGTTCAAGTACTGCCTTGTTACTGTTTTCAGGTTTTCAAAATATACTCCTTTCGATCATCCATCCCCCTTTATATCCTCTTTGTTAATCTTGAAAATCTCATGGCAATTTAAACCAGTAATAAGGGAAAAGTCTTTCAACCTAAACTTAAGTACTCTCCCTATTATTAGAAAATGTAGTAGGCTAGTTGATTTAGGCTTGCACATTCTTTGCATAAGTTACAGTAATAGTTGGGAGGATTGGTTTGACATGGAGAATTCTAGAAAATGCCAAAATATTCTCCCTCTAAATTTATTGGTCAACCTATCTTCAAGATTCTCTTTGATCTTATCTATTATTGTGCTCTTTGTATGCAAATGAATCATAATTAATCCATAATCTAAGAGAGTGAGCAAAACAATCAACAAATTCACATGAAGAACAACGAAAATTATAATCAAAACTAATTTACAACTACATAAAGAAATCAAACCCAGAGGCTGAAAAGATTTATATTTGGCTCTCATCTTTGGCACCTCCTCTATCAAGATATGTAGATTATCATTATGAGTAACTAATTCCAAAAAAGGGTTTACTTTACATTTACTTGACGCTTTTCAATGTGTCAAGTAGTAAGTGTAAAGTAATCCATTATAAAAAATAAGGGGGATTTACTTGACATTTATAAGATTACTTCATTTTTTATACGTCAAGTAATCCAATGTCAAGAATAAAAGGTTTTTCGTTTGACGACTTTTAAGTAAAATTATAATTGACAGTTTATAAACATCAAATATATAAGATTAGTTGACATTTTTTACACGTCAAGAATTTGTTTATTCTTGACACACTTTACATGTCAAGAATTTTTTTCTAATTTTCAAATGAAAAATTATATAATTTAAAATATCCATATTATTTATCCTACACCTATTTTGAAGTCCAACAATGACAAACATAAGTAAAGCAAGAGAGTACACAAATGTGCTAAACTACATATTAATTGAAAAATTAAATCAACTTAAACTTTCCATAAAAAAACTAATTATATTTTAACAAATTGTATATATCAATAAACAATACATATAGTTGGTCATTACCCACTTAATTACAGCATATATGTGCAGCCCAAAACTTCTAACAATAGGAAAAACTTTCCATCTATGTATAATATAAACAAAATATATGTACAGCCCAAAGTGTCCATCTATGTATAATATAATTCCAGGATACTCAACTAGTAGCACAAATAGCATTCCAAAGAGGATTTTTCTTCTCAGTTTGAAGTTTAACTGATCAAAAGGCTTTAAAGGTTCTCATACCTTAATTTTTTTAAAGAGAGGTCAACCAAAATCATTTTTAAGGGAAAAAAAACACGAAGTTGCTAACAATAAAAGAAACACAAAAAATACCCAAAAAAGGAGAAGCTAAACGAAATATATGTCCATTTTCTAGTTCAGAAACAAGTTAAGGTACCTTTGCAGTGCTAAAACAGAAATCTGCAACATCCTTCGTTGACCAATAAATCAATGTTAGATTTTAAAATACCCTTAAAATAAAAAAATAGAAGCCACGAAGAACAACAAAGAAGCAGCTGCTTTTTCATCCTATTCAAGAATTTACTTCAAGAAAAACAATGATGGTTTCATATTAGAAGCAGTATGCCAGAAATTTGTGCAACCCTGTGAAGAAGAACAGAAGGAAAACAAATGATGTTTCAGATTAGAAGCTCCTGCAAAGAAGCGTAGGGTTTGATAGGATTAGCTTAGGAAGTAAAGGATCATCGAACCCGATTACCTGGAGGAACTCAAATTTAGGCTTCAGATTGGTGGATACTTTGGATTGAAGAACCGAAGGTTGTCTTGAGACCCACTTGGCGGTCTGTGAATTCTGGAATCCATGCGATTTCAAGAAACCGATAATGGCTTCGTACTACTGGATGTTTTCTCATCGATTTGGAGCTTTCGATGGGCAGAAGGAGGAGATTCTGAAGCAAGCCCACATGAATTCTTAGGAATTCAACTGTGGAAACAGACGCAAAGGTAATGTAAAACTAGAAACCGTATTGACGAAAGGTTTTTGTACGAAATATAGAAAAGATGTGGAGCAAATTTTAATTTAGACACTTTGGGTTTGGATCGAAAGTTTTCAAGGAAGGGTTGCAATTAGGGTTTTTGATTTTCTCGGAGCTATTTGTCCCTCGAGCAGAAAAATAAAGGAGAGGAAAAAGAAATTTGGGGAAACTTTTTTCGTAGCTATTCGTCCCTATGACTATGGAGAGAATTTGGAAAAATCGTGTGTTGAAGGATATTTAGGGGGAAATTTCGGCGGATAATATTTGGAAAATTTCCAAAAATAGGTTAAAAAAAGAGGTTTAAATGACTTTTGGGACAAGTTTTCAAAAGAAAGAGTTTTTAGACAATTTAGGTGTGAATGGACAAAAATGCCCTTCTTTTTCTTTCCCTCTTCAACGTTTGCTTTCCCTTCTCTCCACGATCGATTTTCCTTTTCTTTCGCGTATAGTTCCCTTTCCCTTCTCTTTTCTTTCGTGTAGAACACCTGAAGCTACTCCAGCCATGGTCGCTTGCCCTTTGTCGGTCGTTGTCCAGTGCATTTCGTCACTCCTTTTCGAACCATTCAATCAACTTCGAGCGTTTTCTCTTATTTTGGGCGAACGTGGGTAGTGGAAATTCAATGAAGAGGGATAGAAATTTAATGAAGGGCATTTTTGTCAATTCACACTTAAATTGTCCTAAAACTCTTCCTTTTGAAAACTTGTTCCAAAAGTCATTTAAACCTCCTTTTTGAACCCATTTTTGGCAATTTCCCATAATATTTCTTTTAGAGAGAAGGGGATATTTTATTTAAAAATAGATAATGTTCTACCTTTAAAACATGTTAAGTAAATAAAACTATACTCTGACACCTTTAACATATCAAGAATTAAGAAAACAAATTGAAAGTTTATGCATTTATCAGCTTTTTCATTTTACTCGATAGTTTTTATTAAAAACATTAAGTATTTCTAAACTAAAAGCGTCAAGTAAACCTATTTTTATAGTAGTATAATAACAAAAACTATAATCAAAATTAATTTACAACTACATAAAGAAATCAAACCCAAAGGCTAAAAAGATCTATATTTGGCTCTCATCTTAGAAACATCCTCTATCAAGATGTGTAGATTATCAGTATGAGTAATTGATTAAAAAAAAAAGTCTAAAAACATAAGTTATATTCGATCTCCCAATTACTTAAACTAGAAAATATTCTCACATAAGGTCAAATCAGTCAAATGTAGACGAAAGTATATTACTTGAATTGAGATAATGAAATACCGATAATAGCAAACCATATTCTAGTTGATGATTTCAAAAACAAACAAACAAGTCATGAAATTATAACATTACTAACAAAGTGACAACCTAAAACTCAAACACACATAGAAAAATGTTTGATAAAGCGACGTCGAGAGATCCATAATTTCTTGTAGTGCCCATTGCCTACTTTCAACTTTAAGATTGAAAACTTCATTAGATAACTGACAAAATTAAATGGTCAAGTAGACGAAGAAAATAGTCAAATAATAGTTTAAGAAGCCAAATGAAGGTAATACCTTGGGTGAAGGTAGAACATGACCTCCAACTTGAATGAAAACTTGAATTAATAGCCATTCCACATGATCGTAACATTGGTTTAGCATCATATTTGTTCCTTCTCAATCACAGCATCGACCTCAATGATTCAGTATTAAGAATGAATAAAAATAAAATTCAAATGTTGCATGAGCAAGACAAGGCAACTTTTGTGTGAGAAAGACAAGACGGAACTCGAATGTTGCCTGAGTGATAAAATGCCCTCATCCTTTATTGTGGCTTTTGCCTCGATTTCTCAACAAGTAAGGCTTTTTGAAATGTGGATAGTGTTTTTGTGTATAGTTGCAGGTACCAAAGAGCCCAATTGAAAAAGGAAGAGAAAAGCATTCATGAGCAAGAAAAGCAATCACTAGCATTATGATCTCTTCAAATCTAAGAGGAAATAATTGATCCACCTCAATAGGGATATAAGTGGGACGTTTGCACTTTCCACATTTATACATGGAAGATTTAGGGGCTGTTTGGCCCACAGAGTGAGGTGAAGTGAAGTGGGCTATGTTTGGCTCACATATTATGCAAAATAACCCTAATCCTTCATTGTTCTCCTCTTTGCGAACTCCACTTTCCACTTCATCTATCTTCTTTCACGGTCCACTTCGTCTCTCTTCTTGTCTCCCCTTCTTCTCCTTTATTTTGAATTGTTTCTTCTGCGATTCCCCTTGCTGCTCATTCTTCTCCTCACCGCTCATTATTTTCCTCACTGCTTATTTTTCTCCTTGTCGCTCATTTTTCCCCCTTGTCACTCCAAATCTTCTATCCAAAATATTTTTATTTTCGCCATCATTTGTTCACGGATCCAATAAAACTTGGTTGTTAGGGTTTGTGGATTTTTTTTGGAGCTTGAGCAAGGTTAGGGTTCGAAGAAAGCATGGTAGGGATGAAGATTTCCCATCCTTTCACAGTTTTGTATCCCTTGTTTGTTATTTTATAAAATTCGATGATGATGTCCCTTTGTTTTTCATGAAATTTTGTGATTCTTATATGTTCTTGAAGTCGATGATGAGGTCCCTTTCTTTGTTTCACAGATTTATATTGTTCTTCGTATTTCTTGAATTTACTTGCCCGATTGGTGTGTGATTCAATTTTTTTAATTTGTTACCATATGAATTTTGAACACTCCTTATAGTATATTTCTTATTCGAGGGGTATCCAACTGGTCTATATATTTTCTCTACTATGTGATCTAATTTCTTTTGTTGTATTTTACGATCATTGTGATTCTTAGTCTTCTACTGTAAATTTGTTCTCCATGTATTCCATGTGCCGAAGCCGACTGATCTTTGTTTTTTCTAATATGTGACTAGGCTGATTTCTTTTGCTCTGTATTTTGCGACCAATGTGATTCTTTGTATTGTAATTAATTTTCACCATATATTTTATCTGTTGTATCGAATTGGTCTCTGTTTTTTTTTTCCTAATATTTGAACATCTGAGGCTGAATTATTTTGCTTGCTTTTTTGTGATCATTGGGCTTCTATTTCATTATGTTTTGTCATTCTTTGAATAAAAAAACATTGTTGAAGCATATTATTATCCATTAATAGAGAGTCACATGATTTGCATTTTTCTGTAACCCTTGAGATGTTCTATGAACTAGTTACCCTATGAATTAGGTTCATTACATCATTGTCATATCCTTTGTTTTTTGGATTAATGTCTTGACTGCTGTTAGGCTTAGGTTAAGACATATCCCCTGTTTTCATGAATCTTTTTATACTGTATTGATCCTTTGCAAAATGAAATAAAGACAACTCTCCCCACTATGTAGCCTACTTTATTACTTTGTTATATAAGGTGTATTTGGTAGTCATTATTGCACTTAAAAGTTTTTCAACATCTTCCCGTGTACTTCATGTGTCAACATCTTGAAGATGTGTTATGTACTTTTTATTTGGTAGTTTTGGGTCAAAATTATGGACTTCTTCACCTATCCATTATAAATAGTCTCAATTTAACTCAAGTACTATTCAACTTCATCCCATATCTATTCCTTATCATTTCTTGGTAGGCTTCTTTGTTTTCCACTTATGTTTGCTCTCCAATTGTTCAGTATGAACATAATTACATATGAACTTTTTTGTCATTCTCTGTTATGCATTTGGTCTTTGTTTCTTTATTGCTTGGCACTGAATAAGGTTAGTACCAATTCTTTTGTAGTTGTGTATGTTCTGTTTGTATGCAAAACATATTCCTCTTTATTTTGCATGTTTCATTTCCACTTGATTCGTACTCAAAATGCTGTCAATTATACAAGAAATTCAAGTTCAACTAATCTTATGAATTTCTTACCTCTGAGGCTTGTCAAATTTAATTTTTTTTACCTTATTTCTGTTGTCCTACATTTATTCAAACTTTTTTTACCCCTATATTTTTTTTAACCTTATACGGATGTATGTTAGGTTAAAGTGGTATTTCATCCTTCCTTCTACTTTTGTAATATCATTAATGTGTATTGTAATTTGTTTAATGAATTTCGTGGCTAACATTTGTCTATGTGACGTTTTTACAGGTTGGTGAAGAGCAAAAGTTTGTTAGTCAAGGTTTGTACACAATTATTTACATGGTTGGAATAGTTTTTTACCATTATTGGTTTGTAAATAGCATCTTATAATAGTAATTTTTTAGATGGCTCAATCTTGTTGGAAGACATGTAATTACAACATAACATATTCATTATGACTGCTACTTTTCAACTTTACATTCATTTTATCTTGATATTGTTGGAATTTATGTCTTAAAACTCGTAGTTTGTAATTATATTCTATTCAATAAAGTCATTATTGAGAAATTAAATACTATAATCTTAAATCCAATAAACTAAGATCCCAAGGCTATTTTGAGTAAACTTGAACTTTATGTAAAGACATAAATATGGATTAAGTTCGAGTAAATAGCCTAAATAGTCTATAGTATATAAATAAAGGTTAGACGCCTTATTCAGAGATACTATGGATGCATAACGCTTTATAGTTAATACCAACGATGTAATCCTGAATCGTTCATGTAGAGACATGAAAGTGGGGCATCATATGTAAAAGGTTTACATAAGATAGAACCATGAAATAGTCACTTTTACGTTATAACGTCGTTTACTGTTTAAAACTGACTATCTTGATTATTGATGACCTAGGTAATTTAATCTTTAATCCCCAGCTAATTGTGAACTCCCGTTCATACGAGATTATCCTTAGATCTGCATAGGTGAGGGCAACTCATTAGCGGTTGCCCAATAAGCCTCCCATTTCAGGGTTAAGATTGGGTGGATAGTTAGGGACATAGGGTGCAAGACGAAATTCACTCTTACACGCTTTAGGGTTAGTAGATAGGTTGTTCCCTTAAAGACTGAATCCAAGTCTTGAACAAAGGGGCCCCATCCTCTCATTGGCCTGAGAGGGATTCGGTTTATAGGTTGGACCTTAAACCAATTGTTCGATAGTGGATCAGTGGGACTTAAGGAACATAAGATGTAGCCTTGGGGTAAAACTGTATTTTAACCCAACCGAGGTTACGAACAACTTGTGATGGATTAACTTACTGATCATGGTTATATGAGATGGACAAAAATATATCTATAGTGTGAGAAGTGCAACTACGAGACTTTAGTGGAACGAATCGTTAGTTAACGAATGTTGATTAGCTTGGTCTAAAAGGGTTTAGTCAATTCATCTCAGATTGTTGGAGCCCATGATCTATAGGTCCGTTAGGTTTCCGTGCTAGCTCATACGGAATTAATTTATAACAACATGTTGGAATAATTCAAATTGTTCGAATTTGGTAAAGAAGAGAAACCGACAAGTATATATGATATAGTTGTCGGTTATAGCTTTAAGCAAGATCTTTATGCTTAAATGTGATTTAAATATTTAAAATATGAATAGATATTCATATTTGAAAGCTCGGAATTAATGGAAGTAGTTAAAGTTGTAAAAAGTAAAAATGTTGACTTTTGATCTTGAAAAGTCAAACTTTGACTAGCTTTATATTCAAATGTGATTTGAATTTTAGGAAAATGAATGCTGATTCATGCTCGGAAGATTGGAATTAGTCAAGACGGACAAAATGGTAAAAAGTCAAAATGTTGACTTTTGACTTAATTAAAGAAGGTTTATGAAATGGTAATTTTCACAAGATGAAGAGGCACGTGAAATAAAAAAGATATTGGGCAAAGAAATGGTAATTTTCATATTTATTGCCTTCTGACACTAGAATTATTACTGAATGATCATAAGAGGATAGAACATACATCATTTGATAGTAGACATCATATTAGACAATTAGCATATTTTCAACTAATCCATGAGTCAGATCTTTGCTGTTGTCAAAGTACACGAATGGATAGAAGGTGTTTTGCCATTTTATGTCATTTACTAAGGACGACTATTGGATTAGTCAGAATATAAGTTATAGATGTTAGAGGAGATGGTTGTCGTGTTCCTGCATATATTAGCTCTGACATGAAGAATCGAATGATACAAAGGGAATTTGTACGGTATGGTGAGACGTTTTTAGACATTTCAACCACGTATTGTTAGCAATTTTGCGGTTACACGACGAGTTATTGAAAAAGCCCTAGCCAATAACAAACTCGTGCACAGATCCGAGATGGAAATGGTTTGAGGTAAATACCAATTGTCTGATGTTAGTTGGACCTGCAAAAATGTAACGCCCAACAAATTCGATTTTTTTTTCATTGTCATTAATATTAAGTGTGGTTATGGGAATTTTAAATTTATTGGAAGAACCTTACCATTTTGATTTCTCGAGTAATTAAGGTTGGGAATCCTTATTTTGTTTAAGATAATAAGTATTATTTTTTATTTTTATTTTATTTTTATTTTTTTTATTATTGGAAATAATTGGGGAAGTCCTTATTAAACTAAAGTTGGTTGAGATTTGGGGAGAGAGAGGAGGTGGTTGTTTTGGGTTTTTAAAAGGAAAAGAAAGGAGTTATTTTCTTATAAAAAGCCTTGGGACTCGTGCGTAAAGAGGAAGAGAAAAAAATCAAAGAAAGAAAGAGGGGAAAAGAAAAGAGAAAAAGGGAGAATTTTTTTTTTTTTATTAATCAAACCCTAGCCGCCGCACGCCGCCGCCGCCGCTGCCGCGAACCCGAGCCGCCAAGCCTCCCCCTCTCTGTTCAGCAGCGCAGTCGAGTCTGCAGTCGAAACCGAGCCGTCGCCGAGCTTCCAGCCGCGTCGGAAGAATCGTCCAAGCCGATCCGCGCAGCCGAGCGTCCGTCGGAGCAGCCGTCTCTCGCACGCCCGAAGCCGAGTCGAAGCCACCTTCGCGCGTCCGCAGCCAACCCGTCAGCCAGCCGAGTCGCGCCGCTTCGATCCGACGCAGCGCAGCCAAAACGCTCGTCGGCAGCCGTCGCCGAGCGAAGCCGCGGTAGCCGGACCACCAGCAGCCGCTGCGCCACCCGAAATCCGAAAGCCAACGCCTCGCGCGCAAAGATCCGACCGAAAACCCGCTCCGCGACCCGAACCGACGCGCGCCATCTTCCGGAACCCGACCCGCGCCCGCGTGCATCCGCGTGTGAAGCCGCGCCGTGCGCTTCTGCGTAGCCGAGCCGCGTCTCCCTCCTGTTGCAAGCCGAGCCGTACGCGTAAATTCCTGTACCGAGCCGAGCCGCGCCTGCGCCAAGCCGAGCCGGTCCCTGTCCTCTTCCAGCCGAGCTGCCAAGACTAATTTGGCTCCATCCACCTAAAGTTTGGTAATTAAATTAATTACTGTGGCATTACCCGGTAAGACTCAATGTTTCGGACGCTAATTAATTTAATTAGGGACTAAATTAAATTATTTTCCTTAAGGGACGTCTTGGACCAAGTAATTGCTGCAGCACGGGATTTCTTCAGTAGGGGCTCGAGCACTGCAACCTCTTTCTAGGGTAAGTCATTTCAAATGAGTCTTGAACCGTTAGTCGTTGGTGACCTAATTACGAAGTTTGGCATATTAAACAGTTAGGACCTCGTCGCTTGGAAAGCATACCGCCTCGCGGTTAGGACTCGTCAAGTAAATCTCCAGGTAAGAGATTCTACTACTAGCTCCATGTTTAGAATTATGAGACTACGTATGCTTCAATTTTGCATGTTGAGGATTAGACAGTACGATGCCTGAAATCAATGTTAGTATGATGTAAATGACGATATGGTTATACTATAGCCTGTTATGTGGGGCGAGAGCTGTTATGGCTGTACGACGGATGTCGAGACGGAGAGTGTAATGATGATTTATCTGATATGTTATATGCTGATGCCATGTGTATGTATACTGCGATTAGGGTACCTGTTAGCTTAATCTGTTAGAGTCGTACCTGCATGGGTGTCCTTCGGGATCACCACCTATTGAGGACTGTGTGGTCCGACGGGACACCAGTCTAGCATGGATATAGATATGACTCGAGTGACTCGACGGGGTCCTCGCATCCCGACTGTCCTAGGTGTCCCCCAGGGCACCGAAGACCAGAGTTACGTTCCTACGGGAGCGCATGTTGCACGTGTTCGGGAACGTGCCAGAGATTGGGTACCAGTTACAGGACTCTGACAGAAAGTTAACAGGCACCTAGTGGGACTAGTAGTGGGTCCCTTACTGAGTATTTTATACTCACTCTCTTCATTTCATGTTTTCAGGTAGAGGACGAGGCAAGGGCAAGGGCAAGCTGGCGAGCGATCCGAAGTGACCGTGGCGGGCCATAGGGACTACTGCTTCCGCTTATCCTTATTTTAGACTTTCGTACTTGAGTTTGAGTACTTTTCACTACTTATCATCTTTTTATGTAGATAGGGCCCGAGTAGGGCTTTAGAACGCATTACACCTTTTTGCATAACTACCTTGTTTAAATTTTCATAAATAAAATTTCTCAAACCTTATGCGTTTTTAATAATTTTGATGACTTAAACCGCTTGTTCTATATTTAGTAATGACTTCGACTCAGTATAAGGAGTTGGGTCGTTACAGTTGGTATCAGAGCACAGTGTTTTAGGTTCTGTAGACTGACCTACGATGTAAGTCATTGTTTTGTTTTGGTTTTACTTCACCCTATGGCTATACGGTCCTTCGGCACTCGCCAGGTATGTCTAAAGCCTTGCTAATATTAAGATTACAATTTTGCCTGAATAGTCTAGACCTAGAGATAGGGTGTTAAGTTCTTGTGGTGTTAAGTTTTGTTGGTGAATTTTAGGGAGAATGCCGCCACGTAGAGGTGCACGCCGAGGAGGTGGTAGGGGAGGCAGAGGAGCCGGTCGTGGCCAGCCGGAGGCGCCACCTGCTGCACCGGCAGTCGACCCTAACGTACCGGTCACCCAGGCGGATCTCGCCGCGATGGAGCAGCGTTATCAGGACATGCTGCAAGCTGCGTTGGCGCCTTTCCTTGCCGCCCAGCAGAACCAGGCCGCCCCTGTTCAGGCCCAGGCCGTCGCTCCTCCAGCCCCAAAGGAAGCTCAACCCGTACCAGTTCAACTGTCGGCCGAGGCTAAACACTTACGGGACTTTAGGAAGTATAATCCTAAGACCTTTGACGGATCCATGGACAACCCCACAAAGGCCCAAATGTGGTTGACATCCATAGAAACTATCTTCCGGTACATGAAGTGCCCAGAAGATCAGAAGGTGCAGTGTGCAGTCTTCTTCTTGGAGGATAGGGGCACCGCCTGGTGGGAGACCGCTGAGAGAATGCTGGGGGGCGATGTCAGCAAGATAACTTGGGAACAGTTCAAGGAGAACTTCTATGCCAAGTTCTTCTCTGCCAATGTGAAGCACGCCAAGCTGCAAAAGTTCCTAAACTTGGAGCAAGGCGACATGACGGTGGAGGAGTATGACGCCGAGTTCGATATGCTGTCCCGCTTTGCTCCCGATATGGTAAGGGATGAGGCTGCCAGGACGGAGAAATTCGTTAGAGGACTCAGGCTAGACCTTCAGGGCATTGTCAGAGCTCTCCGGCCAGCCACGCATGATGATGCACTACGTATAGCACTGAATTTGAGCCTGCCTGAGAGAGCCGATTCATCTAAGGCTGCCGGTAGAGGGTCAGCCTTGGGACAGAAGAGAAAGGTGGAGACGCAGCCTGACGTAGTACCGCAGCGAACTCTGAGGTCAGGAGGTGTCTTTCAGAGACACCGACGGGAGCTTGCAGCAGCCGGGAGGACTCTGAGAGAGCTACCCGCTTGTACTACCTGTGGGAGAGTCCACGGAGGTCGTTGCTTGGCTGGAAGTGGAGTCTGCTTCAGGTGCAGACAGCCGGGGCACACTGCTGATGTGTGTCCTCGGAAACCCTTTGAGACGACACCGCCCCAGCCTTCTGCTTCCCAGCAGGGGAGAGTTTTCGCCACTACCCGGCAGGAGGCCGAGCGAGCTGGTACAGTGGTGACAGGTAAGCTCCCAATTTTGGGGCATTATGCTTTTGTGCTATTTGACTCTGGGTCATCCCACTCGTTTATATCCTCTGTTTTCGTTCAGCATGTGGGTTTGGAGGTAGAACCTTTGGGTAGTGTTTTGTCGGTTTCTACTCCATCTGGGGAGGTCCTGTTGTCAAAGAACAAATAAAGGCATGTCGGGTAGAGATAGCGAATCGTATGTTAGACGTGACCTTGCTAGTGTTAGACATGCAGGATTTTGACGTGATACTAGGCATGGATTGGCTGTCAGCCAACCATGCAAATATAGACTGTTTTGGCAAGGAAGTTGTCTTTAACCCTCCCTCCGGGGCTAGTTTCAAATTCAGGGGGGCAGGCATGGTATGTATACCCAAGGTCATCTCAGCCATGAAGGCTAGTAAACTACTCAGCCAGGGTACTTGGGGCATCTTGGCAAGCGTAGTGGATATTAGAGAGCCAGAAGTTTCCCTATCTTCCGAATCAGTGGTAAGGGAGTACCCTGACGTTTTCCCAGACGAACCCCCAGGACTTCCGCCTCCCAGAGAGGTAGACTTCGCCATCGAGTTAGAGCCGGGCACTGCCTCTATCTCGAGGGCCCCTTACAGAATGGCTCCAGCCGAGCTAAAAGAGTTGAAGGTCCAGTTACAGGAGTTGCTGGACAAAGGCTTCATTCGACCCAGTGTGTCGCCTTGGGGAGCCCCAGTTCGTGAAGAAGAAGGATGGGTCGATGCGCCTTTGTATTGACTACCGAGAGCTGAACAAGGTGACAGTTAAAAACCGCTACCCCTTGCCCAGGATTGATGACCTGTTCGATCAGTTGCAGGGAGCCACTGTCTTTTCCAAGATCGACCTGCGATCAGGCTATCACCAGTTGAGGATTAGGGACGGTGACATTCCCAAGACGGCCTTTCGTTCGAGGTACGGACATTACGAGTTCGTTGTGATGTCTTTCGGCTTGACTAACGCTCCTGCAGTGTTCATGGATTTGATGAACAGGGTGTTTAAGGACTTTCTAGACTCGTTCGTCATAGTCTTCATTGATGACATCCTGATTTACTCAAAAACTGAGGCTGAGCACGAGGAGCACTTGCACCAGGTTTTGGAGACTCTTCGAGCCAACAAGTTGTATGCCAAGTTCTCCAAGTGTGAATTCTGGTTAAGGAAGGTGACGTTTCTTGGCCACGTGGTCTCCAGTGAGGGAGTTTCAGTGGATCTCGCAAAGATTGAAGGGTGACCAACTGGCCTCGACCGTCCACGGTTAGTGAAATTCGAAGTTTTCTGAGCTTGGCAGGTTACTACAGGAGGTTCGTGGAAGACTTCTCACGTATAGCCAGCCCGTTGACCCAGTTGACCAGGAAGGGAACCCCTTTTGTCTGGAGCCCAGCATGCGAGAGTAGCTTTCAGGAGCTCAAACAAAAGCTAGTGACTGCACCAGTCCTGACAGTGCCCGATGGTTCGGGAAACTTTGTGATCTATAGTGATGCCTCCAAGAATGGACTGGGCTGTGTCCTGATGCAGCAAGGTAAGGTAGTCGCTTATGCCTCCCGCCAGTTGAAGATTCATGAGCAGAACTACCCTACCCACGACTTGGAGTTGGCAGCTGTAGTCTTTGCACTGAAGATATGGAGGCACTATCTGTACGGTGAGAAGATACAGATTTACACCGACCATAAGAGCCTGAAGTACTTCTTCACTCAGAAAGAGTTGAACATGAGGCAGAGGAGGTGGCTCGAGTTGGTGAAAGACTACGACTGCGAGATCCTGTACCACCCAGGTAAAGCAAATGTAGTGGCTGACGCGCTGAGTAGGAAGGTTGCGCATTCAGCAGCGCTAATCATCAAGCAGACCCCCTTACTCAGGGATTTTGAGAGAGCCGAGATTGCAGTCTCAGTAGGTGAGGTTACTGCACAGTTGGCTCAGTTGTCAGTTCAGCCAACCTTGAGGCAAAAGATCATCGCTGCTCAGTTGAATGATCCTTACTTGGCCGAGAAGCGTTGTATGGTAGAGACAGGGCAAGGTGAGGACTTCTCCATATCCTCTGACGATGGCCTTACGTTTGAGGGACGCCTGTGTGTGCCGGAAGACAGCGCAGTTAAGACGGAGCTTTTGACTGAGGCTCACAGTTCCCCGTTTACCATGCACCCTGGGAGTACGAAGATGTACCAGGACTTAAGGAGTGTCTATTGGTGGAGGGGCATGAAGAGGGAAGTGGCAGACTTTGTCAGTAGGTGCTTGGTGTGCAAGCAGGTGAAGGCACCTAGGCAGCATCCAGCAGGGTTGTTGCAACCCTTGAGTGTGCCAGGGTGGAAGTGGGAGAGTGTGTCGATGGATTTTATTACGGGACTGCCCAAGACCCTAAAGGGCTACACGGTGATCTGGGTTGTGGTCGACAGACTCACGAAGTCGGCCCATTTCGTGCCAGGGAAATCCACTTACACTGCCAGTAAGTGGGGGCAGTTATATATGACAGAAATTGTGAGACTACATGGAGTACCCGTATCCATCATTTCAGACAGAGACGCTCGCTTCACATCGAAGTTCTGGAAAGGACTTCAACTTGCTTTAGGTACGAGGTTGGACTTCAGCACAGCATTCCACCCTCAGACCGATGGTCAGACAGAGAGATTGAACAAGATTTTGGAAGACATGCTGCGAGCCTGCGTACTAGAGTTTTCAGGAAGTTGGGACTCTCATCTGCATCTGATGGAGTTTGCCTATAACAATAGCTACCAGGCTACTATCGGTATGGCACCGTTCGAGGCTCTATATGGCAAGTGCTGTAGATCCCCTGTCTGCTGGGGCGAGGTTGGAGAGCAGAGGATGCTAGGCCCCGAGTTAGTGCAGACTACCAACGCAGCCATACAGAAGATCCGAGCTCGTATACTGACAGCACAGAGCAGACAGAAGAGTTATGCTGATGTACGACGTAAGGACCTCGAGTTTGAAGTGGGAGACATGGTCTTTCTGAAGGTAGCACCTATGAAGGGTGTTCTGAGGTTCGCGAAGAAGGGGAAGCTGAGTCCACGCTTCGTAGGGCCGTTTGAGATACTGGAGCGGATTGGCCCCGTGGCTTATCGCTTGGTGCTACCCCCATCTTTTGCTGCAGTGCATGACGTATTCCATATCTCCATGCTGAGGAAATATGTCGCAGACCCAACACATGTGGTGGACTTCGAGCCACTGCAGATTAGCGAGAATTTGAGCTACGAGGAGCAGCCTGTCGAGGTCCTGGCAAGGGAGGTCAAGAAGCTTCGCAGTCGAGAAATTCCACTGGTCAAAATCCTTTGGCAGAACCATGGAGTGGAAGAGGCCACGTGGGAGAAAGAAGAGGACATGAGAGCCCAGTACCCCGAGCTGTTCGAGGATTAGAACTTTCGAGGACGAAATTTTATTTAAGGAGGGAAGATTGTAACGCCCAACAAATTCGATTTTTTTTCATTGTCATTAATATTAAGTGTGGTTATGGGAATTTTAAATTTATTGGAAGAACCTTACCATTTTGATTTCTCGAGTAATTAAGGTTGGGAATCCTTATTTTGTTTAAGATAATAAGTATTATTTTTTATTTTTATTTTATTTTTATTTTTTTTATTATTGGAAATAATTGGGGAAGTCCTTATTAAACTAAAGTTGGTTGAGATTTGGGGAGAGAGAGGAGGTGGTTGTTTTGGGTTTTTAAAAGGAAAAGAAAGGAGTTATTTTCTTATAAAAAGCCTTGGGACTCGTGCGTAAAGAGGAAGAGAAAAAAATCAAAGAAAGAAAGAGGGGAAAAGAAAAGAGAAAAAGGGAGAAATTTTTTTTTTATTAATCAAACCCTAGCCGCCGCACGCCGCCGCCGCCGCGAACCCGAGCCGCCAAGCCTCCCCCTCTCTGTTCAGCAGCGCAGCCGAGTCTGCAGTCGAAACCGAGCCGTCGCCGAGCTTCCAGCCGCGTCGGAAGAATCGTCCAAGCCGATCCGCCTAGCCGAGCGTCCGTCGGAGCAGCCGTCTCTCGCACGCCCGAAGCCGAGTCAAAGCCACCTTCGCGCGTCCGCAGCCAACCCGTCAGCCAGCCGAGTCGCGCCGCTTCGATCCGACGCAGCGCAGCCGAAACGCTCGTCGGCAGCCGTCGCCGAGCGAAGCCGCGGTAGCCGGACTACCAGCAGCCGCTGCACCACCCGAAATCCGGAAGCCAACGCCTCGCGTGCAAAGATCCGACCGAAAACCCGCTCCGCGACCCGAACCGATGCGCGCCATCTTCCGGAACCCGACCCGCGCCCGCGTGTGAGCCGCGTCCGCGTGTGAAGCCGCACCGCGCGCTTCTGCGTAGCCGAGCCGCGTCTCCCTTCTGTTGCAAGCCGAGCCGCACGCGTAAATTCTTGTACCGAGCCGAGCCGAGCCGCGCCTGCGCCAAGCCGAGCCGGTCCCTGTCCTCTTCCAACCGAGCTGCCAAGACTAATTTGGCTCCATCCACCTAAATTTTGGTAATTAAATTAATTATTGTGGCATTACCCGGTAAGACTCAATGTTTCGGACGCTAATTAATTTAATTTGGGACTAAATTAAATTATTTTCCTTAAGGGACGTCTTGGACCAAGTAATTGCTGCAGCGCGGGATTTCTTCAGTATGGGCTCGAGCACTGCAACCTCTTTCTAGGGTAAGTCATTTCAAATGAGTCTTGAACCGTTAGTCGTTGATGACCTAATTACGAAGTTTGGCATATTAAACAGTTAGGACCTCGTCGCTTGGAAAGCATACCGCCTCGCGGTTAGGACTCGTCAAGTAAATCTCCAGGTAAGAGATTCTACTACTAGCTCCATGTTTAGAATTATGAGACTACGTATGCTTCAATTTTGCATGTTGAGGATTAGACAGTACGATGCCTGAAATCAATGTTAGTATGATGTAAATGACGATATGGTTATACTATAGCCTGTTATGTGGGGCGAGAGCTGTTATGGTTGTACGACGGATGTCGAGACGGAGAGTGTAATGATGATTTATCTGATATGTTATATGCTGATGCCATGTGTATGTATACTGCGATTAGGGTACCTGTTAGCTTAATCTGTTAGAGTCGTACCTGCATGGGTGTCCTTCGGGATCACCACCTATTGAGGACTGTGTGGTCCGACGGGACACCAGTCTAGCATGGATATAGATATGACTCGAGTGACTCGACGGGGTCCTCGCATCCCGACTGTCCTAGGTGTCCCCCGGGGCACCGAAGACCAGAGTTACGTTCCTACGGGAGCGCATGTTGCACGTGTTCGGGAACGTGCCAGAGATTGGGTACCAGTTACAGGACTCTGACAGAAAGTTAACAGGCACCTAGTGGGACTAGTAGTGGGTCCCTTACTGAGTATTTTATACTCACTCTCTTCATTTCATGTTTTCAGGTAGAGGACGAGGCAAGGGCAAGGGCAAGCTGGCGAGCGACCCGAAGTGACCGTGGCGGGCCATAGGGACTACTGCTTCCGCTTATCCTTATTTTAGACTTTCGTACTTGAGTTTGAGTACTTTTCATTACTTATCATCTTTTTATGTAGATAGGGCCCGAGTAGGACTTTAGAACGCATTACACCTTTTTGCATAACTACCTTGTTTAAATTTTCATAAATAAAATTTCTCAAACCTTATGCGTTTTTAATAATTTTGATGACTTAAACCGCTTGTTCTATATTTAGTAATGACTTCGACTCAGTATAAGGAGTTGGGTCGTTACAAAAAACAATATGCGTACGACAAAATATAATTTTATTATAACGTAGAATTGTTTTGGCGCGTTAGATGACACATACATTAAGGTGAATGTTAGTGCAATTGATTGTCCAAGGTATAGGACATGAAAGGGTGGAGTTGCGACAAATGTACTTGGTGTTTGCGATACAAAAGGTGATTTCGTGTTTGTTTTATTAGGGTGGAAAGGATCGGCCATTGATCCCAGAATTGTTAGAGATGCAATATCAAGACATAACGGACTGAAGGTTCTGAATGGTAAATAGCAAGATGTTTTCTCTCTTCATACTGTTTATATTCATAGGATGGGAATTCAACTAGTCAGTTTTGAACAGAGCATTATTATCTATGTGATGTTGGGTATCCAAATACGGAGGGTTTTGGCAATTAAATTAAGTTTTTTTTATTAATTATTGTAATTAGCCCAGTTTGTAGCTTAATTTTATTTATTGTAAATAGTCTTTAATTTATTTAAAGTCATTAGAGTTGCAATTAGGCTGTAATGCTTACACCGGGAGAGAAAAAATCAAAGAAATTTGATTATAAAAAAATTGGACAAACCCGTTTTAGAGCATGTTACCCAGGCCGGAACCTGTTTCAGCATTTTTTTTTGGGCGACAAGAAGAATAGCAAAATATAAGGTTTAGTTTGAATAAATGACAATTTTATTTTTAAATTGCCAAAATAGCAAAACAGTTCATTTTCACATAATAAATGGGACAACTATGCCTTAAATGCCCTTACTTAATTGACAAGATAGATTCCTAAATATAATAGTAAAAAAAACCAAAAATACTCTATAACTAATACATACTATGCACTCCCTTCAATATTCTAATTCCCCCCCCCCCCCAAAAAAAAAAAAAACCGTCTTCTGTAAAACATCACATCTTCTGCATGCAACCACTTCACTTTTCCAAGACACTAGTACAAATTTTGATTTTAACGACACTACAAATCAAAATATTGTGTCGTTAAAAATAAAAAAGGTGTAGGGTGAGAGTAAAATCCATCGTTGAAAATAGAAGTGACACACTATTTCTTGACACAATTCTATTGTCAGAATTTAATTTTTCTTGACAAATTTAAAGTGTTGTTAATTAACGACAAATTCTTTGTTTCATTAAGTAAATTTTGAAATAAAAAATCAAAAATTCCAAATTTTCCAATTTCCTCCTCGCGCGACATTCAAAAAGAGTTTTACAATTTGCTCAATATTTTTTCTCTCTCCCTACCAAAAAGCAGGAAACAACGTAACTCATCTCCAAATCTAAGAGATTGTCGTCAAACCCACTAATCTGATACCGTCAAACAAGCAAACCTTGTCGAACAAGCAAACACCGTCGAACAAGCAAACATTGTCTAAGGGACTGCCATCGAACCCACCAATCTAAGAGACTGTCGTCGAAGAATCTTGACCGCTCTGATTTCTCTTCTGCCCCGTCTACTAGAAAAATGGGTTTTAATGACACTACTAATCAATATATTGTGTTGTTGAAAATAAAAAAGATGGGGTGATGTACAATTGTGTCGTTGAAAATTATTTATTGACACAATTTAATTTTTCTTTACACATTTAAAGCGTCGATAATTATTAACAAATTTTTTGTGTCATTTAAAAATTTTTGAAATAAAAAAACCTCAAATTTCAAAATTTGTTAATTCCCCCTCTCACGGAATTAAAATTATATGACAATAGCATATTTTCTCTCAACCTTTTCTCTCTCTACCAAAAACGCGAAAGCCTAGACTCTCTCTACACATATCATGCATATATTCATTATTTTTATAATTTTATACATAATTAGAATCTATACTCTATTACGAACCCAATGCAATGAAAAATACTTAAAACGAAGTCTGAACAAACAAAAATGGGTAAATCGAAGATAAGTGACCAATTGGTAAATAACCAAAAAGATTCAATATACTTCCACGCGCGTAAAACACCTCAAGGTCGTGAGTTCGAATGCCAGCCGAGCGTAATCCTTTATTCCCCATTTTCGAAAGACTTCACACCGCACCTTCTCCACTCTTTAGCCAATCTACGTATGCCACGTGTCGTCTTCTCCTCACGCGTGCACCTTTGATGTCCTGTGTTCGAATCTCATAGCCTGCAAATCATTTTTTCTCACATATCTGATATATTATTTTATATTATATTCGATATATTATTTAATATTATTTTCAATATATAATTTTATATTATTTTCAATATATTATTTCCAATATATTTATTCTCAATCCGTTTATTATTTCCAATATAATATTTCTCAACATGTATATTATATTATTTTATTTCTCAACATGTATTATTTGTCTAACTATATTGTTCGTTTGTTGTATTATTTGCCAAATCATTTGCCAATCTGTATTATTTTTTTGTCATATTTCACATTGTTTTGCTATTATTATTATTAATTTATTTTTCAATTTCTATAATTGCAAAATGTATGAAAAATTCATTTGTTTTTTGCCATATGGATATAAAAATTTGAGACATGAAAGAATAATGTTCATTTATGGATTTTATGGTTCTTCGCTTGTAACTAATATGTTACATTTTCCAATTAGTAAAAAAAATTCATTTTTTCCTCACTTAAATGACTTTTTTTGCTTTTTCGAACTTCTGCCAATCTATGAAGTATCATGCTATGTAAGTTTCATAGTCATCTAATTTTAACATTTACGAATAGTGATAGACTAAATTAAAAACTATAAGAGGATAAGATGCAAAACTAGAACTTCTCAATTTAAGCCATTAAAGATTTGCTTATGTGTTGTATGTCAATGATGATGTTTTCTTGTGCTATGGTTCTCAGGAAAAACAAAGATTATTTAGATCAATATATTGTCTACTCGATTTTTTGGGTTGAATTTGATAGAAGAGGAACTATAAGAGATCTTTGATAGCAACATTTCTCAATCCTCATGTTAAAAGTTTTAAAACTTACTTATTTTGCAACTGGATTTTATATATTATTTGGATTTTTGGAGTATGTAAAATTTTAAAGTGTTTGTTATTTGTTACATTGTTTGTTGTTTTCTCATAACATTGGTTGCAACTTTTGTTCTTGGAATAACTTTGAGAATGATGTTAACTTAATTTATCATGAACTCCGTTAGAGATCAAATAATGAGAGTTAATATATTGCATATGAAATAATAGTTGTATAACTTACGTAGTTTGCTATTCATTATTAGAACTTCCGAACTTGCAATAAAGAAGAAGCCTCTGTGGAGGGTAACCAAGATATGGGGGGTGGAGATTTAGTAAAAGAAAGAGGTAAGCGTGCTTTATGTTTTGTAACGTAACTTAACTATTTTCTTTTAGGAATCATGTTAACATGTACTTAGGAATGTTGCTTTGACTATCCTACAATGGTAGCCATTGAAAATGTATTTTGTGCAATCCGATTAGACATATGTTTTAGGAATCATGTTGACATGTATTTAGGAACTTGATACTTTGTTGTGTTGACTATTTCTATAGTTATGGTAGTCATTGAAAAGCTATTTTGTTCAATCCGCTTAGACATATGTTATAGGAATCATGTTATTTTGTATTTACTTTGGAGGAGGGGGGCTAAGGTTAAGTTTATGCTAAGTTTCAACTTGATGCAAACTAAAACATTTCTTGGCCTGTAAAGATTGAATCGAAACTTACATTTGCAACATTTATATACTATGCTTATGCCTATGCTTATCTAGTCAGTGTTTTTTTTTTTTAATCTTTTGCATTCCTTATGGGGTCTTTTATTAAAACCTTTGGTTGTATGAACTTTGGACGCTTATTTTGAAAAGTTTATTGGTCTGCTTATTAATAAGGTGATTTTTGTTTATGCTTATGCATTTTCCATAATGAATGTTGGCTGAGGTTCATTTACTTCAAATTTGCAGGTAGCTGAAGAATCCATGGACCATGGTATCGATCAAGTTCTCATTTATGCGTCAGTTTGATTAGATTAGGTCACATATACATGTAATATTACAGTAAATTTATCTTTTCGATTATTGTAAAATCTTTACCGATAATGTAAGTTATATTTTTTTATTATCAATATAAATATCTTTCCAAACATATGTGAGTAATGCTTAAATTTAGTATTTGATTTTTTTGAAAGAAGAAATATATGACAGAAAAATATGTGTTGCGAAAATGAAGAATAACGACACCAAACATGTATCGACATATAAGCCTTTATTAAACAGAAATAATGTCGTTAAAGCTCATTTCTTGACAACAATTTTGTGTAACGAAATATTTACAATGACAATATATTAGTGTCGAGTTATATTGAAAGGTGACACACTTAAAGCATAGTTATAAGAGTCTTAATGACAATATATTGGTGTCGAGTGATAGATAACGGTGACACATTTAAATTGTCAATGTAATAGTATGAATGACAATATATTTGTGTCCAGTGACAGATTACGGTGACACATTTAAAGTGTCAATGTAAGGGTATTAATGACAATATATTTGTGTCAAGGTATAGATAACGGTGACATATTTAAAGCGTCGATATAAGGTTATTAATGACAATAAATTCGTGTCGAGTAATAGATAATGGTGACACATTTAAAACGTCAATCTAAGAGTATTAATGACAATATATTAGTGTCAAGGTATAGATAACGGTGACAATGCTTTGTGTCAATATAAGGGTATTGATGACAATATATTGGTGTCGAGTTATAAATAACGATGACATATTTATTGCGTCAAGGTAAAGGTATTAATGACACAATTTTGGTGTCATCTAAGCATATTTAATGACACGTTTTTCAAAGTGTCGTTAAATAGTCTTTTGACAGTGGCTTCAATGACGCAAAAATTGTGTCATTGAAAGTCTTTATGACGCAAAACTTGCATCGTTAAAATCCAAATTTTTAGTAGTGAGAAAACCCTAATTTTTCCTTCTCTTTTGCTTCTTAAAATACAATCGCTTTCTCCCTTCTTTTTTTAAAGGCTTTGCACCATCACTTCAGATACGCGCGACCTTCCTTTTTTAATTGCTTTACACCACCGATTTCTTTTTACCGATACTTTTAAAATCGCTCCCTACTTAACCGCTTTGAATTGTCCACCGGTCTTCAACCTTCTGATCGTTTGTACCATTGTGTTTGTTCTTCAAGCTTCCGTTGGATTTCTGCAGGTATATTGCCAACTATCGATGAGTTGTTTCGTTTTCACGCTTCTGTTCCTTCTTCAACCTTTAGATTTTTTCTCTGTTTTCTGCATGTAGTAAAAAATACCGGGTACTCAAAATCTTCTTAAAATTTTCTCCGGTTCTAACATTCTTTAAATTTTCAAATGGTTTTCCACCCGCATCTGTTTTGATTTTTACTGGTGTTCTTCTATTAGTACAAATTTTCAAATCGCTTTCCATCGGCATGCACTTAAATGTTAAATTTATAGAAAGTCATATTTATATTTTATTTGTTTAATTTAAGCATTTTATGCCCTTTATTTTAAGAATATTACATGGGATTTGTTGTGTGGTTATAAATACATATTGCCTTATCAATTTTTTTAAATTGTATAGAATATAAAGATGAAAAAGGGGAAAGAAGATGTCAAAACAAGAACAAGTGATCGGTTAAGAGCCGCAGGGATCACTGAATCTAAAAAATCATTGCCAATTGGAATTCGAAATCTGTCGAGTTCTTCTGAGGAGGTACAAATATATGTTTTTTGAAATTATACACAAGTTTTAGATGTTTATAGGTTTTTCTATGCATATCAGAGAATAGAAAATATAATGAGAGAAGGCTCCGAAAGCAAGCGGGAGAGTCCAAGAACTTCAAAAAAGAGGGGGAGGACTGAAACACAAAAAGAAGAGGTCAATGTCTAGAAGAAACAAAGGATTAAAAGTTTGGTAAAGTGCAGATTTGTTCTCCAATGACTTATGATCTGTTAGGTTTAAAAAAACTGATTTATATTGTTCCGTGTTTAGGTTTTGAGCAGGCGAGTTTATAGAGGGAAAGGTGAAGGAAAGAAACAAAAAGAGGTTGAAGGAAAGGTATAATAGTTAAATCTTTGTTATGGATGAATTATGTATTATATAAATTCATTATAACTTTGACAAACAGGAAGATACTGAAAGTGAAAGCGAAAAGGAGGAAAAAGTACAAGAAGATGAAGAAGTAGAAGAAGATAACAAGATGAAGATAAACAAGTAGAAGAAGAACAAGATGAAGAAGAGGAAGGGGAGACCGCCGTAGGTGAATATTCGAATTCATCAAGCAGTGAAATACCAATGGATACTAAGAAAAGAAAGAAGGCTGCAGAAAAGGGAAAGAAAGTAAGCAAATAATTTCCATTTGGTGTTTGTTATGTTACGTACATACCTTAAATTTTGGTTTTATAAACTAGGTGAAGGCTATTAAAAAAGCAGAAAAGGCAAGAGAAGATAGAAGGAGGAAGTGAAAAAGCCCCAATGAAGCCAGAAAAATATAAGGTATGTATTTCTGTTGTATGTGAGTCATTCAGATACTCTGTATTTGTAGCATTGTGAATGTATTGTATGGTACTTCTGTTGTATGTATTTTGAATTTATGGCATGTGGAATTTGTATATTTAAGGTATTTGGTTGTATGCGACGTAGTTAATTACACTGTATGTATTAATTGTGAATGAAAATTGTGAATGTGTTGTATGTTATTTTATTCTGACAGTGTATTCAATTATATATGTTTTTTATATTTTATGTTGACAATGTATTTATCGGTTGAGTGTATATGAATTTCATTATGAGATATGTGTATATGGTGCAACCAATTAAACAATATTTTTTTATTATGAATGTAGCGCCCCGAATTTTCGAGGTAAATTTTATCGTTTTGAGTGATTTTTTTTAAAATTTAAAATTTTAGTGTAAATTCTCGGTTTCCTTCAAAGAGGGTAGAAAAAGAAATTTAGAGATATGAATTTCTGTACATCTAATATTTTGTAAATTGATATAATAATAATATAATATTAATTATATTATTATTATTATTTATTATTGTTATTATTATTATTATTTAATATTAATATTATATTATTATTATTTAATATTATTATTAATTATTATTATTATTATTTATTTTGTTTAATATATATATATAAATATTTTTTTTAAAAGAACCCTAGCGCGCGCACGCAACCCCCCCACCGCTCGTCTTCTTCTTCTCCCTTCCTCGCCCAATGGCCGTCCGACGGTCTTCACCTACAGCCGACAACGTCGTTCTTCTTCTCTTCAGCTTCTTCACCCGACGAACACAGACGCCATCCGCGCGTTTTCATCGTCCGCCCATTCCCGCATCTGCACACCGAATCGGCATCCAACCGTCTGCAACCGATATCTCTCCCTCTCCCTTTGTCTCCGCCACCGTCGACGGTTCCTCTCTCCTAATTCCGTGTTCCCGACGCAGCCCATAACACCGAGGGGAGCTACTCACTTCTGCCGTCGACGTCTCTCACTCGAACGTTGTCGGGTGGAGCAAAAATCCGGACCCCAACCACGAATTCAGACCAAGCCGAGCCGCGTGTTGAGCCGAGCCGCGAGCCGTAAGCCACGAGCCACAAGTCGAGCCGCAAGTTGAGCCGAGCCGAGCCGAGTCAAGTCGAGTTGAGCTGAGCCGCGAGCCAAGCCGTGGACCGAGTCAAGCCGAGTTGAGCTGAGCCGCGAGCCGAGTCAAGCCGAGTTGAGCCGTGAGCCGCGAGTGAGCTGAGCCGAGCTGAGGGTGAGCTGAGCCGAGTCACCTAAGCTTTCCTTCTTCCATTTCGGGTCACGGTGACTCTTCGGTAAGGATTATTTTGATGAAGTTCCTAATGTTGCTATAACCGATTCGAGTTTGAATATTGGAGTAAGACTTGGTCCTGCCTTTCGTCCCTTGAAGATATTAAGGAGTTGACGTTCAAGTTCTCGGGTTCCGCGGTAGGTTTATTTGGAGATAGCTTTCCTTTTTTCGGGTAAGCCAACGGATGTTGCTTAGGACTATTTAAAAATTACTCTTACTAGTATCGTCGTTTAAAACCCTTGTGATTTCGTTTAGGTGGATCCGTTGAGCGTGGACTCGAACGAGAGGCATAACCAAGTATCAGGTAAGGGATTTCCTACTACTGGACCTCGGATCGAGGCTGGAAACGTAGTAATCCACCGGGGATTACACGTTAGTAACTGTACTGAATGAATTGATGCATGTTTGGCTATTAAGTATCGCTGTTATGCTCTTGTCTGATGTAAAGGTAACGTGACCGCTAGTTGTAGCTTGTGTGCCATCGGTTGTAAGAAGTTGTTTACGGATAGACACCGATGCCCGGATGTTCTGTATATTGTAGTTATGTTAATGGGCTACGTTGTGGACTGGAATTGTTTGTTGATGGACTTTAAAATCTTAAGGTTAGGTTTGTGGTAGTCTATTTGTCTGGATATTGATCATGGAGTTTTGTCGTGGAAGGACTATGAGCCTGATTCTGATTTCACTAGTTGACTGGATCTAAGGAATATCACAATGGTGTGTGAATTGGAAACGCATATAGCAACTAAGGATGTAGTTGTTTAAACCTATACTATCTGACTGGCGAAGCCTATGGCGAATTTGTAATATGAATGTTGTTGGAGTGTGACTGTTGTAGACGGTTTAGTATGGACTGAGGGGTAACGGTTAGCTTCATCTATGAGGTAGTGTACCTTACGGATAGGTGTATCCTTCGGGATCACTAGACTGATACGTGCATCCTTCGGGATCACTAGACTGATACGTGCATCCTTCGGGATCGCTAGACTGATAGGTGCATCCTTCGGGATCACTAGACTGATATGTGCATCCTTCGGGATCACTAGACTGATATGTGCATCCTTCGGGATCACTAGACTGATACGTGGCATCCTTCGGGATCACGAGATTGATGTGTGCGTTCTACGAAACCACTAGACTGTTTATGTAGGGTACCCCTGCATAGGAAGTTAACTGTTGTTCCCTAACGGGCCCAGTAGTGGGTCCCTTACTGGGTATATTTTATACTCACCCTTTCTCTTCTTTAACTTTTCAAGTAAGGGTACAGCGAGGGGCAGACCGACGAGAGGCAGGAAGGATGCGTGAAGGCCATATGGATGCGTCTGGTTTTCTTTATGCTTCTGCTGATGTATTTTGTTAGAATATTTGGTTTTGTGATTTTGAGTTTGATGACTTGAGTATTGTATTTGAAACTCTCGTGACTGTGATTTAAAATAGGGCTCGAAACTGATTTTGTAATATTTCTAACGTTTTTAATGAATCGTAACCGGTCCTTTATGAGTTTTTTGTGTTTTGTGGTCGAGTCTTAGTACTGAGTAGTGACCTCAGCTTAGTCCAAAAAGTTGGGTCGTTACAGTTGGTATCAGAGCCTAAGTTTAGGTTCTGTAGACTGACTTGCGAGTCCGTGTTTTTGTGTTCTTATGGCTAAAACGATCCTTGCCACTCGTAAGGTACGCTCTTATGAAATTATATGTATAACTCTATATGCATTACCTTACCTAAGTTAAATTGTGAAGTTAATTATCACATATCACAAAAGGGATCATTGGTGGTTGTTAGGGAAATACCGTCAAGGAGAGGTGCACGTAGGGGTGGCCGAGGAGGCCGAGGAAGGGGAGCAGGACGTGTCCAACCTGAGGTGCAGCCTGTAGCCCAAGCCATCGACCCGACTGCGCCAGTTACTCATGCGGACCTTGCTGCTATGGAGCAGAGGTTCAGGGATTTGATTACGCAGATGGGGAGCAGTAGCAGCAGCAGCCTGCCCCGCCAGCTCCTGCTCCAGCTCCGGCTTCAGTTCCAGTTGTGCCTCAGGTCGTGCCGGATCAGTTGTCGGCAGAGGCCAAGCACTTGAGGGATTTCAGGAAGTATAATCCCACGACATTCGATGGGTCTTTGGAGGACCCCACTAGGGCTCAGCTGTGGTTATCGTCTTTGGAGACCATATTCCGGTACATGAAGTGTCCTGAGGATCAGAAAGTTCAGTGTGCTGTTTTCATGTTGACAGACAGAGGTACTACATGGTGGGAGACTATAGAGAGAATGCTAGGGGGTGATGTGGGTCAGATCACGTGGCAACAGTTCAAGGAGAGTTTCTTTGCGAAATTCTTCTCTGCTAGTTTGAGAGATGCCAAGCGGCAGGAGTTCCTGAACTTAGAACAGGATGACATGACAGTAGAGCAGTATGATGCAGAGTTTGACATGTTATCCCGCTTCGCACCTGAGATGATAGCGACTGAGGCGGCCAGAGCAGATAAGTTTGTTAGAGGCCTCCGACAAGACATCCAGGGTTTGGTTCGAGCTTTCCGACCTACTACTCATGCCGATGCACTGCACCTGGCAGTGGATCTCAGTTTACAGGAGAGGGCTAACTCGTCTAAGGTCGTAGGGAGAGGTTCGACCTCGGGACAAAAAAGAAAGGCTGAGTAGCAACCTATTCCAGTGCCACAGCGGAACTTCAGATCAGGTGGTGAGTTTCACCGCTTCCAGCAGAAACCTTTTGACGTAGGGGAAGCTTCCAGGGGGAAGTCGTTGTGTACCACTTGTGGGAAGCACCATCTGGGCCGTTGTTTATTTGGGACCAGGACTTGCTTTAAGTGTAGGCAAGAGGGGCATACAGCTGACAGATGCCCGATGAGGCTTACGGGGAATGCACAGAATCAGGGAGCAGGTGCTCCACATCAGGGTAAAGTCTTTGCTACCAACAAGACTGAGGCTGAGAGGGCAGGCACGGTTGTGACAGGTACGCTTCCAGTATTGGGGCATTACGCTATAGTTTTGTTTGATTCGGGTTCGTCACATTCTTTTATCTCTTCTGCATTTGTGTTGCATGCCCGCTTAGAGGTAGAGCCCCTACACCATGTTTTATCAGTATCTACTCCTTCTGGAGAGTGTATGTTGTCGAAAAAGAAGGTGAAAGCATGTCAGATTGAGATAGCAGGCCATGTGATTGAAGTAACGATGTTGGTCCTGGACATGCTCGACTTTGATGTAATTCTGGGTATGGATTAGTTGGCCGCTAACCATGCTAGCATAGATTGTTCCCATAAGGAGGTAGCGTTTAACCCTCCCTCGATGTCCAGTTTTAAATTTAAGGAAGAAGGGTCAAGGTCGTTGCCTCAGGTAATCTCAGCCATGAGGGCCAGTAAACTGCTCAGTCAGGGTACTTGGTGTATCTTAGCGAGCGTGGTGGATACTAGAGAGGTCGATGTATCCATGTCATCAGAACCAATGGTGAGGGACTATCCGGATGTCTTTCCTGAAGAACTTCCAGGGTTACCTCCTCACAGAGAGGTTGAGTTTGCCATAGAGTTGGAGCCGGGCACGGTTCCTATATCCAGAGCCCCATACAGAATGGCCCCAGCAGAGTTGAAAGAACTGAAAGTGCAGTTACAGGAATTGCTTGATAAGGGATTCATTCGACCGAGTGTGTCACCTTGAGGTGCGTCAGTTTTATTTGTTAGGAAGAATGATGGATCGATGCATCTATGCATTGACTATAGGGAGTTGAATAAGGTAACCGTTAAGAACATATATCCCTTGCCCAGGATCGACGATCTGTTTGACCAGTTATAGGGAGCTACAGTGTTCTCTAAGATTGATCTTCGATCGGGATATCATCAGCTGAGGATTAAGGATGGTGATGTACCGAAGACAACATTTCGTTATAGATACGGATACTATGAGTTTATTATGATGTCTTTTGGTTTGACGAATGCTCCGGCAGTGTTTATGGACTTGATGAACAGAGTGTTTAGGGAGTTCCTAGACACTTTTGTGATCGTGTTTATTGATGATATCTTGATATATTCCAAGACGGAGGCTAAGCATGAGGAGCATTTACGTATGGTTTTGAAAACACTTCGGGATAATAAATTGTATGCAAAGTTCTCGAAATGCGAGTTTTGGCTGAAGCAGGTGTCCTTTCTAGGCCATGTGGTTTCTAAGGCTGGAGTTTCTGTGGATCCAGCTAAGATAGAGGCAGTCACCAGTTGGACCCGACCTTCCACAGTCAGTGAGGTTCGTAGCTTTCTGGGTTTAGCAGGTTATTATCGATGGTTTGTGGCGTATAGCTACTCCTCTTACTCAGTTGACCAGGAAGGGAGCTCCTTTTGTTTGGAGCAAGGCATGTGAGGACAGTTTCTAGAACCTTAAACAGAAGCTAGTTACTGCACCGGTTCTTACTGTACCTGATGGTTCAGACAGCTTTGTAATTTATAGTGATGCTTCCAAGAAAGGTTTGGGTTGTGTTTTGATGCAGCAAGGTAAGGTAGTAGCTTATGCTTCGCGTCAGTTGAAGAGTCATGAGCAGAATTACCCTACACACGATTTAGAGTTGGCAGCAGTGGTTTTTGCATTGAAAATATGGAGGCATTACTTGTATGGTGAAAAGATACAGATCTTCACGGATCATAAGAGCTTGAAATACTTCTTTACTCAGAAGGAATTGAATATGAGACAGCGAAGATGGCTTGAGTTAGTGAAGGATTACGACTGTGAGATACTGTATCATCCAGGCAAGGCAAATGTGGTAGCTGATGCTCTTAGTAGAAAGGTATCACATTCAGCAGCACTTATTACCCAACAGGCCCCATTGCATCGAGATCTTATACTCACCCTTTCTCTTCTTTAACTTTTCAGGTAAGGGTACAGCGAGGGGCAGACCGATGAGAGGCAGGAAGGATGTGTGAAGGCTATATGGACGCGTCTGGTTTTCTTTATGCTTCCGCTGATGTATTTTGTTAGAATATTTGGTTTTGTGATTTTGAGTTTGATGACTTGAGTATTGTATTTGAAACTCTCGTGACTGTGATTTAAAATAGGGCCCGAAACTACTTTTTTAATATTTCTAACGTTTTTAATGAATCGTAACCGGTCCTTTATGAGTTTTTTGTGTTTTGTGATCGAGTCTTAATACTGAGTAGTAACCTCAGCTTAGTCCAGAAAGTTGGGTCGTTACAATGAATGTAAACCATGTTCTGTTACATTGAATATATTCACGATCTGAGATTAATTTGTGCTAGTTACAATATGTCTTTAGTGTTAATCAATTAAATGTGATAGATATATGTGTGGTTACTGATAATTTTTTCAAATCAATGTTAGGACTCGGTCTACTTAATGTGTTCTGAGAGGAGAAACGAGCCTTTAAAAATCAATCTACACACTAAGAGCACAGTAGTAGACAAAATTAAGGAAAATCTTAGAGATAGGCTGATTAATAGGTTTAGGGAGAGCATATTTAGGCACTTTCTAAACTTCTCCATAACAAACCAATCCTCCCAATTGTTGTTGCACCTTATTCATCGAATATGCAAACCCAAATCGACTAGTCAGCTTCAATTTCTAATAGGAGGAAGAGTTCTGAAGTTTGGATTGAGAGAATTTGCGCTTATAACCGGCCTAAAATGCCATGAGATTCCTGATATTAACCATAAGGATATAAAGGGTGGTGGACGGCTAAAAGGGGTATATTTTGAAAATATTAAAACTGTGACGAGGCAGTACTTGAACGTTATGTTCAATATAAGTACTACTAGAATCAATGATGATAGGATAAAAATGGCCAAACTATACTTTCTCGAGAGTTTTTTTATCCCTAAGCACGAATGTCTAAGTATAGAGTGGGATCATATCATTATGGTAGATGATGATGAAGTATTTGATGGATACCCATGGGGTAGGGTTGCTTTTGAACTTTTAGTGGACTTCATGAATAGGGTCGTTTATGGCCAGGGGCAAACGGGGATTTCGATAGGGGGTTTATTTTTGCCATTCTTGCTTGGGCTTACAAGGTAATCCCAACATTAAGTACTCTGCCCAACTTTTTTGCAACAAGGATTTTAAATGAAGTCCCTAGGATTATAAATTGGACAGCTGACAAACAACCCAAATGGAAGGACTTAAAATAGAAAGTCTTCGATTCGCTAATGATATGTAAATCTGGTAATTTGTAGTCTTTTGAAGTGTCCCCCATGCTCGCAACCCCAACTGAAGTGGGAATGCCATACTTTGCACCATTCATGGAGACAGAAAAATATATACTCAAAGAAGTAGAATATGAGCTTCGAAAGACCAAGAATTCTGACCACATAGCTCATGTTTTGCTGAATAGAGGCATGCCCTCTACAAGTGGGATTGGTGTCTTGACGAAAATGGTAGAGAAGATTGAGAATAGCCAAAAGACGATGGAGACAAGTGTGGAAGGTATTCTTGAGTTTCTTAAATCTGTAGAATTGAAAATGAATAATCGGTTTGAAGAACTAGGGCAGAAGATAAATGGAATAATAGAAGCAATAAGGAGCCAACAATGTAGTTCTTCGGGTGCCCAATACACCCATAAATTTATGGTAAGCATCTTGTGTAGACTTTAATAATTTGTGTGCATGTAACAGAATCTTAACAAATACACTGTATCTGGTTGTATTTATTGCGTAAGGAGCAAGGGCATTTAAAGAGCACCTCGACAAGGTGGAGGAGGACCAAGAAGAAGATGATGTTGAAGATTTGAATTTGGATTCAAGCAAACCAACGGTGCTTGGAAAAAGGGATGACGATGAAAACAAAGATGGAAAAAGGCTCATGGATGAAAGTCGAGCAGAAAGTTCAAGAGGACAAGATGGTGGTCAATCTAAAATTACAAAATCAGAGACACCACCAATAGCCGGAGATAAAAATTCTTCGCCGTATAAGGTAAAGAAAAAAATTGAACTGTTGAATATGTGTATAATACATATTATAGACTAATATATATGCATACTTGTATTAGGCCACAGAGGAAACAGATAAGGAGATAAACAGGCTGATACAGTCAACTGATGAAAGTGTTATATATGACGAGATCAAGAAAAAAGAACACAGAAGAAGAACGGTATAGTTGTGGATGTGTGTATGTTTATTATATTAAATGACTATTAGTTTAATGACTATAATATCAACTACATTGAATTTGTACCTTTAACTGTGGTAGTAGGCTGACCATATTAGGAAGTGTGTGGCAATCGATGATATGAATATTTTTTTGGGTTATCTACAAGTTTTCACTATTTGTTGTAATGAATGATGGTAATTACATAGTATATGTTGATTACAATGTTATTCTGGGTAATTGTCATTATGGATATCATCGAATATCATTTATCATTGTGAATATCATTGAATTGGTTGCGGTGAGACGTTTATCATTATGAATATCATTGAATGAATGTATGGCTATTGTATTTAAACAATTCTGATAACAATTATAGTGTATATGAAATTTGGCCTATAAGGATGTGAATGGCTGTAAGTGTGGTTTAACTACCTATTCCTTAGAAAGATGTGAATTGTGGTATATGAATGATATCTTAAACTAATACCTGAGAAATATTAAAGAATGCACAGGGTCAATGTTCATTGAATTCAACCCCAAGAATGTTGAAGAATGTGCAACCAGCATTTGGCAAATTTAAAGATAGACCACAGATGGCCAAGGTGATAACATATCTAGTATGAATTTGGGTTCAACATTTCGAAAATGGTACTAACATACTTAATATAAAGTCTTGTTTGCCAATAACTTGTATTCCATCATTGCCACCTTGGTGCATATTCCTAATTTGGTTTACACTACCAATAGGACGTGTTCCCTTCTTGTACAAGTTTATCAAATTTGAGACATAGTAGAACTTATCAATGTAAAAATGGAGATTAAGATTCCTTATGGACAATGCTATACATGGATGTGAACAAGGGATCATATCAAGGTCCCATTGACAACATAAGCATGTCTGGTTTAAAATGTTGACGACAAATTGTTCCTTACGATGGTGGACTTCAAATTCATGTTGGTTTACGGGATATATCTGTCAAAATAGTACAAAAAAATGTCATTTACAAACAAGTGAGAATACATATATATTTATTGCATTTATTTTTTGAAATTAAATAACTTATATTCATTGTGCGACTTTCCCTTAAAGATTCTCGAATCATATCTTCTGCATATATTGAAAGTTCTGTGCGTTGGAAACTCCATTTGGTATGACGTTCGTAAAACCATTTTTGAACCAAATTACAGGCAATTCTCGCTGTTCTTTCAAGGTAGAATTCATACTTTCAGAAATGTTGGTTGTAATAACCTGGTATCTTTTTCTCTTAAACAATGCCCTAGCTCACCTGTGTCTTCCAACAGCTTCCAACTCATGCCTCATTGATCGAGATAGTTGTTCGAGTTGTCTCATGTAGTACTCAAATTCCAGTGGTGTATAAACTCTAGCACATTTATTGAATGAGTCCTCTATGCGAAGTGATTTATGGTTCTTTTTCAAGTTCTTCAATAAATGGAATGCGCATAATCCATGTTCAGCTATTTCGTAAATGACATTAAACCCATTTTCTATACTTTTGTGAGCATCATACACAATTACCATTTCATTATGTTCCCCAAAAACGGCCTTAAGGTTTCAAAAAAAACCATGCCCATGACAAATCATTCTCTGAATCAACAACAGCAAAAGCTAGTGGCACAATTTGAGAATTGTCGTCAATAGTACAAGCAGAGATGAGGGTACCAAGAAATTTGTTCTTCATGGCTGCACCATCAACGAAAATAACTGGTACGCAGTAGTTCCATGCATCAATTGAAGCAGCTAGTGCCATGAAATAGAATTTAAACCGAACTTCATCATTTGCTTTTTCAGCCGTATATGTACCTAAAAACAGTCAAAGAAAGTAATTTAAAATTACATTGTATTTCTAGATTGATCGTGTGGTACTTGTTAAAATATAGAGTATTTGTGGTTTTGATACCTGGGTTGTTTCGGATCAATGCATCCGAAAAAGCAGATAGCATGGCATACGAGTCCTTCGGAGTACCCCTAATGGAATTCAAAGGAATTTTACGTCCTCTCTAAGCTTTATCATAGCTTACGTTCACTCCATGGCGAATCTTCATATAATTTATAACATCCGAAGGACGACATGGAGCCTTGTCATTCATTTTAAAATTGATTTTGTACACTCAGATACAATCCAGGATGTTGCTTGTTTGTGATCATTCTTCATGACGTCAACAGAACACTGATGTGTATCCGTGAATTTACGAACTATCTAAATCACTTTTTTTAATACTAAAGCACGTAGATACTAAGGGCAAGATGAATCTTTACATCTAATATCGAATGATGTACGATTGGACCTAACGGTAACTAATTCAAAGCTATTATTCAAAGCGAGCACATAAATAGCTTTTTTCAAAACTGATTTTTGCCTAAACATTGATCCAACTCTAATGAATATACCAGTATGAGATGATTCAAATGCATCAAGGTCAATAATTCCATTTTCACCAAGTAGAACATTGTCGGGGAATTTCAATATGACTAACATAATCCAAGACACATCCTTATTATCAACAATCCAAATGATGTTCAAATTGTTGCAATCAGTCCAGTAAACGGTCAACCTAGAGACAGAAACTTCTGAATTTGGAAAAAGTCTACGTTAGATGCAATTTACAAATTCTTGAAACGACGATGAATCTGGAACATATACATCAAGGAGGCGATAGTCAATATATCGAGAGGACTCAATCCATCTACCATCGAATACAGTCTTCACTCGTTGTAAAGTCATTGAAAAAATTCAAAGGTGACACGTTTATCGAATACAGTTTTCACTGGTAGATTGTATATAGGAGAGATGTATATTAAATTAAATTATTGTTTCATATATTATACGAGTATTTGTTTCATATGTAGGGCTCACGTTTTAATTTGATGTACTGATCGGGTATTAAGAAAATATGGTAGACTAGGGCGAAGAAAGAAAATGTATATGGCATAATCTTATGAATCTAATCTTAGGAAGGCAAGATTAATTATTTTTTAAAGTAAGACAATAAATATGTTAAATTTTGAAAACAATATCCTTTCCTCCGTTCTTCGTTCAAATTTTCGTTTCTGTGGCCATAGCGTTCCGGTTGATTGTCAATATGGTCTTCCACGTGTTGCTTCCGATGAATCTTTTAATTTCGTTTCCTTTAATTCCACATTTTTCCCTAGATAATTAATATTTGCATTGTATTTTTCATGATTTTAGGGAGGGTTGAGATTTGAATCTAAACTTAACTATTTTCATTATATTTTCCATAATTTTAGGGAATGATTATTATTTACGTGCGTTTGAAATTTGAATCTTTTAAATAATTTTTTTGTTAATTTTTTAATGTTTTTGTTAATAATTAATTATTGCATTATCTTTGCCATTATTTTAAGAGGTATTCACTTTCGAATGTATAATTCTAAAATTTCAAAAATGAATATTTGAATCTCTTTTACGTTAATTTCTTATTTTTTATCATAATAATTAATTATTGCATTATATAGTTTTGAATCTATAATAGTTTGAATATATAACTATTGCATTAAAAAATTTAAATATTTGAAGTTATTTTTCATTAATTTGAAGGTAAAAATCGGAATAATTAGGGGATATTGAAACCAATTGAATATGTTTAGGGATCTCTGAAAGAATATAATAATTTTTTGATTTAGTTAATAATTATCATAAGTGGGTGTGTCTACAAATACACTGTAATCGAATATATGATATTTTATTTGATTTTTCGATCTCACGAAATACACTGTATTTGTATATGGACAGTTCTCATTCGTGGAGGGGTAATTTCGGGCAAAAAAAGTGGAAAAACATTTAAGGCAGTTAATTTTGCCATAAATAAAAAAAATAACAGTTTGCTATTTTTCTATTTTCTATTCTTATATTTTCCATCTCCACGGATTACCTTTTTTTTCGGTTCAACCCTTGTCCCACGCTCCGAACCCATACCTTCCTTGGCCTACTGAGTTACAACCCCAAAAACTAATTTGCTATATATACAACCTCTTAGAAAACTAAAATGTGATCCCTACATTTAAAATAAATGGTTTACATATCATTGAAGATTAAAATGCAAAAACCCACATGGATTTCAAAACTGAAGAAACCTCCGCTGCAAATCAAGATTTATTTGAAAAAAATATTAATATTTAATTTGATTGAAAACAAATATTAAGTTAAAATTTTATTTTCGACTTATTGAATGATGGGTTTAGAAAGAAAATACCTTTTAGAGAAAATACAACAAATATAACACTATTAATAATGTCCAACGTATTCATAATCATAAAGTCTAAAACACACAATTTATGACCACAACAATAACAAATAAATTTCACACGTTTCAATCATTAGGACATTTACCACTCTTCGCTAGGACTTGAGATTCTCCAATCGCCTAGACTTGGAACTCTTTTCACTAGCGCCTCGTGATAGTCTTGGGATTTCCACCAGCGTCTCTCAATTCATTCCTTGCCTAGATCTGGGAATCACTTCATCAGCGTCTTGCATTAAGCCTGGAATTTCCACTAGCATCTTGCGATAGATCAATCCACACAACATTATACAATCATCACGATTAATAACAAGGAAGAATAATATATAAGAATTTATTTCCTAAATATTTCCTAGATCTTTTCCTTTCTTACTTCTATCGTACTCTATTTATTCTCTTCCTTTGTACCTATTGTATTCATAAAAAAAATAATAAAAACTAAAGTATCGTAGTTTTTCTCCCGATTCTTGGGTTTCCACATAAGCCTCGAGTGGTTGTTAATTGCTTTCAATATGGTATAAGAGCAAAACAATAACAAAGTCCTAGAAAATAACCTAGGAGAAACCTAGATCGAAACTAAACCCGTCACTGTCGCCGTCGTCACTGCCGCCATGGAGAAACTGCTTTAAAACCTACAGAAACCATCAATCTACCCAACGGAAGTGGTTTCGCAGCCCTACGCGCTGTCGTCTGATTAGAAGATGCATCACGCGCTGCTCCTGTCCAACGATGGCTCTTTAGCTCCGATCGCTGGCAAAGAACAAATAGTTTCTTTTGACAGTTTTGCTCTCTAGAATGTTTTACATGTCCCTAAACTGTCTTACAATTTGTTATCTATAAGTAAGATCACTCGTGAGTTTCATTGTAAAGCTATCTTCTTACCTGAATCGATTTATTTTCAGGACATGAGCTCGGGGAGGACGATTGGCACTGCCCGGCTAGTAAGGGACTTTACATCCTTGATGATGATACCTCCTGTAGTAGTTTGTATAGGGTTAGTTTACTGTCATCCTACTTTAGCACTTCTGAACAAGACTGTATGTTGTGGCATTTTCGACTGGGCCACCCAAACTTTACATATATGCAATATTTATTTCCCCACCTTTTTTCTAAACTTGATGTCTCTTCTCTATCTTGTGATATGTGTATCCGGGCTAAACAACATCGGGTCTCTTTTTCCTCACAACCATATAAACTTACACAATCGTTTACCCTCATTCATAGTGATGTTTGGGGTCCTTCCAAGGTCACCACCTCATCGGGAAAGTGGTAGTTTGTAACTTTCATCAATGACCATAACCGTCTTACTTGGGTCTACCTTATCACAAATAAATCCGAGGTTTCATCCATTTTCCAAAACTTCTATCATACTGTAGAAACACAATTTCATACAAAAATTGCAATTCTTCGGAGTGATAATGGTCGAAAATTCCAAAACCATAACCTTGGTGAATTTTTAGCCTCCAAGGGGATTGTTCACCAAACCTCATGTGCCTACACTCTTCAACAAAATGGAATGGCCGAACGAAAAAATCGTCACCTTGTGGAAGTAGCTCATTCCCTTATGCTTTCCACTTTCCTTCCATCATACCTGTGGGGAGATGCTATTCTTACAGCCGCTCACTTAATTAATAGAATGTCTTCTCGTATTCTCCACCTTCAGACTCCCTTAGATTGTCTTACGGAGTCTTACCCCTCTACTCGCCTTATTTCTGAGGTTCCTCTTCGTGTGTTTGGGTGTACCGCTTATGTCTATAATTTTGGCCCTAATCAGACCAAATTTACCCCTCGGGCTCAGGCTTGTGTTTGTTGGATATCCCCTTCACCAACGCTGTTATAAATGTTTTCACCCGCCGTCTAGGAAATACTTTGTTACTATAGATGTTACTTTCTGTGAGAACCGACCCTACTTTCCCGTTAGCCATCTTCAGGGGGAGAGTGTGAGTGAAGAGTCTAATAGCACCTTTGAATTTATTGAACCTACTTCTAGTATCGTATATGATGTTGATTCTCATCCCATAATCTTATCCCCAAACCAAGTTCTCTGGAAAACATATTACAGGAGGAATCTCAGAAAGGAAGTTGGGTCCCCTACTATTCAACTGCTGGCTCGAGTCCAAGACTTCGAACCTCCTCGAGACCAAGGTATGGAAAACCTTACAGAACCTTGTACTAATAATACGATGAGTGAGAATGACAGGTCTGATGTTGCTATTCTTAAAAATATGGAAGAAAAGAACCGTGGTGATGAGATTGAGGTTAGAATAGAAACCAGTAATGATGAAGCAGAACAGAGTCATACAAGGAAACTTGATGAGTATGATCCCTCTCTTGACATTCCCATTGCTTTGAGAAAAGGTAACAGATCTTGCACTAAACATCCCATTTACAACTATGTTTCCTATGATAATCTCTCTCTATAGTTTAGAGCGTTTACAGCAAGCCTTGACTCTACCACAATACCAAAAAATATCTACACTGCTCTAGAGTGTCCTGAATGGAAAAATGCTGTTATGGAAGAGATAAAGGCTCTTGAAAAGAATAGAACTTGGGAGATTTGTGCTTTACCTAAGGGACATAAAACTGTAGCATGCAAATGAGTGTTCTCTCTCAAATACAAAGCATATGGTACGCTTGATAGACACAAGGCAAGGTTAGTTGCAAAGGGATTTACTCAGACCTATGGTATTGACTATTCATAAACCTTTTCTCCAGTTGCTAAGTTGAATACTGTTAGAGTCCTACTATCTGTTGCTGTGAACAAAGATTGACCTCTATACCAGCTAGATGTTAAGAATGCTTTTTTGAATGGAGACCTTGTGGAGGAAATCTACATGAGCCTCCCGTCAGGATTTGAAGCCAAATTTGGTCAACAGGTGTGTAAACTCCAGAAATCCCTATATGGTCTGAAACAGTCTCCAAGAGCATGGTTTGACAGATTCACTACCTTTGTCAAGTCCCAAGAGTACAGTCAAGGGCACTCTGACCATACTTTATTTACAAAGGTTCCAAGATAGGGAAGATTGCTATTCTAATAGTTTATATGGATGACATTGTTTTGACTGAAAATGATCAAACAGAAATCAGTCAACTAAAACAGAGAATGGGTGATGAATTTGAAATCAAGGATTTAGGAAATTTGAAATATTTCCTTGGAATTGAGGTGTCTAGATCTAAAAAAGGTATCTTCGTGTCTCAGGGAAAATACACCCTTGATCTGCTAACCGAGACAAGTATGTTGGGATGTCATCTTGCTGATACTTCTATTGAATTCAACTGTAAACTAGAAAACTCTGATGATCAAGCTCCAGTTGATAAAGAACAATATCAGCGCCTTGTAGGTAACTTAATTTACTTATCCCATACTCGTCTTGATATTTCCTTTGCTGTGAGTGTTGTTAGCCAGTTTATGCAGGCTCCCTATGAGAAACATATGGAAGCTGTTAAGAGAATCCTGAGATACTTGAAAAATACACCTCGTAAAGGGTTTGATGTTTAGAAAAACAAATTGAAAGACCATTGACACATATACTGACTCGGATTAGGCTGGATCTGTTATTGACAGAAAGTCTACCTCCCGATATTGTACCTTTGTTTGAGGCAATCTTGAAACTTAGAGGAGTAAGAAGCAAAGTGTTGTGGCTAGGAGCAGTGCTAAGGTTGAATATAGAGCTATGAGTCTGGGAATATGTGAGAAAATTTGACTCCAGAAAGTCTTGTCAGATCTTCATCAGAAATGTGAGACACCATTGAAGCTTTTTTGTGATAATAAAGCCGCTATTAGTATTGCTAACAACCCAGTTTAACATGATAGAACTAAACATATTGAGATTGA
This sequence comes from Cucumis melo, assembly GCF_025177605.1. Taxonomy (NCBI): domain Eukaryota; kingdom Viridiplantae; phylum Streptophyta; class Magnoliopsida; order Cucurbitales; family Cucurbitaceae; genus Cucumis; species Cucumis melo. The sequence goes on from NC_066868.1 coordinate 13,777,112, forward strand.
TCGGTATTTCATCAAAGAAAGACTTGAAAATGGAAGCATATGCATTTCGTACATTCCTTCAAGCCAACAAGTTGCTAATGTTCTCACCAATGGGCTTCTCAGACCACACTTCGACCTTTATGTTAGCAAGTTGGGACTCATTGATATTTACACCCAACTTGAGGGGGAGTGTTAGAATTAGTAGGGCTTTGCCATTATAGTGTTTTTGGAAAGAATAATATATAAGATTTTATTTCCAAAATATTTCCTAAATCTTTTCCTTTCTTACTCCTATTGTACTCTATTTATTCTCTCCTTTTGTACCTATTGCATTCATAAGAAAAATAATAAAAACTAAAGTATCGTGGTTTTTCTCTCGATTCTCGAGTTTTCACGTAAGTCTCGGGTTGTTGTTAATTGCTTCAATACATATTGCACAATGTAACACGTTAGTAACAATTTTAAGCAATTAACAACAAGCACAAGATTATAAAGATCACAATCATTCATCACACATTTTGTTCATTTATAGAAGATCGATCATTGATTTTCAGAATTACTTGTAGAAATGCTCGTTTTACGTATGAAAAATCACTCGCGGAAATTCTTAGCCTCCACTCGTTCCTCCTTTGCTTTCAACTTTCTCTACTTGCCAAGTGGTTCCCTCAACTGGCCTTTTTAACACTCAAAACCTTATCTTGACAAATTATCAGAACGCTTGCATCTCAAGCTTTCTCCTGATCTTCCGATCTTTGGTCCTATTTATAGTGACCCTTCACCTCCAATGGTCTTTTTCGTGCTTTACACGTATCACTTCACCGCTTCGCCGTAATATGGAGCCAACCCACGCTCGACACATAAGTCAATTATCATTTCGTGATTAGATATTTTCCTTGAAACGCTAACCTTATCTTCTTAGAATGCTCAATTTGCCTAACTCTCTTCTCAAGAAGCAACAAACATTTAATTTCCTCAAAGGGTCGTCTAGTCGTTTCAACAGAACATCTACTTCACCATAACAAGCACGCTTAGGCATAGGTGCTTCTTCTCGCATTACCACCCAAAACGCTTGATTCATAGCACCAAACGCCTGCTTCAATCTTCTTCGCTAGCTAACCTTATTGTAATGCTTACTCTAATTAACGTGATAGCACTTGGGCTCAAATACTTTTCTTCTGCATTGTCATATCTTCCATCGCATCCTTCTTCACAAAATGCCTCCTATCTACACTTAACCTTCATCACTCTTCTCAATAGGGATCTTCTTCAGTAGGACTCTCTTTTTGGTTCAGGACCTAACAAAGATGGTCCAGGATGGTTATGTGTTCAAGTTTTTGCAATGTTGTTTCTTCTCTCCAATTAAAATTGATTTTTACTTGTGATGTCTGTTTTATATTGATCACACAAATGAAGGGATTGCTAAATGATATAATATAAATTTCAGCTTCACCTATATTTAAGCTTGTCAATGTCAAATTTTGCTAGAAAACAATGTCAAACTGATCAATTCTCACTAAGTGAAAGAAGAAGGAAAGGGTGAGATAAATTGTAGGAGGCTCGATAGAAAATAGTAACGAAACAATCAAGAATAACTATAATTCTAATAATTTTCATTGCGGTTGGCAACTATGTACTATAGATACTCTTTAAGGTCATGGAAAAAGAAAAAGAAGTACAACTATTGGGGACTTTGAGAGATCTCAAATATCAACATAACAACCCTGAACGAACTGAAACTTCATGGTTGGTCCGAATGCAATTCCATTTTTTGGATCACCAAACTTTATATAGGCTGGGCAGTTCGCGTTTAGCCGATATCTGCCTGAGATCCAACTCCCAACCTTCCACCTAACCTGTTATGCAATACGAAGATATAAGTACAAGAAAAATATTAATTTAAAAACAAGATATGCAATTTCTTTCTTTTCTTCGAATTTCTCTTGTTATGTTAACTTGACGAACAATGTTCAACTTTATATCATCTGATGAGGTTAGAGAGATTTGATTCCTCCCATTAGAATTTGATGCCAATTTTAATAGTTTGAATTTATAACTCTACAAGATACAAGAATCGAAGGTGAGGGGATCCAAACCATCCATTCAAACCTTCCATTATTAGGACTAAAAGGCCTCGCTTTATGCTTTAAAACAACGAATTTAGTCCATAAAAATATGTATGTATATTTTATTGTTGAAACTGAAAAATAAATGAGTATGCGTATTTGTTTATCCAAAGTATGATTTTTTTCACCTAATATTTCTTTACCAACTAACATGCAGGTGTGGTTGCCGTTAAATGCACTAATAAATAAATAAATAAAACATAAAAGAATCAAATTTTGATTTTTTTTTTCAAAACAAAGGAATTGTAAAAAATGATAAATTTGACAAAATATTTATAACATGCAATAAAATTTTAGTTTTTATCAATAAAAGATATTGATAGATATCGATATGCTTCTATCAGTCATTTTGATAAACCGTAATAGAAACCTATCAGTGTCTATTGTTGATAAAATCTAAAATTTTGCAATATGTCGTAAATATTTTAGTTTATTTTACTATATTTAAAAATGTTAAAAAAAAAGTTTTTTAAATAAAATAGAAATATATGTTAAAATTATAGTACTAAAGTAAGATGTATCAAAAACCTGATAGACCAAGACCAACACTTAAAAGAACTGCAAACAAAGCTTGTAAAAATTAAATTAAAATTTAAAATGAAAAGTAAGATATGTAAAGAGAGATAAAGAACTTGTGAGTGAGAGAGTAGAAATTAAACATACCTGTCCATTGACCTTAATATTGAACAGCATGGCTCCAACATTGTTATCTTCATTCAAAGCTTCAGCAAACTCTGGTGCCACCGGCACAGCTTCACCATACAAAAACGGCGACCAAACGGTAACATCATTGTGGCCCTGGTAAGTAGGCGGCAAGAGCGTCGGAAGAGTGACTTGCTGGCCGCGGTACGCGGCATAGACATCCATGACCTGATAGTAAACACCAATGCGGGTGTTGGGGTTGTGGGAGGAGATGGTGATTTGCATGGTTGTCGAGATGGCAGCTGGTGGCACTGACGAGACATTAAGGCCAAGAAGGGTGACGTCTTGGAGGATGAGACGGGGCTTCGACGGTCGGAGGATGGCCCAGATGAGGAAGATGACTAGGCCAATTAGAAGCAACAAGGAGAAGATGACACAGGCTATTCGGCGGTAGAGACGGCGGCGCTCGCAGTCATGATGGTGGTGGTGGTCGCAATCCTTTACCGTCATTGTTGCTAGAGATAGAAGAGAAAGAAAGAGAAGCTTGAATGGATGGAGATGTGCGTAAAGTCAAGAGTTTGAAAAACATATATTTTTGTTAGGTCTATAGTTCTTTTCTTCTTCGGCTTCACAAACAAGCTTGGATATATTTATACAAGATGAGAGAACGGAAGTACAAGATTCAATTATTGGATGATTATATTTTCGAAATCACGTAATGTATAATTATATATTAAAATGACCATATTTTCTAAAATGAAAATCACCCTTAATTTCTCATGTCCTCCAATAATCTTCTAAAAGTGAAATGTAAAAACTCTTCATCATATATATTTGGTTATTATTGACAAAAATAATCATATGATATATTATTACAAGTCTAGAACAGTATATGCATGCATGTGTGTATATAAAATCTACCGTAATTGACCTTATACACCTGCAATACACAAAATCTAAAACATATATACGCACTTCAAATTCTGAAGCATTATCCTTAATAATTTTGTTCATTATCTAAAATGTTTTACGTCGAAAAATATACATATCTCTAACCTCTTTCTTTAAGGTTAATGTATGTGTTTTATTCCAATAATCGATCATATTAAAATCAAAGATTGTCTGGGCTCTCAGCTTTAAGTAAGTGGAGTGAGGTTATGATATTTTACTTCAATATGTTTAAACCTCCCATTATAATTATTGTTGGTGCATTTCTACCACCTATTATAACCTAAAATTTATTAAAACTATGTAAGTCTCTTTTGATACAACTTTTCAAATTCCTACTCATCCTTCTCTCCTTAATTTTTTTGATAAAAAATACACTTTTCTTTGTATTTTCTTTACTTTGATTAATCAATTAAGTGTCCCAAATGCGCGGCCTTACTGTCAAGAATGATATAGCCTCATAACATATACATTTTAGAGTTGGTACAACTTATTAATTGAAAATCTTAAATACATTTATGTTTATAATATTAATCCTTCTTTCAACGTTTTATAACCTTTGAAATTGCCAATATGAACAATATAGTATCATTGGTACACATTTCTTTCATTAAAGTGGAAGGTTTCCACCTGCCTTCATACCTCCAATTTTTTTTACTCCTAAGAGAAATAACAGATCAACGAAGAAATTGAATCTCTATTGACGAGACACTCTCGATTAGAACAGAATGGGATAACTTAAAGATGGAGTAATTGATTGTGAAATCATGGACAATAACGACGATAAGTGTTAGGAAGCTTAAAGAGCAATATAGGTGTATTTGAGAACGGTGGTTATGAATGAGTAGGTGAAATTTTGTTGGTTGAGAGATAGAAAAGAGTTGGTTCATTTCCTTGCTTTGAAGGGAAAAAAAAGAAATCTCTTTTGTCGAAAAATATGAGTGATGAAATCATGTCGGTTGCAAAAGAGGAATTATATTAATATAATATCACTAATCTCCAACCTCCCTTTTGCTTTCTAACTTCTAAAGTTGTCATATGACTTCACTTACAAACCTAACCATTCATATGGATTCCCATCTTTCCTTTTCCTACTTTTATTTATCTATTATATTAATAAAAATAAATGTTTTGGAGTTTTTGGGAGAGAGAGCGGGTTATCTCATAATCTTATTTAAATAGTTTGTATTTCACTAATAAATCATTTTTAGTTTGAGTTATCATAATTTGATTGATGTGTAAACTATTTTAGTTCGCTAATAGCAAATAGTAAACACTATAGCAAAAAGTAAAAAAAATAGTCGATGTAAAATAGCAAAAACGATAGCAATATAGTAAATATGATAATAAAATAGTATTAACTATATCTGATTGGAGAGTGTATACAATAGAATTTACTATAATAATAAGTGATTATATTCTTAAATGATCCTTGCCTTAAACAACTCAATTGGAGATTAAAATAACATAAATTACATAAGGTATATTTGGATTTGTCTTCTATTATTTGAAGTATAAAATAAGTTATTGAAAAAACATGCATGGAGTCTTATTGATAGATGAGAATTTTTTCGGTTATTAGTTGAAGAGTGATAATGAATCATTAAACAAAGGAAATTAGTGATTATTGGTCCATTATATATTACAACAGGATAACGGAAACCTCCACTGCAACTACCATCGTTAGGGTCTTAGCTGATAACAGGAACTGTGTATATATCTTTCTCTTTTGCCTTAAACACAGAAGAGCTGCCTATCTGATTTGACCAAAAAAGAGGGAACAACTAGCTACTAGACTAGAACGAGCTCGAAAAGAGAAGGAGCCTTTTTCAAACTCACCTGCTCGTGAACCGGAACCTTAAGCTAGTTATTATAACTTATCAGCTGGGTTTTCCTTCTTTCATCTAACGACTATTAAGGATCAATGAATGTTGGGTTTTCACTCCTATATGATATAAAGAAAAATGTTTGAAAGTTAATTAGAAATAGAATCAGAGAAGAAAAAGAAGATTATGCCAAAGACTCCCATTTCTTTCATTGGGAGTGCTAGTCTAGTTAAGGTGAAGCACGTTAAGGAAAAGTCAGTGCTTTCTTGTCAAAGTCTTTTAGTAAGAAGTGCGGGTTCTTATGAATAGCCTGAACTTCTTCTAAGGAAAGAATCCCAATAGCCAACCATCTCACTCGAATCCTTCTTTCTTTTATAGTATACTATAATCAATGAATGGTACCACTTTTCTCGAAGGTCTAGAGAAAGCTACAATCAATAGGATTTTCTTAATCCACCCTTCTCAAAAGCGAAAAGATGAAGAGAAGAAGAGTTTAAGACTTAGAAGAGATTGAGTTTCAAGTCAATGAACAAGGAAAAAAGAGTTGATTGAATCTTGTTCAAGAAAGCGAAGAAGGAAAAATAGACACTATGTGACTTTATTGCACTGAAAAAGAAAACTATGCTACAGACCTCCCGTTTTGAGAGGATTATCTTGGCGAAAGGATTAATATTTAGCCTATACCAAGCTAGTCCCTCTCAACCTAAAGGCCTTAACTTTCCTTCAGTGCCTATCGGCCCTTAGTCTCTTTCTTTTAAGGTACCTATACGATTTACAATGTCTCAGAAGGGAAAGCTCACTCTCAGCCTACCGGCCTTGGCCTTTCATTGATTTCTTTTAAGGTCCCTATCTGATCTCCTAGTTCGCACTACAACAAATCTGGCCTTTAATGTCGGGTGGAAAAAATGAAAAATGGGCTTTAATGTCGGTTTTCAAAAGGCGGACGTTTAATGTCGGTTTTAAACCGACATTAAAGAAGGAGCTTTAATGTTGGTTTAAAATCGACATTAAACGACCACCTTTTGAAAATCGACATTAAAGCCCCTTTGTAATTTTTATTTTTAATTTTTTTAATTTGGTAAAAAATCAAGTTTCCTCTCTCTTACTTTACCTTTTCTTTTGCCTTAAAAGTTTCTATATAAATTCTCCTCTCTTCTTCCTCCTTATAGCTTTGAAATCTTCTAACCCTAAATTCTGCAGCCACCAATCAAATTTTCTTGCTTTCATTTCCTATCATTGTAGATTCTTTTTTCCATCGACGATTTGAAGATTTACTATGGCCGGTAAAGGAGAAGGTCCGACGATCGGAATCGATCTTGGAACCGATGACCTTATGGTTCAGTGTGAGGGATGCAAAGATTGGTAAGTTCTTTGATTTCTTAATCGCCCGCTTTAGATTGATTAAGCATGTTTTTACTGCTTTGTTTCATCTTCTGCAACTTTAGGGAGGATAAGTTGATGCTTGCTTGTTTTATTATTGTATTTTTGTAGCTTTTGTTTGGAGATGGTGTCATCCACCTCCACCTTTTGTAGGATTTTCTATTTCTGTACGCTGTTCTTTTATGTACCTAGGTTATTTTTGGGGCAGATGGTTTTTCTTGGAAATTTAACAATAGGCACTCTGTTCATGGTTATTGTTATGACATTATTAGGGTAAGAGGTCCTTAAATGCATTTCCAGTATCACCTTCTGGTGAGGCTAAGGTAAGGGATATTAGTTCATCTTTATATTTTTGGTATACTGCAAAAATGGCATTATGTAGAATCAAATTTAGAGGAGTTGAACAACATTTGGATTTTTTGACGGAATTACATAGAACATTATACACCTCTGTGTGGTTAGACCATATAAACCTTAAAAATTCTAAATTGATTCCTTGTAAGTTTGTAACTGTTATCGTATATTTTCAAAATGAAGATTTCGGGACGAAATGCCACTAAATGAATTCTAACACACAGAGAACTCAATTCTTATTATGTGGAGGGCAGCAGCTCGAAAGTCTAGATCTAGTAGGGTAGTTCTTGAAATGCACTATGAAACTCTACTGTAAAGCACATTGTATAATATTTGTGGTCTCGAACGCAATTTGGTTTAGGTGACTTATCATTTTGGTATTCCTTTGTCACTAGTTGGATACTGGTATTGTATTTATGTTCATATGGTTAGGTTGTTATCAATAAAATTTGAGATTCATCCCAAATCAAAGTTGCTGAATTATGTATACTAGAAGGTGCATATGAACTCTTTGCAATTCGGCGGCTATCACTGATAGATGATCACAACTGATAGCACATTTCTCAAATTGAAAGTTATCACTGACAGCATCTATAAGTGATAGCAACTTATAATAGTTATTAATTGCTATCATAGTTGATGTCTACTATCAATAATAGCTTTCAATTTGAGAAAATCGAGAATAAACACTTGTATTGGTGGAAAATAGAAAGTTATCACTAATAATAGCTATCAATGATAACTTTCAATATCAATAATCACTTTTTCATAGATATTTTTGTGGGCATCTAAGGTAATTCAATCATTTCATTGTATGTCCAAAGCTCTTATTGATATTTAGTTCTTTGCTTCTCTAATATAAAAAATTCTCTTATCCTACAATTTTCTTCATTTCATTGATTCAGCTATATCATAATTTCATCGTCAATATACAAAGAAAGAAGCTGCCATTAGTTATCTTGAAGGGATAATTGAGAAACTAAGGAGTACTAAGTTGGTATGATGAATTGTTTCTTTTTTTATATACTGATTGATAATATTGTTGAAAATTTGTATTGTATAGATATTTCGTTCAAAATGGTCGTTGATCTTGTCGTTTAGGGGAAAGATGAGTTGCTTTGACAGGTTGGAGTGTAGCCTATGTTGTGTGTGGTTGTTTTCGTTGGAAGAAATAGGAGGACTTTTGGATGTGAAATGGTTTAGAACACAAAGTTGATGAAGTTGAGTTATGCAGACTCTTCATGTTTACTCTTAATCTATTCATGGCTGATTTCCCAATTGGCTCACTTTTCGGGATATGTTTCAGACATTATTTGTGCCCCTATAGTGACCAAAAGAAATGTCAAGTTTTCAGTTCGATGTCAGTAGGAAATGAGGGAGTGATTGAAGAGATACTTGAATCAAGTTTCTGAGCTGATGATGCTTGAAAATCTTGTAAGTAAATGGATAGTAGTTGAAGACATATCATCTTTCTTCCTATGGATTTGTGTAGATTTAATGCTTAATTTCTCTGGGTATTGAATTAGTTAGTTTGTAAGAGGAATAGGTCGATATTCTGAATTCTTCAATAGTTTCTTTAACTGAGGTTAGTTCTTGACGTCAAATGATTTCGTGATATGTTTTCTAATGAAAGCTTTGATCTGAAAAGTAAGTTACAATATATGTGTGTGTGTGATATGTTAGAATAAGTCACAACAGTATATGTTGCTGCTGATGATTAGTTCTTAAAAAAAATTCTAAGAATTGAAGAAAGTGATATGAAATCTTTTTTGAGTTTCAAATTTATTTTGGTTAGAAGTGTGGGTTTCTTTGCTTTGTTTAGTCGAAGATCATAATTAAGAGTTATGCCTTCTTGTGTGTTCTCTCATCTACTATGTTTTCTCAACAATAATATCCTGGTATATGATAGTTTCTTAAAAAACATAGCGCACCATGGATTTACTACGTTTCATTTAGTTTTTCTTACTGTTTTATTTCTTATCCAAATTTGAAGGTTGCTGCAGAATAACAACATTTTCGGTCCAATTCCCATTGAACTGAACTGTCCCATTGCTTCAAACATTAGATCTCTCAAACAACCGGTTCTCTTGTCCAATACCAACATCTTTTGCTCAGCTAAACGGTTTACACTATCTGTAAGTGTTTGAAAATTTTTGCCGGTCATTTTTTCTGTTTGGATTTCTGCAATATAGAGGATGTAAAAAACATCTCAAAATTTTCACTTTTTCCAGATATTTCATCATTTTACATGTATGACTCTAATGAAGTTTCAATTTTTAAAGTTGGATTTTTTGATATTATTTAATGCTCTTTATTCTCAATTTTTCTTAGAGGTCATGTACTTGATGCATAAGTTGCTGCTTGTCTGTTTACTCCTTTTTTGTTATTTATAAAAATAACTTGCTTTTTCTTACTTTGTCTTGTAATGAGTAGCAGACTGAAAAAATATCTTGACGTTGTCTTTCTAAAGCTTGATTGCAACCAAGACAATAAGGTTCATCTCATGATCCCTAATTTCTTGCTGGAAATTAGAAATGTATTTGCAGTTGTTCATATAAGAAGTAAGAACACTTAAATTGTCTTTATCTGGCAGCCATTGGCAAAGGAACTTGGGATAAAAGTGGTGCCAACTTTCAAAATTCTAAAGGATAAGAAGGTCGTTAAAGAAGTAACTGGAGCAAAGTTCGATGATTTGGTTCATGCCATTGATACTGTAAGATCCAGCTGAAAACTCTCCTCTCTTCTCTTCTTTGTAAATTTAAATAATATGATGCAAGGAAGAGTGTTCAGGGCAGTTATTTATTTTACTCTATTAGTTTAATGATTTTGTGTACTGTTAAGTGTTAAGGAAGAAGCAATTCGACCATGGGAAATGATTCTGTATATAAAAATGTTTGGGAGATAGACATTTGAATGTGTACAATGACAGTTTCTACATATTCCAAAAATTATTTTGATATATACATTTCTTTATGAGTAGGTTTGAATGTTTTTGTAATTGGGTTTGGGTATGTTTATGGTTTTCTTCTAGTGATAGAACTACTTACTACTATGCTTGACATGTTTGTTTGTAATAATGGAGATGATAGAAATCAGAAGTTATCAGATTAAATGGTTTATTTTGATATTGCGTGTAGAATGATTGAAGTCATCAGATTGAAAGTTAAGTGATTGTGTAGATAGCCAGGCAATCGTTGAAGGTTGAAGACTGAGAAGGCGTTTAGAATTTCTTATTTAAGACTTGTATTAGGATCTTGTTTCATGTACTATTGTAGAATGTATATATAAACACAATATTAAGTTTTCATTTTGTGTATACAAATTTAAAAGATAAATATTATAGTTTCTAAAATAATATTAATTTTATTAATTTGTTGGAGCGAGAAAAAAATATTTATCTATATGGATTCAATGATGGTTTATAAAAAATGGACAATAATCCAACAATTAAATAAATATAAATTTCTAAAAATGGACAAAAACAAGCCTTTAATGTCGGTTTTAAACTGACATTATTGGCCTCTTTAATGTCGGTTTTAAAACGACATCATAGCCCAGTCGACATTAAAGGGCTTCAATAACAGTATCAAAGATGTCGGTTTAAAACTGACATTAAAGGGCTTCAATAACACTATCAAAGATGTCGGTTTAAAACCGACATTAAAGCCCAACGACATCAAAGGGCTTCAATAACACTATCAAAGATGTCAGTTGAAAACTGACATTAAAGGCCTTTAATGTCGAGGCCTTTAATGTCGTTTTTAAACTGACATTAAAGCCCAACCGACATTAAAGAGGCCTTTAAGGCCTTTAATAACGTTCGCAAAGATGTCGGTTGTCAAGTGACATTAAAGCCTTTTAATGTCGGTTTTAAACCGACATTAAAGGTCAGATTTCTTGTAGTGTCTGTACTCCTAGCTCCTAAGTCGGCCGGAAAGAAGACAAAAGGGAAAGTCGATCCGAGGAGAGATCGGATCTACCACGAACTAATATAATAAGATAAGGCAAAGACGGAAAGAAGGAAGACAAAAGGCATAGGTAATTGGCAATTCTTCCCATTAAAGTGGTTAATTTCCCTACTTTTCTCATTCTGGAATTTTCTTCAGAAGTGTTCTAGGATATTGTACTTTACCCATAAGACCCCTTGAAGCTATGGATCGTTTAAGATGCAGCTCCACGTCTCGTGTATCCGTAGTCGCCGCAGTAGATTGAGTGAACCAAAAACCTATTAATAGATAAGAACACATTCCAACCAATTCCCAAAAAGTATAAATTTGGATCAAATTCGAACTAGTAACTAATCCCAACATTATCGTATCGAATAAACTCATATATGCAACTATCAATTGAGCTAGCTATATCCCCCCGAGCCAAGTGGGGCCTGCATGAAGGAATCAGATGCTTCTTATATTCTTTTATTCTTTTCCGTGGCGTAGCTAGACCATCCTGGACTTGAACCAGAGACCTCGCCCGTGAAGTAAATCATCGCACCTACGGTCCAACCAATTGGGAGATATTTTTGTCATTATTGACATGTAGAATGAGACTCTATCTTTATTCTATTCGATCTGATTAATCAGTTCTTCAAAAGATCTATCGGACTATGTATGATGGAGTAAATGATTTGATCAATGAATATTCGATTGTTTTTTTTAACTTGGAGATCTTTGAATCGATTCATAACAATTCATTCATTTTAATATGGGAGCTGGAGATTGATTTTGAGAATGAATTAACTAGATGAGAATACGATCCCTACGCTCCTGGCTTCCTTATTCCCTAGTTTCCAGTTCCACTTATTCTGGGATCGTCCATTATCCATTATATATTACAATCTCTTAAAACCAAGTACCCATAGAAATATTTTTAGGCGCTGACATGAGGTGAAATCCAGCCAGGTTACTCCATTCAAATTTACCGTATGTCGCCAATACTCAGAAAGAATGTTGAAGTTACTCCATCAGATGTGAAGGGGCATTCGCAAGAGCGGTAAAATTTTGAAAAACAATACACAAAACATCTAATTTGGCTTTCATTTTATATGAATATCTTAAAACCTCCTTTATTTCCATTAATAAGATTTTTCCTTCACGTTAATTCTAAATATTACATATATTCGAAAATATATATAATTTATTGTCATAAATATTCCACATTTATTATTTATATTAAAATTTACGTATTTAGTCTATTTTATTTTCATTTAATTTTAAAATTGTCATTTATTAGGTATCCTTGTTAAATATGGTATATAATTAATATAATTATGATAAGAATATTCTAATCAAAATTTTCCCTCAATTATTTTTCTTTAGGTGATTTTAATTAGTCAAAACTTCTTCCAATATACTCTCTCTCCGATCTCTCTCCGCCAATTCTTTCTTATTCTTTTCATCTATTTTAAGTTTTTTGGTGAGTGCATATTTGTTTCGTATTATTAATTTTGTTTATGAAATTGTGAATTATAGTATGTCGGTTAAATTTTTTAGTGAAATTTTTCAATTAAGAAAATTTACTGTGAATAAAGTATCTATACCATGTACTTTCTTTCTGTTTTTCATATTTACCCGTATATACATATTTGCATAGGATATCTAATAAATGACAATCTTAAAATTAAATGTAAATAAATATATTAAATAATTAATAGACTAAGGGTGTATTTGGATTGATTTTTAATGTGTTTAATTTTAAATAATTCATTTTAAGATAAATTCAGGTGTTTGACATTGGATTAAAATAATTTTTAGAAAAATGAGATTATGAAACAAATCATTTTAGAGAAAAAACATTCAACCACATTTTAGAATAAATGTTTATATGGTATTTAATGAGAAATCCCTCCCAAATATCTATTTTTCTTCCTTTATTTTTTGTGTTCATTTTTACTATCTACTTTTCACTCCGTCGTTATTTTTGTTTTTTTTCATCAAATACTTTTAATATTTTTTAATGTGTGTTCATATACATTTAAATATAGAGATTTGCAAATGTTCCTCTCTTAGCTAGATCTACACTTTAACACCTATGAAAGAAATCATGAGAATGTCAAGAAGAATATAATTGTTCGATTTGTGAAATGAAGATGAATGAAGAACGTGATTGAATTGTACATATTCTTGTCTAATTGATATTATATTGTATAGGAAAAATTATTTATATCTTATGTATATTTTGTTCTTAGAAATCAATTTTTTTTTATGGTTATGTATTTACATTTTAAGATATTTGTGCTTTTAAAATTGTATTGTCAAAAAAAACAAAAAACAAAAAAATGCAATTAATGTTTTGTTTCAAGTAACTAAAAAGTTAATAATTTAAAATATATTTTTGAAAAAAAAAGATTCAAAATGTGTGTATTTTTTATGAAATTAATTCATATTGTTTAATAGTCTTTTATTGTAATTTGGCCTAAGTATAAACATTGTTAGATAAGATAAACCAAACATAATTTTTCATATAAACATTTATAAAGAGATCAAACCAAACATGTAAGTGTTTAGATGTTAAACTCATTTAAAAAAAATATATTTTTTAAAAAAATATATTTTTAAAAAGACATTAATTTTCATAGGCAATCCAAACGGACACTAAATATGTAAGTTTTAATTTAAATAATAAATGTGGAATAAAATATTTTAATTTTTTTTAAATAATGTGTTTTTTAAAAGATATGTCAAAAATAGGGTAGAAAGAAAAATATTGACAAAAATAGGATAGTTTAGGCGAAGTCGAAACATCATCAAAGTTTAAAATCTCACCGTTAATTTTTCTTCTTTTTTTCTCGAAGCTTCCTCCCATAGCCATGAAATCTCCCTTGGCCTTGATTTCCTAATTCTAATGAACAAAAATCAATTAAAAATCAACCAAATGTTTCATTGAGGCATTTCATCAAACACATTGTAAGCTACCAAAATGCTTCATCACATAGCCAACAATATATTTCATAAAACCATCAATATACCTTTAAAGAATCACAAAATAGTTAAAATATGTTTTTGAGTTACGATACCTTTAAAGAATCAAAGACATTGTAAGTCGCATATCTTTTTCTTCCATGAATATCAGTTCATTAGCTATTCTTTAGGACTATTGAAATGCAATGAGTTAAACTTCGAAGCTACAAACACTGAGTTTAACTTGACAAATAGCATAGCAAAATGGTAATGGAATAGCATGGACATTTTATATAAGTTCCACCACATTGAGACCCCCAACATAACTTTTTATCAACATAGCGAAATATAAACATAGTGAAATCTTGAAGTGAAATCGCACATACTCCAAAGAAACCCCATTAATGAAGAACCAAATCATGGAAAACGAAGTCATAAGAAACAACATCAAAACAAAAACATCAGGAATCTAAAAAATAAACAAACCCCACAAAGAATGTGTGGATAAAAAAGCAAAATCTCCAAAGTGGAACAAAATTGAAAAGGTGGGAATGAGAACACAAGAAACAGAGCATAAAATTAAATATCCAAGGGAAAAGATAAACGGAGGGAGAAGAAACGAAAAAAGAAAGATCAAGAACTTACTGGCGACGATATGAGTCTCCTCACCGTGGGTCTCCTTCACTGAGAAGAAAGGATGTGGAGATGAGAAGAATGGGGTTAAGGTTGGAGTTTTTGTCGTGCGTCGTTCCTGAGAGGAGGGATTTTGAAGAAGGAAAGCGGAGTGTGCGCGAAGAAAGAAAGTGAGGGATTTTGAAAAAGGAAAGTGAGGAATTTTGCCTTTTCTTTATTTTTTTTTAATTTTAATAAAAAATATTTAATTAATTTATTTAATGCCCTTACATATTATGACAGCAAATAACTGTCATATATTTGGGCATTCCGAAATTGCCGTCTTTTTCCACCAAAAACCCGCTTTTTGACATTTGATGACATTATTTGTTCCATCCCTTCAATTTGGAATGAAACTAACTGTCATAATAAGGGGTTTTTCTTGTAGTGATGAAAGAAAAAAAATTGAGGTATTTATACCCAAAGATTTGAAAATGAAGAATTTGAAAGGTTGCAAGAAATAAAAAAGAGTTAATATGAGAATGTGAATAGTTGGGAAATGAAAGATTAAGAGAGAGAGGAATGTGAATAATGGATTTGGATAAATTTAAATGACATAATTAATTGAAGAGAAAGTTTTAAAATTTTGAGAAAAGTTATAACAGGAAAATGAAAAGTTAACAAAGTGTAACTTCTATATAGAATATGAAAATGACAAATATTAAATCTATGTGAATGACAAAATTGCCCCTAACGGCAAAACTAAAAAGAAGTTATAATGAAAGGGTAAAATAGAACTAAAAAAGTCTCTCCACTTCCATCATTTTATATATATTATAGATTATATATACTAGATTAGTTTGTAGTTTTAATATGTAGTTATTTTTGGTATTGTTATCTAATTTCGCTTTTATAACACACTTCTTCAACACGTAATTAGTAGTTTATAATATTGCCATTTGATTTTTTTTTCTTTTGTCAATTGGTGAGTAGCTTCTAGTTGTTATTTGATTGCCTTCTTTTGGTTACATAGTTAGAAGTTTGAAACGAGGCATTAAAAAAGAAATGTAAAAAATGTCTTAGTAACTTTGAATTTGATTGATGTAGGATTGTTATTTGATTTCTAATGATATTGATTGATGTTTGAATACTATTTGATAATTAGCCTATGAGACTTATTGTTGTATGATTGTGATCTAACTATTATCTGATACTGATTCTTAATGTTATAACTAAATACAATTTGATAATGGTTGTTATTTTATTGCTACTTGAAACCTATTGTTATTTGATTGGTAATAATACTTATTTGTGTTATGATGTTATTTGATTACATGACAATCAGATATCAATCAGATAGAAATTATACAACAATCAAATAAAAATCATAGAAATTACATAATAATCAAATAAAAATCATAAATTACTTAACATCTAATGAAGATCGTCCCATGACAATCATATATAAATTACACAGGAATCACATGAAAATTATACCATCTAAAAGTAATGATCAATTACACGTATATATTGCTAGCTAATTATTGTCTAATTACAATTTGATACTAATTGTTTGCGATACCAGTTGATCTATAATTTTTGTGTGATCACTATTTGATGATGATTATTAAGGATACTGATTGCTATCCGATTTGTGTCTGGTTACTATTTAATATCGGCACGTAATGATACTTGTTGCTATTTGGTAACGATTACTCTTTTTTATTTTTATGCTTTGATATTGATTACTCTTTTGAACAAATTGTTAATCAGGTCCACCAAATTGTTAATCTTGTAAAACATGTTACAAGAGAATCACTTGATTAGATTTTGATCACAAGTCAGATAAGATGATTAAGGTTGGATGTTCTTAAGTTGACGGTTTATGGAACATTTGTTACCTGGAGATCAAAATCAATTGTTGTGCCCAGTTAACTGCTTGCTTGTTGTTCATGCTTTGTTATATCATAAGTTTGTCATTAAGGTTCTAAGTATGTGATTGTAACTAGGCCAGACGTCATACCTTAATCGCGTTCTGAACTACTCGATCGATAAAAATCATCTATGCGATGAGATAGTTGTACGACGAAAGTTGGTGATTGGAGGGTTTGCAAAGTAACTTGCATTTCGTGTCCTAGCTACACCATGAGAAGGATCTATACGATTGACTGGAATGTGATATGAGCTTCCTTCATTTGGAAGTAGCTGATGTCATAAGGTTGGTGAGTTGATTTGACTTTGCAGTCAAACTGAATTTAGGATAAGATGTGACAGTTTCCACACATGATGTTTTGATGTTGGATGATTCTCACTGTCATGTAGAAGCAATCATTCCAGTATGGAAAGTCTCATCGGAGAGGCTTATAAATACGAGAGTCCAAGCATTTTTTAAGGCTATTTTACCTTATGTCCACTTAACAAAGAGATGGAAAGAATTTCAAAGATTTTTAGTGATTCACCACGAACTTGAGTTCAATAAGGATTTGTAAGGAAGTGCAAGGGGACTTTGGCTAAGAGCATAGGATACTTGATTGTGAGTGGATTCTTCTTAAAATGTTCCTGGTAAACCCTACATCATACAAACAAAACAATAACAACGGTGCCATTAACAACCGAAAGTAAAAAGAGTAGTCATGAGCTGCACCTGATATGCAACTTAAACTTTGGAACCATCATTTGGAGAATGAAGATCAGTTGCAGATAAGAGTTCTGAATTGTTCATGTAATGCTTAAGGATTAGCTCAAGGAAAACAACAATAAAGGAAACAAGGAAGTAGAAAAGGATAACTACCAAATAATCTAATGTGCATTTTAGTTAAAATTTAGCTTCTAGAAAAACCACGTCCAAAATGAATTGAATAGTCCTATCAATATATAACAGTCCTAGTTCTCCAAAAGACAATCATTACAATTGATGGAAAAATATATGCTAATTAACCTTATTTGGAATAATACTCAAATCCTTACGAAAAACTTTAGGATCCTCTAAAGTCTTGTTGATAATGGTTTGAGAAGAGGCAACAACAGGCTTTTCATCTTCAACGGAAGTGATGGCTCTCAGAGGCAAAAGAGACTAATACTCGAGTTGGCAACAACAGCCTTTTCATCTTAGTATCACATCTCAAGTTCGAGTACAACGAACCTTATGTCTTTTTTTTCTTTAAACAGAAACAACCTTATAATTAGTGAAATGAAAAGAAACTAATACTTAAATCACATTTAAAAAAAAAAAAAAAAAAAGAGTTCAAAATCTAGAAGACTTCTAGCAATAAAAACAAAAACAAACTAAAAAAAAAAACAAACAGAAGATTTGTTAGTTTAAAGGTAGCGGTGGTAAAAGGAAATTCACTCAATAGAAGAATATTTTTAATGGAAGCAATTTATTTAAAACACACACAAAAGGAGAGAAGAAACATCAATTGATTATTTTCAAGTATTTACCTTTGTTTCGTAAAGCAACAATTCAACGGTTTGTTTTAGCATATATAACCACTGAAATTGAATAATGACAAATCATCAAAGAGTAAAATGGAAAGCCAAGTACGCAATATATCCTTACTCCTAGTCCGGCGAGGCGAGAGGCGCACTATGGCCGGGATAGTTGGGATTCATCAGCGTGCAGTTGTCGTCAGGCGCCAGAGAGAGGTCATTGCCGGCATGTAAGAGAGATGGTTGGCAGAAGAGAAATTTCAATAGGAGGGGGCGGTCGGCGTTTCTAGAAGAATCGGGAAGGAGAAAGAAGAGAGTTGAATCCTTTTTCTTTTCTTTTCTCTTTTTTTAGTTCATTTATTAAAAAACCAATAATATGCACATAATGACACCATACTGCCCCTCCCTTCAAATTAAGCTTAAGTTTTTGCCTTTTAGTTTCTTTCTTTTGGACACTTCAAAATTTTCAAGTCTATATCAACTAAATTGGTTCTAAAATTTTTTCTTCTATAAAAAGAAATTCTAACAAGTTTGTATTCCATTTTCTTTTTAACAATTTAGAAGATATTGAAATAAATAACAAATAACATAGCAGAATGATAGCTTACCAATACTGTTTGCTAGCCTGATCGGAGTGGATTGAATAAAAAGTAGCATATTTCAAAAACACAAATAAATGAGAGAGAAAATACGACAGAATATTTTCTCGCTCAATGCACGAAGATGTTATCTTATTTATACAAGTTTGAACCATAATCCCCCAAATGATAGAAACTACGAAATATTGTAAACCCAATACCTCTCAAGTGCTGTAGAAAATAGTTCTTCAAGATCGGGGGGATGCAAGACACCATCTTAGAATGTAAAGAAAAAGTGTGGATCACTTGGCCACGAAAACAGATCTATAAGCTCGATTATACTAAACAATTTTAAAATACAAAAAGAAAAAAACAAATAAACTATTGATTGAGAAATCAATAAAGAAACTAAAAATTTATAATTTGGGAAGTTGTAAACTATGACATACACCATCACCATCATAGAGCTCAAATATTCCCCTTGAAAACTTGAGGGCTTCATTTGTCAGCTCCACACTCTACAGAAAGAACAACCATTCAATAAGAAATTTTGAACTAGGAATTAGAATAATTATGGAACGCTTTAGGAGAAACAATTACAAAATGCAGTATATGTCTTACAAAGTCATTAACACCTGACGAGAGAAAAATAACCAAATCGTAATATTCTTTATAATATTATATCATACCTCAAAATGATAAATATAAAACGACAAAAGAACAAGAAATCCTCCCTTAACCTAGTTAAAGAAAATCACTCCACTTAAATTGAAAATTTTCACATCCCAAGAGTCAGCCATTCATCGAGGAAAAGTTAATGGTTTCTACCAAGTATTTACCACATCCCCATTATTAATTTAGAGCCTCCCCTTGGAAATATCAATAATATATATAATGTTGAAAATTTCATTATTTTTTTTAACGAGGCTTTGAATTACTGAAATTGAGAAATGGTGGAAATATTTATATATCGATTTGTTTTTAGATCATGTTGAGATTTTGTTTTAGAATTTCATATATATGTATATTATTCCATAAAGATGTTCTGTGTGCAAATCATGAAAATTATTATTAGAATTCCATCCATTGTGTATTATTCCACAACAGTGTTCTCTATGCTAAACATGAGAATTATTGTTAGTTTTCATTCAATTGATATTTGCATGAAAAGTTTCAAATGATTCTAAATTTAGTGGATTGTTATGTACTTTACGCTTGGACAAATGACTTTTGAGATTTTCCCTTTGGCAAGATTTTAATAAATTTTTTTGCCACTTATATAATTATGGCATGAGTTCGCCATTTGGCATATGTGCAATTGATCATTTTTTATGTTCTGCACTAGTTTTGTATTAATACATGTGTGTGTATTTGATAATAAGTCATAAGTAAGTCATAAGTATTGTATTATTTATGTCATTATTGGCTTATATAGTATATGGTGTATGCTTATTGAGTGTTAAGCCTAATGTTCTCATGACATTTTATATTTCAAGCCTAATGGAATAATGTCTTCAGTTTTATTTGTTGTGATTTATTTGATTTTGGTTTGTGAGAACTTGTTTAATTGGAAAAGTTGTTTACTTTGTTTCACAAATGTTCGGTGATTAATTTCACTAAAATGTTATCAACAATTTAAAATTGTTGTACCACATATTATTGGTGGAAATCATGGAAGTTTATATGAGAAATTTAATGGTAATAATTGCAATTGATGGCCATAAGAAATGTTATTCTTTCGCTTTAATATTGAAAATTCATGTTATTGCAATGTTGAAGGAGAAGTCAATAAAGCAAAGTTGTTTGCACTTGAGGCATAAAAATTATATTCAACATATGTATGCAACAATCACACTTGGAGTGGATTAGATAGCACACTATATAATGATTATTGTGGTGGATTTGACAAGAATTTATGGGAATCATTAGTGCATATATATACATACATACATACATACATACATACATACACACATGAAAGAAAATGCCATAACAATCAAGTTTATGGTTTATGGTTGGAAATTTTATGATCTTTTGAATGAATGATTCCAAATTTATGATATGACACATTTTGTGATATGTCTCCCCATGTTTGAAGGTTAGTTATATATTGTATGAGGATTTTCTATATGAAAACATAAGACATTTCTTGTGAAAAATGAAAGGAAGAAAACCTTCGTACGAATTCTTAAAATTGTGGGGATGCCTAGCAAAGGTTGTAATACCTAAACCTAAAATGGTTAAAAATAAGACAAATAATTGTTGATTGCATATTCATTGGTTATGCTAGCGACAATTGTGTATATCAATTTCTATTTCATAAATCAGATATTTCAGATATACATGTTAATACAAACATGGAATCAAGGAATGCAACATTCTTTGAGAATGTTTTTCCACACAAAATGTCTTGTGAAGAAGGATTACAAAAACGTTCTCTTGATGCTATCACGAATGAATCTCACAATACGAGTGGTTACATTTTTATCCTTGGAGGTGGGGCGTTATATCTTGGAAATTTTCCAAGCAAATATGTATAGCACAATCCACAATGAAAATTTGAATTTATAGCTTTAGATAAGGTTGGAGAAAAAGCAGAATGACTTCGAAATTTTTTGGAAGATATTCCCGACTGGTCTAAACCAGTGCCTGCAATATGTATGCACAGTGATAGCCAAACAGCTATTGGAAGGGGAAGAAATATTATGTATAAAGGTAAGTCTCGACATATATGACAGAGACATAATACAATCAGGCAACTACTCTCTAGTGGAATTATCACAATTGACTTTGTGAGGTCAAAAGATAATATTGCGGATCCACTTACGAAAGGCCTAACTAGGAAGTTGGTTGAAAGTTCATAAAAAAGAATGGGATTAAAGCCTATAATATGAAGTTACCTAGAGAGGCAACCCAACCTAGTTGACTAGAGATCCCAAGATCTAGGTTCAATAGGAAAACCGATCTCTAGATAACATAATGAGCACTGCATTAAAATCTTTCACCCATTCTACGAATGATGAAGTAGTGTGCTTTTAATGATTCATGTGAGTGATAATTATTAATAAAAAAGGGAGCATATACGATGTTCTGTACAAGAATCACCTATATGAGTGTGAAGGGACCGCTTCTGTGAGAATTTTAAGGTGAATTCTCTAAAACACCTATGAGACCACGTGGTGTTCAAGGCCAAAACGAAGACAATCATGAGAACAAACTTTGTTATAATGAGAAGTTGTGTGATATCTATTGTTTTAGTTTACTCTAGAACGATTAACAGTTCAAGGCATCATGTCCACGGATTAACCAAGTAAATTCGATTGATGTTCACTAGGGAAAGTTCAAAGTTTATACTACTTATTCTCATGTAGGTTCTCCATTAGAAAATACCGAACGCTTATTTTCTTCCATTTGTCAACTTACCATTTATGGGAGGTTGTTGGAATAAATGGTTATTGTTCGTGTTTTTTCATGAACGGATGTATCATGAATGAATGCACCACTTCATGAAAACCAATAACTATTTGTGTTTCTTCATGAATGGATGCATCATGAGTGGATGCATCGCTTCATGAAAACTGTTATTAAAAAAGGACACGACTTTTCGAATGACCACGAATAAGTCTATAAATAGGTCCTTTTCTATTTGGTTGAAGAAGAGGAAAAATTTTCATAATCATTTGTCTTCTTCCAAAAACTATTTTCTCTCCATTATCCACAATCTTCAGGTTCGAAAGATCCACAAAGTTTTGTTCGCTGATCTTCTAGACAGAGTGCTACTCTTAGAAAAAAAGGTGATCTATTCTATTTCGGGAGACAATTACTCTAAATACTCAAACACTAGGGTGAGTAAATTTGTCTTAAGAAGACAAAATTAATTCGTTGGGCTCATATCTATATACATATATGTTTTTCTGTTTTGTTGTGTTTGATAATTTTCATAACATATAAAATGTAAAAACTAAATATATATTATGTTAGGAATAATTTTGAAAGTTTGTCATCGGAGATGTTTGATGCAGTTGGCCTGTTCTACAGAAATTGAGAGGACCACTGCTATATTATTTTCATTACCTTATTTAGAGCTCTCTTTCCAAGAGTTGGGATAAGTTCATCCAAAAGCTTGATATCATTATCATACCTAAACTTCCAATTAAGTATTAATTATTATCATTTTTGCAAATAGAAAAACGTCCCTAAAGAAAGAATGTCATAAATCTTATCAGGGTTAAGAAAAATGCAACATCCAGAAAATCAAAAGCCATTGCAATTATGGCATTACAAAGGATAGCCAAGTCTGTCCTTCAACTCACCTCTATTACATTATGTCAAACTTCACTTATGAAGAATTTTTTTGCATTTAAAGAAAAATGGATTTCAAACTTGATTAAGAACTAATTAACCATCAACTACTAACCTACATTTCAAGTTACTAGAAAATATTAATGTGTTACACGTGTAAAGATTATATTGTTAGTTTTTTATATTTAAACATTACTAAACTAAATAATATGTTATTAAGAGTAACTTTTTTTTAGTATAATTGAGTAGGGAGATTCAAACTACAAACTTCATGGGTACCTAATACACTTTGATGAAAAATGAACTACGTTCTTTTTTACCACTAAGAGTAATTTAAAAAGAGATTAAACAATGTACTACGGTTTTAATTTAGAAGTAAACATTAATATATGGAGAGAGATAAATTACCTCTTCAACCATAACAATGGGTCTCAAAACATCTACTAATTCTTCGTTCTTGATATATTGTAACAATTTTGTTTGAATGTCGCTTGAGAATATCTTTGATCATATATTCACATTAATAATGCACGACAAAATGTAGTTCTAAATGTGATCTAGAAATAAATTTTATAAAAATGACTTCACAAATTTCAATTCGAACAATCCAAATCTTAAAATAAAATGTAACGAAAAATGAAAAGAGAAATAAGAAAATCCACCTTGAACTTGAACTACCCCAAAAAATGAAGAAGAAGAAGGAAAGAAAAATCGTTAGTTTTTTTCCAACTACGTATAAACATTTATTAGAAAGGCAAAACTATATTATAATAAATCATTTGAAAAGTTACATTCTCACTTTCAAAAATAAAATATATATATACATACATACACACATAGATTGAGAGTTCTCTCAATATTTAAAAATGATAGAATACCATACATGCGCAGTGGAATAAGAATTGAATTTTACCCTAATGACAACTAACTAATTAGTGATCGATTAACATGCAACATAAACTACCATAATTAAATGAATTATGGTTTTAGAAGAGGTCATACCTTTGTAGCTTCCCTCCCAATAATCACCTCACGAACTCGAATCGGGACAACCATTGTAGTTGACTCGGTATTCTCTGGACTTAGAACCGGATTGTGGGACCTGTTTGATGAAGAAAATAAAGAGAGATGGATGGAAATTAAAGGTGGAAATTTAGGTTTGAAATCTTGGGAGAAACAGATTTGGAAGGATTTTGGAATTTTTTTTAAAAATAACAAATATTTGTCAAAAGTTTTTCAGATATTTGAAAAAATTCCTTTAAATAACCTAATTACATGCAACTATTGCATGTAATTACTTCACCTAAATTCAACACCTCACATTCTACTTACAATTAGTGGAATTAATCACCATTCCAATTTCTCTTAGTGGGCTTGGTGTCAAACCATGACTTTTTACCATTTTGTCCGTCTTAACCAATTTCGATCTCCCAAGCATGAATCCGCATTCATTTTTTCGAAATTCAAATCACATTTGAATATAAAGATGATCAAAGTTTGACTTTTCAATGTTAAAAGTCAATATTTTGACTTTTTATAACTTTGACCATTTTCATCAATTTTGAGCTTCCGAATATGAATCCATATTCATATTTTTAATATTTGAATCACATTTAAATATAAAGCTCTATCTAAAACTGATGACCGGCGGCTATATCACATATACTTATTAGTTTCTCTCTCTTTACCTAATTCAAACAATTCGAATTATTCCAACATGTTGTTCTAAGTTAATTTCGTATGAGCAAGTAGGGGAACCTAATAGACCTATAGATCATGGGCTCTAACAATATGAAATTAACATGTTAAATCTTTTTAGATCGAACTAATCAACATTCATTAACTAATGGGTCATTCCATTAAAGTCCCGTAGTTGTGCTCCCCTCACTATAGATATATTTATATCCATCTGATATAACCATGATCAGTAAGTTAATCTTTCACAGGTTGTTCGTAATCTCAGTTGGGTCAAAATATCGTTTTATCTTCGAGACTACATCTTGTTCTTTAAGTCCCACTAATCCACTATTAAACAATTGATTTAAGGTTCAACCTATAAACCGAATCCCTCTTGGACCAATGAGAGGGTGGGACCCCTTGTTTAAGACTTGGATTCAGTCTTTAAGGGAACAACCTATCTACTAACCCTAAAATGCGAGTATGAGTGAATTCCTTCTTGCACCCTATGTCCCTAGCCATCCACCCAGTCAGCTTACCCCTAAAACCATTACAAGAAAAGGGAGATCTCCCGACGCACAAAATCGTTGGGAGATATACATGAAATCGTCGAAAAAGAATCTTCCGACACTAAAACGCGCGTCGAGACAAAAGTCGGGCAAAATGAGTCGGGAGAAAATTTCCCGACGCATAAAAATGAAGCATCGGAAGATCCTAGACATATCCTGACACTGTACCTACACATATTCCAATGTTGTATACAGCGTTGGAATATGTCTAGGATCTCCCGACGCTTCGTTTTGTGCGTCGAAAAATCCTCTATTTTTTTTCTAAAAATACATTCCATCTCCATCGTGCATTGTCTTCATTGCTTAGGTAACCATCCATTTCATCATCTTCTTTAACATCCATTTCATCATCGTCTTCAATGCATCATACATTTTATCTTCGTTTTTGCAACTTCCATCTCCTTTTTTGCTAACACATTAGCAGTAAGTAAACAAAAAAAAAAAAAAAAAAAAACCATACTTTACCTTTCTAAACTAACCATTGTTGCAAAAAACATGAAGAGTAATTACAACCCCATTCCAAACTCTTGAATAGAACAAAAATAGAAATGAAGAAGAAATATTTGAAGAGTTAAAATGAAAAAAAAAAGCCACTGATAGAAAATGAAATTAAGAACAAATTCAAAGGGGGTTGTATTTAGGATTTTAAACTTTGAATTACCTCCAACTAAGAGGTCGTGACTGAAACATAGATAGAGGTAGTGGCAGCGGCGGATAGAGCGGCGGACAACTCTAGTGCACTCCATTTCTACTCATCCCTTTCCCCTTCTTCCCAGATCTGTGAAGAGGGGAGGGTTTTGTAAAGGCTAACTCCCGACGTTGTACTTAAAACATCGGGATATATCCAAGAATTCTCGACGCTTTACTTAAAGCATCCAGATATATCCAAGAATACCCGACACTTTACTTAAAACGTAGGGATAATATCCGAGAACTCCCGACGCTTTAAGTAAAGCGTTGGGAATTCTTGCCTCTTCCGACACCTCAATTTACGCGTCGAGAGAGTTCCGAACTCTCGGTGCCATATCTTCCAACGATGTAAGCAACGTCGGGAGATCCGAAATTTCTTGTAGTGAATGAGAGGCTTATTAGGCCAGCGCAATTGAGCTGCCCTCACCTATGCAAATCTAAGGATAATTTCGTGTGAACAGAAGTTCATAGTTAGCTTAGGATTAAAATTAAGTTACCTAGGTCATCATAATTGAAACAGTTAGTTTTATATATTTAACGATGTTATAACTTAAAAGTGACTATTTCATGGTTCTAGTCTTATGTAAACTCTTTACATAGCATGCCCACTCCTATGTCTCTACATGAACGATTTAGGATCGCATCTTTTGTACTAAGTACAAAGCGAGCAACATCCATAGTGTTTCCAAAATAAGGTACCCAACCTTACTCATACACTATAGACCGTTTGGACTATACGCTCGAACTTGATTCACGTTTATGTCTCTACATAAAGTTTAATTGTACACTAGATAGCCTCGGGACCTTAGTTTATTGGATTCAAGATTATAGTATTATATTTTCACTAATAAGTCATAAATAACCACTTTATTGAATAGAATGTAATTTAAACTACAAACTACGAGTTTTAGGACATAAGTTCCAATAAAAAGATGTGAATAGATAAGTTTTTCTCACACCTCTTTAATAACAACAACAACGGTATTAATATAACTCAAAAAAATTTTGGGCTTGAAGTTACAAATGACATTGTATCATTTTTCTACTTTCTTATGTGTAAATCTTCAAGTTTTTCTCTCGAATCATCAAGTATCAACATATTGTAACGCACAAAATTAAATATATTGCAACATAAAAGTAAAGCCAAAGATGAATGATGAGGGTTGGATCAATCAATATTATATAATAGAAAATTAGAAATTATCATAAGAAAAAAAACATATACATTTTCCATAAAAGGGAAAACACATGTAGCGAGTAAAAAAGAAAAAGAAAATCAACCTAAGTAAGGAGAAATTCAAATGTTTGTAAGAAAATGGTTGAAGAAATATCTTTATATAGTTGAAAAAAATAGAATGTTACAAAGTCTTTTTGAGATCTCACCATTAATTAATATAAATTCATAATTTTAAGAAATTAAATTACTGAAATGAATAGTTAAACCTTTCATGGAGGTAAGAATTTGAAAAGATAATCGACCGTTAATATTTATTTTATTATTTATATTAAATAAATAAAATAAATAATAAATCAATTATAAAATAGTATAATTGTTTTTACAAAATTCATTCAATATAAATTATTTTTTTTTCAAAATTTAAACAATAACTAATATTTATTTTAAAATATAAGATAATATTGTAAATTTAAAATTTTGGAGGGGTAGAATTGCCCAAAAATGATTCTCCCCTAGGTCACTTTTAATATTGAAAAATTAGAATTATTATAAGGAGCTCTCATTTTTTATTTATGGAAACCGACCAACAATTTTTAAGTGTCAATACTGGGATGATGTGTTGTAAATGAAAGAATTCATCCGTCGAAGATAATTAAAATTCTTTTTAAAGGAAACACATGGAGGTTAGATTTGTTGTTTCTTGTTTTTGCTAAGCAATTTCGAAAGGGGGACAAAATCACAAACAGTGTAGTTGATTGAACTTATTAATTATTAGGAAATTACATTAGATGACAAAAAAAAATTAGAAAATTAAAAGGAGCTCATAACACCTCGTTTTTGCATATTGCAAGTATGAAAAATATGACAAGTAATTAGATATATCTAAGGGTTATCAGAGAGCTATCAAAGGGCTATCAAAAGGCTATCAGAGGGCTATCCGCTTTTAAATTTGCTATTTTTGCAATTTAAAAAATATAGTGACATGGACCCTATTACATAAATTTTTTTGCTATTTTTGCAAATGACGTTTAATTATTTAAGGTAAAAAAATATGATATTCAACTATTTCACCATTGTTTCCTAGATAAGGATGAAAGAAAGTGATGTGTAGTTTTTTAATTGAGAAAAATGTAGGATTTTAACAACCAAGCAAATAAACAGACGCATACGAGAAAATCGACCAACTTTATAATCCCACAAACGTGTGGGAATTCAACTCTAACTTTCTTTTTGTCATTTCATCAAAAAAATTTAAGAGCATACAGTAAACATCAACCGTCTAGAAGACATTAAAATTTAGAATAAATCTTATCACTCTAATGCTTGGAAGCAAATCAATTCACCTTCTCCGACCATGGAAACCTCAATTCTTTTCGATTGGGTTTTCTGATGTCTGCCAATCAATCTTCGACAACTTTGATTTTTGGAAGCACGTGAGGGATAAGGGTACAATACCTAGTATTCAAGGCATTTTCAGGCCATATTAGAGTAAGGCAGTTTATTAAAAACTTGGAAGAAGTGAACAGGAGGCATCACAGGCGGTGTCATTACAGTGGGAGCTAGGCCGCGCGTTGATACGTTTGGAATCTTTGTGGGGAGTGGAAGAAGAAAGAAAAAATCATGGTGTTCCTAAATTGGGAAAAAAACAAGTTTGAATCCAATTTTTTAAATTCTGAAAGGTAAAGTCTTTGTGATGATGAAATTTTTAGAATCATTTTTGTTTGGGTGACAGCTAAGCAATTTTTGCAAGTCTTGGAAAAAAATTATGGAATTGGCAATTTGAGATTTAGTTTTAAGTGAGGGGCTTTATGGTCATTTATTATCATCTTCCTTATTCTTTTCCTTTAGTGTTAAAAAAAAAGGAGAGAAAAAGAGGAAGGAGTTCACGTGCATAACCCCTCTCTCAAAACTTCCTCTCATGTCAACGTCCTCTCTCTCGTTCTTCAACCGACCATCGTGGACCTCGCGCCACCACTAGTCAACCACCTCTACGTCAGACAACTCAACCGATGAAGTTAGCACGCCGCATGTCATAGATCTGGAACTTTTACACACCACTACAACTTTTGTCTGCGGTTTTCGCGCTGCTGCAGTTGCGTCTCCCCCACTTGTCAGAGTTTGCCATCGTTTTGGTTTCATCAAAATTGGACTGTTATTGCAAGCATGCTGCTCAATTTTTCGTTTAGCTCAAGTACACGGTGGATCTTGAAGTCCTATGGTGGGTTGTGGTTGTTCCTGAAGTTGGATCTTGAAGTTTTGGGTAAGGATTTGCTCATTTTATTTGAGTTTGTCGAAGATTTTTGAATACCCACTAAGTTTCGGCTTTGATTTTGCAATACCCATTACATTTCGTTGTTAGATTTGGAGTATTGAGAGATTTTAGCCGCTGTCCAACCGCAACGAGACTTGAAATTGAATGTTGGCACAAATGTGGGTAAGGTTTCAAGCCTTATGGTTTAGTTCTTGAATACCCATTTAATTATCTAGTGCTAATATTGAATAACTCATGATGTTGGAAGCTAGATTTTGAACTTAGAAGGTAGTTAGATGTTGCCCATTGAAATTAAGAGTACTTTGACGAGTTCTTGACAGGTTTTGGAGTAATTTTGTTGAGTTTTCCTAGAGTTCTTGAATGTCCAATAAGTTTAAGCACTAAAATTGAATCAACTATGATACTAGCTTGGATCCTAGAGTTGAATATTAAAGGTTAAAAATGGACTTTCCTTTAACTTTAGAGATTTTTCTTGGGTGTTATTTATATAAGCTTTGAAGCACACACTACAAGAAGGATAGGGTATGTCAACGCAGCTCTGTGTCGGTAAAATTTCAAAATGCATCGGTAGAAGCTACGCCGATGTCGAAACCGATGTCGGCAAGGACATCGTGAGAAATACGTCAGCGTCTCCTCTCCCGATGTGAGAACGGGATGACATCGACAAAAATTTCTACCGACCCACTCTTTGCCGACATGGTCAATACGTCGGTAGTGCAGAACTACGAATGTTGCCGTGTGCGTCGGCGTTGTCTAGTGTGTGCACCGACAGGGCAATCAGATTTAATTTTTTTATCAATTAACGTAAAATTAATAAAAAAATTAATTTACTTCTAACTTTTATTAATTAATGAAAACTTAATAAAGAAAATATTGAAATTCTAAATTGAATTAGAATTAACATAAAATTAAAAAACGTTATAAAACTACCAAGTTGAATTTATTATTAATTGAAATATTAAAAAAGTACATGTTCTAGGTAGTTCTTCAAATATAGATTACATCAATAATACAAAGTAAAAATGAAAACTTAAGCATAATTCAAAGTGTCGACGCCAGTTTCTCAACTTTTGCACATTGCCTCAACATCACTGTAGCTAGTATGATCATAAGGACATGGACAAGATGTGTAAAGAGGAAAATCGAACATTATTACTAGTTGCGTCGAGAGAAACACGAGGTTGCTTCAAACAAAAAGAACTCTTACTCTGGTGTTCTAGAAAATTAATTTGGAAGAGAGGAGCAGAAAATGACAAGATCAAGAACCGAACAAATAATATGCAAGTAAAAAATTTTCTATGATTTACATGTTCGGTTTTCGATTTTGTCATTTTCTGAACTACCAAAGTCAGGGTTCTTTCTGTTTCAAGCGAACTTGTATTTCTCCGGACGCGACTCATAGTAATGTCTAACCCTCTTTACACATGCTACCCATGTCTCTATGATCAAACTAGCTAAAATAATGTTCAACTTCTCTTCCTCTGTTTGAGTTCCTCCATTGCACATAATGCTAAAATACACAACAAGTTCGATATAAAAAATAGATACAATATACATACAACAGAATAACCATCAACATAAAATAAAAAACATTAACATACATACAACAGAACAACCATCAACATATATTCAAAAGCATATACATAAAAAGCATTCAAAGTGTATTTGCATGATTGGATATCAAAGTGAATAGGGAAAGTTGTTTATAGTAAGTGGTGAAGGATATGTGTCAATATGATGTCCTAAGGTCTTTTCCATTAAGTTGCACCATGAGATTCTTATAATGCATCTACATTTATCCCTTGGTGCAACCTTACCAATTAAAAGATTGTATTATAGGATTCAGAATACGGTGAACTTCGTCTTTTCAACTTTGGGAGCATATTGATCCTATCTTAGAAATCTAAAAATGGAAGGTTACCTTACAAGAATATCTAAGGTGTTAGTATATTCTTGACCAAAGTAACGGTAATTAAATTCTTTGGAATAAAGGGTATTTAGATAGTATTTAGTAAAGAAGGTCTTGGTTCATTGAAGGAATAATCAACTGCCCCTCAGTAGAGGTTCTTCTAAACCATTGAAATATCGTTGCAAAGTAAAATGTTGGGTACATTATTACTTTTGTTAAAACTTGGTTGGTTTTCTAAGAGTCTATGGCACATCTCTGATAGAATTTGTTTATGTTTCAATATGTCCAGCTCATTAATCTATTTATTAGCTTCTGACAAACTTAACGGTGAAACTTCGTGGCAATCAAATTTAGATATAATGTTAGTACTTGATGATTTACGGTTTGTCTTGAAAGAGTGTCCTCTAAACCCTGACTCAACGACTAACCGAAGTGTTGGAGTATCCTATACAAAATATGTTCGTGGAAATAAAATGCTAAGCCTACATCCTTGCAAGCGTATCTAATGTGATGACGAAGAAGCATGAATCAATTGCAGAAGCGAGAGTGATTATGAAATCGTTGTAAGCTATGTTCGGCCAACCATCTTCTGCATTGATTCACGATGCCATTTAGTACACACGATATAACTCCAGAATAAGGAAGGGGACCTCTATTAGAGGACATGTCTTAGACATGATGATCCACTTTAATTAAGATGAGATGGATGATTTTATCATGGAGTCTCTTCTGAAGAGTTGTTTTTTGTTACGGACTAGAGTCAGATAAAATGTCACTTTAACTTTCCTTCTAAATGAGCTAGAAGAGTTTATCCATCCTTGTTGAAATCAAAAGGAAAAAAGGGAGAAGTAAATGTTACATTTTTAAAAAAATTCAAAGGTTCATCAATGGATAAAATTGGTCCTTTCTACATCAAAGCGAAAAGGTATCCCAGTTGATAAAAAAAGGAAAAGAGATGAAGGTTACGACTGCAAAGAAAGGAACAATGCAAAAAAAGGTAAATGTCACATGCAACCAAGAAGAGCATTGGAAAAGAAATTTCCCTAAATACCTTTTTCAAATGAGGGCTGAAAAAGACGAATAAGGTAAATATGGTTTACTCGTTATTGAAACTTATTTATTGAAAAATTATAACTCCATCTGAATACTAGATTCAAGAGGCACTAATCACATTTGTTGTTTTTCTTAGAAAAGCAGTTCCTGGAGACAACTTGAAAACGATGAGATAAGTCTCGGTGTTGGAACATGAGAGCTAGTCCCAGATGAAATAGTGAGGAACTTGAGTTGTTTGGAGATAATTTTTTTTTTTTGGTTAGAAAATGTATTACTTCTTCATAAGATGAAAATGAATCTTGTATATATCCCATGTTTGATGGAACATATGTATAAACTTATTTTGATGTTAATGAAGTGTTCATTACTTTAAAAAAATGTTCAAATTTGTTTTGCAAAACTAGAAAACAACTTATATTTGTTAAGATCAACTAAGACAAAATTGAAAATATAAAGATAAAGAAGAGTAAAGAACCAAAGAAGACACTCTTGTATAGGCTCCTCCATTGATGGATCTCGTCAATCTCCACTCGACCAATGTTGTGAGATCTCGAATGACCTCTAGAATAATCCTCCACACTCTCTAACTTTTCTATGGCAAGAACACACTTCTTTAGGTATGAATTTTGTGGTAAACTTTGTGTCATGGATGTTGAAGATCAACCATATAAATAGGGATCAAAACATGGCCAACAAGAAATTTCCAAAACTAACAATTTTCAGAAATGGAAAACAATCGTTGCTGCACTAGATTAGAGCATATCTGCGATTTAGGAAATTTTGTCGCAGCGCAACGATGCTTGGTAATATTGAAGTTGCCCTATTATTAAACACTAGAAACATGGTTAATTGCAGATAAACGTACAATCATTTATCGCTAAATGCTCTTGAGTATCAAACAACATAGAATCCTATTTGAACTATATCCATTAACATTATTTCAAACCTAGGGGATCTAGATATTGATCCAAATTTTCATTAAGGATGGCAGGATAGTAGTTGTGATACAATGAGAGATTGGACATCCTAATCTAATATTTGATTATTCACTTAAGTTAATTAGTTAAGGAATGCTAAGTTAAAGAAATAACGATAAGTCGTAGAAATACAAGTTATTTTTCCTCTTTATTCAAGATAATCAAGGAAAAATAGTAGAAAAAGCATAAATTGGATTTAAAATTTATGCAATGTGTTTTGCGATGCGTTCAGATGTTTGCAAAGCTTTTATTCTGAAAATTATGACCTTTTGTGTTTTTCATCATAAGACGTTTGAGAACACACGTGAATTGTTTATTGTTCATTGCTTATAAGAGCCAAGTACTAAGAATCAAAAGGGGCATGTCTTTTCCGAATAGTTGGTCGGCCCCCCACAAGCATGCAAATAGTCACTGAAAAATACCAGCAATGAGACATAAACACACATTATTAAAGCTGAAACTCTCCTAAATTTCGAGATCAGCATCACACTTCATTCAAAGCTGTTATGTAAACACAATGAAATAGATCTATCAAAGTTGAAGCTGCACAGTCATCAATCAGCCAAGAAAAGTAAGAAATAGCAATCCACGGCTTTTGTTATACCATTTTCTGACTTTTATATTCTTTTTAATTTGTGGTTGTATTAGTGAATTGGACCTTGTAACTGAATCTTACTTCCAGTATGATACCTTCGGCTTCCATTACATTTTCATTTCCAATCTCCATTATTTACATGGGTAGCTAAACTTGTCGATAGATTATGAAGTTATACTCAATTTTGTAGAATAAGCATGGATATATCTATAATTTTGTTTAACCTATATAACAATTAGTTGCTTGAGTTCATAATAAAAAGAGTAAATCAAGTAAAGATAGTTAACTACTTAAAAGAGTAAGTGGAGACCAAGTTAAACAAAGGTAGCAAATAACATAGTTCACTACTACAAATATGGGTTTTAACGACGCAAGTTTTGCGTCATAAAGACTTTCAACGACAAAATTTTTGCGTCATTGAAGCCACTATCAAGAAAGACTATTTAACAACATTTTGAAAAACGTGTCATTAAATATGCTTAGATAACACCAAAATTGTGTCATTAATACCTTTACCTTGACGCAATAAATATGTCATCGTTATATAACTCGACACCAATATATTGTCATCAATACCCTTATATTGACGCAAATCATGTGTCACCGTTATCTATACCTTGACACTAATGTATTTTCATTAATACTCTTAGATTGACATTTTAAATGTGTCACCGTTATCTATTACTCGACACAAACTTATTATCATTAATAATCTTATATTGACGCTTTAAATATGTCACCGTTATCTATACCTTGACACAAATATATTGTCATTAATACCCTTACATTGACACTTTAAATGTGTCACCGTAATCTGTCACTAGACACAAATATATTGTCATTAATACTATTACATTGACAATTTAAATGTATCACCGTTATCTATCACTCGACACCAATATATTGTCATTAATACTCTTATAACGACGCTTTAAGTGTGTCACCCTTCAATATAACTTGACACTAATATATTGTCATTGTAAATATTTCGTTACACAAAATTGTTGTCAAGAAATGTGCTTTAACGACACTATTTCTGTTTAATAAAGGCTTATATGTCGATACATGTTTGGTGTCGTTATTCTTCATTTTTGCAACACGTATTTTTCTGTCATATATTTCTTCTTTCAAAAAAATTAAATACTAAATTTTAGCTTTACCCACATGTTTGGAAAGATATTTATATTGATAATAAAAAATATTGATAATAAAATTTTACAATAATCCAAAAGATAAATTTACTATAATATTACATGTATGTGTGACCTAATCTAATCAAAATAAATTAGAACTTGATCAATACTATGGTCCATGGATTCTTCAACTACCTGCAAATTTGAAGAAAATGAACCTTAGCCAACATTCACTACGGAAAATGCATAAGCATAAGCATAAATATTAAGTTCACGCCAAACAAAAATCTAATTGGTCTAAACCTAACAAATCTAATTGGCATAAGCATAAAATGGCTTAAATCTAACAAATTTAATTCAATTGACCTAAATCTACTGAATTTGAAGCAACCATAAATTCAATTGGCCTAAACCTAAATCTACTAAATTTGATGCAACAATAAATTTAGTTAACCTAAACAACAATAAATTCAATTGACCTAAATTTAAAGCACAGGAAACCCAATTGGTCTAAATTTGAAGTAACAATAAAGCACACTAAACTCAATTGACCTAAATTTGAAGTAACAATAAAGTAAACTAAACTCAATTGGCCTAAGCCTAACAGGCCTAAACCCTAACAAAATTAAAGTCACTCTAAAATTAATTAACAAAATTACAACAAAAACAAATTTGAAAAACTAATCGTTATAATTGATCACACTCTCAAAAGGGAAGGGAAAGGGAGGAAATTAAAAAAATTTATATTTGAAGACCAATTTGACACAATAATTTTACTCAGCTTTTTCTCCGTTCTCGTGAGGGAAGGGAAAGAGAGGAAATTAAAAAAAAATACCTTTTGACATAATAGTTTCTTTTTTTTTTCTTCTTACAACAAAAACAAATTTGAAAAACTACATCCTTATAATTGATCACACTCTCAAAAGGGAAGGGAAAGGGAGGAAATTAAAAAAAAATTACGACAGAATAATTTTACTTAGCCTTTTTTCAACCCTCAAAAGGGAAGGAGAGGAAATTAAAAAAAATTACTATGACATAATAGTTTCCTTTTTTTTCAACCCTTCCAATTGATCTCATACCCTCCCAAAAAAAATCTATTTGTTTTTATAGTGGAGAAGGTGGGAGTGAGAGAAAAAATTGGGTTAGTTGAGGGAAAATAGAGAGGAGAGTGGAGAAGGTGGGAGTGGAGAGAAAATTGGGTGAGTTGAGGGAAAATAGGTAAGAGACTGATATTCATTTTAAAAAAAGAAAAAGAAAAAGTTAAATTCAAATTCAAATCCAACTTTTAAAATAAAATAAAAATAAAGTAAAATAAAGTAAAAAAATAAAAAATAAATAAAGGACTGTATCTACAACTGCTTGAAAGATTACCCCTCCATTGGATCAAAAAAATATTTCTTGTAGACAAAGATAATCAATTGAATTTTGCCCTTTAATTTTCTAAACAAAATGTATCTTGCATATTAATTAAACAATCAAGAGCAAATTAAAAGATTGTTTCATAAACATCACATGGAATTGAATTTGTTCTTGAACAAAAATTAAAGAATCAACATGCTAAATTAGAAGGAAAAATGGAAAAAACTCTCAAATAAATTGAATATCCATGATCCTCTTACCTCTTAGAAAATTACCCCATTATTGAAATAAAAGATTGATGGAATATATTGCTGGAATTTTTTCTCCATTGAAATAAAAAATTGCCGGAATATTTTTTAGAGAAAAAAATGACAAAATGAGATGGGAGAGTTATGAAAAATGATATTTAAAGAGAATTTGGGTGAAAATTAGAGTTGGATTTATGAATGGATCAAATATAACTGAAAATTGATTAAGATTTACGGAAAAATGAGTTATGTATAGAAAAGAAATGAAAATAACTGCTTCATGGGTTTCGAACTCATAACTTCAAGGCCAGGCGTGCGCTCAATTTGACAGAAAGAAACTTCAAGGCCAGGCGTGCACTCAATTTGAAAGAAAGAGAGGATTTTCGGAAAGTTGTTATATATTTACAAGATTTCCATTAAAAATATGTGAGAAAAAATGATTTGCAGGCTATGTGATTTGAACACAAGACATCAAAGACGTGCGTGTGAGCAGAAGACGACATGTGGCATGTGTAGATTGGCTGAAGAGTGAAGGTGCACACGTGAAGTCTTTCGAAAATGGAAAATAAAGGAATACGCTCGGTTGGGATTTGAACTCGCGACCTTGAGGTGTTTACGCGTGTGGAAGTATTGAATCTTTTTTGTTATTTACATATTGGTCTCTGTTCTTCGATTTACCCATTTTTTTCGGACTTCGTTTTAAGTGTTTTTTATTGCATTGTGTTCGTAATAGAGTCTAGATTCTAATTCTGTATAAAACTATAAAAATAATGAATACATGCATGATATAGGTAGAGAGAGCCTAGGCCTTCGCGTTTTTGGTAGAGAGAGAAAATGTTGAGAAAAAATATGCTATTGTCATATAATTTTAATTGCATGAGAGAGCGAATTAACAAATTTTGAAATTTGAAGTTTTCTTACTTTGAAATTTGAGGTTTTCTTATTTCGAAAATTTTTAAATGACACAAAAAATTTGCTGATAATTAACGACACTTTAAATGTGTCAAAAAAAATTAATTTGTGTCAATACATAATTTTCAACGACACAATTGTAACTCACCCCATCTTTTTTATTTTCAACGACACAATATCTTGATTAGTAGTGTCATTAAAACCCATTTTTCTAGTAGCCGAGGGAGAAGAGAAATCAGAGTGGCCAAGATTCTTCAACAGCAGTCTCTTAGATTGGTGGGTTCGACGACAATCCCTTAGACAATGTTTGCTTGTTTGACGGTGTTTGCTTGTTCGACGGTGTGAGATAGTGGGTTTGATGACAGTCTCTTAGATTTGGAGATGAGTTACGTTGTTTCCCGTTTTTTGGTAGGGAGAGAGAGAAAATGTTGAGCAAATTGTAAAACTCTTTTTGAATGTCGCGCGAAGAGGGAATTGAAAATTTTTGAATTTTTGGTTTTTCTATTTCAAAGTTTATTTGATGACACAAAGAATTTGTCGTTAATTAACGACACTTTCAATGTGTCAAGAAAAAATAAATTGTGACAATAGAATTGTGTCAAAAAATAGTGTGTTGCTTCTATTTTCAACGACACATTTTACTCCTACCTTACCCCTTTTTTATTTTTAACGACACAATGTTTTGATTTGTAGTGTCGTTAAAACCCAAATTTGTACTAGTGGTTATAAACTTAAGTCTGTCACATGTCATTACATCATTTATATCTAGAAATAGAGTATTTGTGGTATTTAGGCGTCAAAAAGTAGCTTGCCTTAATTTTTAATTGGACGCATAATTGATATCTGGGTTTGTTTAAAAAATTAGCAAAAACATTTTTTATCTTAGTTAATTACATATTCTTCTACAACCCAACACCTGTGTAGCCTCGAGACTGATTATTCGACTACCATACATGCACACCCATTTCACATCATCAAGGTAGTAGTTAGTTGACTTAGGACGCATATTCTAATTTGACTCAATTATTTGTAGTTCACACTGCAAAAGGCCAAAACTTTATAACTTATAGTAAAAGCAACAATTTTCTTGTGTTCGATCGTGGACTCATCAATCGGTATATATTTTTGTGTCTTGATGGGGTAAGGAGGTATTTGCTTAAGAATAGGAAATCGAGCCTTCAGCACCCCAAAACAACGTTCAATGACATTTCGCAGTGAAGAATGTCGATAATTAAACACTTCTTCTCTACCTCGAGGGCGATGTCTCATTTCTCTAAAATCTCGGAAATGATATCTTTGACCTCGAAATGATGCTAAAAATATTGGCATATTTGAATATCCTGAATCAACAAGATAGTATTGATCTGCATATAATAAAGCAAATAAAAAATTATCATAAAGTCAAATATGGAATTAAAGTTATGAAAAAACATAATCATTTACCTCTCTTAGGCATAGGAAATTTATTCTCGGGATTTTTGATACATTCTAGAAGTATGCAAGAATCATTTGCTGATCCTTCCCAACCAGACATGACATACGTGAATAACATATCAAATGAATAAATATACATTATATTCCATGTCGTGTTAGTTTTCTTCCACGAAACAGTATTTGTTCATTTTGGGGAATACTTGCAGCAACATGAGTGCCATCAATAGCACCAATACAATCCTAAAGGATAATAAAAAAAATACAAATATATTTCAAAACATTATATTTCTGAAAATAAATCAAAACATTAACGCATTACCTTAAAGAAAGGGTAATATTTTGAATTTGATACGATCTCCATTGGTACAGTGTCCATATTGGGTGGGTGAATAATTTCTCTACCAAGCTTGCAAACTTCCCTCAAAACAAGGTTAAAAGCTAGAGAAATAGTATGACCCGGATATTGAAATCTTTCTGCTGCTATACGATCGCTTTCATTATGTGATATGATTAATAAGAATATAGCAACTTTTTCTTGAACGGTAAGATATCTAGATGATTTCAGATTCGTCTTTAATTTTAAAACTTCACAAAACCTTATAATATAATTCTTTTCATCCTAAAACAATCAAAAAATCTACTATCGTTTCCATTTAACAACTCAATCATATAATCATGTCCTCTCAATGCAGAGGTTCTACATGGTTGTTTTGAAGATTGTATCCTGTGCAAGCTAATGTAAAATAAAGTAAAAAGGATGAAGATACCATCGTCATCGTCGTCAGAATCAAAATTGTCATCAGAATGATTATCTTGAATCTAGTCCTTGAATCTAATCCATATCAATTCACTAGTATATCCCTAAATCAAACCCAAAAAAGGTACAAATCCATCTCAGTACATAAAACGTAGTCATGTTAAATATATTTGGTACACAATCGTTTAGATTTGGCTCAAATTTTGGTACACGATCGTTTAAATTTGGCTCAAAATATGGTACACGATCATTTAGATTTTTTTTAAATTCTTTTAGTACACGATCGTTTAGATTTGGCTCAAATTTTGGTACACGATTGTTTATATTTGGTTCAAAATTTGGTATACGAACATTTAGATTTATTTTTTTAATTCTTTTTGTACACGATCGTTTAGATTTGACTCAAAATTTGGTACACAATCGTTTAGATTTAATTTTTTTAATTCTTTTGGTACACGATCGTTTAGATTTGGCTCAAAATTTGGTTACACGATCGTTTACTTTTTTTACACGATCGTTTAGATTTTTTTTTTACACGATCGTTTACATTTGGCTCTCCAATCTAAATAATACACAATGAACCAAATAATAGTTTGAAAAAAAAAAGGAAAAGAAATAGACGAAGATGGAAGAAAGAAAATTTATGTAACTTTCCCAAACCATAATGTCAAACATACAACATCCATGTTCAAGTCTAATATTAAAAAGTAGATGACATAATCCTAAAACAATCCCTAAGTGACATCTAAAGACTATTTATGAAATCTCTCTTCCTTGAATCGGGCATGCACAAAAATAGATTTCTCCAATCAAGATCTCCATACAAGAGTTTCAGTATTTTGGAATAAGCCTCTCCATCAACATCCTCCATTATTGTATTTAAAATATCTAAACATTCCATCAACTCTTCATGGAGATCATCTTTTTTGCTTGATGTTTGGCTCTCATCAACTTCACTAGATGTACAACCAAAAGATCTTTTCTCAAGGATGTCATTCTTTCTCTTTGCATTCTCCGCTTATACATCTAAGAATGATGAGAAGAAACTTCCAAATTCGTCTCTATTTCTTTGAACTCGTTTTTTGCATTTTTCCTTTATCATTCTCCTCAACACCAACGTTTGTGTTGCTTACAACATCATTTTCATTTTCATCTTCAGAATCTGAAATAAGTCTTGTTGACGGGCAACCATTTACACCTGTTGCAATAGTATCTCCAAAAATCCTTACGAGCTTTTCATAATGTGGGCAACCACTTTTCTAAACTTTTGAGCTCTCTTATTCGCCTATAGATGATTAGAAATGAAAAAAAAAATGCAACTATTATGCCTTGAAAAGCTCGTTCCATTGCTCCTCTTCAAGATTGATGGTACCTAATAATGGATCCCAACCATTTCCTGTCATATCACTCAATATTTTTTTGAAGTCTTTGTAAATTTGTCTTAATTTGTTGAACTTATTTTTCAATTGATCATGAGAATAATTATATCTTGTACTAGCATTTAGTTGGCTTCTCATATAATTCCAACTAGTCTTTGTAAATGTTGTAGTTGATTGATTGCCTTTTGCAACCTCTTCATCCATTAAGTCTACAAACAAAGCTTCACTCTTATTTGACCATGGTCCCTCACCTTTTAATCCATCAATCTCAACAACGTCATCGACACAAAGTTGTTCAGTTGATTTTTGTGACATCTAGAATGTAATAGTAATTATGGATTGAGAGCCATAAAAAAACATAGAAACACAACACTAGCAAAAAAAACAGATCTAAAAAAAATCCCATAAGGAGAAAGAGGGATTGAGAGCCTTTTAAAACCATGGATTTCTAACATCCCCTTTTAAAACCATGGTTTTCTCAATTTCCCTTAACATAGAACACAAATGAGATAGATCTAATGAAAATGAAAATAGATCTGAAAGAAAAATCCATCAGTAAAATCGGCAACAGAAAAAGGGATTGAGAGCCATACCTTTAGTCGAAGAACGAAGAAGAAACAAAGCACGAAGAGAGCTGGAGAATAAACGGAGAATAAAGAGAGAAGAAGAATCGTCGGAGAAGAAAGCCTGAGAACGAAGAGGAGAAACGGAAGGAGAGAATAGGAACAAAACAAGGACAAACTCTTTTTTATCGTTCCCACAAATTTCTTATTAAACCAGAAACGTTTCCTAATTATTTTGTGAACAAGAAACAAGAACGTTACCAAACACATCTGTTTCTTAAAAAATTAGAAACAGAAACAGGAGACGGGAAATGGAAACGTTACCAAACGGGCCCTAATTTGCTAATATTGAAGGTTAAGTAGTTTACGACATTGTACTTTTTTTTAATACACCTACAATAGTGACTCACGTATAGCTTAACTAAATGATCGCCTAGGCTCCCCTTAGATTTGAGACTCCCTCTTAAGTGTAGTTAGGTTCTCCCTAAGTTTCATCTCCCCTCACTTTTTACGTCTTTAGGCTCACCCTAAGATAGAGAATCCCTTCTGATGTCAAAGTCGTAGACTCTCCCTAGGATCGAGAATCCCTTCTCGAAGGTAAAGGTTTAGGCTCCTCTAAAATCATAATAATCTTCATTAAGTTGTTGAAAATGAATGAAGAACGTTATTTGCAGCAGAACACGGTGAGCAACAAGCAAGTACAGTGAAGACCACAATGGTTGTAAGAATAGAAAGAAGAATAACTCTTGCTCAAAGAACAAATGCGACATGCATGAAGAACATTGAACATTTCTTTTCTTGCACAATAAGAAGTTTTGGCAGCCATAAATGAGATTTCATAATTTACATAAAACAATCTAATCCATTATTTAATAGGAAAAGATTAGCCGCTGTCCTAAAATGGAAAAGATATTGCATAAGATAATCAGTTGCATATTTCCAAATAATGAAAATATCCATTGATTTTTTTTATTATTATTATGTTAAAACTAGATGTTAAGACTTTTGTGACCACTACCTTTGAAACAAAAATATAATGTCAACTATTGAAGTATTAAACAATCTCTCTCTTTTGCTAAAGTGCATATATTTTTTGGAAAAAGTAAAACACACCATAACAAATTAATAAACATAATGATGTAATATCTAAAATAGAGTCTTAAACAACAAACAAGATAATATTAACAGAGTCATCCAGATAAGACAAAGTTTCCAGTGCTTCAAATAATAAACAATTTCAACCCAGTATAGAAGCAGAATCAAGAGCAACAAAAACAACAATCAGTAGCCTAACCACGCTCAATTGTGTGAGAGATATATATGTGATTTGTGTGAAAACAACAATTTCTAAGAGATGGTACTTGTTATTTGTGTGAGAGATATACATATGTGAATTTAAAACATACTCACGCTCAAATTGAAATCATTTATCCCCAAACTTCCTTTATTTACTCAAATTAAAACTCAAAAGCTTTTGAATCAAACAAAAAAATAAAGGTCAAATTAAGCAATATAACATAAAATATTAAGCAATGCAAGATGATTAATAAAAAGAAGAAAAGAAAACAACAAACCTATGCAAAGGAAAAAACTTGAATACTGGAAAATTTCTTTATATAGTTGGAGGAGGTTAAAAGCTACGTTATAGAGGATTTTTGAAATTTCACCTTCAAATATAGTTTTTCTTCAAGTACAACTATAGTATATATAAAAACCTCCACGTAGAGAAACTTTTCTCTCTCCGTTATACCTTTAAGTTTGATTCTATACTCCAAAAACACTCCTTGGTTTTATGGTAAATTTATTTTAATTTTATTTTTTGTAATATATATAATTATAAAATCCACACTCTTTTCCACCACCTTTTGAATTAATTATATTTAAGTTTAGTGGAATTGAAGTATGCACCCTGTGAAAAGTTCAAAGCAAATAGTTTTTCACTTACCCACTATCTTTTTAACTAATTATACTTAAGTCTAGTGAAAATACGAATAGTTGGAATGCAAATAGTTTTTCATTTACAATTTTAGAAATTAGTTGTAAATTAAATATCTTATTAATTCTAATAAACAATACAAATTTAAAGACTTGAACATTTTTCCTACTATATAAAAGGCTTTTTTGATTTTTTTCCTACCAACGTTGTTATTGAAAATTTTGGATTCATCCAATGTATCGTGTAATGAGACAAGATTGGTATGTTGACCATTTAGCAAAAATATTATACGTGTTGAAAGTGCAATGAGTGATCATGCAGAAAAACAAGTTTTTCTTCCACGAATACCATTAAATCTACCAAATGATAATGGATATCCATTCAAGTTCAAGAGAAAACAATTCCTCGTTTATTTATGCTTTGCAATGACAAATTAGCAAAGCATAAAGACAAACAATTCTTAATGTTGAAATATATCTTCTTAAAAAATGTGTTTTCTCATGGACAACTTTATGTTACACTATCTGCAGGAATTTCAATAAAGACAACAACAGTTAGGATCAATCTCATAGGTGACAATAAGTTACCTTCAAATTGTATAACAGAATATTGTTTATAAAGAAGTCATTTTTTTATATATGCAAGTTTTACATTTAAATTTTTATATTTTAATCTAATTATTGTAACTTTTTATACATTATACGCGCCATGTACGTATCTTTTAATAGTATATGGTTAAAGACTCATATATATTTTTGGGTCAGGAATCGTAGTGATAATATTTTTGAGATGTTCTTGTTCTCTCTTTATCTTCCAAATAATAGTTTGGGTATGTACTAAAGAATAACTATATAAAGATAGAGGTTACACATGTGTAGATCAAATATGGGAAATTGCCAAAAATAGGTTAAAAAAAGAGATTTAAATGAATTTTGGGACAAGTTTTCAAAAGAAAGACTTTTAGGACAATTTGGGTGTGAATAGACAAAAATGCCCTTCATTAAATTTCTATCGCTC
Organism: Cucumis melo; assembly: GCF_025177605.1. NCBI lineage: Eukaryota > Viridiplantae > Streptophyta > Magnoliopsida > Cucurbitales > Cucurbitaceae > Cucumis > Cucumis melo. The sequence continues at coordinate 13,821,838 of NC_066868.1, forward strand.
TCTATTGATTGTTTCGCCTACCCACGTTCGCTTTCCCTTCTCTTTCGCATAGAACACCTGAAGTAAAAAAAAAACATCTCCTTTCTTTGGCTTTTGAAATTTCCCGCTCTGCTCTTCGAAGATACTCCGACTGTTCGTCTGTCGTCGGTCCTCCAGTGCATTTCGTCGCTTCTCCTTTTCGAACCGAAGAATCAACTTTGAGCGTGTTCTCTTATTTCAGTGAGTTTTATCTGTAACCCATTTTCAATATATTTGCTGGAATTTGCTTTTTCTTGGCTTGAATCATGACATCGACTTCAACATCGACCGACGGACCCTTCTACAAGATTAATCCTTCCCATCATTTTTATTCCCTAGTAAGCTGTTTGTCTCATTTGGAAAAGACAACACATAATATTAAGGCCAAACTCAAACCCGATCAATTAGCCTTATTTAGGAAAACAAAGTTTGGGCACTTTTTGGACCTAAATATTGTCTTTAATGGGCCACTCATCCACTACTTACTGTTAAGGGAGGTGGAAGATGAAGGAAAGGATTCTATAAGTTTCTTACTAGGGGGCGTTGTTTGTACTTTCGGTAGGAGAGAGTTTAACATCGTAACTGGACTATGGGGTCCTAAAGAGGACTATATTCAGTTGGGTGGGAATAGTCGACTGTTGGAGAAGTTTTTCAAAGACAAGGACTGTGTTTACGTTAGCGACTTAGAAGATATATTTTTGGAATACGAGGGTGATGACGATGATATCGTCAAATTAGCTTTAGTCTACTTTATAGAGATATCTTTGTTGGGAAAAGATAGGCGAACCAAAGTAGACATTGGTTTTTTCAAGATTGCTGATGATTGGAATTCATTTAATAATTATGATTGGGGTCGGATTGTTTTTGTACGCACGCTAAGTGCATTGAAAAGAGCCTTGGACAAGCAATATGCCAAGGGAAAGAAGAAATCAACGCAGACAAAAAAATATACTATCAATGGATTTCCGCATGCATTACAGGTATGTGACTTCTTACTTCTTACTTCAAAACTTTAAAAAGATCGTTTAGTTATTTGAAACGATCGTTTAGTTATTTTAAACGATCGTTTAGTTATTTTAAACGATCGTTTAGTTATTTAAACGATCGTTTAGTTATTTAAACGATCGTTTAGTTCTTTTAAACGATCGCTTAGTTGTTGTTTTAACGATCGTTTAGTTCTTTTAAACGATCGCTTAGTTGTTGTTTTAACGATCGTTTAGTTATGTTAAACGATCGTATAGTTTTTTTTTTAACGATCGTTTAGTTATGTTAAATGATCGTATAGTTGTTTTCAAACGATTGTATAACCACTTGTTTATATATCTATATATATCTTGTGGCACTTTCTAAACTTGTTTGTCAAATGTGGAATAGGTTTGGGCATATGAGTCTATACCAACCATCATTGGATGTGGTGTAGATAAAGTAAACGATCATGCCATACCACGAATGCTGAGGTGGGTGTGCCAACAATCACCAAAGTCCCAAACTATAAGCCAGGTGTTTGACTCGCCAATGGTAAGTAGCAAGCAATAGTAACTTACTTAAGGATCGCGTGATTTTGTGCTTATTTCTTTGTCCTAAATACATTTGCCTTTTTCTATTTGCAGTTTATAATTAAGGCGGTCATTGAGATGACACCTGAAGAGGAGCAATTGAAAATTGCTTCAGGTGAACTTTTTGAAAACTTCCGCTCATCTACCATTATTCAGTCGAAGAATGGTGGTTCAAAAAGAGTACGAGAAGTTGTTAACGATGAAGATGAGTTGAAAAAGAGTAAGAAACAGAAGTCCAAGATTAAGATGAAAAAGGCTATTCGAAATCTCCAAGATCGAGTAGCGGTTGTTGAAGGGCAACTTAATACTATAAAATCCGATATTGACGAATTGAAGGGCCTGATGTCAACCATATTGAAGCACATTGGACTTCAAAAAAAGGTTAGGAATGAAACTGTTAAGTGTATTCACGTTAGTTGTTTCATATTTGGTAACCATGTTCTCGCTAATTCATTTTGAGGTTCCATAGGGTGACGAAGGGGACCACAAGGTGTCCGAAGGCTTAGTAGATCATACATTAGAAAGTAAAGATGTGGATAATGCTAAGACCGAAGATGTTGACACAGGCGGTACCCCTAATTGGTTGAGGATGCCAAAGGAGGATGAACACATTGAAGTTAAAAAGAAGGTTTGGTTCCATGTTCATGCTAATATTGATGTTTAATTTCTATCATTATATACACTAATGCATTATGAGCTTCCATAGGGTGACGAAGATGTGTTGGAGAAGAAGGTTGATATTGGTTTAGAGGAGCCAATAGATGTCGTTGACGATGAGGACGTCATAGAGATAGAACCATTTCTCACTCAACGACCACACGTTCGGCCCGCCCGTAGGAAGCGTGCAAGTGTTTACCTATCAACCCCATTCACAACTCTACCTAAACGGTCTCTGACATCAACCACCAGCACCTCTGAGTCTGAAGCAATTGTTTATGATCCTATGCACAAAATACTTGACGTCCATTTAGATAGACTTCGAGCTTGGATTACAGACAAGCGTACAGACGATGAGCTGCGTGAAACCTTTCATGGGAAAAAATCGAAGGCTTTTTTCAGAGACTTGTTTATGTGTCGCCGGTGGTTGTCGGATGAGGTATGGGATTATCTTATCATTTATGCAATTATAATTTTATCATTGTTATGGTTCTATTACATTTACTGCTTACTTTTGTTTGTATTAGCATTTGGATGCACTTTTTCTTTTCATTCGCTTGAAGATTAAGGCAGCCGGGATACCTTCTTCTCAGAACTTCACAACTGCAGACACAATCTTTATGGTTTGTAATCGTCTCGTTACTTTATGTATGTATTTGCGTTTGATATTTGTCTTTCGGTCTGATATTTGCGTTTGTATGTTTTTCTTTGCAGCGCATTTTAGTTTCGAAGTGGCCCCTATACAAAGAATGTATTAAAGAGAATCGCCCGTTTGACTGGGACGAAGAGTATAGGTTAGTTGACTATGTTGTCGGGTCAAAAGTGGACTTCCAAGATCCTTGGGCAAGTGTTGATTACGTTTACTCTCCATTCAATGTCCATGGCAACCATTGGGTTCTATTATGCTTGGATTTGGTAAGTTGTCAAGTGAAGGTATGGGATTCGCTTCCGTCACTTACAACTGCCGAAGAGATGACAAACATATTACTGCCCATTCGACAGTTGGTGCCAAAGTTGTTAGATAGTACTGGCTTCTTTGATAGGAGAGGTAGATCATCGACATACAAGGAACCTTGGCCAGTTGTCATTGTTGACTCAATTCCACTTCAACGAAATAATTGTGATTGTGGCGTATTCGCAATTAAGTATTTTGAGTACATAGCTGCTGGTGTTGGTTTAGATACATTATGTCAAGAAAACATGTCATACTTTAGAAAACAATTAGCATTTCAATTATGGACCAACACTCCTATGTATTGAAATATTAACATAAATCACAAGTATCAATTGGCTGTTCGATTATTGTGTATGTTGCATTTCAATTAGTATCAATTGACATTTCAATTAGTAGTATCGATTATTCTCTATGTTGCAAAACTACTTGTAGCTAAACGATCGCTGAATTTTTTTATGATTTTAAGAATATCGTTTAGACTTTACCAAACGATCGTTTAGACTGTACCAAACGATCGTTTAGACTTTACCAAACGATCGTTTATACTTTACTAAACGATCGCTTAATATTTTGACGTTTATTAAGAAGATCGTTTAGACATCGTTTATTAAGAAGATCGTTTAGACTTTACCAAACGATCGTTTAGACTTTACCAAACGATCGCTTAATATTTTGACGTTTATTAAGAAGATCGTTTAGACATCGTTTATTAAGAAGATCGTTTATACATATGTGCGCGATGAGTATTTCTCTACACGAATATTTTGTGATATGTATCTAAACGAATACAAATATTAACTCAAATATTCTTTCTCAATTTTGGTCGCGTTTAATTGAAAATATCACAAAGTATTTATTTTATAACAAAGTTTAAAATTATAATATGTTATTCTCTCTATAAAAATTACATAAAAAAATTATATAAACGAATACAAATATTAACTGAAAAGTACAAGAACGAATATATATTTTTTTATTTAGCAAAAGTATTTATTGGCCCAAAGTTCCAGCACATATTGTTGTCTAAACAGTTTCATGTTTGGCACAGTTAGACAACCAAGGTCACTAGCAGTTACAAGGCATTCAACAAATTTGGCACAGAAAATTCCACAATCCAATGAACGCCCTTTCTGTAATGTGGCCTTCGATCTGCGTATTGGCCAAGGGCCATATGTGAAACGATCTGAATGGAGGTTGACTCCAATTGCAATCGCGAGTGAGGGGATGCATCGTGCAGGCATTTGAAGAGCTTCATCAACAAGTTTCTGCTCAACATAATTTGGCATTGAGTCGAACACGTAGATCCTGCATTTTCTCATATCAGCTGCAATAGCCAACCAGTGTTCTTTTATGTTGATGCAGGTAATCACGTAGTTGACATCTCCCCACCCTGGTATGTCGTTGTAATCACCAACAGCAGTGTTGAAATAGTATTCGACATCTTTTTCTGTCCATATACTTAGGTGTGCTGTTGGGTCTGTCCATTCAGCTTTCTTATTATCTGGTGTCACCAGATGAGTATCAAAAATATGGTTCCAAACAATGCAGTCTGGTTTATTGATTCCAAGCTTCAAGAACAAGCCAAAATTTAGTCAGAATATAATGATGCAGTTTAACTTCTATACAAAAAAAAAAATTAAAGAATAACAACTTACCAGAAAAGAGGAATGTAATATTCTAAAAGAACGCTTGCAATGGTGCTTGAGATGCAACATTTTATTCTGCAAGTGGGAGAATAGCAAATCCAATGTCTACAAAGAAAAAATAAACGATCGTTTAATGAATGAAAGGAGAGGATAAGCGATCGCATAAGAAATGTACATGTGATCGTTTAGTTAATAGAAGCGATCGTTTAATTAATAGAAGCGATCGTCTATCAAATATAAGCGATCGTTTGGGAAGAGTACTTACGTCTCCATGTACCCATGTGTTTTCTTCAAGCTGTCTGAAAAAGTCTTTCTTTCTGGTTGTGGAGACTACTTTCCTTTCTTCATGGGTTGTTTTTCTTGATCTTTTCCATTGCAAGTATTCCTTCCATAATTTTGGATCCACTTTCCACATCGGATTATATGGATCTACTTCTCTGATTTCCACATCTGGGACAGGTGTTGTAGATACTGATATGATCTGAGCAGATGTTGTGGGTGGATTACCTTGTTCATCTTCATGTTGCACCTCTTTATTTGCTATTTTACATAGCTTTCTTCTCTTTATTGGTTTTTCTTCCACATCTTTATCAGGCACAGTTACTGGTTCTTTTTCAACCAAAGTAACTGCTTCATCATTTTTTTTCATCTCAACCTGTTTTTTTGTTGTTTCCTGCAATGTAATTGTATTAAACAAGTAACAAACTATTCATTCAAACGACTACAAATTTGTTGTGTATACATACCAGTTGAGATTCTTCATTTACAATTTGTACAGTTTGATCCATTGGAGCCAATTCACAAAGTTCAAGAGGTTGGCTCACAAATGGAAGGGTAGTAATCATCTGTGGCAGGTCTGATTCTTTCTGAATTTGATGACTTAGACTATCCGATATATCTCTTATAGTCATTAGCAAGTCTGCATCCCTACCGTCTATGCTTATATCACTACCACATTCCTCTTGATGTTCCCTAAACAAAATGAGAAAAAACATGAGAATAAGAAAAAAAAATACAATTGTTAGGTATTTATAAACTAGTAAACAATGAATGAAATGTTAACCTTTGGGTTTCCTCTTGATGTTCAGTATGTTCTTCTTCAGTAGGTTGTTGTTGAGTATGTTGTTCTTGAACAACATACTCATTGTCATTCTGATCAGTATGATCATTCCCTTGATTTTCAGTTTGATTCTAACAAACAAATAAAAACGAACATAAAATTAAAAAAATAATGTATTGTTAAACCATCGTGTATATAAAAGTAAACGATCGCGTAACTTTGATAAACGATCGTCTATCGAAGTTAAACGATCGAGTAACTTTGATAAACGATCGTCTATCAAAGTTATACGATCGTGTAACTAATGTATGATGAAAACAAATTTTACCTGGACCAATCTCTCCAGCATCTGCTTCATTTCATACAGCTCCAATGACTGCTTTGTGATTGTGTCATCCATCCTACAGACTATAGAAGTCAGTGTGGATAAATCCTTACGAACTTCTTTTATTTCCTTCTTCAGTTTCTTGTAGGATTTTGAATGACTTCGTTCTTCTTTGTCATTGGACTTCTTTGATCTGAAATGTTTCTTCTTGGTGATTGGATGCATTTCAGACTCCTCAGCCACTGTTTGACTTTGTTCCCTTTGGGGTGACAGTTGTTCTCTTTGTGGAGATGAGTCTGATTGCTCCAATGATTTGTTGTTCATTGCTCCAATGGATTCATCCTCCTCCATTTGCATGTTATCATCCCCTCGAATTCGACTCTCCATGAAAGCCTTCTCTTGGGTTGACATCTTGAGTTTAGGTTGAACAACAGTCTGCAATGTAATTGTATTATTATTGGATTGTGTAATTATATTAAACGATGACTGACAGGTTTTACTTACATTTTTGTTGTCGAATATGTTATTCTGCAGCATTTTGTAAGATGGAGCTTGTGTACAATTCCATCTCAATATCCTAAGGATTAATCCCTTACTGTTTCTTGTGGCCAGGTGCTCATTTGCGGTTGAGAGTACTTCATAAGCCCACACCTACAACATTTAAACAAATATGTTAAACTTTGATGTTCAATTGGCATTTACTTAAAGTGTATGAAGAAATAAAAATCACCTGAAAAGCAAGCACGTAGCCTTTGATGTTATAGTATGACACTGCTTTGGAACTTCGTGTCTTCTTCAGCTCGTATGCTTCTTTTTTGCCTTGGAGACTTGTCTTTAAACTGTTGAGCAGACGAGTGTAGAAGAAAGTTGACCAATCGAAGCTTTTAAATGCTTCTTCATCATCAACTCTTCCCAAAATATCCATGTCAAACTGTGTTTTCTTATCCTTCCCGACCATCACAGTTTCTATAAAGACGGCCAAGGCGACCTTCACAGCATCGTCATCATTTGTAAACTCAAAATTCTTGAAAATTTCCTCAATTTCCAAGCATGTTATTACTTTCTTATTTTCTGATCCGAATAGAAGACTTTGTAGTCGCTTGCTATCGCAATCTTTCTCCAATGGATTGTTTGTTGGCCACAATCCAGTTATGATGTTGAATTCCTTTTGGGTAAAACGGACGTTCTTCCCTAAAACCGAGAAACAGATTCCATCTGCGTTACCGTCTTCAGGTATCTGCCTCAGCAAGAAATGATGGATCAACTGGCCGTTGAATACCATGTTCACATTCAGCAATGGACCAAAAATTGTTTTTTCGAACATTTGCAGCTGGTCCTTGGTCAGTTTATCCTTAATAAGACTGCCGATCTTGTGCACTTGGCATGACACAGTGGCAGGGAAATACTTTTCGCTAGGTACAGCCATCCTGAAATGAATATAATATATTGAAGACAGAAGTCGAACCCGAAACCCTAAACGCTTCACAATAATAATATAAGAACACAATGATAGTTTTTGAAGACAGAAGTTGAAACGTTTGAAATATAAACAAAGGAAAAGTGTAACGTTATAGTAGGAAAAGTTCGGGAAAATACCTTTTAACGTTGACGAAAACTATGGACTGAGACAAAAATGGTCTGAGAGAACAATGGACTGAGAGAAAACGAAGGTGTGATCAGTGCGGTTGTGTATTGCGTAGTGACGAAAAACGAAAAGTGAGAAGGCGGAACGTATATATATATCGGTCGTTTTTATCAAAGGGGCAATATTGTAAATTCGCATACTTTTTTTGAAATGTTGAATCGCGGTTGTAAACAATTCGCGGGTGTCTTTCGTTGTTTCAAAAGATCGTTTAGTTTATGTAAACGATCGTTTAGTTTTTTATAGTCGATCGTTTAGTTAATTTCAAACGATCGATTGGTTGTTTTAAACGATCGTTTAGTTTTGTTCGACCAATCGTTTAGTTTTGTTTAACTGATCGTTTAGTTAATTTCAAGGTATCGATTGGTTGTTTTAAACGATCGTTTAGTTTTGTTTGACCAATCGTTTAGTTTTGTTTCACTGATCGTTTAGTTGTTTTCCAATGATCGATTGGTTGTTTTAAACGATCGTTTAGTTTTGTTCGACCAATCGATCGTTTAGTTTTGTTTAACCTATCGTTTAGTTGTTTTCAAACGATCGTTTGGTTGTTCTTAACCGATTGTTTAGTTATTTTTAAACGATCGTTTAGATATTTTTAAACGAACATTTAGTTATTTTTAAACGATCATAAAACCAGTGTTTGTGTTCTTAAATGAATAAGTCAATCGTTATTTTCGTCTTCTTCATCCATTTGGAAGCACAGAAAGTAAGAATGTTGGGACAAATCATTAAGAAAACACATCATTAACAAACATTCATTAATTAGTGTAATACTTAGTACATTGGTAGGGAAATTTCTAATCTTGTATGCTCGACTTGTCGGTATATGAAATTGGATTGGTACACATTAATCTGTTGTGACCTATTTGTTTACACCGACCACACTTATGCAATTTCGGAGCTTCACCAACACTTGGAATCCTCTTTTTCTTCGGTCGACCAACTCTTTTGACTACTTTTGGAGGTAAAACAGTCATATGTACGTAGTCTTCGCTTGTCTTCCAATCTGACTGATTCCCAACTGGGTAGACGGCCTCCGCATATGCAGCCAACAAACATTCATTAGTGTAATAATTAGCACATAATCTATAAACATTTATATTACGAACCCGTGCTGCAGCAATGGCATGTGAGCATGGTAGTTGCTCAGCTTGAAACTCCTTGCAAGTGCATTCTTTAGTCTGAAGGTTTACGACCTCCTCCTTATCTAAATCTTTGACATGAAATTGGTAACAGTCAATTGGGTTGACCTTCATTGTCAAAGCTCCTTCTTGTTTCTTTTGAATAACTAACTCTGCCCATTTGGTCAATGTAGACGTCACTTTAATGCCTTCTTCTCGACGCTCCCAAAACCAACGTTGTAGCAAAGCTCGAACATTTTCAAGGAATGAAGCAATAGGCAAATCTCTAGGTTCTTTCAGTATAGAATTCATGGACTCCGCTATATTTGTTGTCATCATGTTATACCGTCTTCCTGGGCAGTGAACACGAGACCATCGTGCTATTCCAACATCATTTAAATATTTCCCTGAACCATTAGGAAATGAAAGAAGATGTCTCCACGCTTCAACAAACGTTGATTCACGATATGTTCTCGATGCATTATAAAACAAAGTAGCAACCGTGTCATTCTTATATTTATCATGCAAATTTTGACTCAAATGTTGGACACAAAGGCCGTGGAATGCAGATGGGAAAACTGATGAAATACCCTTGGCGAAGCATGTTTTCCGATCTGTCACAAAGCCTAGATTAGGCACCTCCCCTATTGCACCTTTCAATTTTTCTAAGAACCACTGTATTGAGTCATCTGTTTCTCTATCAACTACTCCAGAGGCTAGAGGATAGATCTGATTGTTACCATCTAAACAAACGGCCACTATCAACTGACCCCGATATTTGTTCTTAAGAAATGTTCCGTCCATGACTATGACCGGTCTAATGCAATTTAAGAATCCTCTAACACATGCACCAACAGCCATAAAAAGATATTTAAAGAAACGATCATCTTCGAGTTCCATGTGAAATATTGTACCTGAATTTGTAAATTTGAGTGCTTCACCATATTTACGCAAAAGATTATATGACTCTTCAGGAGACCCTCGCACTCGTTCATATGCATTTTCTCTGGCACGCCATGCTTTCTCATAACTCATATTTATGCCATAGTCTTGCCTCATGTCTTCTATGATATCACGTGGTTTGTATATGCGACCGGGCCCCTTGAATTTGGACTTTATTAATTCTCCAACAACCCAAGATTTTGCTTGCCTATGGTCACGATTCAAAAACTCAAGAGAACATGAATGAACTTTCACATACTTTTTAATCTTGAATATATTTGAATCCTTCAGTCTAACCGCTCGCAATCTCCAACCACACTTGTTGTCGATGCATCTAACGAAAAGAACCTCTTTTGTAGACTTTTTTACTACAAACTGAAAATTTTTTTTCATTGCCAACACACTTAATCTCATTGACAAATCTCTCTTGCAAAAAAATATTTGTCCTACATCCAACTCTTCACTTGTAGAGCTTTCTTCCGACCAGCCACTTCCTTTTGTCTTCAACTTCCGACTAGAGGACCTGTAGTCAACTTTACCTTTTCCTTTGCAATCTTTTGTAGGAGCATCTCTTTGTTCTGGGATGTCAAACAATTCATTGTACATCTCAACTGACTCCAATGTAAAAGTATCATCTATTGAATGATATGACTCATATGATTCCCATATAGCCGAATTGGTCCCTATCATGTTATGACACAAGCCACCCTCAACTTCATTCTCATCTAATCTATCCATTCCAATTGGAGGAGGATGAGGGTTTAAATTTTGAACTTGGTTGCTCCCAGATACTGAATTGTAATCTTTGTTTAACACTTTCATGCTTCGATTGCTTGTAGGCTCAAACGATAGGTATAGGGGGACCTCCAATGGATTTTCACTAAGAATATAAAACTTCAAATCACGGTCATTGCTTAACTCAAATGGAGGAGCTTCCTTTTCCCCTTTGATCTCATATATACATCTTATCTTTATGTCGAACTTTGTAGGGTCAACTTCTGCAAGGTCATATAGTTCAGACTGTAAATCTTTGTGTGTTATTTCTTTAGGGACAACAATGCCTTTTAACACTCCTCCTTCATATTTTCTTCGTCCCTCATCCCATTCACCATCGTGACGCACTAAAATCTGAACATGTGCCATCCTTAAACTACCTTAAGTACTTTTGTATCTTAAAAAATTGATTTGAACTTAAGAACCTACAAAATGCGTGCAAGATGTAAAGAAATGAATTAGGAGGTGTACCAATTTGATTTTGAAATAAATAGTGGAAGTTTGGAACGTGCGAGATGTGTGCGAGATGTGTGCGAGATGTGTGCGAGATGTGTGCGAGATACGTGCGAGATGTGTGCGAGATACGTGCGAGATAAAGCATGAGGGCCTAAGAGAGTTACTAAACATGCAAAGAATAGCTCTAAATGGATTAGGAGGTGTACCAAGTTGATTTTGAAATAAATAGTGAAAGTTCGGAACGTGCGAGATGTGTGCGAGATACGTGCGAGATACGTGCGAGATAAAGCATGAGGGCCTAAGAGAGTTACTAAACATGCAAAGAATAGCTCTAAATGGATTAGGAGGTGTACCAAGTTGATTTTGAAATAAATAGTGAAAGTTCGGAACGTGCGAGATGTGTGCGAGATACGTGCGAGATACGTGCGAGATAAAGCATGAGGGCCTAAGAGAGTTACTAAACATGCAAAGAATAGCTCTAAATGGATTAGGAGGTGTACCAAGTTGATTTTGAAATAAATAGTGAAAGTTTGGAACGTGCGAGATACGTGCGAGATAGGTGCGAGATAAAAAAAAAATCCGAGATAAAAAAAAAACCTTAATTCCTTCTATTCCTATTGCTTACTCCTCCTCTATTTGATCCAACTAAATCCTCATCCTCTAGTTCAATTCATTTTTCACTAGCCATTGAACATTGAACTTTCTAAGAACCTAAAACCAAAATTTGACTAAACTAATTTACGGCAAATAAGTCCAATTCCAAAAACCAGACAATTACGGATGAAAATAGCACCAAATACCCTAACAAACATTTACTTACAGCAGATAAATTGAAAATCGGTTATACATGAAACTCACCTAAATAAGACGCTCGAAGTTGATTGAATGGTCCGAATAGGAGCGACGAAATGCACTGGACAACGACCGACGAAGGGCAAGCGACGAAGGGCAAGCGACGAAGGGCAAACGACGATGGGCAAGCGACGATGGGCAAGTGACGATGGGCAAGTGACGATGGCCGGAGTAGGTTCAGGTGTTCTACACGAAAGAAAAGAGAAGGGAAACGGAACTATACGCGAAAGAGAACGAATCGATGGTGGAGAGAAGGGAAAGCAACGTGGAAGAGGGAAAGGAAAGGAAGGGCATTTTTGTCTATTCACACCCAAATTGTCCTAAAAGTCTTTCTTTTGAAAACTTGTCCCAAAATTCATTTAAATCTCTTTTTTTAACCTATTTTTGGCAATTTCCCATCAAATATTGGGTTTTACTGGTAAATTGTTTAGAAATTAATTATATGGATTTAAGAATTTATATGGGTTAGATTTAATTACTTCAAATTAGTTAAATTTAACCTGGGTTAATGTCTTTTGCGTGGATTTATGGACAGGTGTGTGGGTTTTTTTAGATTTCAAGTTATTTTTAACGTCGTTTAAAACGAACTATACAATCGTATGGATATGATTTAAACAACCGCTTAGCGTTGTCAACACGATCCTTTAGATTTGAAAGATTTTTTTTTCTATCATTAAAAAAAACTACATGGTTTCTTACACTTACACGATCGCGTGTCATGATTGTTTACACACGTGTAGTCGATTAATCCCGTGTTGGTTGAGATATTTTCTGTGCTTTCCATTATAGGCATGTGAGCCTTTTTCATTTTCAAAATTATTAATATTTTTTGTTGGTTGTTATATTTTTTAAAAAATTCCATAAATAAATTTATTTGTATGCATGTTATTATTTTTTAAATAACTTAAAATTAGTGCGTGGATTTTAGTTTCAAAGGTAAGGTAGGTATTATTAAAATAGTTCATTTTTCTCCCAAAGAATTAGAGATACAGATTAAAGATGGGTGAAAAAACCAGTATTCATTTGTAAACAAATTGAAATTTTCTAAACCCTAGAATGAATTTTTACAAAGAATATTTTAATTTAAAAGTTATAACAATTTGAATGTTCTTAATTGAAATTATGATTTTACCCAACCGTTCTACTTTTTTTTTTTTTTTTTTTTTTTTTTTGAAATTGAAATTGTCAAAGTTGTTAGGTTATTATTTAACTACCAAATCTTCAAGGTTTTTTTTTCACTTCCCATCCGAGTATTTCTCCATTTTCATGAATCTTGTTACCATATAATTTTGCCCTCTTCGAATAATTAACCGCCCACTCAATACTTTGTCAAATTGAGGGCCCTATTTGAATCAAGAAAAATATTTGTTTTTATTTGAACATTCCGTCCTTAAAAAAAAAAAAAAAAATTTAAACACTATCTCAAAATCTATTTTTAATGTTTAGGCGTTATATTTTTTTTCCAAATAACTTATTTAATAAAATGACAAATATACTCCAAAATAAAATTGAATGCTAGTTATAAAATTCACCAAAAACAGGTAAAGAAACTAGAGATTAAAAGTTCTTGAATAAAAAAATAATAATAAATATATAATACTTAAAAAAAAAGAAAAAGAAAAAAGAAAAAAGAAACCGGCGAAATTCCTCTCATTGTAGCTGGCATTGCTTTGAACCACCAACCAACTGGCCGGACCGGCCAGCGAGACTAGGCGGCCACGAGAATCCAACTGACAAATCACTGCAAACAACCTGAATATTGGTACCCCTCCACTGCCACAGGCTGATCTGGAAGTTGGCATAGCCAAGAACTACGACGGTGAAATTAATTGTTCCACGCGCCAAGTCTCCATTAATGTCGTTCAGAACCGACTCGTCCACAAGCGAGACAGCAATGAAGGGGATGACGAGGGTGGTGGAATTCCTTGGGCGGAGGAGGAAGCGACGAATTCGAGCCTGAGCAATAATATTGTCTTTGTAGTAAATGGAGGAGTCAAGGTTTTGGAATGAGATAGCGAGCTTCTTGTTAGGATTGTTGATGGAAAATCCGACGATCCATGAGGGAGCGGCGGCGGCGGCGGAGGAGAAATTAGCGAGTTGAAGTGAGTCGAGTCGGAGGGCGGGGAGGATGGGGTGGAAGAATAACCATTGGAGAGAATAGATGACAAAAGCGATGAAAAGAAGGAGAGCCATGCCGGCGGCGAAGCCTCGGAGGAAGGGTGAGGAATTGAAGCAATGAAGATGAGATTGGGATTCAGGATGAGGCGGCGGCCATCTGCTGTTGGTGGTGTTAGCCATGGCACGATCTGTTGAGGGGAGAACACACAATTTATGACACTCAACACTTTATACCCTAACGTTTGTTTTTGTTCATGGTGATTTTTTTCCTTTTTTATTTTTAGGAAATTCTTTTGAATGGGTGCCTATGGTTTTCTAAAGCGAAATGAACTTTTCTTTATCTTTAATCTCTATTTGGACACCAAGCTTGCGTTTGGAGTAATCTATAATATCGGATTATAATAGTATTGTTTGGGTTATAATCCGTGTTGTTTGTGTGCTGCATATTATTGTAATTTGTTTATTATAACCTATGTTTGGGTGGAAATTATTATAATATCGAATTTTCATACTCCTTTTTGACATATATGAATGCATATTTTTCTTTAATTGATTTTATTAAGTCTGGTTCATTTAGATGTTCATTTAATAAATTTAGTTTCATACCGAATTTTTGTTGGAATTTATGTCTTAAAACTCGTAGTTTGCAATCATATTTTATTCAATAATGTCGTTATTGAGAAAGTGAATACTATATTCTTTTAAATCCAATAAACTAAGATCCCAAGACTATTTTGAGTAAACTTGAACTTTATGTAACATAAAAATAGATTAAGTTCGAGTAAATAGCCGAAATAGTTTATAATATATGAATAAAGGTTGAGTGCTTTATTTTAAAGATATTATGGATGCGGCCCGCTTTGTAGTTAGTACAAACAAGGTAATCCTAAATCGTTCATATAGAGACATGAAAGTGGGGGCATCCTATGTAAAGGGTTTACATAAGATAGAACCATGAAATAGTCACTTTTACGTTATAACGTCGTTTACTATTCAAAACTAACTATCTCGATTAATGATGACCTAGGTAACTCAATCTTAATCCTAAGCTAACTGTGAACTCCTGTTCACATGAGATTATCTTTAGATCCGCATAGATGAGGACAACTCATTAGTGTTGGCCTAATAAGTCTCCCATTTCAGGGGTAAAATCGGGTGGATAGATGGGAACATATGGTGCAAGACGGAATTCACTCATACCCGCGTTAGGGTTAATAGATAGGTTGTTCCTTTAAGAACTGAATCCATGTCTTGAACAAAGGGGCCTACCCTCTCATTAGTCCGAGAGGGATTCGGTTTATATGTTAGACCTTAAACCAATTGTTTAATAGTGGATCAGTGGGACTTAAAAAGAAAGATGTAGTCTTGGGGGTAAAATAGTACTTTTCGACCCTGCCAAGCTTACAAATAACTTGTGAAGGATTAACTTACTGATCATGGTTATATCAAATGGACACAAATTGGGTTGCTGTTTTTTATAAAACTAAAAGCCCAACTTTTTTTTCCATATTTATTTTTCATTTTTTCTCTCTCCTGATTTCCTTCAACTAATGGGTCACACAATCTGGTTCTGAGTTCGGAGGATAGTAGGTCAACTCTAGTGGTGGTTCAAGCAACAATCGGAGCTTCGAATGTAAGTTTTTCTTGAAAACCCTATAATTAATCATTTTTTCGGTTTAGGGTTTTTTTTGTTAATTAAGTGCAATTAGAGTGATCTTTCGGTCTTTCTTCCGCCCTGCTCGTTTAATCTCTATCATGTGGTATCAGAGCCGTTTTTTTACTTAATTGCGTATGGCAGGTGTTTTAATTTATTGATAATTTATATGGATTAATAAAAATGGATTAGTGGTTTCGGCCTAAATTAAGTTTTTTTTTATTATATTAATTATTGTATTTAGCCCGGTTTGTGGCTTATTTTATTGTTGCAAAGGACCTATAATTTTATTAGAGTTGTTTTTAAGTTGTAACTGTTACATCGGAAGAGAGAAATTTAAAGAAATTGGTGATTTATTGAAAACAGACCCAAACGGTTGCCCAGACCCGACCCGGAAACCCTCACGCGACCCGGTTCGCTTCTGCCTGCCTGGCCCAATATTTGCATGCAGCCCGTTTGTTTCGACCTAGACCCATGCGCCCATCCAGATCGACCCGAGCCTCGTTCCACTTGATGACCTGCACACCTGACCCAATTTTGACCCAGTGCACTCAACCCGCGCGCTTGATGGTCTGGCCTGGTTAATTTGGTCGGTTCAAGCCCAATGGTTGGATTTTGGGCCAGTTCATGGGTTTTTGGGCTGGTTCAGTGTTGTTTCAGAGGATTTCCAATCGGTTCAAGTTGTTCGGGAGTAGTTTATGTACTCCATCAAATTATTATTGTAATAATTTAGTTTGTAACTTAATTTAGGGGCCAAAACCAATCCATTTTAGGGTGTTTAATTAAATTATGGATGTGATGTATGTTTTAATTAAAGCTTATATTGTATGTGCATATAGTATGCCATATAGATTTAAAATCCCACCATAGGTTAACATATTCATGCATTGAAAGTATGTTATATTTGTTATAATGTATAGTATGCATGTTAATTAATTAATATGATTGATTAATTTTTTAATTAATTAAATTAATTTTGATTAAATATGATTTAATAAAAATTAATTAATTAATTAATTAGTCATTTATTTAATTCAATTAAAGAGGAAATTTTTCTAAATATAACAAACTATTGAAATATTTACGGTCGATGTAACAAAGCCCATAAAGTTAGTCATTTTTTAAATATTCAAGGTTTGCCCTTCCATCTTTTTCTCCTCCCTGCGATTTTTTAATCGTCTTTCTTCTTTGTACTCTTCTTTTTTAGCTGCAATTTTTTCCATTTTTTTTAGATTTGGTTACCCAAATCTATTTCTTTCTATCTTCTTTCTTGTTTTTTTCTCTTTTTTAGATGTGTGCATGTCTTTCTGCCTCTTTCTTTTTTTTTTTCATTCACTGCATGCATTGTATTGTCTTTCTTCTTTTCTTTTCTTTTTCTTTTTTACATTTAAATTAGGTAACCATATTTGATGGAGTATAAGAATATTGAAAGATGGACGAGGATTAGATGCAAGAAGGGGAGACGAGAGGGATAGAGGGAAGGGATGGAGGCGGCTGCTAATGGGCTAAAGGAAAAAGCACTAAAACCCTAGTGTAAAAGGGAAATATTAATTAAATAAAAATAAAAATAAAATAAAAAGTAGCTTTAATGTCGGTTTTAAACCGACATTAATCCTTCCTCTTTGATGTCGGTTTTAAACCGACATTAAACATCCGCATTTTGAAAATCGACATTAAACATTCATTTTCATTTTTTTCAACCGACACCAAAGGTCATATTTCTTCTAGTGGTTAGACATTTAAATTAGGGTAACCAAAACTAAAAATTGTGTATAAAGAATATTAAAAAAATCGTTTATACCAAATTTTGAAAAAAAAATCGTTTAGATTTGGGGTAGCCAAATCTAAAGGATCGTGTAGCCAAATCTAAACGATCATATAGCCAAAACTAAATGATCGTATATCAAATATTGAAAAAAAAAAATCGTTTAGATTTGGAACCCCAAATCTAAACGATCGTATAGCAAAATCTTAACGATCATATAGCAAAATCTAAACGATCGTGTAGCCAAATCTAAAGGATCGAATACCAAATTTTGAAAAAAAAATCGTTTAGATTTGGAACCCCAAAACTAAATGATCATGTAGCTAAATCTAAACGACCCTATACCAAATTTTTTTTAAAAAAAATTAGATTTGGGGTAGCCAAATCTAAACGATCGTGATGCCAAATCTAAATGATCGTGTAACCTAATTAATTAAACAATCGTGTAACAAATTAGTCAAATCTAAAGGATCATGTACCAAATCACATTACCAAATATATTATGCGTATTATTGACGGGGCATTTTTGGTATTTTACACATTGGGCCTCTAGGCTTTTTTCATTTTCGAAATTATTCTATACAGTGTAAATACTTTGCCACTTTTTTATATATTTGAAAAGACCCCTTAATTAAATATGATTTAATTGAAAGTTAAATAAATTAAATCCATATTAATTAATTTCTTTATATAATGGTTATATATTGTTAGATGTATGTTATAGGTTTGTCTAAGTTTTTTAAGTGTTATAAAATGAATTAGATGTTTAAAATCTATGACAAAGATAAGATGCATGCTCACCTAGGTTAAAGACATATATTCCAAATTTCATAGAATTAGGTCGATATCTTGTAAAATTGGTTACAATAAGCTCACCTGATTCGATCTTGTCAACAAGTCAGATGAGATGACTGAGGTTGGAGGTTCTTAAGTTGATGGTTTACGGAACACCTCCTACTTGGAGATCGTAATCAGTTCTTGAGTCTAGTTAACCTAGCTTTATGAGCATGCGTGAGAGGTATGAGGTAATAAAACTGGTTATCACCTAGACATCATCAGTTAAAATCTAGTATAATAAGTTATGCTCATATGTTTTACCTAGAATTAGGATTTGTTTAAGTTAGCTTAAATATAATCCTAAAGTTTTAAATACCCTTAAAATCATTATAGAACACTTCAACTAGAGAGAAGTAGTGTACTTTTAGCTCTAGCGTTCCTAAGAGTTCACACCGTGAGATCCATGTAGGCTTTGCGCCGTGCATAGGAGCGGACTCCCTTCGGAGAGTGTTTGCATGAATCAATATCAAGGTGAATAGGGAAAGTAGTTCACAGTAAGTGGGTAAGGGATATGTGACAGCACATCCCATGGTCTTTTCCATTAGGTCGCACCGTGAGATTCCTATAATGCGCCTGCTTATCTGTCTTAGAGCGACGTTCCCTTTGGAGGGTTGTATTATAGGTTTCAGAACACCGCAAACTCCAAAGATGGATAGTTTTTCTTAGATTAGTTTTCATATTGTTTTTCCACTTTCGGGAGTATATTGATTTTGATCTCTAAGATCCAAAAATGGCGTGTTACACTTACAAGAATTACTAAGTTGTTAGTACATTCTCGACCAAAAAAGCGATAACTAAATGTCATAAAGAATAAAAGTTATTCTAGAGTTAGCATCTAGACAAGATTGTCTTGGTTCAAAGGAGGAATAATCGACTACCCTTCGGTAGAGGTTATTCTAAATCTTTGAAATATCATTGCAAAACATAATAATGAATGGTACATGATTATTATTTACTAAATTAAATTGGTTTATAAAGGATTATAGCTTTATTTCTAAAAAGAATATGTTTGTTTTTCAGCATGAATAGCTCAATAGTTCAACTGTTAGCTTCCAAAAAACTTAATGGCGATAATTATACTGCATGGAAATCAAATCTTAACACGATATTAGTAGTTGACGATTTGAGATTTGTCTTAACTGAGGAATGCCCTCAAACCTCTGCCTCTAATGCTAACCGAACTAGTCAGGAAGCATATGATCGATGGGTAAAGGTTAATGAAAAAACCCGTGCCTACATCCTTGCCAGCATGTCTGATGTTCTAACAAAGAAACATGAATCCTTAGCCACGACTAAAGAAATTATGAATTCATTAAGGGCAATGTTTGGGCAACCAGAATGGTTCTTAAGAACGAGGCAATCAAATACATTAACACTAAGCCTATGAAGGAGGGGACCTCTATTAGAGAACATGCCTTGGACATGATGATGCACTTCAACATCGCTGAAGTAAATGGTGGTGCCATCGACGAGGCTAATCAGGTTAGTTTTATCTTAGAGTCTCTTCCGAAGAGCTTCATACTATTTCAAACAAATGCGTCTCTGAACAAGATAGAGTTTAATCTGATAACTCTTATAAACAAGCTCCAGCAATTTCAGACCATGGGTAAGGGAAAGCAAGTGGAAGCAAATGTTGCTACCATAAAAAGAAAATTTTCAAGAGGATCATCCTCTAAAACCAAAACTGGACCCTAAAAACCTAATCCTCAAATAAAAAAATAAGGGAAAAGGGAAGACTCCCAAACAGAACAAGGGAAAGAAAGCTGCATAAGAAGGTAAGTGTTATCACTGTAGGCAGAACGGGCACTGGTTGAGAAACTGTCCAAAGTACCTTGTAGAGAAAAAGGCAGAGAAAGAAACGCAAGGTAAATATGATTTACTAGTTGTTGAAACATGTTTAGTGGAATATGAATATTCAACCTAGATATTAGATTCAGGAGCCACTGACCATATTTGCTTCTCATTTCAGGAAAATAGTTTTGGAAAAGGCTTTCAGAAGGTGAGATCACTCTCAAGGTTGGAACAGGAGAGATGGTTTCAACTGAAGTAGTGAGAGATTTAAAGTTGTATTTTGGAAATAGATATATCATACTTAAGAATGTCTTGTATGTACCACAAATTAAAAGAAATTTAATATCTATTTCTAGTATTTTGGAACACATGTATAGAATATCTTTTGAAATTAATGAAGCGTTCATTTTCTATAAAGGTATCCAAGTCTTTTATGTTATACATGAAAACAACTTATATAAGTTAAGACCAACACGAGCAAATTTTTTCTTAAATACTGAAATATTTAAAATAGCCAAAACTCAAAATAAAAGTCAAAAAGTTTCTTCTAATGCCTATTTATGGCACTTGAGACTGTTGGATTTTATGTCCTAAAACTCGTAGATAGTAAATATAATCAATTTTGACCATTGCTAATAAAGTATTTTATTATTATAATTTTAATAAGTGTTATTGATTATATTATTAGTTTTGTCTTTATAAACTAAATCCAATAAACTAACATCCTAAACTATTTAATGTGTCTTGAAAAGTATGTAGAGACATACGGGGATCAATGTTCAAGATCAGCTTAAAGGGTCTATAGTATAGGGTTAAGGTTTGGTACCTTATCCTGTTAGCACTATGGATACAGTTCACTTTGTATTTGATACAAACACATTGATCCAATGCGTTAATGTATGCAACATGCGAGTGAGGGTATCCTATGCAATGAGTTTGCATAAGACCGAACCACAAAATAGTAATCACTAGATGTAACTCCGTTAGCTAGTTGGATTTCCATTTCATTAAGATGACTTAGGTAACTTAGTCTTAATCTTGAGTGTATTATGAACTCCTGTTTTCGAGGGATTGTCTTTTGATTTATATGGGTGAGAGTGGCCAGATTGTCGACTCAATATACTTATCATTTTGGGGATAAGATTGAGTGGGGAGCTGGAAACATAATCATACAAGATGGAATTCACTCCTTCCCGACTTTAGGGTAAGTAGATAAGTGTTCCCTTAAATGGTGTATCCGGGACTTGAACAAAGGGTCCTACCCTCTCTATGACACAAGAGGGATTTCTGTTTAGTGGTTGGATCATAAATAGGTTGTTCATTAGAGGAACACTAGTATTTAAGAACTAGAAGTAACCCAAAGGTAAAACGGTAATTTGACCTAGCTGGTGTTACGAACAGTTGTGAATGACTAACTTACTGGTATTGGTCTATATCCATAGACACAGAAATATATCTACAGTGAGAAGAGTTCAGCTGTGAGTCTTTAGTGGATTGTATACACAGTTAACAAATATTGATTAATGTGGTTAATGAGTTTAGGCTATTAATTTCATATTGTTTTAGCTTCTAATCAGTAGGTCCATTAGGTCCCCTTCCTAACTCGTAAAGGGTAATGAGATTTATTTATATTGGTTGTAATTTGAAATGTCCAAATTTTACTTTGAGAATTAATATAATGTATGGTGATACATTATAATATAAAGTTTATATTTTAATTAGATTTTAATATATAAATTTAATTTTGGATATGATTCAAAATTAATTTATGAGAGAATAAAATATTTGAATAAGTTCAAATATTAATTTAATGTGAATTAGATTCATACTAAAACTATAGGTTAAAATTTAATGTGCATATGATGCATATTAAAACTATAGGTTATGAGAGAAATTCATATTTGAATATGATTCAAATTTAGATTAAATTAAATATACGATATTTAATTTAGAAATTAATTAATCGAAGAATTAATTAATAGTTTAGTTTAATTTGATTTAAATAAATTTGATTTAATAAAATTAATTAAATTAAAACTATAGGTTATGCGAGAGATATTCATTTAAATATGATTTAAATGAAATATTAATTAAATATGATTTAATTTAATTAATTCTTTATTTTAATAAATATTAATTTAATATTTGTTTATTAAATTAATAGGGAACGTGGGTGGTTTTCCCACGTTCCCAATTATTCTCTTAACTTCCCACTTCTTCCGTTTGAAGAACAGAGAATTTTTGCATAACAAAAAAGTAAGTGAGTTCTGCGAATATAAAGACTCTCTCATTCTCTCTGAAAAAAATTTCTCTGTAAAGAAAAATTCCCTTAATCCAATTTGGTTCCCACAAACCATCTCAATCTAGAGAATAGTAAGATTTTCAAGTGGTGGTGTTCCCCAATTTGGAGTTTTGTAAATACAGAGACGTCAACGATCGTAAGTTTCCTCTTTTTTATTCTTCTCTGTAATTTTTTTTCTAAAGCATGCTTAGCCATAAATTAATTTTATAATTTTTTTTTGCCAATGTATTGGTATTTTTAGGTTCCAATTAAAATTGGGTCTCTGTAATTCTTCGTTGTAAAGGGGTTTTTATCCCTTCAGAGACTTGGTCACATAAATCTCAATAGGATTGGGAGATTAGTTAAAAGTGGACTTCTAAGTAAGTTAGAAGATAACTCTTTACCTTCTTGTGAATATTGTCATGAAGAAAAATGACAAAGAGATCTTTTACTGGAAAAGATCTAAGAGCCAAAATACCTTGAGAACTCGTACATTCGGACCTCTGTGGACCAATGAACGTCAAAGCTCGAGGAGGGTACGAATATTTCATTAGGTTTATTGATGATCATTCGAGGTACGATCATGTTTACCTAATTCATCACAAGCAACAACTAGAGCTTCAAACATAAGTTTTTCTTGAAAACCCTATCTTTAATCTTTTTTTTTTTTCGGTTTAGGGTTTGTTTTGTTAATTAATTACAATTAGAGTGATCTTTCGGTCTTTCTTCGACCCTGCTTGTTTAATCTCTATCAATCTTTCACAACTGTGAGCCGCTAATTGGTGTCGCTATAGGAATTGGGTTAATAAACATAAATGATAAATAAAACTCAAATAATAATATTTTTCTTATTTATGAAAACCAATAATTAATGATAAAAAATTGTTGTTAAGTAAGTCAACGAATTTTATTCATGATATTTTAGGAGAGTATTTTGTTAATAGCAATTTATGACCGTTTGGTGAACAATGAGATTACATTTGAGAATCTTATAGAGATAAAAAGTGATAGTCGAACTAAGAATGTTTAAATGCTATATTGATTAATTAAATTCACATATTTATTTATACTATTTAGGATTTCAAAATTTGTGTTTAAACAAACTTTTAAACTTTATGTATACTTAGACTATAAGTTTTGGTCATTTAAATTTTAATAATTTTGATTCTAATATGATAGTAATATTGTTAACATTATTTAAAACTTTTGGTAAATTGTTGTTTTTCTTTTTGCAAGATATTTCTTGGTTCAAAAATGAATGACAAGAATGAAATCTATGAAGATGAGGACTACAAAAAATGATACCCAATTCTTAGAGAAAGACAGAAAAAAACTTTATTCATTTTCTGACTTTGATGTTCAGACATGTTGGAGCAATTAATAGCGAAACAACTTATTCAGCCACCAAAATGTAAACGACCAAAACAAGCAGAAAAAGTAGACGATCCTAACTACTATAAGTACCATCAAGTTATAAGTCACTTATTGAAAAGTGTTTCATGTTGAAGGAGCTAATTCTAAAGTTGGTTCGTGAAAAGAAGATCAAGCTGAAAATTGATGAAGTAGCTCAAACGAATCATGTTGCAGTCGAGATGACTTTTAAGTGTTCCACCATCAAAACAACTTAAAAAGAAAAGATTGATTCAATTTAGGACTTTCAAACCTATATTTGTTCAATTCCAACAAAATATCCTGACGTTAGACTCCCAAAACAAAGAAAAAAACTATTGAGGATGATGTCGAAGGATGGATAGTTGTGACCGTAAAAAAAGGAGACAACCAAATTCTATTCAAACGAAGTCGCACTTCCATCAAAAGCATGGAAAAGGAAGCAACCCTCATAAAAAGAAGATAAAAAGAAAGAAGACTAAGAAGCTTGAGCTCGTACAGGAGGAACACAAGGATTTTTCTCGACCTCAATGCTTAGTAACCTTGACAGAAAACTTCCTTTGTGATCATCAGGATGAAATCCAAAAGTCATTGTGTATCATGCTATCAATGTAATATAGGAAGAAATGATATATGACCTTCATTTTTATCTTAAATTTAAATTTTGAGCCATAAATTCAACTTTATCCCAAGAACTCCTATTTATCTCAAATTAAAATTGATTATTCTAAATTCTTGAGCATCTTCAAGACAAATTAGGGTATGGTAGAAACCCAATCCTTATCTCAAATTAAAATTTTATTATGTTCCAAAAATCAAATTTAAATGTTTATCCTTAAATCAAAGTAAATTGTGGATAAAATCTTGAACTTTTCTCAAATTAAGGTTTGGCCATATTCCAGCCCTTATTTCAAATTTAAATCAAATTCATGTACTAAATTTATAGTATGATTAATTTGATATGTCGAATTGAGAAAAAAAAAATTGCTCATATTTTGACTTTAAATTTATCTTTTTCGAGATTTATCTATCCATATACATGCATAAATCTCGAAGAGAGGGAATTTCTTAGATAACAAGTTTTGGACCAATCACAAATTGTCACATCGTTTACTAAATTAATTATGAAAAATTCTTATAATTGAATTTGGGACTAATTAAAAAGTTGACATGTGTCCCAAATTAAAATTTAAGACCTAAATTGGCCAGTTGACGCATGTTTTCGTTAATATTTGTTGGATCAAGTTAATTATTTTGGTTCAATTAAATATTATTTACTGGGTGAATGTTCGTAAAAAAATAAGCTTAATTTACCAAATGTTAAATATGACCCATATGTGGTTGAGCCCGTGGATCTAGTCCACGGACCAACCAGGCCCAAGTCCATAAAGTCGACCATAGAACTAGTAAATAGAGTTCTTTCATTTGTGGAGGTTGGAAATTTTTTACGGAAGGTCAAGAGAGAAGCCAGAAAACTCCTTTAACTCCGACCATCCCAAAATTTCTAAAGCCAAGATTGAAGTTCGTTGAAGATACATGATTTCTTCTCAGACTCCAACTTCAACAAAATTTTCTTGTAAGACTCCAACTTCAAGAATGCTCCACTTCCTCAAATCATCGAACCACATTGCATCAGATCAACATAAATACAACATCATCAACACAAATTCAACCCACGAATTACATTTTCTTATGAAATATCGTGTGAACAAGAGTCAAACTTGATATTTTCATTAAAATTAGTAAAATAAAAATAAAATAAGAAAATCAATAAATAAAACAAAAAGAACTAAAAAATATTATGAAATCTAATAGTTTATTTCGGTCGTAGGGTTTTCTTAGCCTTTTAAAGTGAATACATCAGGTTCGGGTTAAGCCTCCCAACCAGGAGATGGCTTATCCTTTGATCCGATGGCATGACCTAGCACAATGTCGCATTTGTTTTCACATACCATTTCCTCTCGACATGACATATTCATCTTAGCCTAGTGTTTTCTCTAAATCCCTGTCCCTATTTTATAACACACTCATGATTTCTAAATTAGGATTTATGTGATTTTGGATGTGGGGACTCTACACATTGTATCGGGCTCCTGATAAAAAAATAATAATTTATAAATCTTGGTTATGTTTTAAAATTGGAATAGAAAAAATTGGAAGAAGGTATCAAACGCCTCTATAATCTTAAACCACGATTTCCCCTATCAACTAATCTAACCAAACAAAAGAAGACAAAGAATACTACTTTGAATCAAATTTAAAAAACATGAATTCATTGTTGAATATGGATGCCTTTTGAATTCGTATTTGTCATCCCTCCCAACTGCTTTTAAGTAGTAGCTACCGTCCCTTGCAACCACTTACCAAAGTTGCAATCACCGTCGGTTGTTGAAGTTTTAACCGGTCATCGAAATCGTAGAGATCCAAGTCCTTGCACGAAGGAGAAGGAATCGTGTCCATCTATTGAAATTTTAGGCTTTCTTTGACTTAAAAATCATAATTTTGAAAAAATTATTCCCGAATCTCTTTACCCTCCTAGAATGGAAAAAGATCCTAGCTGCATATGCCTTTATCTCCAAAGTTTCCTATATCAACCATACAAAAATATTGTAGGGCACATTTAATCATTGTCTACCAAGCGTGTATAAGGGTTAAGTCCAACCCGAATAACTTGATAAGTTGGACTACACAATCCATATTTATATGGATTAAGTTGAGTTAGTTTAAAATGTTGATTGGGTTGATTTACAAATTTTGGTCTTTTTTTAGTCAGGTTGGGTCTTGGATTGGAATTGAAAATTTCAGTCCCAACCCTATACATATATTATTTAATAAAATTAAAGTTAGAACTATTTTGTTAAACGATCGTGTACGAAGTTAAGGATCGTATGAAGTTAAACGATCGTTTATGTCTTACACAATTGTTTAGCTTCTGTGCTACAATCACTTAATTTTTCATACAATCCTTTAAATTTCTACCTGATCATTTAATATTCATGCACAATCAAACATAGTTATGATGTCGAGTGCCTCATAACAATTTTAAACTTTACAAAAATTAGGAATGAAAAAAAATCAATACAACCTTAACCTATATTTTAAGGATTGTAAAATTAATAAAATTAATTATTGGCTATTCTAGTTGTCAACCAAAGCAACTCAAAAAACATGAATTGTGTTGAAAATATCTATCAATCATAAAATATGGATTGAGTTGGAAATGTCTGCCAACCAATTTACATCCGTGGTGAGCGCAATAGGAGGATAAAAGTCACCTTGATTTTCATTTCAAAGTCGGTTTCTTTCTCTCAATATTCGTTTAGAAAAGTTTTCTACTCTTCTAGTCTGCCCTTCACTTGTGTACTGATTTCAAGCTTCTGCCATGGCTGGTACACCGCCTCTTTCCCTTTCCCATCGAATAGATGTGTTTTGGCACGAGGGGATGCTCAATCACGACACCGGCTCTGGGGTATTCGACACCGGAGAAGATCCAGGTTTTCTCGACGTCTTGGATAAACATCCAGAAAACTCTGACCGGATCAAGAACATGGTTTCCATTCTCAAAAGAGGACCTCTCTCTCCTTTCATCACTTGGCATTATGGACGACACGCACTCCTCTCTGAATTGCTTTCTTTCCACCATCAAGGTGATTCTTGTTTCAATTCATATACACTTGATAACTGGGGTTTTGCTTTCCATTTATTTAAACTTAGTAGATCTGAGAAAGCAATTGAATCCTCGATGTCACCAGGAAATCAATTTAGCCCTTCTTAGATTAGGCAGTTGGGTTCTTGAATACCGAAGAAATTGAACAATCTAACTTATATATGCAGATAATTTCTACTGGGAAATCAAATAAAAACCATCACTCAATGCTGTGCTTATAGTTTCGTTCGCTGATTTTAACAGACTATGTAAATGAGCTCGTTGAAGCTGATAAAAATGGAGGAAAGGTTATGTGTTGTGGAACTTTTTTGAATTCGGGTTCTTGGGGTGTCTCACTTCTTGCTGCTGGTACTACTCTTTCAGCAATGAAGCATGTTCTTGAAGGGCAGGGCAATATTGCTTATGCACTTGTTAGGCCTCCTGGACACCACGCTCAGCCAACTCGAGCAGATGGCTATTGTTTCTTGAACAATGCTGGTCTTGCTGTTCATTTGGCTTTAAATTCTGGCTGTGAGAAAGTTGCTGTTGTGGACATTGATGTTCACCATGGAAATGGAACTGCTGAAGGATTTTACACGTCCAACAAAGTTTTGACTATTTCCCTTCATATGGATCATGGTTCCTGGGGTCCTTCCCACCCTCAAAGTGGATCCATCGATGAGCTCGGTGAAGGACAGGGTTATGGCTACAATTTGAATATACCTCTGCCAAATGGAACAGGGAACCGTGGATATGAATATGCCATGAAAACATTAGTTGTCCCAGCAATCCAGAAGTTCGAGCCACACATGATTGTTTTGGTTGTAGGCCAAGATTCAAGTGCTGTAAGTCAGTTCATTTGTTTACTTTCTTTTTTTAAGAGGAATGATTATCTTGTCAAAGTTTTGTGACTATTTACATTAACTGTGGGTCTACTAATCTATAAGACACATTGGTATTTTCAAATGCTACTTTCAAAAATAATTCCTAATTCCATTTGTAGTAGAATGTCTAATTTGTTTCCTACTAGAGTCAGGTTCAGTCTTTTGTTAATGAACTTCTGTAACTTTATCTATCATGCTAAATTGAAATTTTGAACGATTTCTAATAGGTATGAGGCTGTGTTGGTGTTATTTGTGGCTCAAATTTTGAACTCTAGGTTTGATCTTTACTGTATTCTGTATCTTTTTCCTGTTGTTGTTTCTCGTATTTGGCAGCTATGGGACCTTACCTGGCCCCTAAAGTCTCAAATTTAAACTGTGCATTAGTCCTAATATTTAAGACAATCCTGCACCACGAAGAAAAAGGCCCAAGTGTAAGTCTTGTTTTTCATGCTCAGAATAATTGAATGATGGACATGTAGATGAAGAGTTGATAATTAGCTGTAGAGATAGTGAAGTGCCTTTGGACTCGTAGTTAATTTCGAAGTGCAAGCAGCAAGGATGCTTGATTTTGAATAGGTTGTAGAGCATAAATGTGGCTGAAAGTGTTAAATGGTTGTGGTAATGGTGATATTTATAGATGTGGGTTGTGTTGTAAACTAGCTACTTTGTAATCCTTTGGTTTGGTTCTTGCGTCCTCTGGTTTGATATCGTTATTGTTGATCCATTATTGCTTTCTTGTTTGATAACTAGACTAGAGAGAATATTTTATCGAAATGCTTAATCATAATCCTACTTATGGTCATGCTTTTGATAGAACACTATCTTTGGTATGATCTTCCTTGCTTATTTCAACAGAAATTTACAAAATGAATTGATGAAATATCAATTCGGTATCACAACTCGGTTGATCTCCTCTCGAGATGCAACACTAATTCTTCACACAAAGCTTTATTCTTCTGATACTCAAGAATGTCTTTCGGTTGCGCTTGCCATTCCAGATTTTCATTGATGTACTGTATCGTCGATTGCACCCCTGCATGATCACCCACAAGTTTCTTCAACTGAGAGACATGAAAAACTGGATTTATAGAAGTATTTGCTGGTAAATCCAGCTTATACGCTAATGTACCAATTCTCTCCAAGATTTTATAAGGTCCAAAATATTTTGGAGAAAGTTTTTTTATTATTTTTTCTCCTTAATGTGAGTTGTCTGTAGGGTTGAATCTGTAGAAAAACCAAGTCACCAACTTGATATTCGACATTCCTCCTTTTACGGTCAGCATATTGTTTCATCTACTGCTGGGCCAAAATAAGATGTTCCTGCAATGCCGCCAAAGTTATATCTCTTTCTCTCAATTGCTTATCCAGCATTGAATAGAAGTGTCACCTTCACTGTACAACAATAACGAAGGAGGTTTATGACCGACCATACACTACTTGAAATGGAGATACTCCCAATGCCCTTTGGAAAGTGGTATTATACCAAAATTCCGCCCGCGGAAGCCACGATACCCATTCCTTTGTCTTCTCACTACAGAAACACCGCAGATAGGTTTCGATCCGCTGTTTACTACTTCAGTTTGGCCATCGGACTGCGGATGATAAGCAGGACTCTTATTTAGCTTCGTGCTAGCCAATCAGAACAATTCCTTCCAAAAGTGGTTGAGAAAAATCTTGTCTCTATCAGAAACAATGGATGAAGGAAATCCATGTAGCCGAACAATCTCCTTTACAAATAAATCTGCTACTGTCTTAGCTGTGTAAGGACGTTTTAATGGCAGAAAGTGACCATACTTGCTCAAACGGTCAACCACTACTAATACTACTTCAAAACCTCTAGCTTTTGGTAATCCTTCAACAAAGTCCATGGAAATATCACTCCAGACTTGTTGCGGAACTTCAAAGGGTACCAATAGGCCAGCAGGTGATAATGCCAAAGTCTTATTACGTTGGCATGTCAAACATTACTCGCAATACCTTTTCACATAGGACTTTATACCTTCCCAATACAATTCACTTGTCAACCTTTTATACGTCCTTAGGAATCCAGAATGACCTCCAAATACTGAATCATGGAAACACTATTGGAATCAATGATGAAGTTTTTTATAGAACCAATCGGTTCTTATAGTGCAACATCCCATTCTTCACTGAGAACTTATTTTCTCTCTGTCGATTGTCATTTTTCCACTCATTTACTACTTTCTTGAAGCTTCTCATCTTTTTCTACCTCCTCTTTAATAATTTTTAGATCAACCAAGATTGGCGCAGAAACCCCACATAATTGTACTTCCGGTGATTTTCTTGATAAGGCATCAGCTGCTTTGTTTTCAAGGCCCGGTTTATAAAAGACTTCAAATGAATATCCAAGTAATTTGGCCACCCATTTCTGGTACTGCGGTTGGACTACTCTCTGTTCTTGCAGAAACTTTAGTGATTTTTGATCCATTTTAACAACAAATTTTGCCCCCAACAAGTAAGGACGCCAACGTTGTACAGCAAAAACCACAGCCATAAATTCCCTTTCGTAGACCAGTCTTGCTTTGTCCCTCATTGCCAATGTATGGCTATAAAAAGCAATAGGTCTTTTAGATTGGGTCAGTACAACACCAACTCCATAGCCGGATGCATCCGTCTCAATTTCAAAGGGATGATCAAAACTACGAAGAGCTAGTAGTGGTAGGGACATCATCGCTTTCTTTAACTTCTCAAACGCTTCTTTAGCATCCTCATTCCACTTGAATCCCCCTTTCTTAAGCAGTTGGGTTAGTGGAGTGGCTATGGAACCATAATGCAGAACAAATCTTCTATAATAACCGGTCAAGCCAAGAAATCCTGGAACTTCTCTCACATTCGTGGGTCTCGGCCAATCAGCTATAGATTGAATTTTATCTGGGTCAACTTCAACTCCCTCTCTAGATATTACATGTCCCAAATATTCAATTTTCAATTGAGAAAAACTACATTCTTTTTGTTGGTGTACAGAGCATGGTTCCTCAAAGTAGAAAAACTTTCTCCATGTGACTCACATGTTCTTTCTCATCTTTACTGTAAATCAATATGTCATCAAAAAATACTAAGACAAATTTTCTTAGATAAGGCTTGAAAATCGTATTCATTAAAGCCTGAAAGGTAGCCGGTGCGTTTGTCAAATCGAAGGGCATGACAAGAAATTCATAATGTCCTTCATGTGTTATAAAAGTTGTCTTCTGAATATCTTCATCCACCATTCTTATTTGATGATAACCAGATTTCAGATCGATTTGTGAAAACAATGTAGCTCCATTTAACTCATCAAATAATTCCTCCACCATTGGTATTAGAAACTTATCAGGTACAGTAGCATTATTTACTGCTCGGTAGTCCACACAAAAATGCCAACTACCATCTTTCTTCTTCACAAGAAGCACCGGGCTGGAGAAAGGACTTTTACTCGGCCGTATGACTCCTGCAGCTAACATTTCTTCAACCAATTTCTCCATTTCTTCCTTCTGATGATAACCATATCTATATGGTCTCACCAGTTCCCTCCTTTAAATGAATGTGATGTGCAGTTTCTCTCCTCGGAGGAAGCTTCTCTGGCCACTCAAAGATGTATTTATACCGTTTTAACACAATTTGAACAAGATCCAATTCAGTAAAAATTGCCTCAGTATTATTTAATTCTGCCTTTTCATTGTTCTTTACTTCCACTGCTCTGCATTCAATGAGGAATCCTTCATCTTGTTCTCCCCAAGTTTTAAACATACTTTTTAGACTCATTCGAGCCTTAGTTAGACTAGGATCACCCTAGATACATATTTGTTTTCCATTACTAGTGAAAGTAAGTGTTAAATTCTTCTAATCCACTACTGTTACGCCCAAGGAATGAAGCCATTGCATGCCCAAAATTATATCTACACCTCCAAGTTCAAGAGGCAAAAAATCCTCTTTCAAATTTCAGTTCTTCAGCTGAATCTCTACATCTTCACATACACCTTTACCTTGAATGGCTGTACCAAAACCTAAGATGACTCCATAATGAGCTGTTTCTTTGGTTGGTATTTGTAAAGATTCAACTATCTTCTTGGAAATAAAATTGTGAGTTGCCCCACAATCTATCATAATTCCATGCCTTGATGTATCCCTCTAACTTTCATTGTGCCCGGGCTATTTAATCTGACTATAGAATTAATAGATAACTCAACATAAGCTTTGTTATCTTCTTTCACTTCTAATACTGCTAATCCCTTCTCCATCGATTATTTTTCTTCAATTATTTAATATTCCTCTTCTTCATTCATTACTACAATCATTTTCAGCTCTCGTAATTCCTTCATTTTACATTTGTGGTCGGCAGAATATTTTTTTGTTGCATCTAAAACAGAGTCCCTTCTCTTTTCGTGCCTGGAATTCAGTGTCTGGTAAATTGTCTAGAATTCACTTCCTTTCGAATTTTGTTGGCATTTGAACTCCTCAGCGTTATTGTCCGGATAGGAAAAGTAGTATTTCCTTTGTTTTCAGCCAAAGTATTACCAGTTAATGATTTACCGGTAACCGTAGATTGGGAAGGATATTTCCCATCCGCGAAGCCCTTCAAATTAGCCTCATTTCTGATTAATTCTCTATTTTCGACTAATTGAGCAATTTGCATCATTTCAGCTAACCCTTTCGGTCGACAAAAGGCAACCTCAGCTCTTATCCATGGTAATAACCCATTCATAAATGTATCTTCTACTACACTCTCTTGTATATCAGATAGAGGAGCAATAAGTTTATCGAAAAGGTTACGATACTCTTCTACTATAGTTTCCTGTTTGATTCGAAGAAATTTTCCTAAGATTGTACCATCCATACTCGATCTAAATCGTATTAATAGTCTTTCTTTCAGATTCGATCAGCTTAAGAATTTATCTTTTTCTTCTTGCGAGCGATACCAGTTCAAGGCTAGTTCACCGAAGCTTATTGTCGAAACTAACATTTTTTCTGACTCGGTAAGCTTATGAATTTGAAAATACCTCCAGCGTGGAATAACCATGAATCAGGATCTTCTTCGATGAACACCGACATTTCGACCTTTTTGAATTTGCTCCGGCCCGCTGCAATTTCTTCGATATCGGATTTCCTTTCATTTCGGCATTCTTTGATATTTCAGTCCGATTCGGTTGTTTTACTCGACGTTGCTTTGCTCTCTTTTCCTTTTGCTACGGCAGAATCACGTGCAGCAGATTCAGTCGTTCGATCACTGACTGCTGATCGATCTTTTGCCATCAATTCCATCATTAGTAGAAGCATCTGCTGTTGCTTCTCCGACTGTAATCGCATTACTTCGAGGTTTTTAACGATATCATTCAAACTCAGTTCAATCAGCGGCATCTTACTTATCTCCTTCTTTACTCTGGTGATTTCTTGATCCATTAATTCCAGCCTTTCTTCGATTTGCATCTGCACCACGATTCCTCCAGAATCGTTGCTCTGATACCAAAATGATAAAACACTATCTTTGGTATGATCTTTCTTGCTTATTTCAACAGAAATTTACAAATCGAATTGATGAAATATCAATTCGGTATTACAACTCAGTTGATCTCCTCTCGAGATGCAACACTAATTCTTCACATAAAAGTCTAATGCCTTTTCCCCGCCTAAACAACTAACTTTTATACTAGCCAATTAACCGACTTCCCTCCCTCACATTTTACAAGTGCTTTTTATTCTTTCTTTTATAAACAAACTTAATGGGAGGTCTAACAGCTTTATGATGAACTTGTTTGTTAATTTGGTTTACATATATTTGATTGTTATGAGCTTGCATTTTTTTACTTTCAAATTAGTTCGATCCAAATGGAAGGCAATGCTTGACGATGGATGGCTACCGGAAGATTGGGCAGATAATTTCGGAGCTGGCAAAGAAGTACAGTAGTGGAAGCTTGCTTATAGTCCAAGAAGGAGGATACCATGTTACTTATTCAGCTTATTGTCTTCATGCCACACTTGAAGGGATACTCAACCTATCGCCTCCTTTGATATCTGATCCTCTTGACAGTTACCCAGAAGACGAGGCTTTTTCTGTGAAGGTCATTGATTTTATTAAAAAGTATGAAGATGAAAATGTGCCGTTCTTAAAAGTGTAGCATCCTTTTAAGTATGTATATATCTGTATTGGTTGATGCTTCTTCTCTATAGTTGGATAAAGCTTTATAAAGTTTAGTTGACATAATCTTCCACTTGCCAGTTCCTAATAATCTTTAGAACTATGGTTGAGCTTTCACCATATACTAGAGCATCAAAGTCAAGTCATTTTCTACCATGTGAGCATAAGAGCATAAAAGTATTTATTCAATTATCTTTCCACTATCAATTTCAAAGTTTGAAATTCGATTATCTCATTTCGTATATGATAAAATAAAAGAAAAGTTGATTGTTTTTTACCATTTAAAAATGGATGAAGAGATAAAGCAAAATGGTTGAAAGAAATAGGTTTTAGTTTGTACCGCCTCTGTTAGATTTTTTTAAAATTTTATTTTTAGTATAAATGCCTGAAGGTTTCAGAAGTGCTAGGTTGGATGCCTTCTTCCTAAAGTTGCATTACATCTTTCACAAATGTTGCAAAACTAGAAACTTTATAAATTTGGGTACTAAAAAAGTCTTCTTCTTTCAGAATACTAAAACCAAAAAACATTTAAAATTGGAATAAAAATTGGGATATAAGAACAGTGCTGATCAGGATGATTTACAGTGGACCTTAGGATTTTCTTCGGTTGATGAGTAATATTGTAAATCTGGAAAGAGTAGAATTGCAAGTTTGGAAAGAATAAGGATATTGTTTGAAATGCAAAGTTCAAATACGTTTATTTTTTCAAATTGAAATATATTGTTTTTATATTGTACCAATAGTTCCTTTTTATCCAAAAACGTTTAATATTTACCCAAACGTCCGTGAGTCCTACATCAATTATGTTTAGAGTGCATCTAGATTATCTATAGAAAAAAAATGTTTTTCAAGAATACATTTTCTTTAATATGAATTTAAAACTTAAGTCATTTATATGTTTTGTTAGATCTTTTTATAAATATTTGTATACATAATTTTGTTTAAAAACCGATTATCTCAAAATTTTATTCGGAGTGTTTTCTTTAAAATGGATAATTTTTTAATCTCATTTTTCTAAAAATGCATTTTGAAAAGTTACCAAACATCTCAAATTTTTTTAGAATGAGTTTTTTTTTTTCAAATTTAAACACTTTAAAGGATAATCCAAATACACCCTTCAACTCTTACTGTCTTTAATGATATCTATATATAGTTCAACATAGTTAAAACAATTTGATTTTTTATTTGGTGGGTGAAGACATTTAGAGAGTGTTTGGGATGTTGGGTTAGTTATTATAATTTTGGAGCTCCAAACATGGCCTGTGTTATACTACTTAATGTTGGGCCCAAACAAACATGGAGTGTGTCCAACCTTAGGAGGTGTTTCGCATGCCAACACAGTTGGTAAAAACTACCAATTTGATATTTGTCTCACCAAGTTTAAGGTTGGTAGAGTTGAGTTGGTTACTTTTGCCTACCCACCATAACTCTTCCTTCCTCTAAGGTTTTTAATGGCTCCACCCATTTGCCACCATCAGCGATTAATACCACTGTACTTTCATGATCACCTTCGCATAACAAACTTCAATGACCAATTTCAAGCTTCAATAATCAACTCCAACGAAAATTCTGGCGACCAACTCTAGGTCCCAACAACTACCTCCAATGATAAGGTTGGGGACCAACTCTCTGACAACCACCTTAACACAAAAGCAACTTCAATGACCACCTTTATAATCAACCCCCAACAACCAAGTCTGGCCCCGTCAACCACCTCTAACGACTAGTTAGTAGGAAATGACTTTTAGGTTTAGGCTCATAGCAAAGGTTAAGGAAGTAGAACTCTTACTCTACATTGGAAAACTCAACAATGCCTGGAGGGTATAAATACCAAGGCATGCTAGATGTGAGTCTAAAGTCTATCGGTGGTGATAATATAGTCATGTCACCAACACGCACATGTTGTCGTCGTCGGCAGGTTCAAGTAATTGCACTTGCACAAAATTTACCGTTTTTGTGATCGTTCAAAACTCTAGTCATGTTGTTTCTTCTCCTTACTTTAACTCCTTCTCCTTCACTACATCTGACAGAGTTTTGAAATACAAAAATCTAATCGTCGACATCTTGATTTTCTTCTTTTCTACCATTATGAGTACTTTTCTAATTCTCTAGACCATATTTTTGCAAGTATACACCTTAATTTGAAGGTTGTGTTAATCTTAGAGAACAATCAACATCGTGATTAACACCAATATGGTTGCACCGTAATTGCTTTCAGTTTAACGACCACCTTCACCTAGCAACTTTGACGACTAACTTCAGAATGTGGTAGCCACCTTTGAGAATATCGACAAAGACCATCTTTGATGATCAACGGTGATGATGACCTCTAACAACCAACGCTAGACCAACTATGGCAAAGACCACCTTTAATAAGACCCTTATTGAGAACATTATCTTTTATGCATGTTTAACTTATACATTCTAAAATTGTTAAAGTATATGGTAGAGTTGTTGGTTATGTAATTAATGTTCACTTTGCATGTCTACGTAAAATGCAAACGAAATTTTTTCACAAACATTTTATTCTTTATATTTTGTTGTATTATTGTAAAATATAAAGAATCAAATGTTTGAAAAAAAAAAAGAGATAAAATCATTAACCATAAAAATTGAAATTATATTTCAAAAATGGATAAAAGTGTTATAAAATAAAGAAAATGAAACAATCAAAGAGAAGAATAGAGAAGAGAGGAAGAAGAGAGGAAGAAGAGAAGACAATTGAACTCAATAGTGGGGTGTTTACAAATAATCTCTAACCTCTATTTATAGGGTTGTGAGAATAATGGTTACAAAACCAAACATAAATAAGGGACAAGAAAGTTATGAAGATTAATGAAGAGGTTAATGGATGAATTTGTAACCTAAGGAGGTTATAGACATCTAATAATATTTAACTTTAATTTACAATATTCATAACAATCCCCCTTTAGATGTCCATATTATATAAAATAAATGCCTCGTTAAAACCTTACTAGGAAAAAACCCGGTGGAAAAAAATGCTAGTGAAGGAAAAAAAGTACATCATTTTATATACTTTAAGAATTGCCTCATTAAAAACATTGCTAGGAAGATCCAATGGGAAAGACCATAGTCAAGGAAAAAATTGCAGTATTTTTACTCTCCCTTATGAGTATGTTAAAGTATATAGTAACACTAACTAGAATCTTCTATAGATATTAAATGAGTAGATTAAAATTCTAGAATTATGTAAACTAAAGAAGAAACCTAAAATATCTTAGATTTTTTTAGGATAAAGAATTGTAGAGAATTCTTTTAGATAAGGATAAGAGAGAAATATCTAGAATTATGCAAATAAATATCTAGAATAGGTAGAACTCTAGAGAACTCTTTTAGCTTGGGCTCCAAGGAATTCATGCCTATAAATAAAGGTGCGATCCTCATTTGTGGACCAAGCAAAATCAAAGCAAGTAAGCAAAGTAAGGAAGAGAGAAAGAGAGTTAGTAAGAGACTTTGAGTGAAAGTGAGTGAGTGTTCTCTCTAAAGGTGTCCATCATTTGTAAATTGTCTTAATAAAACTTTCTTTCTTTCAAGTGAATGTCTCTTTCTTGAGTGCCAATTTCTTCAATAGAGTACATTAATTGAATTTTTCGAGTTGTCACATTTCAATGTTGTGCTTAAGCTTTTCAAATGTTGGTGTTGGTAATGCCTTTGAAATAAGTCTGCCAAGTTGTCTTTTGAAGAACTTTGTTGAATATTGATGTCATCATTTGATGCTTTGTCTTCATATAATAATACTATTGTCTAGTTTTGTACATCATTAATATTGTGGCATGAGTCAAAGTAATTGTTCTCATCTGCTTCATAAGTTGCCATAATATAAAAAATCTTCTATATGTATTAAGTAACTCGTGTAAGATCTAGCTTGCATGAGTTAGATAAATAATCTACATCTTCATAATTAACTAGATCACAATTATATCTATTAGAATAAAATAAATTAATGAGAGCTAATAATTCTTAAATTAAACATAACATAATTTAATTCTACTTCAATTTTTTTGGAGAAATATTATTTTTTATTTAACAAAATTACTAAAGATATTACAAGAGATAGTGGATAAACTAGTAACACTAGTACAAATTTGGGTTTTAACGACACTACAAATCAAAATATTGTGTCATTAAAAATAAAAGAGAGATAGCGTGGGAGTAAAATGTGTCGTTGAAAATAGAAGTGACACACTATTTCTTGACACAATTCTATTGTCACAATTTAATTTTTCTTGACACATTTAAAGTGTCGTTAATTAATGACAAATTCTTTATGCTATTAAATAAATTTTGAAATAAAAAACCAAAAATTCAAAATTTTTCAGTTCTTTCTTCGCGCGACATTCAAAAAGAGTTTTACAATTTGCTCAACATTTTCTCTCTCTCCCTACCAAAAAAACGAGAAACAACGTAACTCATCTCCAAATCTAAGAGACTGTCGTCAAACCCACTAATCTCACACCGTCGAACAAGCAAACCCCGTCGAACAAGCTAATACCGTCAAACAAGCAAACATTGTCTAAGGGACTGTCGTTGAACCCACCAATCTAAGAGACTGCCGTCGAAGAATCTTGGCCGCTCCGATTTCTCTTCTCCCTCGACTACTAGAAAAATGGGTTTTAGTGACATTACTAATCAAGATATTGTGTCGTTGAAAATAAAAAAGATGGGGTGAGGTACAATTGTGTTGTTGAAAATTATTTATTGACACAATTCTACTGACACAATTTAATTTTTCTTGACACATTTAAAGC
This sequence comes from Cucumis melo, assembly GCF_025177605.1. Lineage (NCBI taxonomy): Eukaryota > Viridiplantae > Streptophyta > Magnoliopsida > Cucurbitales > Cucurbitaceae > Cucumis > Cucumis melo. The sequence goes on from NC_066868.1 coordinate 13,861,109, forward strand.
GTCGTTAATTATCAACAAATTTTTTGTGTCGTTTAAAAAATTTCGAAATAAAAAAATCTTAAATTTCAAATTTTTTTAATTCCCTCTCTCACGCAATTAAAATTATATGACAATAGCATATTTTCTCTCAACATTTTCTCTTTCTACCAAAAACGCGAAAACCTAGACTCTCTCTACCTATATCATGCATATATTCATTATTTTTATAATTTTATAAAGATATAAGTGCACTTATTTCTCAAAATTATGATTCTTCAAGACCTCAACTTCTTCATTATCTTTATGATACCAGATGATATAATTTTTTTTCACATGGCCAAGTGAATGAACCACCCTATAAAAGTTTAATGATCTAATTAGTCTAATTTCATTTGCTTTATGCTTTATTTGCAAGTTAAGACAAAACGCATAATCTCAAATCCTTTCTAGATAAATGCTATTGTCTTTGAGATCTATTCAGAAGTTTCTACTTAAATCATCAAATTGTGGTTTCTCTTAAAAGCATATTGAAATAGAGTTTATTTCTATACCCTCATATCAACAAAATTGTAATAAGATGATGATATTTGTCTGAAATATTTTATAACTCAACTAGAAGAAATCTGGTCTTTAATGTCGGGTGGAAAAAATGAAAAATGGGCTTTAATGTCGGTTTAAAACCGACATTAAACACCCTGCTTTTTTAGAACTGACATTAAAGTCCATTTTTATTTTATTTTTATTTTTTAATTTTATAAAAATTCAACTTTCTCTCTCTTACTTTACTCTTTTCTCAAACCCTCCCACACACGATTTTTCATCTTTCTCAAATTTCTTTCACCCTTCTCAATCTCATCACTTTCTTCCCTCTCTTCTTCGACAGCTGCCGCCACCACCACCAGCATACATCAGTTTTCTTGCAGGAATGGCAGGGTTGGGGCTCCACCTCTCCTGTTCCTACCATGGTTACAAAAATTATCAACGAATTGAAGGTCTTGGAGAAAAATGTTGATGCCCAAATGAGTTTTGGTGGTAATTGCGGCAAACTTCAGGTTTGCCACAAACCCATTGGATATGTTTTCCGCCTCTTCTTTTACTTTGTTACGTTTTGGTTGATACTGCAACAGAGTCTATTAAATCCTATACTCATTTATTGTTTCTATATCCCTTACAATCATTCAACTCGATCATCTAGATATTGCTAATGGAGTAAACGGCAGCTTGGAATTTTAGATTGATTCATGTCTTCTCTTTCAAAATGGTTTTGGAATTTCTTAAACAAAGTGAATGTCACATGGAGTCTTATTATTAGAAGTAGAGTTTAGATACTCTCTGTTCGTCCGCCCAACAGTAGCTGCTAGTAATTGCCGTGATCCTTGGGATGGATTGACGTTTCTAAAAGTAAAACCAGGTCTTTCATGGAAAAAGGATCACTTTTTAACTTAGCATTGGCAGGAGACTTGGGTAGTCGGAAGATTATAACCCATCTTTGTCTAATTCTAATTTTTAACTTCATTTCTCTTTCTACTTCATTGCTTGTTGTGCGATTTATTCAAATTGGTCATTTTTTTCTCGAAATCGATAAACTATGTGGTGTTTGAGAGAATTTTCTTGCTTGCAGTCATTTGTTCATCAAGCATTTTGTCAAACAGTTGGCGTCTTTATTTTAAGACTCGATTTTTTAAGCTTCTCTTTCGATGTGCACTGGATCTCAATCTCGCTTGCTTGAATGTGTTTGTATTCTCTATCTTGTGTTTTTTATGCTGGTTGCTCTGTTTCCTGTTCATCATCCTCAATTTCACATATAGTTTACAAGTTTCCTTGTCTTGAATTAAGGTTGAACTTCATTGAAGGGGGATTATTTTGAGTGAATTTCTTGAACGCTTTTTTTTCTTTCCATAAGGAACTTGATGATTAAATCTGAATGAATGTTGTTAGGTTCCTCTCTTGTTGGGATTGTTTTATTGTGTACTTGGTTTTATTCAACTCTACTTAGATAATAAATTTTCGCCTGAACAATCATAGGAGAGTTTGGGGGAAAACGGTAGCTTCCTTAATATGAGTGTTTTTTTTCATTGGATTTCTTTGGAGAAAGTGTTGCTTGTTTGATTCATATGTATGTATTGTTTTGATTCTTGTGTTCTCTCATGTGATACTTTGTAGGCAGAAGTTAGTTCCCTTATGTTAGAAGTTTAGTTATTTGTGAGAAATAGTTGCAGAAATTAGTTCTCTAACGTTCGTATACTAGTAGTTTTTCTTATTTACGTCTTGTATTAGGATCTTTTTTCATGTACTGTTGTAGAATGTGTATATAAACACAGTATTAAGTTTTCATTTTGTGTATACAAATGTAAAAGATAAATATTATAGTTTCTAAAATAATATTAATTTTATTGATTTGTTGGAGCGAGAAAAAAATATTTATCTATATGGATTCAATGTTGGTTTATAAAAAATGGACAATAATACAAGAATTAAATAAATATAAATTTCTAAAAATGAACAAAAACAAGTCTTTAATGTCGATTTTAAACTGACAATAATACAAGAATTAAATAAAGGGCTTCAATAACACTATCGGTTGAAAAGTGACATTAAAGGCCTTTAATGTCGTTTTTAAACCAACATTAAAGAGGCCTTTAATGTCGTTTTTAAACCAACATTAAAGCCCAACCGACATTAAAGGCCTTTAATAAGCTCGCAAAGATGTCGGTTGCCAAGTGACATTAAAGCCCTTTAATATCGGTTTTAAACCGATATTAATGGTCAAATTTCTTCTAGTGCTCTCTTATTATTAAATCATATGATTTTAGAACCTTTAATCCTTTAGGAAATAGAATTATTAATAGATTCATATAAATGTATAATGACAACATCCATAAGGTGTATGTTAAGTTTTGCATACACAGTAAGATATGTTAGATATCTCATGATATTGTATCCCATTAAAGGAGAATATGTATCTCTCATATAACCAATACAAATTCTTTGTGATAATTATTATGGAACTTGTTTCGCTTTCTATTTGTTTTTTTAACAAATACTTACTTATATTATGCATCTTCGACATTTTTTAAATGTATAAACTACTAGTTCTCACGATCTCACGCAAGTACCATCTTATCAGGGAAATTGTACATCGTGGTGACGTGGTAGTAACCCAGATTTCTTTCGAGCAAAATATTGCTGATCCTTTTATAAAGGTCCTTACGACTAAAGTGTTTGAGAGCCACCTACAGAGTTTAGGTCTACGATGTTTGTAAACTAGGACAAGTGGGAGAATTAATGGGCATATGCCCTAGTTTGTAATCATATGTATTATTCTCTCTTATGTTTAAATTCGAACATTTTCATCCCACTAGGAGTTTTAGTCCAAGTGGGAGTTTGTTGGAATTATTGTCCTAAAGCTCGTAGTTTGTAATCATATTCATTTCAATAAAGTTGTTATTGAGAAATTGAATACTATATTCTTAAATCCAATAAACATAGATTTCAAGGCTATTTTTGAGTAAACTTGAACTTTATGTAGAGACATAAACATTGATTAAGTTCGAGTAAATAGTCTAAATAGTCTATAGTATATGATTAAAGGTTGGGCACTTTATTCAGAGATACTATGGATACGGTCCACTTGGTAAATAATACAAACGATGTAATCCTGAATTGTTCATGTAAAGACATGAAAGAGGGGACATCCTACGTAAAAGGTTTACATAAGACAGAACCATGAAATAGTCACTTTTATGTAATAACGCCGCTTACCATTTAAAACTGACTATCTCGTTTATTGATGACCTAGGTAACTTAATCTTAATGCTGAGCAAACGGTGAACTCCTGTTCACACAAGATTATCTTTAGATCTGCATAGGTGAAGGCAACTCATTAGCGTTGGTCCAATAAGCCTCCCATTTCAGGGATAAGATCGGGTGAATAGTTGGAAACATAGGTTGTAAGACGGAATTTACTCCTACCCGCTTTAGGGTTAGTAGATAGGTTGTTCCCTTAAGAACTGAATCCAAGTCTTGAACATAGGGGCTCATTGGCCTAATGGGATTTGGTTTATAGGTTGGACCTTAAACCAAATGTTCAATAGTGGATCAGTGGGACTTAAGGAACAAGATATAGTCTCATGGGTAAAAACAGTATTTTGACCCAGCCGAGGTTACAAACAACTTGTGAAGAATTAACTTACTATTCATGGTTATATCAGATGGACAGAAATATATCTATAGTGAGGGGAGTGCAACTACGAGACTTTAGTGGAATGACTCGTTAGTTAACGAATGTTTATTAACTTGGTCTAAAAGAGTTTAGCCAGTTAATCTCGGATCATTGGAGCCCATGATCTATAGGTCCATTAGGTTCCCCTGCTAGCTCATACGAAATTAACTTAGAACAACATGTTGGAATAATTCAAATTGTTCGAATTAGGTAAAGAGAGAGAAACCAACGAATATATGTGATATAGTCGTCGGTAATAGGACTTTATATTCAAATGTGATTTGAATTTTAAGAAAATGAATGCGGATTCATGCTTGGGAGATCGAAATTAGTCAAGATGGACAAAATGGTAAGAAGTCAAAATGTTGACTTTTGACTTTGACTAAAATGGTCAAATGACCGTTATGCCCTTGACTAAAATTAATGGGAGTATCCAAAAATCCCACTAGATGGAATGGTGAGTAATTCCACTAAATGTTAGTGGAATACAAAGTGTTGAGAAATTATCCAACTAATTACATGCAATTTTGCATATAATTAGGTTATAAATAGTTCTCTTTTTCAAGTTGAATGAGAAAGTTTTTTTGGCTAATTTTTATCAAAACTTCATTCCATATCTCTCTCGAATTCCTTCATTCGACGGGTATCACAACTTAGTTCTTAGTTCGGAGTATAGCGGGTGATTTCTAGTGGTGGTTTCGAATTTGTGATTGTGAGAAGATTTGGAGCATCAGGGAGCTTCAAAAGTAAATAATTTCTTTTAACCTTAATTAGTGTAATTAGGGTAGTCTGAAGCATGTTAACTTCTAAAAAGTTTAGTTGCATATAGTGTAATTTTTTCGATCCTGTTTCCGCTACGCTTATATGCTTTCTATCGTGTGGTATCAGAGCATGCTTATTTTACTCATTTGCATATGGTGGGTATTTCAATTTATTTGATAAATTGTTATGATTTGAACTAAAATGGATATATTATGGTTTTGGCCCTAAGTTAGGTTTGAATTTGTAATTATTATTGTATTAAAAGTTTTTTTTAGAGTCATTAGAGTTGAAATTAGGTTGTAATTTCTTCAATCGGGAGAGAAAAACTGTTTTTATTGGAGAAATTAAAGACAGACCCGAAACTGAACTCGGTAAACGATCGTGTTCATTCGGCCTTAAAGATCATGTTCATTCGGCCTGCCCTGAACGATCGTGTTTGTGCGGCCTACCCTAAACGATCGTGTTTGTCCGGTTTGCTCTAAATGATCGTGTTTGTCCGGTCTGCCCTAAACAATCGTGTTTGTCCGATCTGCTCTAAACGATCGTGTTCATCTGGCCTGCCCCTCAGCGGTCGTGTACCTTTTTAACCCGGTTAGAGTTGTTTGGGAGCGGTCTATGTACTCCACCAAATTATTATTATAAGAATTTAGTTTTTAACTTTACTTAAGGAGCCAAAACCAATTCATTTTATGATGTTTTAATTAATTATGCATTTAATGTATGTTTTAATTATTGTTTAATTGTATGTGCATATAGTATGCCATATAGTTTTAAAATCCCACCATAGGTTAACATGTTCATGCACTGAAAGTATGTTATATTAATTATAATGTATAGTATGCATGTTAATTAATTAATATGGAAATTAATTAATATGATTAATTAATTAAGTTAAATTTGATTAAATATGATTTAATTTAATTAATTAGTTAATAATTTATTTATTTATTTTAATTAAATATGATTTAATTAAAAGTTAAATAAATTCAAAATTCATACTAAATTATTTTTGTTTATATAATATATGTTTGTCTAAGATTTTTTTATAAGTGTTATAAAATGAATTAGACATTTAAAATCTATAACAAAGATAAAATGCATGTTCACCTAGGTTAAACATATCTTCCATTATTCTTACAAGAGGCTTACCTGATTCGATCTTGTCAACAAGTCAGATAAGATGACTAAGGTTGGAGGTTCTTAAGTTGACGGTTTACGGAACACCTCCTACCTGGAGATCGTAATTAGTTCTTGAGCTTAGTTAACCTAGTTTTATGAGCATGGGTGAGAGGTGTAAAAATGGTTTATCACCTAGACATCATAGGTTAAAATCCAGTATAATAAGTTATGCTTGGATGTTTTAACTAGACTTAGGATTTATTTACGTTAGCCTAAATATAAATCCTAAGGTTTCAAATACCCTTAAAATCATTATAGAACACTTCAGCTAGAGAGAAGTAATGTACTTTTAGCTCTAGTGTCCTTAAGAGTTCACATCGTGAGATCTATGTAGAGCTTTACGCCGTGTATAAGAGTGGACTCCCTTCCGAGAGTGTTTGCATGGCTCAAGATCAAGGTGAATAGGGGAAGTGGTTCATAGTAAGTGGGTGAGGGATATGTGACAACACATCCCACGGTCTCTTCCATTGGGTCGCACCGTGAGATTCCTGTAATACACCTGCTTGTTTATCCTGGAGCAACGTTCCCTTCGAAAGGTTGTATTATAGGATTCGGAACACTGCAAACTCCATATATGGATAGGGTCTCTTAGATCAGTTTTCAAATTATCTTTCCACTTTAGGAAGCATAATGATTCTTATCTCTGAGATCTCAAAATGGAAGATTACACTTACAAGAATTGCTAAGTTGTTAGTATATTCTCGACTGAACTAGCGGTAACTAAGTGCTAAAGTGAATATTAGATATTCAGAAGTTAGCATTTGATCAAGATTGTCTTGGTTCGAAGGAAGAGTAATTATCTACCCTTTGGTAGAAGTTATTCTGAACCTTTGAAATATCGTCGCAGAAACATAAGAATAATGAAAGGGTAAATTATTAATATTTGCCAAATTAGATTGGATTTTTGAATAATTATAGTTTTTTTCTAAAAGGAATATGTTTGTTTTTCAGCATGAATAGCTCAATAGTTCAATTGTTAGCTTCCGAAAACTTAATAGCGATAATTATGCGGCATGAAAATCAAATCTAAACACGATACTTATAATTGATGATTTGAGATTTGTCTTAACGGTGGAATGTCCTCAAACCCCTGTCTCTAATGCTAACCAAACTAGTCGGAAAGCATATGATTAATGGGTAAAGGCTAATGAAAAAGCCCATGTCTACATTATTGCCAACATGACAGATGTTCTGACAAAGAAACATGAATTCTTAGCTATGGCTAAAGAAATTATGGATGCATTAAAGACATTGTTTGGGCAACCATAATGGTCCCTAAGACACGAGGCAATCAAATACATTTACACTAAGCATATGAAGGAGGGGACCTCTGTTAGAGAACATGTCCTGGACATGATGATGCACTTCAACATTGCTGAAGTAAATAATGGTGCCATCGACGATGCTAATCAGGTTAGTTTTATCTTAAAGTCTCTTCCGAAGAGCTTCATACCATTTCAAACAAATGCGTCCCTGAACAAGATAGAGTTTAATCTGACAATCCTTCTTAACGAGCTCCAGCGATTCCAGACCCTTACCATGGGTAAAGGAAAACAAGTGGAAGCAAATGTTGCTACCACAAAAGGAAAATTTTCAAGAGGATCGTCCTCTAAAAACAAAACTTGACCCTCAAAACCAAAACCTCAAATAAAAAAGAAGGAAAAGAGGAAGACTCCCAAACAGAACAAGGGAAAGAAAGCTGCAGAAAAAGGTAAGTGTTACCACTGTGGCCAAAATAGACACTGGTTGAGAAACTGCCCAAAGTACCTTGCTGAGAACAAAGCAGAGAAGGAAACACAAGGTAAATATGATTTATTAGTTGTTGAAACATGTTTAGTGGAATATGAAAATTCGACCTGGATATTAGATTCAGAAGCCATTGACCATATTTGCTTCTCATTTCAGGAAAATAGTTTTTGGAAAAGGCTTTCAGAAGACGAGATCACTCTCAAGGTTGGAACAGGAGAGATGGTCTCAATTGAAGCAGTGAGAGACTTAAAGTTGTTTTTTGGAAATAGATATATCATACTCAAGAATGTCTTGTATGTACTACAAATGAAAAGAAATGTAATATCTATTTCTTGTATTTTAGAACATATGTATAAAATATCTTTTGAAATTAATGAAGCGTTCATTTTCTATAAAGGTATTCAAATCTGTTCTGCCACACATGAGAACAACTTATATAAGTTAAGACCAACATGAGCAAATTCTGTCTTAAATACTGAAATGTTTAGAACAGTCGAAAATCAGAATAAAAGACAAAAGGTGTCTTCTAATGCCTATTTATGGCACTTGAGACTTGATCACATAAATCTCAATAGGATTGGGAGATTAGTTAAAAGTGGACTTCTAAGTAAGTTAGAGGATAACTCTTTACCCCTTTATGAATCTTGTCTTGAAGGAAAAATGACCAAGAGATCTTTTACTAGAAAAGGTCTCAGAGCCAAAATTCCTTTAGAGCTCGTACATTCGGACCTTTGTGGACCAATGAACGTTAAAGCTCGGGGAGGATACAAATATTTCATTAGTTTTATTGATGATTATTCGAGGTACGGTCATGTTTATCTAATTCATCACAAGTCTGATTCTTTTGAAAAATTCAAAGAATATAAGGCTGAAGTTGAGAATGAATTAGGAAAAACTATAAAAATACTTCAATTAAATCAAGGTGGAGAATATTTGAACTTACGATTCCAAGACTATTTGATAGAACATGGAATCCAGTCACAATTCTCTGCATCTAGTACGCCTCAACAAAACGGTGTATTAGAAAGAAGAAACCGGACCTTGTTAGACATGGTTCGCTCTATGATGAGCTTTGCTCAGTTGCCAGATTCCTTTTGGGGATATGCTTTAAAAACAACTGTCTATATTTTGAATAACCTCTAAAAGTGTTTCAAAAACACCTTATGAGCTATGGAAAGGGCATAACGGAAGTTTACGTCACTTTATAATTTGGGGATGTCCAACACACGTGTTGGTGCAAAACCTTAAAAATCTAGAGGTGGTCTATTTTACGATCCTAAAAAAAATAAAGTATTTGTATCAACAAATGCCACATTCTTAGAGGAAGACGACATCAGGGATCATCAACCTCGCAGTAAATTAGTGTTAAATGAGATTTCCAAGAGTGCTTCAGATAAACCTAGTTCATCAATTAAAGTAGTTGATAAAACTAAGATATCTGGTCAAACACATCCTTCTCAAGAGTTGAGAGAGCTTTGATGTAGTGGGAGGATTGTTCATCAGCCTAATCGCTATTTAGGTCTAAGTGAAACTCACGTTGTCATACCTGATGATGGCATATAGAATCCATTAACCTATAAAAAGGCAATGAATGATGTAGATCGTGACCAATGGATCAAAGCCATGAACCTCGAAATAGAGTGTATGTTCTTTAATTCTATCTGGACTCTAGTAGATCAACCAAATAACGTAAAACCTATTGGTTGTAAATGGATCTACAAGAGAAAACGAGACCAAGATGGTAAAGTACATACTTTCAAGGCTCGACTTGTGGCAAAAGGTTATATCCAAAGAGAAGGAGTGGACAATGAAGAAACATTCTCTCTTGTTGCCATGCTTAAGTTGATTAGAATACTCTTATCCATTACCACCTTTTATGATTATGAAATTTGGTAGATGGATGTCAAGAAAGCCTTTTTGAATGGAAATCTTGAGGAGAGTATCTATATGACTCAACTAGAGGGGTTCATTAAAAAGGGTCTAGAATAAAAAGTTTGCAAGCTGCAGAAATCCATTTATGGTTTGGAGCAAGCATCTAGATCCTGGAATATACAATTTGATACTGCAATCAAATCTTATGACTTTGAACAAAATGTTGAAGAACCTTGTATTTACAAACGGGTCGTCAATTCCATTGTAGCATTCTTAGATTTATATGTAGATGATATTCTACTCAATGGGAATGACGTAGGTTATCTTACTGAAATCAAGAAATGGCTAGCTACGCAATTTCAAATGAAAGATTTTGGAGATGCACAATATGTTCTTGGAATCTAAATTATTCAGAGCCGTAAAAATAAAACACCAACCATATTTCAAGCATCTTATATTTACAAAATGTTGTCATGATATAAAATGCGAAATTTCAAAAAGGGTCTGCTGCCGTACAGATATGTAACTCATTTGTCAAAGGAACAATGTTCTCAGATACCTCAAGAGGTTGAGGATATGAAAAAAATTCCCTATGCTTCCGCTGTTGGAAGTTTGATGTACGCAATGTTATGACTAGACCTGACATTTGGCTTTCAGTAGGGATGGTCAGTAGGTATCAGTCCAATCTTGGACGTGACACTGGGCAGCCGTCAAGAATATTCTAAAATATCTTAGAAGAACAAAAGACCACATGCTCATTTATGGTACTAAGGATCTGATCCTTACTGGGTAAACTGATTCTGATTTCCAAATGGATAAATATGCTAGAAAGTCTACATCAGGATCAATATTCACTATAAACGAAGAAGTAGTAGTATAGAGAAGCGTGAAACAGAGTTGTATAGCCGACTCCACAATGGAAGTTGAATATGTTGCAGCTTGCGAAGCAGCAAATTAAAGGAAGCAGTATGGCTAAGGAAATTCTTAACTGATTTGGAAATTGTTCCAAATATGCATCCGCCAATCACTTTATATTGTGACAACAGTGGTGTAGTTGAAAATTCACAAGAACCTAGAAGCCATAAACAGGGAAAAGTATATTGAACGCAAGTACCATCCTATCAGGGAAATTGTACATCATGGTGACGTTGTAGTAACCCAGATTTCTTCCGAGAAAAATATTGCTGATCCCTTTACAAAGGTCCTCACGTCAAAAGTGTTTGAGTGTCACCTACAGAGTTAAGGTCTACGATGTTTGTAAACTAGGACAAGTGGGAGACTTAATGGGCATATGCCCTAGTTTGTAATCATATGTATTATTCTCTCTTATGTTTAAATTCGAACATTTTCATCCCACTAGGAGTTTTAGTCCAAGTGGGAGTTTGTTGGAATTATTGTCCTAAAGCTCGTAGTTTGTAATCATATTCATTTCAATAAAGTTGTTATTGAGAAATTGAATACTATATTCTTAAATCCAATAAACATAGATCCCAAGGCTATTTTTGAGTAAAATTGAACTTTATGTAGAGACATAAACATGGATTAAGTTCGAGTAAACAGTCTAAGTAGTCTATAATATATGATTAAAGGTTGGACGCTTTATTCAGAGATACTATGGATGCGGCCCACTTAATCTTAATTCTGAGCTAACTGTGAACTCCTATTCACACTAGATTATCCTTAGATCTGCATAGGTGAAGGAAACTCATTAGCGTTGGCCTAATAAACCTCTAATTTAAGGGATAAGATCGGGTGAGTAGTTGGGAACATAGGGTGCAAGATGGAATTCACTCCTACTCGCTTTAGGGTTAGTAGATAGGTTGCTCCTTTAAGAACTGAATCCAAGTCTTGAATATAGGGGTCCAACCTCTCATTGGCCTGATAGGGATTCAGTTTATAGGTTGGACCTTAAACAAAATGTCCAAAAGTGGATCGGTGGGACTTAAGGAACAAGATGCAGTCTCAGGGGTAAAAACGGTAGTTTGACCCAGCCAAGGTTACGAACAATCTGTGAAGGATTAACTTACTATTCATGGTTATATCAGATGGACATAAATATATCTATAGTGTGGGGAGTGCAGCTACGAGACTTTAGTGGAATGACTCGTTAGTTAACGAATGTTGATTAGCTTGATCTAAAAGGGTTTAGCCAGTTAATCTCGGATCGTTGGAGCCCTTGATCTATAGGTCCATTAGGTTCCCCTGCTAGCTCATACGGAATTAACTTAGAACAACATGTTGGAATAATTCGAATTGTTCGAATTAGGTAAAGAGAGAGAAACCGACGAATATATGTGATATAGTCGTTGGTTATAGGACTTTATTTTCAAATGTGATTTTAATTTCAAGAAAATGAATGTAGATTCATGCTTGGGAGGTCGAAATTAGTCAAGATGGACAAAATGGTAAAAAACCAAAATGTTGACTTTTGACTAGAAAAGTTAAAGTTTGACTTTGACTAAAATGGTCAAATGACCATTTTGCCCTTGACTAAAATTAATGGGAATATCCAAAAATTCCACTAAATGGAATGGTGAGTAACTCCACTAAATGTTAGTGGAATACAAAGTGTTGAGAAATTAACCAACTAATTACATGCAATTTTGTATGTAATTAGGTTATAAATAGTTCTCTTTTTCAAGCTGAATGAGAAGGTTTTTTTGGCTAATTTTTTTATCAAAACTTCATTCCATATATCTCTCTAATTCCTTCATTTGACGGGTACCACAACCCATTCTTAGTCCAGAGTATAGCGGGTGATTTCTAGTGGTGGTTCCGAATTTGTGATCGTGAGAAGATTTTGAGCATCAGGGAGCTTCAAAGGTAAATAATTTCTTTTAACCTTAATTAGTGTAATTAGGGTAGTCTTAAGCATGTTAACTTCTAAAGTATTTAGTTGCATATAGAGTAATTTTTTCGATCTTGTTTTCACTGCGTTTGTATGCTTTTTATCATCAGCGTGGGTTTCGGTTGAACGACGAATAGGGTGGGTTTTACGTTTCGGTAGTCGTCATTTTGGAGTGGGTTTTGGTTCAACGACGAACAACGTGGGTTACATTTTGGCAGTCGTCGTTCTAGCGTAGGTTTCTGTTGAACGAACAAATAGGGTGGCCAGTTATGTTTTGGTGGTCGGTTGAACAATGAATGTAGGTTAGTTTCTGTGGCCAGTTGAACAACAAAAATGGAAGTGACAGTGGACGGAGACCGCGTCAGACGATAAAGGGACAACGAACTCACCGAACGGTAGATGACGGACATTGTTTTGAACCGTAAAGAGAAGAGTGGAAGTCGAAAGTACAGAGACCTTATTTTGGACAAGGGAGAGTCACAAAAAAGAGAAGGGGGAAGGTCCAAATTATTTAGATGATCTAATAAAAACCAAAAAACTGACAAACCTTTGAAACTCCCATAAACCCCTTGATCATACGATGCTTAACAAGTAAGATACAAATCAATCTTTACCTGGATACTCTAAACCTCCAAAAAATTTTAAGAACACAGAAGAAACAAAACCTAAAAGAAACTTTCAAGGTTTAAAACCCAAGATTGATCCACATTTTTCAAATTTTCTTCTACAAATATGAAAAAAAAAATACAATACTGTTTAAATTGAATGAAAGGTGACTAAGAAAGGACACAACATTTTATCTATATTCTTTAAATTCAGTCCCAACCTTTGAAGTTCATACATGAACCTTCGATAAATGCAAATACAGAAATTAAATCGGTAGCAAGGGCAATAAATATGTAGATGAATTTGGATTTGCAATTCTTCCTCATAGGTTGGAAATTAATTACTTGGGTTGGAAGCAAGAATTTAATCCGTGTTTAATTCTCTTAGCTCTAGCTAGTCATTTACCCTTAGCTTGTGGCAAATTAATTGCCTCATGATTGGGATGATTACGAGTGACCTCTAATTTATGTGACCTAGATGTTGGTATACTTTTAACTTAATGTAGTTCGTTTACATATTTTACTCAACCATCCATGATAGCTAGTCGGACAATGATTTGGCTATTAACTAAGACCTTACGAGCAGCTTCTTGTTTGATCTAGTTTTCATTATGCCACTTAAGTCGAGTATATATATTTGGGAGTTAAGGACTATACCATTGCCATTTAGGTTGCACTTGAAGCTTATACTACAGAGATGTGTTCACACAACACAATAAGATGACTTTGAAATAACCTATAATAGTGTTCATTGAATGACGACTTTAAACTTATATGATTGAAGGACGTTGAGACATCATGTTGTTTTGTAGATTTCTAAAGTTGTGTAGTTGTTGGTTTGTATTGTTACTACAAACTTTATATTTATATAAGTGATTTGGTATTTTGTTTTTGGTGTATAAAATACAGGTTGGGTATCGTGAATGTAAATTTTAGCTTCAAATCTTAGGGTCAATTATTACTAGCTGCATATATATGAGAGATCATTGTGACCTATATATAAATATATACATATTATTTCTATCAAGTTGGTATAATTGATGGGTAAAAATCATCAACACAAGTGTATAACTGACCAAAAACCGTAACAACATATGTTCTTATTGACATGACTTTCTTAAAAATTTCTTAAAAATGGTTGATGGACAAAATAGATAAATATCACTTTACTTTGATATTTGAAATGGTTTTTGGGGACATTTTTTAATCTTGTTTTCCTGGTGACCAATTTGTTTTTTATATTGACTTACTTGACGTTTTTGGCCAACAATCTAGACTTTATTATTATTTTTTTTTTACATTTTCTGTCCATCATCAAAAGCTAAACTTTTTAGTAGTGATAGTTCGAGCTTGTCGAGCTTCATTCTATCCTCATTTGTCTCATTAGTTAGTTAGCTAGAAGCTTTTATCTTTCTCATTTACTTTCCTTAGTATTCTATCCTTCCTCGACAAGATTCATCATCAACTCTTAAGATCTCTTTGTAAAGCAACTCTAGAATCAATTTTGGAGCTCTAAAATTACTCACTTCAAATATTGAAACAAAAACATTTGACATTAAAGAAAACTGAATTTGAAGATCTAGAGGCGTTAGAACGGGAAATTAGTAATTAGTCCTAGGTTATTATAATTAACTAGATTACAATAGTTTGTTAGAACGGGAGTAATTAGTCTTATGTTATTATAATTAATTAGATTGCAATAGTTTATGTATGAGGTGTAGATTATTTTAGTTTATATTATAATATTATATGTTTGAGGTGTAAACTATTTTTGTTTGAGAAGAAATAGAAAACACTAACAAAGAATAAAAAAATAGTAAAAATAGTAGTAAATAGTAAATAGTAAATAGTAAATATTATAACAAATTGGAGTTTTGAATAGTATTGATCGTAGCTAATTAGAAAATTTTAAATTGTATTTAGTATAGCAAGAAACGATTATTATAGTCATGTTATAAACACTCTTTTCAAGATTTGAAAGATTGTGATCCATGGTTGGAAGATCACCAAACCAATTTAAAGTGTGAAAATCACCCGCAAGTCAAAAACTTGATAACACTTAATAACTTTGAACAATTATTACTTTTGATGCCCTGTAAAGAGAAGTTTCCGCTATCTCAAACATCATGACAAAGGAAATTAAAATTAAAAGAAAGAACACAACATCAAAGGAAGCAAAAGCAATATAAACTCATATTACAATACAATTTAGAGAAAAGTACTTATGACCCGTAGATTGTAAGTTTAGTTTATATTCGAATCTTTTGGTACAAAATCTAACCTGTTGACATAATGGTCCCACCTAATTTATTTCAATTTATTCATTTATTTAAGAATTTGTTAAGGGATTGGTTAAGATCCTCCCATAAAAGATGCACTCACAAGTGGTTAAGATTTTGATAACTTCCTAAGGAAGGATGGTGTGTGGGTGAGAACAAAGGATATAAAGACCGGTTACAATAAGTTCTTTTAGTGCACCGCTTCAAAGTTAAAGGGAGTAAAATTAATAGAAGAAATTTCCAATTAAAGTTGAAGTTGAATACATCATTGAGTAGTGCAACAGTTAAGGGGGAGATTCGTTCTACCCTTGAAACAGTTATGATTATTATGATATTTCATGATTAAGTTCTGTTGATACAATTCTAGGACAGTACAGTAACAATAGTATAGAAGTGCTAGTTCTCCAGTCATAACTATGTATTCAACATTTATTGTATTCCTGATTAATATAATTTTCTATTCCAGGCTGACAGCACCCTAGATGTAGATGCACATTCATCGAACTGGGTTAACAGATTTTGATGTGTTGTT
This sequence comes from Cucumis melo, assembly GCF_025177605.1. Taxonomy (NCBI): domain Eukaryota; kingdom Viridiplantae; phylum Streptophyta; class Magnoliopsida; order Cucurbitales; family Cucurbitaceae; genus Cucumis; species Cucumis melo. The sequence continues at coordinate 13,877,136 of NC_066868.1, forward strand.
TGTCTCTCTTCATGTAACTATAGCATTGCATGCACTTCGTACACAACTGTGGTTACAATTGTTATATATCACTAAACCATTTGTATTTCAATTGGTATCAAAACGAGTTAACAATCAATCATCATGGACGGAATTCATGAAGGAAACTCAACCACTAGGCCACCCCTTATAGATGGAGGAAACTATGGTTACTGGAAGTCTCGCATGGAGGTGTTTCTTATGTCGCTGGACATAAGGAGTTGGAGAGCCATTATCTCAGGATGGGAGAACCCCACTGAAAAGGATGAAACTGGTAAAGTTACATGAAAGTCTGAATTAAAATGGACAAGCGAAGAAGATGATGTAGCAGTGGGCAACTCACGAGCACTGAATGCATTGTTTAATGCTGTTGATCAAAACATATTCAAATTAATCAACACCTGCAAGTTGGCCAAGGTCGCATGGGAGATCCTGAAGGTGGCTTTTGAAGGAACATCGAAGGTGAAAATCTCACGCTTGCAGATCCTGACATCACGTTTCGAAGCGCTTCAAATGACTGAAGAAGAGATTATAGCTGAGTTCAATGTTTGAGTACTTCACATTGCCAACGAATCAAATGCTCTAGGAGAGAAGATGTCTGACTTAAAACTTATTTGAAAAGTTCTTAGGTCTCTTCCATCCAAGTTCAATATGAAAGTCATTGCAATTGAGGAGGCTAATGATCTATAAAAAATGACGCTGGTTGAACTATTCGGGTCACTACGAACCTTTGAATTGCATTTAGGAGATGTCACAAGCAGAAGGAAAACAGGTATGGCTCTAACCTTGGTAAAGGTAAAACTGGCAGAAGAGCACAAAGTATCTCAAAATAAAGACTCTCTAGCAGAATCCATGGTGTTACTGAAAAAGCAAGTTGCAAAACTCAAAAGTCAGTTTCACAAACATATTAGTAGTCAACGCAATAGCTGTGAAGCCAGCTCAGCAGTTCAGCCTAGAACATCTAGTTCTTTCTGATCAGAACTGTATAGAAGGAAAGATTACGAACGAGGAGAAAATGACTATAGTACGTCAAAATTTAAGAAGAATGGTAAAGGAATAAGATATCATGAGTGTGAAGGGATTGGGCACATTTAAACCGAATGTGCGACCTATCTCAAATGTAAAAAGAAGAGTCTTATAGCTACGCTCTCAGATGAAGAAGACTATTCAGAAAGTGATGATGAAGAAGTTGGAATGGCATTAATCAGTATCACCACAATAAACAAAGAAAGAGTGGAAAATGTGATCTCTCAAGAATCTAACCAGCAAGCAACAATGTCAAATGAATCTCTCAACGAAAGCACATTGAAAAGAGAGTGGTAAGAAGATCAAGCTACAATCGTACATTAACAGGAAAGGATACAATACCTGATGGAAGAAAATCAAAGTTTTTTATCCTCAATAGTCACTTTGAAAGCTGATTTAAAGGAAGCCAGAAATCAGTTCGAGGAACTAACCAAATCTGTGAAAATCTGACTAATGGGACACAGAAATTAGATGATCTGATTAGCCAAGCGAAAAGAGGTGATGACAAAAGAGGCCTTGGATTTTTTGGTAGAAAGTCTTCCGACAATGAGATCAAAATTGTGTTTGTACGAGAGTCTGATGAGTAGAACAGTAAGACAGAAACGGAAAAAAAAAGGTATACAGAGGATGCAGCTTCACCAGTAAATATCGATCACCTATTTGAATAGACGAAAATAGTGGGTTTGCTATTTCAGTGGAAAAAATGGCCACATTCGACCATATTGTTATCAACTGCTAAGTTTTCTTCATCATCAACATGCCATTGATCATAGCAAGCGCTCAAACAGACGCAGGACATAATGGACACCTAAAACTAATCTAGAAGATTGCAAGGTCGCTCTTACTTCGGTTGATAATCCTAAATCCACTGACTGGTATTTTAATAATGGTTGCTCTAGGCATATGACAGGAAATGCAGCTTTTTTTCTCAGAACTTAGCGAATACAATACATGATCCGTGGTGTTTGGTGATTGAGGTAAAGGAGAATTGTTGGTACATGAACTATCGATCACCTAAGTTTACCTTATCTGCGTGATGTCCAATTAGTACAAGGGTTGTCAGCAAACTTAATCAACATCAGTCAATTATGCGATCAAGGATATCATGTCAGCTTTAGTAAAGATAGATGAAATGTGGTAGATAGTCAAAACAAAGTCTCTCTTAATGGAACAAGGCTGTCAGACAACTGCTATCACTGGGACTCAGAGGTAAATACATGAAACTTGTCAAAATCAGAGGAAGCAAGTCTGTGGCACAAACGATTGGGACACATCAGTGGAACGTCCATTGCCAAAGATGCTAGAGTTAAAGCCATAGTAGGATTGCCATCCTCTCCTTTAATTCTCAAGAATGCTGCCCGAACTATCCTGCTGGGAAGCACATCAAATCTTCACATAAGTCCACAAATCGGCCCTCTACTACATGCATTTTGGAACTTCTTCACATAGATCTCATGAGACCAATGTAGATAGAAAGCCTGGTGGGAAAAAGGTATGCAATGGTATGTGTAGATGACTTCTCTTGATATACTTGGGTAATATTTATTCATGATAAAACTAAAACCTTCAGAGTATGTCGAACCCTGTGGTTACAACTTCAAAGAGAAAAAATACAGGTATCATTTACATCTGAAGTGATCATGGCCGGGAGTTTGGAAATAAAAGCGTTACCAAATTCTGTGAGCATGAAGGAATCTTTCATGAGTTTTCAGCTCCATTGACCCCACAACAGAATGGCGTTGTTGAACGAAAGAATCAGACTCTATAGAAAATGGCTCGTGATATGATTCACGCTAAAGATTTACCTATTCACTTCTGGGCAGAAGCTCTAAACACCGCCTATCATATACATAACAGGGTAACTCTTCGACCAGGGACAACCTTCATGCCATATGAATTATGGAAAGGGAGGAAGCCAAATGTAAATTACTTCTACATTTTTTGCAGCACCTTCTTTATCTTAAGTAACAGGGACCATCACTAAAAGTGGGACTCAAAGTCAGATAGAGGAATATTTCTTGGCTACTCAACTAACAGTCGAGCCTAAAAAGTCTACAATCAGCGCACCAAGACAGTTATGGAATCTATCAATGTTATTTTAGATGATCATGGAAAAACAACTAAAAGAAGTTGTAATGAAGAAGATGGACTTCTCTGGCTTTCTAATTCTCAGAAAATCCATACTGTAGGATCTGATCAGTCGTCCCTAACTTAAGACAACTCGTGCTCTTACTCAAATGCAGATAGTGTGACCGCTCTTATAGAAATCACAACAGTTGATAATTTTGAAGTTAGTGGATTCTCAGTTCTTGACTGTTAGCAGACGAACGAGCCATCTACTAAACTGTCTGATACTACTAACACTGCTAGATCTTCATTACAGAAGTTGATGTCTCCCATACATATAGCCAAAAACCATCCCACAAGCTCTATAATTGGAGATGTCCACAGTGGTATTACCCCAAAATGGTTTCAAATGTGTGCTACAAATCTACCATGGGACCCATAACAGTTACTACTACTCTTACTGTTGAACACTCAAAGTTTGGAATGGAAAAGGCCAAACCCTTCTTTCTGGGATTTCAAATCCATCAAGAAGCCACAGGTATCTTCTTTTCTCAAGAGAAGTATGCAAAAAATCTCATCTCAAAGTTTGGAATGGAAAAGGCCAAACCCAAACGAACACCAACAACTACTCATCTGAAAATGACCACGGATATCTCTAGAGAAAAGGTTGATTCAAGCCTGTATCGTAGTATCACTGGGAGTTTACTGTATCTCACAGCCAGCAGACCAAACATTGCCTTTGCAATGGGCGTTTGTGTCCGCTACCAGGCTGATCCTCGCACGTCTCATCTTCACAGAGCTAAATGCATACTGAAATACATAACAGGTACATTTAATTATTGCATCTGGTATACGTTTGAGACTACTGGAGTTGTTGTAAGGTATTGTGATGCAGATTGGGTTCGATGTTCCGATAGTCGAAAGAGCACATCTGAAGGTTGTTTTTTCTGCGAAACAACATAGCTGCCTGGTTCAGCAAGAAACAGAACAGTGTGTCCCTATCAATTGCTTAAGCAAAATACATTATAGTTGGAAGTAGTTGCTCGTAACTCCTTTGGATGACACAAATGTTGGAAGAATATGGTATCGCACAATCGACCATGGCCTTCTACTGTGATAACATGAGTGCGATAAGCATCTCCATAAATCCAGTTCAACATAGTCGCAGTAAGCACATTGACATCCACCATCACTTTATCAGAGAACTAGTTAAAGACAAGATTATTTGTTTAGAACATATTCAGAGCTCCCTGTAACTTGTTGATATCTTTACCAAATCGTTAGATGTGTCTACATTTAAAGGGTTATGGGCCGATGTTGGAGTCTGTCAACGTCCAGCATGGCAATCCATAAGGGACAAACCTGTTGGATCTCAAGGCTCAAAGTATAGGGTTTAGGCCATTAGTTTTAGTCCAAGCCCGTTTTAGGTTACCTATCCCTTACGTCTTCAATTTAAATTCTTCAATTTAAATTTACTCTAGGGGGTTGGATTCCACACTGATAGTTATATACCTTTTCATATTCCAGGATCTTCTCTGGTTCGTTGGGATTTACCACTGAAGTATTCGTTCTTGTTCAGCTATATTTATGTCAAATTACGCATGATGGTCACCATGAGGTTTAAGTCATATCAATCAAGCACTTTGACTTCCACTCGTTATACCTCAACTAAGGGTATTCCAACGAGACATCCGTTCAAGAAGATCGTCGGTCAGTGGCAGTCACTGATGCCGGTCAACACAGTCCACATGTAGGTCGTTCCTTTGACCCCGTGTCTTTTGTTACTGTAAAAAGAGAGGTCCCTGAGGTCTCTCCACCACGCACCTCTCATCGGTCTGTGTCTTCCTCTATGTCGGTATCTAGGGTGTTTGTTGAGACAGTGATTTTAGATTCTGATTCCTCCAATGGTACTGATAATGTTGTTCAGTCAACACTCTTTCATCGAAAAATTGGGCTTCAAATTGATCCGCCATCTACTTCTCCTCACTCGACTCAGGTTCGACACTCTCCCTCTCGATCGGCATCACCTCCTAAGGATGTTTCCTCTTAACCTACAGACCATGGTAAGTCTCCTGCTGCTTCAACGCTTCCAGCTTCTCCACAAACTTCTCTTCCAACTGATGAGGAGGATGCGAGTGATGACACTGACGAAGATTACGTTCTTGTACCTAAGGACCCTCTTGCACTAGAGGAAACCACGACTTCTACGGAGGATCCTGTGTCCTTCCCTAAAATTCAAACATCCGAACCTCAATCGACTGAAGGACCTGGTGATTCCTCCATTTCAATGTTGCTGTCCGGGCATGTTGGTTCCTTTAACCCCATCGTCCACCTGTCAAGGGTCAACGCATAATCTTCACCAAGGTTGGTCATCGGAAGATACCTCTCAATGTACCCTCTATAGCGATAAATTGTGTGTCGTTTCATTCTGAGGAAGGAGCACACAAATGGAAATATGTTTAACGACGCATTGCAAATGAAGTAAACCTGTCTGATCAGTTTAATTCTTGTCTTGCCATTCTTGATTTAATTCGCAATGTTGGTCTCCTTCGTACTGTATCTGAGGTTGGTCCCTTCTATCCTCGACTTGTGCATGAACTGATTGTTAATCTGTCCTCTGAGTTTAATGATCCGAGTTTTGAGGAATTTCACAAGGTGCATATTCGAGGTGTCTGTTTTAATGTCTCACTTGAATTACTTAATCAATTCCTGGGCATTATACTGCCAACTGCCTATGCTATCTCGTGCCCAACACCCAAGCGTCTAGCTGAAGAACTTACTAGAAGAACAATGTCTGAATGGCCGGTTGATGGACAAATTCCTCTTGCGTCTTTAACAGTCAAATAAGTGATTCTCCATCGGATTGGCATCTCCAACTGGATTCCCTCTACTCATGCATCGACCATCTCTACTGCTTTGGGTCACTTTGTTTATCTTATGGACACTAAGGTCAAGGTGAATGTTGGCGAATTTATCTTTAATCACTTATTGCGTCATGTTGATACGTTTGCGATCCATATTTCCATCTACTTTCCAAGGATTTTGAGTGGCCTTATTGTGTCTCAACATCCGACTATTTTGACTCCACTTGATACTGTTGGCACTACTCCATGAATTATTCCACTAAGTATGCATTTGTTTCAAGGCTCCCATATTCCAAATGTTGCTGCTGAATTTGAATGTGCTTGGAGGGACCAAGGCTACTGCTACTAGGCACCCTGACCTTTGTCAGCCTCGATCCTTTCTGTCCCGTTAGCCAATCGATTGTTGCAAGCATTGATGGCAGAATCTCACTCCTCACTCGCCAAATCAATGAAGTTTCTGATTGGGGAACTGTGTTGGATGCTGTTCTACGTGACTTTCGGCGTGTGGCTTTAGGGTCTACTGCTTCTCCGCTAGATCATCAGGGCTGATTTTATTTTTGCATCCAAGTAGGGGGAGTTAGGTGTTTATTTTGTTTTTAAGAATTTTCTTGATCTAAATTTGTTCTGCTAGGGTAGTTCTACTAGGATTCTGGTTTTCTCTCATCGTTTCTAGGTTCAGTGGGGATAAGTAGTTGTTTTGTTTTGTCTTCTCAGCTTAATGAAATGAAGTTTCGTTTTTCTACATATTCTGTGTACAGTATGTTGCTTCTGCCTCTATTCAGAAATTATGTTGCTTGGTAATATGGCTGTGTGAGAATATGTGTTTGTCTGCAGAAATAAAAGTAGGTGGGCTCAAGGGGGAGCTTGTTAACAGAATGGTCCCACCTAATTTATTTTAACTTATTCATTTATATAAGAATTTGTTAAGGGATTAGTTAAGATCCTCTCTTAAAAGATGCACTCACAAGTGGTTAAGATTTTGATAACTTCCTAAGGAAGATGGTGTGTAGGTGAGAACAAAGGATATAAAGACCGGTTACGGTAAGTTTTTTTGTGAACCGCTTCAGAGTTAAAGGGAGTAAAATTGATAGAAGAAAATTTCCAATCGAAGTTGAAATTGAATACATCATTGATTAGTGTAGCAGTTAAAGGGGAGATTCGTTCGACCCTCGAAACAATTATGATTATTATGATATTTCATGATTAAGTTTTGTTGATATAGTTCTAGGATAGTACAATAACAGTAATGTAGAAGTGTTGGTCCTTCAGTCATAACTATGTATTTGATATTTATTGTATTCCTAATTAATACAATCTTCTATTCCGGGCTGACAGCCCCCGAGATGTATATGCACATTCATCGAACTAGGTTAACAAATTTTGATGTGTTGTTTGTCTCTCTTCATGTAACTATAGCATTGCACTCCATACATAACTGTGGTTACAATTGTTATATATCATTAAACCATTCATATTTCATAACCCTTTTATCTTTGAAATTTTAATAATTTATGATTTTAATTTTTGAAATTGAAAAACAGTTAGAATACAATAAACACAAACTATAATAGAATTTAGAAGAAATTAGAAATTAATAACTTAACAAAACAAATAATTAGAACAGAATAACAACGTGAAAGATAATTAAAACTGAAAAGAAATTAGAACAGTAAACATGAAAGAACTGAGGTAAGGAAAACAAAATAAACTCAAACTCAAACTATAATAGAATTTAGAAGAAAAAAAAGGAAAGAAATGTAAATTTGCATGAAATTGAAGAATTGGATATAGAAAGAAGATTAGGAAATAATAATGTTTGTAGTGAATGAAGAGAGACACATACAACAGATAAACCTGACAAACTGGGGAGTGTGTTATCGACGTAAAACCTGTTTTCTATTAATTTTATTGATATGAGGAATAGAATCATCCTCAATTAATGGCATCCTTTTCTTTTTCTTACTTTATTATGACACATGGGATCCACTCCATTCTTTCTTCCTTCCAATCTAATTTAACACCTATTTCTAATTTTTTAAACACAACACATAATTAAAAACATAAAAACCTTCAAGATTCAATTGCGTTTATTATTAATTAAAGTTAGTGCTAAAAAAACTATTGAATTATCCTTTTCCTAATAATTAATTATAGATTTTGTAGATATTACTAGTTGAACAAGAAATATTGGCCAATTAAATCGTGTCACGTCATCACAGCAAAATTGTGATAATTATAATTTGATTGGATTTAGGTAGTCGAGTTTTCTCATATCCAATCAAATTCAAGCTCCTAATGAAAAACCAGACCAAAGAAATGATGGGCTTGAGTCTGCCAAACAAGTGGGCCCGAGCCCACCAAGTAAATGGGTCCAAGTCAAAGTCGTCAAACAAATGGGCTCAAGCCCAAGCCCAACAAGCAAATGAGCCCAAACTCAAGCCCAACAAGCAAATGGGTCCAAGCCTACCTAAAGCCCATGGAAATTCTCTATAAATAGAGACATTCCAATTCATTTTGGAGATTTTTGGTTGAAGGAAGAATCGAAGCTTTGAAGAATTGAAGACAAAACTTCAAAAAGCTTTCAAGACGTGCAAGTTTTTATCAACCTCGAGAACATCATCTTTTGAAAGAATGAAGACTTGGAAGATCAAACGTTTCTAGAATTCTAGAAGATTGAAGCTCAACTTGACTTGTAACTACAACCTTCTGAAGATCGAAAATCAAGAAGTTCTAAGTTTAATTTGTATGTGAGAGAAAGAATCAAATGAGTAAATATTAAAGATTGTATCCACAGCACTATATAAATCAATATACAAAGTTCAATTCCACGAATTACATATCTCTTGAAATCTCATGTGAAAAGTTTGGCACGGCCAGTGGGATAATCTCCACCTTTCATCTCTTTCTCTTTCTGAAGAACATCTAAATAAATCATGGCATCTCAAGGCAACACTTCCAAAGATCTGAGCGACATCAGCAAGTGGCCAAATACTCGCAGTCGCTTAAGGGAGACTCAAATTATATGAGGATATGCCACCCTTTGAGGTCGCAAACAATATTTGGGAACAATTTTCAAAGCCACCAAAAGGTAGAATTGTAATCAAAGAAAATCCTAAAGAGTGATGAACACAATTCGCAATCTAAACACTCAAGTGAGGAGACGCGTCACCCAAATATAATGTCAGTTATAGTGACTGACGTGGATTCAAGTGAAGATAGAATGGAAAAGCTTGAAAAGAAGGTTAACATGCTCATGAAGGTCGTTGAAGAAAGGGACTATGAAATTGCATCTCTTAAGAATCACATCGAGAGTCGTGATGCTGCTGAATCAAGTCACACACATACTGTTAAAATGCTAACAAAGGGAAGAAAATTATGCAAGAAAGTCAACCATAAAATTCGACCTCAATTGCATCGTTGTCTATTCAGCAGTTGCAGGAAATGATAGCAAACTCCATTAAAACTCAATAAGGTGGACCTGCTCAAACTTTCTCTTTGAACTCTAAGCCATATACGAAAAGGATCGACAATCTCAGAATGCCAATGGATACCAGCCTCCCAAGTTCCAACAGTTTGATGGAAAAGCAACCCAAAACAACATGTTGCTCACTTCATCGAAACTTGTGAAACTGTTGATACGCGAGAAGATTTATTGGTCAAACAGTTCGTTCAAACCCTCAAAGAAAACGTCTTCGACTGGTACACCAATCTCAAACCTGAATCCATTGATAGTTGGGAGCAGCTTGAGAGGGACTTTCTCAATCGCTTTTATAGCACCAGATGTATTGTCAGCATGATAGAGTTGACAAACACAAGACAACAAAAGGGAGAGCCAGTCATTGACTACATTAACCGATGGAGAGCTCTGAGTCTTAACTGTAAGGATCGACTCACTGAACTATCTAAAGTGAAAATGTGCACACAAGGCATGCATTGGGAACTTCTCTATATTTTGTAGAGAATAAAACCCCGCACGTTTGAAGAGTTGGTGACTCATGCCCATGCTGTGGAACTGAGTATTGCCAACATGGGAGAAAAAGATTTTTTGGTTCAAAAATAAGGAGTCACAACAATGAAATAGATGACACTAAAAAGATCATGAATAGTGTCATAAACGAATCTATAGTTGTTCATGTAACTCCTTTGAAATCTTTCTCTAAAAGAAAAGAAATAAAAATCGAAAGAAATCATGGTGGCGATGAAAAACGACCCCCAACTCTTAAAGAAAGGCAGGAAAAAGTTTATCCTTTTCCTAATTCTGATGTTGCAGACATGTTAGAGCAGTTGCTAGCGAACCAACTTATTCAGCTGTCAAAATGCAAGATCGGAACAAGCAGGAAAAGTAGATGATCCTAACTACTATTAGTATCATCGGGTCATTAGTCACCTCGTTCAAAAGTGTTTCGTGTTAAAGAAGTCGATTCTAAAATTGGCTCGTGAAAAGAAGATTGAACTGGATATTGATGAAATAACTCAGACGAATCATGTTGCGGTCGAGATGACTTCAAGCATTCCACCATCAGCGCAATTTTATGTGAAGGGAAAACATCAAGAGACATGTTGCAACAAAATAAAAAGGATCATGCTTTACTTTATATGCATCTAAACGACTTAGAAGTAGACATGCATATGCTATGCAATGGACCTAAACGAAGAGCATAAAAGGTAAACGATGAACTTACCTTTTATAGTTCTGAATTTCTTCTTCGATCCAAAGCTTCTTCTTTGCCTGAAAATCACGAGCAAGGATAACCACTAAGTTGACCTACTAATTTCAGGACAAAAAACAGAGTTGTGAGACTCGGTTTTGTGAAGTAAAACTTAGATAGAAAGGAAGGAGGTGTATTGTTTAGGTGATTTGTTCAAAAAAAACATCATCCTTTCTCATTCTATAATGAGAAGTTTATATATGAAATTTACATGCAAATTGCATGCAAATTATTTCATATAATCTCAACACCTAATTAATCCATTAACTCTTAATGGAATTAGTGGCTTTTATTTCACAATAGGCTACCACATTGTCCATTAACTTTTAATTAATTAAGTAATTAGTCAAAGGGGCAATTTGGTCATTTAACCAATTAAGTCAAAGTCAAACTTTGACTTTTCTTAGTCAAAAGTCAACTTTTTGACTTTTTGCTATTTTACCCGTCTTGACTAATTCTAACCTTCCGAGTATGAATCCGCATTCATTTTTCTAAAATTTAAATCATATTTGAATATAAATCCGGTCAAAGTTCAAAGTTAAAAGTCTACATGTTGACTTTTACAACTTTGACCGTTTCAAAACTTTCCAAGCTTTTAAATATGAATCAATATTCATATTTATTTAAATCATATTTAAACACAAAGTTTAAAGTTTATTTCTACTGACTTATATCTTATATATTTGTCGGTTTGTCTCTCTTTTCTTAATTCGAACAATTCGAGTTACTTCAACATACTTGTTCTTAGTTGAATTCATATGAGCTAGTAGGGGAACCTAATGGAACTATAGATAATGGGCTCCAATGATTCGAGATTAACTGGCTAAACTCTTTTAGACCAAGCTTAATCAACATTCCTTAACTAATGAGTCATTCCACTAAAGACTCATAGTTGCACTTCCCTCACTATAGATATATTTATGTCCACTTGATATAACCATGATGAGTAAGTTGATCCTTCACAAGTTGTTCATAATCTTGGTTGGGTCAAAATACCATTTTACCCCCGAGATTACATCTTGCTCCTTAAGACCCACTGATCCACTATTGAACAATTGGTTTAAGGTCCAACCTATAAACCTGAATCCTTCTTGAGCCAATAAGAAGGTGGAGCCCCTTGTTCAAGACTTGGATTCAGTCCTTAAGGGAACAACCTATCTATTATCCCAGAAGTGGGTAGGAGTGAATTTCGTCTTGCACCCTATGTCCCTAACTATCCACTCGGTCTTCTCCCTAAAATTGGAGGCTTATTGAGCCAGCGATGATGAGTTGCCCTCACCTATACATATCTAAAGATACTACCGAATGAATGAAAGTTCATAGTTAGCTTAGGATTAAGATCAAGTTTCCTAGGTCATCATAAATGAAATAGTCAGTTTATAGTTTACGGTGTTATAACTAAAAGTGACTATTTCGTGGTTTCAGTCTAATGCAAACCATTTACATAGGATGTCCCCACTCCCATGTCTCTACATGAACGATTCAGGATTATATCGTTTGTACTAACTACGGAGCGGGCCACATCCATAGTGTTTTTCCATAATAAGGCGTCCAACCTCATTCATACACTATAGACTATTTGGACTATTAACTCGAACTTAATCCATGTTTATGTCTCTACATAAAGTTTAAATGTATTGACAAACTTAGTAAAATAGCCTTGGGACCTTAACTTATTGGTTTTAATATTATAACATTCAATAATAAATTTTATTGAATCAAATAACAAAATACGAGTTTTAGGACACAAATTCGGACTTTGTGATCAAAGGAAAAGCTTAATTTAGTTTGGGACTTTCGAGCCTATTGTTGTCTAATTCCAACAAAGGATCGTGGCGATAACTCCCAAAACAAATAAGAGCATGTTAAGGATGATCACGAAGGATGGATAGTTGTGACTCGTCGAAAAAGGAGACAACCAAATTCCATTCAAAAGGAGTCACCATTCCATAAAAAACATGCAAAAGGAAGCATCTCCTATAAAAAGAAAGGAAAAAGGAACAAGAAGATGTGGAAGTCTAAGCCTATCAAAGAAAAAGACGAGAACTTCTTCCAACCTCGACAGTCAATAACTTTAATAGAATTTCTCCCTAAAAGCTTCCTTGATCATCATCTAGAAGAAGTATCAGAAGTCATTGCATGTCATGTTGTCAGCATAGTAGAAGTTGACAACAATTATGCATCTTCTAAAGAAGCTGGCAACTCAAATGAGATTAAGCAAAGAACTTCCGTTTTTAATCATATCAAGCCTTCAACTACTTGATCTTCAGTCTTTCAAAGATTGAGTATGGCCACGAAAGAAAAAAAAACTAATAATGTCCAACGTCTACTTCCACTCGAACTTCAGCTTTCAAAAGGCTAAGTATCTCCACATCGAAGAAGATCGACCTTCAACATCTACTTTTGATCATCTAAAGATGACAAACGATCAACATCAAAGAGAGATGAAAATTTTGAAGGCAAAATGATTTCATGAAGAAAACAATGACGATAAGATTTATAGTCGTGTCTCATCAAGCATGAAGAGGAAGTTGTATGTTGACATAAATCAAAAGGTTCCTTAACCGTGAAGCCAAGAATTATTAGATTCACCAATCTTACAAATGAAGGTGAATAAATCCTTGATGAGAATATGAGCTACTAAATATGCAAAGCTCCTTATCGCAAGAGCCTAAATTGCATGGTGCTCCTAACCCACAAGAGATTAAAAGGTGAATGACAAAAAAAAAAAGTTGAACTACGTTATGACTTGATCCCTATGTTATAAAAAGGGTGGTAGGCAATTTAAATTTTACTTTAAGTTCAGTCACACGCCAAAAAATAAAATTTGCTTCATTGAGATCTCGTAGTAAAGAATATGTAAGCAATACAAAATGAGATTCATGAGCAATCACACAAAAATAAAATAAAAATTCATTATTGTTCATCAAAAAAATCTTGCATTTATAAGAATTGCAATTAAAAAAAAAAAGAATGGGGGGCAAAGGGGGCAAAGTCAAAGCTTGCACTTGATGTTCTTAAATTCTTCACATGTGTCCTCCATACTCTTATGAATCGTAGTTAAAGCCTCGATGGCTTCTTTGGTGATAGTAGAGATGTTTAATTGTCTACCCTCTTAAGGTAGCTAGCTTCGTCTTCCTCAAGAAACTTCATTGTTGCTTCTTCAAGTTCAAGTTCAAAGGCTTTGAACTTCACTCGTGCAAGTGCGGCTTCGCCTCCTCTCTAAAATGTTGATTAGCAAATTCTACTCCTCTTCGATATGTTGCACGTGAGGATCTTCATCATCTTCCATTTGTTGCAGTCGAGAGGATCATCATCTTCGTCTTCAATACGGCCACAGCAGGGAGGTTCATCTTCATCTTCAATGCAACCATAGCTAAGAGGATCATATTCATCTTCGTCTTCAATGCAACCACAATCGAGAGGATAATCTTCATCTTCGTCTTCAATAAAATCGTTTTCGAAAGGATTATCTTCATCTTCATCTTCAATGTGGTCGTAGCTGAGAGGATCATCTTCGTCTTCGTCTTGAATCTGGCCCCAACCAAAAGGATCTTCATCTTCATCTTTTCATATGTATTACAATCAAGAGGATCTTCATCTTCATCTTCTCCCTTGTGTTGTAGCAGAGAGGTTCTTCATCTTCATCTTCAATGTGTTGCAGCCGAGAGGATCATCATCTTCATCATCAATATGTTGCAGCCAAGATGATAATCATCTTTATCTTCATCTTCTCTCATGTGTTGCAACTGAGAGGATCTTCATCTTCTCCCATGTGTTGTAGCCGAGAGGACCACCATCTTCATCTTCAAAGTGTTGCTGCCAAAAGGATCTTCATCTTCTGTCATATGTTGCAGCCAAGAGGATCATCATCATCATCATCTTTATCTTCAATGTGTTACAACCAAGACGATCATCATTTTCATCTTCAATGTGGCGCAGCAGAGGCGGTTTTCATCTTCATATTCAATGCGACGCAGCTGAGACAATTGTCATCTTCATCTTCAATGCAGTGCAGCTAATAGGGTCATCATCTTCATCTTCAATGTAGCGCAGTAGAGACAATCATCATCTTCATCTTCAATGCAGCGCAGTAGAGACGATCATTATCTTCATCTTCAATGCGAGATAGCCTAGACGATCATCATCTTCACCTTCAATGCAGCGCAGCCTAGACGATCATCATCTTCATCTTCAATGCGATATAGCCTAGACGATCATCATCTTCATCTTCAATGCGGCGCAGCCTAGACGATCATCATCTTCATCTTCAATGCAGCGTAGCTTAGATAATCATTATCTTCATGGATCATCATCTCCAACAATCATCATCTCCATCTTCAATGTGGCACAGTCGAGACGATCATCTCCATCTTCAATGCAGTTGTAGTCGATAGAATCATCATCTTCATCTTTAATACAGTTCAAGTCGATAGGATCATCATTGATAAGAGTATCATTTTCCATGTGTTGAAGCTGATACATTGGTGTAGTCTCGCTTCTCCATCTTCAATCAAGATTGGTGTGCTCCATCATCAAATTTGTTCAAGCGCTCCATCTTCACACTCTTATAGCTTTACAACTGAAAAAATGGGATAAGTTATTAGAAAAAAAAAAAGAAATAAAAAATTTGATGAGTTAGAAAAATTATTAAAAGAAAATAAATTCCAACAAAAAAAGGGGGTCTTTTCAAAAATATAAAAAAAGCGGCAAAATATTTACACTGTATAAAACAATACTGAAAATGAAAAAAGCCCACAGGTTCACTGTGTAAAATACCAAAAATGCCCAGTCAACAACGCGCGCGTAATACGTTTGGTACAACAACGCGCGTGTAATACATTTGGTACACGATCGTTTAGATTTGGTTACAATTTATTTTTTTAATTCTATCGCTTAATTTTGTTACACGATCGTTTAATTTGGTTACATTTAAATTTGGTTACACGATCATTTAGATTTAGCTAAACGATTTTTTTAAATTCTTTTGCTACACGATTGTTTATTGTTTTATACGATCGTTTAGATATATCTATACAATCGTTTAGATTTGTCTACACGATCGTTTAGATTTGGCTAAACGATTATTTTAATTTTGTTGGTACATGATCGTTTAGATTTGTCTACCGTTGATTTATTTGTTTTACACGATCGTTTACATTTGGCTACTCCAATCTATATGATATTTTCAAGATTTTTTATACATGATTTTCTAGATTTTGCTTTTTTTTTTTTTTTTGTATACGATCGTTTAAATTTGGTTATCCAAATTTAAACAACGTAAAAAAAAGAAAGAGGAAAAGAAGAAAGACAATGGAAAGAAATCACAAGAAAAAAAAAAGAAAAAGAAGAAAGACGATAGAAAGATTAAACGACGTAAAAAAGAATAAAAGAAGAAGAAAGACAGTTGAAAGAAATTGAAAAAAATCAAAAAAGAAGGAATACGATGGAAAGAAATCGCAATGAAAAAAGAGAAAAGAAGAAAATACGATGGAAAGATTTAACGATGTAAAACAATTGAAAAATAAGAAAGATGATGAAAATAAATCACAGAAAAAAGAAGAGGAAAAGAAGAAAGACGATGAAAGAAATCGCAGAAGGAAGACGATGAAAGAAATCGCAGAAGGAAGACGATCTCATTTCGAGGAAGAGAACAAAGATGGAAGGACAAACTTGAAATATTTAAAAAATTGTTAACTTTATGGGCTTTGTTACACGGGCCATAAATAGTTTGATTGTTTGTTACATTTATGTAAGTTTTTTAAAAAAAAGGTTAGACAAAATAGTAAAGAGAAAAGAAAACTTTTTTCTTTCTTTGGAAAAATAAAGAAACTAAAAAAGTTGTGTAAATAAAAAAATTATTGGAAAAAAAGGAAAAAAGAAAAAAAGTAATTTAAAAGAACAAAAAAAAGAATAAATGAAAAGGAAAAGAAAAACAAAAAGAAAAAAAAAAGAAAAAGAAAACAAAAAAGCGAAAGGTGTCTTTTCAAATATATAAAAAATCGACAAAATATTTACACTCTAAAGAACAAATCCAAAAACAAAAAAAGTCCAGAGGCCCACCGTGTAAAATTTCAAAAATGTCTCGTCAACCACACCGTCAATAACACGCGCATAATATATTTTCGATCATTTAAATATGGCTACAATTTATACGCGATCGTTTAGATATGGCTACAATTTATCTTTTCAATTCCATCGTTTAATTTTGTTACAAGATCATTTAGATTTGATCGTTTAGATTTGGGAACCCAAATCTAAATGATTTTTTTACACAATTTTTTTAATTCTCTTGGTACATAATCGTTTAAATTTATTTACACGATCGTTTACTTTTTTTTTCTACATGATCGTTTACTTTTTTTAAACAATCGTTTACATTTGGCAAAACAATCTAAATGGGTTTTTTTTCAAGATTCTTTATAAACAATCTTTTATTTTTTTACACCATCGTTTATGGTTACTTCATTTTTTTTTCAAGATTCTTTATACAAAATCGTTTACATTTGGTTACTCCAATTTAAATGATTTTTTTTTCAAGATTCTTTATACAAAATCGTTTACATTTGGTTACTCCAATTTAAATGATTTTTTTTCAAGATTCTTTATACAAAATCGTTTACATTTGGTTACTCCAATTTAAATGATTTTTTTTTTCAAGATTCTTTATACAAAATCATTTACATTTGGTTTTATTTTTTTACACGATTGTTTATTTTTTTATAAGATTGTTTATTTTTTTACACGATTGTTTATTTTTTTACACGATTGTTTATTTTTTTACACGATTGTTTATTTTTTTTACAAAAAAATTCATAAAAAAATATAGGACGATTGTTTATTTTTTTACACGATTGTTTATTTTTTTTACAAAAAAATTCATAAAAAAATATAGGACGATTGTTTATTTTTTTACACGATTGTTTATTTTTTTTACACGATTGTTTATTTTTTTACACGATTGTTTATTTTTTTACACGATTGTTTATTTTTTTACACGATTGTTTATTTTTTTACACGATTGTTTATTTTTTTACACGATTGTTTATTTTTTTACACGATTGTTTATTTTTTTACACGATTGTTTATTTTTTTACACGATTGTTTATTTTTTTACACGATTGTTTATTTTTTTTACAAAAAAATTCATACAAAAATTACAAAAAAATTCATAAAAAAATATAGGAAAGAAGACAGACGAAATCATAGGAAGAAGACGAAATAACAAAAGGAAGATGAATCGCAGAAGAAAGATGGAAAGACAAATATGAAATATTTAAAAAATGATCAACTTTATGCGCTTTGTTATACGGCCATAAATAGTTTGGTTTTTTGTTACTTAGTTATCCAAAACCAGAAGAGACACAAAAGAAAAAAAGAAAAAAAAAAAAGAAAAGAAAAGGAACTGATACAAAAAAATAGAAGAAAACAAAAAACAAAACTGAGAAAAAAAATGTAAAAATAAGAGGAAAGTAAGGAAAAAGCTTTCCTTAAAAAAAAAGAATCTCATTTTTCTTTCTCCTACCATCCTGCTGACACTCAAAATCTTTCTCAATCTTTCTATTCCTCTATTCTTTCTTTTTCTGTTTTCTCCCTTTTTTTTTTCTTTCTCTGTTTCTTCCATTTTTCTTTCTCTCTCCTTTATATTTTCTTCCCCTCCAAAAAAAAATGAAGTAAAAAAATGTTGGACCGTAGTTTATCTCTGACGACTATTTAAACAATAAAAAAAAAAATCACAGTCGAGCTGGCTTCGACTCTAAATGGATTGAGCAAATCAGATTTTCTTCTCTCCCAAATATGAAGCAAAAAGAAAAAAGTTGGAAGACCAAAACATAATGGTGAAAAAACAAATAGGGTAGATGAGAATTCTGAGTTATTTTGTTTCCAAATTTCTTTTCTATTTATAAAGGATAGAAGATTGCAAATCAAATCTACAACCTTCTCAACAAACACATGTAGTTTAGATGGAGTAGTATCATGTGTAACCTCCACTATTCTGTTTCTTTATTTTTAAAAAATCTTCTTACTTTATTAAAATAAAATCTCCTTTATTCTGTTTTTTTATTCAAAAAAATAAATTGAAGGAAAAAATAATGACATTCTTTTTTCTTTTTTATAAAGCATTAAATTTTTTTTTAAAGTCATATCCTCCTCGTAATTAAACCAAAAATAGGAAGGAAAAAAACAGAGAGAGAAGAAGAAGAAAGCACCACAAATCTTGAAAAAATATTACCGATAAACTTTTCAAATTTTAAGTTTGAGGTCAATTCAAGTAACACAAGTTTTGCTAAAAATTCAAATTAAAAGATTATGCACAAAAAAAATCAATCAAAGCTTTGACTTAAATTCATACTTTGATGAGTTTGCCATATTTCAATTTTATCAATTTTAAGTTTCAATTCTCCCAATAAATTTATTAATAAAAAAATTGAATTTCATTCGAATTTATTTCTTTGCCATATTACAAGTGATTTAAATTAAAAGAAATTTTGAATTAAATTCAAAAATCTTTGTAAAGTTGACATTGGGTCATATTGCAAACTTCTTCTTATAGCATTTTTAATCACACTTGTGTCCAAATGCATAGTGTAGTTAATTTGACATATTGGCATTGAAGCAAAAGTTAAGAACAAACCAATTGAATTTTTTGTTTCAGTTTATCGTTTTTGAGATTCCCCCACCAATACATGTGCACGAATCTCGAAAATGGGACATTTGTTGAACAAAAAAGTTTGGCCAATTAAATAGCGATATCATCACAACAAAATTGTAATTATTATAATTTAATTGGATTTAGGTAATTAAATCTTCCCATACCCAACCCAATTCAAACTTCTAATGAAAAATTGGACCAAAGGAATGATAGACTTAAGTCTGCCAAACAAGTGGGCTCAAGCTCGTCCCCACCAAACAAATGAGCCAAGCATTTCTTTGGTCTTAAGCCTGCCAAACAAGTGGACTCGAGCTCATGCCCACCAAGCAAATGGGCCCAAGCCAAAGTTGTCAAGCAAATAGGCCCAAACCCACCTAAAACCCATAAATTTTATGAGCTGTCATTTATTTTAGGATCTTTGGATTGAAACAAGAACTCTTACTTCTAAAAGCTCTCAAAATGTGAAATCAAATATTTGAAAGATTAAACTTTCCTAGAATTCTAAAAGATTGGAATTCAAATTGATACTTGCAACAACTTTATGAAGATCGAGAATCACAAAGTTCTAAATTCCTAAAATTCTAAAAGATTGAAGCTCGAATCGACTTACAACAATTCCCTAAATATTGAGAATCACAAAGTTCTAAGTTTAAATTATACGCGAGTAAATAATCAAAGGAATAAATACTAAAAATTGTATTCATGATCTATAAATCAATACAAAGTTCAATTAAATATTTACGTTTCTTTTTTTTTTTTAATTTCACAATCTCTAATTAAAAGGTACCTTTTAAAACTTTTAATTTAGTATACGATAGACCTTAAAAGATTGAAATTATTTGAGCTACTAAAATTAGACAAACTTTTGATAACAAATAGGTACATCAAATTTTACTCAAAAATGTCAAAAAAAATTAATAATTTATTAGACAATTAAAAATTAAATTTAAGAACAGATCAATACAAAACCGGAAGTATGAAGACTTGTTAAGACACTTTGTAAATTGAGAGCAAATTAAACAATGATGGAAGAAAACGCATTAGACACTTGGAAACTAGAATAGATATGAATGTACAGGCGATTCACCAAAAGAAAAAGAACTACAAAAATCCAAGCAATTGTAATCTGTTTTCCCCTTTGACAATGAAGGAACTAAAAACAACAAAGCATGAGAAAGGAGAGCAAAAGCAAATGAATCATTCTTGCACTGACAATTCAACCATGAATACATTATCTATAGTAACATGTATATTCATACTATACATGTGGCACTTTTTAACATATAAATCAGAAAGGGTCACAAGGCACAGAAGAAGAAAAGAAAAAAAAGAAAAAAAAAGCATCATACGAATATATGCAAAAGACCTAATCATCTATCCCCTAAAGCAAAAACTAGTAATCCTTAATATTATGATTCCCTAAAACATAAGATACTGTGACTGCTATGTTACATTCTACATGTAGCTGCTATGAAGCAACTGGGTCAGTATATTCTATTTGTCACATTTTTTCGCTTACCGAAACTGGCACCTATGATCCTGTTCAGCAGCTTACTTGGAATCCTGTTCATAGCCATAGGCCATTTAAAATTATTCAACAACTATACTAGGTGACCAAGCAACTCTGAACATGGTTCACCTCAAGCCTCGTTTTCCTGCTCGATGCTTCCACTTGCTCTACAATTGATGGAAAAATTGTGATATAAGCTTAACAAATTTCATTTGATAATTGTAAGGCTGGTTACTGATTAGATATGACTTACGAGAGGCTCGTCGTCAGAAAGTTCATCAACCTCGCCTTTCTCCTCCTCTCCAGGACTACTTTGTTGTTTGAATCTTGTCTCTTCATTCTTTCCAGAATCAGAGTCATCATCCCCAATATTCTCTCTTGAACTCGACTCATCAGCTTCCCCATCTTCATCAGTTTTTTCTCTTGGATTATCAGCATGTTGGTCAAAACTCTCAACATCTTCAACGTGTGCATCAACATCACGCTTCTCTTCTTCATCGTCAACTTCAGGCTTCTCTTTGTCATCATCGTCAGCATCAGCGTTTTCTTCTTCATCATAGATATCAGGCTTCCCTTCATCGTCATCGGCATCAGATTCCTTGATATGGTGATCTCCTGCACCTGGTCCTCTTGAGTTTGACTTGATTTCCCTGTCAGAGTCCTCTTGGTCTGTGAACTCTTTGTCCACATTCTGTGTGTGCTCCCCTCCAGAATCACCTGGGAGGTGAAATTTAGGTCTCAGAAAAACTGAAAAAGTAATATTTGCAAAACCAGAGACTACAATGCTTTTTACTAAAATGTTTCGTTGAAAAAATGTATGGACATTGGAAAAAATGATGTCATAAAATTTTACTGGATGTTGGAAAAAATGATGCAATTGCTTACAATAGAACAAACACGTAGATGCTAAACTAACATCAATTGTGTGGTCGACCTCAAACCCCGTACAATACTACAATTCCAGACTGGAAAAAATTTTATGCTTTAAGACAATCCAGGGCAGATACATAAATCTGACTCGATATATTCTCGAAAACTGGAAGAAGGATGTACCCTAGAGAAATGACGATGCTAATAACTTACTACTTTCATCATAAGAACTACATGGTACAAGGGTAATATGGAAAAGTTTCAACATGGAAAAGAAAATGTTTTACCTGAGTCCACTTCGTCATAAACATTAGACCTTTTGGAAGTTCCAGGGTTTGTAATGTCTGAACTCCCTTTCTCGCCAGCATCCGAAAATTTTAATTTTGAAGCACCATTTTGACTATGCTTTAAATTTTTCTTTGGCGTCCTTTTTCCTTTCGTTCTGGAACACAAAAAAACTTCATCCAAGTGCCTTATAACAAATAGAAAAGAAGCAATACCACTACCATCGGTCACTTACATTTTAAATGGTTTTTTAGTTGAACATGAACCACCGGAATCTTTATTCTTCAGTCCAAGCGTACTGCAAAAGAATTTCAAACACATGGAAAGAAGGGCATTATATAGTGTGATAGAGGCAGAATAAAATCTAGATGTGCACCCACAAAGTAAACACTCATTCACAGTAGTGTAAATTCCCATGGGTTACACTCAAAGAGAAACATTAGATAGAAAACTGAAAAAAGTTGTAAATGGCAACAATATCAAATTTTGGAGATTCCTAGGTAAATACAGTTCCTTTAGCCCTGATTCCCTAAATTTTATGACTTGTGAATTAGCTAATGAACGAGCTTTTTTCAGATTCAGAATTTGACAAGGCCCTTAATTGATGACAAAGTTCCCAAGTATATTGGTTAGATGAAGCGTGTGAAACGCTCAGAGGTCTTGGTCTCTAGATTTCAGAAGAATTTTGATTTGATGCACTCCTCAACCTTTGACATCAAAACCAGCTTTCAGAGATTACAATACCTAAAAAAAAAATCTAATATCCCAGAGAGTTTAGTTTTCTCGTGTCATCATATCTCCAAAGAATCAATACTTTATTTTGAAATAATTGAGCATCGGAGCTTTGCTCTGGATGCCCGGAAGCAGCCTTGCCCACATCAAGGTCCGCACCCAAAAGACATCAAGAGTTTTTCTTTTTGGTCCTACGACTTGCTTGCTTCAAGGCCCACCCCTGAGGGCCTCCAAAGAATCAATACTTGAGAGAAGGATTCAAACAATGTTCTTGGAAACCAAATCATAGCATCTAAATGTGGTCTGATGAAAAAATTAAACGGATTTCCAAGAGGTAGAACTTACACTTCGAGGGAAGGAAGACTCCTGGACAGTTTTAGTTTCTGTAAATGACAAAATGTAAAGATCATGAGAATCTAATTATCATCTGATAAAAAAAATGGTCAAACAATCTGAGGCAATATGAAAGAGATGGGCAAAAAGACCCATACCTTTGAAGTCTTGTGATCACTGTCAATGACCTCCCACCGCTCCTTCTCAAGTCTGAGAACTTCTACATCTCCATCATCATATAGTATCTTGTATATTAAAGTCGTTGAATGAAAATTATAAGGAACTTTACCAGGAGTTAAGCACAAACAATTGGCTTTGTCAAGCACCAAGAACCAAAAGAAATCAGTGAACGAAAGGGTAAGATGGGGCAGCTTACCACATGTTTTCTTTTTATTGGGTCATAAGATTTCACGGTGCCTTTATAGAATCTGAAATTTTTAAATAATGATATACATTAGAAACATGGTGATAGTAATATAACTTTACAAAATAAATCCAATAAAACCAGAATCAGTCTTAAAAAGATAGTGTAGGGGACTTCAGTGATTATAATAATTCCCAAAGCAAACAAGAACATTTCAATAAATACATAATAACAATAATAATAATAATAATAATAATAATAATAATAATAATAATAATAATAAATAAATAAATAAATAAATAAATAGAAAAAAACAGACTTGAAGATAATTTGTGTTGCCATTTCCTTTCTATTCAAAGTATATTAAACAAGAGAAGTGACAAGTGCAAATCACCAGTGTCGCATTCACATAAAGCCCCTTCAACTAAGCAGAACTATTGGTGTGTGTTTGTGGACTGTTCTGGGGGTCAAAAAACTTTATATAACACTACCACAGAACTCTAAAATAATTGCCTCCAGCCCTCAATCTTCCAAAAATTCAACGAAAAAAGAAATAACAGTATGCAGTGAAACTGGAGAATGATGTCATAATCGCACTTTCACAGAGCTCACAAAGCAACAGTGGCACTAGCTCTAACCCCCGGCAATATCCGTTGACCCTTTACAGCAACTCTTTTTCTTATGTTAACGGACTGACCAACTCCATAACAGATTGGGGTTGAAGCGAGGAGTCTTCGGCACATTCCAAACCAACCGAGTTGTTGATGTATTCCAAGAACCCGGTAACTTTGTTCCCTAATTTGCCTTCGAATTATATAACTGACTCTTTGAGATCGTCTACAGGGACTTCTCCAGGACTGAAATTAAATGGGAAAAATTATTTTTCATGGCCCAATCAATAAAGATGTTCCTCAAAGGTGGCGACCAGTTCAGGTTCTTGATAGGAGAGACTGTTCGTCCTCCTCGTTTAACGTGATAGAACTAAACATGTTGAGATTGATCGGCATTTCATAAAAGAAAGACTTGACAATGGGAGCATTTGCATTTGGTACAACCCTTTGAGCCAACTAGTTGCGAATGTTCTCACTAAGGGACTTCTCAGACCAAACTTCGTCGTTTGTGTTAGTAAGTTGGGTTCATTGATATTTACGTCCCAACTCGAGAGGGAGTGTTAAAATTAGTGGGCTTCACCCAGAGGATGTTTATGAAAAAAATTTACCCAAAATCCTTTTTCTTTCCTTTTTCATATCATTATGTATTTTATTTATTCTCCCTCATCGTACCTATTGTAAATCATCAGAAAATAATAAAAACAAAAATATCGTGGTTTTTTTCCCTATATTAGGATTTCCACGTAAAATTATGTTTATTGTTCGTCTCTACTTTCAATAGAAAGCATGAGTAGGAGACAGTTATGGGCATACGACCATGGCAACAAGTCCTGGACGAGTCTGATCATGACATTGATTATCTCTTTATACCCAGGTGATGACTGCTCAAACATAGGATTGGAGATGTTTCAATTTAACTTCCCATCTTCATCTCTTCAATAGATTCTGTTGTGCAAGGGATTAGTGGTCACAACTTCAATGATATGGCCGACCTTGATGGTTATTGTGTTATCTCATTGGTAATTTGATTTGAGCGAAGTAGAAATATCTCCATCTTTCAAAGCGGAAGAGAGAAGTTTAGACCAAATCTGAGATGTTTTTTCGTTTTTTATCTTCTCACTACTTTTTAAGTCCAAACCAACCCATTTGTAACAACTCATACGCTATTGTTTTAGCCAACTGAGGATCCTTTTTGTGATTCCTTCTGTCCTCTTTGTATATTTCATAAATCAAGATAGTTCTATACCAAATTAATATCATTTAAAGCACACTTTGTATATTTCACAAAAGAGCACATCAGTAAGTGTTCAAGGGATGAACATGTTTTCCCATTATTTTTTCATTTATTTTAGCATTTTGAGAGACAGTCATCAGAACCAAAAAGAAAAAGGAATTTCGGAAGGAAAAATGCAATGAAGGTATTCAAAAATTCTTGGTAGAAACTAGAAAGCCTGAAAGGGGTTTAGCTTTGAGAAAAGATAAACGTACAATCAATCGGAGATTTAGTTGAGCCTAATGCTTTGAAGAACAAGCCTGATCTATCCAAATCAATCGAAGTGGAGGCTTGACCACACAGTCCAGACCTACCACTAATGATCCATGTTGGCCATGTGGATTGCATAACAGAGACTTCTAAAAACAAAAAGGTGGCTTCAAATGCTCAAAAGGACGCTTTCAATTTAGAGATGCATGAACACTGCTGTTTCATCAACATTCAAAAACGAAAGAGCAACTAAAACCTAGACAATGATAAATAGAGAATTTTTTTCGAACTTTGATTTTCCTCCTAAAAAAATATATTTTTCAATAAAATAAAATAACAATAATATTAATGATTACTATTATTATTATATAAAATACACACATACATACAAGATAACAGGAAAAGAGAAATATATGAGACAGATAAGGTATACTCACTGTTTATCCATGGGCCACCAAACTTTAATTCTGCATCCCATTAAGTCTTCAATATCATTTTCACCATACTTGAACATGCACTACATTTATTAACTGAATCAGGTCGAGCACCATATAAATTTAAGCATGAAAAATAACATATAGACTTGGTTGGGCCAATAATTTGAGAAGGATAATAACATATAAACGTAACCTTTCAGCATGGAACATCAATGTTCAAGAAGAACAAGCTGGGTGACAGAAATAGAAACATTTTTCAACCTCTTCCAACTTGGTAGGAATAAGATGTCAGGTGTATGCTGTTAGAATTAGTGGGATTGTTGTGTGTTGAAAGCCCAAGGGTTCTTTCATATTTTATGTAATCCTAATTATTCTTTCCTTTTTTATCTTAGGCTCTTGTTGTCTATTAAACTTCCCTTCTTGTATTATTTGTTAAATAAGAAAATAAGAACAAACTCTACCGTGGTTTTTCTACCAGTACTAGGGTTTCCACAAATGTGTGTTTTTTGTCGTTATTTTCAATATATGCAAGTTCTTAAATGGGAACCTTCCTTTCTAAAAAATCAATTCCCCCTTTTCTCCCGGCATAATTAACTCCACAAATGATAGTTCCATTCAAAAACCTTGGAGAAGGGTGCTGATGAGTTTTAGGAGGATGTGATTCTGAAACTCAATTCTTTTTTTTTTATGAATCAGACAACTTTCATTGAGAAAGAACGAAAGAATACAAGGGCATACAAAAAAACCCAACCTGCCAAAACACCCCAACTAGCAGAAGGGGGAGTACTTACAAAAAAGCTTCGAAATCGAAGCCCGAAAGGAAAACATGAAATCTAGCCGAAGACCAAATCTCACTATGCTCCCTCTCCCTACCCCAAAAGACTTGATCATTCCTCTCGCCCCAATGTCCCATATAATAGCACACACGCAAGCCAGCCATAAGAAACTTCCTTTGCTTTCAAGGGGTAGAAGGGGGAACTCCTCAACCGTCACTCTGATACTCTGAGAGCCAACAAAACTATCACCGAACTCCTAAAGGAAAGAACTCCATGCTCCCTCTCCCTACCCCAAAAGACTTGATCGTTCCTCTCGCCCCATGTCCCATATAATAGCACACACGCAAGCCAGCCATAAGAAACTTCCTTTGCTTTCAAGGGGTAGAAGGAGGAACTCCTCAACCGTCACTCTGATACTCTGAGAGCCAACAAAACTATCACCGAACTCCTAAAGGAAAGAACTCCACACAGCCCTCACATAATGGCAGTCCCCTAAAGATGATCAAGATCTTCCTCCGCATTCCAACAAAGCTGCAACAAAAAGGCCCGACAAGCAGAGTCCTCTTCCTAATAGGCGTTAACCAATTCTGACACTCATTTATATGATGACAATTCAAGCTTGAAAATTAATAAAGAGTTTTTTGGTTTATGTCTTCTTTTAACAGTAAACAATCCAGTTTGGTAGACATTGAGCTTGAGTTATCTAAGATTCATCCTAAAGATGGTGGATTTATTTGCCCTATCTATACTGCCTCAGATTAAAAATCTTTTGCATTATTTAAAAGAATTCAGAACTACTCTCTGTAAGCGTTTGCATTAGTTGTTTTTCTTTTTGTAGATAGGATACAAAATTCATTAATAGGATGAAGTCACACAAAATGACGGACTCAATCAGTGGGATTCTAAAAGAAAACTCCAATTGTGTAAGAGAGAATTACAGCTATAATAGATGAGTGGTTCCTCGTTTTTGCACCAAATAAGAGCATAGAACTACCTCTAGCCCACTTTCTTTGCGGATTCTCATGTTCTACTTTTGCGTTGATGGTGTTTGGAGGCAGGCTTCTCATTTGGATGGATCCTGTTTTAGGCTGATCTTTGGGGAGCTTTGCAAGCCGGGGTTGTTGCTTGGTTTTTTTTTTTTTTTTTTTTTCCTTTTGTTTTTTGCTGGTTTTGTTCAGGACTCGGTGGTTGGTGCCTTAGGTTTGGTTGGTTTTTTTCGTTAGTTTGGAGAGCTTGTTTTGCTCTATTTGGTGGTTTTTTAAGCTAAGAAACATTTAATTGATTAATGAAATAGGGGAATCCCAAAACCTAATAGTCTCTGGTTTGATCTCTTCAGTTTGGCCTATTTAGTCTCCAACTGGAAATGTTTCAAGTTTTGCTCTATTTGGTTGGTAGCATTTTTTCTTTTCTTCTTTTTCACTTCCTATGGGAGTTTGAATCCTTGAACTTTTATATTATTTTCATTTATTAAAAAAAGTTCGCCTCTTGTTTAAAAAAATTTGGAGGTGTCCACCATACGTCAAAAGAAAGCTTTGTGCTTGCGTTTGGTACAAAGAAGACTAACTGTTGGCACACATACTTAAGATTCAGATATTAATCCCATGACATGTGGAAGCTGCATTTTTTATATCAACAGAAGAACCTTAAAATTAGTTCTACGTGTTACGTGCTTAGAGTAACATAAATATCACTATCAGCATACCTTTGCTAGCCCTGCAATGCTTCTTCGTTTCCTCTTCTTAACAGCCCCACTAGAGGGTTTTAAGTTACTTGTGTTGTTCTTATCAACCTTTTTCAGCACGCTAGAATGCTGCAAGATAAACAAAAGAAATGTTGGGTGTAAGCTGTCCTGACTCCCGATACTCATGATGTTAAAAAAAATAAAAAATAAAAATAAAGGAACTAAATAAGTGCAACATATATTATTCATATATAAAGGGGGAAGAAAGCAGAAGACATAGCTAAGATGCCACCTTAACATCAAGGTCACTGGAATCTTCAATGTCATTTTCCACATCATTGAGACCCCTGCCTGAGCCTTTGGCTTTAGATTTGGAAGAACCCATAGGCTTTTTCAAACATGAGACCAACAATTCTGACTCACTGCTTCTACCAATCTTCTTCGCCTCATATACATCATCATCTGAATCATGGTTATTCCCCACGTCAATTTCACTTGACTCTAGTGGAGAAACTCCTCCTTGAAGAGAGCCAGGTGAATGTGCCTTTTTACTTTTGGGTCTAGAACGACTATGGTCAGATGATGACCTTTGATGTTTTGGAACTGGAACGGATGTTGCATCACTATTTTTTCTTTTTTTGCTCTTTGCAGGCATTGCATCCACACTCGTTCTCTTAACAGGAAAATCTTCATGACCATTGGTTGATTCAGGTTGGCTAGTAGTACTCAGATTTATTTCCCTCACCATTGTCAAGATATCAACATCATTTTCTGCATGTTTATTTTCAACTAGTTTCTTTTTTACCTTTTTGTTCTTTTTTTCCCCTGATCCATGTGACTTCAAAACTTTAATCATTTTTCCAAGAGGCACATCATTTCCATCTTTTTCATCTTTATTCTGAACCTCATCTACACCAGCTTCTGTAGAAATCTGGTGATCAAATATCATGTTAGAAACTAGAATTTAGGAAGTTAATGAATACAGCCACACGTAAAATTACTCATAGTAAAAAAAACATACAACAACCTCAGTTGATTCTAACTTGAGTGACTCGAAGTGAGCCAAAACACTTCCATCTACCAACCACGTTTTTGATTCACCTTCAGTTTGATCAGCCTGTCAAATACATATGATCACATCAGTAAACATTCACCAAACCGCAATGCAGGAACCAAGTTTAAAGCCCCCAGTTATTTTTAGGAGCAAGGAGGTTACATTAGGGCCCAATTTGGATTCATAGTATCATTAACATCAGTCTATCAGCATTAGCCATGACTAATTCTACAATTAACTGATCCATAAGACTCAATATCATGACAATACTAAAGGATGATATTGAAGAAACGTCTTTTAACATTTTTTCCCAACAGTAAGTCATAATTTAGCATGTGCATGAATGTTCATTTATAAAAGACATTAGTAAATGATCTCATAAACAAATAACAAAAGGGTAAACCAGCTTGAATGAAGATAAAAGGATGTGCCTCTTAAAACAAACGGCTTAAACAACCGAGCAAACAAACAAAACAAAAGTCAACTATAAAGGATTGCTCCAACTATTGAGATTTTAACGAACGGAGATATATTATACCAATAAAAAGGAGAAAACAATCCACATTCAGAGGGTGAGATAACCCTAAAAAGAAAAGCTTCACCACATCCCAATCCCAGAGAATTAAAGCTAGGCTAAATTCCTTGTGTCTTAGACACCATAAAGAAGAAATAATTTATACAGTGTTAGAAAAGAATAAGGACACAACTTATCTTGAAACCGTCCGATTTATTACCTTCCAAAATTTCTAAACCAAAGGCTCACCTGAGCCACACATCACAAAAAATTTACTTCCCTCCAATCTACAACGATCTACATCTACAAAAACCACTCCAAGAACAACTCCAGAAAACAGAATGGCAAAAGTCCTTAAAATCTGATCCCAACCTCTTGAGGCAAAAGGGCAAGGGAAGTATAAGTGCTCTCTATTTTCGTCCCAAAAGACTTCTGAAACTCTTTTGACAAGCAAGCCCATGAGAGACTTTAAAATGTGTCGCATTCTAAACTGAGTTCTCACAGTATCTCAACTCTCTAAATTCTTTTAACGGACATATTATGCAATTAGAGAGGGAAAGAAATGCTTGCCAAAGGATTTGACCTTTTTCTACGGAGGGGGATCTTTACAAGCACCACTAGTCCAAGAAACTCTTATTTGACAGACCACCTAGGCCAAGGCCACCCGCACAAAATCTGTTGGTAATAACTTTCCATCGCACTAGATAAAAAAACTACCTCCAAAACAAATTTTAACTAATTGTCAAATTTCAGAAAAGAATATATGATATTGATATCAATGAGAAATATTAAAATTTTCAATACGGTAAATTGTGACTCAAGGTGATTGCACAAGAATGAAATTCTGAAACCCATAATATACCCATTCCTATTTACCACGCTTCCAAAATTTCCTTTCTTGGCTACAACATAACTTTCAAGTGATTCACCTGCCTACTTTTGTTCATACATCAAACAAAATGGACAAAATCCTTTTCTTCTAAATTGATGAAAAAGAACAAGTCTTTCCGAACTTGATAAGTAAAATATGCACTAAACCAAATCAGGAAGTACATATTTCAGGCAGAAGCTTTAACTTACAACAGAATCATCAACTCCTTTCTTTTCCTTTGTTTTGTACAGCATAGAAGGCAGAGAAACTGGTGCAGTCAATCCTTGTAAATCATCCTCTTTCAGGGCCAATCTCTTGATGATTGACAATCCAAGATCACAAATTGCATATGAAATCTATGAAACCAAGAATTAGAAGTATTCAATGTGGTAGTTTGTCTTCTTTTATGAAAGTAAATAATTTAGAATGGAGATTATAGAACCCAGGAAGATATTTGTATCCCAACCTTCGTCTTTGTTGCATCAACTACATCTTCACTATTTCTAATACTATGAAAGATGGAGAATATGGTCGATACATTTTCCTTTTCCTTGGTGCTATTAGCCTCTGACTTTAAATCTTCATCTTTATGAACTAGTAGAGAAAGAATTAGGTGCAATCGCCTGAAACACACAAAATGAGTCCAAGGTTAGACTTTTAAAAATCTTATGGAATGGCTGAAGATAATTTAAAGAACTAATGAACTTAAGTGTCTTGATAACCTAAATGAACATATATCCAATAAAATGATTCCGTTTTTTCTTTTAGGGAAAAAAGTAGGCTACACCTTCACTTAAAATTCAATGGCCATACGTGCAACAGCACGCCCAGCCCCTTTACTGAAAAATTTACGTTTGTCTTTGCTAAGCTTTGAACTTACATTAAAGTACCTATTCGAGGATTTTCTGGTTCAAGGTATTATAAGGCATAAGATTCTGATTGTGACAGTGTATGCTGTTTAATATGAGTCATTTGACTTGAAACGAATTATAGAATATTATAGAATCTTCAAATATAGGACTCTTCTCAAGAGTTGCTGACCATTTTTTTAGCAATAGATGGTACACCCCTAAGAAACACCGACACTCCAGAAATGGCCAAGTGTCAGCGACACCGACACGGGTTTGACATGAGTCTGACACCAGCTGGCATGTCGATTATTATATTATTAAATATTTTATTTCAGACACAACAGGACACAGCCCAACATGGCTGGAAGTGGAGACACCTTTAGGACATGGCAACCTGCAAATTTAAAAAATATAAACTAAAATATGAGGCGCTCAAGCCCAGCCCATCGGTTTTAAAACCTATTTTAGGGTTTTTTTAGGTTGGGACCCATTATTTTTCTTGGGGCTGCGGAGCACACACACCTGACAGTGGAGTTTCTCCACCTTCCTCAAACAGTCACTTGAAGACCCATTAACCCTGCGATCTGATTTCTTTTTTCCCTTTTTTCCGTTTTTTCTTCTTTTATTTCCAATTTTTTCTTTTATCATCGATTTTTGTTTTTATTTATTTTCTCTCTTCTGTTTTATTCCTTTTATTAAATCTATTTTTGTTTTTATTTTTTACACTCTTCTATTATTTTTCATTTTTAAAATCTTTCTTTTTTTTCTTTACCACTATTTTTATTTAAAATTTGGATAAAGTATTAGTCAGACAGAAATTAATTTTATGGTTGTTTTATTGTTGTTATTTTGAAGTTTTCAAAAGTATTATTCCGCAATATAGGCATCATATACTTTTATTGTGATATTGTGATATAAACTTACCTATATACTAGTTCATATGCCTTGACATCCTTGCATTCATCAACATCTGGACATGAATGATGAGCAAGAGCATGAACCAAGTATGGTAATATGTATTCCGGATAAGCTGTAGTTGGATTGGTTTCCGATTGCATTGACAGTTGCCGTGCTTTAGCTTGGTGATGCATTTGAATAATATCAGCCAGATTTTGTTTCTCCTGTTAATCCAAATAGCACATGAAATTAACAAAAATTAAATCCTAGCCAACCAAGGCAATGAGATGTGTACTTTCTCAGATGAATGAAAAGACAGTTCCAATCATGTCTAGTGCAACTTACCTCACCAAACTCAGATGGATTGGAACCATTTATATTAAATAAGAATGCACATGAATATTTTGCATCCAACATTCTGTCTTTTATGTATTGATGAACTTTGCTCAAGAAGACTTTCCCAGCTTGAGGAAACGTGATCTACAATACACCAGAATATACAAAAGCACCAGTTAAACTAACATTCACAAATAAACCCCTTCTTTCATGATAATGACAAGAATAAGTTTCCATACTACCTTATAAGAAATCAGACCACATCAAGAAATTAAAAAGATAAAATATGGCAGTTTGAAAGACAAACTTTCTGTGGACTTGCCTCTGGTGTTTTTATGGTTAAGTGAAAGGTATTAATGGGTATCTTATCATCCCATTGCTTAGATAGTCGAAGAATAGCCTTAGCAGATGCAAGCTTTAAATGGGCTCTGTCAACTGAACTGTAAAACAGGAAAGACTTTAGTACCTTTCAAGCCTCATATAACAAAGGCTTGTTATACAAGACACTCCTGTAACGTTAATCAAAATTATTCCGGTATTGACGTGACTACCTTGATTTGATATCTTTCGATATTTCTCCATGGGCAAGTATGTTACCAAGGATCTCTAGAAGATTATTGATTCCAAGACGGAGGTGAGCATCCTTGACAGGTAAATAGCTCTTGACCAATGTCTTAATGGCAAATATCTGTTTCTCAGGGAAAGTGAAAGGCCCAGAGAGGGAAAAAACCAAATTTCAAAAGTTCATGTTAACTAGTAATTGTTAGTTATCTTCAATCGCAAATGTTTGCAAATATGTATGTGTGTGCGCATGTGGATGCAAGTGAGGGATAAAGAAGCAACCCAAAAGTGACTAACCTTTAACAAGCAAGGCTCACTTCTATTCTCCCAATAGATTTTTGCATTATCTCCAACTTCCTGAAATAGAAGCGTTAGTAATCATGAATCTACTTATCAACTAATACTCAAGAAATACCAGACAGAACCCAATGATGGAAACTTACAGAATCACAATTGAGAATCTGGTTTTTAATAAACTCTTCAATTTCCTTCTCCCTGGTTTCAAAAACAGGCATTGCTGTCTGAGCTATACACCCCAGAGATTGAAGTACAGCAGGCAAATGACTCTTCTCTTCAAGCATATCCACAAGCCTCTACAATTTTTTAAGAAATTTTAAATTATGCAAGGACCCTCGTTGCCATGAGAACAATCCTTCTGAAAATGATTATTAGTTGGTACATGAGA
This sequence comes from Cucumis melo, assembly GCF_025177605.1. NCBI lineage: Eukaryota > Viridiplantae > Streptophyta > Magnoliopsida > Cucurbitales > Cucurbitaceae > Cucumis > Cucumis melo. The sequence continues at coordinate 13,911,324 of NC_066868.1, forward strand.
ATGTTTAAACAAACCTTGTATAAAACAGAAAGTGATTTTAGCCCATCGTCTTTTGTTATAGCAGCCAATGCATGTACAGCATACTTGGCCTGACGTCTAGTGCCTTCTAAGCACGGCTGCTCTAGAATAAGGTCTATGGAGCTGGAGATAAATAACAGGAAGATGAGTAATATAATATTTAATAACCAAGTTCTAACATCGTAAGCTCTTCTATACCTAGATGAGACAGCCAGTTGTTCACGAATTGTACCACCAGCTTTTGCTAAAACGTGCAGAATTCCTTCTTTTATTGTCTCATTGTCATCTTTAAGAAAAGTGATTAGCTCCTCTTCAGACCCACTGAATAAAACAGGACTGAAACGTGCAAGAATCTGGAAAAGAATATCCAGGAAAATTTAAACATGACCTTTTTATGAGAGAAACAAATAACATGTCATGGAGTTAAATAAAAGAGACCAACAGGGTGAGACATCCCTTTGACACTTGACACAACTTAAGAAGAAAAAAGAACAAAACGACAGATTATAAAAAGGTTTTAACATCTACATCACAAAAGAAAATAATAGCAATAATAATAAAAGTAAATAAAAAATCAAAAGGCTAAAAAACTCAAGAAAACAATTCTATCTCAAACTCCTCAATTAAATAATTTGTCTTAGTAAGTTTAATTCAACGCATGGGACTACACGTTTTCAGAGGCCTCCTCCGTGCAGTCAATCCTCCAAATAGACATCCACAAAATAAACAATCAAGTACACCTTAGAAATATCCCAAAAACATTGAATTGCGACAAGGAGCTTGCCTGCAAAATTACACTTCATCTGCAAGGAACTAAACAAAAAAATTCAATAGAAGGTAAATGGAGTACTTGAAGCAATATTCTTTTTCTTTCCATTACTTCCAACACTTCTCACTTTGGCAAGGAAACCAAGCTTTTGGTTTTTAGTGATAAGATTACCAAAAGAAGTACAAAAGGGAAGGAGATAGTACCACCAAAAACAAGAAGTTATAATTACAAAATTTTATAGAAAGGGAATACCATGTGGAGGGATAGATTTTAAAACACATAATATGGATTAAAGCCCCGCTTCCCCTATATCTTCTTTCTTATAAGATATAAAGATCCATTGGAAGCGTTTTAAAATCTGAAGTTGACCTTTTGTGCCTCTTAGTTTTAAGTGCTAGCAATCCATGGAGAGGAACACGGGAACATACTAAGTGATACCACCACAACCGTAATAAAAAAAAGGACAGTTCAATTGTAATAACTGATCTTCCTAATAACCTTCTAAAAGTCACGATCAATAGAATAATTTGAATGAAATCATGTTCAACATTAAACTCATGACATCCTTTCGAATAAACCCAGAAAAGCCAGCTGGGAGAGCTTGAGCATAATACATGTTTGAGTAGATAACTAAGCACAATAATTTTAACACATTGAAAGTATAAGTTCATCAGAATACAAGTTTGAGCAGATAACTAAGCACAACCAATTCTTACATGGATTCATTACTTGTAAACAAAGTCACCCAAAAGAAAATACAATTACACAGACTATTGTACAATAGAGTACACAAAAATATCACCGAGATCATACTTCAGTCAAAAGATGAAAGATTAAGCTATGACGGATTTTTACCACTAACATAGTCATAGAAGATTTAATGTCTCGCATGCTACCAGCAGATTTTTGAATCTCCAATTCCCGAAGGATTTCTTTCACATGTTCCTTATTGAAAAGTAAATAGGAACACTTCACGGATAATGAGTCCAGAAAATCATACAAGCGGTGTTTCTCACCCAGTATTTTCAGCAACTCATCCTGGATAAAAAAGAAAGAAAGAAAGAAAGAAAGAAAAACTCAATTAAATTTTATTATTATTATTTTTTTTAAAGCAAATGCAGATTCCTCAAAATGACAAAAAAAAAAAAAAAAAAAAAAACCAAGGGAATTCTCAGTTTCAAAATAAACAAGTAAAACCAACCATAAAAGCAATCTTTTCCGATTAATTTGTAGAAAAGAAAAGGGGTGGAGATTAGTTGGCCATTGTGTTTATCACTTCCATTTGGACTTACATGAACTATCTAATAAAACCTTTTGATTTGTGCCAGTTGGAAAGGTTTTCTGTAGGCTTTTTCCACGCATTTTTTATTCAGAACTTTTGCTTACTTAAAAATCAATAAATAATTCAGGACTTCAAAGAGACTACAGCCACGAGCACTCTGAAGTTATTTAGAGAAAAAAGGTTAACTTGTATTAGAAAAGAGAAAAGGGGGAGTGGACGGGAATAAAGAAACAAATTGCACATTGGAAGAAAAACTTAGTTTACTGAAGCCTGACCACGGGAGAAGGGAGAGTACAATAAAACTACGTCAAAATCAGAAACAGAGAGCAACTTCTGCATTCTTTTGCAATTGAAGTTCCAGGGACACAGAACCTCTTTTGAGAAAACCAAATTGTTTTGCCTTTAATCTGGATCACAGGAGCAGTTGATCTTCACAAGATCATAAATAATAAATACAAAATGGAGACCTAATGTCTGTTCAATTCACAGACCAAATACCTCCCAGGCTTAGCAAGTAATAGATGTTAAAAATTTTATTGGTAAATCGTTTCTCACCCGCAAGTTGCAAGCTTGATGGAAGTTGGTATTTGGATCAATAAGATTGCTCAAAATCCTCCAGACATTGGCATCTTTCAATTGATCAAGAATCTGAAAATTTTCCTCAGATTTTGCAGGATCAGCAAATGACCGAGACATGACTCGGAAGCTGAACAGTATTTTTTTCTGAGTCTCAGGAGCATCACCTTCCTGCATTATCTTAACCAATCAACATCCACAACTCTTCCCATCATTAGTAAATAAATTTTCATATATGAAATTTTCACAAACCTTGTTCAACTGCCTAAGAGACAGGTACCTCTGCATCTCTAGCTGCAACCTGCAAAATTTGGGAGGTGCATAAAAATTCCACTTACGACCCATTTGGATCACTAATATTAAATTAAGCGTATGGACATTAAATATATGGTAGTTAACATAGAGTATAAATGCCCTACCACTGTTCTTTGGAATCTATAGTTATTGTGATTATATCTTGGTGTAAATGCTCCTTTACCTTCCACTACTATAGCTTTTCCTCCCTTTTGGATGTTGTGTTCAAATATGCAAGATAATCAATATCTGGGAGTTGAATGTATGCATTTGTTTTACAGGTTTTACTTATGGAAAAAATTTTAAATTATTAGATTCAATTAAAATATCCACATGAGATCATCAGTAAATAAATTGAAGGAATTAAAATTAAATTAACAAATTAATTAGAAAGTAATTGATGATTAATTTCTCTCCCCTCTCTCCTATTCATTTCCCAAGGATAAATGACCTCTTAGAAGAAATCAGCACATTTTCCACAACAAGACTTCACTTAGGTTTGATAGATATGAGTTCACCCGTTTAAACGCCTCTTCCTGCTGCTCTTTGTCTAAAGCATTTCAAGACTACTCTTTGCAAGAGATCATTCTAAACAGGCAGGTCTTCATCTTCTCAACTTTTTGAAGCTATATCTCACAGACTTGATTGCTCAGCCTTATTTTAGTAGTCACATTGTATACTGTCAGGGGCTTGATTTTTTTAAATCTATTTTTAAGGCTCTCATATTAGCTCTTGATATCCTGACTTTGAAAGTTCATGTATTTCCTATACTTGATGCTATATTTTGGATGTGATGAGGGTGCAAAGGGGGTGCCAACCTAGTTGCTATGCCTAAGTGCACCTGCTAATCCTACCTTGTACTTTGAGACTTTGTCTCTTTTCATTATTTCACTGAAAAGTGTGTTTCCTTTTCAAAAAAAAAAAGTCTCGTTCCATCTCCAAGAAAAATAGTGAAAATAAAATTTCACAGTTCATGGGAGATGTTTATCCTTTTATAAAAATTATGTACATCTTAAAAAGTACATGAATGAAACAAACAAAGGTTTCTTATAACTATCGGAAAAAAAAATCGTTTTTATACTTCCTGAAACCAAACAGGGCTCTAAGATTCTTGGTTTAAAAAATGCATACCTTTGTTTTTGCTCCAGAATCTTCTCCAGAGCCTTGAGTTCAACTTTGTCAAATGTTGAGAAGACTCTGAGCAAATGTTTAACTCTATCCTTCACTGGAAACTCAGATGGGAAAAGTGACCCGCAAAGAATAGATTCAATTACATCAGATCTGCAAATCATAATCTAAAAATCAATAACTGGAGATCAAACTCATCCATTCACTCATGCAACACAAAATCAAGAAAAGAATGGATATCCAATAAACGAAGGAATGGTAGAAATGCAATGCTTCTGGCAAGTTGCATAGAAAGAAGCCCGTCCACCCATAATTGATTTAATTTGGAACCAAAGAAAATCCAACAAGAAGTTAACATCCTCTTGGTGCTCTCAGACAACATTTTTTATAAACTACTCTATCCAGGATATTTGTCTTAACTGGAATGCTTTTAAACCTTAGTATAAATATGGCATTTCTTTTCTAGTTTGAATGCTGGATTTTGTAATTGGATATGAAGAGAGTGCTATGGAGTATCAACCTAGTTGAGATGTTCAAGTGCACCTACTGACCTATGATCCCTAGTCTTTAGATTTCCTATGCTTATTATGTTTTATTCCTTTTTTATCCTTGTATCTTGAGACATAGGGTCCGTTTAGGTTGACTTAAGAAAAAATGATTTTCAAGAAATTCATTTTTGTTTAAACTCATTTTTGTGAAAATTATTTAAAATACACCTAAATAGTTTTGGGTATCTTTCGAACACTCTAATGTTTTTCAAAATAACTTATTTTTTAAATTAAACACTTGAAAATGTAATCCCATTAGTCTCGTTTCATTATATCATTTTGTTTCTGTTTCAAAAAATAAGAAGTTAACAATAATTATAACAGCTTGAAACTTCTGTTTCTCAATTTATTTTGATTCTGTAGTTCACAAACTTTTGGTTTCCTTAGCATCACAAGACTGGCTACACCTTTTAGCTACTGGCACTTGTAAAAAAACATGTCATCATGAGATTCTCGAGAATGTAATTCAAAGTAGTGGTCAAAACAATATATAAGCCTTTTAATATAGACCCCCAAGGGAAGAAAATAAAAAACAAAGAAAACAAAATGAAACAGTAACAAACTGAATTGGGAATATGAAGGCATCCCAATTTTGACAAATTGGAATATGGATGATAGTGCTAGGTTAAACTACCACACCTTACTGAAAATTTTTAAAATAGATCGTAAATTATTTGCATCTTATGTTGTTAGACAATACACTTCACTGACCTGAAATCCTTGTCATAAAAGCATCTCAAAATCCTCCCAGGAATCCAGTTGAAATCGTCAGGATTGGTTGATTCAACAGAAGATTTCACAGAATAGACCATGTAAATCTCAGCTAGCCTCTCCATAGTATATTTTTTAACAAGTAGCTGCATATGCAGAGAACAAGAACCATCGGAATTCATCATGAATAATCATGATAGTCACCACATAAGTTTAAATAGCAATAATAGATTATAGAAGACGGATGGGTACAGATTTGTCTCGAAGACGTTCAGCAACAAGCTTTATAGTATCGAGTGGAATTGCATTCAAGGAAAGGCATGCCACGTCACAAATTACAGCAACAACTTGTTTTCGGACATTTTCATCAAAGTCCAACAGCCTGTCAGCAAGGGCAGCTACGGAAGGGCAAACAAAAAAAAGAGGAAATCAGCCAGCTTAAACAACTGATAAATCACCAGTCTACCCACAAGCTTAAGCAAATGGGTTATGGTAAATTTACATATATCAATGCGTGAACACTCGCTCATTCGTGGACTTAATTTGAGGGTGACTCAACAAGTGGAAATTGATATTAATGGAAAAGGAATGACACAACAAATTTTTGTCTTGTTCATTTCTATAAGTAACCTGGAGAAGTATTTGTATCCGGAAAATAAAAAGAAAACAACCTCAGGGCAAGGAAAGAAGAATTAGAATCCTCCTCCCAAAAAGGCTATTTATTTATGGGATTTCGAAGAGAGGGCCTCCTACTTTGGTATATGTTAAACCACCAATCAACTCAAAAGCTAGTTAATTAGTACAGAAAAATTAATAATATAAATTATCACCAACATTAAGAGGCCTTTTGGGGCAAGGATTATGTACAATTATTATAACTACCTCTAGCTACAGTACATACTATTTAAAATCTCCAATTAGCCACCGTAAACACTATTTCAAAACTCCCCGTTTGCTACAATATTTAATATTTGCTACAGTTTTTACTATTCAACATTTATCATTTTTTATTCATTGCTACGGTGTTTACTATTTTCTTTTCAAACTAAAATAACATACACCACAAACACATACTATTATAGCCCAAATTAAAATAATCTACAACCCAAACAAAAACTATTATAACTCAACTATAATAACTCACTCCTTTCCCCAAACACCCACTAAATTAGCAAAATAGTATAATTTCTTTTCTTAAACCAAAATGAGAGGTGGGGATTTGAGGCCTTGGACATATTTTACGTTAGTTGAGTTATACTCATGTTGAACAAAATAGTATAATGTTTATATTTTCCTTTTGGGCTTCAAACACTAATAAGTTCCGTAATCATCCATCTTTTCTATCCATCGTGATTAACAGAAAGCTCCCTCATGAAATTTGTCCGTTTGTAGAGTAAGGAAACTTTTCCATCTAGGTTACAACTTTCCACATATATAAAGCTTTTATTGACCACCCCCCCCCCCCCCCCCCACACCACATAAAACAAGGGAAGAAAAAGTAAAATGGATAAAGATAGAGCAGAAAGGAAGAAAATGTAATACTTACAAATGATTTCAGATGCTTCATCTCTAAGAGGATTCGATAGTAGACAGCTCTTCACATGCACTAGGACAGACATACGAACCTCAACAATTCTATCTGTCAGTCTTTTTAGAAACTCAGAGAAAACTGGCTGAAAAACTTCAGACATAGAAGAGCCAGGAAGAGAAAACAGATCTCCAATCAATCCAACGGCCTTTAGACGAGTATCCAGTTGATCAGTCTGCAGATATTTTTCAATATGGATAAAGAATAGAAAGTAATTAACGATCTCCTTAAAATTCAAGGACACAAACGTACAACCTATAGAACGTTAGAAAGTAATTAACAATCTAGAATACATATTTAATATTCTCCCTTTCCAATTGAAACAAGTATATATATTTTAGTGCGCATGTACAGAAACATAAGGCATTCACAACACCTTCCTCTCTCTCTCTTTCTTTCTATTCTATCTTTTTCCCCTATTCTTAACATGAAACACAAACTACTACAACTCAACAGTAACTTACTTGTTGAAGAATCAAACATAAAAGTTATTTGCAAATATGGAAAGTCCTTATTTCATATTTCTGGTGAGGGTGTTACTATTTTTCTTGCTTTTTCAGATCTCTCTAACCATAAAAGTGATTATAGCACTGAAAGCACATTGACAAGCGATAATCTTGTTCCCTTCAGCTGATGTTAATTGATAAGGAATCTTGAAAACTGAAAGAAAATTGGTAGGGTTGTATGCCCTGGGAAGGGGTAAGAATTCTGCCTTTTATCATAAAACTCCTTCCACTTTGCCTGAAAACATTTTTAGGCAAAACTTATTGTACTTTGGTGTTCCTCTTTGCTCTAGGGTGGTTTGAGATTTGGTTATCCACTTGTTAGTAAGTAAACAACCAGTGATCTTCAAGTGAGTGGCCCTTTCTCACATTTTGGATGAGGCAATACCATTACCAAATGGAATTTCAACAGAGGAAGGTATTCAATTAATTTATTAGGGTCTCTCAGACATCTCATATGATTAAAAGCTCCAACATCTTACAGAGGATTAATGCTTGATGCTGAAGTCCCCATCTATGATGCAATTGCCCAAATGAGCACCATGGTCCTACAAGAGGCGTCTTTTATAGGATAGCAACCGTGCCTAAAAGAGGTACTCTTTAGCTAGAAAAACTAAACCTGCCACCACCTCAACAACAGAGGCAAAATAATCATTTCAAGAGAAGAACCAACCATATCTAAAGAAGTGTAGACTTTCACTGCAATACAAGCCTCCATAATCCATAACTCCCTAAAAGTTTCCAAGGCACACAAAAGAACATTCACACGTATTCCATATGAAATCAAAAGTCTCATCAATACAGTGATTCAATGAATTATTCCCACATTTGGTCAACAGTCGACCCCTAGTAAGAAAGGGTGGAAGAAATGTTTCTGGCCACATCCTACTGTCCTATTGTATGATAAAAACCTTCACAGAAACCCACCAATTTTTACTCTAAATCATTCTAGCTCAATCTTTACTTGTACAATGATGTAAGGCTCAATTTAAGAAAACAAATTTGAAATGGCAAGGATCTAAATCATGGAAAATCAAAGTTTAGAACTAAATTGCTACTCCAAGGACCAAAAGTGTTTTATAACCTATCATTTACAGTTATGTTCAAGCAAGCAAACATACTCGACAAAGCCTTTAAGGCATGATATTACAATAGTTAATATACCATTCCACATGAAATCACCGACACACTTGCTACAAAATTAATGGTGATCTCGTTTGAATTGTCACTTAGGAGGTGTCTAGGCCCCAACTTCAAGTGGGTGGAGTGGACTACCATGTTTAGGGCTCCAATTATGATAATTGGTGTTTCCGACCATTATAATCTACAATTAACTATAATATTAATACTTCAAATTCATGGAATTACCATGTTTACTATTTGTAACAGTGTTTACTATTTCCTAATCATTCTTTTTTCCTTCTTTGTTACAATGTTTACTATTTCCTACCCATACTAAGATATTGCATACCCCAAACATAGACTATTATAACTTAGACTAAACTATACCTCAAACACAAACTATTTTGATATAGAAACTATTATAACCCACATACTATAACATATGATTATAATAACCAACTCGACACCCCGAAACTCCCTAACAGTATAGGCATGTGAAGCACAGAACTAAATTCACTAGTTCACCAAGTAGTCGACAGTGAGGTTCAAAGCAAAGCATCATGTTCAGCCAAGTCCCCAACCCTACCCCCCCCCCCCCCCCCAACTACAAACCACTGAGACAAACAGATAAGTAAGTCACCAACAGACTTACCAGTAACTCTCCTATGAGGTATGCAGCAATTCCGGAAAGGATCTGCGGGGCACAACGATATATGTCATAAATAACTTCATGGTAGTCAACCAGATTATATGGCGGTTTGTTTTCCCCTGACATTGAAGTTACAAGAAACTGTTTTACAGCAGCTTCAAGTTTTCCAGCAGAATTCTGTATGACATTCATAGCAAGCTTCCTTGCAGCCGAAGAAACATTCTGGAATTCAGATCATGAAGCATCATTTCTGTAACAGTATAAGTGCATATCAAAAAAGTTGCATGTCCTGGTAAGAAGGATACTTACACTTTTATTGCGACCTAAAGTGGATAATAGAGTAAATAAGAGCTCCTCTCTAATGTCCTCACTCTCCTCCAACAGAACAACCATTATAGTTTGCATCGACGAAAGAACACTTTCAGGATGATCCTCCCTGTGTCGGCCAGTTATAATTAGGTGCATTGAAGATGTCTTGAAATGAAGAAAACAGAAAATTCTTATGCACAAAAAAGCAAAGGAAGAAGAAAGATATTAAAAAAAAATTGTAGCACATATGTTAGAACTCTAACAAATTATAACTGCAAATAATATAGACAATTGAGGCTAATTATCTACCTGTGTAACATAAACAGACAAATGTCATTTGGAACCAACCAGACAACCAACAGATAAAAATCTTTTCCATTTTTTGCAATTCTATAACCAGCAAAACAAAATGATAGGATTCAAAGGCAACGTCTCATAAAATTTGTTAACTCAGAGAAAGCACACGCTAAAGGAAGGTTTCAAGAGGTTCACAACTTCCTATATCATCATGTAATAGAAATGAATATTAACCTTTCCTTTACAAAGGAACAAAAAATTGTGGTTTCCATGGTAGAAATAAGTCATCAGTCCCAAAGCAGAAGGGTGTCGGTTAGACCCCTAAGTCTTTCTTAAATGAGACAGGATTTGACTCACAGACCACCTGCCCATAGATGCCTTTATCTTAAACTGACCAATTAACAAAGCAAGCAGCAAATTTGATTACATCTTTTAGCCCCAGAAACTGTATGGTTGAAATTTTAGGTTAACTCAGTTCCATAAAATTGTAAATCATACCACGTAGAATGTCACATTTCCCATTGTAGCTTTCTTACTAGATCCAAAGCTTTCCTAATGTTGCATCTTTCTCAAGTAATTATTGGTTTACAACTTTTTGAAACAGAAACATACCTCTTATTTAATTAATGATGATAATAAAGAGCCAAAGCTCAAAATACATGAAGGATATACATGAGCAAAACCTAAGGATCAGAAGGTGCATCAGAAGATCTCAACAAGGTTGACACCCCCTAAGCACCCCCTCATGCCCAAACGCTAATTATAAAGAATCGATTACAGCCAAACACAAAGCCAAAGCAAGCTTTTCCCAGTAGGCTAACAAGATACATTCTAATAATAAGAATAGAAAAAATACACTTCCTAGCACTTGAACAGGAAATCATAGATGGCATCAAAATGACTCTTTGTGTCGTTTAGAAGATGAGGGCCTGCCAGTTCAATTGTATCTCTTGACAGGAATACTCTTGGACAGCTTTGGGTAAAGAAACCCATGACGAGGCATTTAAGGGGCAAAACTTAAGGCTATCGTTCCAGCTTGCAGATTTATCATGGAAGACTCCTTGATTTCTTCGAGCCATAACTCTACTAGTAATGTCATGACCACATTGCATCTAAAATGAGTGATGTCGTGTGGGCCTCACAAGGAATTGTGGGAGAGGATTGTGGCTATAAACACTAATTAAGGAGAAATCAACTTAGAGCCACAATGACAGCTGGTGGTACTAAACCTGCAAGGGAGATGTTGAAACTACTATAAAAGCGTGTTTGTTTTTACAGAAATCAAGCTTTAATGAAGGAGTTACATTGGTGTCCCTGCACTTAATGAAGCTTTTTTTGTAGGTCGAAAACTTAAATAAAAGCTGCTAAAGGGAGTTAAAACTGCACAATTGACTGCCTCATTTGCCCATGCTGCTACAGTTCAAGTATGGACCTTCTATTTTGAATAAGTCCCTATAGAAAAAAATAATAAAAAAATCCAAGTAAGAGTTTGCACGTCATAATGCTTCTACACATCCCATAGAATCTCGTAACCTTTTCCTCACCAGAAACATTGAGTACTGAATCAGATATTTAATAAGATAACTCACAGACAAGTTTGTCTACTTCAACCCAATAATCCTCTTGTGGGGTTTAAGCTTGAAGTTTGAATACAAAGAAAGATATCTTTGGAGGTACTTTTAATATTCAATGTCCACATTGTACATCATTATCGTCAAAAGTTGGATCATACGCAATATGATAGCAAGTATAAATAAGGATCACAATTGACAGTGTGCTCATGTTGAAGCCGCTGATAATATCTCTGAGAAGACCATCTCAATTTCCAGATAATAATAATTAAATCCCACCAACTTCTTCTCTTCCACTGCGTCCAAGCATATTTCCATATTTACCATGCCAGAAGATCGACTTCTCTTATATCATTTTTATAGGATTCAAAGAGAGATGCTCATTATCTGATATGTGATTTATATAAACTACCAAGTATCACTATCATCCTCTTTATTGGGTATTTGCCTTCTCTCTGCTATAACTTATTGTTGACTAAACACACTCTTTATCCACTAATGACGAACTACCCACCCATGCTCCAGACAAACACTTGTATCTTCTAGAGAAGGTGAACGGTTTTGGGAACTATCAATAAACCTTAAGCTATCAGACAGAGTTTAGCCATTCGGTGGATAACTATATAGAACCAATCAAGCAATAAAAGAATATATTAATGAAAATGTGATGCTTAACCCTGTTAGACACAACTTACATAGAGCACACATGTCAAATATCATTATTGGACCAATTGAATCGTGTGCTCTGGATGCATATTATGATTATTGTCACTTTTGGTACAAGAGTCCGTCAAAACTATTCAATTAAACTAACCTCGCAACGGCAAGAAAGGTGCCAAACATTTCATTGACCAGATCATCACAATCAAGGTCCAACATTACAACACACGACCTATATTTAGCAAGTGTCTCCAAAATGACAACTCTCCTACCAAATGAAGGACCAGTAGTATCATTTAATCCACTAAAAGTGCCCACTATCAAGTGAAAGATATCCTGCAGGAAGATGGGCTAAAGTCAAACCACCGCATAGTATACCTAACAAATCAGATTTAATAATTACACAATCCAGTTCCATTGACAAGTATTACCTTTAAAACATCATCCGTATAAGGAGCTTCAGGGGCTGTTATTCGTGTTATTTCACAAATACACGTTGCAACTAGAAGTTTCACATCTCTATCTTGGTGTTGAAGTAATTCCGGTTTGATAATTGCATCGATAAAAGGTTGCATTGACTCCAAAATTGAAGCTGACGGCGACTGATCCAACTCAGAAAGGTATCCTACAGCTTGCTGCAAATTGAAATACAGCAAAGTATGAGACACATAAATCATATAGCAGGCTTAGAAATAGTCAATGTAAGTAATAACTATGTTTCATATTCTTCAATCCCTAGGTTGCCGAGTAAGGACACAATAAACTGCTGGTCTTGGCAACTAACGGTAGAGAGTAGAAGTAAACTACTAATATATGGACAGTTGAAAATCTGGAGCGAAAGAGGGTAAATGCTTGAATGAGACATAATTATGAACATAACGTGCATACTTCTTCCGGAAACTGACCTAACAGCCCCATCTTCCTCAACAACAAAATTTAGTATGGTGGGTTCATCAAAAGAATGGGTTGTTATTGCCTCAAAATATGACAAAGTGAGATAAATTAATTCGAGATAATAGAGGAGAGAATAGTCAAACCCAATGCGAATTAGCATAAAATTTCCGTCAAGTGTCAATTGAGTTGAGTAGTTTTGACTTAAGAGTATACAATAGTTGGACGATTCATAAGAATTTTGAAGACGAGCGACTCACCGGAAACATGCATGCATTACATCCCCATACAATCGGACACATTTTCAGTTGAAAAACCTAGATCCTACTGAATCGAAACTTCAAGAGCTCAATGAGAAACTAATTGGTCGATAGTCGCTAATTGTAGAAAGAGATAGCGAAGAAAAAAAAAATCTTTGAGAAAAATCAATCAAGAGCACTTATCTAGCATAATCTAGCCCAATTCCCAGAAATGAAGACACGACAGTGAAGAATTTTGACTACAGAGCAGACTTCTCAAGAATTCCCCATTACAATCCAGTACAAAAATTAAAACCCAGAAGTCGAAAATGCTCACTCTTAAAACAAACAAAACAAACGCCTCATGAGGAGAAACAAGATTTAAGGCTTCAATTACTGGAAGCAACACATCCAAATTCCACAAAACAAAACCCAAAACCCCAAATTGAAAAAACAAATTCCACCTCAGCTCTTTATCCTCGTCGAAACAGAGGAAGAAAAAACGTGAATTTGGCTCAAAAGCTAAGAAGAAAAGAAAAGTCGAGTAAGAAGAGGAGGTGAAAGAGAAACAGAAAGAGAAGCAGAATTAGAGGAAATGGGTACCTTCAAGAGTTTAATGAGAGCATCTTTAGTGGCAGGTGGAGTCTGGAGCTTGGATCCCACCTCCTTGAGCTGTTGCTGAAGCTTATGAGCCATGGGAAAGGAAAGAAACGGAATCGTTTCTAAATCTCAAAGGAACAGGGAGTGAGTCATGGAAAGTCAAAAGGGGAATAGAGATTGAAGAAGAAGAAGAAGAAGAAAGGAAGAGGGTTATTAGTTTGAAGAAGAAGAAGAAGAAGAAGAAGAAGAAGAAGAAGAAGAGTGGAACTATGAAACTCTCTCTGTCTCTCTCAATTTTCTCTCTCTCTCTTCGTCCCGCTCTCTTCGGTTCTGTCTCTCAGTGGGCATCGGGGCAAAGACAGGATGCGAAATAAGCTTTTTGAGTTTTTTTTTTTTTTTTTTTTTTTTTTTTTTTTTTGACGAACTACAAATATCCTCGCTCTCACTCTCTCAACTATAACGCCCCCGCTACTTTTTTTAGTTTAAACTTTAAAACTTCCGAATTCTAATTACCAATTTCTCTCACTTCCTCCTGCTTACTTCTTTTACTTCTCTCTCTTTACTTTTCACCCTAATTTTTACCTATCTCAATTTTTCTTTTAACTAAGGAAGATCTCTTCGGTTTATATACTCGAGAGTTCATATGTCTACGTTTTGGGTGAAGAGCTGTTTTATCTAACTCCATATGTTCATTTTTGAAAGGTTGAGTTGAATTTATATGTTTAGGGTATTTGTTACTTTTTTTTAATTCTTCCTAATTTGTGTTTATGATTACTATTTTTGTTTTGCAATTTTTTTTAATAATTTTACAAACTTTTGTTAGAATAAAATATGAATTACAATCTTTTAAAGTTTTTCATTTTTCTTTTTGTTTTATTTTTTTTAGTAATAACAAGAACAACGACTATATTTTTCTAAGAAATATTATTAAATAAAATGGTAAATCAAAACTTTTGATTTATAAATTTTTTCCATGAATTTCCTATCATATTCCTCGTCTTTTTCTTCTTCTTCTTGTCCTGCTGTGTATTTTTTTTCTCTATCATAAATTTTTTGAATGGAGTCTCTTGTATCCTAGCAACTAATGAAGTATCTTTTTTTCAATAACTTTCAATTCCTCTAATTTTAGAGAGTTATCAAAGAACAAATCTCCATATTTCATCATTTGGTGCTAGAAAATGCCCTATAAAAGAAGTCTCTATTTTATGATTTTTTTTTTGTTTGTTATTTTTGTCTTGAGTTTTTTTTTTCTTTGAAAAGGTAATTTATCATACAACCATAAGGAGGACCTCACAGTCCGAGGCCAAGGCACTAGAGCAACAAATGCTAAAAAACACATAAAGAACAACAAAAGCACCAAAAGAACACAACAACAAAAGCATGGAAAACAACAGCACAATAAAACAACAAGCCAAAAACCAACTCCACAAACCAAGGGAAAGAAACTACACAAAGAAAACAATCCCATAGCTCGGGGACAAGCAGACAACATCGAAAAGAAAAAAAACAAACTAAATAAGATCTTGAGCATCCTCATGCCAAGAGAAAGCATGAGCACAAACACAAGTCCGAATAATTTGAAATAGGAAAAGGCTCACGAGCCTAACCACTATAGAGACGATAATTCCACTCGTTCTAGATAAAATAGATCATAGCACACCAGAGCACACCCCACAGCTTCCTCCTCACACCCTTCCTAATTGATGGCAAACCCAAGACAACTCAACATCCCACCTCCCAATCTTATGAGAGGAAGTCATAACCTGAAGGACATGAGTCAAAATATCACACCTAAAAGACACGAAAAAAAACAAATGGTTACGAGACTCGAAACCCCCTCATAGAGAATGCACAACGGCAGAACAACAATATCCCACCTACGGAATGTTGAAACCTATCTTTAATGGCCAACCAAGCACAAAATGAATGTTTGGGAATATTCCTCCCATCCCACAACAAACTCGCCCAACAAACTCAAACACTACGATGATGAATGATATCCCACACACTCTCAATCAAAAAACCACTATGACGACCCGAGACCCAGACCCACTGATGCCCAATACTCAAACATGAACAAACGACCCGACTCATATTGCACAAAATCAATTAGCTCAATAGACACCCGCATCCACCTCCACTCCCCATCCGAACTAATAAACTCTAAAAGTCTAGCCTTATACCGACTCACCGCATTAAAGAGCACCCACTCTCCAACTCGCTTAAGGATTGGACCACCCTGCAACCATAGGTCAAGCCACATTCTACACTGCTTACCATCACCAACCTCTATCCAAACATGCTTTTTCAGCCTATCACGCTGGCGCAAGATAACCTGAAGACACCAAGACCTATCAACTCCATAATCAACTGACCACAATAACCTCTCTTAAGAATGTAGGCCTCCACCCAAGCCATCCACAGAGAACCCAAGCTAGTCAGCAACAACCAAAGAATCTTTAAAATACCTACAATGTTCCAAGAAGGCTTTTCATAGATAGCAAAACCACCCTCATCAAAAGGAAGACACACCTCCCCCCAAGCAACCTTAACACCCTATTTACCCTCCTCTTTTTTGTTTTTGTTTGTTTTTCTTAACTTTTTGTTCCTCCATTTTACTGCATACATACTTTTCTAAATTATTAACACCCATTTGATATGTGAATTCATTTTAAATATAATTATTGCACTTAATGTAGACAAAATACAATGATTTGTATAATCAACTACCTTACAACACAATTAACATCATAGAATGTATGAATTGAGTGTGCATAAAAAATAGAGACTAAAAGTGATCTTTGGAGTTGGTCACACGAAGGTGGTTTTATTGAAACCTGAAATTGGTTAGTTGAAGTTGTCATGAAAGATGGATGTCGACGTTAGTAATTGATCGTTGAAGGTTACTACGCAAGATGGTCATCGAAGTTATCATTAAAGTGATTGTTGGAGCCTGAAATTGGTCATCGACATTGGTCATTGGAGTTTGTAATCAGAATGATTGTCTCGCCTAGGATAGGTCATTAGAGTTGTAATCAAAGTGATTATTGAAGCCCATAACTGGTTGTTGGAGTCGTCATTAGAGTGAGGAGCCTTAAATTGGTCCTAGAGTTGTCATTGGAGTGATTGTTGAATCCCAAAATTGGTCCTCATAGTTGGTCACCAAAGTTTTATAATTGGGGTGATTGTGAGAGCTTGAAATTGATTGTCGATGTTGTCATCGAAGTGATTGTTAGAGCTAGGAATTGGTCGTTGAAGTTATGCTTCAGAGTGATTGTCAAAGCTGAAAATTGGTCACCAACATTTTAATTGGAGTGATTGTCGAAGCCCAAAATTGATCATCAAAGTTTATATTTGGAGTGATTGTCGAAGTTAGGAATTGGGCATCTAAGTTGATCACCAAAGTTGTTGTTGGAGTCGGAGTTGGTCGTTGGAGTTGGACGCGTGAAAGTGGTCATCAAAGTTGGTTTCTAGAGTATAGCATTGATCTTATTGACGGCGATGAATGATTTTATCATTGAAAACATTGGAAGAAAGGAGAGTTGGAGTGAGTTAGGGTGAGTTGGTAAAATACACCAACCCAACCGACCAACATTTAAAGTTGGTGAGCTGAACAATGGGTTGGTATATTATACTAACTCAACTCATGTTGTTGAGCCAAACACCCCTAAAGGTTAAAATACCGCTCAATTTTAGGATGCGTTTGAATTGGCCAAGTGCTTAATTTTAAAAAACAAGTTATTTTTGTATAAAATTTGAGTGCTCGACAACCATTCAAAATTACTTTTGAAGTATATTTTAAATAGTTTTTATTAGAAGTGTTTAAATAAAAGTAAGTTTTTTAAGAGGTCTTTTCAAAAATATAAAAAAGCAGCAAAATATTTACACTCTGTAGAACAATTCCAAAAAAGGAGAAAGTCTAAAGGCCCACCGTGTAAAATACCAAAAATGCGTCGTCAACCACGCTGTCAATAACGCGTGCGTAATATATTCGCGATTACAATTTATATGCGATCGTTTAGATATGGTTCAATATATACGCGATCGTTACGCAATCGTTTAGATATGGTTCAATATATACACGATCGTTTAGATATGACTATAATTTATACGTGATCGTTTAGATATGGCTACAACGCGATCGTTTAGATATGACTATAATTTATACGTAATCGTTTAGATATGGCTACAATTTATACGCGATCGTTTAGATATGGCTACAATTTATCTTTTCAATTCCATCCTTTAATTTTGTTACACGATCGTTTAGATTTGGGAACCCAAATCTAAATGATTTTTTTTAAAAAAATTGATACACGATTTTTCTAATTCTTTTGGTACACGGTCATTAAGATTTATTTACTCGATCGTTTATTTCTTTTACACGATCATTTACATTTGGTTACTCCATTCCAAATGATTTTTTTTCAAAAAATTTTATACACGATCGTTTGCATTTAGCTACTCCAATCTAAATGATTTTTTTCCAAGATTCTTTATACATAATCTTTTATTTTTTTTTTACACGATCATTTACATTTGGCTACTCCAATCTAAATGATTTTTTTTTCAAGACTCTTTATACACGATCTTTTAAATTTTGCTATTTTGTTGTACACAGTGTTATACGCAGTCGTTTAGGTTTGGTTACCCAAATGTAAACGCGTAAAAAAACAAAAAAGAAGAAAGACGATGGAAAGAAATCGCATCAAAAAAAAAGAAGAGGAAAAGTAGAAAGATGACGAAAAGAAATCGAAGCGAAAAAAAAACAAAGAGGAAAAGAAGAAAAACAATGGAAAGATTAAACGACATAAATAAAGAATTGAAAAATTAGAAAGATGATGGAAAGAAATCGCAGAAAAGAAAAAGATAAAAGAAGAAAGACGAAATCACAGGGGAACATTGGGAAGACGAAATAACAAGAAGAAGACGAATCGCGAGGAAGAAAAAAAAGATGGAAGGGCAAACCTGGAATATTTGAAAAAATGGCTAACTTTTTGGGCTTTGTTACACGGGTCGTAAATAGTTTACAGTTTTGTTACATTTATGTAAGTTTTCCTTTTTTTTAATAATTTTTTTCTCTAGCCAATCTAAACATACCTTTATTCTATTAACTTTCAATCAATCTTGAATTTTGGATCATAAATTAATTTTTATCGAAATGGTTAAATAATGACAATATTTTTATGCAAGGAAAAACAAGATGCGAATATGTTTTCCAAATGTATACTAATTAAAAATCAACAATAAACTAGTGTTGAGTACTAAATTTAAGATGTATTGAAGGTGCACTGACTAAAATTCAACTATGACTAAAATTTTACAAACATATACATGGACCAAACTAGTATTTTAACAAAAAAAAACTATACTTTTATTCATGTACTTTAAGGTTGATTATATTTTATGTTCAAATTCTTTCTAGTTTCTTTTTTTTTTTAAGTAATTTATTATATAAGCACAAGGAGGACCTCACAGCCTGAGGTCAAGGCACCAGAGCAACAAAGGGCTTAACAAAATAGAAAGAACAATAAAGACACAAAAAAGAACATAATAAAAAAAAACAACACGCTAAAAAACAACCCTACAAACCAGGGAAAAGAAACGACACAAAGAAAACAACCCCATAGCTCAGGGATAAGCAAACAGAAGCGAAAAGGAAAAAACAAACTAAATGGAGTGTACTCATGCTTTACAGACTCCTACTGGGCATGAGGAGGTTAGGACGGTGTTATTTTCCATGGAAAGTGGAAAGACTCCTGATCTTGATGATTTTTTTTGTGGGTCTACTTGGAATGTAGTTGGAGAGCATTTCTTGATGTTGTTTTTCATTTCATTGACTCTTGTTATTTTCCCTCATGGTATTAATGCTAATACAATTACTCTCATCCCCAAGCATTGTGGGGCTGAGTGGATGAAGGATTTTCGACCTATTTTATGTCTAAGATTTTGGCAAATAGGCATCGCGTATGGCTTTCAAATTTTATCAATGGTAATCAGTTTGTCTTTATTCCTGAGAGGAGTATTATGAATAATATTATGCTTTGTCAGGAGTTAGTTAGGGGTTATCATATTAATTACGGTATGCCTCGGTGTGCTATGAAGGTTGACCTTTAGGAGGTTTATGATTTTGTAAACTACGATTTTCTATTTGGCTTGTTAACTGCTATTGGCATCTCCTTGAGGTTTGTAAGTTGGAATAGGGCTTCTATTACCTCCCTGATCTCTATTATGATTAATGGAACTCTAGAGGAGTTCTTTCTTGGTAAGAAAAGGTTGCGACAAGGTGACACTTTATCCCTGTTTCTTATTGTTATGGTGATGAATAGGCCTCACAAGAGTTTTCAGTTTCATCAATGTTGTGGGAAGGTTCGTTTGACCCATGACCTTTTGCTGACTTATGATAATTTGTGCTACGGATGATTCCTCTCTAAATTTTGTGCATGAGTCTTTTTTGCAGTTTGTGGAGCTTTTGGGTTTAGGGTTTAGGGTTTTTGGGTTTGGTTTCTAATCTTGGGAAGAGCTCTATGTTTGTTGCGAGGATTGATAGTGAGGCTGCTACTTTGTTGGTTGATAGTATGAGTTTTGCGCTTGGTCATCTCCTTGTTTGTTATCTTGGGCTTCCTTTGCTTTCTGGTAAGTTATGGCTTACTGATTGTGCTCATCTTATCTAGAGTAATACTAGTCGGATCCGTTCTTGGGCATCTATAATTTTGTATTTTACTGGTAGATTGCAACTTGTTTGTTTAGTGCTACGTAATTTTCAAGTTTGTTAGGCTAATGTGTTTGTGCTGTCGGCTAGTATGCATCATAAAGTTGATAAAATTTTGAGGTCATATCTTTAGAGGGTGAAGAAGGAGGGTCCGGTAAAGGTTGCTTGAGAAGAGATTTGTGTCGCTTTTGATGAGGGTGGTCTTGTGATTCGTGATGGGATGTCTTGGAACATTTTGAGTAATTTAAATATTCTTTGGTTGTTGTTGACTAGTTCGGTTTCTCTATAGGCAGCTTGGGTGAAGGTCTACGTTCTTAAGGAAGGTCATTGTGGACTGTTGATTGTGGGGTGGGTAGATCTTGGTGACTTTGGGCTAACTTACCCTAGCATGATAGACGAAAGAGCACATTTGATTGAAGGTTAGTGATGGTAGTCTGTGTAGAGTGTGGCTTGAACTGTTGGTGCATGGAGGTCGAATCCTTGATCAGGTTGGGGAGCGAATGCTCTATCATACAACTAATAGGCGAAAGGCTAGATTTTCAAAGTTTATATGTCCAAATGGGGAATGGAGGTGGCCGCAAGTATTTATTCAGCTTATTGATTCATGGGATAGGATTCAGGTTGTGATAAGGCAATCCTAATCCTTAATCTAAACATCCAAGCTATTAACGTAGCAAGTACCTTTCAAATAAGAAACTAACACCTTTTATACTAATTTAGATCAACCGAAAGAAAATTAGGATTAGATTACCTCTTAAATCAAAGATCTAGAAGCAAGATTTGGAAATCTTGTTTTAAATTGAGTCACTCCACAATCAAACTTGATCAAGATTAAATTGAATGGCTCGCATGCATTCTATCACAAGAATTGTAAAGTAAGTAAAATGAGATTTCAAATTGCATTCTTCAAGTCTTGTTCTTACAAATGAAGGATAAAGACATTATATAGCATTGTAGAGATTCTATCCTAATTAATGAAAATACATAAAAGTCAAAATAAAACATTAACTAAGCTTTCTAACTTTCAACAACTAATTTCCAACCACCATCTTTAATACTAAGCTATTAATGATCCTTCGTCTCCTGTATTAACATGTGGCACATGAAATTAAGGATGAACGATCCTATCCATTCTTGTACTTGAAGAACGAATAATTAGTTAATCTTTTGATGCCTTCATCTTGTAATTAGTTCGTATGGAACTTCATGATTATTATTAATGGGAAGGTGAGGACATGAAAAGATCTGATTGAGAAATATATGAGGATGCCTTCGTATGTAAAATTCTTAAAAAATATTCTCGTGAAGAAATAAATGATGATTGAATATGAGACAGTAGTTTTAATGCAGGCAACAAACGAAGTTTTCAAGAATGGTGTACATATAAGATGATTGATCCTAGAAGCTTCATGGCCGCTTATAGGCGGCGTAGATCTTGGTTGCGCATTATGCGACCTTGGAACATGGATCAATTTGATGCCTCTGTCTATCTTCAAGAAGTTGGGAATAGGGAAGGCTCAATGGACCAAAATGGCGCTCAAGTTCGCAGATAGATCCATAGCGTGCGTCCCAAGAGCAAGATTGAAGATGTATTGGTCAAGGTTGACAAATTTATATTCCCTGCAGACTTTGTTATTATGTATTATGAAGCTGATCGAGAGGTTCCAATCATTTTGGGGCGTCAATTTGTCTCAACAGGTCACACGCTCATAGATGTCCACTAAGGGGAATTAACTATGTGGCTTAATGACCAAGAAGTCACCTTCAATGTGTGTTAACGTGATAAAATTCCCCTCTGATGCTAAAAATTGCAATGCAATCGAATCCCTTAGGTGGGATTATTGGAAGGAAGAAGTGTTTGTTGAGCTATTTAGCTCGAAAGAATTCATTGAAGAAGAATACCCTGAGTTATTTTGGAAGAAATCCATCATCGGGTCTGACACATGGAAGTTTGAGTCTTTGGATATGCAAACCAAAGGCAATAGAAAGAATAAGTCATTAGTTGAAGAGTCACTAGAACTAGAGCTCAAGCCATTGCCAACCCACTTGAAATATGAATATTTAAGAGAGAATGATACTCTATCTGTCATCATCTCCGCTCAACTGAATGTCGTAACAGAGAAGACATTATTGAAAATACTGAAATGCCAGAAGAAGGCAATAGGATGGATCTTGCGGAAATTTAATGTATAAGTCCGTCCTATTGCATGCATAAAATCAAGCTAGAAGAAGGGCATACAGGCACCATTCAGTATCATAGGTCAAGCTTCTTTTATTATCTATTGAAATAGCACTTTAGGACAAGAATTGCTAATAAAACTTCTCCAACAACTTCTAAGACGATGGATTTCGATCCATAAAGATGCCTATCTTATTCAATTTAGATTAGACCGACTCATGGAGTGACTCTAGATTCCTACTCAAAGGAAAGAGAGAGCAACTTCTCCCTACTTCTTCTTCTGCCAAAAGCGATAAGGAAGATTCTTTTTCAAGACAACAAACTCTTATGAAAGATCGAAATTTTAGGGGTCTGTGAAAGAAATAAAACATGCACAACGAAAAAAGAATTGAGATTTTACTCTAATTGCATTTAAAAACCAAGATACCCCAAATCGTAAATTATATTAAAATTAGGATTTTTTACGAAAACTTACATTCGAAGTTTCGATTGATGGTTGAACCACCACTAGGGTTAACCTACAATTCTCCAAAGGCAAAACCAGGTTGTGGGACCCATTAGATGAAAGAAACTAGGAGAAAGAAAGAAGATGGAAAAGATTTATGAAATAGGGTTGGGTTTTTTATTTTGGTTTTACAAAATAAAATGAAAAAAACAGTAGCCCAATTTTTTCTGTTAACATTACTAACCCTTTCCAAAGGGCCTAAAAAGCCCAATTTATAGAGAATTCACATACAAGGTTGCATGTGCACACAAACTCATGGCCCAATAACACATAACCCACTAACCATTAGTGGGCTTAGTATCTTCATAGTGTGATAACACCTAGCCTACAATAGTTACTGGGATTATCCAACAAAATGTTGGATTTTCCCACTAACTTTGGCCAAAGTCAAGCTTTGACTTTTTAAACCAAAAAATCAACATTGACTTTTTACAATTTTGTTTGTCTTAACTAATTTTGATCTTTCGAGCATGAATCCACATTCATTTTCTCAAGATTCAAATTACATTTTAATATATTGTTGGTTAAAGTTCGACTTTTCAAAGTCAAAAGTCAACATTGTAAATTTTTTACAACTTTCACTCTTTACATCATTTTTGAGCTTCCAAGTATGAACCCACATTCATATCTTTTATATTTAAATCACATTTAAATATAAAGCTCTATCTGTAATCTGAAATTCGATGACAATATCCTATATACTTGTCGGTTTCTCTCTTCTTGCCTAATTCGAACAATTTGACTCATTCAATCATACTGTTCTATGTTTATTCCATATGAGCTAATAGGGATACTTAATGGACCTATAGATCATGGGCTCTAATGACTCGAGATTAACTGGCTAAACTCTTTTAGACCGAGCTAATTAACATTCATTAACTAACGGGTCATTCCACTAAAGTCCAATAGTTGCACTCCCTTCACTATAGATATATTTATGTCCATTTGATATAACCATGATCAGTAAGTTAATCCTTTACAAGTTGTTCATAACCTCAGCTGGGTCAAAATATGTTGTTCATAACTTAAGGTCGAACCTACAAACTGAATCCCTTTCTAGTAAATGAGAAGTTCGGGCCCTTTGTTCAAGACTTGGATTCAACCCTTAAGGGAATAACCTATCTACTAATCATAAAGCAGGTAGGAGTGAATTCCGTGTTACACTCTATGTCCCAAGCTATTCACCCGGTCTTACCCCTGAAATGGGAGACTTATTGGGCCAACGCTAATGAGCTGCCCTCACCTACGCAGATCTAAGGATAATCTCGTGAGAATATAATTTCATAGTTAGCTTAGGATTAAGGATTAAGTTACCTAAGTCATCAATAAACAAGATAGTCAATTTTAAACAGTAAACGACGTTATTATGTACAAGTGACTATTTCATGGTTCAGTCTTAACCTTACATAGGATGCCCCTACTTTCATGTCACTACATCAACGATTCAGGATCACTTCGTTTGTACTAACTACAAAGCAGACAATATCCATAGTTTCTCTAAATAAAACGCCCAACCTTTACTCATGTACTATAAACTATTTAGGCTATATACTCAAACTTGATCCATGTTTATGTCTCAACATAAAGTTTAGGTTTACTTAAAATAGCCTCGGGACCTTAGTTTATTGGATTTAAGATTATAGTATTCAATTTCTCAATAACGACTTTATTGAATAGAATAAGATTACAAACTATGAGTTTTAGGACAAAAATTCCAATAGTCTGACCCTTCTTCTTTCCTCTTTCCTCTCTCTAAGAAACTGTTTTACGATAGGAGAGAATAGTCTAACATGCCTGGCTCCTCTCTTGTCGAGTGGCTTCTAACCAATTCTCCTTCTTCTCAAAGCCTTTCATTTTAGGAAAAAGAGATCATTCTTCTGCCTTTTTTAGGCCTATCTCACTCCCGTATTAATCCCTATAATGAAGGATGCCGTGAAAAAAGAAATTATCAAATGGATTGACGTAGGGGTAATGTATAGCCAATTACCAACAGTGAATGGGTTAGTCCAGTCCAAAGCGTGCCAGAGGAAGGCGGGATGACTGTTGTTAATAAAGATAATAAGTTGATCCGAACACGAACAATCATGTGGGGGAGGATTTGTATGGATTATCGCAAGCTGAATGCAGTCAGTAAGAAAGACCACATCTTTCTGCCTTTCATTAATTAAATGTTGGATAGGCTTGTTGAAAAGAAGCACCACTTCTTTCTCGATGTCTATTCTGATTACAACCAGATTACAATTACACCCGAAAACCAACACAAGACCACATTTACATGTCCATATGGCATGTTTGCGTTTCGTCACATGCCATTTGGATTATGGAACGCCTTAGGGACATTTCAAAGGTGCATGATGGCTATATTCTCAAATTTCCTAGAGAGATTAGTTGAAATTTTCATGGATGATTTCTCAGTTTTCGGGGATTCTTTCAATGAATGTTTGTGTAGCTTAGAAGATTTGTTGAAATGATGCAAAGAGACACAATTGTGCTGAATTGGGAGAAGTGTCACTTCATGGTAACAGAGGGAATTGTGTTTGTGCCTAAGATCTCCAATGCAAGCTTAAAAGTAGATGTGAAGATTGACGATGTGAGCAAGTTGCCACCGCCTTAAGACATAAAACCATTGATGAGAATCATGGTGTTCCACTCATTCTAGAAAGACCAATTACAAGATCTAGCATTAAAGATTTAACAATCATTCATTCTTCATCATAGATTCTAGGTTTGATTTAAGTAGCTTTCTTTGTAAGTGTTTACAAGGATCCTAAAAGGACCTTTAGCTTTGCATCTAACAAATATAGTGGACACTTATCATTTGGTACCAGAGCATTTGGTTATCATCCTTGGCCGACTCTTAAGGTGAATTTATCTTTACTTGTTTCAATTTATTTTTGTTTCTATTTTTTTTTTTGCATGTAATACAAGACATACTACAACTTGTCTTCAAATATTCTTCAAATCATTTTTGGATCATTAAAAAAAAGAAAAAGAAAAAAGTAGCAAAAAACATAACAAAAAAAAGTAGAAAAAAAAAAGGGAGATCCAAAGCACTTTTTTTTTTCCTTTTTGTTCACATTTTCTTTATGTAGGGATACTAATGCTTGAGTTATATTCTAGTTTTAGTTTGTGAGATTTATTCATTTGAATTGATTTACATTAAACTTTTTGTGAGATTGCATAAAAAAAAAGAGTCAACCCTTACATCTTTGACCTTGTACCAAAAGCTTACTTTGAGTGATAAACACGAGTGTCCTTGAGTGAAATTGGTGAGAAGTGTGGTGAGGTCCTTTTATTAACTTGAAAATGTCACAGGGTGAAGAAGTAAAATAAGTAGAAGATCCTACTATGGCCATTCTTCAAGCTACTCAATGAAAATGATGAGGGAAGATAGGCAAGAAAGGAAGGCACAACAACAAAGAGAAGAACGAGTCTTACAAGAAGACGAGGAAGTGATTGATTTAGTTGAACAAGAAAGACAAGTTGGAGGAATATGAGGGGAAGAGGAAGAAATAATCTTATGCAACCTCATAGAGTCGAAAGAGTTCATGAAGATAGAGCCAACAAAATTAAGCTTAACATTCCACCCTTTCGTGGAACAGAAAATGCGAAGGCATACTTGGAATGGGAAAGGAAGATTGAATATATCTTTGATTGTAGCACATTTAGTGACAATAAGGAGATGAAACTTGCCATTGCCGAATTCACTAGTCATGCTGGAAATTGGTATCAACATCTCAAATCCAAAAGAAGAATAAAAGAGGAAGATCCCATCGAAACATGGGAAGAACTTAAAGATGTTATGAGAAAAAGGTATGTTCCAAAACATTATGAATGAGATTTGAAAACTAAATTGCAACCTTTGAAGCAGGGAACAAAAATTATTTCAGAATATTATCAAGAGATGGAAACTTTGATGGAAAGAGTGAAAATTTAAGAAGAACAAGAAGACACCATGTCTGGATTCTTGGAGGTTTGAATCGAGAAATTGCTCACCTTGTTGATAAAAGTTCACATACTTACTTGGAAGATATGTATCATTATGCAATCTAAATATAAAAACAATTGAGAGAAGAAAAGGAGCATTCTAAGAGGTATACTTCTAAGTCTAATACCTTTTCAAATTCTAATGTTTGGAACAAGGATGGTTTTGTAAGTAGGAGTGAAGCAAAAGGGAAGTTTGTGGTTGCCAAGAGAATGGAAGCTGAGAGTCCCAACACTAAAAAGAATGAAGCTTCAAAAGAGGTAAAGAAGAAGTCTAGTTACACTCAATGTTGGAAGTGCAAAGGGTTTGGACACATGAGTAAAGATTGTGTCAATAAAAAAGTCATGGTAATAAAGAAATGGGATAACTGATTCAAAAGACGAATGTGATCAGCATGATGAACAACTTGACGAAGAATCTGATGCATATGATGATGAGTACATTGAATAAGGTAGCTCCATATTCTTAGTTGCAAGACAAGTACTTAACGTACAAATCAAGGAAAAAACGGTCGAAGGTCAAAGAGAGAACTTGATTCACACAAGATGCTTGATTGAAGGAACTCCATGTAGCTTGGTAATTGATAGTGGAAGTTGCACCAATGTGGTAAGTACTTTTCTCGTAAAAGGACTCCAACTTACTACTCGTCCACATCCGAAACCATACAGACAGTAAGGGTATCGAGAACAAAGTGGTGGATCACTTATCACGTTTGAGTAACGTGTCTTTTCAGTGCTTGAGGGACATTGAAGACTGCTTTGTTGATGAGCAGCTATTCTACACTAAAGGGGAGGATCCCTAGTACACACACATAGTTAATTGTTTGGTTCGTTATGGTTACAAGACTTCTTCTTCTTGTTTTTTTGGAAAGGATATTGTAATATAACTTAGGGTAGGGGATTTGAACCCGGGACCTCTTGTCCTTATGTACATACAGGTGCCAATTGAGCTAAGCTCAAGTTAGCATGGTCACAAGACTTCAACAGCCCGTAACGCAAGAAAATATTTCATTAATGCATATTCTATGGATTGGATGAGTCATTTTTGTATAAGTTAGGGACAGAACACATCTTAAGAAGATGCGTTCTAGAATATGAAACAAAATAGATCCTCGCCAATTGTCGTGACTCACCATATGGAAGATCCTTTGGCAAACGGAAAACAGATGCGAAGGGGATATTTTTGGCCCACTCTTTTTCAAGATGCAAGGAGCTTTATGGTCAATTGTGATCGGTGCCTTAACAACCAATCTTGGAGATTAAACTCTTTGATGTATGGAAAATTGACTTTATGAGACCATTTTCACAATCTGACAGTCATATTTACATCTTATTGGTCGTAGACTAATTCTCAAAATGGGTTGAAGCGATCTTCTGTGCGAGAATGATGTGATGAGAGTCGGTAAATTTTTGAAAAAGAACATCTTTCGCATTCTCGGACGTCGTGAGCTCTCATAAGCGATGAGGGTTCTGACTTATCTATCGCATCAGGAAGATTGCTGTCAAAATACAACATAACCCACAAAGTTGCTATTGTATATCACCCTGCTGCTTCGGCTGCACGATTCTAAAGAATGGTGCTCTCAAGCCTTTGTGAATTCCAAGATTTATAAAGAAAAGATGACATGGCACAACCTCCACATCCGTAAAGCGACTTTTACCCAGGACAAAAAGTACTACTCTTTAATTCGTGTTTACATCTGTTTCTAAAGAAACTTCGTTTGCGATGGTCTGGGTCGTTTATGTTCAAAGAGGTCTTCCATATAGTGTTGTGGAGAACGCATCGCTGGACGAATGTAGCATGTTTAAGGTCAACGGGCAAAGACTCAAGGCGTACTATGAAGATGAAGATTGCATCAAAGTCTATGTGGATTTAAAGTAAAACGCCTTTATTAGAATTTCCTTGACGCGTTGATAAGTTCGTACATTTATCATGAACACACTTTAATACAAGCGTATCAATTTTTGTGCATCACTTTTAATGCTTTATTTTTCTTTCTTTATTTTCATTTTATTTATTTATTTATTTTCATTCATTCATTCATTTTTTATTTTCTTTCACGCATCATTTAATCTTTTGTTTATCGCTTTCCTTTATCGCCTTTCAGTTTATAATATTTTGTGTCTTGCTGAGGTTGATTTAAGAGAAGCAAAAACCTAAGTTTTAGAACACAACCTTAAAATGAGCATGCGATATACCCTCTAGGCACTAAGACCAAAATAGTTTTTAGCCAAAAATTAGTAACGCCTAGAAACTTGTGACTCATGAAGTGGGAAACGAAGCAGTGCATTTAATGTAGCCATCATTTTTGCTTTCGAGGGGATGCATTGCCAGGATTGTCAGACCATATCAATTGGCTCTAACGCTAATGATGACCTGCCCCAACACATTTGGGTTGTAAATAGCAATGAGAAACCTTCAATTTGTCTCATTTGTAATCATGAACTTCAGGCTTTCTAAAGACCCTCTCTGTGCATTCATATGCTCACAAGAAAGTTTAAGCTTCCTCGCTAGAAAACCCATCCAACTATCCTCAACCCAACTTTAAATCATGGTAGAGCAAAAGAAATCAACACCCAGAATTCACCAAAACGCCCAAATTTATGAAGAGGAACAAGGTAGATGCTTCCTCATCTAACTCTTCCCAAAAGTGACAATTCACCAACGTTGTTGCCTCATCCAATAAGCCCTGGAGCCTTTATCATAGAGCACCAAACCTGAGAGTTCTGCAAGGGAAGGGACCGCCAAACCAAACTCTACTGAAAACCCTTCAACGGTGCGTTCTTATAGGCTTGAGTAAAAAAAAAGCACAATGCGAAGGGAAAATGTTAAAGCATGGAAGCATGGAAAAGGGAAAATGTTGGTGGGCGATGTGTTAGGAGTTCGAGCACCTACAAATGGCTTTGAATTAGAAGTTGATTATGAGGATAGGGATGTTGTGGTAGCATTCTTAAAAGAGATAGGCAAAGAAAGAAGAAGAAAGAAAAGAAGAAGGTGATGGACGATGCGAAGAAGGAAGAAGGCGAGGGAACATGGGAATAGAAAAGAAGTGGAAGAGAAAAAGAAGGCGATGGAGGATCGCAAAATGAAGGAGGAAAAGAAATCAGTGAGGGAAGGCCTCACAGATGAGGTTTCACGTCTCCGCAAAAAGTTCTTGGACAAATTGAAGAACGTATCATCTTTTACAGAGACCATGAAAAAGATGGTAGAGATCCAAAATGCCATAAAGGAAAAAGAGAAAAAGAAGGAGGTGCTCTCATAGAGATAGGCGAGCAAATAGAGCAGTTACCAGCTAAGCAAAAGGCCATAAGGGAGAAGAGGCTGAACGCCTCGATGAACTCGCAGAGAAGCTAGATGAAGAATTAGCTATAATGATCTCATTTGATAGGAGGGCATCGCTTGAGAAAAGAAAAAACAACAAAGTGTTGCTTGGCCATGTAAGACTAAGAAAACCAAGGCAGGATCATCCAGACCTGAGGAAACCTAGCTCGATAGTGAGAAGTGAAAGGCCCAAGGAAACAATATTGACAAGGAGGTGAAGGTGAAAAAGGGCCTCTTTCCTTTTGACTGACCGCATCTAGACTTTCTCTACTTGCCTATCAAAGCGTTTGGGTGGAGGAAATTTTTCATGGGGGCGAAAAAGATTTAGATGGAAGTGGTTAGCAAGTTCTATGATGCAAGTTACCATCCATCCGAGTTTTATGTGACAATAGAAGGCAAAAAGGTTTTCTTCGACACCGAGGCCATCAATGAACTTTACGACCTACCCAATGATGCAAAGTACCCGAGACAGACGATGATCACTAAGCCTACAAAGGGGTAAGATAGGGAAGCGTTGTAAGTAACTGCGTGGCTTGAGGTGGAATGAAAAATTACACCTACTAGAAGGTATAAATTACACCCATCCCAACTCATAACGGAGGCAAGCGTGTTGTTGTTCTTTATCAAGAAAAAAAAAATCCTTCCAACATGACATGACAACACAATATCACTTGAATACATGATGTGGTTATATTGCATAATGACGAAGAAGGCGTTTAATCTGGGTGCAATAATGTAATCTGCCATCATCTCTTGGATGGAGATTCCAAAAGGTGCCATGCCATTCTCCTCAATAGTTGAGGCGTTATGTTTACGCTTCATTCCTTCACTGGTAACTTTCTAAGAAGAAATTATTCTGGGTGGCGTTTGCAAGCATGTGACATTAAAAAGAATAATAATGTTACATCAAAACAAAGAAGAAGACTGTTGCCTGAGACATTGGGTCAACCTAAAGACCTTGAAGAAGATAAAGAAGATGAATTGCCCCCAACTCAGCCACAGAAAAGAAAGGGCGCATCAACCTCTAGACCGCTTACGAAGAAGACAAAGGTTGATGGGACCCTTCACCATAAGCCTCTCAAAGTCATTCACCCCCTCGATAAAATGTTCGTCCTCACACCAAGAAAATCCTCCAACATCTTCCCCATGAAGAAAGTGTCTATCCTCTCGCGTCTATAAAACCACCAAAGACAAAACTCCTTGACATCCTCAAAAAGATCAAAGTCCTCCTCCTCCTCCTTCTAAAAAAGATCCACGTCCTCCTCCTTCTCCCATCCACATTCCTTGCCCCACATCCTCAGTGTTAAAGCCCTTTATTAACCATCGAACCCTACTATCTCTCCAAGACGATGAACCTTTCTATTGCCTATTTATATTTTGCTATCCCACCACTCACCCATCCATAACCACTATAATAAGCCTTTACCTGATCAGAAGGCTATTGGAAATAAAGTGATTACCCTATCTGTGGAGGGTGTATCGCAGAAGTCCCCATTCGTCCAATTTCTATAATCTCATAAGGGGACGATACACGTAACAATACAGCCATTGTGAGCAAGCCACAACAATAAGAAGAGACATGAGCTAAGGTTGACGACCTACTCTTTAAGAGAAAATAGCCTGTTCTTGATGTAGCTAGCAAGATGAGCTCCCTTGCATCGCATAATGAAGAGCCTAAAAAATCTATCGTGTAGACTGATTGTGAAGACATCTTTGATTACATTGGCAATGTTGTTTTCAAACCAAATTTTAAGTATCTGGAAGTGCTCCCAAGCACTACTTGAAGAAAGAGTAGTCCAACAACAAGGGAAGTTAGACAATATCTTTGTAAGCCAAAATCAGTTATCTTCGGGAGTCAGCCTCAATTCATTGGTCATTTCACAATAAAAAACGACGCGACAGATGGCTACACAACATGATAGGCAATTTAGAGCTTCCATGGAGTATACCCACGCAATATTTTTCCAATGTGTGCCAGCCCCTATCATCCCACCTGATTTGGAAGCACCGTTCCCACATATCCAACCAGCGTAACCTTGGCGATCCTAAAGCTCGCCAAGAAGACTAAATTTGGGGTATTTCCACCTTTTATATTTTTATTTTATTTCACCTTATTTTATTATATACTCTTTTGTCATGATGTACTCACACATTAATCAGATTTTCTTTCTTGATTACATTAT
Source organism: Cucumis melo (assembly GCF_025177605.1). Classification (NCBI taxonomy): domain Eukaryota; kingdom Viridiplantae; phylum Streptophyta; class Magnoliopsida; order Cucurbitales; family Cucurbitaceae; genus Cucumis; species Cucumis melo. The sequence continues at coordinate 13,943,964 of NC_066868.1, forward strand.
ATTTTTTCTTGTCGCTTGCTTTCTTTCTTGCATTCTTTGTGTTCCTTTGTGTTATTTCTTTTTTCTGTTCTCAAGGATAACTTCCATGATAATACCTATGCGAAGTATGATTCAACTTGTATGACATGAGTCTTTACTTAATGAAACTTACTTTATAAATATTTTTAGGATCCTTTAAGCGAGCAAGCTTTACGTCAAACCTTTTTTGTAAGATTTTTCTAAGTTCATCTTATCATTAATTTTTGTAAGATCTTGGCAACTAAGATTTTGCTGCACTAAAAAGTTTGGGGGTGTGCAAGGTCTGAGCTAAAGCATCTGAAAAAATCAAAGAACCTTTCCAGGCGTTTTAATAAGAGTGTTTTAACAAAGTTAAAACGATTAAAAAAAACTAACTTATTCTTTTATTTAAATTCAATTGAAATAAGAACTATAATGTTGTCGTCTCTCATCCAAAAATAAAAAGTAAAGCTTCAAAAATCTGAGGGTAAGTAAATAAGTGGTCATAAGAGTTATAGTTGAGGAGAGAAACAAATTCATGTAACACCAATGATTTCCCATTAAACACCAAACGTAAATAAGTAATAAAAGTTTCTTCACCAAAAGGGAACCAACAATTTTCTGAACAACATCCAAAATTGAAAATAAGAGTTTTTGGAAATGAACAAAGGTGTTTCGTAACTTAAGCTTATCATGTTTAGGAACTAGAAATATTTTCACAAGTGAGGAGTGGGCGAGAAAAATGTAAGGTGCCCATAATGCGAGATGAATTAGGATTGCATTTTAAGAACAAAGACAAAATATTTTTAAAAACTGTAATTAATTATACAACACAAGCAGGACCTCACAGCCCGGGGCCAAGGCATAAGAGCAACAAAGTCTAAAAATTATAGAGAGAACAACAAAGCATAAAAAGAAAGAGCATAAAAAATAACAAACCAAAATACAACCCCACAAACTGGGTAAAAGAAACAGCACATAGAAAATTACCCCACAATGTGAGTGTGAGCTCAACTCAACTGGCACCTATATGTATCTGTGGATAAGAGGTCCTAGGTTCAAATCTCTCAATCTGTGCATTTATTGCAATCCATTTCAAAAAAAAAAAAAAGAAAAAAAAAGAAAATGCACCACATCTTGGGGACAAGCAGACAAAAACGATAAGAAAAAGACTAAATAAGATCATAAGTATCCTTATGCTAAGACACAGCACGAGTACGAACACATGTTCGAATAATCTGAAACATAAAAATGGGTTCACAAGCCTAATCATTATGAAGGCAAAGATTACGCTCATGCAAGATAAAATAGATCATAGCACACTATAGCACACGCCACAACTTTATCCACTTACCCTTCCCAATACCTTGACGACAAACCCAAGACATCTCAACATCCCACCCTTCAACCCTGTGAGAGGAAGCCATAACCTGAATAAATCGAGACCAAATATCACTTCCAAAAAGACACGAAAAAAATAAATGGTCACGAGACTTAAAACCCCCCACACACAAAATATGCATGATGGAACTAGACTATCCCATCTACGTAACCTATCCCTAGTACCTAACTTATTTTTTACGGCCAACCAAGCACAAAAGGAATGCTTGGGAATATTCCCCCTCCAGACAACAAACCCGCCTAATGAACATGGACACTATGCACTCTTAATAAAAAAAAACCACCCTGATGACCCAAAACCCACACCCATCGATCCCTAACACTAACACACAGACTGACGACTTGAACTATAAACCCGAGATTCTCTTTTGATTAATTTTTTTGTAAAAGAAAGAAAAAGAGAAAGAAAAGAAAAGAAAGCAAAAAGAAAATGGAAATTAACTATATATTATTTTTATATATTTAAGTGTTGTTTGAAAAAAAAAGGGATAAAGGAAAGAAAGAGGAAAAGAGGGAAGGGGATCTTTTTTTTCTCTCTCTCTTTCGGTGCATGTTTTCTCTCCACCACCAAACTACACTCTCATCTATTTCCATCAAAACTGTAGAGGTATCTTGAGTATAATATGAGGAATTAGTGATGGAACAAAAACATTAGAGAAACATGTAGCAGCGGAAGATAAGGATCATCCTTTACTCTATATGCATCTAAACGATTTAGAAATTAACATGTTGCAGCTGAACGATAGACCAAAATGAAGAATAGAGAAGGTAAACGATGAGCTTACCTTTGTAGTTCTTAACTTCTTCTTTGTTTCTAAACTTCTTTTACCCCTTGAAGATCACGAGCAAAGGACAACCACTATGTTGACCTACTAATCTCAAGACTTAGAACTGAGTTGTGGGACTTGATTTTATGAAGGAAAACTTAGAGAGGTAGATGGAGGAAGGTGTATCGTTTAGAGTTTTTTTTATGAAAAAGTTATCATCTTCTTCTCATTCTGTAAATGGAAGTTTATAAAGAAAATTACATGCAAAATGCATGCAATTTACTTTATGAAATCTCAATACCTAATTAATCCATTAACCATTAATGGAATTAGTGGCTTTATAAATTCATTACAAGGGGTAATTTGAAGGGTTGCACAGTGCACGATTTTAGAGTGGTTCTATTTCAAGGTTTTTTTGAGATTATCGATTAGGAATTTGGTTTTTATGTCTTTAGGTAAATTATAGCAAACTTCAGAATGAAGATTTTGACATAAAGAACACTCACTTTGGTCAAGTATTAAGGGAGTGATGTTCATTTAAAGTTTGTACTGAAGATCTGATAAATGCAGAGAGTTGTGTGGAATACGGTTTTATTTCCTAAACTTTGAATTTGTGAGCGTCATCTTTAGTGCGACATCATTAAATTTATCTTTAGAAAACCAGAATATTTTGGGTTTTAATACTCGGTTTGGTTGTTGATAGGCCGAGAAGAATTAAACCGTGCTTACAGACCAAGGATCTAGCTCAAGATAGTGAGTGACAAAACCAGTTTTGAAAATAATTTTCATAACTGTTATTTATGATTGAATGCTTTACATGTTTATTTACGAAGCTATGAAAATTATTTGAATTCCATGACTATTTTCAAGTATAACTTTCATGATTAGACTTCTTAATGAAAATTTTTGCTGGTACGTGATATTGAATTTCTGGAAAGTATTTGAACCACAGTGTTTCAAGCAAAGCATGAATTAACAAGTTTTGTTTTAAGAACTATAGTTTTTCACGATTGAGTTGCGTACATTTTGAGCTTTAAGCAAGAGAAAGATAAACAAGAATGATTTAATATTTTTCATTAACTATATGATTTAGATCTTGAGCTTGAAGCTAGAGGATACCGTGTGCACACAGGTTATTTTCCGTTGTTGATGTTGAGTATACTTCTTGACAACGAAGCTGTCGCAAGTGTTGGGTAAGCTTCACTACGACAAAGACGATCGAAGTGCTGAGTGAGCCCCACTACATCGTAGAGTTAATAAACGTTGGTTGTACTAGGTGCGCCCTATACAACGTAATGATGTCATGTTAGTTGTAAATGTCTTGCTAGCTTTTATAAATATACATTTTGAATATTTGAAGAAGTTGTTCTCTTAAAATATTTATGGTTAGCGCTTTGCTTACGTATTTATTTATTTAATGCCGATTTATCACATGCTGTGATTTGTCAAATAACAATTTTATAACCAGTCACTCATGGGGCTTATTAGCTTACCTTTAAAATGTTTTCTCATTTCTCAGGTAGAGGTCAAGCTCCTGATGCCTAAAACTCTACTACAGTCTGCTAGTAGTTTCACATTTACTTCCAGTACGTGAGCGAGTTATATATTGTGTCTGTATAAATGTATATATGTTTGAAGTTGTCAAACTTTAAGTTAGGCATACACATCAGTTTACTTTATACATTAATATGTTCTCTTTTATAAATATTTTATCTAGGTAAATGTTTTAAAGTGGGTGAGTCAGAGTTATGGTACTCGTGTATACTTGTGGGTCTATTATCGTTCCATTGTGTTTTGTGCATTGATAGCATTTCATGTATGAAAATAGCCAGTCTATCAAATTTATTAGTTTAGTAGGGTCAACGGGTATCGTTAGAGGATACTGATGTCGGTTAACTTCACGCTGTCTTTCAAGCTATGCTAGCAGGTAGTTTGGAAGAGGGTGTGACATGAACCTTATCCCACAAATCAATCAGCTCAATAGACACCCGTTACCACCTTCATTCCCCATCAGGACCAATAAACTCTGAAAGTCTAGCTTCTCACTTGCTAGAGCACCTGTTTCACAATTTGCTCAAGGATCAGACCACCTTGCACCCACAGGTCCAGCCACACCTTACAGTTCCTACCATCGGCAACCTCTAACTGAACATGCTCTTTTAGCCTATTACATCAATGCAAGATATCCCGAAGACATTAGGACCAACCCACCCTAGAATCCATTAACCATAACAATCTCCTCTTAAGAATTTAGGCCTTCACCCAAGCCACCCACAAAGAACTCGAGCTAGCCAACAACGTCCTAAGAATCTTCAAAATATCCAGAATGTTCCAAGAAAGCCCATAACGAATAGCAAGACCAACCTCATAAAAAGGGAGATACACCTCACCCCAAGCAACCTTTACACCCTTTCTACCTTCCTTCTTCCCCCTCCAAAGATACAACCTCAAAAATTTTATCAACTTCATGATGAATACCTAGATAAAACACAAATACACTAGCATAATAAACCTGAAAACTGTACAACATAGATCTAACAAGCTGCAATCTAGCAGCCCAAGAATGAATCTAGCTAGTAACATGCTGGATAAGAGGAGCACAATCAGTAAGCCATAGCCTACCTGAAAGCAAATGAAGCTTAAGATAACGAACAGAGATATAAACGAGTGGAAAACCCATACTCTCAACAGCAAAGTAGCAGGCTCACTATCTACCCCAAAATAAACATAGAGCTTTTCCCAAGATTAGCAACTAAACCCAAAAGCTCTCCAAACTTCTGAAGAGTCACGAACAAACCTCAAAGAGGAATCTTTAGCGGCACAAAAAAAATCATAAGATCGTTAGAATGGTCGGATGGGTCAAACGAACCTTCTCACAACGTGATGAAACTAAAAACTCTAGGGAGGCCTATCCAACATTCAAGAAAGAACCTTCATCACCATAACAAAAAGAAACAGGGATAAAGGGCCACCTTGTCTCAACCCTTTCCTACTAGAAATAAACCCCTCCAAAGAGCCATTAATCATAATGGACAACATCGAGGAGGTAACACAGACTTTAATCCAACTCACGAACCTCAAAGGAGTGCCAATAACAGTTAACAAGCCAAACAAAAAGTCCCAGTTAACAGAATTGTAAGCCTTCTGAAGATCAACCTTCATAATATGATAACCCCCAACTCCTGAGAAAAAAAAATATTATCAAGAATACTCCTCCCAGGAACAAAGGCAGATTGATTACCGCTGATAAAAATAGGGAGCCGCACATGGTGCCTATCGGCTAAAATCTTAGAAATGCCTTTATAGATCACATTACACAAGAAATAGGTAAAAAATCCTCCATATGCTCAGCCCCACATTGCTTAGGAATGAGAGTAATCACAGTAGCGTTAACACCATGAGGTAGATAACAAGACTCAAAGAAATGCAAAATAACATTACAAAAATCCTCTTTAACCACATTCCTTGCACCTTTAAAGAAACTAACAGAAAACCCATAAGGACTAAGAGCCTTTCCACTATCCATGGAAAATAATACTCTTCTAACCTCCTCATGCCCAATAGGAGCTTGTAAAGCATGGATATACTTCTTAGACCACCTAAATTGAACAATGTCCTCAAGGAAGGGAGAGAGCTTCTTATAGCCAATAACCTAGGACCCCAAACTGTTACGAAAAAATTTAATTGCCACATGCACTACTCCATCATGGGAAATCAAACGATAACCATTGAAAGTAGAGAATTTATGGGATAAAGTTCAGGTAGTCTATCCACGTCTGAGTGTTTTGGATTGGTGGATCTAGACTTCGGGTTGTCGGGGTAGTTTTTCGATTGAGAGTGCATGGGATACTTTTCATCCTCGTCGTGATCGGGTTTGTTTTGCGGGTTTATTGTCGGATGGTATGAATATTCCCAAGCATTCCTTTTGTGCTTGGTTGGCCATCAAAGATAGGTTATGTATAAGAGATAGGTTGAGTAGGTGGGATAGTTCGGTTCCATCATAGTGCATTATGTGTGAGAAGGGTTTCGAGTCTCATGACCATTTTTTTGCTTGTCCTTTTGGGTGTGATATTTGGTCTCTTGTCCTTCAGGTTATGACTTCCTCTCACAGGATTGGGGGATGGGATGTTAAGTTGTCTTGTGTTTTCCGTAAGGGTATTGGGAAGAATGCGAAGAGAAGTTGTATCATGTGCTCTAGTGTGCTACGATATGCTTTATCTGGCAGGAGTGTAATCATCGTCTCTATGGTGGTCAGACTTGTGAGCCCACTATCCTGTTTTGGATTATTTGGACTTGGGTTCGTGCTTGTGCCGTCTTTTGGCGTGAGGAGGCATATGATCTTATTTAGTTTTTATCTTTTCTTTTCTGTTTGCTTGTCCCCAGGCTGTGGAGTTTTTTTTCTTTGTGTCATTTCTTTTCCCTTGTTTGTGCGATTGTTGTTTGGATTATTGTTCTTTTGTGCTATTGTTTTTGGAACTTGTAAATCCAATATTTTCGTTGTCTATTTTATTTTATTTTATTTTTTTATGTGAAATGAATAAAAGAAAAATGGAAATTAAGCAAATAATTGACATTGGTTAATTGACATTGGTTAATTGAAGCATTGAATGATAAGCAAATAATTCACATTGGTTAATTGAAGCATTGAATGATTAACTTTCAAACTACATTTTCAGTCTTTAATGAAGTTGGTGAAGGGATGAAAACCCTTTACACCGGAAGAATTACAGAGATCCAATTTTAATTGGAACCTTAAAAATACCAATACATTGGCAAAAATTACAAAACTAATTTTTTATAGTTAAACATGCTTTGAAGAAAATACAGAGAAGAAGAATTTACTCTCATTGACGACTCTGAATCTACCAAACACCAACTTAGGACACCACCACTTGGAAACCTTTTTATTCTCTGATTGAGATGGTTTGTGGGAACCAAATTGGATTGGGAAAATTTTTATTTACAGAGAATTTTTTCAGAGAGAACGGGAGAGCAACTCAGTCTTCGCAGAACTCACCCCTCGAAATTTTTGTTGCAAAAATTCCCTCTTCTTCAGACGGAAGAAATGAGAAGTTGAGAGAATGTATGGGAACGTGGGAAAACCACCCACGTTCCCTATTAATTTAATAAATAAATATTAAATAAATATTAATTAATTAATTAAATCATATTTAATTAATATTTCATTTAAATCATATTTAAATGAATATCTCTCGCATAACCTTTAGTTTAATTTAATTAATTTAATTAAATCAAATTAAACTAAACTATTAATTAATTCTCCAATTAATTAATTTCTAAATTAAATATCTTATATTTAATTTAATTCATATTTTGAATCATATTCAAATATAAATTTCTCTCATAACCTATAATTTTAATATGTATCACATACACATTAAATTTTAACCTATACTTTTAATATGAATCTAATTCACATTAAACTAATATTTGAACTCATTCAAATATTTTATTCTCTCGTAATTTAATTTTGAATCATATCCAAAATTAAATTTATATAATAAAGTCTAATTAAAATATAAATTTTATATTATAATGTATCAATATACATTATAATTGAACATTTCAAATTACAACCAATATAAATAAATCTCATTACTCTTTATGAGCTAGGAAGGGGACCTAATAGACCTACAAATCAGAAGCTACAACGATATGAGATTAATTAGCTAAACTCATTAACCACATTAATCAATATTCGTTAACTGTGTGTACACTCCACTAAAGACTCACAGCTGAACTCTTGTCGCTGTAGATATATTTCTGTGTCCACGGATATAGACCAATACCAGTAAGTTAGTCCTTCACAAGTGTTTGTAACACCAGTTGGGTCAAATTACCATTTTACCCCTGGATTACTTCTAGTCCTTAAATACAAGTGCTCCTCTAATGAACAACCTGTTTATGGTCCAACCACTAAATAGAAACCTCTATCGTGCCATAGAGAGGGTAGGGTCCTTTGTTCAAGTCTCGGAGACACCATTTAAGGGAACACTTATCTACTTACCCTAAGGTGGGAATGAGTGAATTCCATCTTGTGTGATTATGTTCCTAGCTCCCCACTCGGTCTTGTCCCCAAAATGATAAGCATATTGAGTTGGCAATTTGGCCACTCTCACCCGTACAAATCAAAGGACAATCCCTCGCAAACAGGAGTTCATAATACACTCATGATTTAGACTAAGTCACCTAGGTCATCCTAATGAAATAGAAATCCAACTAGTTAACGAAGTTACATCTAGTGATTACTATTTTGTGGTCCAGTCTTATGCAAACTCATTGCATAGGATACCCTCTCTTGTATGTCACATACATGAACGCATTGGATCAATGTGTTTGTATCAAATACAAAATCAAATACAAAGTGAGTCGTATCCATAGTGTTAACAAGATAAGGTACCCAACTTTAACCCTATACTATAGATCATTTAAGCTGATCTTCAACACTGATCCCCGTATGTCTCTACATACTATTCAAGACTCATCAAACAACTTAGGATGTTAGTTTATTGGATTTAGGTTATTAAGACAAAACTAATAATATAATCAATAACACTTATTGAAATTATAATAATAAAACACTTTATTAATAACGATCAATTGAGTATATTTATTATCTACGAGTTTTAGGACATAAAACCCAACAGTTGGAACTTCAAGAGTCACTTGGACACCCAAGGGTCAAAATGAATTTAGAAATTTAGATTCGTTCACATCTTTAGTGTGTATTTCTAGATTCATTCACATCTTGAATATGTACTTATTTAATGTTATGTTTTTTCATTTATTAGAGTAGTTGAAAGGGCATAAAATTAAATGTTGTGTCCTTTCATATAATATCTTATTTAGTATAAATAAGGTTGTAGTTTTCACATTTTTAATGGAATAAAAACTTGAATTTGAATGAAATTTCGCATTCATAAGGCAATCTTAATCCTCAATCCAAATATCCAAGCTATTAACATAACAAGAACCTTTGAAATAAGAAACTAACACCTCCTTATACTAATTTAGATCAAGCAAGAGAAAGTTAGGATTAGATTACCTCCTAGATCAAAGATCTAAAAGCAAGATTTGGAAATCTTGTTCTAAGTTGAGTCACTCTACAATCAAACTTGATCAAGGTTAAATTGAGTGGCTCGTATGCATTCTATCCTAAGAATTTCAAATTGAAGAAAAAGTCTAAAAAAATGAGATTTCAAATTAAAACGAATGGAAATACAATAAAAATGTGATATTAACTAAATCATGAGGTCTTCAACGTGTTAAGTTCATAGAGCTTAATGTCTACCTATAGTTGGCTTCAATCGAGAAAACATTGACCTTGAGAACTCCAAACTATCCATTCTTATACATGAAGAATGAACGATTATTGAATCTTTAATGCCTTAGATCTTGTAATTGGTCCTTCTGGAACAAGTGGAACACCGTGATTCTCATCATTTTCCCCCTCTTTAAAAGGATTTGTCCTCAAGTCAAGAAATTCATCACCTACATCAAAAGGACTCAAGTAAGCAATATTGAAAGTAGAACTTACCGAATATTCTCTTGGAAGGTCAATTTTGTATGCATTGTTGTTAACCTTTTTAAGAGCTTGGAAAGGTCCATCCCCTGTTGGATGTAACTTTGGTTAAAGAACTGAAACATCACCGCCCTCTAACCCTGCTAGAACCCAGGATAAAATAAAATAGGGGAGTTATCAGAAATACCCTTGGGTAGAAAACGAATCCTTGAGCTAGGCCAAGTAGAAAACCAGTTCTCATTCATCAGAATACGATCAAGACGATGCAACAAAGCAAACCCATGCACCTTACTAGTCCAAGTGAACCAGTTACTTTGAACCGAAGGCTCAACATTACTATTGGAGGCATAAACACAAAACACCAGATTCGACCCCATTTAAAGAACAAAAAACAAACTGCTCATCCACTACACAAGGAGTACAAACGAAATGACCCCATTTCCACTGCCAACACCATTGCTACAATAGTCATCGGACCTGTTAGAAACAATCCCAAAATTACTGACGAGACAATAGAAATCTATAGAAGACACACCCAGAAAATCAGTTACCAACCTATACTTTACGGGATCATTAAGATCCTGCACAATTCAAGAACACCAACTAGTCATGGAAACTATCAAGAATATGCACCCCCATAGGACCATGATTTGGACTCAAACCTCTCATAGCAACATCACTACCAACCATCTGTAATGGTGTCAGGGAACCATCCATAAGAGCTAAGGCCCAATCGTCACCTTCACCCATATCAGTAAGAGTGCTAAAAAGAGTTTGACATAGTCACCTCCAAACCTTTACCACAACCTCTAACTAAAAACTAACTACCTCTATTTACTAGTGACAAGGGTAAATTCTTCATGTTTACTCACACCCCTTTCCATCTAAGTAATATGCCTATCTGGAGAACCCTTAATTTCACCTTCCTAAAATTACTTAAAGGACTCCAACATAACATCCCCACGAGCCACAGAGGTTGGGTCATTACCTTTACTAGGAACAACCTCACTAACAACCTCCTCCTATTGCAACTTACTCTCTATAGTCATAGGACACTTTCTAAAAGAATGCCCAAAAGCATAACAAGAATTACATTTTCGGGGCTTACACTTATAGATATACGACAACCTACTGCCCCCAGATTAACTGTAATCTCATAAAGCATATTAGAAGGCACATTTAATTCTACACATATACGTGCATACAGCAGCCTACGTCTTTCCTTAGTGGCTAAATCCAAAGTTAGCGGCTTACCAATAGCACTAGCCACACAGCAAGACTTGCTTTAGTCCATAACTCCAAACGGATCCTACCCATTTTAATCCACACAGGCACAAAGTTAAAAACAAAGGTTTCAGGGACAATACTTGGGTTTCGTTTACGAAGAAGCATGAATTTACCATAAAGATGCTAGGGGCCTCGAGATAGAATCCAATTTACAGTTTTTATTCATTTGAATTGAAAGGAATGAGATCATTTTCGAGGATCGTAATAGTAGACATTTCAAATTTGCCCCAAAGTTTCTCAATTAGCCTTTGAACGATTACATAGGGCACTTTTGCATCAATAATTTGCCACACTAGGGAATTCTCCCAAACCTTAACTCCTTGAGCAACAACTTGCTCGTGCAGAATAACCACGATCTTTGAACACACGGTTGTAGGGGGAGTAAAAGGAAGAGACGTCCTAAAGATCGAGCTAAATGATAAGGCCCATGACGAATGGGTATGAATACTTGTTGAAGGCACCTACAATCACTCGGACCCGTAAGTCCATTCAGGTATTTAGGAGTTGCATTCATCGATCCACCATTTCTAAGATTAACAATCAGATTTAAGTTCATAGGTTGTTGACCACACTTAAACCCATAAATTCCTTCAAGCTTAGATGACTGCTCGACACACTTAAAGCCCTTCAATTTTACTAGGCCTAGAAGGTTTTCTTATTTCACACATCAGCCTATCATCAACGAATTGAAAAAGTCCATTAAACTTGGCCCATTTAAATGAGATGGCTATACATGATTCATTGAAGTGCGGTTTAGACAACCTGGTTCAACTCCTATCACACGATCGACCTGATTTGTCGAAGAAGGTTAAACTGGAGTTAGGGCATCCCTCCCCACCACTGCCTTATGATTCATAGCCATGTCGTGCATGCATTTTAGCCCAATCAATGCAAGTTGCTTCACTTTCGCAACATCATTAGACTTAACCATTGATGACATCATGGTCATCAAAATTAAAGAACCATTTATTGGACGAAACCCAAAACTTTCTGCTTAACTCCAAACTCTTAGATAGCCGAAACCAAACATGACAGACTCACCAAAAAACCAATGAAGAATACTCTTACAATATAGTACCAAACTGGCCACTTTAAAGCGAACCATGAATCTTCGCACCAACCTCGTCGTAAGCTACCGAGAGGAATTGGAGAGGAATTTTCTAAAGAGAAGAATTCTTAGGACTATGGAGTGATGCTTGTGGACAAACATTATTCTAAATTTGGGATGTGATAACTTGTAGAAATACAAGTTATCATAGCATTTTAATTAGAATGATGGAGCCTTAATGCATAATTTTGGAAGAAAACGAGTAGAAAAATAGAGAAATTGATTAAGTCGCACGTGTGAGTTACAAAAGAGTATTATTGTCAACATGAGCTCAGCTCAACTAGCACCATATGTACCTAATGACAAGAGGTCCCGGGTTCAAATCCCCCTACCCCAAGTTGTATTACAATACCTTTTAAAATAAGAGCTTTATCCACATTTATCGTTTTTTGTATGTTTCAGATGCAGGATTTTAGGCGAAAAGAAGAAGTATAGCCTGTTGATGAAACGTCAAGTGAGGAGACAACGCGACCAACAAGACAAAACACAAAGCAAAGCTAAGCATTGTAAAGTACTAGCAAACAAGAGTGGTTGGTGCGAATGTCAAAAAAGGTGAAAAGGACATCCGCGAAGCTGAAATAGCTTTATTAGATAATTAAATGAAGCCCAGATTGTCCTGTCACATCACACCTCGCCTATAAATAGAGGAGTGTTCTTCAATCTTAAGTGTGCAAAACTTTATTCCTAGAGAGCAAACTCCATTCTTCCATCTCTTCTTTTATTTTAGGTAAGATAGAGATAGAGAAATCCCCTCATCGATTCTCCTCTATTTAAATGGCCAAAATCAGAGCAAATTAGTATAAGAAATCGTACTCCATGACTTGCTCATTCCTTTATATCTTGTTTTGTAGTTTCTTTGTATGAAGTTGTAATATTGATTCCATGGTCGAAAATCCTATAGTTTTAGTTATAATATTAATGCATTTCTTCTACCATTCTTCCATATTTCTTTATCTCCATATATATATCTTCTACAATTGTCAGGTGTGATATTGGTTCATTCATGTCCCCTTCCTAAACTCAGGATGTTACAATGGACATCATATCCGAATGAGAAGGATCCTGAAGACATGAAAGTAAGGTTAAGAAAGACTTAAAAGAATTAAAAGTTACTACTAATTCCAATAAGCTGCACCTTCCTTCTAATTCCAACAAGCTGCACCTTCCTTTTCGGTGGCTCAACCACAGAAACTCTAAGGTTAAGCGTGCTTAGCTTGGAGCCTATGAGTGAGGAAAAAGTATGTTGAAAGGACTCATGTTAGTTTGTGGGGATAACTTTCGCTCTAATGAGCCTTTAAGACAACTTATGGGGCGTTACAATGGCAATTTTAGTCGCATGGCATGGCTAGAGGAAGCACACACAGTGTAATAGGATGTCTGGCTGCATGCTTTCCTTTGCCCAACGTCTTGCCTCGTGCCCATGGCCATGCTAACGACTAGATTGTAACTCATGTCGCTCCGCTATGCCTTGGCTGTGGTGCAAGCCCTCAACTTAACCAAAATAACCTCTTACTTGAACGTCATGCGCTTGACAAGCTCTTTGCATCTTGGTGCTCAGCTACCCAAAAACTAAAAACTTTCGGCAAATTTATTCAGCTTCCAATGCTTTTAACTTTTAATCCAACCATCATAATGAAAACGTTTCTTCTTCAAACTTACTTTGAATTGTCTTAACTTGCTTACCTCAAATGTTAGCTTAAAATTTTAAGAAATGGGTCCTGTATCTTTCTAAAACTCAAGGCTGCTTAAATTCCTCTACAAAATGACCTTTCTCCCTTTCTTGAACTCAAACCCTACTCTCCTTGCCTAATTTTTGTCTGGCAGCCCCACTCTTGGAAATAGACTCATTTTAGAAGCATTTGCAAGTGGTTTAAAGGAAAACGCATGAGTGGTTTGAACACATTTCTCATATGAACTTACCTTTATATAAAGTACCTTGCATGCCAACTTGTTGCCACCTCCTATTTGCCGCAATTTGCACCTTTGCATGTTTTGGGCATCTAGATTCCATGCCATCGACCTTCCTCGAATGCTTATAACCCTCAATATCATGCTTAACCTTTAGTTCCACACCCAACTCTTCAACTAACTCGCCAAACTAACCTCCTTCACTTGGCTGCAAGGCTTATCCTTAAGCAAGCCCGCCTAACTCAAGCCATCTTACGTAGCCTAAGCCATGTCTAAAGTGTGTCCTTGTCCAAATTCTTGTCCTTGGAGGTTTTCCTCAACATCTTGGCCGTCGATGATGACTTCCTAGAGGTTATCTCACCCACACTTACACTTTTTCATGCTTAGCGCCTAGAAGACATGTCTTTACCAAGTCCATCTTGCTACCCTTGCTTATGTGCTTTGAGGTTTTTCTTGGCACATCTTTTGGCCACACACTTCACTTAACCTTATTCATATACGATTAGTTAGGCTATATATTCGAACTTGATCCATGTTTATGTCTATAAAAAAAGTATAAGTCTACTCAAGATACCCTAGGGATCTTAGTTTATTGAATTCAAGATTATAGTATTCAATTTTCACTAATAAGTCCTTAATAATCACTTTATTGAATAAAATATAATTTTAAACTACAAACTATGAGTTTTAGGACGTAAATTTCAACAAGTGGGAGTTTGTTGGAATTCATGTCCTAAAACTCCTAGTGGGATAAAACAACATAGAATTCATTTATTTATTATTATTTTTGAAAAGATATTGTAATACAACTTGGGTGTGGGGGATTTGAATCATGGACCTCTTGTCATTGGGTACATATGGATGCTAATTGAGCTATGCTCATTTGGCAGCAACATTGAATTTAAACGAGAATAAAACATATGAGTACAATAAACTACGACATACACCCAAACATTCTCCCATTTGTCCTAGTTCACAAACTTTGTAGTCTAAACTCTTTAGGTGACCTTCAAACACTTTAGCCATGAAGGACTTGGTAAATCATACAACCATGATTTGTTCAACAAGTATCGGAGTTACTACAATGTCAACATGATGTATAATTACCCAGATAAGGTAGTACAATTTGACTTGATGTTTCTTTACACTACTGCTCCTTTATTTAGAGGCCCATGAACGTTTAACTTAGAAGGATTAATTAAATCATAATGTTGCTAAATGGTAGACCCTGATGCGCATTTCAGATGACTCGGTTCATCCTTCATCACTTGTCGAGATCCATTCATGCTCGAAGCAGATTGAACTAGATTTAGGGCACTGCTCGTCGCCATCGCCTTACAATCGTGCATCGCCACTTCGTGCACACGTTTCAGACCATTCAATGCACGTGCTTCACTGCTAAAACATCACTAGATTGTAAAAAAAAACTCCTACCATCATCGACATTACCCCGGTCATCGGAATTAAAGAAACATAATTTCGTCCAAAACCTAAATGCTTTCTGCTTACCACCAAACCTTAGACTGTCGAATAGAACGTCGAAAACTCATATGACTACCCACATAAATGTTAGAGGATTTGCTGGCAGCACACCCACAAAATAAAACCCTGAACGGCCACCGGAAGGGAAACCCACGAACGCTTTGCAAATACTTTGTCTTTGCCTGTCGAGAGAATGAGGAGAGACGTGCATTGAAGCTATGCGCCCGAGAAGTTTTTCATTTATATTAGGTTAATTTACAAATATTAGAACAAAACTCAAAAATATTTACGACTCACGTAACAAAAAGTAAAAGCCTATGGTATTTTCATAAATTTCAGATTTGTCATTGAATATTGCAAAACGATTCTTCACTTCTCTTTCTTCTTCTTCTTTTCGATTTATTTATCTACTATTCTAGATTTTCTTTCCTTTATTTTAAAATGTATTCCTTTGTTTAAATCTCTTTTTTTAAAAGATATTATTATTATACAACAATAAAGAGGACCTCACAGCCCGAGGCCAAGGCACTAGAGCAGTAAACACTCACAAACACAGGAAGAACAACAAAAGCACCAACAATAGTATCAAAGAAACAACAAACCCAAAACAACCCCCTAAACTAGGGAATAAAAGCAACACAAAGAGAATAACCCTACAGCTCAAGGACCAGCAAACAAAAAACGAAAAGAAAAATATGCCCAATAAGATCTTGAGCATCCTCACCTGAGAACTTAGCCCCCCAACCCCCAATTGTGTGAGAAGAAGCCATACTTTAGAGGACTTGAGACAAAATATTACATCCAAAGGGACACGAATAAATGAAATGATCAAGAGACTCGACACCACCCTCACATAAAATGCACGACGGTAGAACCGAACTATCCCACCTATGCAAACTATTTTTAGTACCCAACCTATCTTTGATGGTCAACCAAACACAAAAAGAATGCTTGGAAACATTCCCCCTACCCCACAATAAACTTTCCCAACGAACTTGAACACTACAAGGATGAATAGTATTCCATGCACTCGTGATTGAAAAACTACCCTAACGACCTAGAACCCAAACCCACATATGCCCCACACTTGGGCACAGACAAACGTCTTGAACCCTATCCCATAAATCAATAAACTCCATAGACACCCGAGACCACCTCCACTCCCCATTCAGACCAATAAAATCTGAAAGTCTAGCCTCACGTTGACTTGTTGCTTCATAAAGCACCCTCTCCTCAACCTGCTCAAGGATTGGACCACCATGTAACCATGAGTCAGGCCATACTCTACACCGTCTACCATCCCCAACCTCTATCCGAACATGTTTTTTTAGTCTATCTCACTTTCACAAGATAGCCTGAAGACACCAAGACCGACCAACCTCACAATCAACCGCCTACAATGACCTCAATCTTCTATTTCATCTTCATCATTTTTCATAAGATGTTTTAAAGTTATTTCATGATTGTTTCAGTATTCTTGTTTTTTCTTATGTTAAAAAATATCAATCTTGTTTTAAATGATCAAAATGATCGTTAGGTTTGAAGTTTTTCATAATCATTTACCATAATCAACACGATCGTTTATCATGATCAACACGATCGTTTACCATGAACAATACGATCATGTAAAGTATATTATTTCACTGTGCGATCGTATATCCTTGTAATATATCTTAAATGATCATGTAGTTATAGTAAACAGTTTTATATATGGATCAGATGATTACTTAGATTATATTATATGATCGTTTATGTCTAAAGCTTTCTTACCATCATTTAGAGTTTAGTATCCTATTAATTAAATTTGAAGCATTTTCCCTATCATTTAAAATGAATTCATGGTATAAACAATCATTTGATTAAATTGTAGTACACGATCGTTTAGAAGATCAAGATTACTCGTGCGAGCGTGTGGCTGATTAATCACGTGTTGACTAAGAATTTTTTGGTATTTAATATTATGAGTCGATGGGCTTTTGCTGCTTTTAAAATTGTTCTATACAGTGTAAATATTTTACCACGTTGTTTTATTTTTTGAAAAAACACCATTTATATTATATCTTATATAATATAACCAATGGTTTAGTTCTGTCATATGACTTATAGTTCTAATATGAATCGAATCCATATTACTTTTAACCTATAGTTTATTTATGAATCTTATTCATATTATTATTATTATTATTTAAATCATATTCAAATATTAATTTCTCTCATAAAAACTTTATATTAAGATGTATCAAATACATCATATTAATTGTATCGTATACAATTTATTCCCTTTAATTACTTTGAACATTAAATCAAAATAAATTTGATTCTTATTTATCCTTATTGAGCTAACAAGGAGTCTTTATGGACCTACAGATTGAAGCACCAATGATACGATATTAATGGATTAAACTATTTAATTAAATTAATCTCCATTCATTAGTTATTAGTCATTCCACTAAAGATTAATAGATGCACTCTTCTTAATGTAGATGTATTTCTATGTCCACTAGATATAACTAATCAATAGTGCAATGACCCTTCACAAATTGCTCATACGTGTAACTAGGCCAAATTTACCATTTTGTTCTTGTAGTTACATCTAACTCCTTTAGTACCACTCATCTCTCTGAACGATAAGTTATAATCTCACTATAACTAAAATCCTTTTAGGTTAAGAAAGGGTTTGGCACCATATTGTCCATGTCATAACTCCTTCCGAATCACCTACTCTCGATCTGAGAGATGGCGTGAAGTCAACTAATATTGTTCCCCATTAGACCACACCGATTGACCCTTGACATAAAACCTTTCACATGATACGTATGCAGATTTAAAATAACACAATTTATAAAACTTTAGTGCAACCCATTTAGTAAACAACTTTTATTTAACAACCTTACAAAGACATTTCACAACTCTAATTTACACAAAGACCATAAAATTACCCAAAAATTCCATTTTTTTACCTTCCTCTTGTTCATTTCTTCAGTCCAAACTATTTGCCCGTAAATTTTCTAACCAACAACAAGAAACCAAAGAACTTCTAAAGAATTTCCTTTTCGATCCTTTCTACTTACTCAACTTCTTATTTCACCAAGTTTTTGTATTTTCTAAAGGTCCTTAAATCTAGGGTTTATAGTTCAATCCCTAGAATCAGTCGTTAAGAGGGAAACTTATCTATTTACTCTATCTATAGAGGAGTGAATTACTTCTTGTATAGCTGTATTCCCAGCTCCCCAATTAGACAAATGTCCAAAATGGTAGGCATATTGAATCAATAATATAGGCTACTCTCTCCCATGTAGATCAAAAAATCACCTTCAAAGGTAGGATTTCACAACTCACTCAAAATTCAGGTTAAGTCACCTATGGTAATCCTGGTGAAATGCGGTCTCAACTAGTAATAGTGTTAATAAGAGAGACTCCTAGAACCCCGATGAACTTCTTTATCCAACCAAAAACCAAGGCTCTTGAACTTTTCATGATTTGCGTTCCACTAGTTTCGTGAAGGTTTTCATGCAGCAAGTTGCCAATGGTTGGTGTGGTTGTGATGTCGAAACGAAATGGTGCTTAGGTATGACTTTTCAACAGTGAGAAGACATGCCTTAGATGGTATGCAAAAGGCACATGAGGCGACGACGAAGGAATGCAGATTTTTTGAAGATGGAGACCTATTATCTGTTCGAATAGTAAATTGATCCGGTCGACCACTAGGGGTCTAAATCAAGTTGAAGCTCAGACGACATTTTGCAGACTGGAGACAAGAGTTGAAGATAGGCCGAAGCCATCTGGGTCGTGTCTAGGAAGAGTTGGGCTGCCTCTTTATGTTAAAAAGCAAAATGGGTTTGACGTCAAGGGTGGGTCAGTAAATGCAACTATTGGGGTAGTCAGAATCAAACGTTAATGTGCAGACTACAAAGAAAAATGTTGATAGACCGACATGTAAGGAAATTATTGATGGGTAAAGTTTTATTGTTGGACTTCAAAGTGAAGTGAAATTTGGGCAAGAGAAGTTAAAAGTTCTGTTAAGCCCTCTAGCAAGAGCAAACTCTCTATATAGATTAAGTCTTTTTATCTAGTTCAGTCTCCTAGCCATCTCTTCCCTTTACTCCCCTTACTATTATGGATTCAAAGGTTGTGGTTGTTTTTCCAGAGGAGATTATTGCTCATGGAGTCAAGGTTTGGGAGAATACTCTAGTAGGGCAAATTATCGATGCAAAAATGCCCATTGTTGTCATTCAACGACTTATTGTGAAAATTTGGGGCAAAATTGAAATGTTTATTATTACGATTCTGGAATATGATCTCATCTGCTTTTAGTTCAGATGACTAAAATTAGTAGATTAGGTTCTATCTCGAGGCCTGTGGCATCTAGGTGAAAAACCCATGCTTCTTCAAAAATGATCCTCTGGTATTATTCTCAAAACTTTTTTTTAACTCTTTGCTTGTGTGGATTAAAAGGAGTAGGATCCCTATGGAATGGTGGACTGAAGCGGGTCTTGCTGCGATGGCTAGTGCTATTGGTAAACCACTGACTTTTAATTTAGCCACAAAGGAAAGATATAGGTTGTCATATGAAAGAGTTTGTGTTGAATTAAACTTTAATTCCAATATGCCTTATGAAATTACTGTAAATTTAAGAGGAGTAGATTTTATTATGCCTATTATTTATGAGTGGAAACCTCGTAAATGTAATTCTTGTCATGCTTTTGGGCATTTTGTTGGAAAGTGTCCTAGGACTGTGGAGAGTAAAGTGCAACAAGAGGAGGCTGTGTGTGAGGTTGTTCCTAATAAAGGTGATGAACCGACCTCTATGGCTTGTGGGGATGTTGAGTTGAAGTCCTTTACACAGTTAGAGGAAGGTGAAATTAAGGGTTCATCAGCTAGGACTGTGGCTTATGGGGTTTCTCCAAATAGACCTATTAGTCATGTGGAGAGGTAGGTGGGTAAACGAGATGACTTTACTCTTGTGACTCGTAAAAAGAGGTAATTGGTTTATGTGAGAGATCATGGAAAAAGTTTGGAGGTGACTATGCCTAACTCTTTTGGCAGTCTGTTGAAGATGGGTGAAGGTGACAACTGGGCCCTATCTATAGTGGATGGATCCTTACCTCTCTTACAGGTTGTCAAGTGAAAATTAATAAGTATGAAAGTATGTATAGGCAAGGTCGTTACAATCAAGCACAAATATGCTTAGAAATGAAATTTATTACTAAGGGTAGGTAGCACTTACCTAGATTTGCCTCAATAAAAGAAATTTGAATTTTACCCTTACTTCTTACCATAGTTTGTTGGGAAGTATGAGTGTCGAACCCAAGAGAATGGTGGCTAAGTAAGTGTCTTAAATTTAAGCTTTAAAGAAATGATGTTAGTAGTAAAAAAAAAAAAAAACATTGAAGAGTGTGGGAAAATCAAGTAGAACCAAGACTTAAAAGTGATTTAGGATGTAAACTCAATTCAAAAAAAAAAAAAAAAAAAAGGAATAATAAAGAAAAGTGAAAATTGAACTCTTATGAGAAAAATGAGGGAAGGGGTAAAGGGCACTAATCAATTCTTATCATTGAATTAAGAGAATTATGAAAGGATTTGTGCTCAATTAAAATGGGTTCTTGATCAAGATTCTTGCAAGATCAAATTGCTTGATATTGTAAGAACTTTGGTTAAGATTCAAGAAAAGAGACAATTACCTCAAGCATTTAGTGTATATTCTTGCAATAAGAACTAAAGCCAAATCTTGCCCTTTAAAGAAGATCAAAGTATCTTTCACACTTTTTTTTAAACAATTTTCAATCAATGAATTAATTGGATTTAATTGTGCACAATAAAATTGATGCAATCAAATTCAAGAGTTTCCAAGAACAAGGAAGATTCATCTAGCATTAATCAATTCCAAGATTTGACATGTTGCAATTAAGAATTAGATTGAGTTTTTGTGTAGACAAAGGTAATAAGATAAATCTTGCATTAGTTTTTCATACCAAAAGTATCTTGCATACAAAAATGGTCAAACAAGAACAATATTAAGAATTAAATTGACAAGAATGCTTGTAATTGAAGGAAGGAATTATTTGTTATGTAAAAAAAATTAGGGATTCAACAAAAACTACAAGAAATTCAGAAATTTGATCATATCTAATTAATAAGGAAAAATAAGAGAAGATTTCTCAAAGAATTGTAAAGCCCTAAGTCCATTTAGCTCTTGGTGATTAGCCCTCTATCAAGAAATAATTCTAGAAATTAATTGAGAGGACAAAAAAGGCAAAATGAGGAGTAATTTCTAGAGTTTGACAGAGTTCTAGGAGAATTTGGGAGAAAATTGTGAATTGATTAGGGAAATTTTCATAAATATAACAAACCAGTAAAGTATTTACTGCCCATGTAACAAAGTCATTGAAGTTAGCCATTTTTTAAATATTTCAGGTTTTCCCTTTTGTCTTTGTTCTCCTCTTTGATACGATTTTTTTCTATTGTCTTTCTTCTTTTTCTCTTTTTTTTTTCCAAACTGTTATTTGGTTCAAGATCGTGTATCAAATATAAAAGATCTATTTTTTTCAAACTTTTATTTGGTTGTTCAAAATCGTGTAGACTCGAAAGAAAACGTTGTTTAGATTTGGCTACCAAAATATAAAGGATTGTGTACAAAAAATAGCGATCATTGAATTAGGAGAACTTTCTATGACTTACCTGTTCGGTTCTCGATCTTGTCATTTTCTGCTCCTCTCTTCCAAATCAATTTTCTGAACCACCAGAGTTAGGATTCTTTCTGTTTTAAGCAAGCTTTTATTTCTTCGGATGTAGCTCGTAATGACATCCAACTACCCTCTTTACACATGCTGCCCTTGTCTTTATGATTAAACTAGCTAAAATAATGTTTAACTTCCTTTCCTCTGTTTGAGTTCCTCCATTGCACATAATGCTAAAATATACAACAAAACATACATTTGTAGGAAATAAATGAACAACCATCAAATACATTCAAAAGCATCAACATACATATAACAGCGTCAACATACATACAACAAGCATCAACATACATACAACATAACCCAATGTTCAGATTTGCAATGTCTATACAACAACATCCCATTTTTGTCTCTCTCACACTCTTGTGTTGTTTATTCTAGTGTTGTTATTTATCTTGTTACGACATAGTGTGTGACTTGTGGTGTTCCTTAAAAGCATGCTAAAGAAGTAAAGAATGATGGGGCAATGCAATATATATGTTTATTGAACTAATATGAACATACTGATCTAAATGTTGGGTTTTGGTAAGAATAAGAGAAGAGATAAAATTTATATATTTGAAAGGAATAAGAAAATCATCAGTTCCAACATCTAAAAGAAATTAATTGGAATAGTTTAAAATTTACCAAAAATAAAAGAACGTCGGTGAGGAAGATGGTGACAAGGGCAAGGCACGACGGGCATGACAAACCTATTCTCCTCTCCTTCTTCTTCTTCTCCTCTCTTCGAAGACATCGAAGAACGATGGATGGATGACACACGCTGAAAATCGATTAAGATGTAGATCTCTAACGATGATTGTGTGTGATGGAGACGATGAAACTTGTAACACAGATCGTGAAATGAGAAGAACAGTTCGGATGGAAGAATAGAGAAGACGCATATCTTTAAATTTTAGTTATGTCTTTCAGAGAATTGAAACGAAATATATAGGAGAACTCTGGACACCCTTATCTATTCATCGAGAATAGTTAGATAAAGTCTTGATGAATCACTAATGTCATCGGGAGTAGTGGAACAATTCCTTACACTCAATGCATGACATCAGGGATCTTACTCTGACTCATAATTAATGTTCGAATTTATCCTGACGTCTCGTGTAACTCATCAGAAACTATATTCCTATTTCGATGCCATGCATGGAGCATCGAGGATCTTGCTCTATGCATGGAGCATCGAGGATCTTCCTCTTACATAATAAATATTTGAGTTTATTTCGATGTCCCGTGTAACCCGTTGGAAACCGTCTTCCTATTTTTGATGTCGTTTGATAAGCGTCGGGACTGACTTCTTTTTTTCTGACATTTTTCATGACATGTCGGGAAGATGTTATTAAAATAATATTTTTGTCGTGTCCCAATGTATGGATCCCAACATCGGAAATAGCTATTTGTTCTGACGTTCCATCCTTCGATGCCATTTTGTGCATTGGGAAAATCCACTTTCTTATAGTGGCTTCATGTGAATTTGCTAGTTTTTGGAGATATAGTGTAAAATTCTCTTGAATCTTCTTTGCCTTACTTCTGGTAATTGGACATTCGGGTATATGCAAAGATTTCATGGTTGAATTCACATCATCCCCAGTTTCTTTTAGTGGATTTGCCCTCAAATTAAGGTTTTCATCTCCTACATCAAAAAGAGAAAAATTAGCCACATTAAAAGTAGAACTTACATTGTACTCAACTCGAAAATCAAGTTTGTAGGCATTATCATTGATCCGCTCTATCACTTGAAACGATCCATCCTTTTTGGTGTAGCTTAGATTTTTATTGATTTGGAAATCTTTCTTTTCTTAGATGAACCAAAACCCAATCATCGAGTTTAAAAATCAATTGTTTTCTCCCTTGGTTCTTTCTTTATACAAGGTTTTGATTCTTCTTTTCAATTTTTTGTTTGATTTCCTTATGCATGGTTTTTATGTATTCTGTCCTTGAAACAGCTACATCACTAGTAAATATATTAGGCGACAAGGCGACAATCTAAAGGAGTTAAAGGATTAAAGCCATACACAACCTTAAAAGGTGAACAATTAGTAGTGTTATGTATTGCTCTATTGTAAGCAAACTCTACAAAAGGTAAAATATCCTCCCAAGAATTGAGATTTTGACAAATTAGTGTCTTAAGGAAAGAACTCAATGTTCTATTAACAACCTCCATTTGTCCATCAGCTTGTGGGTGACAACTTGTTGAAAACAAAAGCTTGGTTCCCAATTTTTCCCATAAAACTTTCCTGAAATGACTTAAAAATTTAGCATCTCTATCACTAACAATGAATTTTGGAATGTCATGCAACCTAACCACTTCTCTAAAGAATACATTAGCTATGTTAGTGATAGAGATGCTAAATTGAAATGTCATCTGTTTTGCTACATGGAATGAAATGCGCCATCTTACTAAACCTATCAACTACCACGAAAATGTTGTCACAATGCCTCTTAGTTTTTGGCAATCCAAGAACAAAATCCCATGCTAATGTCAATCTAAGGTTCACTAGAAACATCCAAAGATGTGTAAAGTTCATGTGGTTATGTCTAAGATTTAGCTTTCTTACATTTGAAACATTGCTTTTAACTTTATTCACATATTTTCTCATTTTCAATCAATAAAAGTGTTCATGCGACATGCCATATGTTTTAAATTTCCTAAAATGCCCTATAAGTCCTTCACCATAGGCCTTCTATGGAAGATTAACTTACTGATCATTGTTATATCAGATGGACAGAAATATATCTATAGTGAAGGGGGTGCAACTACGAGACTTTAGTGGAATGACCCGTTAGTTAACGAATATTGATTATCTTGGTCTAAAAGGGTTTAGCTAGTTAATCTTAGATTGTTGAAACCCATGATGTATAGATCCGTTAGGTTCCCCTGCTAGTTCATTGGAATTAACTTAGAACAACATGTTGGAATAATTCGAATTGTTCAAATTAGGTAGAGAGAGAGAAACCGACTAATATATGTGATATAGTCATTGGTTATAGAGCTTTATATTTAAATGTGATTTAAATATTAAAATTATGAATATAAATTCATATTCAGAAGCTCAAAATTTATGGAAATGATCAAAGTTGTGAAAAGTCAAAATGTTGACTTATGACTTTAAAAAGTCACACTTTTGAAAAGTCAAACTTTGACCGACTTTATATTCAAATGTGATTTAAATTTTAAAAAATAAATGCAAATTCATGCTCGGAAGGTCGAAATTAGTCAAGTTGGACAAAATGCTAAAAAGTTAAAATGTTGACTTTTAACTTGAAAATGTCAAAGTTTGACTTTGACTTAATTGGTCAAATGACCATGTTCCCCTTGGACTAAAGTTAGTGGAAAAATCCAACATTTTGTTGGATAGTTCCACTAACACTTAGTGGGACAAATGTTTACATAAGATGTAAACAGTGGAGAATGAGATGTTGATTTGTGGTGTATATTTTCATGCATTTTGCATGTAATGTTTTTATAAAAATAGGTTTTGAAAATTATTTTAAGACTTAAGAAAATTTTTAGAAATTATTCAAATTTTCTCACCTTTCTCACTTAACCAAGTTGTTGGTTTCTTCCTCCTTTTTCCATCATTCTCTCATATTTTCCTTCACTTAACAGATCTTACAACTCGATTCTAAGTCCAGAGAATAGTGGGTCATGCACTAGTGGTGGTCTCGGTTTGCGTTCATGAGGAGATATCAAGCATTGGAAGACTTCAAAGGTATGTATTTCTCTTAACCCAAATTAATGTAATTAGGGTAGTTATTAAGCATGTTAACTTCTAAATTAGTGTACATGCATCTAGAGTAATTTTGGATCTGTTCTTTCGCTACGCATGTCTCGTTTTTCCATCATGTGGTATCATAGAATGCTAAATTTTACTCATTTGCATATGATGGGTATTTCAATTTATTTGATAAATTGTCGTGGTTTAAACTAAAATTGATATATTATGGTTTTGGTCCTAAATTAGGTTTAAATTTGTAATAATTACTGTAAAGCCCGATTTGTTGCTTAATTTATTATTTCAAAAGGTTTGTAATTTTATTTGAGTCATTAGAGTTGGAAATTAGGTTGTGATTGCTTCAACTGGGAGAGAGAATAGTTAAAAATTTGAAGAAAGTTGATAACAAACTTAAAATTCCTTCTACAGACCCGAGAACCCAAATTTTGACCCAAAATGTCACACCCTCTCCCGAACTACCTGCTAGTTGAGCTTGAAAGATGGTGTGAAGCTGACTGACATCGCTCTCCTCTAATGATATCTATCGACTCTACTAAACACTTGAACTTGAGAAACATGCTAATCTAGTATATAAACTATTATACATGCAACACAACGCCATGAACCTAGACCAATCATAGAGAGAAACATGAAATGGAATCCTGAAATAACTGATTTAGCAAGTAAACCTAATGGAGACACCATAACAAAAAAACATTACCAACAAAGGTTTACACAACTACAACACCTAGAGCTTACAAAAACTATAGAGTATCTATATCTTACAAAGACATGTACAACATAACAAAACAGACTCTATGTACAACTCTATCTACGTACTGACAATCAATATGGGAGCATTAGTAGACTAAGGCAGTCTATCAAGTATTGGAAGCTCGATCTATACCTAGAAAGTGAGCAAAACATTTTTGAAGGATAAGCTATAAAGCTTAGTGAGTGACTCAGTTTAAAACTGTAAATTTAAAGATTAGAGCACATGAAAACTTTACACATATAAATCTGTTTAATCATATAATAATAATAATATCACCAACTTTCTCAAATATTCAATGTGTGTGTCATTGAAATCTAGTAAGGCATATCAAGTATATCAAAACATTTTAAATAACATGACAAATCTATGTTGTGTAGGACACGCCAAGTACAACCAATGTTTACTAGCTCTACGATGTAGTGGGGCACGCTCTGCACTCCCATCGTCTTTGTCGTAGTGGGGTTCGCCTAACACTCATGACAATGTCGTTGTTACGGAGTACACTCAACGTCAACAACGGAATCTAACCTATGTGCACACGGTACCATATAGCCTCGAGTTCAATATATCAATCATGTAGTTAACAAAAATATTAGGATGTTATATGAAAACGTTAAAACATGTCTGCTATCTTTATCTTTTGTAAAACTCAAGCTTACTCGTATTATTCGTGGAAAACTAAATATCTAAAACAATACTTGCTTAAAATGATCTTGTTTCAACTACTTTTTAGAAAAACAATAATAACATGCTCATATATAAATTTTATCATAAAACCTAAGCTTGAACCATTCATGGAAATCATATGTTGTTTAGAAAATCAGATTCAAGCATAGCAACACAATCATAGATAACAATTTAGAAATTATTTTTGAAACCTGTTTATCACTCATAGCCTTAGGCTAGTTCTCTAGAGTGTAGACTCGGCTTTTTTCCTCTTGGCCTGTCAAGCAAACCAAAATCGAGCATTAAAATCTTATATACTCTTGTATCTTTATACTAACTTAAGATGACACACAAAACATGATATTCAACAATTCCAAACTTAGACATAAAAGAGTATTTCATCTATTTCTCCAGAATTTTTTAGATTCAACAACTTAACTTTAAACATTGATAACTTTTGAATACTTCACCAAAATTAATGCAATTTATATCAAACTCTTTGTTTTTAACGCCTCTACAACTTACTTGAAGGAAAGAAAATGAGGTTCCCAACAGATTGCTACAGGAATGACCTAAAACAAAGAGCATCCAAAATTGAGTCTTCTGCTATACCTTGAATTACTCCTGACATTAAGCTTACTTTCAATCATTTTTAGCTCATAATTTCTTCATAAAAGGTGTAGAAAATTTCATAAGAATTCCAACCATACCTAATAGGGCTTTTAACTCCCTCTATACGATATGAAAAACATGAAAAACTAGAGGCTTCATGAATTTGTACACCAAACTTATGACTTGAATGCCTGTTCGAAAAACACCAATCTAAAATTAGAATTTACTCATGCCTCCTTCACAAAACTTGTTAGAAATTGAATACACTTTTCAATAAAATAAACCACACCTTTTAATTTCTCTTGAGCAGTGCAAACAAACTCAAAAATTAGAGGATGTCTGTGTGAATTCAATCTGCCCAGAAAATGACTTGAGCTTGTTGTTTCCTATCCTCTTCAACCTTCAAATTGCAGGATATTTGCTTCCAATCAAGATAGATCTTCAGTTGAAGAATGCTAAGATGATGAGAAATGGGAGAAGAAATGAAGTTGGCAATAGGGAAGAAGAATGAGAGGAAAATAAAAGATCCAAAATATCCTTTTTTTTTACTTCTTCTCTTCCTTTTCACTTTCTTTTATTTAATTCTTTTTTTAATAACAAATAGGGAAGAAGTTATTTGCATTTTTCTGTTTCCTTCTCTCTCTCTCTTTTTAACAATAAATCTAAAATGGTTAACATAAAGCATTGTCATTTTTCTTCGACAACTTAAGTTCAACTTCCTATGTATATGACAATAGCAAAGAATTCAAAGAGAATCTCGGGCTTACACAAAATCCATCGTGTACCCTTCAACGATCGTTTATGGCTTTAAACTTAGATGCCTGACTCAGAAATTCGTCTGTGACCCGTTTCCTCTTCTCACAGCCATAGCCCTGTGCCTGATTCCACTTGACGTCCCGTGCACCCGACCCGATTGTTCGACTCGATTCATTTAACTTGTACAAGTGTCTATTGGTGTTTGGGCCGGTTCAAGCGATTTCAATGGTTTTGTAGCCAATTCGAGTTGTTCGGGAGTAGTTTATATACTTTACCAAATTATTATTGTAATAATTTAGTTTTTGGCTTAACTTAGGAGCCAAAACCAATCCATTTTATGGTGTTTTAATTAAATGTGCATGTGATGTATGTTTTAATTAATGTTTAAGTCATATGTGCATATAGTATGCCATATAAATTTAAAATCCCACCATAGGCTAACATGTTTGTGCATTGAAAGTATGTTAGATTAGTTATAATGTATATGCATGTTAATTAATTAATATGGAAATTAATTAAAATGATTAATTAATTAAGTTAATTTTGATGAAATATGATTTAATGAAATCAATTAATTAATTATTAATTTATTTATTTTAATTAAATATGTTTTAATTAAAAGTTAAATGAATAGATAAATCCATATTAATTAATTTTTTTATATAATGGTTATTTATTGTTTGATGAATTTTATAGAATTATTGTCAAAAGTTTTTATAAGTGTTATAAAATGAATTAGACATTGAAAATCTATATCAAAGATAACTTGCATGCTTATCTAGATTAAACATATCAACTAAATTTCATAGAATTAGGTTGATATCTTGTAAAACTAGTTACACTAGGCTCACCTATTTCAATATTGTCAACAAGTCAGATAAGATGACTAAGGTTGGAGGTTCTTAAGTTGACGGTTTACGGAACATCTTCTACTTGGAGATCATAATCAGTTATTGAATCTAGTTAACCTAGTTTTATGAGCATGCGTGAGGGATATGAGTTAATAAAATTAGTTTATTGCTTAGACATCGTAGGTTAAAATCAGGCATAATGGTTATGCTGGATGTTTTACCTAGACTTAGGATTTATTTAAGTTAGTCAAAATATGATCCTACTTTTTTAGTACCCTTTAAAATCGTCTTAGAACACTTTAGCTAGAGAAAAGTAATGTACTTTTAGCTCCAGCATCTCTAAGAGTCTACACTGTGAGGTCCATAGAAAGCTTTGGGTCATGCATAGAAGCGAACTCCCTTTGGAGAGTGTTTGCATGGATCAATATCAAGGTGTATAGAGATAGTAGTTCACAGTAAGTGGGTGAGGGATATGTGACAACACATCCCACGATTTCTTCTATTTTGTCACACTATGAGATTCCATAATGCGCCTACTTGTCTACCCTGGAGCAACGTTCCCTTCAGAGGGTTGTATTTTAGGATTCGAAACACCGCAAACTCCATACACGGATAGGGTCTCTTAGATCAATTTTCATATTTTCTTTCCACTTTTGGGAGTATAATGATTTTTATCTCCGAGATTTGAAAAAAGAGGGTTATACTTACAACAATTACTAAGTTGTTAGTATATTCTCGACTGAAATAGTGGTAACTAAGTGCTAAAAGAATATGAGATATTTAGGAGTTTGCATTTGGTCAAGATTGTCTTGGTTCAAAGGAGGAGTAATCGACTACCCTTCCGTAGAGGTTATTCTAAACCTTTGAAGTATCATTGCAAAACACAATAATGATGGGTGCATTATTAATATTTGCTAAATTAATTGGTTCTTAAAGGGTTATAGTTTTTCACTAAATAGAATATTTTTTTTCAGCATGAATAGCTCAATAGTACAACTCTTAGCTTCTAAGATTCTCAACAGCAATAATTATACGGTTTGGAAATCAAACCTAAATACAATACTAATCGTAGATGATTTAAGGTTTGTCTTAGCTGAGGAATGTTCTCAAGCCCCTGTCTCAAAATGCCAATCAAAATGTTTAGGAAGCATATGATATTGATGGATTAAGGCTAATGAAAAGGCTCGTGTCTATATTCTTGCCAATATATCTGATGTTTTGAGAAAGAAACAAGAATCCTTAGCCACGACTAAAGAGATTATGGATTCATTGAGGGAAATGTTTGGTCAGCCTTCATGGTCTCTCAAACTCGAAGCTATTAAGCACATTTACACAAAGCGAATAAAGGAAGAGACTTCTGTTAGAGAACATGTACTGGACACAATGATGCACTTCAATCTAGCAGAAGTAAATGGGAGATCTAAAGTTGTTTAGATAGATATTTCATACTTTAAATTGTTTTGTATGCTTCTCAAAAGGTTGAGAAATTTAATTAATATATATCTCTTGTATGACAGAACAAATGTATAAAATATTTTTTGATATCAATTTATAAAAGTTCATCATTCTAGAAAAAGTATTCACTTTTGTTCTACCATAATTATTAAACAACTTATATAAGTTAAGACCAATTAGAGTAGAATTTGTCTTTAAGACTGAAATGTTTAGCATAAAAGATGAAAAAGTTTCTTCTAATACCTAGATATGGTACTTAAGATTTGATCACATAAATCACAATGCGATTGGGAGATTGTTTAAGAGTAGACTTCTAAATTAGTTAGAAGATAACTCTTTACCTTCATGTGAGTCTTATGTTAAAATGAATAATGACCAAAAGATTTTTTATCGAAAAAGGTCTCAGAACCAAAATACTATCAAAACTCGTACATTCGATCCTTTATGGACCAATAAATGTCAACGTTCAAGGATGATATAAATATTTCATCAAGTTTGTTGATGATTATTCAAGGTTAGGTCATATTTACCTATTGTATCATAAGTCTGGTTCTCTTGAAAAGTTTAGAGAATAATATAAGGTTGAAGTTGAGATTCAATTAGGTAAAACTGTAAAAAGATACTTCGATTAGATCGAGGTAGAGAGTATGTGGACTTAAGAACTCAAGACTATTTAATAGAGCATAAAATCTAGTCATAACTCTCTGCATCTAGTACGTCAAAATAGAAAGGTGTATCAGCAGAAAGAAGAAACTAAGCCTTGTTGAACATGATTTGCTCTATGATGAGCTTTGCTCTTTGATCCTCAAGAAATAAGGAATTTGTAGAGACAAATACTAGATTCTTAGAGGAAAACCTGACCATAAATCATCAAACCAAGTAGTAAATTAGTATTAGGATTTCATCCACTAAGGAAGACGTTATAGATAAACCTAGTTCATCCATTAAAGTAGTTGATAAAACTACAGAATCTGGTTAGTCACATCCTTCTCAAGAGTTGAGAGTGCCTCGAAGTAGTGGGAGGGTTGTTCTTCAGCCTGATCATTACCTGGTTTTATCGAAAATCAAATCGTCATACTTGATGTTGGTTTAAGAGGATCCATTGACTTAAGAAAAGGCAATGAATGATGTAAATTATCTATCTAACGTCTAGAAATGACTAGCTATGCACTTTCAAATAAGAGATTTAGAAATGCATAATATGTTCTAAAGATCCAAATTGTTTAGAATGACAAGAATAGAATACTAGTCAATCTCAAATATTTTATATAGACAAAATGTTGTCTAGATATATAATGTAGAATTTCCAAAAGGGATGGATTGCCGTTAAGATTAATTCCAATTTCCACAAAATTAAATAATTCACGTTAAATGAATTCAAAATAATGCCCAATAAATTAAATCTAATTAAAGAAGACTAAGATAATTAACTCCAAAATTATCTTAATTTTGAGGGTATTACAATCTTCCCTCCTTTAAGAAACTTTCATCCTCGAAAGTTCTAATCTTTGAACAACTCGAGATACCAGGCTCTTCTGTCATAATTAATAACATTTTCTACAAAATTCTAAAATATTTAATGGAGCTCTTGCAAATATGACAATTATAGTATCATAAATTAGGCCCATAGCGCATCATTTTTACATTTGCAAAAATAGCAAAATTGAAGCCAACCCGCATTTTAAAAATACAAAATTACGAAGCTACCCTTCAGTCATTACTAATACCAATATATACGATTGATACACCAAAATATACTGTTGATACACCAATATATACCGTTGATACACCTGATTTGTTTTGCTGATGTACTGCTCGTACACTTTTTTTTTACTCTCTAGTACTTCACTAATACATATTATTAGTTTACAATACTTGATATGTTGTTGATACACTCAATCAATTAAATACACTTGAAGCATCAAGAATGATACACTTTATATATCGTTGATACACTTGTTATTGTTTCCTGATACACTCGATAGATTTAATACACTTAATCACTTGCTAAACTTCATTGATACATATTATTAGTTTGATACACTTGATATGTTGTTGATACAGTTGCTCAACTGTTGATATACTCAATCAATTTAATACACTTTGATGCAGTAAGAATGCTACACTTTATATATCGTTGATACACGTTATATATCGTCGATACACTTGTTATTGTTTGCTGATACACTTGATAGATTTAATATAATAAACTTAATCACTTGCTAAACTTCGTTGATACATATTATTAGTTTGAAACACTTGATATGTTGTTGATACACTTGCTCAACTATTGATACACTCAATCAATTAAATACACTTGATGCACTAAGAATGATACACTTTATATATCGTTGATACACTTGTTTGTTTGCTAATACATTTGATAGATGTAATACAGTTAATCACTTGCTAAACTTCATTGATACATATTATTAGTTTGAAACACTTGATATGTTGTTGATACACTAGCGAAACTGTTGATACACTCAATTAATTAAATACACCTGATACACTAAGCATGATACACTTTATGTATTGTCGATACAGTTGTTATGGTATGTTTACAATCTTAATAAAATGTTGAACATCATTATCGGCCTATAGTTAACAAATTAAAATTGAAAGTTCAATACATGACTCAACTTGAATTTCAATATGAATCAAGTTCACAAAAGAATCAAATGATGATATCACTCAATCAACCAAAACACAATTTGTTTTGTAATCCACGTAGTAATGTTGCTCATCCCATTAACCACTCTGAAAAACAATTACTGCCAATTTAACCATAACTACAATGAACTGCAACAATTTTGGAAAAATAAAAAACACGTAGTAAGTATATCAGTCAACTAATACATATAATATAAGTATATCATACCGTTGATATAAAAAACTGATACAAATTAAAAAAGAAAACAAAACCAAACGTAACTAAATAAAATCAAAGTGATCTACAAAGTTCCTTTCGATAAAAGATGTTAGGAACAAATAAAAGAACAAATAAAAGAGATGAGGAAGAACAAATCGTAGCCCTAATTTTAATAAATAATATATGAGCAATTCACAGAAATAATATTAGGGCTTCAAAAAAGAGGAAGAAATAGATACATAATTCTTGTTTTCCCTAAAGAAAAAATGAGGAGAATAGGAGAAGAAGACAAGGAGAAGATGATTAAAAAAAAGCCGATGAAGAGGGAGAAATCTAAAAGAACGAAAATGAAGAGAGAAGAGATGGATGGTGGAGAAGAGGTAGAATAAGACAAGGAGAAGAGAAGTAGGTGAATAGGAGAAATGGTCAAGAAGAACGACAGAGAAGAGAAGAAGAAAATGAAAAATGAAGGAGAACAATAAAGAAAAACCAAAAAGGAAGAGAAAACAGTAGAGAAGGGCAATTTTGGAATAATGAAAAAAATAAAATAAGAAATATCAACCAAAATTAAAAAGTTGCTATATTTGCAAAATTGAAAAGGTTAGTGCTAATATTGCTAAATTAGATTTTTATTGTGCCACCCAATACAATTTCTCATATTTAATTAAATATACATACCCATGTATATATATTTAATTAATCCAACACAATACACCAAATATATTCCTTAACTTCTAATTTTAATTAATCTAACACCAAATAAATTCCATAACTTCTAATTCCACTTAATGTAATACTCATAATAAGTTCCTTAAATTTTTAGGGTGTTACAATCTTTCCTTGCTAAGAAACTTTCATCCTTGAAAGTTCTAGTCCTTGAACAATTTCGGGTATCGTGTTCTTTTGTCATCCTCTTGTTCCTTTGTAGCCTTCTCAACTTGGTAATTTTGCCATAAAATTTTTACTAGTGCAACTCCCATGTTGCATAACACTTCACTTCTCTTACTAAAATAGTATTTTTCATAAATACTTTTCTTTCCTTTACACTTCTTTTTATGAAACCACTAAATCCAAGGAAAATATTCCTCGTTTTCTTTTTTTTCTTCACTCATCCAAGTGAAACTTGATACATAACCCTTTAAAACTACATTCTATTTTCCAACTTCAAACTTCCACAATTAGTAAGGTATTCTCCACCATTTAACATTCTTTAGAACTCATTAGTTTTCTTTCATGTTTTTTTCCTTCATCAAGTCCAAACTCATGTCCAACTATAGCCTTTCTTTAATGACATCAACTTAGCTAGTTATTATAAAGAGTTCGTTATTTCATCACTTATACTTTAAACTAGCTGTAACTTATCCTTTATGGTAAACTTAAAATAGTTTCTTGATGTCCCATCAAAATAACTATGCACTAAATTTTGCTTTGTTCCTTCTCCAGTATCTCAATTCTAAACACAATTCAATGTGCTTGACATACTTAAACTTAACATGGTATTTAATTCCCTTTAAAACCACCAGCATAACTTATTTCTTAGATATTCAAACACAAAACAGTTAATCAGGCTAATCATGTCCTACTCTTTTGCCTACTCGACCACCATTTTGATCACCTCTATGTGGCGCCATTTTCCCTAAATTTCACCACCAAATCCTCACCATAAAATCATAACATTCATATAATTTTAGTTTAATACAGACAAGGTCATGTGCATATTCATAATCATGTATCATAAAACACATACCTGGCGAGTGATGAAAGACCGTAATAGCCATAGAGACAGAATCAAAAACTCACATCGTAAGTCAGTCTACATTACCTAAAATCTGAAGCTCTGATACTAACTATAATGACCCAACTCTTTATATTAAGTTGAGATCATTACTAAAAAAAACAATAACAAGAGACACTTTCTTGAAAAAAGGAATACTAAATTTTCATTGAAAACAAAATACTGAAACACTGATACATAGACGCGGAAGCAAAATTGATCAATTCTCTGTCGTTCATTGAAAACAAAATACTGAAACACTGATACTGAAACACTCATGAGTCCCCATATGGCATGTCACGAATCCTTCTCTGTCGTTCACTAGCTTTACTCTACCTTTATCTTTGCCTGAAATATTAAACATGAAAAAGGGTGAGTATAAACATATACTCTGTCACACCCCCTCCCGGACTACCTGCTACCTTAGACCGAAAGATGGCGTGAAGCCGACGAACAACGCTTTTCTGTACCTGTATCTGTCGACTCTGCTTAAAACTTTCATGTGATGAACTTGCCAATCTAGTATATAAACTATTGTACATGCCACAAAACACAGCGGATCCTAGGCTAGTTAAACACAGCTAGTCAAACACATACATGAAGTGTACCTCAAAATTTACCGATTTCACGAGTAAACCTAAAGACACCTTAATCAAAATATAACCAACAAAATTTACACAACTACAGCTCCTAAAGCTTATACAAACTGTGGAGTATCTATAACATACAAGGGTGTATATACACCACAACACAACAGACTCTATGCCCAACTCAAAACACGTACTGGCAATCGATAATGAAGCTTCCGCAGACTAAGGCAGTCTATCAAGCACCGGGAAGTCGATCTCTACCTGGAAAATGGGTAAAACATTTTGGAAAGGGTGAGCTATGAAGCTCAGTGAGTGACTCAGTTTAAAACTATAAATTTAAAGATAAGAGCACGTGAAAACTTTACACATATAAATCTGTTTATACAAGTCGTAAATGTAAATGTGTAATAGTAAGAATAGCTTCCTTAAATACTCAGCATGTTCATCATTGAAATCTAGCAAGGCATATCAAGTATATCGAAGCATTTTAACTAACATGACGAATCTACGTTGTGTAGGGTACACCTAGTACAACAACGTTTACAAGCACTACGATGTAGTGGGGCCCGCCCAGCACTCCCATCGTCTTTGTCGTAGTGGGACCCGCCCAGCACTCACGACAGCATCGTTGTTACGGAGTACACTCAACGTCAACAACGAAATCTAACCAGTGTGTACACGGTAATCTCTAGCCTCAGGCTTAAGATCTCAGTCATGTAGTTAATGAAAATTTCATAAATCATCATAAAATATTAAAAAATGCCTGCTTATAAATTTTACACAAAGCTCGAACTTTACTCAGCTCTTTCGTGGAAAATTGTAGTTCTTAAAACAAAACTTCATACTAATTCATGCTTTGCTTAAAATATTGTGGTTTAAATACTTTCCAAACATTTAATATCTACGTGCTAGCATAAATTTCTTTAAGAAATCTAGTCTCCAAATGTATACTTGAAAATAGTCATGAAATTCAAATACCTTTCATGGCTTCGTAAATAAACATTTATCGCATTCAATCATAATAAGAGTTATGGAAAATATTTCAAAGTTGGTTTTGTCACTCACAGTCTTGGGCTAGATCCTTGGTCTATAAGCTCGGTTTAATTCTTCTCGGCCTGCCAACAACCCAACCGAGTATTAAAACCCTAAACATTCTGGTTTCTTAAAGATATACATAACATGTCGCACCAAAGATGACGCTCACGAAAACAAAGCTTAAGAAATAAAATCCTATTTCAACAATTCTCTAAAATTTCCAGATTTCTAACATAAACTTCAAAGGACTATAACTTTCTCAATACTTAACCAAAATGAGTGTTCTTTATATCATACTCTTCATTTTGAGATCCTCTAAAACTTACCTGAAGACATATAAATCTGATTCTCCGTGCATAAACACATATAACCCTCAAAACAGAACCACTTCCAGAATCGCGCGCACACGACCTCTTTAACTTGTTCCTACAATTTAACCAATTTTTAGTCGTTTTTGGTTTACAATTTCTTCATGAAAGTTGTAGTAAATTGAATAAGCTTTCCAACCATATTAAATAGAGATTCTAACTCCACCGATACACTCTGAAATACAAGAAAAACCAGAGACCTCCTGATTTCGAGTGAAAACCAACTGCCCTGTTTTCTTCATCAAAAAGCACCAAATGAATATCCGAATTTGGTCCAACGTTCTTCATAAAGTTTGTTTAAAAATGAGTTAACTTTCAGTAAATGTAAATCTCACCTCTTAATTCCTTTTGAAGAGTTCAAACCGAATTAAAAACCAGTGATGTGCATAATGAACTAAAATTCAGCCATTGATACACTTTGCTTGAGTTCTCCTCCTCTTCTTCAACCTAAAAATTCTAGTAAAATTTCTCTTCTTCTTCCAAACTCTCTCTTAGAAGTTCTCTGCAAATTGAAGAAGGAAAAAGAAAAAAAAATAAAGGGAACTTGGATGTCTTCAAACTCTTGGCGGTGAAGGGAAGAGAAGAAGAAGAAGAAAAGAGAAAATGAAATTTTCTTCTCATTTTCTTCTTTTTGTCCTTTCTTTTCTTTCTTTTCTTTAATTAATTTAATAAAACTATTTAATATATAAATATATATATTTATATTTACACTTAATTTCCATTTTCTTTTTCTTTTTTTTTCCACATTTAAAGAAATTAAACCAAGAAAATATCGGGTTTACATACTCAGTAAGGGACCCACTACCAGTTTCGTTAGGTATCTGTTAACTTTCCATTAGTGTCCTATAAGGAAGTACCCGTAAACTGACGTGTTTCCGAACATACGTAATCTAGTGATCACATAGGAACACATCTAGTTTTTGGTGAATCCAAAGGAACACCTAGGATAAAACTGGTGTTCAGTGACCCAAAGGAACACCTAGACAAACTGGTCTTCAGTAAACATGAAGGAACACTTAAGACAATCGGGCTGTAAGTGACCCCATTAGATCACTCATGTACATAACATATCATGACAGACTGGTGGTCCCATCGAACTACAAAGTCATAAAAAGGTGGTGATCCCAATAGACAACCATATGGGTACGACCGTAATAGACAAAGGTAACAAAACACCCATCTATAGCATGTAACATATCGTAAGCATCATAACATGACATGAATATTAAGCATAACGTCTTTAATCATGTGATTAATATATCATGTGATTAATATGTCATGCATCTTCATCAACGTAAATCAGTCATCATCATCAACATACTATTAGTCATAAATATAATATCAATCATCATCATCATCAATCATCAATATAATGTCAGTCATCATCAATAACATCATGTTATGCATTTTAGCTACCATCAATGCATAACCATAAATACATGCAGTTTCTTAAATTTAGTTCGAAGGTCTAGTAGTAGAATCTCTTACTTAGAGATTTTAGCCAAACAAAATACTCCTTAGCTGATAGTAAAAATTCTCCAATTAATTTGATCCTAATTATAAAAGAAAATTTTAATATCTGAATTAATAAAATTAGCAATTGGCTATTATCCAAAAATTCTCCCAAATTAATTAACTTCCTAAAAAATTTTGGGTTGAAACCAATTCAACCTTGATTGATGAAAAATCTAAGATTAAATCTTAAAACATTAGCCAATTGAACTTTTAAAGAAACCCCAATTAGATCCAAAATTAAATTAACAAATTATTAATTTAATTACCTTGGCTTACCAAAATTGCTTAAATGGAGGTTGAAAAATTCTCTTAACTGATGGAAAAAATCATCACCTAAATTTTCAAGCTTTGCCAAAGGAACCAATCACATAACTAAAATTGGTGAGGCGACTACGGCAAAGGGCTATCTTAGTGAACAAGATGAAGAACTTTTTTTCTTTTTCCTTTTCTTTCGAACTTAAGCATTCTAATGCTATTTATAAACCTAAATAATAACAATAATATTTATTATTATTATTTCCTTTTCCTTTTAGGATATACATATCATACCAATATATACATATATTTTTATTCTCATTATCTTTACTCAATAATTTCCTTAAATGCAGAAAATCTTAGGCATTTATAACCATTAATAATAATAATAATAATAATAATAATAATAATAATAATAATAATAATAATAATAATAATAATAATAATAATAATAATAATAATAATAATAATAATAATAATAATAATAATAATAATAATAATAATAATTTATTATTATTATTATTATTATTATTATTCTCTCACCAAAATCTATAATAAACATAAATAAGGTTGGGCACATTATTCTGGGAACAATATGGATGCAGTCTGCTCTGTAGTTAGTACAAACGATGTGATCCTGAATCATACATGTAGAGAAATGAGAGTGAGGGCATCCTATGTAAAGAGTTTACATAAGACTAGAGCCATGAAATAGTCACTTTTAAGTTATAACACCGTTGACTATATAAACTGACTATTTCGATTATGATGACCTAGGTAACTTAATCTTAATCCTGAGCTAACTATGAACTTTTATTCAAATAGTATTATCATCATCTGCATCAATAAAAAGCCTCCTCCAAGAATACATGTAGAAGAATGCTCTTCTAAAGCCAAGCAATGTCCATCTGGAATCTAAAAGTACAGTTGAGGCAACTCGCTAGGGACTTCTCCGGAAGACCATGGGGATCTCTTCCAAACAATACCAAAAATTCCTAACCAAGTGGAGGGATAAAAAAAAGGATCAATGTTAGGTGACGACACTCAGAAGCAGAAGGAACCCTACTTCTAGACCTAATGCCACAAGTGACCTGTTGGCATTTATGTCTTAAAACTCGTAGTTTACAGTTTAAATTATATTTTGTTCAATAAAGCGGTTATTGAAGACTTATTAATGAAAATAGAATTCTATAATCTTGAATCCAATAAACTAAGGTCCCGAGGCTATCTAGTGTAAACTTGAACTTTATGTAGATACATAAACATAGATCAAGTTTGGGTGCCTTATTGTGGAAACACTATGGATGTGTCCTGCTTTGTAGTTAGTACAAACAACGTGATCCTGAATCATTCATGTAGAGACATGGGAGATTACGACCAACCTGTGACATATTAACGTACTAATTGTGGGTTCAAAAGTGGTCCATCAACAGCTTCTTTATTTTGTCTTGTTCCTAAGCCTATCCAGCTGAGGGATCCTAATTTCAAGGACTTCTGTCTACATTCCTTGTATCGTCTTTTGCGCATTTACCCAAAGTATAGGTCCAAAGTGAGCTCATTGGAAGAATACTAAGGTGCCAACCAAAACGATCGAAAGTTGGCTAATGCTTCCAAAGAGTGTCGAACGTTTGGTCGACGTCATAAACGACCGAAAATATATTTTCTACAAAGAAAATGGGCCAAATTTAAGAACTCTTATGTCGGTCCTAAAAAAGGTGAAGGGCCATGCTCCAGACTTAGTTCTTATTTGGGGATAAAAAATGGTCCTTCAACAGTAGCTTTGCTTTCTCTTGGTCCTAAGCCTTTTAGCCTGAAGTATTTTAGGAAGAAGGACTTCCATCTATATTCCTCACATGGTCCCTTCAACATTTTCCCAAAGTATAAGTTGTGAAGTGAGCTTGTTTTGAGAAATATTAAGGTGCCAACCAAAATGATCGAAAAAAAGGCCAATGCTTCAAAAGAGTGGCGAATGTTTGCTCAGTTTAATAAACCACTGAAAGTTAATTCCCCTCAAAGAAAATGAGCCATGTTTAAGAACATTTCGTGTTGGTCAAAAAATGAGGCGAACGACTATGCCCCAGACTCAAGGGTTTCTTTGTTTTGGGAGTTTATGTCCTAAAACTCGTAGTTAGTTTAAATTATATTTTATTCAATAAAGTGGTTATTGAGGACTTATTAGTGAAAATAGAATACTATAATCTTAAAGCCTATAAACTAAGGTCCCGAGGCTTTTAGTGTAGATTTGAACTTTATATAGAGACATAAATGTGGATCAAGTTCGTGTATATAACCCAAACGTTCTATAGTATATGAATAAAGGTTGGGTGCCTTATTTTGGGGACATTATGGATGCGACCCGCTTTGTAGTAAGTATAAACGATGTAATCCTGAACCGTTCATGCAGAGACATGAAAGTGGAGACATCCTATGTAAAGAGTTTACATAAGATTGGGACCATAAAAATACTCACTTTTAAGTTATAGCAATATTAACTTTATAAAACTAACTATTTCAATTATGATGACCTAGGTAACTTGATCTTAATCCTAAGCTAACTATGAACTTCTGTTCATGGGAAATTATCCTTAAATCTGCATAGGTGAGGGCAGCTTAACAACGCTGGCCCAACAAGCCTCCAATTTCAGGGGTAAGACCGAGTGGATAGCTAGGAACATTGGGTGCAAGACAAAATTCACTCCAACCCGTTTTATTGATAATATATAGGTTGTTTCCTTAAGGACTGAATCTT
The DNA here is from genome assembly GCF_025177605.1 of Cucumis melo. Classification (NCBI taxonomy): domain Eukaryota; kingdom Viridiplantae; phylum Streptophyta; class Magnoliopsida; order Cucurbitales; family Cucurbitaceae; genus Cucumis; species Cucumis melo. The sequence continues at coordinate 13,986,177 of NC_066868.1, forward strand.
GGTCTTGAACAAAGGGCCCTGCCCTCTTATTTGCCCAAAAAAGATTTTTGGTTTATATGTTGGACCTAAAACCAATTGTTCATTAATAGATCAATAGGACCTAAGCAGCAAAGTGTAGTCTCGAGGGTAAAACGATACTTTGATCCAGCCGAGAATATGACCAACCTGTGACAGATTAACTTACTTATAATGGTTATATCACATAAACACAAATGTTTATTAACTCAGTCTAAAGACTTTAGCCAGCTAATCTCGGATGTTAGAGCCCATGATTTATAGGTCTACTAGGCTCCCCTGCTAGCTCATATGGAATTAACTTAGGATATTTTGTTGGAATAATTTGAATTGTTCAAATTATATAAAGAGAGATATCGAAAAATATACTTGATATAGTCGTTGGATATAAGTTTAAGATAGAGGTTTATGTTTAAATATGATTTAAATATTAAAAATATGAATACTGATTCATATTTGGAAGCTCGAAATTGATGGAAATGGTCAAAGTTGTAAAAAGTTAAAGTGTTGACTTTTGACTTTGAAAAGTCTAACTTTGACCTGCTTTATATTCAAATAAGATTTGAATTTAGTCAATGCGAATTCATGCTTGGAAGGTCAAATTTAGACAAGATGGAAAAAACGGTAAAAAGTCAAAATGTTGAGTTTTGACTTGAAAAAGTTTTTGAATTTGATTTAAATATCAAATTACCATATTTCCCTTAAACTAAATTAATTAAGTTAAATAAATTAATGAAACTTGTCGAGATTTGGCCAACTTATCACACGCATGTGATTTGTATGTGGCTTTATGCATGCAAGTCACCTAGACCACTAATAGTTAGGTGTATGTCAAGTGTTAAGATAAAGGAATCTCATTAAATGCATTTTTGCATGTAGTTTGCTTATAAAATGGTTTATTACAAATGGGAGAAATCTCTTGGTCTTTTGGTGAGATTTTATTATGTATTTTGGAATTGCAAAATAGACCAAAAACTCTTTTTCTCTCCAAAAAATCTTAAAGTTATAAGTTTCTCCCCTAAATTCCATCACTCTCTCTTTTTCTCCTCCATACGGGTTCCACAACCCAGTTCTAAGTACGAAGATTAGCATGTTAATACTAGTGGTACTTTCGGATTCAAAATTGTCAAGAGATTATGAGGATTGAAAAGCTTCAAGTTCATAAGGAGATTGCGAGGATAGAAGAGCTTCAAAGGTGAGCTTTTCTGTTAAACCTGTCTTTGTTTCTGTTAGGTTGTTATGCATGTTAATTACTAAATAGTTTAGCTGCAATTAGAGTAAAATTTGATTCTTATTTCGCTGCACATGTCATCATTTTCCAACATGTGGTATCAGAGCATGCTTAATTTTACTTAATTGCATTTGGTGGGTTTTCAATTTATTTGATAAATTGTGAGTTAAACTAAAATTGATATATTATGGTTTTGGCAAATTAAATTAAGCTTGTTGTTTGTAATAATTATTGTAATTAGCCCGGTTTATGACTTACTTTATTATTGCAAAGGGTTTATAATTTTTATAGTCATTAGAGTTGAAAATAAGTTGTAATTTCATCAACTGAGAGAGAGAAAAGATGTAGATTTGATAAAAGGAGATAGACCAAAAAAGAACCACCTACAGATTGGAGAACCCAAAGTTTGACCTGGAAGTCTGCGTGTGACACAGTTCCTCCGCGCACGCCACATGGCATCTCGCTTTAACCCTTTTCTCACGTGAGATTGGCGTCTCATCCAACTCATTTGTGCACGCCACTTGGCTTCTTGCTTTTCACCCCATCTTGCGTCAGCCCATCTAGCCTGATGTCTCTTCTCGCGTGCAGCCCATCCTGCATCTAGCTTGCTCCACACGTTCGCCCGATCATATCTGACCTGTGTTTGACTATTCACGATGACCTGCACATCGGTTGCTTTAGGTAGATTCAAGCCCAAATGTTGGATCTTGGGCCAGTTCAGTGTTGTTTTGAAGGTTTTCTAGTAAGTTCAAATGGTTTGGGAACTTTAATGTACTACATCAAATTATTATTGTCATAATTTAGAGCTTAGCTTAATTTATTAGCCAAAACCAGTACATTTTAGTTTTATTTAAGTTTAAATTGTATATGCATATAGTATGCCATATAGTTTTGAAATCCTACCATTGGTTAACATGTTCATCCGTTGAAAGTTTGTTATAATTGTTAGAATGTATAGTATGCATGTTGATTAATTAATATAGAAATTAATTAATTTGATTTATTATTTATTTAATTAATTAATTAAATTAATTTTTATTGAATGTGATTTAATGATATTAATCAATCAACTAATTATTGATTTATTTAACATAATTAAATATGATTTAATTAAAAGTTAAATAAATTAAAATCGATATTAGTGAGGTATGAACCCCTATGGAGGAAGCCTTCCCTTTGTCTTAAGCAACCATACTACTTAATCTTAGAGTCCTTTGTCTAGCTTCAAGTCTTGACCGAGGGCTCAGATTTAAGGAGGGATCCTTCCAGCTTTACAGTAGAGGGAAAATGAGCCTAGGACACTTTTAATTCTTTTGAAGCTTGTCTAGCCTTGTTTATCTAAATATGATTTCGTCAGATAAATCTAGCTAAAACTTAACCTCAATCAATTGCTTGCATTCTCTTTAATCATTTGAATGATGTTTAGTCTCAATTAGGATTTACTATTAAAGCATTCAGTTTGTAGCTTGGTTGACTTGCAAGATTAGCATCAATATCTACTTGCATGATTGAGCGATTTTTCCCTTAAGTTTTTTTATGTATCCCATGTCTGCTACTTGAATGATAGATAAAAGTAGATTTTTTTTTACTCGAGAGGAACAAAGCTTTAGTAGGGGCTATTTTGTTGGGGCAAAATTTGACTCAATTTTAGATAGCTTTCTTTAATTCTGAAATCATTTAGTAACCCTTTTTCTCTTAAAGTTTTAAATTCCCACATCACATTTGACTTATTTGTCAACTAAAGAAACGACATGAGTGTTGGAATTTGTGTCCTAAAACTCGTACTTTGTTATTTGATTCACTATAATTTATTATTGAATGCTATAATCTTAAAACCAATAAATTAAGGTCTCGAGGCTATTTTACTGAGTTTGTCATATATACTTGAACTTTATGTAGAGACATAAACATGGATTAAGTTCAAGTTAATAGCCCAAATGGTCTATAGTGTATGAATAAGATTGGACGCCTTATTCTGGTTAAACACTATGGATGCGGCCTGCTCCGTAGTTAGTACAAACAATGTAATCCTAAATCGTTCATGTAGAGACATGGGAGTGGAGGCGTCCTATGTACATGATTTGCATAAGACTGGAACCACGAAATAGTCACTTTTAGTTATAACACCGTAAACTGTAAACTGACTATTTCATTTAATCCTAAGCTAACTATGAACTTCTGTTCATTCGATAGTATCCTTAGATCTGCATAGGTGAGGGCAGCTCAACATCACTGGCCCAATAAGCCTCCCATTTCTGGGGTAAGACCGAGTGGATAGCTAGAGACATAGGGTGCAAGATGGAATTCACTCCTACCCACTTCTGGGATAGTAGATAGGTTGTTCCCTTAAGGACTGAATCCAAGTCTTGAACAAGACGCCCCACCTTCTCATTGGCCCGAGAAGGATTTAGGTTTAAAGGTTGGACCTTAAACCAATTGTTCAATAGTGGATCAGTGGGTCTTAAGAAACAAGATGTAGTCTCGGGGGTAAAACAATATTTTGACCCAGCCAAGATTGCGAACAACCTGTGAAGGATCAACTTACTCATCATGGTTATATCAGGTGGACACAAATATATCAATAGTGAGGGGAGTGCAACTAAGAGTCTTTAGTGTTAGTAGAATGACTCTTTAGTTAACGAATCTTGATTAACTTTGGTCTAAAAGAGTTTAGCTAGTTAATCTTGAATCGTTGGAGCCTATAATTTATAGGTCCATTAGGTTCCCCTACTAGCTCATATGGATTCAACTAAGAACAAGTATGTTGAAGTAATTCGAATTGTTCGAATTAAGAAAAGAGAGAGAAACCGACAAATATATATTAGATATAAGTCGGAAGATATAAACTTTAAGCTTTGTGTTTAAATATGATTTAAATAAATATGAATATAGATTCATATTTAGAAGCTTAGAAAGCTTTGAAGCGGTCAAAGTTGTAAAAGTCAACATGTTGACTTTTGATTTTGAAAAGAAAACTTTGACCGGATTTATGTTCAAATATGATCTGAATTTTAGAAAAATGAATGCGGATTCATACTCGGGAGGTTAGAATTAATCAAGATGGGTAAAATAGTAAAAAGTCAAAAAGTTGACTTTTGACTAAGAAAAGTCAAAGTTTGACTTTGACTTAAGATTGGTCAAATGACAAAAATACCCCTTTAACTAATTTCTTAAATACTAAATGTTAGTGGGCAATGTGACAGCCGATTATGAATTAAAAGGCCACTAATTTCATTAAGAGTTAATGATTTGATTAGGTGTTGATTATATATGAAATAATTTACATGCAATTTGCATGTAAATTTCATATAAAAATTTCTCATTACCGAATGAGAAAGAGATGATGTTTTATCTAAAAAGGAACACCTAAACGATACACTCCTATCTCTATCTAAATTTCTCTTTGCATAACCGAGTCCCACAACTCCGTTGGTCCTGAGCATAGTAGGTCAACTTGGTGGTTGTCCTTGTTCGTGATATTCAGGCAAAGAAGCATTGGATTAAAGAAGAAGTTCAAAACTACAAAGGTAAAAACATCGTTTACCTTTTGGCTTTTTGTTTAAGTCCATCGCATAGTAGATGCATGTTAACTTCTAAATCATTTAGATGCATATAGAGTAAAGTATGATCCTTTAAATTCCGCTGCTGCATGTCTCTAGTGTTTTTTCCATCAATGAGAATATTGATTGAGATATTAGGATTGCAAATCATGAATATTTTCAAATTGTCCCCTTGGTCGCATGCCTATAGCTGCATAGCCCATCTCTTGGCTGCATGCTAACCTCTTTAGAGGTTCTTGATATTTCCTAAACACCTCGCTTCTTTACCTAGCCTACCCTTGACCATCTAGCCTTGTCCTATAGATTTTGTCTTGACACCTCTTGACCATACCACATCTCAACCTTTGAGGCACTTAACTTGTCTCTTTAGAGGTTCTTTTGGCACTTTTGACCGCCTAGAGTATGCATCATGCCTTAGCCAACACTAAGCCAATTTCCAAACATTTTTTAGGCCATCCTTTCTTACGATGACTCTTTTCTTTTGTCATCTTAAAAGCAATGACACATCTTCTGTAACACTTAATCTTATCCATCCAATCATATTAAACTCCCTTTCCAATCTATCTTTCTTAAACCATCTTTCTACTAACCTCAACCCCTAATCTCCTCTTAAGTTCCTTATATGACCTAGGGATTCTTAGGTTTCGGAATTTACACAAAAGATGCACGTCTTTCTCCTTGAAAATATGTATAACAATGTGTGTGTGTGTGGGGGGGGGGGTGAAGGAACGCATTGCAAGTCTTCGTGAGGGTTGAGGAATTCTTCTTTGCTAATAACACCTTTTTGATTATATAAAGGCTTGTTAAAGTCAGGTCGCGAGTTGGAGGAAGTTGGTGTGATGATGGACGATTTGGAAAGTTGTGAGAGGATAATAGGTGGCATAGATGATAATCACCTGGGAGAGTTGGATTCTAGGAGAGTGGAAGGTGGAGGATGTTGGTATGATTGATGAGAGGGAGTTTGGATTTTTGGATTTTGAAGAAGGACTAAAGAATTTGGATTTTGGAAGAGGACTGAAGGACTTGGATTTTGGAGGAGAACTAAAGGACTTAGATTTTGGAGGAGGTGATGGAAAAGTTTGGGGGTAGGATGACTACAGGTTTAAGGTTGATGGTTACGCCTAGCTTTTATCTAGTTTACTTTTTAGTGAGTTAGACGTGCCATCATAGGCCTTTTTACTCTTGAGCAGTGGTGATAACGTAGAGACCTCTTCTTTTTCTCTACAATTCTCTTCTTCTCTCTTAACTTTATGAAGGGTTTTAAGGTATCTCTCTTCTTCTTTATTTTGATGTAGTGTTATGGTTTAGTTAAGGGTTGCTTGAGAGCATACATTGCCAGATATGAGTGCTTGAAGAAAAGCTAAAAGCTAAAAAACTGCTTTCGGACAAAGAGCTTCAATGGTATTGGGAAAGGGCACGATGCCTTTAGGTGCTTCCATCCATGAGAGGATGGAGTTTCTAATTATAGTGCCAAAGTTAATTTTCATCTTCTTCATAAAGCAGTAAATCATCATCCGTACTCTAGGGGATGGTGTTGTCATCACACCCCTTACCGAAGCTCCTTCTTTCTTGAACACCTAACCTAGCTCCAAAAGAGGGTGCGAGGGTTGGAAAGGATTTCCAGACCTTGGCAACACTCACCAACCGACTAACCCGTCTAACTTAACTAGTAGTCACAACATGAATGCATGCTCGAAAGGAACAACAACACAAGCTAAATTCTTTTACTAATAACTTAGACTACTAGCTGCAACTATTGTGATATATTAATGGAAAGGAACAACAACACAAGCTAAATCCTTGGTTTATAGAAAAATTCAAGCTGTTGGAAATCATTTGAAAGACATGATACTCGAACTTAAAACATTCGATCACATTTCATAAACTATTCTTGATCATGAATTCACAACCCGTTCTTAGCATGAAGTCTAGGTACTACTGACACCTCATCGGCTAAAGACGACCTAGGCATCAAAACACCTCTTCGTCAAAAGATAGACATAAGATATAGTTTTCACTGTATCATTTCCCTCATAGGCACAACGAAGTATACCTTTCCTGATGGATTTAATCATAGGCTCGTCAACCTTCTCATCAGTAGCGAAGTTAACTAAATGTACACATAAGACCAAAGAGAGTACATAGAACATACAAGCGTAAAATTAGAAAAACATGCTTCAAAACTTGGCTCAAAACAAATTCTTGCTTTCAAATTACATAATCATAAAAATATTTTTAATATAACATAAACTTCGAAAAACCAGCTTAAATCCATGCTCTACTAAATCATGAGATCATCTTTCAAATGCCTGAACATGCATGCTTTGCAAATCTCAATAGAAATCAATAACCTTAAATATATTTGTCAAAGCATGCTTTAATATATCACTAATAAAATATGCTTATAAATTATTTTAGAAGTTCATCTTGTCACTCATAAAGTTAATCCAACACTTGACTAAGAAATTCCTTAAAGCCCTTCTTGACTTGAAAACTTCATATTTAAGTCATAATTAATCATTTGTCTATAGAAAACATCCAACATTTGCTCAAAATTTCCAAAAACACCAAAACAGTCCAAGAATTATGCCATGACACTATTGGCCGCATGCCACGGTTGCAGGCAGCACGCGCGTGCTTGCCTTGCGCACACACATCATTTGAAAGACCTGATCTCGAACTTAAAACATTCGATGAAATTTCATGAACCTTCTTGATCATAAATTCACAACCCATTCTTAGCATGAAGTCTAGGTACATAGTACTAACACCTCATTGTTAAAAGATGGCCTAGGTGTCGAAACACTACCCGCCGCATGCCATGGGCACAGGTAGCTCGTGCGCTCATAGACCATTAGAATGCTCAGCTACGTGCTTGCCTTGCGCATAGGCAGTAACTCCTGTACTTTTCCATCTCAAATACAACGGCAAACAACTCATTTTCTCTAGTTGTGTAGTTCTCTTGAACCTCATTGAAGATTTTTCTTGGATGGTATATTATGTGGATCACTTTATCCTTATTTCGACCCATCATAGTCTCTACCACAACATCACTTGTGTCGCACATTAATTTCAAAGGTTACAACCAATCAAGTGTGATAAGGATAGGTATAGAGGTCATTGCGTCTTTTAATTTCTGAAACGCCTGGTAACACTCTTATCTTTTAAAACCTACTCCATGTGTCATGTAGGTCTTCTCCTAGATTATCACCAAACTATCCAGCGTTTTGTATCATTTACAGCATCATGGGCTTGATCTCAAACCTCACGTTCTCACCAAATGCAGAATAAGCAATTCTAGGGTTAAAGTGATATAAATTTGACGAAGCATGAGACCATATAGGTCTATCTCAGTCACTTTGGTCATAATTCGATTGATGAAATGAGAACCTTCATCGCTAATAAGAGCTCTAAGTGTCCCAAATTGTGAGAAGATGTTCTTTTCAAAAATTGCTTCCTGTAATCACATCATTCTTTGCACAGGAGATGGCTTCCACCCACTTCGAGAATAGTCCACAACCAACAGGATGTGTAAATGGCCATCAGATTGAGGAAACGATCCTATATAAAATCAATCCCTTAGACAAATAAGAGTTTAATTTCCAAAATTGGTTGTTGAGGCATCTCGTTGCGATGAGACATGTTCCCCATCCTCTGGCACCTATCACAATTCACTGCATAGTTCCTCACATCTTGAAATACGATGGGCAAGAAATACTCACTTTGCAACCATCTTTTCTCTGCCAAAGTTCCCTATATAGAGTGTTTCATGGCATTTGGAGATGATCTCTTTTGTTTCATTTTCAGTGACACATCTTCTTAATATCTGGTCTGGCCCCAATTTGTAAAGGAATGGCTCATCCTTGCACTTGGCGATGATCTCTTTTCTTTGTTGGTTGTTGAAGTCCTACAACCATGCCTTGTTTACCAAATAATTGACTATGTCTACATACCAAGGTACCCTTTCTTCAACACGAAAGAATTGTTTGCCAAGAAAACAATCTTTAATTTCTCTGTTCTCGTGTTGGAATGGTTCATTGTTTAGACATGATAAGTGATCTGCTACCTGGTTTTTAGTACCCTTGCTGTCTACAATCTCTAGATCAAATTCTTGGAGTAATAATATTCATCTTATTAACCGCGGCTTGGCGTCCTTCTTCGCCATCAAATATTCGATCGTAAGATGATCAGAGTGTACTGTAACTTTGGAACCAATAATGTAGCTCATGTACTTTCTATCACAAATACTACTACGAGAAATTGCTTCTATGTAGTTGTATAATTTTCTTAAGCTTCATTTCAAAGTTTTGCTCACATAATATATAGGGTGGATCACTTTATCTTTCTTTTGACTAAGTATAACCCCATCACTTGCGTTGCACATGAGTTTAAATAGTTGCGACTAATCAGGGGTGATGAGGATAGGCGAAGAGACACGACACTTCTCCCAGTTAATCACGAGTCGTGTCTTTTTGCATCTCTTTAATACTTTCTCCAAACTTCCCAGACATTCTTTGAAATAATCCCCAAAACCTGAGAAGTCATCCATAAAAATTTCAACTGATCTCTCTACGAAGTCTGAGAAGATAGCCATCATGTACCTCTAGAACATCCTTAGCATATTGCATAAGCCAAAAGACATGCAGTGAAATGAAAACGTTCCATAAGGAAACGTAAACGTTGTCTTGTGCTGATCTTTGGGTCTATTATAATCTAGTTATAACCAGAGTAGCCATCCAGGAAGCAAAAAAAATTCTTCCCCGCAAGCGTGTCCAACATTTGATTAATGAAAGGTTAGGGGAAGTAGTCATTCTTTGTCACCGCATTCAATTTGTGGTAGTTCATACAAATCCGCCACCTAGTGACTGTTCGCGTTGGGATCAACTCATTATTCTCATTTTTTACGACAGTCATCCCTCATTTCTTTGGCACAGATTGGACTGGGCTAACCCATTCTCTGTCTATGATTGGATAGATTACCCCACATCAAGCCACTTGATGATTTCTTTCTTTACCACTTCTTTCATCGCGGGGATCAATCGTCTTTGAAACTGAATGGTGCCCACTTGCCCTTCTTCTAGCCTGATCTTATGCATGAAATAAGAAGAGCTTATTCTTTGAATGAACGCCAGGGTCCATCGCCTTCTTATGGTGTTTCAGCATATTCAATAACGCCTTCTCTTCTACGGCATCACTTGGGTGAAGATGTTGACGGGCAAATGCTTGAGCTCTAATTATGGTGCTTCTTTAATATATCACTTATTTTTCTTATCAATTTTGGTTTGCAGATCCAAAGGCTCAAATTTTCTTTTTCTAGACACAACGTTGACTTCTTCCACGGTGTAGTCGAGATTCTCTTCTTCAAAGAACTATTCAAGGCTGAGCAGTTTCACAAATACCTCTTCTTTGCAATAATCTCATCTAAGGGATTCTATTTCGCTACAGTTTTCAACATCATAGGAGAAATTTATCATGTTAACAACGTCGAATTTGACTTTTTGGTCATTAAATCACATGGTCTACTCCCCCTTGGTGCACATCTATAAGGGCATGGCCTATTGACAGAAATGGCCACCCTAAAATGATGGGTAACTTCTGATCAGCTTCATAGTCCATAATAACGATAGAGAAACCATTTCAAAATCATTCAACCTTCTCTTCTTTGCTGAGGTGTCTTTCAAGAATTTTATGTAAGAAGGTATTTACTCTAACAAATCAACAAATGGGATGTTGATGTGAAGTTGCTTTAGGATAGCTAGAATTTTTTTCAAATTACTTTTCATTGCCTTTCTTCTTGAGGTAACTAGGGAATGGGAGAGGCAGTACAAGAAATGAGCTTGTCGCTTGGTTAGACACTTCGCCTCATTGTTCATTTCTATACGTCATTATTCTACAAGAAAATAACATTATTAGTTAAAGAGAAATTTAAGGAATTATAATCATTACTTGGGTCATCATTCTTGGCATTAGAATTACAAATTGAGGTTATACATTTAGTCTATGGGTTGCGCATGGTCAAATTCCTTTCGCTTCTGAGTCTTACAGCTTGACACTTCTCTTTACTAGATTCCCCCTAGTTTGACGTTTCAGTATTACAAGGGAGGGATCCCTGTGGTCTTTCGGAGAAATCGCTGGCTAGTTGCCCTAGCTGTAACTTCAGATTTCTAATTGAAGTGGTTTGACTTTGCAAAATGGCATCATTCCTTCGCATATACTCATGAAGAAGAGCCTCCAAAGATGAGAAGGAAGATAGGGCAGTGGTGGTGGCTTGTTGATGATGAGGTGCTGAGTGGTACGATCTATAATTGTGATGTCTTTGGCGATAACCAGATGCTTTGACGTGATAATTTCCTTGACCAGCTTAACACCCTTGATTATTCTAACCTTGACCTCCCCAGCTAAAGTTAGGGTGATCTCTCCACCCTGCATTTCATGTGTTAGATTAGGGATCATTTTTCACGTATGCGACAGTTTCTATGTTAAGCGGGCATGCAATAGTGGTCTTAGAACTACCGTATCCCATACATCCCATCTCATCATCCCGCTTCGTCAGCTAAATAGAACTATTTGTATCATTTACTTGTGATAATGCCATAGGTTGAAGTATCTTGTTCATCTTGGTGACTTGTCCTTGTAATACCACCATGGTATTCCTCTCCATTCCATTGTTACTTCTTCTTCCCCCTTGGCGAGAGCCAAAACCATTATCTTTCCACACTAAGTCATTGTTGGCCATTGAATTGAGCGTAGTCTTAATCTGGTTATAGGAGCTTCTCAGCATACCTCCTAGGAATAAAGTGTCAACCGACTGTTGAGTGTCATTGGTTAACCCAAACTAGGACACGTTCTGCAATGCATAATGTGGGCAAGCTTTCACCATTTTTTTAAATCTACTCCACACGTCATGCAAGTTTTCTCTATCACATTGCTCGAAGTTCATCAAGTCATCTCTTCTTTTATCGTTTTCAACAGGTAGGAAGAATTTCATAAATTTCTCAATTAGATCTTTCTGTTGGAATTTATGTCCTAAAACTCGTAGTTTGTCGTTAAATTATATTCTATTCAATAAAGTGGTTATTGAGGACTTATTAGTGAATTTAGAATACTATAATCTTAAATCCAATAAACTAAGATCCAAAGGATATCTAGTGTAGAATTGAACTTTATGTAGAGACATAAACGTGGATCAAGTTCGAGTATAAAGCCCAAACGGTCTATAGTGTATGAATAAGGTTGGACACCTTATTTTAGGAACGCTATAGATGCAGCCCGTTTTGCAGTTAGTACAAACGATGTGATCCTGAATCGTTCATGTAGAGACATGGAAGTGGGGGCATCCTATATAAAGAGTTTACATAAGACTGAAACCATGAAATTGTCACTTTTAAGTTATAACACCGTTGACTATATAAAACTAACTATTTTGATTATAATGACCTAGGTAACTTATTATTAATCCTGAGCTAACTATGAACTTTTGTTCAAACAATATTATCCTTAGATCTGCTAGGTGAGGGCAGCTCAACAATGCTAATCCAACAAGCCTCCCATTTCAGAGGTAAGACTAGGGGGATGGCTAGGGACATAGGGTGTAAGACGAAATTCACTTCTACCATTATCTTAAGGTTAGTAGATAGGTTGTTCTCTTAAGGACTGAATCCAAGTTTTGAAAAAGGGGCCCACTTTATCATTGGCCCGAGAGGGATTCAGTTTATAGGTTGGACCTTAAGCCAATTGTTCAGTAGTGGATCAGTGAGACTTAAGGAGCAAGATGTAGTCTCGGGGGTACAATGGTATTTTGACCCAGCAGAGATCACGAACAACCTGTGAAGGATTAACTTATCGATCACAGTTATATTAGATGGACAAAAATATATCTATAATGAGGGGAGTGCAACTATGGAACTTTACTAGAACGACCGGTTAGTTAATGAATATTGATTAGTTCGATCTAAAAGGGTTTAACCAATTAATCTCAAATCATTGCAGTCCATGAGCTATAGGTCCATTAGGTTCCCTTAGTAGCTCATACAAAATTAACTTAGAACAATATGTTGGAATAATTCAAATTGTTCGTACTAGGTAAAAAGAGAGAAACTGACAAATATATTTGATATAACTGTCGGTTATATGTTTGAGATAGAGCTTTATGTTTAAATGTGATTTGAATGTTAAAAATATGAATCCGGATTCATATTCGAGAGCCCATAACTTATGAAAATGTTAAAGTTGTATAAAGTTAAAATTTGACTTTTGACTTTGAAAAGTCAAAATTTGACCAATTTTATCTTCAAATGTGATTTGAATTTTAGAAAAATGAATGCGGATTCATGCTCGAAAGAACGAAATTAGTCAAGATGAATAAAATGGTAAAAAGTCAAAATGTTAACTTTTGACTTAAAAAGTCAAAGTTTGTGTAACGACCCAACTCCTTATACTAAGTCGAAATCATTACTAATTTAAAAGATAAGTAAAATTTCTTAAATTTAAAAATAGAAAATAAAACAAAGCCTCGAATACTCATTAAAAATCACAAACCAATATAGGTAAGATAAAATTAAACAAAATCCTAACTCGGGTTCTATCTAGTTTTAAGAAAAAATAAATAAATAAAATAAAGTAAAAAGTGCAACTGATCAATGACATAATGCGGAAGCAAAAAGATCCCTATGGCTCGCCACGGTTACCTCTTGTCATCCGCCAGCTTCCCTCTCCCCTTACTTCTACCTCTGCTTGAAAAATTAAACAAGAAAGAGTGAGTATAAAAGTATACTCAGTATAGGACTCACTACTAGTCCCGCTAGGTATCTGTTAACTTCCTATTAGAGTCCTATAAAGTGGTACCCCTAAACTGGCACATTCTCGAACACGTGCAATCTGTGGTCCCATAGGAACATATCTGGTCTTCGGTGAACCCAAAGAAATACCTAGGATAACTGGTCTTTAGTGTACCCAAAGGAAACACTAAGACAATCGGACTGTAAGTGACCCCATTGAGTCACTCATAATCATGTCTATGTCTATGTCATACTGGACTGGTGATCCCGTCGAACTACACAGTCATAAAAGGTGGTGATCCCGAAGGACTCTCATGTGGGTACAACTCTAATAGCTAAAGCTAACAGAACAACCTAACCATAACATGTAACATAACATACATTATCATAAGCATGACATAAGTATCGATCATGTCATTTTAATCAAACATTATCATCAAAGACTTAACACAGTCGTCATCATCAATATACTACCCATAATAAACATATTAGCAACCATCATCATCAATCACCCAGCGTCATGACAGTCATTATCAATAGCTTTAAATCATGCATCTTAGATAACATTAACGTATAACCATAAAATACATGTGGTCTCTTAAATTCATTTTGAGCGTCTAGTAGTAGAATCTCTTACCTAGAGATTAGCTCAACCTAAAATTATCCTAACAGTCATGGTCAAACTTCCCAACAGTCACGTCATAAACACAGGTGAACCGAATAACTAAAAAAATTAATAAATTAATTAACAGTCGTTTAGGGACCAAATTTCAATTATTTCCACTTACCAAAGTTGAAGATTCAATGCATAGTTTTCTTCTTGGAGGATAAAGGCACAGCCTAGTGGGAGACTACTGAGAGGATGTTGGGTAGTGATGTCAGTAAGATAACCTGGGAGCAGTATAAGAAGTTGGGTCGTTACAGTTGGCATCAGAGCCTAAGTTTTAGGTTCTACAAACTGACTTACGATGTAAGTCTTTGTTTTTATTTTTACCCCAGTGGCTAATACAGTCCTTCGTCACTCGCTAGGTATGTTTTATGATTAAGATGATGTTATGTTTATAACCTTGCCTAAATTAAACTAGTTAAAGTATGAATTTTATGACTGTATTATGAAAACTTCTGCTGGTGAAATTTAGGAAAAATGCTGCCATGTAGAGGTGGTAGGGGGCAGAGGAGCTGGACATATCCAGCCTGAAGAGCAACATGTCGTACAAGTTGTTAACCCTACTGCAACTATCACTTAGGCAGATCTCTCTGCCATGGAGTAGTGCGTAGTTTTCTTCTTGGAGGATAGAAGCACCGCCTGATGGGAGACTGCTGAGAGGATGTTGGGAGGTGATGTCAGCAAGATAACCTGGGATCAATATAAGGAGTTGGGTCGTTACAATTTGACTTTGACTCGAATGATCAAATGACCATTTTACCCCTTGACTAAAGTTAGTGGAAAAATCCAAGCCCTCTAAGAGAAAGTAAGGTGTTAAATTTAGGTAAAGTAATTACATGTAATAGTTGCATGTAATTAAGTTATTCAAATGACATTTTTCAAAATTTTGAGGACTTTTTGGAAAAAAATTGTTATTTCAAAATTTCAAATTCTTTTAAAATTTATTTCTTCCCAAGAAAATCTCAAACCTTAACTCCTACGTCAAAATTTCATCTCTCTTTATTTTCTTCATTGAACGGGTCCCACAATCTGATTCTAAGTTTGGAGAATAGCGGGTCAACTCTAGTGGTGGTCTTGGGATCGTGTTCATGAGAAGATTTCGAGGAATCGGTAAGCTACAAAGGTATGCATTTCCTTTAGCCCTATTTTTGTTCTAATTAGGGTAATTTGCATGTTAATCTTCTAATTAGTTAGGTGCAATCTAGAGTAAAGTTTTTATTCTTAATTTTGCTATATTGGTATGCTTTCCATCAATTTCCATGTAGAAACCTCCCCTTATTTCAAGGAGTTACCCATTGTTTCCCCTTGTCCCTTAGTGTAAACGAAAAAAGGACAAATCGCAACTCTTCCACAGATGTGCCAGACATGTGGAAGGATGCGCAGATGAGTAAAAGTTGCAATTATGATCCGCTGGGTCTTCTCTTAGATAATCCATACAGTGTTCTGTATCATTTGCAGCATCACGTGCTTGATCTCAAGCCTCGCGTTCTCACCAAATCTAGGATAAGCGATTCCATGGTTGAAGTCATATAAATTAGGTGAAGCATAGTACCTTATATCTCTGTCTCGATCATTAGCCAAGTAAGCTTAGTTGACTCCTTAAGCAACTTGGTTGGCAGGGGCTTCTTGGTTATTTTGGTTATTCATTATATGTGTCCTTTGCCTCCACTGCCTCTCTCATTTATTTCTCCAAAACGTTTGTTCTATCTCAGGGTCAAGTATGAATTCAGATTGTTCACATTCACTCATAAACTTGTTCACACACTCTTCGGCTAAAGTGTGCGATTCAGTTGAAATAGAACTTCTGCATAAGATTAGTATACATATTAAGTTCAGAAAGGAAAAAGAAATCTTTATTAATTTCTTGGCAACAACGCCAAAAATTTGCTTGTTTAATTATGTGCATATACAGTTGTTCATGATATGTCAGGTTATGCTTTAATTGAGCGACTTATCAGGCGACTAAATAGGTTCATGCAATAAAAGGTTCAATTCCTATTCATGCATTGCTAAACTTCTTATAATATGCGCGTAATACAAGTTTTCCTCTTTGTCATCCAAGTGTAAGCGAAGAGAGGTTTCCTAGTAAGTCCATGGTTGAACACAAAGAATTAATGCTCCTAATGATCTTATCGGCAACTAACTCATGTGGTATAATCTATATAGTATATATATGAATAGTAAAATTTATCCTAATTATTTACACTAAGGTGTCTTTGTTGGTGCAAGGTGGACATGTTGATGGAGTGAAATGGAGAAAGATCTCATATTGCAAACATGGTAGGAAGGAACACCTAATTAACTAATCGCATTGAATTATGCATTAAAAGTTCATGGCGATACAAAGCATTTATTAACTTTTGAATTAAGGCAAGCGACCTTTCGCCGCCTTCACCATATTTGCTAGGCTTTCGGGATCCAAAAACTTAAAGTTAAGCTATGATTTATATCTCATCAGTTTGTTTGTATTACAAGTAACTTATCCTTAATTAAGACTAGCAACCTCTTGTTGCTTTTGCCATACACGTTAACATCTTTATAACTTATGCGAAGGATGAATTTGACGATAAGATTGTATTGTTAAAATCTCCTAGCTGCTTGCTTCATTAAATACGTGCTTTCACTTTTTAGGTGATTGCTATCAATACCATTGTCTTTCTCTCGAATACACAATGTTGACATTTGCACTTTTCTATACAAAACTTATAAAACATACATTCAGATTCTTTAATATTAATAACAAATTCCATTGCTCATGAACTAATTAAACATATTGAACATGAATTAACAAAAGAGAGATAGGAGAATGATAGAAGAAATGCATTACTATTATAAATGTATCTTTAGGACTTTCGGCCATAGAATACATATTACAATGTAATACAACAAAACTAGAAAATGTAATACAAAGAAGTGTGTCAAGCAAGCAGAGTATGATTTCTCATTCTTTTTTGCTCCGATTTTTGCTTGATTGTGGAGGCAAATGGTTAGGGAAACTCTCTCTCTCTCTCTTTTATTGTTCTAAGCTCTCACCTAAAACTCAGAAAGAAAGAATGGAGGATAATGAACATGCTCTCCGGCCAAAGATAGCCACTTTGTTATGAAGTAGAGTCTTCTATTTATAGATGGAGAGTGATGTTGATAGGATATTCCATACCTTATTAATGCCTTTGATTAAAGCTGCAACATGTCGCGTAGACATCCTTTTGTCCTTTTTCTGACATTCACGTCAATCAAATTTGTCTGCTAGTGTATTAGATTGCCTAGCTTGATTACTCGTCGCCTTGTTAGTTGAACGCGCCTTCTCGTGTAATGTTTTAACCACCAAGCATTACTTCTTTTTACCTATTATCCTACAATAAAATCATGTAAAATGCAATAAAAATGGGATAAACTTCCTTTGGAATATGCAATACACAAGTTAGTCAAATTCTTTTTTTTTTCTCATGTTCTCTTCTGTTCTTATGTAGTAAAGCTTCATTATTTTAGATAAAAGGCCACAATAACTTGTATTTCTACAAGTTACCAATATTCTCTTGTGCTTATGAATTTGTGATAGAAGCTATGCGTTTTGACACATTATTCTATGTTTTGGCTCCATTGTTCTACCTAATAGACCATAATAACTTGTATTTTTACAAGTTATCATGGGGAGATAAAGCAAAACATCGAAAGTCTAGATGAAAATGTCTAGTAAGTGGGATCTTTTATCAAACCGTTGATTCATCAAAGTTTTTCTCACGCACTAAAATCATTTTGCCATATCAGATGGTAAGAACAATAGACACAACATTAACAAGGAATAAAATCAATTTAGGCGATTTTCAATATCTCCATCAAGCATTTTCATAAATCATATAAAATTTTCCCTCTTTAAAGCATTCATTATAATTCATATATGAATTGTTTCTTTTTAGTTCTTTCACTGTAATTCGTATCACAGTGTATGCATCTCGCATACCACAACCATCTTGCAGAATCATTCTACATTTTTAATTACATCTTTGTATCATTTCCTTGGCTCAAGCGTTTACCACACTTTTTTACCAAGTTGCAGCTATGTGGAGTAATCTTAATGTATTTAGTGAGTTTCGTCAATTCCACAATGGATAACACATTTTTCAATGTCAGATTGTTTCTTTCAAACTTCATCAAATCTCATACATTCTCCAAAACATTATTTCATCCCATCATCCGGTTCATGTTTAGTATGATTCATTTATAAGTCATATGCACTTTAAGAGTTTGAAAGCATAAGAGAAATTGTGTGTTTCACAATCTTAATGAAAATGTATTTACAAATTTAAACAAGTTTAAAAATCCTTTTTCATTTTGGAAACATTATATAAGAAGAACCGCTCACACTCAACAATCAGCTAGCTTCTTCCTCGCCTAGCTCCTAAGTTAAAAACTTCCTTGCAATCTCTTGTCAGTATTCAAGCTTTCAGGAATGCCTGAGAATCTTAGAAAGTTCCTTAATTCTTTCTTAACTCAATCTTTGGGTAGAAGCGACTACAAAATGGTTAGGTTTCATCTATTTAAAAGGCTTCTCTAGTGACGTTTTTCATGCAGAAATGATAACTTCTTCGACGACAAGAATTATCCAATCTCTGAGTGCCACATATTCCTGCCAAATCCTTATCCTAGATTCGAATTGGGCAACAAGGTCAAATCAATTGTCAACCTATTGACACGAGGGTTGTGCTACTACTTCCAGGTGAAGTAAGCTCAAACGTCTATCAGTTCATCGCATCACATCTTTCCAAGTAACTTCCTTTATTGTGTAGCCTCTTTTTGGGTTACTTTTAAATGACAATTTTGCCACATATATTATTCCTTCCGAATGAATCTCGTCGCATAGGGCAAAACGTGACTGCAATTGTACATGATTACTGTTTTTCTTTTTTTAGGTCCGTATCTGACTTTTTTGTCTTTTGTTGGGTTTCCCCGTCTACAAAGCATTTATGTGGGGAATGTGTTAATTCAAATCTCCTGTTTAACTGGACACTGTTCCCTTTTCCTAATTACAAGCTTTAGATTCTGCTTCCAAAAGTTCTTGAAGATTCACCCCATAAATTTTACTCTTCCATTCCAACATTTGACATTCGTTTTAGTCAGTATGGTTACTACAATGAAAGGTACCTATCAATCTATAGTCTCTACAGTTATTTCTTTTAGTTCTGCTACCTTTGTTGCCCATTAGGTTCAAGGTACTGCATTTAAAGTTCAAATGCAATGAGTGTTTACACCTCCGTCTAAGCACCTTAAGATGGTTCCAAAACGGTGCCAACAAATGTGTTAGATTAGTTCAGATATTGACTTTCGTATTCCCGATTCTGATCTTGCCATTCATGATACTACTTCTGACTCTGTTGTGTTTAAAAGGACAAACGTTGTTAAGCCCTTTAAGGACTATACTAATCCTACAGTTAGTACTGCTACCACTCTTGAGAGTCATCATGTTGCCGATACTTGTTCTTTGGACTCTAGTGGTAGTTTTGGTGTCACACAGAAAGCTAAAAGCCATGGGTGTGTTCCATCCTCCACTACTACTGGTTATACCTTTGTATCTCTTACTGCTGTTACTTTAGGGATTCCTTCATTTACTCGTTCTTGTGAGACTCTTGGTGATGGCCCTTTTAATTCATCTGAAGATGACTATATTGCTATTGCAAGTTTATTCCATCGATCCAAACAACCTTTGCCTGACCCTCTAGTTCCAACCAAACCAACTGCCTAGAGAATCTCAGAAGGCAAGACCAGGGCTTTATAATCATCCAAAGGTGATCACTACAAAGGTTGGGAAGAGTAAAATTCCCTCCAATGTCTCATATGTACGATTGATGTGGTCTCTTTCCATTGTGAAGACAACATTCATAAGTGGAAATATGTTGTTCAACATCATATTGCTGATAAAGCTTACATTTTAGATCAGAATCACTCCTGCTTGCCCATCATGTAGCTTATTCATCGAGCTGGGCTTACAAAAACTATTTCAAAGGTTGGGGCCTTTTACACTCATTTAATTAAGAACTTATTGTTAATCTCCCAACTGAGTTTGATGACCCTAGCAGGCTTGAGTATTTAAGGTTTATGTATGTGCTTTGTGCTTCAATCTGACACTTGCTATCATTAATGATTACCTTGGCAATGCCTTATCGATTGATGTCTATATCCCTGCCTTCCCCTGAGGTCTTAGCAACTGAATTAACTGGAGGTACTGTTGATAAATGGTTGACCAATGGAAAGCTCTCTGCCATCTCACTGAGTGTTAAATATGCCATTCTACATAAAATAGAGATCGCCAACTAGTATCGATTCATACATGCTTTCGGTCTGTCTACCTCTCTTGTGTACCTCTTTTATCTAATAGGCACTGAATCCCCAATTGGTGTTGGTTAAATGGTCTTCAATCATCTTCTACGACATGTCGAGACCTTTGGGTTGAAGATTCCTATCTGCTTTCCTCAGCTTCTCTACAATATTATGCTTGTGCAGCCTTCTTCTATTTTAACTACCCAATATACTCCTGGACATGGTCTTAAAGACCCTTAGTTTGAGCTATTGACTGTTTCACAGATCACATGTTCCAAATATTACTCATTCTATATGGCTCCCTCATTGTACTAAGCATAGCCTTCCACCAAGTGTACATATCCAAATAATGGTCTACTTCTTCCCTCTACCCTGGCATCTCGAATTCTCCACGTGCTCACACTGAGTCTCGATCCTTGAGTGGTCTGATTTAGACTCCCTCTAATCGATGCATGGTGGTTGATTCTCTAACAGTGAGCCTTCTTCCTTTTAGCCTACATCCATAGATTGAAATTTTTTTCTAGCCAGCAGAGAGAGGTGTTTTTGTTTAATGAATGGGCTAGTGTAGTGTTGCATTGAGATTAACATTTGTTGTGGTTTGTTGTGGTGTGTCTTGCCTTGAGAAAAATAAAGAAATTCATTGTTGTAAAAAATGGGAGTTCATTATGGTGTTTAACTTACGAATTTCTTTATTCCTTTATTATCTTTAATTATCTTCAAATATATGTTTCTGTTGAGGGTGCTTATTTTCTATTGGGAGATTCGTGGGGATTCATCCTTTTTTAGGCATTTGGTGTTTTGGTTGTTTCGCTGGATTTTTTTTTTTTTTTTTTGCAACTATAGCTTGTGGTGTTATCTTATATACGACCCTCTTATTCTTCGTTGTTGTGGCTTTCTTTATCGAAGGTTGTGTCATGCTGTGAATGGTACTTCCAGGCGAATAGCTAGTGAGTGTTTTAGTGTGAAGTATCTTCAAGTTTCTGTTGTGAAGTGTTATCACAGGCCATAAGCTATTGATTGCACTAGAGTGCAGAAATCACAAGTGGTTGGAGGAACCTAAGTGATGCGTAAATTCAAAACGATCACACTTAGGGAAAACTTGTTTTGTATGTTGAAGCGTACGATAAAGGATTTTCTCTTTTTGCTTGAAACAAATATCTAAAGGATGTTATTGTTGATAAGCTCTTTACCTACGAACTATCTTAAATTTAATATATGATTTCCTTACTTGGGCGAAAAGAAAATTCAAGTGCTGTCCATATTAATTACAAACAATACAATTGACTATGTTTTGATACACTACATGCAATAAAATCACTTTACAAATTCCTATTAGGCTGGTCAATATGGTAGTAATAAGCTCAGCTCAGGGAAACATGACCATTACTTGGAAAGTG
The DNA here is from genome assembly GCF_025177605.1 of Cucumis melo. Lineage (NCBI taxonomy): Eukaryota > Viridiplantae > Streptophyta > Magnoliopsida > Cucurbitales > Cucurbitaceae > Cucumis > Cucumis melo. Next base: position 14,008,139 of record NC_066868.1, read on the forward strand.
AGAAAACATTTTGAAAGAATGAGCTAACATTGCTAAGTGAATGACAGATTTCTAAAACATGCTTTCTAAATAATTATGTGCAATGCTTAGTTTTGAACGTATAAATATTTGTAAACTTAACGTAATAAAGCTTTAGAAATATTTCAGAAATCTTGAATCATTTAGAAATACATTAAGCTATCACATATTAGCTCCTAGTTATACATCCATTATTTAACATGGGTCAGTATAAACTGAACGTTCTGCCTATTGCCTTGTGCCTTTATTGATGTAATCGCCCTAATTCTCCAAATTTCACTTGTTCTGACCCTCCATTTAGTCCCCAAAATTAAGAAAATATCCAAACTCGAAGAAAAAAAATGCAAAAACACCAAAACAAATGCCCAAAAATGGCATGGGGCTGGCTAGCACGTCGGTCATAGGCAGTAGGCTGCACATGCATGCACGAAGACTATAGGGCTAGCCGCATGCTAACCTTACAAGCCCATGTACACCACACATACCTCACAGTCGCACGTTGACCGTCACAATCGCAACCTTTTAAACACGAGATGGAAGATTGTGTGACACTTGTGCAAACTCAGTCAACAAGTTAGTAAGGCAAATTTTGAAAGTTGCAGGCAAACTCACAGTATGATATAGCCTCCCTTCACATTTTTTAGAAAATGATTTTATAAAATGTGAGAGAGAAAGAAAAGCATTGAAAACATTATTAAAGAAAGCATTGGAGACTATCAATTGCAAAGAAAGCTTAGATTGCAAAGATTATGCCAAGCTTGGTAGGAGATTCAACTAGTGGATCTCCCATGTAGTAAATTTTAAACATTTTTAAGATTTCAGGCTTGCATATGAAAAGTGCTAAAAGTCACTTACAAAGTCAGCGACATCAAAAAGAAAGCAATAGGCTAAACTAAGTACAAAGCATAAGATAATTAGGTGGTTTGAGGATGTTTGAGCATGTATCCCTAAGCAAACAACGCCCTGAACAAGCTGCTCATGACATCCTCCCCCACTTAAACAGTTGACGTCCCTGTCAACTGGCAAAGTTTGAATTCTTCGATCTTCCACGTCTAGGCTTTTAGGTCTTCAACACGTTCTTACCTAGTTTCTTCCACAAGAAGGTTCTTCCACTTTACCAGGTACTCATGGATTCTTTTTATGGGTCTTCAATGTCTTTATCTACTTTCTGACTTAGGTCGATATTTGGTCGAACGATGACGTTGTGCTGCATGTCATTGGGATCTTAATGGTAGGACTTTAAGTTGCTCACATGAATTACTGGATGGATTTTCATCCATGCAGGCAATTACTCCTCATTTGAACTAAGACAATCTTGACCAAATGCTAACTCCTGAGTATCTTATATTCCTATATAGCACTTAGTTATCACTTATTCGGTTGAGAATATACTAACAAATTAGTAATTCTTGTAAGTGTAATCCGCCATTTTTAGATCTCAGATATATGAATCATTATGCTTCTGAAAGTGGAAAGATAATATGAAAAATGATCTAAGAGACCTTATCTAAATTTGGAGTTCGCAATGTTTCGAATCCTATAATACACCCTCCAAAGGGAACATCGCTCCAGGGCAGATAAGCAGACACATTATAGGAATCTCATGGTGCGACCTAATGGAAGAGACCCTGGTGTTGTCACATATCCCTTACCCAATTACTATGAACTACTTCCCCTATTCACCTTGATATTGATCCATGCAAACACTCTCTAAAGGGAGTCCGCTCCTATACACGGCCCAAACCCCTAAATGGACCTCATGGTGTGAACTCTTAAGGATGCTAGAGCTAAAAGTACGCTACTTTTATCTAGCTAAAGTGTTCTAAGACGATTTTAAAGGGTACCCATAAAATTAGGATCATATTTAGGCTAACTTAAACATATCCTAAGCTTAGGTGAAACATCAGAGCATAACCATTATACAGAATTTTAAACTACGATTCTAAGTGATAAACCAGTTTTATTACCGCACATCTCTCACGCATGCTCATAAAACTAGGTTAACTACACTCAAGAACTGATTGATTAATTATTAATTTATTTAAATATTATTAAATTAAATTAAATTTGATTTAATTAAAAGATAAATAAATTAAAATCCATTTTAATTGATTTCTTTATATAATGGTCATATAATGTTGGATATATGTTGTAGGTTATAGATTTTAAAAGTCTACTTTATTTTATAACACTTATAAAACTATAAACTAACCTACAACATATATCCAACATTATATGACCATTATATAAAGAAATCAATTAATATGGATTTTAATTTGTTTATCTTATAATTAAATCAAATTTAATTTAATTTAATCATATTTGAATAAATTAATAATTAATCAATCAGTTCTTGGGTGTAGTTAATCCGAGAAAGAAGAGTAATTTTGTGACTAATTTTGGTATTCTCCAATCATGTATTGTAGCAATATTCCCTCCTTCCATACCAATTTGTCCACACTGTATCACACAGCCAAGAAAGTTTATCCGTTGCTATGCAAAGGACATTTTTTTCTCTTGGCATACAACTAGTTTTACTTCAATTTCTGAAAAACTATTTGAAGGTGGTCCTTATGTTCTTCCATTATTAAGCTATAGACCACTATGTCGTCTAAGTAGACTACAATATACTTGTGAAGAGATTCAAGGAAGACTTGGTTTATTAGTGTGCAAAAGGTTGTAGGTGCGGTGGTAAGACCAAAGGGCATTACAAGGAATTCGAATGCTTCATCCCTTGTGACACAAGTCATCTTGGGCTTATCTCCCTTAGCAATTCTTACTTCACAATATCTCAATCATAAATGTAGCTTTGAGAAATATTTCACACCATGTAGACAGTCAAATAGATTAATGATTATAGGGAGCGGATATTTATTATGAATCGTAAGCTTGTTTAAGGCACGGTAGTCAATACATAACTTTAAGCCTCCATCCTTCTTCTTCTAGAAAAGGACTAGGACCTCATATGGAGCTTTTCTAGATTTGATAAATCTTGCACTCAATAACTCATCCAACTATTTTCAAAGTTCGGCTAACTCCGGTGGTGCCATACAATAAGCATTCTTCACTGGTGGTTTATCCCTAGCAGTCGCACCCCATCTCAAAACACCTTCTCACTAAGCTAGAGATGTGGAGTGAGCCGACTAACATCGTTCCACTTCTAACAATGCATGTCAATCCTACTTAACCTGTAACTCGTATCTAGTTCTTTTCAATTAAACTTAGACATAAAATGCGAAAAGAAAATGTCTATACTTGAAAACAATGAATTAAAATCTTTGTAAAACATCCTCAGCTTTGCCCAACAGTCTTATATAGACAAAATAAACTTCAGAGTCCCAACTAGATAACACTATTTTCATAATTCAAATCAAAACTCTTATACTAATCTATTAAGGACAATGACAACTAAGTCTTCTATTAGTTAAATTACAAATTATCATGTATGCATAGAATGAATCGAACAAAAATCGAATCAACTTCTAGCAAAATAGGTGAATGCTTTAACAGGCATCCAAACCACAATCTCTACCTGTAAGGGAATTAAACATTGAAAGGATGAGCTATAAAACCCCATGAGTGACAACTTTTAAAATAAAGCCTGATAATAAAAAGTTTGAGAAAAATATAAATAAGCTTAGCAAAGTAATTTTCTTTTCATACTTAGCTTTCAACTTTCTCTTTTCTTTCTTTCTTACCATACCTTTAAATATTTGTATCTACGGGACAAAGCTCAAGGCATGGAAGCCTTATCCCTTGATACATTACCTGCAAGGCAAAACTCTAGGCACTAGTAGCACCTTATCCCGATCCCTCGATACATTATCTCGCTATAGCTAACATGAGATGGAAAATCTATACGTCCGCACAGGCCCTCATCACATACCTAGTCTATGTGATTGAAACTAAGGGCATCTATTGGATACCCTCATAACACGACCTTTGTGTACAGGACAATCTCCCCCGTAAGGTTCCTATCAGATCAAGACATCTCAGTATAAACTTAAGCATATTCAGAAATCTCATGCTAGAACTTTAACTTACTTAAGTTTGCATGCTTATGAAAAGCTCTTGCATTATGCAAGTCTCAGATCTAGTTTTGCTTTAAATAATCTCTTTGCTCAAATATTTGTAGAAACTTAGCATTCAAACACATTCTCATAAATCTAATGTTTTAAGGAACATTTCTTAATTTGAATGCTTTAAAACTTTAACTAAATCATGCTTTCTTATAACTCTTTTCTAAACTTGAAACTCATACTTTGAAAATAATTTCATAAATCTAGCATATTCAAATGCTTAAAACTCAAAGCATGCGTTAAAACATACATTCTTAAATCAAGCTTAGAAATTAATTTTAAAGTCATTTTAAATTCATTTTAGTCGCTCCCAACTTTTGGCTAGATTCTTGATTTGTAGATTTGCTCTATTTCCTCTTGCCTTGAAAATAACAAGAAAATATCAAGTTACTTTGGGTTCCAATTAAAGGAAGCTTCTCCAGCTGTTTTACCTTTTCCTTTTTCTACTTAAACTCTTTTCTTACTAACCTTGATCTCTTTGAACTCTTTGATGGTCTTAACTTCCTCAGGATTGTTTCACAAGCTTGTCCTAGCTCAAAACGAGCTCCTGTAAAGATTTAGAGTTCAAATCAACATCTAAATCTACAAAACTTGCTCTAGAGCTTCTTAAACAAAGAAGATGAAGTTTTAACTTACTTAGATCTAAACTTCAAGCTCTAATTCTTTTTCCTTAGCTTAACTTAACAAGACCCTTCCTTTCGAATGTCCTTTTTGACGAAGAACTGCTAACCAAACTTAATCGGAACACTTCTTTTGTTGTGGCTTCCAAGAACACCCAACTCTCACCACACTTGTCTTTACTCTTCTCTCTTGAGCTAAGATAGTGAGAAAGAAGAAAAATGAGGGTTTGTTGTCTTTAAAACACTTATTGTGTCCAAAAAACAACAACCTCAAGAAAAGGAAATTTCTAAAAAATCTATCCATCATGCGCTTTTAAGTGATCTTGATCAAGATCAGCTCGAGATCAACCGAGAATCCTAATTACACTTTCTTCTGCTTTTAGTCTTGATCGAACACGGCTCTAAGATGGCCCGAGATTTGCTCTATACCTTTTCTTTCTTTCGATCTCGATCTGCCACAGCCTCAAGATGCACCGAGATTTGCTCTCTGCCTTTCCTGCCTTTTGATCTCGATCTGCCACAGCCTCGAGATGCACTGAGATTTTCTCTTTGCCTTTTCTTCTTTTTCTCTCGGCTAAATAAGTCCCGAGATTCTCACTTCTTTCTTGAGATGTTATTCCAAGATCCTTGCTTTAGCCCGAGACTCTTGGGTAAACTCTTAGTTTAACATCTCAACTTTCTAGCAAGCAATGGGATAGAGGATATGGGTATTACACTAGCAGTAATTCAATCTCATGATCAATCATTCTTAGTGGAGGTAGAGATTTGGGTAAACTGTCAGGCATCACATCACTATACTACGTTAAGACATACAAAATGTATTTAGAACTATCTCTTCTAAGTTTTCCAACGACTCAAGCTAGATGGCCATGAACATCAGTTCATCGCAAATGAGGCCCTTCTTCAATTGTAGGGCCAAAATCATTTTTAACCCACTAGGCTAGCGAATGTCTGGCTATACAACGGTGGGGGAAGAACTAGTGATCACTAAATATTTGGCTAGAGGTATTGGTATCATCTGATGTTCAAGTAGAAAATTCATTTTAAGTACCACATCGAAGTCATCCATCTTTACGACCACAAAGTCTGTAAAGTCGTTCCATCCTCCCAACTTTATCATCTTTCGTTTCTCAACTCTGATGATAGGTATGGCAGAATAATTTACGGCCTTCACATTTTTTGTGTCTTTCTTCCAACAAAGACTTAATCGCTTGGCTATTACCTCTATTATGAAGTTATGAGTTGTACCAAAATCGACCATATTACTCTTGGTTGGTTTCTGGTTAATCTATGTGTCAATGTACATTAGACCCCTTTCTATCAGCCCACTTGTCTCACCCACCTTCTTTTGGACAAAAAATAAGAATTTCAAGGTCCTCATTCTAGAATTATCACCGTTTTTTGTTTAAGCAACTTCACCAACTGCTTTACTCGATTTATCATCTGAATCTGAGGTAAAAGAGGCCTAAAAGGCATTGAAGACAGTTCAATTTGGACCTTCTCTCGTCAAATGTGGTCCCTTACATATGAAACAGACGGGAGACGATCATACAAGTTCTGATTATTGGATCTTTGCCATATGTTTCCTGTATTTGGTTGGAAATGCTTACTGTCTCTACTAGGACGTTTGTTTCCCTCGATAGCTTTGGGCAAACTCATTCGGTTATTCTTGTTTTCTCTAGATGAGGAATTTTGGTGACATCTCACATCTTGAGAGCCATTGGACAGACCAAACAATTGTTCGGACGCTGTGAATACCAATGTGAGGTCGTGAACCCTTTATTCATATAACTTGGTCTTTGCCTACAATTTCAGGCCTTCGACAAAACAAGAAACTTTATCTTTCTCTTACATATCCAGTATATCCAACTTAACCCCACAAATTGTTTTACATACTCCTGAATATGTCGGTGTGTTTTAATTCACACAATTTCTGTCAAGCAAAAATTTCAATGTTCTCGAGGAAGAATTGCAAACAGAGTTCTTTCTTTAAACTTTCTCAAGTGTATATTGTGCAACGCCCTTCCTGAATATCAAAATATCGGGATCTCCACCACAACTTTGCATCCTCAGCCAAATGCAAAGTTGCCAACGTCACTTTGGTTTCTTCTATGACTTGTTTGTGGCCTTGAAGTATTGTTCGAGATCAAAGATGAAGTTCTCCAAGGCTTTTGCATCCCTAGCTCCACAAAAGGGCTTGGGTTCGGGGATCTTTATTCTGCTAACTGGGATTGCTCCTCTAGTTGGAGCTTGGTTTACATAAGACTAAACCATGAAATAGTCACTTTTATTTTAGTTCTTATACAATAAATTTTTTTTTATTTTAGTTTATATATTTTTAATTATTCAATTTCAGTCTTTAAACTTCCGATAAATTTCAAATTTACTATCCAATAATGTAATTTTTTACTAAAATAGATCAAAAAATAATAACAGTTTTAATATAGAAAATAAAATATTTTTGTCAAATAAGAAAGTTTGGGACCAATCATGTCATTTACTAGATTAATGATGAAAAATACAAATAATTGAATTTGGGACTAACTACAAATTAACATGTGTCCCAAATTAATATTGAAGATATAAATTGGCCAATACTGATGATGGCACATGTTTTCATTACCGTTGGATCAAGTTAATTATTTTAGACCAATTAAATATTATTTACTTGGGCTAAAGTTTAATTGAGCCCAAAAATAAGTTTAATTTAGCCCAAAAGCTAAATATGACTCAAATTCATGGGTTGAGCCCATGGGGTTTGGTCTATGAACCAACCAGGCTCAAGCCTATAAAGCCCACCAAAGAACTCTATAAATAAAGGACTTCTCTTCATTTATGGGGGAGGAAAATTTTTTACTCGAAAGGTCTAGAGATAATTCTTCCAAGAGCTAGAAGACTCCCTAACTCCTGAGGCCGACCATCCCCAAAGATTGAAGTTCCTTTGAGGATACAAGATTTCTTCCAAATCTCAAACTTCAGAGGTTCCTTTAAAGATATAAGATTCTTCCAAGACTCCAACTTCAAGAATATTACGTGCTCCGCTTTCTTAAATCAAGCATAGACGTTCAACCAACAAAGAATTAGAGGACCAAGTACTAGAGATCGAACCAAATCGCATCAAATCAACATAAATACAACTCAACATAAGTTCAACTCCATAAATTAAATTTTGCCATAAATCTCAGGTTAACAAATTAGCACGTCCAGTGGGACATCTCTACCTCTCAGCTCTCTTTCATCATCCAAATCTACAAACAAACTAATAGCACCAAAGAAAGCTGCATCCATATCTTCTGTTGTAAGCGACGTTTACATGGGACCTGTCACCTGCAGTCATTTAAAGGCGATCATCCAAGAGTAGGATCAAGGTTCTATCGTTCTGCACAGCATTCTTAAGTAATTTATGGAGTCTCCTAAAGTTGGGATTGTCATCAATGAAAATCATTTGTATGATAACTCTGATTCTACCTCTAGCTCAAAGAGGGCAGCACACCCTGACGTGATATCAATCATGATGGTTGATGTAACGACTGAGGCTACCATGGCGAAAATGAAGAAGAAAATTAATCTTTTGATGAAGGTTATTAAGGAATGAGACCACAAAATTGCAGCTTTGGGAGAGCAGATACAGACTCATGAAACTGCTGAGTCGAGTCAAACTCTTGTTGTCAAAGCTGGTAACAAAGGAAAGAATGAGATGCAAGAAAACCAACCACAAAAACAATCAACTTTTGTGGTTTCCCTGTCAGTTCAGCAGCTATAGGACATGATCACAAACACCATCAGAGCTTAATATAAAGGCTTTTCCTAGACTTCTTTCATGTACTATAAGTCATACACCAAAAGAATTGACATCTGAAGAATGTCGCTAGCGTATCAACCTCCAAAGTTCCAACAGTTAGATGGAAAGTGCAACCAAAAGCAACACATCACCCACTTCATTAAAACATGTGGAAATGCAAGATCAAGAGGATCCCAACTAGTCAAGTAGTTCGTTCGAAGCTTGAAAGAAAATGCTTTTGAGTTGTATACTGATCTAGAGCCAGAAGTCATTGATAGTTAGGAATAACTTGAAAAAGAGTTTCTAAACCGTTTCTATAGCACCAGGCGCACCATAAGCATGAAGGAGCTTACAAATACGAAACAACGAAAAGGAGAATCAATCATCGACTACATTAACCAGTAGAGAGCTCTAAGTTTTGACTGCAAAGATCAACCCACTGAACTATCAACTATAGAAATGTGCACCCAAGGCATCTAATGGGAGCTTCATTACATTTTACAGAGAATAAAATCTCGCATGTATTAATAGTTGGCAACTCGTGTGTTGGAATTTGTGTCATAAAACTCGTACATTGTTATTTGATTCAATAAAATTTATTATCGAATGCTATAATCTTAAAACCAATAAGTTAAGGTCCCGAGACTATTTTACTGAGTTTCTTAACACACTTGGACTTTATGTAGAGAAATAAACATGGATTAAGTTCGAGTTAATAGCCCAAATAGTTTATAGTGTATGAATAAGGTTCGGCGCCTTATTCTGGAAAAACACTATGGAGTGGCCCGCTCCGTAGTTAGTACAAATGATGTAATCTTGAATCGTTCATGTAGAGACATAGGAGTGAGGGCGTTCTATGTAAATGGTTTGCATAAGATTGGAACCACGAAACAGTCACTTTTAGTTATAACACCGTAAACTATAAACTGACTATTTCATTTATGATGACCTAGGTAACTTGATCTTAATCATGAGCTAACTATGAACTTTTGTTCATTTGGTATTATCCTTAGATCTGCATAAGTGAGGGCAGCTTATCATCGCTGGCCCAATAAGCCTCCCATTTCAGGGATAAGACCAAGTGGATAGTTAGGGACATAGGGTGCAAGACGAAATTCACTCCTACCCACTTCTGGGATAGTAGATAGGTTGTTCCCTTAAGGACTGAATCCAAGTCTTGAACAAGGGGCCCCACCTTCTCATTGGCCCGAAAAGGATTCAAGTTTATAGGTTGGACCTTAAACCAATTGTTCAATAGTGGATCAGTGGGTCTTAAGGAGCAAGATGTAATCTTGGGGGTAAAACGATATTTTGACCCAACCAAGATTACAAACAACTTATGAAGGATTAACTTACTCATCATGGTTATATCAAGTGGATAGAAATATATCTATAGTGATGGGATTGCAACTAAGAGTCTTTAGTGGAATGAGTCTTTAGTTAACGGATGTTGATTAAACTTGGTATAAAAGACTTTAGCCAGTTAATCTCGAATCATTAGAGCCCATGATCTATAGGTCCATTATGTTCCCCTACTAGTTCATATGGATTCAACTAAGAACAATATGTTGAAGTAACTCGAATTGTTCGAATTAAGAAAAGAGAGAGAAACAATCAAAGTTGTAAAAGTAAACATGTTGATTTTTAACTTTGAACTTTGACCGGATTTATATTCAAATATGATTTGAATTTTAGAAAAATGATTGCAGATTTATACTCGGGAGGTTAGAATTAGTTAAGACGGGTAAAATAGCAAAAAGTAAAAAAGTCGACTTTTGACTAAGAAAAGTCAAAGTTTGACTTTGACTTAATTGGTCAAACAACCAAAATGCCCCTTTGACTAATTACTTTATTAATTAAAAGTTAATGGGAAATGGTGCCGCTTATTGTGAATAAGAAGCCACTAATTCCATTAAGAGTTAATGGATTAATTAGGTGTTGAGATTATATCAAATAATTTGCATGCAATTTGCATGTAAATTTCATATATATACTTCTCATTATAGAATGAGAAGAGGATGATGTTTTTGCTGAAAAATAACCTAAACGATACACCTCCTTCCTTTCTCTTTAAGTTTTACTTCACAAAACCGAGTCCCACAACTCCGTTCTTGGTCCTGAGATTAGTAGGTCAACTTAGTGGTTGTCCTTGCTCGTGATTTTCAGGCAAAGAAGAAGCTTTGGATCGAAGAAGAAGTTCAGAACTATAAAAGGTAAGTTCATCGTTTACCTTTTATGCTCTTCGCTTAGGTCCATTGTATAGCACATGCATGTCAACTTCTAAATCGTTTAGATGCATATAGAGTAAAGCATGATCTTTTTTATTTCGCTGCAACATGTCTCTTGATGTTTTCCCTTCATCGTGTCCATGATATGGAATTGAGTATTGCAATAGATAAGCTGTCACACCCCCTCCCGGACTACATGCTAGCTTAGCTCAAAAGACATCGTGAAGCTGATCGCATCGCTCTCCTCTAACAATATCTGTTGACTCTACTAAACTCTTGAACCTGATAAACTCCCTAATCTAGTATATAAACTATTATAAATGCAACACAACACAGCATAACCTAGCCTAAACATAGATATACATGAAATGCAACCCTGAAATAACTAATTTAGCAAGTAAAACTGAGGGAGACACCTTAACCAAAAACATAACCAACAAAGGCTTACACAACCGCAACACTAGAGCTTACACAAACTATAGAGTACTTATATCGTACAAAGACATATGCAACATAACAAAATAGACTTTATGTACAACTCCAACCATGTACTGACAATCGATATTGGAGCTTCAGCAAACTAAGGCAATCTATGAGGCACTGGAAGCTCGATCTCTACCTGAAAAGTGGGAAAAACATTTTGGAAGGATAAGCTATAAAGCTCAGTGAGTGACTCAGTTTAAAACTGTAAATTTAAAGATCATAGCACTTGAAAACTTTACACATAAAATAATGATTAATTAAGTCGTAAATATAAACGTGTAATAATAGTAATAACAGCTTTCTCAAATACTCAACATGTACATCATTTAAATCTAGCATGGCATATAAAGTATATCAAAACATTTTTACTAACATGACAAATGTATGTTGTGTAGGACACGTCTAATACAATTAACGTTTACTAGCTCTACGATGTAGTGGGACCCGTCCAGTACTCCAATCGTCTTTGTCGTAGTAAGGTTTGCCAACACTCACAACAAGATCATTGTTACAGAGTATACTCAACGACAACAACGGAATCTAACCTGTGTGCACACGATTAGTTTCAGCTACTTTTCAGGAAGTCGATAATAACGTGTTCATATATAAATTTGATCATAAAACCTAGCTTGAACTTAAGCTTGAAACCATTCATAGAATTCATGTACTATTCATAGAAATATAATCATACACAACAATTAAAAAACAAATGTTTTGAAATCTATTTTGTCATTCACAGCCTAAGGCTAGTTTCCAAGAGTGTTGACTCGACTTATTTCCTCTTGGCCTGTCAAACAAACCTTATACAGTATTGTATCTTTATACTAACTTAATATGATGCACAAAACATGACATAAAAGAGATTTTCTCTTCTATATACAATTCCAAACTTAGACATAAAACAAATTTTCTCCTATTTTCCCAGAATTCTCCAAATTTAACAACCTAACTTAAAATATTCAAACTTTCTCAATACTTCAACAAAATTAATGTACTTTATATCAAACTCTTCATTTTTCCCTCCCCTACAGCTTACTTGAAGGAAAGAAGACAAGATTTTCAACAGATTGCTACAGAAATAGCTCAAAACATAAAGAGTCCAAAAATCGAGTCTTCTGTTATCCCCTAACTTGCTCCTAAAATTAAGCTTACTTCTAATCATATTTAGCTCACGATTTCTTCAAAAACGTTGTAGGAAATTTCATAAGAATTTCAACCGTACCTAATAGAGCTTCTAACTTTCTCTGTACGATCTGAAAAACTTGAAAAACCAGAACCTTCACGAATTCACACCCAAATGTATGACCTGAATCCCTCTTCGAAAAATATCAATCTAAAATCCGAATTTGCTTATGCTTTCTTCACCAAACTTGTTAGAAATTGAATGCAAAAAAATTAACCTCACCTTTTAATTCTTTTTTAGTAGAGCAAACTAACTTAAAACCAGAGGTTGTTTGTGTAAATTGAATCTGTCCAGAAATTGAATAGAGCTTGATGTTTCCTATCCTCATCAACCTTCAAATTGCAGAATTTTTTTTCTTTCAATATTTACAAATCTTCTCTCAACCTAGGTCTGAAGTTGAAGAATGCAAAAGATGATAAGAATTGGGAGAAGAAGGCTTGATGGTGGAGTAGAAGGATTGAAAAAGAAAAGATCAAATGAACTTCCCCACTCTCCCTCTTTCTTTCCACTTTCTTTTCTTAAACCAATTTTAAATAACATATGTATATATATATATATATATATATATATATATATAACCAGGAAAGGTGCGGAAGGAAGAACTACGCAAAAAGATAGAGTCGCTACGCTCCAGGGTCACTATCACGAACATTGACAACTTTTCCGCTTCGCTCCACCAAGGGTTATCTTTCCATCTCCAAAAGAGGCTCCCCCCGCAAATTCTTTGCGCCTCCACCAGGAAGAAGGAAGAAGGAAGGAACTACTACTGAAAGAGCAGATTCAGTCGCTACGCTCCTCTTGAGTCGTCCGAACCCTTGTTTATCCACTAACCCGTCCTCTGAAAATCCTTTGCCCCGTAGCTAGAAGAATTTGCGAAAAAGCACTAAATGCGAGACTAAGAAGTTGATATTCAGATATGAAAGTGCCCTTGTTCATTGACTTCTTCATTGAGGTCGAGCTTCTGCTCAATTTCATCGAATAAGAATCTTTTTCATAGTCAAGTCAATCATAAAAAACCTTGCGTCAGCACCTTTCCTAAACCGTCAAAGTCGAGCCACTATCTTCGGTCCGTGGTAGTTGAATTTCTTTCTAATAGTCTTGTAAGAAGGAAGGACTTTTTTCTCTTTTGAATTTCAGAGTCAATCATCAGATTCAATTGAGGCAACTACGGAGCCGGTAAGCTCTGTGAAATGAACTAAGGCCTAAGCTTGAACTCTAGGGGATAAAGGTAGCATCAATCAGAGAATGAAGAAAAAAGCCAGACTGACGGCTCCCGTAGAAGGATCTTCTTGATTATCCCGCTCCGTCTTCCTTCATCTTCCATAAGGACGAGGCTATATATATATATATATATATATAATGTTATTTTCCTTTTTTTTCCTTTTAAAAAAAAACAAAATGGTTAACATGAAGCATTGTCATTTTCTTCTTCAACAACTTAAATTCCAATTCCTATATCATATGACAATAGCAAACAATCCAAAGAGAAATCCCGAGTTTACACGAGAAAAAGATTTCTTGGTTCCAAAAATGAGGAGTGACAAGAATGAAATCGATGACACTAAAAAGATCACAAACAGTGTCATAAAAGAGTCTATGGTTATTCTTGCGACTTCTTTAAGATCTTTCTCTAAAAGAAAAGAAACAAAAATTGAAAGAAAACATGATGGCGATGAAAAGCGACACCCAGTTCTTAGAGAAAGACAGGAAAAAGTTTATCCATTTCCTGACTCTAATGTTGCAGACATGTTGGAGCATCTTCTAGAGAAGCAACTTATTTAACTACCAGAATGAAAACGACCCGAACAAGCAGGAAAAGTAGATGATCCTAACTACTGTAAGTATCATCAGGTCATTAGCCGCCCTCTTGAAAAGTGATTTATGTTGAAGGAGTTGATTCTAAAGTTGGCTCGTGAAAAGAAGATGAGATGGATATTGATGAAGTAGCTCAGACGAATCATGTTGTAGTCAAAATGATTCAAGTGTTCCGCCATCAACACTGCTTTATGATCAAAGGGAAAGTTTGATTCAATTTGGGATTTTTGAACCTATAGTTGTTTGATTCCAACAAAAGATCGTGTTGACAAACTCCTAAAACAAAGAAAAGCCTATCGTAGATGATTACAAAGGATGGATAGTCGTGACTCATAAAAAAGGGAGACAACCAAGTTACATCCAAAAGGAACCACCATTCCATCAAAAACATGGAAAAGGAAGAAAATCTTATAAAAATAAGGGGAAAAGAAACAAGAAGATGTGGAAGCCAAGACCTATCAAAGGAAAATACGAGCACTTTCTCCAATCTCGATGATCGATAACTTTGACAGAATTCCTCCCAAGAAACTTCCTTGATGATCACCCAAATGAAGTATTAGAAGTCACTACATGTCATGCTGTCAGCATAGTAGAAGTTGACAACAATTATGCATCTTTTGAAGAAGTCGACAATTCAAATGAAATTAAGAAAATGACTTCTGTATCTGATCGTATCAAGCCTTTAACTACTTGATCTTCAGTCTTTCAAAGGTTAAGTATGGTCACAAATGAAGAAAAAATTGATGTCCAACGTCTATTTCCACTCAAACTTCAGCTTTCAAAAGGCTAAGTATCTCCAAATTGAATAAATATTGACCTTAAACATATGCTTTTGATCGTCTAAAGATGACAAGTGATCAACATGAAAGAGATGAAAACATTGAAGGTACAACCATTTCATGAAGAAAACAATGACGATAAGATTCACAATCGCGTCCTATCACGCATGAAGAAAAGTTTTTTGTTGACAAATAAAGAAGGTTCCTTGACGGTGAAGCCAAGATTTATTATATTCACTAATCCTACAAACGAAGAAGGTGAACAAATCCTTGATGAAACTGTGACCTGCTAAATATGCAAAGCTCCTTATTGCAAGAACCTAAACTATAGGATGCTCATAACCCATAAGAGCTTAAAAGGTGAATGGCAAAAAAAAATCAATTGGACTATGTTATTACTTGATCCCTACATTATAAAGGGTACGTAACAAGCTTAAAGGAAACTTTAAGTTCAACCTCATTAAAAAAAATTGAACTACGTTATGACTTGATCCCTATATTATAAAGGGTACGTAGATAGCATAAGGGAAACTTTAAGTTCAGTCCAATAAAAAAAAAAACTCAAGTTGAACTATGTTATGACTCGATCCCTACAAGGAAACGTAGGCAACTTAAAATAAATCTTAAGTTTAGTCGCACACAAACAAGAGTAGTGTCATGACCACATAAAGCATGATAGTAGCAATTGACAGTGTTCATTCTCATTAAAGAATATCAACCTAAAGTTGAAGATGTCCTGTTGGGACCAATATCACAAATCAAAGAGGTGTTGCATTAGGAGCAAGATGTTGCAAAGTTAGATGTTTATAAAGGTAATCACTCTTCTGAAGTTCAACACTCCATCTTCAAGTTTAGAAGTTCCTCATAATCAAGTTCTGAGGCTTTGTTGATGTTTCTTGAAATTCAAGTTTGAATAATGTTTAGATGTTCCTCAAAATTTTGATTCTGAGGCTTTGTGGATATTTCTTGAAACTCAAGTTCAAAGGTTTCATCAAGGCTCATTCAGATGCAAAATTGGAGACTTCATCAATGCTTTTTCATATCCAACATCGAGTATTGCACTACTACTTTCCCATGTCCCAGTTCGAGGGTTTCTTGGTTGGTTCTACTTTTAAGTTCTTTCAAGATAACGATGACGATACAGCTCTGGCTCCATTACCATAACGTGACTATGGTGCAACTCGGTCCCTAGCACTCTAAAAGGACGATGGTGCAACTCCAAAAAGATAATGACGGTGAAGCTCTGCCTCTGCCTCTCCAAGAAGACAATGATGGTGCAGCTCCGCCTCTGCCTCTCCAAGAAGACGACGACGGTGTAGCTCTACCTCTGCCTATCCAAGAAGATGACAATGGTGCACCTCTGCCTCTACCTCTCTAAGAAGATGACGACGGTAAAGCTCTACCTCCACCTCTCCAAGATTAAGATGGTATCGTTCTGCCTCTTTAGAATGACGGAAGAGCAAAGAAAATGTGTCTGATTGTTCCTACTATGAGTCTAATCTGATGGTAAAGTAAATGCTCGATCGATCTTAATAGAAGTTGGATCGCTAACGGTAGAGCAGAATGAAGATGTCCTATCGTACATACAAGAAGTGGGATCTAACGACAGTAAATGCCTGATCGTTCCTAGTAGAAGTTGGATCACTGATGGCAAAGCAGAACGAAGATGCATGATCATTCTTACTAGAGGTGGGACCTGACGGCAGTAAATGTTTGATTGTTCTAATAGAAGTTGGATCGCTGACAACATAGCAAAACCAAGATGTTCGATCATTCGTATTAGAAGTGAAATCTTACGACAAAACATGCGGTCATCCTAGTAGTTGGATCGCTAACGACAAAGCAGAACAAAGATGTCCAATTGTTCCTATTAGAAGTGAGATCTAACAGTAAAATGCCAAATTATTCCTAGTAGAAGTTAGATCGCTGACGGAAAAGCAGAAAGAAGATGTCCAATCGTTCCTCCTAAAAGTGAGATCTGATGACAAAATGTCTGATCATTTGTACTAGAAGTGGGATCTGACAGTAGTAAAGGTCTGGTCGTTCCTAGTAGAAGTTGGATCACTGACGGTAAAGTAGAATAAAGATGTCCAATTGTTCCTACTTGAAGTGGGATCTGACGACAACATGGCCCATCGTTTCTAATAGGAGTTGGATCCTGACAAGAAAGCAGAACAAAGATGTTCGATTGTTCCTACTAAAAGTGAGATCTGATGATAAAATGTCTAATCGTTCCTAGTAGAAGTTTGATCGCTGATGGCAAAATATCTGATTGTTCCTACTAGAAGTGGGATCTGATAGTAGTAAATGTCTGATCATTCCAAGTAAAAGTTGAATCACTAACGGCAGAGCAGACCGAAGATGCCCGATTGTTCCTACTAGAAATAGGATCTAATGGTAGTAAATACCTAATCGTTTCTAGTAGAAGTTAAATAGCTAACAGAAGAGCCACCCCTGCAAATGATTGCGAAAAAAAAAAAAGAAACAAATTTTCCCTTTTGAAAATATGTTTGAAAGCAAAAAAGAGACGCGACAATTCTAGTTCCTGTAAAGAGATAAAAGAAAATGACAAAAAGTAAGAAGAAGAAAGAAAAAAAAAGAAAAAAAGAGAGAGAAAGTTAAAAAAAAAAGAAGTTTTTTTCATATCTTTCTTCTGCTTGATGAGTAATGAATGATCAAGGTGTGAGTCTATTTATAAGGCCAACAAGTTCAATTCCTAATAGGATTTGGAATGACATCAAATCTTTTTAATAATAAAATAGAAAAGATAATCCAATTATCTTATCTTATTTTAAAAGATTTCATTTAGGGATAAATCTCGAATTTCAAATTTGAGATAATTAAAATCTCTAAACCATTCAAAGTTCAGATTTTATCCCAATTTTAAATTAAAATTTGATAAAAAAAAAAAAAAAAAAAGACATGCGCAACAAAAGAACGGATTAAAAATTACTCTAGATGCATCTAAACTAATTTATAAGTTAACATGCTTCATAACAACCTTAATTACATTAATTAGGGTTAAGATAAATACTTACCTTTGTAGCTTTCCAATCTTCAAAATCACCTCACATCACGAATCAAGACCACCACTAGTGTTGACCCGCTATTCTTCGAACTTATAACCAGGATTGTGGAACGCGTTAGGTGAAGGAATATATGAAAGATGGATGGAAAAAGGTAGAAGAAAACCAACTATTTGGTTAAAGAGAGAGGTGAGACAATTTTGTTAAAATTTTGAGTAATTTCTAAAATTATCAAAATCCTTTAAAAGCAATTTTATAGAAATTTTACATGAAAATGTTGGATTGTCCTACTAACTTTAGTCCATGGGCAATATGGTCATTTGACCAACTATATCAAAGTCAAAAGCCAACATTGTGATTTTTTACCATTTTGTCTGTCTTGACTTATTTCGACCTCCCGAGCATGAATCAACATTTCTTTAATAGAAATTCAAATCACATTTGAATATAAAGCTGGTCAAAAGTTTGACTTTTCAAAGTCAAAAGTCAACATTTTGACTTTTACAACTTTGACCATTTCCATCAACTCCAAGCTTCCAAAGATGAATCTGTATTAATATCTTTAATATTTAAATCATATTTAAATATAAATCTCTATAACCAATGACTATGTCACATATATTCGTTGATTTCTCTCTCTTACCTAATTCGAACAATTTGAATTATTCCAACATATTATTCTACGTTAAATTCGTATGAGCTAACAGGGGAACCTAATGGACCTATAGATCATGGTCTCTAACGATCCGAGATTAACTGGCTAAATCCTTTTAGACCAAGTTAATCAACATTCATTAACTAACGGGTCATTTCACTAAAGTCCTGTAGTTGCACTCTCCTTACTATAAATATATTTCTGTCCATTTGATATAACCATGATCAGTAAGTTAATCCTTCACAGGTTATTCATAACCTTGGCTGGGTCAAAATATCGTTTTATCCCCGAGACTACATCTTGTTTCTTAAGTCCAACGGATCCACTATTGAACATTTGGTTTAAGGTCCAACCTATAAATCGAATCTCTCTTGGACCAATGAGAAGGTGGGATCCCATGTCCAAGACTTGGATTCAGTCCTCAAGGGAACAACCAATCTCCTAACCCTAAAATGGGTAAGAATGAATTTCGTCTTATGCCTTATGTCCTAGTCATCCACTCGGTCTTACCCCTGAAATGGGAGGCTTATTGGGTCAGCGCCATTGAGCTGCCCTTACCTATGCAGACCTAAGGATAATACCGTTCGAACAAAAGTTCATAGTTAGCTCAGGATTAAGATTAAGTTACCTAGATCATCATAATTGAAATAGTCAGTTTATATAGTCAACGGTCTTATAACTTAAAAGTGACTATTTTATGGTTCCAATCTTATGCAAACTCTTTACATAGGATGCCCTCACTCCCATGTCTCTACATGAATGATTCAAGATCACATCATTTGTACTAGCTACAAAGCGGGACACATCCATAGTGTTCCAAAATAAGGTGTCAAACCTTATTCATACATTACAGACCATTTGGGCTATATACTCAAACTTGATTTATGTTTATGTCTCTACATAAAGTTCAAGTCTACACATGATAATCTCGGGATCTTAGTTAATTGGATTCAAGATCCTTAGATACACAAGCACGTAGTTTTTTTAAATTTCTAAACTATTTTAGAATATACTTAATGACAATCCAACTTTTTAGAATTCTGCATTTTATATCTAAACAAATGGCTAGTATATTGTTCTTGTCGTTCGAAACAATTTGGATCTTAAGAACACATTATGCATTTTAAAAACTCTTAGTTGAAAGTGCATAGCTAGTCATTTCTAGACGTCAAATAGATCATCTACATCATTCATTGCCTTTTCATAATTCAATGGATCCTCTTAAACTATCATCAAGTATGACAATTTGGTTTTCAATAAAACCAAGTAACGGTCAGACTGATGAAAAACCTCCCACTACTTCGAGGCACTCTCCACTCTTGATAAGGATGCGACTAACCAGATCCTCTAGTTTTATCAACTACTTTAGGTTTATCTATAACGTCTTTAGAAATCCTAATACTAATTTATTACTTGGTTTAATGATTTATGGTGAGATTTTCCTTTAAGAATCTGGTATTTGTTTATGCAAATTCCTCATTCCTTGAGGATAAAAGAGCAAAGTTCATCATAGAGCAAACCATGTCCCACAAAGCTTAGTTTTTTCTTTCTGATACACCGTTCTGCTTAGAATACTAGATGCATAGAGTTGTGACTGGATTCCATGCTCTATCAAATAGTCTTTGAATCTTAAGTCCATATACTCTCCATCTTAATCTGATCGAAGTGTTTTTTTACAGTTTTACCTAATTGAATCTCAACTTCAACCTTATAATCTTTGAACTTTTCAAGAGAATCAAACTTGTGATACAATAGGTAAATATGACCAAACCTTGAATAATCATCAACAAAATTGATGAAATATTCATACCATCCTTGAACGTTAACATTCATTGGTCCACAGAGGTTGGAATGTACGAGTTCTGATGGTAATTTGATTCTGAGACCTTTTCTGATAAAAAAAAATATTTTGGTCATTATTTCTTCTAAGATAAGACTCACATAAAGGTAAAAGGTTATCTTCTAACTAATTTAGAAGTCTACTCTTAACCAATCTCCCAATCGCATTGTGATTTATGTGATCAAATCTTTAAGTACCATATATAGGTATTAGAAGAAACTTTTATCTTTTATGCTAAACAATTTAGTACTAAAGAAAAAATTTGGTCCAATTGGTCTTAACTTATATAAGTTGTTTAATAAGTATGGCAGAACAAAACTAAATACTTTTTCTAGAATAATGAATGCTTCATTGGTTCCATAAAATATTCTACACATTTGTTCTGAAATACAAGAGATAGATATTAATTAAATTGCTCAATTTTTTAGAAGCATACAAAACAATTTTAAGTATAAATATCTATCTAAACAACTTTAGATCTCCTATTTACTTTAGCGATATTGAAGTGCATCATTATGTCTAGGACATGTTCTCTAAGAGACGTTACTTCTTTCATTCACTTGGTGTAAATGTGCTTAATAGCTTCATGTCTGAAGGACCATGAAGGCTGACTAAACATTTTCCTAAATGAATCCATAATCTCTTTAGTCGTGCCTAAGGATTCATATTTCTTTCCTAAAACATCAAATATGTTGGCAAGAATATAGACACGGACCTTTTCATTGACCTTAACCCATCGATCATATGCTTCCTGAAAATTTCGGTTGGCATTTGAGATAGGGGTTTAAGGACATTCCTCATTTAAAATAAACCTTAAATCATCTACAACTAGTATTGTATTTAGATTTAATTTCCAAGTTGTATAATTATCGCCGTTAAGAATCTCAGAAGCCTAAAGTTATACTATTGAGCTATTCGTGCTGAAAAATAAAACATATTCTAATCAATGAAAAAACTAAAATCTTTTAAGAACCAAGTAATTTAGCAAATACTAACAAAGGCGGTTTTGTATACGTAAAGAATTATGCAATGTAGGTAAGGCCATTATTAAACACAAGTACGTTTGAAATTTAAAATTTTTGAAAAATGGTGCTTACGTAGATTCGCTTTGACAAAAAAAATATTTGTAGTTTACCCTTACTCTTACTGTAGATAGGTGCAAGCACGGGTGTCGAACCCAAGAGAGTGAGAACTAAGTAAAATTTCTTGAATAAAAGCTTCAAAGAGATGAGATTAATAACAAAAAGAAAAGAAAAGAAAAGCATTGAATACAATTTGGGAAAAATCAATAAGGACCAAGTATTAAGGGAAACTTTAAATTGCAAGTCAATTCACAAGAAAAAGATATTAAAGATTGAAACTCAATAAGAAAAGTAAGGAATGGGCTTAGTCTATTAATCTATTATTATCGTTGAATCAAAGATGATTAAGAATTGAATCATGCTTAATTAAGAGAGGTTCTTGATTCAAGATTCTTCACAAGATCAACTTGCTTGATCTTGGAATAATTTTGATCAAGGCAAGAAAAGAGATGATTTCAATAGGGAATTAGTTTAATTCTTGCATTATTAACTAAAGTCCTTAACTTTTTCTTTAAAGAAAAGTGAAGTTTCCTTTACAATTTTAGCAAATCAAGAATTAATTGGAAATTAATTGTGCATTAAAAAAAAATATGCAATTAATTTCAAAGAAAAATGTCAAGAACAAGAAAAATTCATGAAGCATCATTCAATTTCAAGAATTGGTGAGAAACAATCAAGAATCAAATAAACTTTTGTGTAGAGAAAACTAATCCAATTAGTCTTGCATTATTTGTCATACCTAAGTATTTTGCATACAAAGATTGAATCAAAATTAAGATCAAGAATGAATTTCAGGAATTATTGAAATTGAGGCATGAGTTTAATTCTTGATACAAAAAATGAGGAATTCCAACAAAAATTTACATTAAAATCAAGATCGAATCAAACCCTAATTACATGAAAAATTAAAGAGAGAAATTATCAAATAAAGGATTAACCCTAAGCCCAC
This sequence comes from Cucumis melo, assembly GCF_025177605.1. Classification (NCBI taxonomy): domain Eukaryota; kingdom Viridiplantae; phylum Streptophyta; class Magnoliopsida; order Cucurbitales; family Cucurbitaceae; genus Cucumis; species Cucumis melo. The sequence goes on from NC_066868.1 coordinate 14,030,677, forward strand.
TTACCTCAAGAATTTAGCCCTCCATGTCAAGAAATATAGAATTTAATTGAAGAGAGAGAAAAATGGTAGAATGATGAATAGGATTCTGGAAATTGGGAGAACAATGGAAGAATTTCGGGGTTTATTTGAGAGAAAATGGTGAATTGATTATGAATTATGAGAAATTAGGGGTTTATATAAGAATGGTAATAACCGTCACATGGGCTTGAACTCGTCACCTCTGGGTCGTGCGCACGCTTCAATTAACGAAAGAGAGGAGAAATTTTGGATAGTTGCAAAATATTTACGACTTTCCCATTGCAAAAAAACGAAAAAAAGTCGAAATAAACATGCAAAGGTTCGAACTCAGATGGTGGGAGAGACGTGCATGCTTCAAGGGCTGACACGTGGTGCAAGGAGAGAGACAGAAGCGAAAGAAGAGTGCGCGTGCTAAAAAACCAAAAATAATGCAGTGCTTGAGATTCGAACTTGTGACTTCTGGATTGTTCACGTGTGTGGATGGCTGACGCATGTCACGACTTCTTCAATATTTATGAATTTGTCCCTAAACTTCAAATTAATGTTCGCCTTCTTTTGAACTCTGTTTTAAGTGATTTTCATTTAGTTAGGTTCATATTGGAGTCTACTTTCATATTCTGCATAAAAATATCAAAATAATAAATATATGTATAATATAGATTGAGAATAAACTAACTTTAAATGAATCAATATTTTCCCCAACAGATACTAATAATGTACCCATCATTATTATGTTTTGCAACAATATCTCAAAGTTTCAAAATAACCTCCACCAAAGGGTAGTCAATTACTCCTCCTTTGAACCAAGACAATCTTGACCAAATGCTAACTCTTGAATATCCCAAATTCACTTAGCACTTAGTTATCACTAGTTCGATCGAGAATATATTAACAACTTATTAATTCTTGTAAGTGTAATCTTCCATTTTCAGATCTCAGAGATAATAATCATTATGCTCCCAAAAGTGGAAAGACAATATGAAAATTGATCTGAGAGACCTATCCATGTATGAAGTTTGTAGATGTTCCAAATCCTATAGTACAGCCTCCGAAGGGAACATCGCTCCAAGGCAGACAATAGGCACGTTATAGAAATCTCACGGTACGACCCAATGGAAAAAATTGTTGGATGTGTTGTCACATATCTCTCACCCACTTACTATGAACTACTTCCCTTATTCACCTTGATATTGATCCATGCAAACACTCTCGAAAGGGAGTCCACTCCTTTACATGGCCCAAAGCCCTGCAAGGACCTTACAGTGTGAATTCTTAGGGATACTAGAGCTAAAAGTATGCTACTTTTCTCTAGCTGAAGTGTTCTAAGATGATTTTAAAGGGTACTTAGAAAAATAAGATCATATTTAGGCTAACTTCAACATATCCTAAGTCCAGGTGAAACATCGAGCATAACCATTATACTGGATTTTAACTTACGATATCTAGGTGATAAACCAATTTTATTACCTCATATCTCTCAAGCATGCTCATAAAACTAGGTTAACTAGACTCAAAAATTGATTACGATCTCCAGGTAGCAAGTGTTCCGTAAACTGTCAACCTAAGAACCTCTAACCTTAGGCATCTTATCTGACTTGTTGACAAGATCAAATTAGATGAGCCTCTCTAACTAGTTTTACAATATATCGACCTAATTCTATGAAATTTGGTTGATATGTTTAACCTAAGCGAGCATGCAACTTATTTTTGTTATAGATTTTAAATGGGAAAACTTACATAAATGTAAAAAAACTGCAAACTATTTACGACCCATGTAACAAAGCCCATAATGTTAGCAATTTTTAAATATTCCAGATTTGCCCTTCCATCTTTCTTTTCGTCCTCGCGATTCGTCTTCCTCCTGTTATTTCGTCTTCCCTTGCGATTTCGTCTTTCTTCTTTTCTCTTTTTCTTTTCTTCAATTTCTTTCTACTGCTGTTGTTGTTGTTGTTGTGGTTGTTGTTGTTGTTGTTGTTTGTTGTTGTTTTTTCTTTTAAACTCAAAATTAAATAGAAAATAAATTGAATCAACGTTTTTAAAAAAAACTTTATTCGAAGACTAGCCTATGATAGAATTTGAGAAATTGTAATAATTTCTCATTCTCTTAATGTGGGGATTTTTTCCTCAATATAGTCTAATATATGGGTGTATCCCACTTATTTTATGAGATCATTGTTCCAAATATTGGAGTGGTGAGCAATGAAATAAGACATAGTTCTTTTAAGAAAATGAATTTTATTCGAGACATTAAATTTGGCCACCGTTTTTTAAAACGGATGTTATGGGGTGCTAACACCTTCCCCGTATACAAATGACTCTCGAACTCAACTCTAATTTTTTCGTAAACTAGTTTTTATTTCATTAAAATAATTTACTTTATTTCGGTGTCCAATCACACCGTAAAAAAAAGATCGGTGGCGACTCTCCTGTTTTTCATTTTTAAAATTAAACCCCTCTTAAGTATGTCGGCCGCTCTGCGTCGTCTCGGGTACGAGGCGACATCATTAAATCATATTTAATCAAAATTAACTTAATTAGTTAATCATATTAATTTATTTCCATACATTAATTAACATGCATACAATACATTATAATCATTTAACATACTTTCAATGCATGAACATATTAACCTGTGGTGCGATTTTAAATCTATATGACATACTATATGTACATACAATTTAAACATTAATTAAAACATACATCAAATACATAATTAATTAAAACATCTTAAAATGTACCGTTTTTTATTCTTAAATTAAGCTAAAACCTAAATTATTACTATTAATAAGGATGGAAAACAGAACTGCCCAGAACCGGCCCAAATCCACTTAATTATCCTCCCCAGACGCGCGGGCCACCGGATTGGGTCGGATAGGATCTAAGGTCGGGCGCTCGGGGGCGAGAGAATCCGGATGGGCACGCGGGCAGGACTAGGCCGGGAGGAAGATAGGCCGCGCGCGTGAAGTGGGCTGGGCTGCACCCGTACCATACGCGAGAAGGGCTGCCGGGTACGAAGAGTTAGTGCGCGGGTCATGATGCGGGCCGCGAACAAAACAAGGGCTAGACGGGCTTCAAATGTGGGACGCGACTGGGATCAGCTGGCGTGAAGCGGGTTGTGAGGGTAACCGGGTCGACGGCTTCAAACAATTAGTGGGCCGGGCCTAATGAGAAGCTGGCATGGGGCAGGTACACGATCGCCGTAGGGTAAACGATGGGTTGCCGGTCGAGTTTCGGGTTACATTCCGGGTCAGAAGTTTTATTTCGGGTCAGTCCTCCTTTTTCTTCTGACTTTTAGCTTTTTTTTTTTTTTTTTTTTTTCTCTCCCAATCGAAGAAATTACAATCAAATTTCCAACTCTAATGACTCCAATAAAATTACAAACCCTTTACAAAAAAAAAAATTAAGCCACAAACTAGGCTAGTTACGATAATTATTACAAATTTAAACTTAATTTAGAGCCAAAACAATAATATATCTATTTTAGTTCAAACCACGACAATTTATTAAATAAATTGAACTACCCACCATATACATATGAGTAAAATTAAGCATGCTCTGATAATACATGATGGAAAAACGAGACATGCACAGTGAAAAAACGGATCGAAAATTATTCTAGATACAATTAAACTCATTTAGAAGTTAACATGCTTAATAATAACCTTAATTACATTAATTAAGTTAAGATAAATACTTACCTTTCTAGCTTTCTAATCCTCGAAATCTCGTCACGATCACGAACCGGGACCATCACTACCTTGACACACTATTCTTCAAACTTATAACCGGATTGTAAGACTCGTTAAGTGAAAGAATACATGAAAGAGGGATAGGAAAAGGAGGAAGAAACTTTATAGAAAATTTACATGCAAAATGCATGAAAATATTTCATCAAAAATCAACATCTCATTCTCCACTTAAACTTAATGGGTAATATGTTTACATCTTAGCTAAACACTTGTCTCACTAAGTGTTAGTGTGATTATTCAACAAAATGTTTGATTTTTCTACTAACTTTAGTTCAAGAGCAATATGGTCATTTGACAAATTAAGTTAAAGTTAAAAATTGACTTTTCAAGTCAAAAGTCGACATTTTGACTTTTTATCATTTTGTCCGTCTAAACTAATTTTGACCTCCTGAGCATGAATCCACATTCCTTTTTCTGAAATTCAAATCACATTTGAATATAAAATCGGTCAAAGTTTGTCTTTTTAAAGCCATAAGTCAACATTTTGACTTTTCACAACTTTGACAATTTCCATGAACTCCGAGCTTCCAAATATGAATCCATATTCATATTTTTAACATTTAAATCATATTAAAACATAAAGCTCTATAATTGACGGCTATGTCACATATATTCGTTGATTTCTCTCTGCATAATTTGAACAATTCCAATTATTCCAACATATTATTCTAAGTTAATTCCATATTAACTAGCTAAATCCTTTTAGATTAAGCTAATCAACATTCGTTACTTAACGAGTCATTCCACTTAAGTCTCGTAGTTGTACTCTCCTCACTATATATATATTTCTGTCCATTTGATATAACCATAATCAGTAAGGTAATCTTCACAGGTTGTTTGTAACCTCGATTGGGTCAAAATACCATTTTACCCTCGAGACTATATTTTATTCCTTAAGTCCCACTGATCCACTATTGAACATTTGGTTAAGGTCCAACCTATAAACCAAATCCGAAAGGGTGGGATCCCTTGTTCAAGACTATTGGATTCAATCCTTAAAGGAACAATCTATCTACTAACCCTAAAACGGTAAGAGTGAACTCTGTCTTGCACCTTATGTACCTAGCCATCCACCTGATCTTACTCCTGAAATAGGAGGCTTATTGAGTCAGCACCGTTGAACTGCTTTCACCTCCGCAGATCTAAGAATAATACCATTTGAACAAAAGTTCATAGTTAGCTCAGGATTAAGATTAAGTTACCTAGGTCATCATAATAGAAATAGTAAGCTTATATGATTAATGGTGTTATAACTTAATAGTGATTATTTCATGGTTTCAGTCTTATGCAAACTTTTTACATAGGATGTCCCCAGTCCCATATCTCTACATGAACGATTCAGGATCACATTGTTTATATTAGTTACAGTGCAGGTCGTATCCATAGTGTTTTCAGAATAAGGTGTCCAACCTTATTCATGCACTATAGACCGTTTGGGCTATATATTCGAAGTTGATTCATGTTTATGTGCTACATAAAGTTCAAGTCTACGCAAGATAACCTCGAGTTCTTAGTTAATTAGATTTAAGATTATAGTATTATATTTCATTAATAAGTTCTCAATAATCACTTTATTGAATAGAATATAATTTTAAACTACAAACTACGAGTTTTAGGACATAAATTACAACAAAATTTGGTCGTACCACAAATTTTATTCCAAATTTCACCCGAAGTTTAGAATTCAAATCAAATTAACTTGCATATATGGTCTCCATTTTATCTTAAATTTAAATTGGAGTTATAAATCCTAAGATTGAGGTCTCCTATTTATCTCATAATTAAAATTGCCTATTTCAAATTCTTGTGTACACTCAAGACAAACTAAAGTATGATAGAAACCTCATCCTTATCTCAAATTAAAATTTGGTTATGTTTCAAATGTTATCCCAAAAATCAAATTTTTGTCCTTAAATCATATTAAATTGCAGATGAAACGTTGAACTATTCTCAAATTAAGGTTCAACCATATTTCAACCCTTATTTCGAATTTAAATCAAACTCATGTCTAAATTTATAGTTTGATTAATTTGATATGTTGAAATGAGCAAAAAGAAAATGCTCGTATTTTGGCTTTAAATTTATTTTTTTTTTAGATTTCATCCACCATATACGTGCATAAATCTAAAAAATGGAGCATTTGTTGAATAAGAAATTTTGGAACTGATCACAAATTGTGACATCATTTACTAGATTAATGATGAAAAATAAAAAAATTGAATTTGGACTAATTAAAAATTGACATATGTTCCAAATTAAAATTGAAGATATAAATTGGTTAATTTCTGATTATGCCACATGTTTTCATTATGACATTTCAATCAAGTTAATTAAGTTGGTCCAATTAGATATTATTTACTTGGACTAAAGTTTAATCAATCCAAAACATAAACTTATTTTACCCCAAAACCTAAAAATGGCCAAAATCCATATGGTTGAGCACATGAGTCTAATCCATTTACCAATCAGGCTCAAGCCCATAAATCCCATCGGAGAACTCTATAAATAGAGGAATCTTTTCATTTGAGGGATGTAAAATTTTTTACTCGTAAGGTTTAGAGAGAATTCTCCAAAGAGCCAGAAGACTCTCTAACTCTTAAGGTCGACCATCCTCGAGAATTGAAAATTTCTTCCAATTCTCCAACTTTAGAAGCCCTTTGAAGATACAATTCAAAAATATTACGTGCTTCGCTTCCTTAAATCAAGTGTAGGTGTTAAACCGAGAGAGGTGTTAAATCGAGAGAGAATAAGAGAATCAAGTACTAGAGATCGAACCACATTGTATCAAATCAATATAAATACAATATCAATACAAGTTCAACTTCACGAATTAATTTTTTTCGAAAATCTCGTATAAATAATTGCTATGCATATAATAAAAGAACTAAAATAATAATAAAAATAATAAACAAATATTAAAGGTTAACCTTAAAATTTTATAAGAAGTATTAAGAAATGAAATTGAAGATCGAAAATATATAAACTAAAATAAGACAAATTTAATAGTACAAAAAGCGAAATCGTATGTTAACTAAATATTAATTATTCAAACAGTGGGGATCAGAGAAGCATATGGCTGATCAGCCAGATCTACCAGAAATTTATTCCAGCTCACCCACGAGAAACAGAAGCCTGTCCACGTGTAAGATGAAAAATGTTAACATTACACATCATCAAGAGGGGCCACGTGGTTTGTAGCCAGATTCATTTGCTAGTGAGAGCTTGGTACTAGTTTCCTATTAAAATTCGACACGTAGCCGTAATCGTGTCCACTCAGAACCCCTCAATTATTTGTGATGGACGTTAGGCTGTCTCTTTTAGTACGATTATGTCTAAGTCGGTTGTTTGATCAACTTACCAAATATTTAGATGTTTCAAAAGTATACAATCATTATCTATCAACTTTTAATTTAATCAAATTAGGACTGTTTTTGTTATGTATAATAGTAAGGTAGTAAATTTATATTAATTTGATTCTATCATCCAAATTTCACTAACTAACTCAAGTAACCGTATTATAAGAATAACGTAAGAATGTTTAAATTTGATTAGTTCATATGTTAAAATGTCAAAAGATAAGAATTGTAACCGTTAGTTTAAGTTTAAGGTTAAAGTTGCTATATTTATCGTGCATGGTGTATTTATTCTACAAATTTATAAATTGATAATAAAAATTCATACAAAAATCTAATTGTATAATTTGCTTTTGTGATTAACTTCTTCGTGAATCTTATATTCATTGATAGAAAAATGAAGATATGAAATTGTATTTAGTTGATTCAATGTCAAAACTTGAAGTTCAATAAATAAGGAAATAAGTATTTGAATGTACTTTCACAACAAGTTTGAGACTAAACCAATTAATTCATTAGCGACCAAAATTAGAAGTTGTGTAATAATCCGAACTTTTAAGTTAAGGATCATTACTCAAAAGATAAATATCAAAAGACACTTCATTAAAGAGAGGATAACTAAAATCTTTATGAAATTAATATCAAATCACTCTTTGTAAAACATAAAATTTGCAAATTCAATAAAACACCGTAAAAATATGACCCATGGGTTCTAACATAAGACAAACCCTTAAGTAAAATGTCTGAAATTTAAAATACTGAAAAACATATACATAGATGCGAAAGCTGAATTGTGTCCCCATATGCATGGCATCTCATGAATCCTTTCTGTCGTTCACCAACTTTCCAAGTTCGCTACCTTAACCTGAAATATTAAACATAGAAAAGAGTGAGTATATAAATATACCAGTAAGGGACCCACTACTGGTTCCGCTAGGTGATCTGTTAACTTCCTGTTAGGAACATAATCATAACATTGTGTGTCTAATGGACCACACCTGCGTGAGTGAGACCGTACGAACACCCCTGAATCGTGCGAGTGATCTAGTGGGAACACTCCTAGTTGTGCAACTGATGGCAAGTACACACTCTATAAACATACGTGTGATACGTATAGGTACACCCCTAATAGTGTGAGTGGTTCCGTCGAAATACCCCTAGTCGTGCGAGTGATCCTGTATATATACACAATATAACTATCCTCTAACCGTGTATGTGATTCGTAGGTACACCCCTAAATCGTGCGTAGTACCACTCTTAATCATGTGAGTGGTCTCGTAGGACCACTCTTAATCATGCAAGTGACCCCATAGATAGGATCACAGTACAAGTGGGTAAGAAGCTTAGCAGATAAAGTTAACAAACATACCACAGTCCAAAAGCATGCACCAGTCAACATAGCATGACATGAATCATCAGTCAAAACAGTCCATAATCATAATAATCCATAAAGTATGAAATCCATAAATGATGCTTAATCATCATGTAACATCAGTCAACAAGCATAACATCTCATTATGCATTCCCAGCTACTATCACAATACATAATCATAAAATACATACGACTCTTAGAATTTAATTCGAAGATCCATCAGTAGAATCTTTTACCTCGAGATTAGTGAAATGTTTACTCCTTATCTGTCACAGTCAAAGATTTTCAATAGACAAATCCTAAACAGTAGAGGAAAATTCAAATAGCTTAATTAATAAGTAATAACAATTGGCTAGATCTTCAAAATCTCCAATTAATCAATTTACCCAAAGTTGAGATTGAAACCAATTCAACCGTATTGGAAAAATTCCCACAGAGAACATTTCCAAAGTATTAACCAAATGAACTTTGAAGGGAAAAAAATCTAAAAGAAATTTATTTTCGAGTTAAAAATTACCACTTATGAGTATACCTAAAACCCAATCAACAACCAACAAAACTCACTAAAATGTGGCTCCAAATAGGTGAAAAGAGGGCAAATAGGCTTGGGTAAAGGGAAGGAGAACTGATCGACTTGGATGGCTCATACAAGTCTTAGCAAGGCGGGCTACTTGACTCGAATGGCTCAGCTTAACTGGAAAACGACTCGGGTGCGAAAGACGGGACAAATGTCGACATTTGTAGCCACTACAAGAAATTCCATTTTTAGTGGCGCACAGAAAACATCACTAAAGGTTGACAACGCGTCGCTAATAGTTTTAGCGATGAAAAGGCCTTCGTCACTACGATTGTCGCAAATTTCGTGTCGGTTAAAGTTTTAGCGATGCAAGTTTTTGCGCCGTAAAAGAGAAACTTTTAGTGACGTTTGTGTGTCACTAAAGGCTTACTTTTAGTAACTTAATTTGTGTCACTATTTATTTTTTATAGTGACGTTTTGAACATGTCACTAAAGGCGATGTTTTAGTGACAAATTGTATTGTTGCTGAAGGTTACTTTGAGACCATTACAAATAGCTTTTGCGACGTATTGAAGTGTGCCACTAAAAAGTCCTACATTTTTTTTATAAAAATCAATGCTTTTTCGACGTTAATGAAAGCGCCAGTAAAAGAATTTTATTACATAAAAAAAATATCTGATTGATTAATTATATAAACCTGTTATAAGATGTCAAACATAATAATTTTAAAAATTATCACTAAGCAATATGCAATAACACCAACTTCATCACAAGAAATATATATCAAGAAACTTCAATATCTTCATAAATAGTTCTAAGTAATGTCAACATAAGTTATAAGCCCTAAGTTACATCTAGTTCCAAGCTATAACCAAGAAGTTACACCTACAAACCAAAATTATTGTGCACAACAAAAAATTCCTACTTGGACCAAAAGTATGTGCATAACAAAAAATTATAAGATATGAACCAAACTCTTGTCATATTCATCAGAAGTTCATTGTGCGTCAAATCTGAAAAGCAATATAACTACATAAATAAGTAAAACATGTAAGCAAAAAATGAAACTTTGGCACTTTAAATATAATATACTCAAATGGATAAAACTCAAACTTTATAAAAAAGAATGAGAAGGAAGGGGGACATGTCTAAAGCAACAAATTCATTACCATCGAACTCAATAAACGGCTTCAATGCATTATGACACTAGTCAAACAGACGAAACCCAAACATTCTAAAACAATGAGAGGGAAGATGTCTACATCAAGAACCAAAATCATCACAAGAACGAATATATCATATTCGCTTATGCTATTGTAATCCGACACTTTATATCAAACTAATTAAGTTGAAAGAATTGGAGGGGGGGGAGGGCATGTCTACATCTAAAGCAACAAATTCATTATCATTAAACTCAATAAATACCTTCAAAGTATTAGATTCTAAAACAATGAGGGGGAGGGGGCAAGTCTACATCAAAGGACCAAAATCATCACAAGAACGAATATATCATATTCTCATATGCTACTCTAATCCGACACTTTATATTAAACTAATTAAATTGAAAGAATGGGGGGGGGGGGGGAACATGTCTACATCTAAAGCAACAAATTCATTACCATCGAACTCAATAAACGGTTTCAAAGCATCATGACACTAATCAAATGGATGAAACCCAAACATTCTAAAACCATGAGGGGGGGGGGGGGGACAAGTCTACATCAAAGGACCAAAATCATCACAAGAATGAATGTATCATATTCACATATGCTACTCTAATCCAACACTTTATATCAAAATAATTAAGTTGAAAGAATGATGGGGGCATGTCTAAGGCAAAAAATGAAACTTAGGCACTTTAAATATATCATACTCAAATGGATAAACTTAAACTTTCTAAAAAAGAATATGAAGGGAGGGGGACATGTCTAAAGCAACCAATTCATTACAATTAAACTCAATAAACGACTTCAAAGCATCATGACACTAATCAAATGGATGAAACCTAAACATTCTTAAACAATTGGGGGGGGGGGGGGGGCAAGTCTACATCAAAGGACCAAAATCATCACAAGAATGAATGTATCATTCTAAAATAATTGGGGCGGGGGGCATGTCTACATCAAAAGCAACAAATTCGTTACACTTAAACTCAATAAACGAATTCAAAGCATTATGACACTAATCAAACTAATTAAGTCAAAAGCAAAAAATTCATGACCAAAATCATCAGAAGAACGAATCTATGACTACCATAACTGCAAGATAGTCATATCAATTCATAATATACCATGTTTCTATATACTACTCTAATCTGACACTTCATATCAACTAATTAAGTTGAAAAAATTACCTGTTGACTATCATTTGATTGTTCTGAACTTCGTTCCATGTTAGAGGTAGCTTCTTGATAGGATAATCTTCTTAAAATTGCTTCGATTGTAGCTTGTTGCGATTTAACTATACTTTGCAAGTGAGCAATCTGTGCATTTGCTTCTTTTGTGTTGTGTTGAATTGTTTAATTTCTAGCATTCTTGGGTCTTGGTCCCCAACCTTGTCCTTTCACATGCCCCGACCGCTTACCTAATACCCGTTCACATATTTCCTTTTCTAGAAGAGGTTCAATCCCTTCTTGTGATGAAGTTGTTTTTAATTCCATCATCTCATCCTACACCATAATTACATAATAGTATCAATCCATTATAGGTTAAGAAAAATTTCAATAATGAACATACAACTTTACTTACATATTTCGCTTTTGCCTCATTCACCCACCCCTTCTTCTCATTGGGAATGCGTCAGTTGAAATAATTCAATCTCACTTACTTCCTTACCCTCTTCTTTCTACACGTGACAACCAAAATTATAAATATAAAAAGTATTTATAACTACAATCCAAAAATAAGTGTCGTACCATTTTTTGCTTATGGTGTAAAAATGTTGAAGTTCCACCTCAATGGGTGAATGGAAGTTTAGATCGTGCCTTAGTATTTGCTTCAGATCTACTCTTAAAGTCTTCTCGTTCCCATCGATCACATAAACGAGCCCAATCTGAATCTCATGCCACTCGTTTGTCACGGTGTTTTCGTGCTTCAGCTGGAGAGTCATACTTTTTGTAGCTTTTGTATAGTGAACAATGAAAGTCTCTATACAACACACTCATCTCGTGTTCAAGATAATCTTGTACCAAAATTTAAGTCTAGAATGAAGTAATTCTAGCATTAAGAAATAAAACAAATTAGTTTATACTTGGTTTAAGACAAATTACATACTATTTCCTTAAAACTAAACTTAAATAGCTTACCGAAAGTCTATCTACTATCTCCCTTTTCACCTCTTTCGATACATCTGACCAATGTTCACATTCAAGTGGTACTACCACTCGTACCTCTTTTTCAATTTGAGAGTTTAACTTGGAGGAGTCCTTAAAAATTGGTTTTCTATCTTCAAAGTCAATTCTAATTCGAATGGGACCATTTGCTTGGACATATTTCTCAAGTCCAACCCCTCTAGTTGCTTCTCGGCCTTTTGTTTTAGTACTAGAACCTACATAAGAAATATTAATATTAATACATCTAATGTTGTATGAAAACTAGAAGATTTTGACATAGAAATGAATACATACTTTGAATGTATGAATCTATGGACACCACTTCTTGCTCACCAATACTATTTTGATTAGAATTTTTTGCGTCGTTCACATTTGAAGATGACCTACTACGATTTCCCGATCCAAAATTTCTTGACGACATCCTACAAAATGTTTTGATGCATAAATATAACTATAAACATTAAAAAGTAAGTGAACAAACAATGTTAAATTCAAATATATGCATAAATAAAACCATAGTTAGTTATGTATAACCTTGCCGTAGAATGACTAAAATTTAGTAGCTATCACAATCTTCGCCACTCATTGACTCATCGCTAGAATTATTTGAATCAAAATCTTCTTCATCAACCAATGCTTCATTGGTTGAGGCTTCTTCATTACTTTGTGCATTAATGTCTTCTTAGTCTCCAATGATCGAAGGTTCAACATCTTCTCTATTAAAAGTTTGTGAATCTAGGTTATGTTCAACTCTAGGATAACATGTAGATATGGTTTCATCCGATGTTACTTCTAGTTCATTACTTTCTATTTCTGGAATATCCCACACATGTCTTGGTTGAATTTGTTGAACTATTTTCCAATCTTGACCAAGTTTGTAACCATCTACGTAGAAGACTTGTGCTGCTTGACTTACAAGGATGAAGGGCTCATCTTTGTATCACCGGTTACGAGTATTTATTGATGTAAAGCCATCAACTATGTTAATTCTATTCTTCCTCAAACTAGTATCATACCATTCACACTTAAAAAGCACAACTTCCTTCATGCAAATGTATTATAGCCTTATAATTTCATGCAGTTCGCCATAGAAAAATATTTGTCCTGTTTCATCACCACCTGGCACCATGACTCCACTATTCTGAGTGGTCCGACGACTATTACGATATTTAGTGTGAAATCGAACTCCATTTGCTATACACCCGCTATAAGAGCGAGCACAATCATTCGAACCACAAGCAAGGGCATAAAAATCATCGGATATGAATTTATCACAATGCAACCTTTGGGCCTAATAAAAAAGACATTGCTTAATGTAACAGAAAATTGTATAGCGCAAGGTACGACCACAAGAAAAGACATACCTTTGCTTTGAACCAAGTAAGGAATTCTAATTGTTGTCTCTTATACAAATCACCATTTCCATTACTCGACTCAACGATCCTCATATGCTCTCTATGTTTTGCAAGTTCGTGTAACCTTTTAGTCATATTTAAAATATTAAAAATGAATTTAAGCAAAGCGATACGTACCGGAGATAAGGTTCCACTTCATCACAGTTGTTTAGAACATACCAATGTGATTTCTCTAATCCATCAGGGGTTAGTTGTCGAAATACAACACCACCTAACCACCTTATATGTTGAGAGAAAATTGATAGACCACAATTGTTGATCTCCTCATCATCAATGTCATCATATTTCGATCCCCTCTATTAAACCTTGTTTCAATGCCACGTAAATACATAGAACAAAAGTTCAAGGATTCATTTATGACATAAGCTTCTGCAATTGAACCCTCAGGTCGAGCTTTTTTTCTAACATATTGCTTCAAATAACGCAAACTCCTGAGACAACATGAACAAAATTACATATGTCGGAATCCTACATCATAAAAGTAATAGAAATAAAGAATTCACATACCTTTCGATTGGAAACATCCAACTATATCCAACAGGTTCAACAATTCTAGCTTCCCACTGCAAATGGACAGCTAAATTGACCATCACGTCAGAAAAAGCTGGTGGGAAGATCTTTTCCAACTTACATAAGAAGAGTACTATATCATCTTGCATTTTATCTAGTTCTAATATGCTCAAAGTTTTTGTACATAGAGCATGGAAGAAATTTGACAACTCTGATATAGTAGTAGAAATGTCCTTACGTAGATATGGTCGAATGTCGATTGGGAGAAGTCTTTGTAATAAAACATGACAATCATGGTTCTTTAAACCATATATTTTGCCTTCCTTTTTAGCAGCAGTTAACATGTACGAAGCATGAGGCTTTACACGTTTATTTCCAATCTCTTGTATGTGAAGCTCCTTTCTTATTTTCAAGTTAGCTAGATCCTCACGAGCTTTAATGGTGTCTTTAGTATTTCCATCAATGTTCAATATAGTACCTACCAAGTTATCACAAGTATTTTTCTCAATATGCATCATATCTAGTTTATGTCATAGTTTATGGTTTTTCCAATAAGGAAGATTGAAAAAAAATGCTTTTTTTAGTCCAATTGTGCTCACAATTTGTCCTTTTTTGTTTGATGTCACGTCTTGTAGGATTCTTGCTCAATAGTGGAAAACTTATAGAATTCAATTGATTTATAATATCTTGTCCAGATAAAATATTTGGACTTCCTCGTAATTCTTGTTTTCCATCATGTTGCCTACTTTTACGCCATACATGTGTTAGAGGTAGATATCTACGATGTCCCATATAACAAATTTTGCTCTTTAGTCCCATTGAGCTTGTATCAACATTGCAAATCGGGCATGCTTTATAACCTTTTGTTCTCCAACCAGATACATCACCATAAGCAGGAAAATCATTTATTGTCCACAAAAGTGCAGCTCGAAGTTGGAAGAAAGAAGCACTGAAACTATCGTACGTTTGAATACCATCCACCCACAACTCATTTAACTCATCTATCAATGGTTGTAAGTAAATATCAATTTCTTTGCCAGGAGACCTTAGACCAGGGATGAATAAAGATAGAAAATTGAATGGTGCTTTCATACACTTCCAAAGAGGCAAGTTGTAAGGAATGAGTATTATTGGCCACATGCTATATGATGTGCTCATGTTTCCAAATGGATTAAACCCATCAGAAGAAAGTGCTAATCTGACATTTCGAGCGTCTGAAGCAAAACAATGATATTGTTCATCAAAATGTTTCCAACCCTTAGCATCAGCAGGATGTCGAAGTATACCTTCAGTTTCACACCTCTTATCTTTGTGCCACCTCATATCCTCTGCGGTATGTTTTGAAAGAAATAATCTTTGTAACCTTGCCTTTAGTGGAAAATATCTTAGCACCTTATGTGGAATTTGTTTCCCCTTTCTATCATTCAACCTATATCTAGACTCTCCACAATGCAGACATTTGTCAAGTGATGCATAATCTTTCCAAAATAAAGCACAATCAAATTTGCACACATGAATTGATTCATATCCCATCCCTAGGTCACGTAGTCTCTTCTTAGCTTCATAGTAGGAGGCAGGTAGCTTCACACCATTCAGAAAGGCTTCATTTAATAGTTCAAGCAACATATCAAAGGATTTGTCGCTCCAACGATTAAGTACCTTAATGTGCATAAGTTTCACTAAAAAATTAAATGAAGTGAACTTTAGACATCCCGGATATAACTCCTCTTCTATTTCAGGAAACATTCCACTTATTTTATCGGACTCATCTTGCTCGTTTGATTCTCTTCTACATTCTTCAAACATTGGCCCATGTAGATCATGAATCATCTCTACCATCTCATCATCCATAGTATCTCTAACTCCAAGGTTTTCTCTAAGATTTACATTCTCTTCTCTACATTCACTTATATCGAAAAACGTTGCACCTAGAAACCTCTAATTAGACCTTAAAAATGGAGAAAGATCAACAGTATCTTCGTGAAATATCCATCGCTTATAAGTCGGGGACATACCATATTTATACAAATGACGTTCTATAATGTCTAATCTATTCCAATTGACATTCAAACAATTTGAACAAGGACATCTTGTTCTTTCCTCGTCATCTAAATGATTAGTTGCAATTTCAATAAAGTTAGCAACACCATCAAAATATTCACTAGAAACTCGATCTTTTAAATTTATCCAACTTCGATCCTTAATAAGTACAACACTTAAAGTACCTAAGTTAGAAATTCTTGTGTTAGAATTAAAGACATATGTAAATTGCTTAATAATAAAGTATACAATCACACATTCGAAAGAACAACAATTGCACTTACAAAGAGAGAGAGCAATCAAAACAACAACTCCCAAAACCTAAAGTCAAGATCTTCGTATCAAATCAATAAAAATTATATTGTTGTTGTTCTATTAACAAGAACAATCTAAACTCACAACTTCATTCCTAGGAGTGAAAACACAATAACAAACCAATGATTCAACGAGACATTACTTAAATCTAATTAACAAAACAAATATTCAACAAGACATTACTTAAATCTAAACATTAATCAAGGCTATGCAAATACTACAAGGATAAAACCCAATCTTAAAACTAATTAAGAGAATAAATATTCAACAAATCAAAATCCAAATACACTGTCCTAAAAATTTTAAAAATTAAGAATCTCACCAGAATGTCTTGGGTTGTCGTGGGTGTGGAGCAGAAGTGTTCAAGGAAGTTCAGGCAGAATCGTCGCGAGAAGCAGCTTTTAGAACCGTTCGAGGTTAGTGGCCATCAGGTAGTTCGTCCAGTTGGTCGCCGGAGTGATTCGCGCAGCTGGCCGTCGCGTGGTTCATGCAGATTCGTCGTCATGGTTTGTTTGGCCTGATTTAGCATGGTTCGTTCCCGAGTTCATTCGACCTGGTTCAGCATGGTTCGTCCAGCCTGGTGAAGCGTCGTCATGCAGATTCGGCTTGGTGAAGCATCGTCGTCATCATGCAGATCCGTCATCGTGCAGATTTGTCGCCGGCCGCCTCAGTTCGTGCAGATGGGTAGTGCCATGGAGGAGAGGAGGTGGAGATGGAAGTTTTTGGGTTGGTAATGGGTAGGGAGAAGGGTTTTTTTTTAATTAAAATTGTTTAATGAAAAAAATAGCAGGGAGATAAAGGGGGGAAATTTTTTAGACTTTTAGCAACATCTACTTTTGTTGCTAAAGCTATCACACTTTTAGTGACATTATTATTGTGTTGCTAATTCTTTTAGTGACGCGAATTTAAAATGTGTCGTTAATAATAATCTTTTGTGACATATTTTTTTTGCGTCACTATAAATGACCTTTTACTCACAAAAATTTGTTACGTCACTAAAAATTTGTCACTAAATAGCAATTTTCTTGTAGTGAGCAGTGATGAGTAGTTAAATGTTGACGAAAAAGAAGGCGGAGACGGTTGGAGGGAAAATGCAGAAGACCGCCAGCTGATGCAGATGAAAGGAAGACGGCGCAGACTGAGGTGTGTGAAGATAGAGCTTGAACGGAGAATGGAAACAAACGAACGAAATCGGGCGATGGAGCTGTGCGTCTTGTGTCGTGCTACAGCCGGCAGTGGAAGAAGTTGACGACCGATGATGAAGGACAGTGAAGGGAGGTGGAGCGACGGCAACTACTAGGTCAAACAGAGAAGAAGATGATGGGTTGTGGTAGGACATGCAGTACAAGAGGGATTAAATAATAATAATAATTATTATTATTATTGTTATTGTTATTGTTATTGTTATTGTTATTGTCGTTGGATTTTATGATACTGATTAAATTTGAAGCTTGAAAATTTGAACATTTAATTTTAAAGAAAATAGTATGCGTCAATAATTGTTAATGTAAGCTGAAAAAGGAATGTGAGTATGTGTATATGAATAATGCTACTTTGTACAAGGCCGTTAATTTATATACACGTGTCAAAATGTTATGACTTTCAATATATCGACCTTTGTATTTGAATGGGGATGTTATAGTTATAGAGATGAAAGAAATAATAGGGGCAAAACTCCATTTCAATTGGGTCAAGATGTTATGATATGATAGGAGAGCCAAAACATTGTGAAGTGGCGCGTAGGTGTTTGTTTTGCGGAAGAACAGGGGACACATCAGACATAAGGGGCAAGAGAATAAAGAAGAAATATTTTTAATTGCATCTTTATATCACAATCACATATGTATTTTGACCCCAATTCATCCAAATGAGATAATTTCTCTATCTCAGGAAACAAACTCAAAACATTTATTCTAACTGAGATATTAGTATCTCCCTTTTTATTTTTTTACTTTATCATATGGAAAAGAGAAGAATCAAACGTTTAAGTCACCCTTGTGTATTGATCTGGCACAGAAAATTTGTAGATCATATTACTTAAACAACTTAAATATTATCTAGAAAAACGATAACAACATATTATATCTACAAACTCCTCGTGTGACCTTACGGATAAAGCCATCATATTGATTTTTCAATTTCTTGAATTTTTAATATTTTTAAAACGATAATTATCCAGTTGGACATGTAAATAGATCATTCTTATCTGCAAAAAGGAAAATGTGGTCCTTGTATAATGACCTTTTTTAATAATAATAATAATAATAATAATAATAATAAATTATTATTAATTCAACCATACAAATTATTATTATTATTTAATTCAACCATACAAATTCTATTGGTTTATAAAAATAAATGAGCTAATTAGTTATATTTTTATTAACGGATATCATTTGGTAATCTTTTTGTTTTTAGTTTTCTACCCATCTTTAAATATTATATTTCTTTTCTTTTCATTTTTCTTTTGTAATTTTCATACTTTTTACCAAAAAATTTACAACTCAAATTCTAAAAATAAAAATAAGTTTTTAAAGTCTATTTTATTTGATTTTTAAACATGAATACATACAAAATAAATAACAAAACATTATGGATGAAAAAAAAGTTTTACCAAAAAATCAGAAAACTTTTAAATGAAATCTAGTCATGGGTGGTATCAATTATCTTAAAAACTTTGGCAATAAGAAAAAGTAAAATCGAATAAGATAGATTATAAAACAGAATAAATAAATAAATATCAAAGACACAATTTCTTCACATAATCTTTTTTCAAAATTAAAAAAAAAAAGAAAAGAAAAGAAAAGAAAAGAAGAAAAGAAGAAAACTATTGTGGATATGGAAAGTTGGAAAATAGAAATTAACAACATTTTTCTATAGTCAAGACTTATACAATGGATCCAACGTCATGATTTGAATTTATAATAGCTTTAGAGGTTTATAAATAAAGCAATTAGAATTATTGTAAGCGATTCATTGATTGAAATTAGATTCTTACCATGTTTCATAATTGAATGGAAGAGGATGAACCACTAGTTTTGACACGTAGGATAAACAAGGACGTTTGGGATTATTGGAGTGTCCCATTTGGACAAGAACACTAGTACCTATTTTTAAATAGATGAAAGAGATTTTTCTTTTAATCAAATAATTTTTAAGCTTACCAATATTTGTGGTGTCCTTATCGTAGACCCCATCGAACATGGTTGGCCCATCCTTCACATATCAACCAAGCAAATTATTTGGTTTCAACCATGCCTACATCTACGACTGAAGATCAAAGATATTTTTCCTTTTTTCTTTATATATATATATATATATATATATATATATATTCACGAGTGACGATCTCTTAATTAGATATTGAAACCATGTTTCTTTTTTAAGTAATTTTATTATTTACAATAATTTTCAATTTAATACTTAACTCAATCATTCACCAAATATTTTTAATAGTTTTATCATCTATGACACATTTTAGTTCATGTTTGGTAACCATTTTCTTTAAATTAAGCCTATCGATACTATTTCTACATCTAAATATTTTTATTTATTATCTTCTACATCTAAATATTTTTATTTATTATCTTCTTTTCACCAATTATCTGTTTAACAAATTTTGAGAACTGAAAAAAGTAAATTTCAAAAAGTAGTTTTAGAATTTGCTAAGAATTCAGCGATTGAATAAGATGTAAATCATTGTAAGTTGAATTAATAAACTTAATTTGAAAAAAAAATAAAACTAAAAATCAAATGGTTATAAAGGGGAGCCATAATTTACATGTTAGACTAAACTGACAAACAATCGCTTCACTTTCAACTAACCTATATAGTACGGATCTATCTTGGAAAATTGCCAAAAATAGGTTAAAAAAAGAGGTTTAAATGAATTTTGAGACAAGTTTTCAAAAGAAAGACTTTTAGGATAATTTGGGTGTGAATGGACAAAAATGCCCTTCTTTCCCTTTCCCTCTTCCACGTTTGCTTTCCCTTCTCTCCACGATCAATTCCTTCTCTTTCGCGTATAGTTCTCTTTCCCTTCTCTTTTCTTTCGCGTAGAACACCTAAACCTACTCCGCCCATCGTCGTTTGGCCTTCGTCGCTTGCCCATCATCGCTTGCCCTTCGTCGGTCGTTATCCAGTGCATTTCGTCGCTCCTCTTCGAACCATTCAATCAACTTTGAGCGTTTTCTCTTATTTGGGTGAGTTTCATGTCTAACCGATTTTCAATTTATCTGCTGTAAGTAAATGTTTGGTTGGGGTATTTGGTGCTATTTTCATCCGTAATTGTGTGGTTTTTGGAATTGGACTTATTTGCCGTAAATTAGTTTAGTCAAAGTTTGGTTTTAGGTTCTTAGAAAGTTCAATGGGTAGTGAAAAATGAATTGAATTAGAGGATGAGGATTTAGTTGGATCAAATAGAGGAGGAGTAAGTAATAGGAATAGAAGGAATGAAGTTTTTTTTTTATCTCCCACGTATTTTTTTTATCTCGCACGTATCTCGCACGTATCTTGCACGTTCCAAACTTTCACTATGTATTTCAAAATCAACTTGGCACACCTCCTAATCCATGTAGAGCTATTCTTTGCATGTTTAGTAACTCTCTTAGGCCCTCATGCTTTATCTCGCACGTATCTCACACGTATCTCGCACGTTCCAAACTTTCACTATTTATTTCAAAATCAACTTGGTACACCTCCTAATCCATTTAGAGCTATTCTTTGCATGTTTAGTAACTCTCTTAGGCCCTCATGTTTTATCTCGCACGTATCTCGCACGTTCCAAACTTTCACTATTTATTTCAAAATCAACTTGGTACACCTCCTAATCCATTTAGAGCCATTCTTTGCATGTTTAGTAACTCTCTTAGGCCCTTATGTTTTATCTCGCACGTATCTCGCACACATCTCGCACGTATCTCGCACGGTCCAAACTTTCACTATTTATTTCAAAATCAACTTGGTACACCTTCTAATCCATTTAGACCTATTCTTTGCATGTTTAGTAACTCTCTTAGGCTTGCACACATCTTGTAGTTATTTTTGTTATTTCTTTACATCTTGCATGCATCTTGTAGGTTCTTAAGTTCAAATCAATTTTTGAAGATACAAAACTACTTAAGGTAGTTTAAGGATGGCACATGTTCGGATTTTAGTGCGTTACAGTGGTGCATGGGATGAGGGACGAAGAAAATATGAAGGAGGAGTGTTAAAATGCATTGTTGTCCCTAAAGAAATAGTGCACAAAGATTTACAGTATGAATTATATGACCTTGCAGAAGTTGACCCTACAAAGTTCGACATAAAGATAAGATGTATATATGAGATCAAAGGGGAAAAGGAAGCTCCTCCATTTGAGTTAAGCAATGACCGTGATTTGAAGTTTTATATTCTTAGTGAAAATCTATTGGAGGTCCCCCTATACCTATCATTTGAGCCTACAAGCAACCGAAGCATGAAAGTGTTAAACAAAGATTACAATTCAATATCTGGGAGCAACCAAGTTCAAAATTTAAACCCTCATCCTCCAATTGGAATGGATACATTAGATGAGAATGAAGTTGATATTGGTGAAGTTCAGGTTGGCTTGTGTGATAACATGATAGGGACCAATTCGGCTATATGGGAATCATATGAGTCATATCATTCAAAAGATGATACTTTTACATGGGAGTCAGTTGAGATGTACAATGAATTGTTTGACATCCCAGAACAAAGAGATGCTCCTACAAAAGATTGCAAAGGAAAAGGTAAAGTTGACCTCGTCTAGTCGGAAGTTGAAGACAAAAGGAAGTGAGTGGTCCGAAGAAAGCTCTACAAGTGAAGAGTTGGATGTAGGACAAATCTTTTTTTGCAAGAGAGATTTTTCAACGAGATTAAGTGTGTTGGCAATGAAAATTTTTTTCAGTTTGTAGTAAAAAAGTCTACAAAAGAGGTTCTTTTCGTTAGATGCATCAACAAGAAGTGTGGTTGGAGATTGCGAGCGGTTAGACTGAAGGATTCAAATATATTCAAGATTAAAAAGTATGTGAAAGTTCATTCATGTTCTCTTGAGTTTTTGAATCGTGACCATAGGCAAGAAAAATTTTGGGTTGTTGGAGAATTAATAAAGTCCAAATTCAAGGGACCCGGTCGCATATACAAACCACGTGATATCATAGAAGACATGAGGCAAGACTATGGCATAAATATGAGTTATGAGAAAGCATGGCGTGCCAGAGAAAATGCGTATGAACGAGTGCGAGGGTCTCTTGAAGAGTCATATAATCTTTTGAGTAGATATGGTGAAGCACTCAAATTTACAAATCCAGGTACAATATTTCACATGAAACTCGAAGATGATCGTTTCTTTAAATATCTTTTTATGGATGTTGGTGCATGTGTTAGAGGATTCTTAAATTGCATTAGACCGGTCATAGTCATGGACGGAACATTTCTTAAGAACAAATATCGGGGTCAGTTGATAGTGGCCGTTTGCTTAGATGGTAACAATCAGATCTATCCTCTAGCCTTTGGAGTAGTTGATAGAGAAACAGATGACTCAATACAGTGGTTCTTAGAAAAATTAAAAGGTGCAATAGGGGAGGTGCCTAATCTAGGCTTTGTGACAGATCGGAAAACATGCTTCTCCAAGGGTATTTCATCAGTTTTCCCCTCTGCATTTCACGGCTTTTGTGTCCAACATTTGAGTCAAAATTTGCATGATAAATATAAGAATGACACGGTTGCTACTTTGTTTTATAATCCATCGAGAACATATCGTAAATCAACGTTTGTAGAAGCGTGGAGACATCTTCTTGCATTTCCTAATGGTTCAGGAAAATATTTAAATGATGTTGGAATAGCACGGTGGTCTCGTGTTCACTGCCCAGGAAGACGATATAACATGATGACAACAAATATAGCAGAGTCCATGAATTCTATACTGAAAGAACTTAGAGATTTTCCTATTGCTTCATTCCTTGAAAATGTTCGAGCTTTGCTACAACGTTGGTTTTGGGAGCGTCGAGAAGAAGGCATTAAAGTGACGTCTACATTGACCAAATGGGCAAAGTTAGTTATTCAAAAGAAACAAGAAGGAGCTGTGACAATGAAGGTCAACCCAATTGACTGTTACCAATTTCATGTCAAAGATTTAGATAAGGAGGAGGTCGTAAATCTTCAGACTAAAGAATGCACTTGCAAGGAGTTTCAAGCTGAGCAACTACCATGCTCACATGTCATTGCTGCAGCACGGGATCGTAATATAAATGTTTATAGTTTATGTGCTAATTATTACACTAATGAATGTTTGTTGGCTGCATATGCGGAGGCCGTCTACCCAGTTGGGAATCAGTCAGATTGGAAGACAAGCGAAGACTATGTACATATGACTGTTTTACCTCCGAAAGTAGTCAAAAGAGTTGGTCGACCGAAGAAAAAGAGGATTCCAAGTGTTGGTGAAGCTCCGAAATTGCATAAATGTGGTCGGTGTAAACAAATAGGTCACAACAGATTAACGTGTACCAATCCAATTTCATATACCGACAAGTCGAGCATACAAGATTAAATTTCTCTACCAATGTACTAATTATTACACTAATTAATGAATGTTTGTTAATGATGTGTTTTCTTAATGATTTGTCCCAACATTCTTACTTTCTGTGCTTCCAGATGGATGAAGAAGACGAAAATAACAATTGGCTTACTCATTTAGGAACACAAGAAACTAGTTTTAGGATCGTTTAAAAATAACTAAACATTCGTTTAAAAATATCTAAATGATCGTTTAATAATAACTAAACGATCGGTTAAAAACAACCAAACGATCATTTGAAAACAACTAAACGATCGGTTAAACAAAACTAAAGTAAACGATCGTTTGATAACAACTAAACGATCGGTTGAGCAAAACTAAACGATCGATTAAAAACAACCAAAACATCGTGTAAAAATAACTAAACGATCAGTTAAACAAAACAAAACGATCGGTCAAACAAAACTAAACGATCGTTTAAAACAACCAACCGGTCGTTTGAAATTAACTAAACGATCGGTTATAAACAACTAAACGATCGTTTAGAAAAACTAAACGATCTTTTAAAACAACGAAACACACCCGAGAATTGTTTACAACCGCGATTCAACATTTTAAAAAAAGTACGCGAATTTACAATATTGCCCATTTGGTAAAAACAACCGATATATACGTTCCGCCTTCTTCGTTCGTTTTTCGCCACTTCGCAATACACAACCGCACTGATCACTCACCTTCGTTTTCTCTCAGTCCATTGTTCTCTCAAACCATTTTTGTCTCAGTCCACATTTTTCGTCAACGTCAAAAGGTATTTTCCCGAACTTTTCCTACTATAACGTTACACTTTTCCTTTCTTTATATTTCAAACGTTTCGACTTCTGTCTTGAAAAACTATCATTGTGTTCTTAAATTATTATTGTGAAGCGTTTATGGTTTCAGATTCGACTTCTGTCTTCAATATAGTTCTCCAGATTGTTAAATTTATTACTTTATGATTAACTATATTTTCAGGATGGCTGTATCTAGCGACAAGTATTTCCCTGCCACTGTGTCATGCCAAGTGCATAAGATCGGTAGTCTTATTAAGGATAAACTAACCAAGGAACAGCTGCAAATGTTCGACAAAACAATTTTTGGTCCATTGCTGAATGTGAACATGGTCTTCAACGGCCAGTTGATCCATCATTTCTTGCTGATGCAGATACCTGAAGATGGTAACGTAAATGGCATATGTTTCTCAGTTTTGGGGAAGAACGTCCGTTTTACCCAAAAGGAATTCAACATCATAACTGGATTGTGGCCAACAAACAATCCATTGGAGAAAGATTGCGATAGCAAGCGCCTACCAAGTCTTCTATTCGGATTAGAAAATAAGAAACTAATAACATGCTTGAAAATTGAGGAAATTTTCAAGAATTTTAAGTTTACAAATGATGACGATGCTGTGAAGGTCGCCTTGGCTGTCTTTATAGAAACTGTGATGGTCGGGAAGGATAAGAAAACACAGTTTGACATGGATATTTTGGGAAGAGTTGATGATGAAGAAGCATTTAAAAGCTTCGATTGGTCTACTTTCTTCTACACTCGTCTGCTCAACAGTTTAAAGACAAGTCTCCAAGGAAAAAAAGAAGCATACAAGCTGAAGAAGACAACAAGTTCCAAAGCAGTGTCATACTACAACATCAAAGGCTACGTGCTTGCTTTTCAGGTGATTTTTATTTGTTCATACACTTTAAGTAAATGGCAATTGAACATCAAAGTTTAACATATTTGTTTAAATGTTGTAGGTGTGAGTTTATGAAGTACTCTCAACTGCAAATGAGCACCTGGCCACAAGAAACAGTAAGGGATTAATCCCTAGGATATTGAGATGGAATTGTATGCAAGCTCCATCTTACAAAATGTTGCAGAAGAACATATTCGACAACAAAAATGTAAGTAAAACTTGTCAGCGATCGTTTAATACAATTACACAATCGTTTAATACAATTACATTGCAGACTGTTGTACAACCTAAACTGAAGATGTCAACCCAAGAGAAGGCTTTCATGGAGAGTCGAATTCGAGGGGATGATAACATGCAAATGGAGGACGATGAATCCATTGGAGCAATGAACAACAAATCATTGGAGCAATCAGACTCATCTCCACAAAGAGAACAATTGTCACCTCAAAGACAACAAAGTCAAACAGTGGCTAACGAGTCTGAAATGCATCCAATCACCAAGAAGAAACATTTCAGATCAAAGAAGTCCAATGACAAAGAAGAACAAAGTCATTTAAAATCCTACAAGAAACTGAAGAAGGAAATAAAAGAAGTTCGTAAGGATTTATCCACACTGACTTCTATAGTCTGTAGGATGGATGACACAATCACAAATCAGTCATTGGAGCTGTATGAAATGAAGCAGATGTTGGAGAGATTGGTCCAGGTAAAATTTGTTTTCATAATACATTAGTTACACGATCGTATAACTTTGATAGACGATCGTTCATCAAAGTTACGCGATCGTTTTACTTTGATAGACGATCGTTTATCAAAGTTACGCGATCGTTTACTTTTATATACACGATCGTTTAACAATACATTATTTTTTTAATTTTATGTTCCTTTTTATTTGTTGATTAGAATCAAACTGAAAATCAAGGGAATGATCATACTGATTAGAATGACAATGAGTATGTTGTTCAAGAACAACATACTGAACAACAACCTACTGAAGAACAACATACTGAACAACAACATACTGAACATCAAGAGGAAACCCAAAGGTTAACATTTCATTCATTGTTTACTAGTTTATAAATACCTAACAATTGTATTTTTTTTCTTATTCTCATTTTTTTTTCTCATTTTGTTTAGGGAACGTCAATAGGAATGTGGTAGTGATATAAGCATAGACGGCAGGGATGCAGACTTGCTAATGACTATAAGAGATATATTGGATAGTCTAAGTGATAGAATTCAAAAAGAAACAGACCTGCCACAAATGATTGCTACCCTTCCACTTGTGAGCCAACCTCTTGCACTTTGTGAATTGGCTCTATTGGATCAAACTGTACAAATTGTAAATGAAGAATCTCAACTGGTATGTATACACAACAAATTTGTAGTCGTTTGAATTAATAGTTTGTTACTTGTTTAATACGATTACATTGCAGGAAACAAAAAAAAACAGGTTGAGATTCAAAAAAATGATGAAGCAGTTACTTTGGTTGAAAAAGAACCAGTAACTGTGCCTGATAAAGATGAACAAGAAAAACCAATAAAGAGAAGAAAGTTATGTAAAATAGAAAATAAAAACGTGCAAGATGAAGATGAACAAGGTAATCCACCCACAACATCTACTCAGATCATATCAGAATCTACAAAACCTGTCCCAGATGTGGAAATCAGAGAAGTAGATACATATAATCCGATGTGGCAAGTGAATCCAAAATTATGGAAGGAATACTTACAATGGAAAAGATCAAGAAAAACAACCCATGAACAAAGGAAAGTAGTCTCCACAACCAGAAAGAAAGACTTTTTCAAACAGCTTGAAGAAAACACATGGGTACATGGAGACGTAAGTACTCTTCCCAAACAATCGCTTCTATTAACTAAACGATCGCTTATATTAACTAAACGATCGCTTCTATTAACTAAATGATCGCTTCTATTAACTAAACGATCGCTTCTATTAACTAAACGATCGTTAAGTTAATATTACACGATCGCTTATACTCTCCTTTCATTCACTAAACGATCGTTTATTTTTTCTTTGTAGACATTGGATTTGCTATTATCCCACTTGCAGAATAAAATGTTGCATCTCAAGCACCTTTGCAAGCGTTCTTTTAGAATATTACATTCCTCGTTTCTAGTAAGTTGTTATTCTTTAATTTTTTTTTGTATAAAAGTTAAACTGCATCATTATATTCTGACTAAATTTTTTGACTTGTTCTTCAAGCTTGGAATCAATAAACCAGACTGCATTGTTTGGAACCATATTTTCGATACTCATCTGGTGACACCAGATAATAAGAAAGCTGAATGGACAGACCCAACAGCACACCTAACTATATGGACATAAAAAGATGTGGAATACTATTTCAACACAGCTGTTGGTGATTACGACCAAATACCAGGGTGGGGAGATGTCAACTACGTGATTAGCTGCATCAACATAAAAGAACACTGGTTGGCTATTGTAGCTGATATGAGAAAATGCAAGATCTACGTGTTCGACTCAATGCCAAATTATGTTGAGCAGAAACTTGTTGATGAAGCTCTTCAAATGCCTGCACGATGCATTGCCTCACTCGCAATTGCAATTGGAGTCAACCTCCATTCAGATCATTTCACATATGGCCCTTGGCCAATACGCAGATCGAAGGCCAAATTACAGAAAGGGCGTTCATTGGATTCTGGAATTTTCTGTTCTAAATTTGTTGAATGCATTATAACTAGTAGTGACATTGGTTGTCTAACTGTGCCAAACATGAAACTGTTTAGACAACAATATGTGCTGGAACTTTGGGCCAATAAATACTTTTGCTAAATAAAAAAAATATATATTTCGTTCTTGTACTTTTGAGTTAATATTTGTATTCGTCTATATTATTTTTTTATGTAATTTTTATAGAGAGAATAACATATTATAATTTTAAACTTTGTTATAAAATAAATACTTTGTGATATTTTCAATTAAACGTGGCCAAAATTGAGAAAGAGAGTTAAGATTTGTATTCGTTTAGATACATATCACAAAATATTCGTGTAGAGAAATACTCATCGCGCACATATGTTTAAGCGATCGTTTAGTAAAGTCTAAACGATCTTCTTAATAAACGTCAAAATATTAAGCGATCGTTTAGTAAAGTCTAAACGATCTTCTTAATAAACGATGTTTAAGCGATTTCCTAAACGTTCAAGTGAAGAGTATTAAGCGATCGTTTATATGTATGACACTAATGTAAAAGATCGTGCACATATCTTTACACGATCGTTTAGCAAAGTCTTAACGATCTTCTTAAAATCATAAAAAATATTAAGCGATCGTTTAGCTACAAGTAGTTTTGCAACATAGAGAATAATCGATACTACTAATTGAAATGGCAATTGATACTAATTGAAATGCAACATAGAGAATAATGGAAAAGTCAATTGATACTTGTGATTTATGTAAATATTTCAATACATAGGAGTGTTGGTCCATAATTGAAATGCTAATTGTTTTCTAAAGTAGGACATGTTTTCTTGACATAATGTATCTAAACCAACACCAGCAGCTATGTACTCAAAATACTTAATTGTGAATACGCCACAATCACTATTATTTCGTTGAAGTGGAATTGAGTCAACAATGACAATTGGCCAAGGTTCCTTGTATGTCGATGATCTACCTCTCCTATCAAAGAAGCCAGTACTATCTAACAACTTTGGCAGCAACTCTCAAATGGGCAGTAATATGTTTGTCATCTCTTTGGCAGTTGTAAGTGACGGAAGCGAATCTCATACCTTCACTTGACAACTTACCAAATCCAAGCATAATAGAACCCAATGGTTGCCATGGACATTGAATGGAGAGTAAACGTAATCAACACTTGTCCAAGGATCTTGGAAGTCCTCTTTTGACCCGACAACATAGTCGACCAACCTATACTCTTCGTTCCAGTCAAACGGGCAATTCTCTTTAATACATTCTTTGTATAGGGGCCACTTCGTAACTAAAATGCGCTGCAAAGAAAAACATTCAAACGCAAATATCAGACCAAAAGACAAATATCAAATGCAAATACATACATAAAGTAACGTGACGATTCCAAACATAAAGATTGTGTCTGCAGTTGTGAAGTTCTGAGAAGGTATCCCGGCTGCCTTAATCTTCAAACGAATGAAAAGAAAAAGTGCATCCAAATGCTAATAGAAACAAAAGTAAGCAGTAAATGTATAGAACCATAACAATGAAAAAGTTATAATGGCATAAATGATAAGATAATCTCTTACCTCATCCGCCAACCACCGGCGACACATAAACAAGTCTCTGAAAAAAACCTTCGATTTTTTCCCATGAAAGGTTTCACGCACCTCGTCTGTACGCTTGTCTGTAATCCAAGCTCGAAGTCTATCTAAATGGACGTCAAGTATTTTGTGCATAGGATCATAAACAATTGGTTCAAACTGAGAGGTACTGGTGGTTGATGTCACAGACCGTTTAGGTAGAGTTATGAATGGGGTTGATAGGTAAACACTTGCACGCTTTCTACGGGCGGGCCGAACGTGTGGTCGTTGAGTGAGAAATGGTTCTATCTCTGTGACGTCGTCATCGTCAACGACATCTATTGGCTCCTCTAAACCAATATCAACCTTCTTCTCCAACACATCTTCGTCGCCCTATGGAAGCTCATAATGCATTAGTGTGGATAATGATAGAAATTAAACATCAATATTAACAAGAACATGGAACCAAACCTTCCTTTAAGTTCAATGTGTTCATCCTCCTTTGGCATTCTCAACCAATTAGGGGTACCGCCTGTGTCAACATCTTCAGTCTTAGCATTATCCACTTCTTTACTTTCTAATGTATGATCTACTAAGCCTTCAGACACCTTGCGGTCCCCTTCGTCATCCTATGGAACCTCAAAATGAATTAGCGAGAACATGCAACTTAACGTATGAGTAATTACCAAATATGAAACAACTAACGTCAATACACTTAACAGTTTCATTCCTAACCTTTCTTTGAAATCCAATGTGCTTCAATGTGGTTGACATCATGCCCTTTCAATTCGTCAATATCTGATTTTATACTATTAAGCTGCCCTTCAACAACCGCTACTCGATCTTGGAGATTCCGAATAGCCTTTTTCATCTTAGTCTTGGACTTCTGTTTCTTACTCTTTTTGAAGTCATCTTCATCATTAACAACTTCTCTTACTCTTTTTGAAGCACCATTCTTCGACTGAATAATGGTAGATGAGCGGAAGTTTTCAAAAAGTTCACCTGAAGCAATTTTCAACTGCTCCTCTTCAGATGTCATCTCAATGACCGCCTTAATTATAAACTGCAAATAGAAAAAGGCAAATGTATTTAGGACAAAGAAATAAGCACAAAATCATGTGATCCTTAAGTACTATTGCTTGCTACTTACCATTGGCGAGTCAAACACCTGGCTTATAGTTTGGGACTTTGGTGATTGTTGGCACACCCACCTCAGCATTCGTGGTATGGCATGATCGTTTACTTTATCTACACCACATCCAATGATGGTTGGTATAGACTCATATGCCCAAACCTATTCGACATTTGACAAACAAGTTTAGGAAGTGCCACAAGATATATATAGATATATAAACAAGTGGTTTCACAATCGTTTGAAAACAACTAAACGATCGTTTAAAATAACTAAACGATCGTTTAAATAACTAAACGATCGTTTAAATAACTGAACGATCGTTTAAAATAACTAAACGATCGTTTAATTTTAAATGTATGCATAAGTTTTGAAGTAAGAAGTAAGAAGTCACATACCTGTAATGCATGCGGAAATCCATTGATAGTATATTTTTTTGTCTGTGTTGATTTCTTCTTTCCCTTGGCATATTGCTTATCCAAGGCTCTTTTCAAGGCACTTAACATGCGTACAAAAATAATCCGACCCCAATCATAATTATTAAATGTATTCCAATCATCAGCAATCTTGAAAAAATCAATGTCGTCTTTGGTTCGCCTATCTTTTCCCAACAAAGATATCTCTATAAAGTAGACTAAAGCTAATTTCACAATATCATCGTCATCACCCTCGTATTCCAAAAATATATCCTCTAAGTCGCTAACATAAATACACTCCTTGTCTTTGAAAAACTTCTCCAACAGTTGACTATTCCCAACCAACTGAATATAGTCCTCTTTAGGATCCCATAGTCCAGTTATGATGTTAAACTCTCTCCTACCGAAAGTACAAACAACGCCCCCTAGTAAGAAACTTATAGAATCCTTTCCTTCATCTTCCACCTCCCTTAACAGTAAGTAGTGGATGAGTGGCCCATTAAAGACAATATTTAGGTCCAAAAAGTGCCCAAACTTTGTTTTCCTAAATAAGGCTAATTGATCGGGTTTGAGTTTGACCTTAATATTATGTGTTGTCTTTTCTAAATGAGACAAACAACTTACTAGGGAATAAAAATGATGGGAAGGCTTAATCTTGTACAAGGGTCCGTCGGTCGATGTCAAGATTGAAGCCTGAAGAAAAAGGAACAAATTCCAGTAAATAAGTCGATTCCAAAACCAAACATTTACAGCAAATATATTGAAAATGGGTTACAGATAAAACTCACTGAAATAAGAGAAAACGCTCAAAGTTGATTCTTAGGTTCGAAAAGGAGAAGCGACGAAATGCACTGAAGGACCGACGACAGACGAACAGTCGGAGTATTTTCGAAGAGCAGAGCGGGAAATTTCAAAAGCCAACGAAAGAGATGTTTTTTTTTACTTCAGGTGTTCTACGCGAAAGAGAAGGAAAAGCGAACGTGGGTAGGCGAAAAATTCAATAGAGAGGGATAGAAATTTAATGAAGGGCATTTTTGTCCATTCACACCTAAATTGTCCTAAAAGTCTTTCTTTTGAAAACTTGTCCCAAAATTCATTTAAACCTCTTTTTTTAACCTATTTTTGGCAATTTCTCATCTATCTTCTGCCACATTTGTGGACAACACAAGAGTATATTATGCAAATTAGTAGCTTTACATCTAATTGCACAGCTTCCCAATGATATGTGTTGACACGATATATAAGAAGATCCCTAAAAAGGTTGATGTTTTATGCATGTTTCATCCTATTTAAGTGGTAGTCATATCACCATAAAATAATGTATTGTGACTGAGCATAAACTCTAAAAGAAAAAAAAAAACAAGACAAAAGAAAACTGTGAGCAATAAACTCAACTTAGTTAGAGGATTTTAAATATATGAGAAACGTTTTATTAAATTGGAATTTTGGGATAACTATTTGTCATGACATTTGGATAAGATTTAGTTAGAAGCAATAGGTTAGGTTAACATATAAATCTATTTTGATGCACGATAATTCTAATCAATTTAGAATTGAACCTATTGAATGTCAATTTAGACACATAGAATTTAAGCATTCCACCTAATGATCTTTAGAACCTAATGCTACTTGAACTTAATATTGCATGCATATTAGGTTAGAACAATTAGATCTTTGAGACAATTTAGCTATCAGTTCCAATTAAATTGGTTAAATGAAGATTACATATTACTAAATAATGATAGTTTGATGAATGAATTCTTTGAATAAGGTAGAAATCGTCACA
The DNA here is from genome assembly GCF_025177605.1 of Cucumis melo. Lineage (NCBI taxonomy): Eukaryota > Viridiplantae > Streptophyta > Magnoliopsida > Cucurbitales > Cucurbitaceae > Cucumis > Cucumis melo. The sequence goes on from NC_066868.1 coordinate 14,064,133, forward strand.
ACCCAAGCTAGATTCTTTAACATAGAATTCTCACAAGTTTCTCTTCGCTTCTCTGCAATTTACTTTCTTGTTCACAATTTCAAATCAAAACACCCCCAAATTACCTCAGGTTGAAATTTTGTATTTTCAAAATTGGTGTGATTCTTATGATTGACCCCGACTTGTCATTAAGATTAGTGCTTGATAAGTGAATTTGGTTAATTATTTGTCACGGGTTTGGGTGATGAAACTCATCAGTCAAATTGGCACCATTGTTGAGGAACGCCTAGATTTCTCTTGCAAAAGAGTTTTCTATCTTTTTATTGTTCTTTATTTTTATCTTCCTTTGTATGACAAGACCCAATCCTTTCACGATCGGAATCCTTTGTTATATTTTACAGATCTTGGTTGGGAGGAAAGGTGAAGAAGAAGGGAGGTTAGAGAGCAAAGAGCTCTTCAGGAGAACATTTGTGCTAAAGGCACATTTGAGGAAGAACTTCCAGAGTAGAAAGTTGAGACCATGGTGGATTTTGTGCCAGAGTGAACCTTGAGGGATCTTGCTGCCCTTGATTTCACTCAGCAGCCTTGAGCCTTATGAATCTTGTTGCCCCTGATTATGTGCTAGAGCCAACCTTAAGGGTCTAGAAAATTTAAGCGTGCTATGCTAGATCTAGAATCCTCTATAAATATCATGCCTGCTTTTGTTTATTATGAGTTTTTGTCACATATCTTGTACCCTACTGATATTATAGTGTAGTTAGCTAATCTCTCCTTAGTTAGACCTTTAGGTTTAGTTAAGGATGTAGTTGTTAAGATCGATGGCCTACCATTTCCTACTGATTTTAATATGGTGAATGTTAATACTTTCACCCCTCCCTCTCAATTATTTGTTTTATTAGGTAGATCCTTCTTAGAGATGGTGAAAGTTGCAATTGATGTTGACAAAGGATCTCTTAGGATTAAACAAGGACGACAATCTCAAACTTTTGTAATGATTAATGATAATTCTACTACTAATTCTGCTTGTTTTAGTTTTGTTGTTTTTTAGGATAGTAGCCCGCCTCCTAAGTTGGAGGTGAAGGATGTTTGTTCTGATCCTAACGGAGATCATGGTTGATGAATCCAAGAATTATCGAGCATAACGACCTTAAAAATTTGTGCTACCTGGAGGTAGCCAGTAATTTTATTGCTTTTCAATTATTTATATTTTTATTTGATCTAATTTTTCCTATCATTCTTGGTTTTAGGAAATTTTGAGAGATGCATCTTTTTGTGAGCCAGACACCCATCCGAAGTGAACCTAATTCCAGGGAAGTTTTCTGTTTCCCTCTCATTTTGTCCATTGTTTGTATTGTTTATATTACATTGGGAGCAATGCATGATTTTAAGTTAGGGGTGGGGTGTATTTGTGTTATGACTGATAAGGTTGTTTATCGTTATTGCAATGCATTTCCTTACGTAATCTTGGTGTTGATTCGTAAATCTCAGCTAGATTTTGTATTGATTTATCCCGAGATTAGTGTAGGGTTTCAAATCTCGATCGAGTTTTTTTATATTTGTTCCCCGAGATTACACCTGGATTAAGTAATTTCTTTTTATATTTGTAGGATGCCTCTTGTGTTTGTTGGTTTTAGTTGTGAATGAAAGGTTGCTGAGAAAGAATACCTTAGAGGATAGCTGAAAGAGTTAAAATGTTGACGTTCATATCAAGTTTGAGGATTTTTTTGGGTAAATATATAAAATAATTGGGATAAATTCTATTGAGCATGATTTGGTCTTAGGTGTTTGTATAATGTGAAATGTTTGTAGGAGCTTTCGTTATCTGCAATCAAGAAGATCTAAGTTTTATTTAAATGGAGATGACGTTCCACAAGTTGTCGTTTTGGTTTCTAAGGTATTAATGAAGGGATGAAAACCCTTTACAGCGGAAAATTACAGAAACCCAATTTTAATTGGAACCTTAAAATTACCAATACATTGGCAAAAAAATTACAAAAACAATTTTTTATGGTTAAACATGCTTTGAATAAAAAATACAGAGAAGAAAACTTACGCTCGTTGACAACTCTGAATCTACCAATCACCAATTTGGGCACCACCACTTGGAAACCTTCCTATTCTCTTCAATAGATGGTTTGTGGGAACCAAAAATTGGAATAAGGGAATGGAGAGAATTTTTTAGAGAGAATTTTTTAGAGAGAATATTTTTGTTCAGAGAGAAATGGGAGAGCAAAATTTTTCGCAGAACTTCTTCGTAGAACTCACTCCTTGTTACGCAAAGTATTCCCACTTCTTCAGACGAAAGAAGTGGGAAGTTGGAGATAATAAGTGGGAACGTGGGAAAACCACCCACATTCCCTATTAACTTAATAATAATTATTAAGTTAATATATGTATTAAACTAATTAATTAATTTAATTTAATAATTAATTAATTTAATAATTAATTAAATCATATTTAATTAATATTTTCATTTAAATCATATCTAAATGAATATCTCTCGCATAACCTATAGTTTTAATTTAATTAATTTAATTAAATCAAATTTAATTAAATCAAATTACACTAAACTATTAATTAATTCTCCGTTTAATTAATTTCTAAATTAAACATCTTATATTTAATTTAATCCATAATTTGAATCATATTCAAATATAAATGTCTCTCATAACCTATAGTTTTAATATGTATCATATACACATTAAATTTTAACTTATAGTTTTAATATGAATCTAATTCAAATTAAACTAATATTTGAACTTATTCAAATATTTTATTCTCTCGTAATTTAATTTTAAATCATATCCAAAATTAAATTTATATAATAAAGTCTAATAAACTTTATATTATAATGTATCAATATACATTATATTAATTCCCAAAGTAAATTTGAACATTTGAAATTACAACCAATATAAATAAATCTCATTGTTCTTTATGAGCTAGGAAGGGGACCTAATGGACCTACAGATCAGAAGCTACAACGATATGAGATTAATTAGCTAAACTCATTAACTACATTAGTCAATATTCGTTAACTGTGTGTCCACTCCACTAAAGACTCACAGCTGAACTATGCTCACTGTAGATATATTTCTGTGTCCATGGATATAGACCAATATCAGTAAGTTAGTCCTTCACAAGTGTTCGTAACACCAGCTGGGTCAAATTACCGTTTTACCCCTGGGTTACCTCTAGTCCTTAAATACCAGTGCTCCTCTAATGAACAACCTGTTTATGGTCCAACCACTAAACAGAAACTCCTCTCATGCCATAGAGAGGGTAGGGCCCTTTGTTCAAGTCCCGAACACACCATTTAAGGGAACACTTATCTACTTACCCTAAAGGTGGGAAGGAGTGAATTTCATCTTGTGTGATTATGTTCCCAGCTCCACACTCGGTCTTGTCCCCAAAATGAAAAGCATATTGAGCCGGCAATTTGGCCACTCTCACCCGTACAAATCAAAGGACAATCTCTCGCAAACAGGAGTTCATAATACACTCAGGATTAAGACTAAGTCACCTAGGTCATCCTAATGAAATAGAAATCCAACTAGTTAACGAAGTTACATCTAGTGATTACTATTTCGTGGTCCAGTCTTATGCAAACTCTTTGCATAGGATACACTCACTCGCATGTCGCATACATGAACACATTGGATCAATGTGTTTGTATCAAATACAAAGTGAGTCGTATCTATAGTGTTAACAAGATAAGGTACCCAACCTTAACCCTATATTATAGACCCTTTAAGCTGATCTTGAACATTGATCCCCGTATGTCTTTACATACTGTTCAAGACTCATCAAACAACTTAGGATGTTAGTTTATTGGATTTAGGTTATTAAGACAAAACTAATAATATAATCAATAACACTTATTGAAATTATAATAATAAAACACTTTATTAATGGCAGTCAATTGATTATATTTACTATCTACGAGTTTTAGAACATAAAACCCAACAATTAAAACCATCCCCTAGGAGTACTATGACTCAAGTGTGTAATATTCCAATGGCCTCGCGGAAAGTAAAAAAATTAGATTCCTTTAATCCCAACCTTAAATGCACACTTGTATTGAATAAGGTCAGAGACTTGGGACTCAATCACCTTCAACCCAGTGAGTATGTGCAACTCCATTGCATGATGTGTAGTATTACAGATGATGAATCACTATAGGCAACTTGCCTACTAATGGGTAACACTATTTCATAGGCCCAGACCTACAAATACAATGATATTGTTAACACAAGCATATAAATATTGGAAAGACGAACATAATGAGCATATATAATCACAAACCTGAAAGGCGAAGGAAAATCTGTAGATGCTATAAACTTCGAGGACTTGTTATTCGCAAGTTTCTTCTTGTGCAAAGCCACTTTTCCATTAAGTGCCCCTTACAAACTAGCAATGGTCTTGGACCATATCGACTTAACCCAGTCGTAGCTGATGAAATCCTCCCAATCGTCAATCAAGCCCAACATCGTCCAATCCATATGTTGCCTTCTCTTCATGCCCATCATCTTAAGGTCGATGAAGTAGAATACAGACATCTTCATTGCATCCTCGTTGCTCTCAAACCGAAGGATTCGGTAATCCTTGTCCAACTCAATCCATTCATGTTTGTCCTATCCCCTAAATATAGCCTTTTTAATCGAAGGGCCTTGTCCTATTCAAATTAAACCTCGTGTTTGAGCCTATACCTCAACCCTGTTATTATGTCAAAATACTCCCACCCAAAGGAGATCTTCTCACCCAGTAACTTAAAACTAATTATGTTATCTCATCTTTCCTCGACCTTTCTCAACAAAACGTAATGACACAGAGGTCCATTGAACACCAACTTTATATTCAAGAAGTGTCCAAAGACGGTTTTCCTAAAAGAATGAAGCAACCTGGATGTTAACTTATTTTATATACTTGACATAATCTTCGATAGATGCAAACAACTAGTCAAGTTTGCAAGGAAAAAGCCCATAGAGTTGATATTGGTAATAAGAGGTATCGCCAAAACAGGAAAATCACATAACAGAAAAAAAAAATAAGTATTATATGTTAAAACTTAGGGCAATCTCGACTGAGAACAACATGAAATATCAATTAAACTCATGCAATATTGCACCTGGATGGCACGAGATAGGGGATTTACATGTGTTTTGTGGGGTAATCTCGACCCAATCTTGGGCAAAATAATCTCGAGATTATCCCACAAAATGCATGTGAAATGCAACGATCTTGGGACTCCTTCAATGAATTTCAAGGCAATTTCATTAATCTTAATGAATATTCCTCATTTGCACAGGTTCAGATTGATAAAATCGTCGAGATTCGTCAGAGAGACCAGATGCATTAACTTAGTAAAAATTGTTCTACATCCAACTACATCAGAACACGACCTAATACAAAGTTTCCCATCTGCATCATATTTCAAACTAAAAGCTGAAAATAGAAACTAAAAACTAAACCCTAAACTATGGAATCATTAAAGTTAAGGATATTCAAAAAATCGATAACCCGACTAACTCAGATTACCCAACCCAAACCGTAAAGGTTGGGCATTGGGTTAAAATTTTGTGTTGGGTTGGGTTGGGTTAGAAAATTGGAGGAAAAAAGTTGAGCCAAGTAGTTGAGTTGTGCAAGCAAGGGGTCATGTTGACCCAACCCAACTCGATCATGTGTATAATATATACATACATACATACATATATATATAACCTAAAACCTAAAAGTACTAAACTTCCTTTTGAATGGATATTGTAAGCTTGGAATTTAAATGCATAACCTATGTATGTCACCTTGTAAATGACCATTTGTTCACCTTGCATATTGAAAAACAATATGAAAATTTGTCCAAATTATGGAGAGATGAAAAAAAAAACTCAACTCGCCAACCCAACCCAAACTAGATTTTTTGGGTTGGGTTGACCACTTACATATTGAACCGATGGGGTTCATTTTTTTCTGACTCGGATACTTGAGGTTGGTGTATAATTTTCCTCCAACCCAGTCCAAGCCAACTTATGTACACCCCTATTAAAAGTACTCCACCTTAAGAGATTTAAGTTCGATGATAAGTTCTAGCAGAGGAAAAATCAATGAAATTCATTCGAATTTGAGAGCAAACTCATTCACTTCTCGGTCGAAATGAGGTGTTTGGGGTTTGGTGTTTTGTGAGATATCTAACATTCGGGCTTCCAAGGGTAGTTCGGTCATTTGATAAATCCCTTTATTTTCAAATTAAAAAAGACTCACAATCTCCATGATGAACTCGGTCGTGATGGATCGAGAAATTACATTGAAATATTTTTTAAAAAAATTGTGAAGAATCTTGGTGCCAAACTCGATCGTAATTGACCGAGAAAAACAAAATTATGAGTTTTCCGAAAGTTTGCTACTTTTGAAATGTAAAACCAAAAGCGTACTATTTTTGTCAATTTCTCCTCTAAATTTTATAATGAGAAATTTGTGTTGTTTCTTTTCTTATAATGTTAATCTATTTTCTCATTTCATATATGTCGTGTAAAGTTGCCCTAATAAAACGTGCAAAAATGTCAGTAATGAGAATTTTAATTTGTGCCTTTTCTTTTCTTTTTTCCAAAATTCTTATTATTGTTAAATTTATTTTCCGATCCACATATTGGATGTGCAATAAGTTCGAAAATTTGAGACAACAAGCTAATGATAATAATAGTAATTTTAAGAATAATTATTAAATATATAAAATCTTTTAAAAAAATTACATGAATAGTAAATCTATAAATACTAATCAATATGATCTATTAGTTTAGATCAATATTTCCAATATAATTTAGATTTCAGTAGATAAAATATTGTTTTTTATATTAATACTTTAAATTTAATTGTGATTTTTGTGATAACCCTTCTAATTTTATCTCTTAATTAAATATAAACTAAAAAAAGAAAAATGAGCCTAATGTGTAAAGCAGACATCTCAATTAAAAGAAAAAAAAAATTGTACGGAAAATATTAAAATTCATTTGAGTGACATTAAAATGCGTTTATAAATTGGGTTGAAAATTCTTTCTACATCTTGATTTAATAGAAGAAACCTATCCAACATAAAAATTAAGATATAATTTCAAGATCATCATGGATATATATTTGAACTATATTTACAAAACCACACATTATTTACCTTATAATCTTTTTATAAGTGACACTAACTATATAATTGATAATTAGAATTAATATGTACACAAAGATAAAACTTTGATATTTACATTTACAATATTTAAAGAATAAATTATGTACAGTCAGTGTTGCAAAAAGATACTCTTAGCTAGAAATCTTTCCATTTGACCCTAATTAAAAGTAAGATCTCAACTATTTTTTTTTTAGATTAAAGTAAAAGTACTTTTTTTTCCTCTTCTATTAGTAAAAATTTATTGGTTGTGATATATGAACCCAAAGTATCAAATTATTAGTTAAATTTTATTCAATAGTTGTGATGTCATTTTAATATTTTTCAGTTTATCATTTTTAATAAAATTTAAGTAGGATTAATTTAGTCCTTTTAGAATGAATTGTGATGCTATTGAAAGACTATTTAAGCCTTGTTATTGAGTTGTTTGAGGGAGTTTTGATATTGAAGTTTTTTGGTTTTTTTAGAATTTCTTTAATATATGATACAGTCTTGTACTATATAGTAAAATATTTACACTCTAGAAAAATTCCGAAAATGGAAAAAGCTCAGAGACCCACTGTGTAAAATACCAAAAATGTCTCGTCAACCACGCCGTCAATAACGTGCATGTAATATATTTGCAATTTATACGCGATCGTTTATATATGGTTCAATATATACGCGATCGTTTAGATATGTTCAATATATACGCGATCGTTTAGATATGGCTATAATTTATACACGATCGTTTAGATATGGCTACAAGACGATCGTTTAGATATGGCTACAAGACGATCGTTTAGATATTGTTATAATTTATATGCGATCGTTTAGATATGGCTACAACGCGATCATTTAGATATGACTGCAATTATTACGCGATCGTTTAAATGTGGCTACAAGGTGATCGTTTAGATATAGTTATAATTTATACGCGATCGTTTAGATATGACTACAATTTATTCGCGATGGTTTACATATGGCTATAATTTATCTTTTCAATTTCATCATTTAATTTTGTTATAGGATCGTTTAGATCTGAGCACCCAAATCTAAATGATTTTTTTTAAAAAAAATTGGTACATGATTTTTTTAATTCTTTTTAATTCTTTTGATACACGATCATTTAGATTTATTTAGACAATTGTTTACTTTTTTACATGATCGTTTACATTTGTCTACTCCAATACAAATGATTTTTTTCAAAAAAATTTATACACAATCTTTTATTTTTTTATCTTTTATTTTCTTTTTTTACACGATCATTTAGATCGTTTACATTTGGCTACTCCAATCTAAATGATTTTTTTTCAAGATTCTTTATACACAATCTTTTATTTTTTTTACACGCAAGATTCTTTATACACGATATTTTAGATTTTACTATTTTGTCGTACATAGTCTTTTAGATTTGGTTATCAAATGTAAACGCGTAAAAGAAAAACGATGGAAAGAAATCGCAGTGAAAAAAAAGAGGAGGAAAAGTAAAAAGACTGGAAATAAATCGAAGCGAAAAAAAGGAAAAGAAAAAGAAAAAAAAAACGATGGAAAGATTAAACGAGAATTGAAAAATAAGAAAGATGATGTAAAGAAATCGCATAAAAGAAAAAGAGAAAATAAGAAAGACGAAATCAACGGGGAAGACGAAATAACAGTAAGAAGACGAATAACAAGGAAGAATAGAAAGATGGAAGGGAAAACCTCCAATATACGGATCATAAATAGTTTACAGTTTTGTTATATTTATGTAAGTTTTCCTTGCAAACTATGGAAAAAAAAACTTAAATTGGTTATGGAGAAGATTTGATAGATTTTACGTAGATGGTTTTATTATTATTATTATTATTATTATCTGCACTGTAGGATTGATTAGATTTGATTTTGGTATAGAAAGGAAGGAAAAGGAAAAATGAAAATATTGGTTTCCGAAGTTTTTGGTAACTTATTTAGTGGTTATAGTGGATAATATTAATTATATTTTGAGAGACCTACTATGGTGAATATTAATTAAGGAATTTTTATTATTTGAATAGGAGTTAGCAATCATAACCACGTCTCTTTTTTCCTTTTTCTTTTTGTTAAAATAACCACGTCTCTTTTCTTAATAATAACAATATTATTATTATTATTATTGAAAAAAAGAAAGAAAAGAAAAGAAAAGAAAAGAAAAAATCTATAGCAAAAGGCAAAACCCAAAATGGGAGCTACATATTTCTCAAATTTATAATCTCATCACAAATTCCCCTCCCCCCCCCCCCCTCTCTCTCTAAAATGAACGGCGCCCACACATCCATTCCGATCTCCGACGACGATCCAAAGGCGCCGCTTCTTTCCGCCAACGACTCTCCCGTCCACCGCTCCGGCAGCTTCCGGTCGACGGCGAAATCCATCTTCAACCTTAAAAACTTGTACGTCCTTCTCGGGCCAATTCTATGCGCCGGCGTGTGCTACTTCGTGAAGCTGGATGGGCCGTCCGGTGTGGGGAGCCGGAACATGCTGGCGGTGTTGATGTGGGTATTCACTTGGTGGCTAACGGAAGCAGTGCCGATGCCGATAACGTCGATGTCGCCACTGTTTCTATTTCCGATTTTCGGAATAGCGGCGGCGGATGAGGTGGCACGGTCTTATATGGATGATGTGATTGCGTTGGTTCTCGGGAGTTTTATTCTTGCTCTCGCTGTTGAGCATTACAATATTCATAAAAGATTGGCTCTCAATGTGAGTTTTTAATTGATTTCTTTTTTGTTTTCTTAATTTTTCCTTTAATATAGAATTTTGTTTGAATAAGAAATTATGGATTTGATGATTGATTGATATTGGGAGACACTATTTTCCGCGTTCACTCTCTATTTTTCTTACTTTTGGATGACTTATCTCTTTTCTTTTTTAATTATTTTTTTGTAAAAAAAAAAAAACGTTTTAATAAACTATCAATTTCTTAGTCACATGATTTAAATTAGAGACATGCTATTCGTGCTATATTCTCTAAATCCAATTTTTAGACCTAAAAATAAAATTTTTATAACTCTTTTGTTTTTATTATTTTCTTATATTTAAAATTGTGTTTGTGTTTTATAAGTATTCATTTTTTGTAAGTAATTATTACAACTTTTAGCCATTTTTTTTTTAGTTTCCAAATGATAAATAAGAAAAAAGATTAATAGGTCAGATAGGGTTGGTTAAGATTGAAAAGATCCCTAAATTAAAAATTGATTTTGTTGAGTATTAGTTATGACAATTTAAAACTCCCGAAAGTGATAATTTTGTTTAAATATACATATACATACATATACATATTAGTTTTTTATATTAGTTTTTGGAGTTAAAAAGTAATTCAAATAACAATACATTTTAAAAAAGAAAAAATAAATAGTGGTCAAACACAGTTTAATTAACTAGTTTTGGATTGATTAGAAACTTAGTTCAATTAGGAGTTAAATTTGTAAAGCTTAATTTTCAAAATTCATACATGTTCTTTTTCCATTTTTAAGAAGGTGGTTTTCACTTATCAAAATTTGAAAATAATAATAATAATAAAAGAAAAAAAAAAAGAACAAGTTTGAACAAAAGCATTCTTTTAGTTTTCATGACTTAAATTTTTCTAAAATATGAATAGAAAGTTTGCACGTGAAAGTAGAGTTGTAATTCTTAATATTTACAAATTAGACTAAACCAAAATTTTATTACATCCAAAATCACAGAATCCAATTGACAATTTTGGTAAGGAAAAAAAAGGAAAAGAATAGACAAATTAATCCCATGTTACAATGTCTCCCTCAAACAATTTGGACCATTGAATAAATGTTCAGGTAACTCTTCTTTTCTGTGGGGACCCACTGAACCCACCACTGCTTCTTCTCGGAATCTGCGCCACCACTTTCTTTGTCAGCATGTGGATGCACAACGTCGCCACCGCCGTCATGATGATGCCCGTCGCCACCGGAATTCTTCACCGTTTTCCGATGGGTTCTTCCCGTTCCGCCGCGGAGACCAACTTCTGCAAGGCCGTCATTTTGGGGGTTACTTACGCTACCCCAATCGGAGGGATGAGCACTCTCACCGGCACCGGCGTCAATCTCATACTCGTCGGAATGTGGAAGAGCTATTTTCCCGAAGCTGATCCTATTAGCTTTAATACTTGGAGCTTTTTTGCTCTCCCAATGGCTTTGTTAATCTTCTTTATTTTTTGGGTCGTCTTGTGTTTGATGTATTGCCCCAGAGGGTCTGGACCTGCGCTTTCCACTCATCTCGATAAGACTCAGCTTAAGAGAGAACTTGACGCATTGGGTATGTTCACCATTTGAAATTATGTGTGTTTCATTTGTTCTTTTTTTTTTTTTTGAGATTTTTTTGATTAAGGGAAATTGGATTGTGAAACAGGGCCAGTGGCTTTTGCTGAAAAGATGGTGTTGGCTATTTTTTCGGTGTGCCACTAAACTCATGATCTTGACTTGTTGATTTCTTTTCTTTTCTTTTTCTTTCTTTTTTATCTGAGTTTGAGCGTTCTGATTGTGGAGAAATGAAATTTGAACGAGCTTTGTTTTTCTTACAGATGTTGATTTTCTTGTGGATGACGAAGAACATCACTGATGATATCCCTGGTTGGGGAGCTCTATTCGATGACCGTGCTGGTGATGGAACTGTCAGTGTGAGTACTGCTCTTTCTCATACCTTGTTGCACATTCAAACAATTTTCTTGTTTAGACCATAAATTAGCTGTAGATAAAGAATTTGGGGTTTGATGCTTATCTAATCTAGTATGAGACAAGTTCTCTGTTCGAATTATTGTAAGTAACATGGATAGTCACACTCACTCGTTGAATCTTTTTTCTATCATCCAAGCCTACGAAAGATGGATAAGTGTTGATAAGATTTCTCGTATTCTATCTACTTAAGCTTATGGTTTTAGCAATGATTTAATATGGTATCCAAGGAAATTTGGTCGGGTCAGACACTTGTAACCGATTTAACCTCTCCTATTTAAGATTTTGGGGCTTTTAATGCTGATTTCGAAGTATTCTAAGTAATATTGATAATAACTCTTCAGTTTTTTCTACTAATGCCTAAGCCTAAAAGTGAAAGAGAAAGGTTGATAACACAAAGAAAAGTTTACATATACCAAATCCTATCTACTTAAGTTTTGAGTTTATATAGTATCCAAGAGGAAGTTTGGTGGGTTCAAAGACCTGTAATGTTATTTCCTTTCATAGTGTAAACTAATTCTCAAACGCACAGATGAGAAAAAAGTAGTTTCCAGGCCAAAGAACATTTTTTATTAGATTTATGAGCTTAAACTCTTAGATTATATTCGATTTTACAAGTTGGTGACGAGTTTTGAACTCTACAGGTGATGATGGCAACGTTACTATTCATAATCCCGAACAGGAAGCAAGAGGGAGAGAAATTAATGGACTGGAACAAATGCAAGAAGCTGCCATGGGGGATCATATTGCTACTAGGAGCAGGATTTGCCATAGCAGATGGGGTGAACAAGAGTGGGCTTGCGGACATATTAGCCAACGCATTGAACTTTCTAGAGAAAGCTCCATACTTAGCAGTGGCCCCTGCAGTATGCCTTGTAAGCAGCCTCATCACAGAGCTTGTGACATCAAACAATGCCACCACGACGCTGGTGATCCCAATCCTCATCCAAATAGCCAGCATAATGCACCTCCACCCACTCTTCCTTATGATCCCGGGTGCCGTTGGCGCACAGTTCGCATTCTTGTTGCCCACTTCAACCCCTTCGAATGTGGTTGGGTTCAGCACTGGCTATATTGACATTCCGGACATGATCAAGATTGGCTTGCCTTTGAAAATCGTTGGCATTGCTGCTGTCTCCCTTCTGATGCCCTCTCTCGGTACTTTTCCTCTTTTATTCCTTTTTTGCTTTTCGATTCTGTCTCTTGCGCTTTAACCTTTTTTAGTTTAGGATTTTTGTTTGTAGATGTTGACTCTGGCTGAATGGTAGTATTTCTTAGTGAGTTGAAATGAATTTAGAGGAGGAATTAAGTCATCTAAAGAAGGAAACTTTTCAATTCTTTCTCCAAAACTGCTAAGCTTGCAGTAATTTGAAATTTTTTTCTACGAGAGGTCTTCTTTCTTTTATAAGTCTCCAAGTATTAAGGCGTAAGTTTGCTATCAAAGAGACTAAGTTGGTACGTTTTAGACAATAAGGACTAGATTGAAAGAGACCAGAACAAATGTAAGAAAATTATATTTTTGTCCTTGGTTTTTCTTGTATAAATACCATATTCATTAAGTTAATATTACAAAGGAAAATACCTCTTATTTACCAATATGGTATCAGAGCAATTTTGAACCCTAAATCCTGCTGCCCTTATTCGTACGATTTTTTTCAACCTTTCCGCCCACTTATTCGCACGATTTCTCTTCCTTCAACCTTTCCGCATCTTCACACTTCCCATACCCGAAACTCAGACTCCTCCAACCTTCAATGGAGAACCAATCCAGCACAAATGGAAGTCGATCCGATCCATTTATTGCTGCGAACTCTCAAATTGATGCCCAACTCAATCAATCCCTACTTCATCCATCATTCGCTTGGTCCAACGGCTGCAATAGTTATGCAACCTTTGACCGGAGCTATCAACTACATCTCGTGGAGTCGTGCGATGTTAATGGCGATTTCTGGGCGAAATAAGGCCGGGTTCATCACCGGAAAAATCCAGAAACCTTCCAATGGCGTCTTACTTGATGCCTGGATCTGCAACAATGATATTCTAGCCTCATGGATTCTTAACTCCGTTTCAAAGGAAATTGCAGCAAGCATTATCTACACAGGATCAGTTAAAGAAATATGGGATGAATTACGCCAAAGATTCAAACAATCAAATGGCCCCAGCATATACCAACTTCGAAAAGAATTCGTCACTTTGCGACAAGGAAACATGACAATCGAAACATACTACACAAAACTCAAAACCATATGGCAGAATCTGAATGAATACCGACCTACAAATGACTGCACATGTGGAGGTTTGAAACCATTCATTGATCATCTTGAATCTGAATATATTATGACCTTCCTGTTCCTGATGAGACCAAATGATTCCTATGCCGCTGTAAGAGCACAAATCCTCCTTATGCAACATTTTCCTTCAATCAACACTGTATTTCTTTGCTGATTCAAGAAGAACAACAAAGATCTGCTGGCATTTTAACCCCTCCCATTGATCCTGTGGCTTTAATTACTACTCAAAATATTGCTCCAACCATGGCTATCTCAACTGATCGAAATCGCAAAAAGGAGCGCCCTACTTGCTGCTACTGTGGAATTAAGGGACACATAGCAGACAAATGTTACAAGAAGCATGGATATCCTCCAGGTTACAAACCAAGAAACTCAAACCCCATTACTACTGCACCAGATACCTCAAAAACCAACAAAGTTGCCAATACCAATTCAACTGCTGCCAATCATTCTCCTGATTTTTTCTCAAGCCTAAACTCAGAACAATACAGTCAATTGATGACTCTACTCAACAACCATCTCCAAGCAGCCACTACAGCACCTATCACTCTGACAACTACCATAACTCACACTCCAGGTATCTTCTCCTTAACTTCACATAATAATCAGTCACATGATGAATGGATCATAGTCTCAGGAGCATCTAGACACGTATGTCATGATAAGTCCCTTTTCAGAAATTGGAGTCATACAAATAACATGTTTGTAATGCTACCTAATGGCCATCGTATATCTGTTGATCTTATTGGAGATATCCTAATAAATGGGTCCCTGCTATTGAAAGATGTATTGTTCGTGCCTCAATTTGCATACGACCTCATCTCGGTCAGTTGCTTATTGATCACTAAAAATATATCACTTGACTTTCAAAGTACTTGTTGCATCATACAGGATCTTTCCCGACCAATGATGATTGGCAATGCTAGTTGCCAAAATGGACGGTATGTTCTCAATAAAGAGGCTAATACCAACTGTGTTGCTGCTGGAGTTAAAATCAATGCCATTTCAGTTGATACATGGCATCAACATTTAGGTCACTTATCACCTAAATGTCTCTCTTATTTGTCTTCAACCTTATGTTTGTCTAATCATTCCATACATCATTCATCATGTCATGTATGCCCATTAGTCTAACAAAAAAGGTTATCATTTCATTCAAATAATAATGTTGCTTCTTCTCCATTTGATCTTGTCCATGCTGATATATGGGGACCTTTTAAAATACCTTCTTATGGTGGCTACAAATATTTCTTGATATTAGTTGATGATTGCTCACGCTTCACATGGGTATATATGCTAAGGCAAAAGTCTGATGTTCTTCACATTGTACCTAAATTTTTTCAGCTCATCGAAACTCAGTTTTCAAAAGTCATCAAGAGTTTTCGGTCTGATAATGCCCATGAACTAAAGTTTACTGAATTCTTTGCTCAGAAGGGAACTGTCCACCAATTCTCTTGTGTTGAACGACCTCAGCAAAACTCAGTAGTAGAGCGGAAACACCAACACCTTCTCAATGTAGCCCGTGCTCTTTTTATCACTCAAGAGTTCCAATCCGTTTTTGGGCAGATTGCATCCTAACAGCAACCTATATCATAAACAGAACCCCAATGACACTTTTGAAAAACAAGTGTCCATTTACCATTCTCCATGATAAACCAGTTGATTATACTCACGTGAGAGTCTTTGGCTGTCTCTGCTATGCATCCACCCTCTCATCACAAAGATCCAGATTTGATTCCAAGGCCTCACCTTGTATCTTCATTGGTTACCCACCAGGCATGAAAGCATACCGCTTATACGATATTGAAAGAAAAACCATCTTTATGTCACGAGATGTGACATTCCTTGAGCAACATTTCCCCTTTCATTCAATATCCACCAATGACCACTCAGAACTTGAAAATGCCTTCCACGACCTTGTCGTACCTATACCAATACTTGACACCCACATCACCACCCAAACCATTGCTGAACCTATCATCGAAAACCCAAATACTGACAGTTCACCTGAAATCCAAGCTGAACAGGATGCTACAAATGCAGACAGCATACCAAATATGGCCAATACAAAACATACCACCGTGCCTTGTAACCTACCCATGCCTCGTAAATCCACAAGGCAACATAAACCTCTCAACTTCCTAAAAGACTACCACTGCCACCTACTAACCCATGGCTCCTCTCCAAAAGACACTACCTCATATCACCCCTTAAATAAGTCCCTATCCTATGAAAAATTGAATCCAACACACCGTACCTTCTTATGCAATGTGTCTACAGAATATGAGCCATCCTTCTTTCACCAAGCAGTAAAGTCACAGTCATGGAGAAATGCTATGGATGTAGAAATAGCTGCCATGGAAAGAACAAATACCTAGAGCATTGTTCCCTTTCCCCATGGGCATCATGTTGTTGGATGTAAATGGGTCTATAAAGTTAAATACCATGCTGATGGCACTGTTGATAAGCATAAAGGCCGGATGGTTGCAAAAGGTTATAGTCAACAAGAAGGCATTGACTTCCTTGACACCTTCTCCCCTGTGGCTAAAATTCACTGTCAAAGTACTTCTATCACTAACGGCCTCCTTTGGGTCGTCCCTATGCCAAATGGATGTGAATAATGCATTCCTTAATTGCGACTTATTTGAAGAAGTATACATGACATTACCAATGGGCTATTATTCCAAAGAGCAACAAGCTTCTTCCACCCCCTAGTCTGCAAGCTACACAAATCAATATATGGCATAAAGCAAGCATCCCGACAGTGGTTCTCAAAATTTTCTGGAGTATTACTCATAAATGGATTCTCCCAATCCAAAGCAGATTATTCCTTATTCACCAAAGGCCAAGGCACCTCATTTGTCGCTCTCTTAGTATACGTAGATGACATCTTAATCACAGACCCTTCAAGCAAAGAAATAAGCTCCGTAAAGGAACTACTTAGGTCACACTTCCTACTTAAAGACCTTGGACAAGCAAAATACTTCTTAGGCCTTGAATTGTCCCGATCAACAACAGACATTTATTTGTCTTAGAGGAAGTACTGTCTACAAATACTTGAAGACTCTGGTTTTTTGGCCGCAAAACCCACCCAATGCCCAATGGTGCCTAGTCTGCGTTTATCTATAACATCAAAGCCTTTGTTGACTCAGATTGGGGATGTTATTTAGACACTCGAAAATCTATCACTGGCTTTTGCATCTTTCTTGGAAAATCCCTTGTATCATGGAAAACCATGAAGCAAGCCACGGTTTCATGCTCATCGGCAGAAGCAGAATACAGAGCTTTAGCAAGTGTATCAAGTGAGATTACATGGCTAACTTACCTCCTTCAAGACTTGCAAATTCCTCATCAAGAACCAGCCTTAATATACTGTGATAACCGTGGAGCCATATCTATTGCTTCTAATTCGACATTCCACGAGCGTACCAAACACATTGAAATAGACTGCCACTTCATTCGTGATAAAATTCAACAAGGACAACAAAAACTTCTATCCATTAAATCTTCACATCAACTAGCTGACATGTTCACTAAGCCACTGCCTTCATCTACTATCCACGAGTTTATGTTCAAGATGGGAATCCGTAATCTCCATACTCCATCTTGAGGGGGGCATATTAGTTAATATAATCAGTTAGTTAGTTAAAGATTTGTTAATCAGTTGACGTAAAGAAATTACATTTCTATTCTTGATTTTTCTTGTATAAATACCATATTCATTAAGTTAATAATACAAGTGAAAATACCTCTTATTTACCAATAACAAAAAAAATACTATGATATATATATATTTAAAGTTGAAAGCTAAAGATTTGGGGTTGGATTGAAACTTTTCCGATATTAAGGACAAATTTGAAATGAACTACATTCATGGCATTTTGTACACTTTTATCTGGTTTGACTTCGCCTATCACTTTATGCCACGATTCACAACATTTTGTATACTATTTCCACTTTCTTGTTTAGTTTTTAGAAGTGCTCCCAAAATCCAAATCAAGTTATGAAACTAAAAGACGTTTTCAAAACTTATTTCTTTCTTTTTAGAATTTGACTTTAAGGATTCACATATTTACCTAGGAAAGATGAAAACTATATTGAAAGATATAAATCCTCAACTAAGAATAAATACTTATCAAACAGTCCTTTGAAGTATTTGGTTTCGATTTCTTCCCACCCCACCATTTTAAAAGTTTACACATTCACTAAAAAAAGACATTTAACAGCATTTTGTATGTAATCTAGTCTGCATTTCTTTTTGGGGTATATATTTAACTGATATAGTTTGATACAGTTCTGTTAGTTCTAATACAAAATTGAATTGGCCACTGGAATTTGCAGGAAGCTTAGTTTTTGAGACAAATAAGCCAATGCAGTGACTGCCAAATCTGAAGGTACTTGCTGTTGATTTTTGAGTTATTTACCCATGGAATCAGAAACCACCTTATATATATATATATGTATATATATACATACATATATCCTTTTTGTTATTCAGTTTTATTATTTATTTTTTTCAAGTTTATATATAAATTAAAGTAAACACCTGTGCATTTATATAGGAGCATCAGTTTCTTCTTCCAAAATATGTGTAGAGAGATGGCCTCTAAGGAAAGGAAATGTGGTAGGCATTGGTATATATATGTGTTTACCATTTGTAAAGCACAATGTAAAAAAAACATAATTTGAGAGTATAAGTGAGTGTTTAATGTTGCAAATGTTTATTTCTTTAAGCATCGAGTCGCATTAAAATATAGAGTTTTTGAAGTATTTTTTTCACATGTTAGTAAGTTCTTTTTTACAACGGTAATTAAGAATTTTTTTCCCGCCAAGATACATATTATTAAGAAGATTTAGACGCATAATAATAGTTCGTACCTTGGAAGAAGGAGGAGGTGATAATGCCCGACAGCCCCGAGGCGACATTTCTAATCGGAAAATGTCTAAATCGTACTAATAAGTAATTATATAGCAATAATTTTAAAAAATGGTAATTATAGCAAAAATCTATTGGTGGTGAGTGAGTCAATTATTGGTAGAGACTAAATTTAGGATATCCAATAGATTGTGAGAGTTTTATTACATTGCAAATTTTTTGACATTGCATTACATTTACTAATATTTTGGATCGGCTATATTTGCAATAACCACTTTTAACATTTTTAGAAGAAATAAGAGGTAAACATCTTACGCAACATCGGGATGACTCAAGTTTCATATTTGAAGATTGACTTTAAATATATTTTTAAGATTTTTTTTTTAAAATTATATAGGGATGGTCAGACATTTTGGTTAGCCAATGTCATTTACTTGAGTTTACAAAAATAAAAAAGTATATTTGAAAGTAATTTTAAAATTACTAAAATTATATTTTTCACGTTCAAAAATCACATTAAAACATATATTTAATCCTTTTAAATCAATTTAATGTCTAATTTATACACTTTTAAAAGTTCTCGCATTATTGAAATTCACCTTGAATGATTAAAAACATTTCTAGAATGGTTTTGAATGACAGAAGTAATTTTAATTATTTCAAACTTACTTGAAGGTAGTTCTTTCCTTCAGATATAGGCTCTTTTCAGTCCCTTCTATTTTTCATAAAGCAGGTGTGTGTTCCATGTTTGTCTCTAGCTCTCCAAACGAAAGGGTCGACTGTGATAGTATAGCTCTTTCTTTTTCGAGTCTTATTTTCGAAGGAAAAAGGCTTTTACATTCCGGCAAACAAAAAAAAAAGAAAAACATCTTAATTATCTATAATACTCCTTGTGCACCATTAAATTAATCGAAGTTCAAAGTAACAAGCATGAGAAGGAGTGCAAGCTCAAAAGACATGGAAGAGCGAGAAAAAGTGTGCGTGCAAATGAGTGAGGAGAAAAACCCTAGTATGCAAGAGCATTATTATATGCACGAGTAGTGAACAACCTTGGCATGTGAGAGCTGTTATACAAATCACCATAATTTATAAACGGTTAATAAAACAAACAATAGTATTTTTTTTTTAATTTTTATGTACAAACATATACCAACGATGCACGTAGGAATTTAACGGTAAAACAAATAGAATAGATCTTTATCATAAATAATATTTCTCAAATAAAAAGTACAATAACTAATTGGGTAAGTCTAAATTAACTTTTGGAACCAAACATAACAATTGAAAATTAATTCTAAAATATGAAAATCACCTTTAAGAGTCCAAACATAAATTTGATTGTTTAAAAATCAATTTTACTTAAATCTTTTTTTCTAAAATCAATACTCTAATTATCACTTTTTAATACATTTTTAGATTAATCGAAAGGAGAGTGATTTGAAGGAGACTTAAAAGAGTACAGGGAGGACTAGAGAACAATTTAAAGATAATTTTTTAAATAAAAAGGTTGGATTGATTTATAAAAGAACCACTTGAGAGACACATCTTCCATACAAGAAATCTTCAAAATATGTAATAAATTGCGTTATTGAGTTTTTTTTTTCCTTCAAAAGAGGGCTTAAACGAGTAGGTGTGTTTTAGAGCAACCTTCAGCCTTCTCTTTTCAAAGATTAAATAAGTTGTATATTTTATCGAAGAATTGTAAAAAATAACAAATTTAACAAAATATTTATAAGCTATAACAAAATTTCAAATTCTATCAATGACAAACATTTAATAGATACTGATAATATCAGTGTCATTGATAGACAGTGATAGAAACTTATTAGTTTTTATGATTGATAGAATTAAAAAATTTTACTATAGTTTATAAATATTTTAATTTATTTTGCTATTTTTAAAAATGTTCCTATCTTATCATTAGTATATCTATATTCGAAATAGTCTTATATTTTCTTATGGGTATGATAGCATAAAAAAAATATCATTTTTTATAGGCTAAAAATACTTGAGATAGTCCTATTTATGCATCAAATCCTCTATTTTGAAGAAAATATGACCTAGAGAAGCAAAGAACTCCAAAGGGACAACAACTCAATCACGAGCTAAAGAGAGCAAAAACGAAGCAAAACATCAAACTTGCAAGTTTGCCCCTGTTGGCGTCGCCTACAGTGTCACAGCGCCAAAACCTAAGAGCTCTATTTTCGTGCAGCACCGCGACGCCCAACTCAGCACTACAGCTCCTCTTCGAGCATCATGGTGCCGATGACGGTTAGCCCATTGCCCAATTGTAGCATCGCAACACTACAAACTTTTGTGTGCACATCTTCACGCACCTCTGCACGCATTTGCCTGGCAAAAGTGTATAAATCCCTCATCTATTTGTGTTTCTTCGTAATTCATCCCACTTTAATCCTTAATAGTTAGTGTATTCTCTTGTAAATTTTCTCCAAATTCATAAATAAAATTTCTTTCATCATTTTATTGAAGATACCTTTGGTGTTTATCTTTCTTCTTGGTGCTACTAAAAGATCGATGAAAAACTAAAGATACTTCTCAATAGATTTTAGTTTAATCTTTCTTGAGACTTTTAAGTTTTAATTGCATATTAATTTCAATCTTAGAATTGAATTCCAATCTTGAATTTATGAGTTTTGTCTAAATAATTTGATCAATCACGAGAGCATGAATCTTTGTTCAATTTCTAATGGCACTAAGCGTAGTTTTTGAATCAAAAGATTGATAATGGGTGATTCTTAAGTTAATTTTAAGCATGCCTTTTTCTTTTAATCTTTTCATGCATAGTCTAATTTGAATTCAATTAATTAATCATTCTCAAGATAGAAGTTTTTCTTACTTTTGAATGTCACAACGATGAAGCCTTAAAACTTAAAGCAAATTTAACAAATGCATGAAAACCGCTAGGTTGAAAATGCACTTAATAAATTTAATAGGAATTAGGGGTGAACATGATAGATCGAAAAACTGAGTTGACCGACTAAAACCAACCTAATTGAAGGAGATCTGTTGGACATAATGAGAGGTTCAATTGGTGTCAATTTGGGAAAAAATCCAAATAGATAACAATTTTTAAAAAGTTCAAAGGCTTAAACTAATAAAAACCGACCGATCAAACTATAATTGATCAGTTTATACTTCTTTGTAGTCGGGACCGATTCGAACATTTATTAAACCAACCATAGTTGGTTCGATCGAAAAATCAATTTCGACGAATTGATGCTCACCCCTAGTTGATGCAAATCTTGTTCATACGAGGTTAATGAGTTTCTTGAACGAACTAGTTGTGGATTAATTTTGATTGCAATATAGAAAGATTGACTAAAAATACTAATTCCATCTTTACTATTGATTGAGAGAAACGATTATCGTTTGTGCCCAAGTTTATTAAAAACCCAAAAAAATATATATACTTACTTTTGCATTCATTGCCAGATTTCACAAAAAAAAAAAAAAAAAAAAAAAAATCATTCCTATTTAGAATTCTTCATTTCTTCACCAAAGATTTAATTGCCCAAACAAAATTCCTTTGGATTCAATTGGGAACTTCTTCTTTACTACTTTTTGTAGTTTCTTGATTATGAAATTAACTGGTTTTACAAATTTAACTTTGTCGAGTGAGATTTGAGTGATTTTAATCATTTTCTTTTGACCATGCTCTCCCTCTTTTCCTTAACCAACAGGGTATTTTTCAAAAATATTGAGAACAAGCCATTGAGTAAAAAGTATAGTTTCTATCTATGTACTCTCCTCATAAATTATCATTTATAAGCTCTCATATTGCAAGCTAGGTCTTCTAGTAACAGCAAAGGTTTAGAGATCTGAACTTCTGACATCAAACGAAAATATACTCGCAGATTATAGTTAAACAATACACACTTAGGCATGTTTCATACTAGTTGATTATTATTATTATTACTATTTTCTCTCTTTCGATTAGGTTGAAGTTAAACTTGTTGAGATTTTTGTCAAAAATCATTAATGAGATTCTTTTTATTATTTAAAGATTATTTAAAAAAGAGGTTAAAAAAATTTGTTTTAGAAGATAAAAGATCTTCATCATAAATAGGAATCTTTTATCTATATCTTTTAAAGAAGATCTCGAAGATTTGATAGAGTGGTTATATATTGAAGCTCTATGCTTGGTTCGTGGAGGTATTACTGAACATTCAATTTGAAAGCATTCTTTCGGAAGAAAGGTTTTGAAGGTACATCAATTACCTTCTTTGAGATGACAAATTACTGAAGATCTACTGGTGATCTTACTGTGTACGAGTTGATAAGAAATATAAAAGAAGACTGAAATGGTTGAACTGCGGTCAATGAATTCAGCGGGAGTCTGAATTTATCTTCAAGAAGATTCATCCATAAATTCAGGAGAGCTTGAATCCTTTAAGTTATATTGTACTTAAAGATAATCATATACATAAGAAGAGTGTTCCTTATTGTATTGATTTATATTGACAACTTTGAATCTTAATAATATTTCTTATCTGAGCTAGAAGCTCCCAAAACGTAGGTGATATTTGCCGAACTGGGTTACCAAAGTTCTCTGTGTTATTTACTTATGTTGTCTCTCTAGCTATTACAACAGTTAATTACTTTAGAATTAACTAAAGGTTTTATTGATTATCTCATAATTTTTTCAAAAGTTACGATTTGAAGGCATCGTTTTAAATGCCACAGCGCCTAGTAAGTTTGTCTCTAATCTTTCATACGGCACCCTTCTACGTAATGATATCAGTGTAGAGAGTTCCTTTCTTTCCTTCTTCCTTGTGTTCAACCTTTAGGCATGGATGTTGGTGTAAAATTATATATAATGCTTATAAGCTTAATTTTAAAAAAGAACTCAAAAATCAAATCACATCACTGCCTAACGAGATCAATATAATCTATTTATAAATTGATTCTTTTCGAGCTCAAGAAAATTTCAAATAAATTTATCACTATACTAAAGATAGAGATCTTTTTAATTTAGAGCTATTTTTGCAACGAGATATAAACGGATTCAATTTATATATTAATTGTGAGAGTAGTTAACTTTTTTTTTAGTTCAAAGTTATTTTAGAAAATTTTCAATAGTTTAGGAGTATTTTTGAAATAAAACTTTAACGTTGTAAGGATATTTTTGAGACATTTTTGAAAGTTTGAGTGTGTTTTTGAAACTTTTGAAAGTTTATGGGTATTTTTTTACACAAAATGGAAAGTTGGAGGCACTTTTTATAATAAAAACAAATGTTGTAGGCTTCAAACAGTGGCGATTTTGAATCAAAAGACATTTATTTAAGGTGTTACAATGAAAAACAATGTAGTTTTTGATATCATTGACCAGTTTTGAATTTGAGCATTTAAATGAAGTACTATTTTGATGTTAGTGGAAGCTTAATGTTCATATCAAATTGGTGTTTGCAGGTGCCCATTGAACCACGTCCAGGTATAAGAATAAGAAGGTGTTGGAAATATGTGAGAATGTCGATCAATAGGAAATTGCTGTGCTGTGATGAACCACTATCCTGAAAGCAATTTCAGCCGACCGTGGTGCTAATCGTATTACCGGTTGGTCCCCAAGGTTAACATAGTTTCCTAATTCTAGCGTGCACTCGTCGAAACTAGGAATAGAAATAAGAACCAGACTCAGAACTCAGAGAAGATAAGTGAGTGGGAAGAGAGAATTTGATAGAGAGGAGAGGATGAATGGTTTTTTTTTTTTTAATGATGAAAGAAATGAAAAGTGAAGCTCAATTTATAGGAGAGGAGCTCTAACTGCATTTCGAAAAAGTTGTCGAATGGATGGACAAGCGCGCACGTTGGCACATGTTGGAATATCAAGTCGGACTCAGAAGGACCGAACACGTGTATGGCAAAGATAAAAAACGAGAATAAAAATAATTTCCAAAAGATAATCAGGCAAGTAATAAAAATTACTTTGTTTATTCGCGCAAGCATGGTTACTCGAACCCAAACCTGAGCCCAAGTCGCCCAGACAACGGCAACGTGCATGTGGTGACAGGGTTATGCTATCACCATCAACATATTTTGTATTTCTATTTCATGTCTTTGATATATAAACCCACTCACCTCTTCAAAATTTATCAATGTGAGACAAAGTATATTAATTTTGCTTATGGGCCAAAGGCCCAAATGTCATTTCTAACAATCCTTCACAAATGATTGCAACAACAAAGTTATTGCATACGTAGAGGAGGGAGAACGAGATTTTAACAGTTGAGTTTTGAGCTAGGAAAGGATATTAAGTTTAAACATCAATATTCGAATATTTGAATTGATGCATAATGAAGTAAGGCAATAACCTTGTTAGAGAGAGTGAACTGAATCTTGAACTTTCAATAACACTGGTTGAGATCCTTACAGCAGGCTTTGTACCTGGTTTTGGTTCTTGTTTTTGCAATATAGATTTGTGACTTATGGCCATACACATAAAATGAACCTCGGTCATCGTGAAAGCTCTAGAAAGAGACCTTTAAATTCTTTCATCAAAGGCGACCCCACCTTCAATATCACGTTATATGCTCCATCAAGTTTGCCAAAACAAACCACTCAAAAAGAGCTATGGAGACTTCATCATTATCCACACAAATTATGGATCACTCAAAGGTTCTAATATCATCCATCAAGCCCAATTCAGGACTGTCCATACAATGGGCTATGGACCATCAAGTCTATCACAACAGACCACCCAATAAGAGGCTATGGACCATCAAGTCTATCACAATAGACCACTCAATACCAAGTGCTATGGATCATCGAAGGGCTTCAGACCCATGTTTACTGAGGAATCTAGAACCACTTTTCTTGTTAATCCTTTGGTTAAAGGATCAGTCAGGTTCTTCTCAGATCGAACAAACTCTAAGGAAATAGCTCCTTCCTTTAGCAATTGTTTCACAGCTCCATGCCTTAGACATATGTCTTCTTTTGCCATTATGGACACTGTTCTTAGCAATACTTATGGCAGTTTGTGAATCACAGTGTATAGATATAGGCACTTATGCCTCCCATAATGTACATCTCCTAGTAGGCTTTCAATCCACTTAACCTCTCGTCCTGCCAACTCTAATGCTATAAACTCATATTCCATAATGGATCTAGCTATACAAGTCTGTTTCGTAGACTTCCAAGATATTGCTCCACCCCCGAGCAAAAATACATACCCACTAGTAGAGTTGACCTCATCATTATCTGTAACCTAGTTTGCATCACAATATCCTTCTAATACGGTAGGAAATTTGTTAAAGTACAAACAATAATTTATTGTCCCTTTAAGATATCTCAATAGGTGACATAGAGCATCCTAGTGGTATCTATCAAGATTATGTATATATCTACTTAATCTACTGACAACATATGCAATATCAGGTCTAGTGTAGTTCATCAAATATATAACACTACCTATGATCTTTGCATATTTAGGTTGAGACACACTGTTTCCTTTATTCTTCTTAAGATGTTTACTAGTGTCATACAGAGTTATTTGTGGAGAAACATCGAAGGAATCAATTTTCTTTAGTATTTTCTCAACGTAGAATTGTTTTCATTTTTCCTGATTTTAACACAAAAAATTATGTCTGCTATTCCTAGGTCTTTCATTTCAAAGTGTGATGAAAGAAACAACTTGGTATCATTTATCAATTCCAATTTGTTCTAAAGATCAACGTGTCATCAACATATAGATATATTATTATGCAACCAGCTCCAGACAACTTTGAATAAACACATGTATTTAAGGAATTTACTTTAAATCTATTGTTTATCAAAGTATTGTTAAAATTTTTATGTCATTGTTTAGGAGCTTGTTGAAGACCATAGAGAGACTTTTTAAGCTTACATACTTTATTTTCATGGCTAGGAATTTGAACCCTTTTAGTTGTGTCATATAAATTTCTTCTTCTAAATCACCATTTAGAAAAACAGTTTTTACGTCCATTTGATGAAGAAGAAGACTATGTATGGCAGCTAGTGCAATCAAGGCCCTAATTGTGGTGATTTTAGTTACATGGGAGTATGTGTCAATACCTTCCTTTTGAGAATACCCTACTACCACTAATCTAGCCTTGTATCTTTCTATTGACCCATTTGATCTTGTTTTTCTTTCAAAGATCCACTTACACTTAATTGGTTTACCTCCCATAGGAAGGTCTACTAACTCCCATGTTTGATTCATGGTTAGTGAATCCAGTACAATCTTAATAGTCTCCTTCCACATACTTAACTCTATAGAGTTTAAGGCCTTTTGGTAAGTTTTAGGATCTTCATGTATTAAAACTAAACTTTTGAAATTACTATCAATTTCATCGTGTCTTTCTACTATAAAAGTGCTTAAGAAATCTAGTCCAAAACTTTTCTCAATTCTCTATCTTTTACTTCTCCTAGGTTCTAATCACATCCTACGTTCGAAGTATTAATAGTTTTAGAAACAGGTGTTTCACTAACAACTGAGGGGTTTTCAAGATCATGCATACTTCTAGATAGGCAAGGAATAGACACAGATTTCTTTAAAGGAAACACATGCTCAAAGAATTCTGCAACCCTATATTCATTTATGGTTTTATCATTTAGACACATAAATCTATATGCAGTGCTATTTTGAGCATAACCAATAAATATGCAGTCAAAGGTTAGACCCTATCGTAGATTTCTTCAATGCAAGAAATGGTACCTTAGCCAAGCATCCCCAGACTTTCAAGTATGAGAGATTTGGTGCATATCCTTTCCAGAGTTCGTAGGGAGTTTTGTCCAGTTAAAAACAAAACATACAAATAACACGGCTTCCCCCACATATTATTAGATAGGTTAGAGCTTAACAACATGGCATTCATCATTTCTTTAAGAGTTCTATTTTTTCATTCTGCTATGCCATTTTGTTGTGGTGAGTAAGGAGCAGTAAATTCATGAATAATATCATTTGACTCACAAATTTTTTTAAGAGTTTTATCAGAATACTTACCACCTCTATCTGATCTTAATCTTTTTATCTTTTTACCTAACTGATTTTCAGTTTCTGCCCTAAATTTTAAAAACATGCTACCAACTTTATCTTTTGTTTTTATTAAATAAATTTTAGTAAATCTAGAGAAGTCATCAATAAAAATACATAATAATTTTTACCACCTCTATTAGTAGTATTTTTGAAATCTGCTAGATCAGAATGAATTAATTCTAATAGTTTGGTACTTCTAGTTTCAACTAGTCTGAAAGGTTTCTTAAAGAATTTACTTTCTACAAAGAGTGGGCATTTACCAATTTCATGTGATTCAGATGCATGAATAAGTCTTAAGTCCTTAAGCTTTCTAATTGATGCAAAATTCAGATGTCCTAGTCTACCATGCCATAAATCAACAGATTCAACTATGTAGGCGAAACTAGAAACATTTGCATTCATGGAAACAATATTAAGTACAAACAGACCATTGGACAGATACCCCTTATTGACAAATTCTCCGTTTTTGGTGAGGACAACCTTGTCATCTTCCAGTACAATCTTAAAACCTTCCCAGTTCAACAGACTCCCAGATACCAAGTTCCTACGTAGGGAAAGGACATACAAAACATTACTAAGAGATAAAGTTTTTCCAGAAGTTAATTTTAAAATAATCTTCCTTTTCCCGATTACTCCTGCAGTAGTTGAGTTTCCCATGAATACACATTCTTCATCTGCAGTATCCTCGTAGTCATGGAGAAGTTCTCAATTGGTGCAAAAGTGTCTTGAGGCTCCAGTATCGAGAATCTAGTCAGTCTTATTTTCTATCAGGTTGACCTCCACAACAGTTGCTATAACATATGTCGCCACGTACCCAAGACAACGTGGAGCGGCCTACGTCCTTAAAAAGGGTTTAATTTTAAAAAAGGAAAAAAAGGGGAGTCGCCACCAATCTTTTTTACGGTGCAATTAGACATTGAAATGAAATAAATCATTTTAAATAAAATAAAAATTGGTTTGCGAAAAAATTATAGTTGAGTTCGGGAGTCATTTGTGTACGGGTGTTACGAGGTGCTAACACCCGTTTAGAAAACGGTGGCCAAATTTAATGTCTTGAATAAAATTCATTTTTTTTAAAAAAATATGTCTTATTTCATTGCTCAACACTCCAATATTTGAAGCAATGATCCTATAATTAGACTATATTGAGGAAAAATTTCTCACCTTAAGAGAATGAGAAATTATTACAATTTCTCAAATTTTATCATAGGCTAGTCTTCAAATAAAGTTTTTTTTTTAAAACATTGATTAAATTTATTTTTTCTTGGGATCAAATCTTATACTCCCAAAAATATTGATCCATCACCTCAAGAATCTATAAATAACGGACTCCCAGAAATTTCTAGATTCCATCGTAGGATTTTTTTAGCGAAATCGACATGGGTTATTACAAAAAAATTGATTAGGAAACCTTATGAAATAGATATTTAATTTTGAGTTTAAAAGAAATAATTTTAAAGCAAAAAAAAATTGTAAATGGTTTAAAGAGAAAATTTTAAAAAAAGATTTCAATATTACATACAATTATGGTTAAAAGTATTTAAAAAATTTCAAGAAATTTTTAATAAAGTTCAAATAGAAGTAACACATCATAAACCAAATCAAATATACCACACAATAAATTAGGCAAATAATTTAGGATATTAGTGCATGCGTATACTAAATATAACGATAGTAATGAAAAATAAGTTAAAAGAAAAGGATAAGAAAAGGTACAAAATAACGATAAATAAAATAAAAGAAAAAAAATAAATGAAATAACAAAGACATAGATTTATAAAAAAATATTAAATAAATAAGTAAAGAATAGAGCACGTAAGGATGATAGTAAGTTAAAAAATAAAAGATTTAGGAAATGAAATGATAATAATGATAATAATAATAAAAATAATAAAAAGTTAAAAAAATTATAAATATAAAAAACTAAATAAATAAAAGTTATATATATATATATATATATATATATATATATATATATATATATATAATTTTTTAAAAACAAACAGAAGGCTAGAAAAAGAATATATAATAATAATAATAATAATAATAATAATAATAATAATAATAATAATAATAATAATAATAATAATAATAATAATAATAATAATAATAAGTAAAAAAGAATAATAATTATAAGTAAACTAAATAATTAAATGAATAAATTAAAAAAATAAAAGAAAAAAACAGAGGGTCGGGTGGGGCAAGGTTACCGCCACCTTAAGAGAAGAAAAAGATATATATATAAATATAATAATAATAATAATAATAATAATAATAATAATAATAATAATAATAATAATAATAAGTTTAAAAATGGGGTCTTTTAAAAAATATAAAAAGGCGGCAAAATGTTTACACTCTATAGAACAATTCCGAAAATGGAAAAAGCCTAGAGGCCCACAGTGTAAAATACCAAAATGCCCTGTCAACCATGCCGTTAACAACGCGCGCCTAATATAATTGCGATCGTTTAGATTTGGTTATTGATCGTTTAGATATGACTATAATTTATACGCGATCGTTTAGATATGGCTACAACGCGATCGTTTAGATATGACTATAATTTATATGCGATCGTTTAGATATGACTACAGTTTATATAGCGATCATTTAGATATGACTACAATTTATATGCGATCGTTTAGATATGGGCTTTTCAATTCCATCGTTTAGTTTTGTTACACGATCGTTTAGATTTGGGGACCCAAATCTAAATGATTTTTTAAAAAAATTTGGTACACAATTTTTTTTTAATTCTTTTGGTACACGATCGTTTACTTTTTTTACATGATCATTTACTTTTTCTATACTATCGTTTACATTTGGCTACTCCAATCCAAATGAATTTTTTTCAAAGATTTTTTATTCACAATCTTTTATTTTTTTTTTACACGATTGTTTACTCTTTTTAAACGATCATTTACATTTGGCTACTCCAATCTAAATGATTTTTTTTTTCAAGATTCTTTATACACAATCTTTTGTTTTTTTTACACAATTTGTTTACTTTTTTTACACGATCGTTTACATTTAGCTACTTCAATCTAAATAATTTTTTTTCAAGATTCTTTATATACGATCTTTTAAATTTTGCTATTTTTTTGTACACGGTCTTATACACATTAGATTTTGCTATTTTTTACACAGTCTTATATACAGTCGTTTAGATTTGGTTACCCAAATGCAAACACATAAAAGAGAAAAGAAAAGAAGAAAAACGATGGAAAGAAATCGCAGCGAAAAAAAGAATAGGAAAAGTAGAAAGATGATAGAAAGAAATCGAAGCAAAAAAAAAGAAGAGGAAAAGAAGAAAAACTATGGAAAGATTAAACGACGTAAATAAAGAATTGAAAAATAAGAAAGATGATGGAAAGAAATCGCAGAAAAGAAAAAGAGGAAAGAAGAAAGACGAAATCATAGGGGAAGAACGGAGAAGACGAAATAGAGGATGAACAGAATCGCAAGAAAGAAAGAAAGATGGAAGGGCAAACCTGGAATATTTAAAAAATGACTAACTTATGAGTTTTGTTACACAGCCGTAAATAGTTTGGTGTTTTGTTACATTTACAATAGTTTCCATTTCAAAATTATAAATAAAAGAAAAACAAAATAAATAAAGAGAAAATATAAAAGAAAAAGAATTAAATACATAAATGAGAATAATAGATTCATTCTTATTTCTCTTTTCTTTCTTTTAATTTTTTAGAGAGAAGAAAAAGGTTAAAGAACTTTTTTTTCTTATAGAATAATGATAAAAAATGGCAAAAAGATAAGAAATTTTCCTTATACTTGTTGTATGAGGTGCGGATCATTGGAAGTAAGTCCTACCTAATGCAACCTCCAACTAAGTTTTTCCTTCATTATGGGATTAGATTTAGTGTAAAAAATGAAACAATATGAAGATAAAAATAAAAACAATAAAGCGAAAAAGCTAAGAATGCACTTTTGTAGAGGAATATGTTTCTTTAAAGATTTTTTTCTCAGATATTCTCTCTAAACATTTTTTTTAGGGATTCTCTCTAAGCCATAATTTTTCTCTCGTAGAGATTCTCTCTAAAACAATTTTTTTTCTCGTAGAGATTCTCTTTAAAATAATTTTTTTTCTCCCCCTTCCAAATGATCAAAGGTGCCTATTTATAGACCCGGGTGCACCACAAATTAGAAAAATTTAATAAGTATAAAATCAAAATAGATATTATGTGATTTTTTAAATTTTTTTAAATATTAAAAATGTGATATTGAAAGATTTTGTTCAAAATAAATTTATATGTTTTTTCTTATTATGATAAATCGAAAAAAAAAAATTTGTATAAATAAATTTATTTTTCTTCCTAAAGTGATAAGTCAAAATTGATTTGATTTTTTTTTAAATAATAGATATTCTGATTAATGGTTTTTATTTTTCCTTTTAATAAAATATTTTTAAAATAATAATAATAACAATTATCATAAAATTTTATATTATTACAAAAATAAAATTTACCTTTTTTCTTTTTTTAACAAAATGAACAAATAAAAAATCTTAACGATTATTACAATTAATATATATATATATTTTAAAATGTAGGATAAAATTAGGTGGTTACAACATCGTCGTCTTGTTCTGCAAGATTGGCTTGAGGTGCTGGTTTCTACTTCTTGATTTTCCTCCCAAGAGTCTTGAACTGTCTCTTTTATGAGTTTTTTCCATTATGCCTATCTTGCTTGGTCCTGTCTCTGTTAACAGCAGAAGATTCAACTAAGTTATCACTAACTGAATTTAAATTTTTAGAGGCTAGCTTATCTTACAGTCTGTTGGCTTCTTCTGTGCGCATGTGACTAATCAGTTCTTGAAGTTTTAAATCCTTCTTCTTATGCTTCAAGTGATTTCAGTAGTCATTCTATGAGGAAGGAAACTTCTCGAGTAGATCATTTGTTTGGAGTATTTCACACATCTTCATGCCTTTAGATAGAACATTTGCCACCTGGTTTTCATACTCATGTATTTGTTCCACAACTGGCTTGTCGTCTGTCATCTGAAATTGTAGCCACTTTCCAACAACGTATTTTTTCCACTTAGCATCATCTCCTCCATATCGAGATTCCAGGGTGCTCTAGATACTCTTAGCAGATTTTTGAGCTACAAATAGGTCGAACATTGGATCTGACACGTGGTTCAACATATGCCCGGGAACAGTCTTGTTGCCCTTTGCATACTTCTTAGGATCGATCACTTGGTCCTTTTTCACTTGGTTAGTGGCAGTAGCTGAAGGTCTTGTGGATGATTCTGGATTAGAAGGTGGTGGAGTGATTGCTGGAGGATCAGATGGCAGATTAATGGTAAGGACATAGTCGACATCTAGCTGCTTAAGGAAGATCAATAGTTTTTGGGACCAATGACTGTCATTTGTTCCATCAAGTGGCTCTAGCTTGGACAGATCGGGTAGAACTTTGTTGGAGGTATTGATTGACATTATGGAATTACTTTTAGATTGTTGGAAATATATGCG
Source organism: Cucumis melo (assembly GCF_025177605.1). Taxonomy (NCBI): domain Eukaryota; kingdom Viridiplantae; phylum Streptophyta; class Magnoliopsida; order Cucurbitales; family Cucurbitaceae; genus Cucumis; species Cucumis melo. Next base: position 14,097,634 of record NC_066868.1, read on the forward strand.
AATGTCGATCAATAAGAAATTGCTGTGCCATTACGAACTGCTGCCTTGAAAGCAATTTCGATCGACCATGGTGCTAATCGTGTTGTCGATTGGTCCCCAAGGTTAAAACAACTTCCTAATTCTGACATGCACTCACCGAAACTAGGAATAGAAACAAGAACCAGACTCAAAACTCAGAAAAGGTAAGTGAGTGAGAAGAGAGAATTTAGTAGAGAGGAGAGGATAAATGGTTTTTTTTTTTTTTTTTTGTTATGAAAGAAATGGGAAGTGAAGCTCAATTTATAGGAGAAGAGCTCCAACTGCATTTTGAAAAAGACGACGGTCAGATGGACGAGCGCATAAGTCGACAACAGCTGGAGAACAACCGAGTGACCTGTGCACGTTGAAAGTTTTCGAGTGAAAGTGAGACTCAGATGGACCGAACACGTGTATGATGAAGATAAAAATGGGAATAAAAAATAATTTTCAAAAGTTAATCAAACAAGAAATAAAAATTACATCCATTATTCATGCAAGTGCAATTACTCAAACTTGCCCAATTGGATGAACGATGGCGACGCACATGTAGTGACAAGGTTAAACTATCACTACCAATATTTTTGTATTCCCATTTCATGTCTTTGATATATAAACCCATTTACCTCTTCAAAATTTATCAATGTGGGACAAAGTATATTAACTTTGCTTATGCTCCAAAGGCCCAAATGTCATTTCTAACAGAAGGTATGCAAAAAAAAGTTCTTGTTTCTAATTACTTTTGAGTTTAAATTATCTGGTGTTTTTTCACTTTAAAAAAGTGAGGATGATTAGACTAACAGAACTTATCAAAGGAGAGATTTGTTGAATAGGATTTATGCTTCATATGAAGAAAGGCAATATGCTATTAATAGAGCACTAGACCTTCAATCAAGCCTCGAATATAAGTACCCCATTTTGTGAAGCCAATGCTTCAATCACATGTTACATGGGGATTTTGGTTGGTCAGTTTATGAATTGATATCATTTTACTGAAAATTTTCAACTTTTATTGGTTATATATATAAACCTTATAATAGGACAAATTATATTTAATGGTTGGATTAGTAGTATTGACGATGTTATCTTCTTTATATACATGTCCCATAGGGTCTCCTAGTTCAATTTTGCATGACACATCTTCCCGATGAAATGCTAACTTTGGTGGATGAGGATGAAAATGAGTTCCAAATGAAATACCTTGTTGACAAGACAGGTCTTAGTAAGGGTTGGAGAGGATTTTCCATTGATCACAGCTTAGTAGATGGGGATGCTTTGGTGTTTTAGTTAACTAACCCAACTAAATTCAAGGTAATTACATAGGGGAAAAATCTATTGCCTGATTGAAAGATTCTGCTTTTGAATTGGCTAACCATTTTTTATCTTCATTTGATTCAAGGTGTCTCAGAGAGCATATTCTTTTTTAGGTTTAGGTTGATGAAATGCTAACAAAGATTTCCATCTTAATTTCACTAATCTTGAAATCCCACAGAAATTACTAAAACCTTTTTTGCTCTACTTGTAAGCATCCCTACTCAAATATAATGTTATCCAAAAATATCTTTACCAATGAACTTAGCCTTGCATTCGTAGGTTTATATCATCGGGGCATACAGTTCAGAAGACAAAGATCATACCAATGAGGACTCTGATGCTACCCAATTGGAAAGAAGTGAAAAAAAAAACACTCAATTATCAGGGGAAAAAACCAGGCTACATAAATATGAAGATGAAGCAGACAATGATGAGGATTCCGACATTCCTCAGATGAAAAAAAGTGGCAGAAAAACCACTATATTCCATCCGGAGGTAAAAGCGAGGCAATTAAATTTGAAGATAAAGCACATACTGGTGCAGATTTCAATGTCCCTCAATTGGAAAAAAGTGGCAGAAGAACTACTAGATCATCAAATAAAAAGGTTTTAATTTTTGTATAGACCTCAATTTTTACTATTAGCAGAACAATCTCTCTCACATGCATCGAATTAGTAACGGATTTCTAAACAGAGACTCAAAACAATTACTAAATTTGAATTTCCAATTAGCTTTCACTTTTCATTTCTCAAATTCAATTGTATTATGTTCCTTTTTTCTACCAGGGAAAAAGTAATTGAAGTCTTCCCTTCACCAAAAGGTTTATTAGAAGAACCCTATCCAAGGCTAAAATTTAGAGCTTTCATGATCTTTTCCAAGTCTTGGCTTTCGCTGAACTGTTGTAATTGTAAGGTGTTATAGCAAGATATGATAATGAAATGACCCTCTTGTTCTGATGATCTAGAGCAACCTCTCTCACACTCTATTTCTAGAAATCATGCTAAAATTTTTTAGCTAAACAAAAAGGTATTTCTTTATACCTCTCTTAAACGTTAAATATAAGGAGATTTTTGAGGGAATGGTTGGGTTATGGAAGGGTTAGAGTTATTATAAAACTAGTATTATGATAAAATGTGTTTGGGGGAAGGGTTTAGGAAGGTAGTGTTATGATAATATGTGTTTAGGGAAAGGGTTATGTAGGTATGGTTATGATAGTGTTATGATAAGATGTGTTTGAGGGAAGAGTTATGATAGTGTTGTGATAAGATGTGTTTGGGAGAAGGGTTATGTAGGTAGGGTTATGATGGGTTTTTTTTTTTTCAAAATTCATATTCTAAATTCAATACACAAATTGTATATTATTTATTTACCAAATCGTCCTACATTTTGTGAAATAATTTGCCTTACTTTCTTTAACGCTGACGTCCATATTCAACATTATTGAATTAGTAGTTACGTTTCATTAAATTGCCTTTCTTTTTACTGTTACACGCACCCTATAAACATTGAAATTAATGCAAATAACAACTAGAAATGTGAATTACATGAAACATAACTTCATTAATACAAAAAGAAATTAATACTAAAACAGTTTGGTGCAAGAAAATGATATACAAAAGTCAAATACAATGAACAGTTTAAAGTAAAAAAAAAATAATAAGGTCAGGTGCTGAAACTACAGAAATATTCAAATGTCTTCTCATAGAAGCATCGTGCAGTAGTCCATCTTCTTGTCGTTGGGTACTTCAAGGAAACCTTCTGCACATCAGTATTCGCGTTCAGCGCACCCTGCCCAATGTACTCAGCTTAAGGATAACATGCAACTGTCGAACGACTTCTTGGCTGGTTGTGGTTTTATCCTGTAGTGCTACCTTCAGCCACTCGACAATGGTCCTCAGCTGGTCATTTGCATATTCCATCGCATCATGAATGGGGTTAACAATTTTACATTCTGCCTTTCCTGCTTCCTTTTTTATCCACTTGAATCTGTCCTACAGTCACTTGCTTGATCAGGTCATGGGGCTCGTACATCCTCGTGTGGCATGTTAAAGCCTTGGCAGTACACAGTAGGCATGTCTATATTGTTTTAATCATGAGGTGGAAATCCCTCGTACCCACTAGGCGCGTTCGATCTGACGTCGGCAAATGTCTCCACACGTCCTCCCATTGCCCTATCTTTTTCGAACACATATGATAGTTTGTCCTAATAGGGTAAAGCCTTGTTGAGGAGGCTCTTAGCTACAGGATGAGTCTGCGTAAAAAAAATCAAAGTATTTGTCAGTTTTCTCTTCGACTAAAAAAAATAGTTTATAGTTATTTTTTTTGCCTACCCTGACCTAGCTGTCGAACAAGTCCTTCTTAGCAATTATACACTTAGCATCATCATTCCAACCGAACCCACTGCATGATAGGTCCCACATTTGTGCTATTTCCTGGAATGTTCCCTTTAACATCTTTATACGACAATCAACAATAGTAGTAGCTTGGACATTGGAGCCCAACAACTTTGTTGCCATCATTCAGATCAGTTGTGCCAAGTAACTTGATCTAAACGTGTCGTTGTCTGACTTCCATCCACTAATAGACACCAACTCCACCAAGGGTGACCTTCTCCTCCTTCGTCCACACATGCTTCGATGCACGTGACAAACTGGCCATACTGATAATTGAAAAAACGATAAAAAATTTGTAAGTGAATTATGTACAATGGCAAAAGTAAGCACATAGAAATCAATGCAATTTTCATCATGTATCGTATCAAGGGATAGTTTTCCATTAAGTTCGTTTATGCATGCATACATTCAATATATAAGAAGACAAAAGAGGTACTAAAATAATAAAAATAAAGCACTACTAATTACACATAATGGGTTTATTGATTACGCAACTGTCATTGGTTGTACATCTCTGCAACTATATCATCCCGCCATTTGGTCCACGTTGGAGTTCTTAATGTAGTGAATGTCGTCACCTGCGATCGTTGCATAGGCCGAGTCTCCCTCATCAATGTCCTTTAAATCATCGACATTCATCATCTCCTTGTTTATCAGATTGTGTAACATTGAACTTGCATGGGGCAGTAGGACTTGCTGCGAAGGATTGCCCATCGACCCTTCAACAGATCGAACGCTAGTTCAATAACATTTTGTGTCGAGGAATGTTTCATGTTGAAGTGCTCTTTGGCAGTTGTTGGTACATTTTCAGCAAGTGGTACCTTTGTCCTCTATAAGGAGCCAGAAATCCCTTCGCGTTTGGGTACCCCACATCGCATAGATAGTAAAACCCAGTTACGATATCGAATGATTTAAATGCTATGATTTAAGAAATTTTAAATATCGATAGGAGTAGAAGTTGTAGTTACTCTTTAGAACCTACAATCATTGGGGTGTGAAATAGCATTTCGAAGAATGCATGAATCAGCTGCGGATCCTTTTCAACCAGCCATGACAAATACAAAATCACCTTTTGTGTGGCATACTCCGAGGACGTTTGTGACAACTTCACCCTTACGTGTTCTATACCTACGGTGATTGGTTTACGACACGTTCACCTTTATGTAAGTCCTGTCCAATGATTCAAAATAATTTTGCAGAGTAAAACGAACTGCAAATAAGTAGTAGGACTTTCGGATACGTGACATATGGATTACATCGAATAAGTGAACCTCGAAGCACCTCCATCATGGATCAGTGCATGTGTTAGTTACTGGGTGTGGTTTTTTTAGAAACTCGTCATGCAATCATATCATAGCCAACAACACGAGGTTGAAATGATAGGAAACAATCTCACCGGACCGAACAAAGTCAATTTGAATGACTCGATTCTTCACGTCATGCGCCAGTACATACAAAAACATTGTCACCATCTCCTCGACATTAATGATTTCTGCCAACGTCAGACTAGCAGTACTCCTCAATAAGTGGCATAGAATGGTAAAAGTTCTTCTGTCCATTCTAGTACTTTGACGACATACTAGGTCAGACGTGTGGATCATACGAAAGTATGCAAGTTGCCTAATTCTATGCCCAGTGTCATACAGTGTATGCGGTAGCCTCTTGTTGTCGTTCAGTAGTGCTTCCAAAGTTAGCAGTAATTGACATTGGAAAATTGTGAATACAGTTAATATTGCAACAATGTTTTATGAATCCATGGGAAGGTAACCACTATCAACCTGATGAAGCACATGTATAATTAGAATGCTATTAAACCTATTGGGTTTTATGTCCTAAAACTCGTAGATAGTAAATATAATCAATTGACCGTTATTAATAAAGTGTTTTATTATTATAATTTCAATAAGTGTTATTGATTATATTATTAGTTTTGTCCTAATAACCTAAATCCAATAAACTAGCATCCTAAGCTGTTTGATGAGTCTTGAACAGTATGTAGAGACATATGGGGATCAATGTTCAAGATCAGCTTAAAGGGTCTATAGTATAGGGTTAAGGTTGGGTACCTTATCCTGTTAACACTATGGATACGGCTCACTTTGTATTTGATACAAACACATTGATCCAATGCATTCATGTATGTATGCAACATGCGAGTGAGAGTATCCTATGCAATGAGTTTACATAAGACCGGACCACGAAATAGTAATCACTAGATGTAACTTCGTTAACTAGTTGGATTTCTATTTTATTAGGATGACCTAGGTAACTTAGGATGACCTAGGTAACTTAGTCTTAATCCTAAGTGTATTATGAACTCCTGTTTACGAGGGATTGTTCTTTGATTTGTACGGGTGAGAGTGGCCAGATTGCCGACTCAATATGCTTATCATTTTGGGGACAAGACCGAGAAACATAATCACATAAGATGGAATTCACTCCTTCCCACCTTTAGGGTAAGTAGATAAATGTTCCCTTAAATGGTGTCTCCGGGACTTGAACAAAGGGTCCTACCCTCTCTATGGCACGAGATGGGTTTCTGTTTAGTGGTTGGACCATAAACAGGTTGTTCATTAGAGAAACACTGGTATTTAAGGACTAGAAGTAACCTAGGGGTAAAACGGTAATTTGACCCATTTGGTGTTACGAACACTTGTGAAGGACTAACTTACTGGTATTGGTCTATATCCATGGACACAGAAATATATCTACAGTGAGAAAAGTTCAGCTGTGAGTCTTTAGTGGAGTGTACACATAGTTAACGAATATTGATTAATGTGGTTAATGAGTTTAGCTAATTAATCTCATATCGTTGTAGCTTCTGATCTGTAGGTCCATTAGGTCACCTTCCTAGCTCGTAAAGAGTAATGAGATTTATTTATATTGGTTGTAATTTGTGTTCAAATTTACTTTGAGAATTAATATAATGTATATCGATACATTATAATATAAAGTTTATATTTTAATTAGACTTTATTATATAAATTTAATTTTGGATATGATTCAAAATTAAATTACGAGAGAATAAAATATTTGAATAAGTTCAAATATTAGTTTAATGATTCATATTAAAACTATAGGTTAAAATTTAATGTGTATGTGATATATATTAAAACTATAGGTTATTATATTTGAATATGATTCAAATTTTGAATTAAATTAAATATAATATATTTAATTTAAAAATTAATTAATTGGAGAATTAATTAATAGTTTAGTTTAATTTGATTTAAATGAAATATTAATTAAATATGATTTAATTAATTAATTATTTAATTTAATTTAATTAATTAATTAATTTAATTAATTAATTAAATTAATTATTTTAATATATATTAATTTAATATTTATTTATTAAATTAATAGGGAACGTGGGTGGTTTTCCCACGTTCCCATTTATTCTATGAACTTCCCACTTCTTCCGTCTGAAGAAGAGGGACAAAACAGAAGAAGTTCTATGTTTTTAAAAAAATCATCGCATTCTCTCTAGAAAGTTTTTTTTCTCTCTGGAAATATTCCCTCAAACCGTCTCAATCAGAGAATAGGAAGGTTTCCAAGTGGTGGTGTACAAATTGGTGATTGGTAGATTCAGAGTCATCAACGAGCGTAAGTTATGCTTCTCTATATTTTTTCGAAAGCATGCTTAGCCATAGAATTTTGTAATTTAATTTGCCAATGTATTAGTATTTTTTAGGTTCCAATTAAATTGAGTTATGGTCTCTATTAATTTTTCCGCTATGTAAAGGATTTTATCCCTTCAAAACCCACATTGCATGTGTTAGAATAGAATAAGTAATGCATTTTTTTTAAAAAAGTTCACACTTTCTTCCTCGCCTACACCCTTGTACGAAGTGGGGTTACAAAACTATACACGTTATACAAATACCACCATCGTAGGTAAGTTTTGTTCAAGTGATATAGTGTACATGTATTGAACATTATTTTCTTAAACTAAAACCAAAATACCCCTACCGATTATGAAACCAACGTCGATTATGTACTTTTTTATCTAATAAAACGTATGACGTTAAAAGTGTCAAAGGTGTATGTGACCAATGTTTTTTAAATAGCATGTATAACGTTTGGGAAAATAAACTATCTTCAGTAAGATTCTTTCAAATGCGTAAACCCTATCCCAATGTGCTTCGAGCCGCTTAATTTTAAAGATGTGTGGAAAATATTTTCTATAAAACACGTTCACGGTTTTAAAAAATTTTGGTTTCGTCATTTTGATGGTTAAATTCATGGTGTGTTTTGTAAATCATCAGCGTGTCAGACTTTTAAAAAATTTTGGGTTCATGATTTTCATCAAGTGCATGTGCAAATTATCTTATCGTGCTAGCGAAAAGTGAAATGCAATGTACTTAGTAAAAAAGTTTGCGGACTTTAAGATGGAAGTTAAGAATCAGAGAAGTGAAGTTCATAATGCATAAAAGAAAAGAATATTATATAATATCGTTTGCAAAAAAAATAATTACATGTCCAAGCAAATGTTATTACAAAAGCAAGAGTTCATGGCAACATTTTAGTTCAAATTACACTGTACAAATCGTACAAAAAAATGCTACGAAAAGAAAGGAAAAAATTTACTGCAAACGGCTAAACCATAGTACCTCTTATAAGGAAAGTATGAAGTCAGACATCCTGCAAAAAAAAAAAGGAGGAGAAGGGTAAAGACAAACGTTTGTAAATGACTCAAATAATAATAATAATAAAAGTAAACACTAAGTACCGTGTACTTCGGAGATTATACACGATGCTCAAGATTTAAAACAAAACTCGTTAACATTATGTAGGAAAATGTCAATGGTTTCAAAAACAAAAATTTAGCCTTAGATGAAAAAAGTTCATTCAATAAGTTGACCCGAATTTCTAGTAGTGGAAACATCAATTAAAAGTATGCAACAAAAGAAAATACATAACACTATGGGAATGGAAATGCATACAAAATGACCTTGAAACATGTAGTATAGAGCAAATGAGCACAGTAATGGAGTGGACAATCATTGGATACAGATTTGGCCACATATATTTCAATAGGAAATGACAGTGATAGGGCAAATAAGAACAAGGTAAAGCACTGCATAAATAAAGCAAGTGATGCATTATCAGACTGCCTTTAAAAGAAGAAGAAAGGTTGCATTGATAGACACACACAATTGTTTATCATGACAACAAAAGTATGAGAAGAGGATGAAGCGTGAAAATAAGAAAGCAAAATTAAGTGACCTACCAAAGAATATGGAATAGAGGACACACCAACGACAACGGGGGAAAATGCACACAATAAGACAAAAGAGGAAGCATGTATCTATAAAGGGGGAGATGTAAAATAAATGATGCCTTTATTGACCCTAAACTAAAAATGCAAAAGAACCTCTGCAAATGACAGAATAAAAAGCAGAAAAGTGAGAAGATAGTCAAACCCTAACCATGAAACCTACCATATTAAGTACAAAAAAAAACATTGTCATAAATTATGAAGAGACAAAACAATCAGCAAAGGCAGACACAGACCGAAAGGATTGAACAAAGATACATTGCACAGATATGGAAATAAAGAAAATAAAGCAATGGATGGGAAATTACAATAATAGGCAGCACACAAACAATGTCAAACAACATTTTTTAAAGATGAAGTGCAAAGAAAACAAAAATACGAAAAACAGAGGATAAAAAATTATATAAAAGATGCATATACATATAGAATAGAATGACGAGTTCAACAAATTTTAAGCAAGAAACCGAGATCATGTAAAATTACCAATCAAATCATGGAAAAAATAAGGAAACAATAGAGGGCCCAAACATGGTTGAGTGAAACTGAGATCATGCAGAATGGAATGATGTATAGGAAAATTGAAACAATCTAAAATATGCATAAAAAAACCAGAATGGATTGCTATTAGATCTCATCTTCATCTTACTAAAAATCGGATTCAAACCGAGAACTCAATCCCTACCTTGCTTGAAAATCACCAATGCCCACAAGGATTATGTAGCAACTGTCCGTTCTCAGTAAAGGGAAAGTCCAATCGGCAAGGGGAAGTTTGAGTGACAAAAGCAAAGTCCAAGCGGCAAGGGAAAGTCGTAGTGGCAAGAACAAAGGACTTGCATGTTCACCAAAAAGATTCATCGAACATGCAAGCCACAATTTCGTAGGTAAGGTTTCATCCAAGTCGTTCAACGAAACTGAAAGGGGAAAGCAAAACGCCAGAGGCAACGCGGTGGAACGAAACCTTCAACGAAACAAAGGATGATTTCAGAGAGTGAGAGAGAAGGTGGAACCGATTGTATCTTCGAATACGAAGATAACACAGAAGGGTGGAAGCGAAAACACCATTTTTTTTCGGCAAGAAAACGAATGACACAACCAATTAAAGAGATGAACCCATGATTTTGCGTACGAATTATAGAGGAGTTGAGGGACAAAAAATGCAGGGGTTGAGGACGGGTTGATGAAAGGTTGAAAACGGATTAAGGGGAAGAAGATGGAGGATTTTTATGAAGTGTTGAGGAAGGAAGAATGGAGGGCTTAAGGGGGTAAAATAGGGATTATGGAAACCCTAAAACTAGGGTTTCCATAAATTGGGCCCCAAACGTGGGTTAGGGTTATAATAACCCAACCCTACAATAAACTTGGGGCCGAAACAGCCCCTAAATATCTATCATGAAGAGTAAAATATGGCTTTAATCAATTTTTGGCCTACGTTTTAAAAGATAGCTTAATTGGTTAAAATATATTTTACTTCCACCCCAAATTTCTTCATTTGTTATTTACTTTTTAGTGAAGATATCTTAGGCTCCCTTAAGACAGACCCCCTTTCTGAAGAATTTGAGCTCCCTTATGAGACTCCTTTTCACATAGTTGTATATCTTTATGTTGAACAAAATCCCTTTGTTCAAATGACTTAGGCTCTCCCTAAACTTACAGAATAATTTCTTAATGAATCACAATGTACAGTAGTAAAAATAATGGAGTATATCTCTAAAACATGTAACATACTCTTCTTCTAACACAAGCTGAAATAGCTACAACAAGATAATATAAATTTTGTTTATAAGACAACCTAAATGGTCGACCTTAACTAGAGGACTAAGTGTCCTTTGAATATGTACAACGAAACCACAATGAGCAACCTAAACTTCCATAAAAATCAGACACTGAATAAAGGAAGATATCGATAAGATATACAGAAAAGACAATCATCATAAGAAAAGTGTCTTGCAGAATCAACATTTCTGTAAACCATCGTTTTTTTCAAAACAACAGTAATGCAATGACATTTCAAAACAGCATTCATGCAATGACAAGCGAACAGTGAAGACAAAGAAGTGGATTAGGCCTGTACCTAGGCTTACTGGGCTTTACACATTGCTATTTGAAGCCCATTTACCACCGTTTAGAACTTAGGGGTTTTTAACTCATATAACCTAAATAAAAGGCATATTGAACTTCAAATTTATGCAAAAGTAAGATCCAAATGAACACTATCCATTATTATGATTAATATTATTTAAAAAAATTGAAGAAATTCATAATGACATAAATATGGAAAAAATTTTAAATAGTTTCCTTATTGTGTTAATTTCAAATTTGGCTTTGAGAATTTATTATTCATTTTAGTTTTGACCATTTAATGTGATGATACATATATTTTTTTTTTAATTTTATGATATTTGATTTATTTAATGTGAGATAGTACATATTTATTTTTTAATTGTAAATATTTGGTTTATTTTTTATTTTCCATATAAACTTTATTTATTTTCATTTTTTATTGTCATTGTTATATGGTTTTTTATGTCATTTTTTCTTTTTCTTTTTTAATTCTTATGATTTTATGTTGCTCGAGTTTTGTACAAATATACGTACGTGTTTTTATCATTTTTATTTGTTTTTACAAATTCTAGAGTTCTTTCAAAAATATACTGTGATTTTTTTTTTTTTGCGTTGATAAAAATATTGAAAAATGAAAATATATATCTCATATGTTATTTGGTATATAAGATGACAAACTATAAAATGATTGTATCCGTCCACTTATTTAGTTTCTTTATTAATTTCAAATATATATCATGTTTATATCAAATATAATTGTAGCAATTACAAATTTTTAGTAAGTTACATAATATTAAAATATTTATTTTATGTAGTTTCTCATATATACACATTTATATTTAATTATTACGCATATGTACATATTATATTATATAATAAACAACTGCAATAATATTCTATGTACCATTTATGGACTCAAGCAGGCCCCACGTTCGTGGAACTCAACGTTGTCCTCTTAATTTGATTAACTAGGGCTTTGTATTTTCCAGGTTTGATTCCTCTCTATTTATCTATCGACAACATTCATCCATTATACTGCTTTTGGTTTATTTTAATGATGTTTGGAAATGATCTGCCACTTATTGATACATTGGCTAAATCATTGGATATGAGATTTGCTCTCAAAGATCTTGGAAAACTAGGTTATTTTCTTGGTGTGCAAGTCCATTATCTTAAGTATGAGTTTATCGTTAATCAAGCTAAATATGTTGATGATCTACTTGAGAGGCTACAACTCATTGATATTAAACCAACTCCGACTCCTAGTGTTCTTGGAAAACACTTATCCATCTCCAATGGAACCCCCCCCCCCTTCTAGATCCTTTTACTTACCGAAGTAAAATAGGAGCACTACAATATTTAACAACCACTCGTCGTGATATAGCCTACATTTCAAACCCACCTTAGTCAGTTCCTACAGAAATCAATCGAGTTACACTAGCAAGCAATCAAATGTGTACTCTATTACATTAGTGGCACAAAGTCCTTTGGACTTGTATTTCAACTAAGAGCTGACTTATCTATATTTGCTTATTCTGATGTTGATTGGGAATCGAATACTCATGATCGTAAATCCATTGTTGCTTATTGTGTATTTATCGGACTCAATCTGTTTTCATGATCTTCCAAGAAATAAACAGTAGTTGCTAAATCCAGTACTGAGTTAGAGTACGAGGCCCTTACTCATGTTGCATCTAAGGTCATATGGCTCACTTAACTTCTTGAAGAAATTAGTGTCTCCTTAAAACAAAAACCTATTTGTGGTTTGATAATCTCAACGCTAAGGCACTTGCGGTTAATCTTGTTTTTCATGCTCGCACCAAACATGTAACAACCCAACTCCTTATATTAAGCCGAAGTTATTACTAATTTAAAAGATCAATAAAATTTGTAAAATTAAAATAGAAAAAAACAATAATAAAACAAAACCTCGAATTTTTCATTAAAAGCATAAACAAATGTAATTAGAAATAAAATAACAAATAAAGAATAAAATAAAAATGCAAATACTAAAATCCAAACTATGACATAAAGCGGAAGCAAACGTATCCCTATGGCTCGCCACGGTCACTTCTGGTCATTCACCAGCTTGTCTTTGCTCTTACCTCAGCCTTTGCCTGAAAAATAGAAATGGAAAGAGTGAGTATAAAAAAAATACTCAGTAAGGGACCCACTACTAGTCCCGCTAGATACCTGTTAACTTCCTATTAGAGTTCTGAAGAGTGGTACCCCTGAACTGGCACATTCCCGAACACGTGCAATCTGTGATCCCGTAGGAACAAGCTGGTCTTTGGTGAACCCAAGGGAACACCTAAGATGACCGGGCTGTGAGTGATCCCCTCGAATCATTTAAATCATGTCTATGTCAATGTCAATGTTAGACTGGTGGTCCCGTCGGACTACGCAGTCATAAGTGTGAACGATCCCGTCGGACTACACAGTCGTAAAAAAAAGAGTAGTGATCCCGAAAGACACTTGTGTGGGTACGACTCTAATAGGTAAAGCTAACATACACTCTATCCATAGCATGCACATAACATATCACCATCATAACGTATCATATCATAACATGTCATACTACAACAAATCATGCCATAACATATCATACGTGTCATCCTCAACCACAAAACTATGTCATTAAGAGGTAGGCGATAGTATCGACATACTATCAGCGCTAACCATAAATCAACCAGCAGACGCAATTATAATATATGCCTCTCTCTCAATAACCTCGAGTCATACACTTAGCTACCATTGATACGCAACCATATATTCATACATGCGTCTCTTGAATGTAGCTCCAAGGTCTAGTAGTAGAATCTCTTACCTGGAGATTTGCTCTAACGAATTCTAACAGTAAAATCACGCTTTCCAAGTAGCGACATCCTAAATAGTTAGAAAACACCAATTTACATAACTTATCCATCAAACGACCAAGGACCCAAGAATTCAGTCGAAATAACATACCAGAGGTCAAGGTTGCAACGAATAAGCCCTTAACTGGAGAAATCCCACGCTCCAAAATCACTTGGTCCAAACTGTCCTTTAAGAGAAATAATTTAATTTAACCCAAAATCAAATTGCTTAAGATCAAAAAATTTTAATCTTAGTTGGGTATTCCAAAACCTAATTAAAACTTACCAAAACAGGTGAAAAAGGACCAAAAATAGGCTTGTGCCTAAAAAATAGTTTGACGGCTCGACTGGATAGTAAACGCGGCTCGATTGAAGACAGGCGCGGCTGGCTGGGTCCAAGCACGGGCGGAGGTGCCGATTCGGTTCACGAAGAAGGGGCGCGGGTCGGGTTCGGTTTCGCAGAGAAGGGTGCGGGTCAGGTTCGGTTAAGCGGCGACGCACACACGATTGACAGCTTCAGAGCGGGTCGGCTACATAACGATGTACGACCGAAGATGGTCCGTTAACGGTGCTGCTGCCTGGTGAACAACTACGTTACGCGGAGGGGTCGGTTCGAGCGATCAACTGGCCGAAAATACACAGTGTAGAGGGTGGTCAGTCGGCTCATGCTTCTTGCTGTGACCGACAGACGAGTCGAGCGGCGGCGGGGGATCAGGGTTAGGGTTTTTTTTCCTCTTTTCTCTTCCTTGGTGAAGAAGATGATGGAGCATTAAATGCTCACATTCCAATACCCTATTTAAATAAAAATAATTCCTTTTATTTTTATTTTTTTATTCTCTTTCCCCAAAATCTTCACACACTCTCTCTCTTCATTTAAAACCCATCAAATGTCTCTTTTTATCTTCTTTTTATCTTTTCCCAAATAAAATCACATATTTTCTCTTCTCAACCAACCAATCATCTTTATCTTATCAAACTATCTTTTCATAATAACTATATTATTTCATAATACAATTATTAATCCTTAAGCCAAAATAATACTTAACATAAGTAACCAAAACAAACATAAATTCCAACTTAACAACAATTTGATATTTTTCAAATATCCAATAGAATCCAATCTCCATAAAGTAAAATACTCCAACATTTAAATAGCACCCAAAATCTCAAAATTACACTTAAGATAATAAAATTAAATTCCTCAAATTTTGGGGTGTTACAATCTTCCCTCCTTTGAAAAACTTTCGTTCTCGAAAGTTCTAATCCTTGAACAGCTCAGGGTACTGGGCTCTCATGTCCTCTTCTCTCTCCCATGTGGCCTCTTCAACTCCATGGTTTCGTCAAAGAACTTTGACCAGAGCAATTCCTCGATTACGGAGCATCTTGACCTCCCTTGCCAAAATTTCAACAGGATACTCCTCATAGCTCAAGTTCTCATTAATTTGCAATGACTCGAAGTCAACTACATGTGTCGGGTATGCGACATACTTCTTCAGCATGGAGACATGGAATACATCATGCATTGTAGAAAATGATGGGGGCAACACCAAACGATAAGCTACATGGCCAATCCGCTCCAGTATCTCAAATGGCCCTACAAAACGTGGACTTAGCTTTCTCTTCTTCTCGAACCTCAAAACACACTTCATAGGTGCTACCTTCAGAAAAACCATGTCTCCCACATCAAACCCGAGATCCTTACGCCGTACATCAGCATAACTCTTCTGTCTGCTCTGTGTTGTCAACATATGAGCTCTAATCTTCTGTATGGCTGCGTTGGTAGTCTGAACTAACTGGGGGCCTAGCATTCTCTGCTCACCAACCTCACCCCAACAAACAAGAGATCTACAACACTTACCATATAGAGCCTCAAATGGTGCCATGCTAATGGTAGCCTGATAGCTGTTATGGTAGGCGAATTCCATCAAGTGCAAATGAGAGTCCCAACTCCCTAAGAATTCCAAAACACAAGCTCGCAGCATATCTTCCAAAATCTGGTTCAACCTTTCTGTTTGACCATCAGTTTGAGGATGAAATGCTGTACTGAAATCTAACCTCGTGCCCAATGCAAGTTGAAGTCCTTTCCAGAACTTCGATGTGAAACGAGCATCTCTGTCAGAAACGATGGATACAGGTACTCCATGTAGTCTCACTATCTCGGTCATATATAACTGCCCCACTTACTGGTAGTGTAAGTGGATTTCTCTGGAATAAAGTGAGCTGACTTCGTGAGTCTGTCGACCACGACCTAAATGATCGTATAATCCTTCAGGGTCCTAGGCAAACCTATAATGAAGTCCATCGACACGCTCTCCCATTTCCATCTTGGCACACTCAAGGGTTGCAACAACCCTGCTGGCTTCTGTCTAGGTGTCTTCACCTGCTGGCACACCAAACATCTACTGACGAAGTCTGCTACTTCTCTCTTCATGTTTCTCTACCAATAGACGCCTCAAGTCTTGATACATCTTCGTACAAGAGTACATAGTAAATGAGAAACTGTGAGCCTCAGTCAAAAGCTCTGTCCTGACTGCAGTGTCTTCTGGCACGCACAAACGCCTATCAAAAGTAAGTCCATCATCACAGGATATGAAGAAATCCTCAACTTGCCTTACTTCTACCAAACGACGCTTCTCGACCATATAAGGATCATTTACCTGAGCAACAATAATCCTCTGTCTCAAGGTCGGTTGCACTGACAACTGAGCCAACTGTGAGGTAACTTCCCCTACTGAGACTGCAATCTCAGCTCTCTCAAAATCTCTGAGCAAAGGAGCTTGCTTGGTGATAAACGCTGCTGAATGAGCAACCTTTCTACTCAGCGCATCAGCTACCACATTTGCCTTACCTGGGTGGTACAGAATCTCACAGTCATAGTCCTTCACTAACTCAAGTCATCTCCTTTGTCTCATGTTCAACTCCTTCTGGATGAAGAAGTACTTCAGGCTCTTGTGGTCAGTGAAAATCTGTATCTTCTCACCATACAAGTAGTGCCTCCATATCTTTAGTGCAAATACCACTGCTGCCAACTTTAGATCATGGGTAGGGTAGTTCTGCTCGTGACTCTTTAATTGACGGGAGGCATAAGCAACTACCTTTCCCTACTGCATGAACACGCAACCCAGTCCTTTCTTGGAGGCATCACTGTAGACTACAAAGCTCCCAGATCCATCTGGTACTGTAAGGATTGGTGCAGTCACAAGCTTCTCCTTAAGCTCCTAGAAACTACTCTTACATGTTGGGCTTCAAACAAAGGGAGTCTCTTTCCTAGTCAACTGAGTCAAGGGACTGGCTATACGAGAGAAGTCTTCCACGAACCTCCTGTAATAACCTGCTAAACTCAGAAAACTACGAACCTCGCTGACGGTAGACGGTCGAGGCCAACTAGTAACAGCTTCAATCTTTGCTGGGTCTACAGAAACCCCCTCACTAGACACCACATGTCCAAGAAAGGATACCTTCTTCAACCAGAACTCGCACTTGGAAAACTTGGCATACAACTTATTAGCTCGAAGAGTCTCCAAAACTTGATGCAAATGCTCCTCATGCTCGGCCTCTGTCTTGGAGTAAACCAAGATATCGTCAATAAAAACTATAACAAACGTGTTTAAGAAATCCTTAAACACCTTGTTCATCAAGTCCATGAATACGACAAGAGCATTAGTCAAACCAAAGGACATCACAATGAACTCGTAATGCCCGTATCTGGAACGGAACACAGTCTTAGGAATATCACTATCTCTAATCCTCAGCTGGTGGTAGCCTGAACGTAAATCGATCTTAGAGAAAATAGTGGCTCCTTGGAGCTGATCAAACAAGTCGTCAATCCTAGGCAAGGGATAGCGGTTCTTGATTGTCACCTTATTCAACTCTCTATAATCAATACAAAGATGCATTGCTCCATCCTTCTTCTTTACGAACAACACTAGCGCTCCCCAAGGTGACACGCTAGGTCGAATAAAGCCCTTGTCCAGCAACTCCTGCAACTGCACCTTCAGTTCTTTCTGCTCAGCTAGGGCCATTCTATAAGGAGCTCTAGGTATAGGAGTAGTGTATGGCTTTAGCTCAATGGTAAAATCAATCTCCCTTAGGAGTGGGAGTCTTGGAAGCTCATCAGGAAAAACGTCGGAGTACTCTCTCACCATCGGCTCAAATGACAAAGAAACTTCTGGCTCTCTAGTGTCCACCATGCTGGCCAAGATACTCCAAGTACCCTGGTTGAGTAGCTTACTGGCTTTCAAAGCTGAAATGACTTTGGGTAGGACTACAATCCCTACCCTTTAAACTTAAAGCTAGCCACTGAAGGAGGGTTAAAAACTACCTCCTTGTGAGAACAGTCTATACTTGCATGGTTGGCAGACACAACCAATCCATGCCTAGAATCACATCAAAATTCCGCATGTCTGACACTAGTAAGGTTACCTCTAACACATGGTTTGCTATCTCAATTTGACATGCTTTTACCTTATCTTTAGATAACATGACTTCTCCTGATGGGGTAGAAACAGATAATATACTACCCAACAGTTCAACTTCTAAACCCATTTGTCGAACAAATACTAAAGATATGAAAGAATGGGATGACCTAGAGTCAAACAATACAAGTGCATAATTCCCCAAGATTGGGAGCGTACTTGTCACCATAGTACCAGCTCGCTCGGGCTCCTGACGAGTAGTGGCAAAAACTCTTCCCTGCTGGGAAGTGGGAGGCTGGTGCGGGGTACTCTCAATGAGTTTCTGAGGACAAATGTCAGCGGTATGCCCTGGTTGCTTGCACCTGAAGCAAACTCCGCTTCCTACCAAGCAACGACCTCCATGAACTCTCCCACACCTACGACAAACAGGTAGCTCTCTCAAGGTTCTCCCAGCTGCTACAAGCTCCTGACGATGCCGCTGGAAGACACCTCCTGACCTCAGGTTTTGCTGCGGTGCCAAAGCAGGATGCGACTCAGCCTTCCTCTTCTGATCAATGGTTGACCCTCTGCCTACAGCCTTGGACGGATCAACATGGGTGGTTGGTCTAAGGGCCCGGACGATATCCTGGAGGTCTAGCCTGAGACCTCTAACGAACTTCTCGGTCCTGGCCTCCTCATCATTCACTACATCAGGGGCAAAACGGGATAGCATATCAAACTCGGTGTCATACTGCTCCATGGTCATGTCACCTTGCTCCAGGTTCAGGAACTCTTTCTTCTTGTCGTACTTCATGTTGACAAAGAAGAACTTAGTATAGAAGCTCTCCTTGAACTGCTATCAGGTTATCTTGCTAACATCCCCCCCAGTATCCTCTCAACAGTCTCCCACCAGATGGTGCCTCTGTTCTCCAAGAAAAAAACTGCACACTGAACCTTCTGGTCATTAGGGTATTTCATGTACCTGAAGATTTTCTCTGTAGAGGTCAACCACATTTGGGCCTTGGTGGGGTTGTCCATGAACCCATCAAATGTTTTAGGATTGTACTTCCTAAAGTCTCTTAGATGCTTGGCCTCTGCCGACAGTTGATCTGGAACGGGCTAAGCTTCCACTAAGGCTAGAGGAGGGGCGGTTTGGGTCTGAACAGGGGCGGCCTAGGTCTGTTGGGCAGCATGAAATGGTGTTAAAGTAGAACGTAGCATGTCCTGGTATCACTGCTCCATCACGGCGAGATCTGCCTGAGTGACCGGTGTAGTAGGGTTGGCTGTCTGTACAATAGGTTGCTCCTCCGGCTTGGTACGTCCAGCTCCTCTACCTCCTCTACCACCCCCTCGACGTGTACCTCTACGTGGCGGCATCTTTCCTGAAGTTTCACCAATAGAAACATTTCACAAACAGTCATAACACTTATACTATCTATATTATTCTATTAAGGCAAGGTTATAACCATAACATTAGCAAAGTCTTAAAACATACCTGGCGAGTGACGAAGGACCGTATAGCCATAGGGGTAAAACGAAAAAAAACAAAGAGTTACATCGTAAGTCAGTCTACAGAACCTAGAACATAGGCTCTGATACCAACTGTAATGACCAAACTCCTTATACTAAGCCGAAGTCATTACTAATTTAAAAGATCAATAAAATTTGTAAAATTAAAATAGAAAATAAAATAAAATAAAACAAAACCTCGAATTTTTCATTAAAAGCATAAACAAATGTAATTAGAAATAAGTATAAAAAATAAAATCCTAACTCGGGTCCTATCTAATTTTAAAGAAATAAAATAACAAATAAAGAATAAAATAACAAATAAAGAATAAAATAAAAATGTAAATACTAAAATTCGAACTATGACATAAAGCGGAAGCAAACGTATCCCTATGGCTCGCCACGGTCACTTCTGGTCATTCGCCATCTTGCCTTTGCTCTTACCTCTGCCTCTGCCTGAAAAATAGAAATGGAAAGAGTGAGTATAAAAAAAATACTCAGTAAGGGAACCACTACTAGTCTCGTTAGATGCCTGTTAACTTCCTATTAGAGTCCCGAAAAGTGATACCCCTGAACTAGCACGTTCCCGAACACGTGCAATCTGTGATCTCGTAGGAACAAGTTGGTCTTTAGTGAACCCAAGGAAACACCTAAGACGATCGTTCTGTGAGTGATCCTGTCGAATCACTCAAATCATGTCTATGTCAATGTTAATGTCAGACTTGTGGTCCCGTCGGACTACGCAGTCATAAGTGTGAGCGATCCCGTCGAATCACTCAAATCATGTCTGTGTCAATGTCAATGTCAGACTGGTGATCCCGTTGGACTACACAATCGTTAAAAAAGAGTAGTGATCCCGAAGGACACTCGTGTGGGTACGACTCTAATAGGTAAAGCTAACATACACCCTATCCATAGCATGCACATAACATATCATCATCATAACGTATCATATCATAACATGTCATACTATAACAAATCATGCCATAACATATCATATCGTATCATCCTCAACCACAAAACTATGTCATTAGGACGTAGGCGATAGCATCGACATACTATCAGCGCTAACCATAAAATCAAACAGTAGACGCAATTACAATATCTACCTCTCTCTCAATAACCTTGAGTCATGCACTTAGCTATCATTGATAGCAATCTCTTGAATGTAACTCGAAGGTTTAGTAGTAGAATCTCTTATCTAGAGAATTGCTCAAACGAATTCTAATAGTAAAATCACGCTTTCCAAGCAGCGACGTCCTAAATAGTTAGAAAACACCAATTTACACAACTTATCCATCAAACGACCAAAGATCCAAGAATGCAGTCGAAATAACTTACCCGAGGTCGAGGTTGCAACGAATAAGCCCTTAATTGGAGAAATCCCACGCTCCAAAATCACTTGATCCAAACTGTCCTTTAATAGAAATAATTTAATTTAACCCAAAATTAAATTGTTTAAGATCCAAAAATTTTAATATTAGTTAGTTATTCCAAAACCCAATTAAAACTTACCAAAATAGTTGAAAAATGACCCAAAATAGGCTTGTGGCTCAAAAATAGCTTGACGGCTCAGCTGGATGGTAGACGCGGCTCGCAGCTGGAGGCGCGGCTCGGATCACATATTCTCTCTCCTCAACCAACCAATCATCTTTATCTTATCAAACTATCTTTTCATAATAACTATATTATTTCATAATACAATTATTAATCCTTAAGCCAAAATAATACCTAACATAAATAACCAAAACAAACATAAATTCCAACTTAACAACAATTTGATATTTTTCAAATATCCAATAGAATCCAATCTCCATAAAGTAAAATACTTCAACATTTAAATAACACCAAAAATCTCAAAATTACATTTAAGATAATAAAATTAAATTCCTCAAACTTTGGGGCGTTACAAAACACATCGAAATTGATGTTCATTTTGCTCACGATCAAGTTCTCCAAGGTAATCTCACAATTCACTATGTACCTTCTTCTAACTAATTAGTTGACTGCCTCACAAAGACCCTCACACATTTGCTGTTTCAATGCCTTCGTTCCAAACTCGAAGTGATTAATCTACCCTCTCGTTTGAGTAGGGAGTAATTTCAGAAGCATCTGTTGGTTAAAAGGAATTTACCACAACCAAGGATTCTCTTCCACTTGTATTGCAATTTTTACAATTTACTATTTTATTTATTTATTTCATCCCTAAATTAAGGATTTAGGGTGTATAAATTGTTGCCTTGTATACTTAATAAAATACAAGAAAAGTGGGAAAGATTTTCTCTCAAAATATCAGTATTCTTCAGACTCCATTTCAGAGAAGCTCATATATAAAAAAATATAAACTAAATAGATATTATGGATGCATATAGGTGCTAGTTGAGCTAAGCTCGTGTTGACAATAGAAGATTTTTTGTAAGAATCAAATATAAGAAAATTAAGACGCATGTTGCGTAATCTATGGTAGATTAATTCGACATGCATTACACAAAAAATTGATGCATGCATGATTTATAACATCAATTGCAACATCTGACAGTGGCGTAGTCAACATTTTATGTTATAAGGAGCACAATTTGGACGAAAATTTAAAGTTTAGGTTACATACACACTTCTAAATTTGAATCTGTATATGGTTTTGAAACTCTAATGTATATAAGAGACCTCTAAAATCTTTTTATTGTGCTTTTGATAGGTCTTATACGTATATACTTGAGAATGTAAAATTGATGTTATATCATATGTATATAATTTAACTTTGTATTTAATAGGTTATATAATTAGTGGAGGATCTATAAATCTTTTATAGAGGCACTTAGTAATAATAAAATGTAGAAAGAAGCATTAGTAGCTCTATAAATTGATCCTAAATATCGTAATTATATTAAAAAAGATTAGTTGTTATATAAGAAACTATAAATAGTTCTCCTAAATTCATTTATGTATAAGATCTATCGAAATCAAATGTACCCTAAACTATAAATACTTCCTAAGAGTATTATGGTTTATTACAAACTTAGAATGAATGGAAATTGAAAAAATGTTAAGAAAGTTCGAAACTTACCTGATATAATTGACAATGAACAGAAAAGTTATCTTATAACTTTAAAGTTAATTAAAATAAATACATACTAAGTAATGTAAATCTGAAACTTAAATAAATAAAAATAAACGATAACTTTTTTAAACAGATTTGAGAGTGAAAATTAAAGAAAAAAAGAAAAAGTACTTATGAAAAAAAATTGCTATTAATTTTCTCCTCTTTTCTTTATTTTTTAAGGAGAATTTTATGTTAAAGACAACTTTTTCTGACAATAGGCTACACTATAGTGGTAATAAGCATGACTTCGCACATAATTCAAAAATTTAAAATGCGAAGAAGCAGATTTCAACTGTAAGACCCGTAGCTAAGATAAGAAATAAAATTTGACTCAGTGTCCTAAATTAGGCATTTGGATAGTCTACGCGAGAAGAGGTGAATTACTCTGCGTGAAAGGTTATGCGAGAAGACTTTTGAAAGGTTAAGCGATTAGAGATTTTTTCAAAATGGAACTTAGCGAGAAGAAACAAAGAAACTTCTAAAAAATTTCCTAAATTTTACTTAATGGGCTACGTGGAAGGTTTAAGTTAAGCATGAAGAAGTAGAAGTTAATGACTTATTATGTATTTAAAGGGTGACTAAGCTTGTTTAAGGATTAGTATAACTAAGGGTCTTCAGCCAAATTATTGGTCATGATTATTTTGAGAATTTGAAGAGAAAAGGTCAAGTGTTCAAGTGCAGCCAAAGTGTCTACGCGAGAAGACTACAAGTATTTGAATGATTTTAAGCAATCTTATAAATTCTTTGATGGTTTGAAAAGAGGATTTCAATTTAAATGTTTCTAAGAGAGATTTACATGAAAAACTAATCATAACATGATTTGTTTATGAAATGGTGTTCAAACCATTAGTTATTTCCCGTCGATGAGCTAACTATTATGTCCACATAATGAGTCAAGGCAACCATGAGGTGAAAGGGGCTACTTGGTGATGAGAAGTTGGCTAATAAGTTGAAATGAGCAGCAAGGATGAATCTGTATATTCTCGGATGCTATTGTTACAGTAGTCTAAATGCAAAGTAATAAGATCTAGCGTAGAGAATAACTCGGGATCCTTGGCGAGAGGAATATTTGGTAACTAATGTGTGTTCATGCAAGGAGAAGCATTTATGCGAAATGATATGAGCTGATATTTTATGTTTTACGTTTGTTTGATGAAATGATGTTTGCAAAGGTTTCGCGAAAAGAATTTCTTAAAAACCTCACTAAGTCTAGACTTAGTGAGGCTTTCAAATTTTATCTTCGACGAATCAGGTGTTAAAGCCAAGTTTGGAAAGTTAGAGGACTTACTAGGCAAGAAGGCTACCGAGGCTTTTACTTTCTAAGTTTAAAAAATTGTGTTATTGTATTATGTTGTATCATATTGTAAAACACTTAGCTTGAGTTTAATAAAGGATTTTATTCATTGTTTTTTTGTGTAAAGTATTCTTATCGCCCAAAAATATAATTTCTAAGTTTGTATTTAAAAGGCTAGGCGATTAAAAAAGGCATGAGGAGCTAAAAATGAATATTTTGGCATTTTAACACATCAAGATACTCGAAGTTACATCGCATCTCGCATGACGAGTTAGGGTGCGTGTGGAATGGGGTGACACATGAACCAAGGGTATCTCATTATCACTACACCATCCTCAAATTTTAGTATAAATATTGGTTTTTTGTATATATTTTAAAAACATATTTAGAACTCACAAATAAAAAAATCTAGGCTTCTAACAAATGAATAAAAATATAACAAATTACAACACGTTGAATGTTACCGTAACAAAAACATTGATAACATCTTTTGATACACTTCATCAACAAAACTATAACTTCAAGTGCCTAACAAAGAAGCCCTAAAAATGCCTCTTGAAGTATTTATTAAAAATTAAATTGAATTCAAAGAACGAATATTGAAAATAAGATGAGAACATATACAATTATATGTATGCAAATAGTTTGCAAAGTAACAAATTGAATTGAGGATAGAATTCAGTGTACTTTGGAATGTATTTAACTGCATATGATATAGGTCAGAGAGGTTTGCATAATAACTCACAAGTTTTGTTTAAATCTCTTACCTATAAAATCACATCTTCTTTAAATTTCTAATTCGATTAGCAAATGAAGATTAATTAAAATCTGAAAGTGAAAACACTGTTGGAAAACTCACACGTACTTTAAGCACAATTTAAACTCACGCCTAAAGATTTTAATTTCAATGCTCACACAAGTGAACTTTACAATTTGATCAAAACAATGTAAGATCTAATATCGAATATATCTTAATAATCAATTTCAAAATAAATACATCATATATATGGTTTTAATAGAGCTAGTACTCACATTTTTCGTAATTTAGTTTTAAATACTTCGATAATAGGATTTTTATCGTTGTTGGTATTCCAATGAATCAACTATGAGTTTAACAGAATCTCTAAGTAGTAGAGATTCATTTTGACAACTTATTATAAAGTAGGGAGAAAAAAAGACAAACTTACGAATGTACTAGAGACGGAAAGAAGAAAACATAGAGAATAAATGAATGTTTGTAAATTAAATCGTGAGTCCATGTTAAAGTTTGAGTTGAGGTAAGAGTTAAAATATTAATTAGGTGAAGAAATGCAATTTGTGAGCTGATAAGACATCTAATTATAATACATATATTTTAAAAATAAATATATATAATCTGAATGAATATATTCATAAACAGCTATACTTTTATTATTATCTACACTTAAAATGGTCTTGTTTGCTTTTTTTTTTTTTTTTTTTCTGCACGAAAGAAAAGAAGCCCTAGGCCCAACAATTCGGTTCTCTTCCACCATTGTTTTCTCTGTTTCTCCTTGTGGCAGCCATACCCAAACTCCCTTACCTATCACATTTCATTTCTTTCTTCTTCTCCTTCTCCTTCTCCTTCTCCATTGCTGCATACAGCTCCATCCCAAGGTCTGTCCTACTTTTCTTCGTTTTCTTACGTTTTCATTATTATTTTTATTCTTTACAATCCTCTCTCTCCATTATTCTTCCCCATTTTTCTTCCTTAGCTCCCACTCATTAATCTCATCTTCTTTCTCTTCTCTCTCTTTTCCATTTATAATTCTACAATCTCCCCCAATTTTATTTTCAAATCTTGCCAGATTAAGTTTCTTGTCTCGTGGGGTTGATACGTTCGGCAACCCTTAAGTATCCACAATTCTTTTTCTTTTTTCTAGATTAGATATCCATATTATTATGTAGAGTGATTTTATTGGGGGCAAAGCTTTTACGTACTTGAAAGATTGAGCTTTTTTTCTAACCCGACAAGGTGACTACCAGACTCCTCCTACCTATAGTTAGATTAGTTTCATATGTATTGTTGATCTGGTTTCTTACAAATAGCTGCTTTCTGTTCTGTTTATCGAACTTTCTAACACATTCTTCTTCTACTTAAACAAGTGTTTTATAATCTTCTTTTATCATTTTCATAATCCTTTTGTAATCTAGTTTTTTTTCAACTATAGAAGAGAATCTCCGCACAATCTTTACTCTTTATATTTACATTTTGTTATGATGTGTTTGTTTAGGTTGGCTGACATTTTACAGACCCATAAAATCTACTGGCTTGTGAGTCTGTGACCTTCGGGTATAAGAGCCCTGGATCTTCTTCTTCCCTTGAAAGATATCCAACAATAACAGCACAATATCCAAGTGTATTCGAGAGAGCATGGAAGAAAATGATATATGAATCTTGCCTTCATCTTTAGTTAGATGAAATTGATGTGCGTAGATTATTTGTGCGCTTAGATTATTTTTGCCTATGTAAATAAGAGCATTTAGTGAGAATATAAGACTAACCTAGACTGCACAGGGCACAAATAATCTAAAATATCAGAAAAGAGTTGATAGAATGGGATCAAAGAGGCGGAACAATAGTCTTCTAGATGAGGAAGAGTTGGGTCCGGACTTAAAGAGGCATAAATTACTTGGGGAGGTGTCACCTTCGTCTTCTCCACCTGCATCAGAGAATCCTCAGCTTCCGGGTTTTAACTATGGCGATGATGATGAAGAAGAAGATTTCAAATTTAAACAAAATGGAAGTAAATATGATGCAGATGAAGGGGATTACAATGATGATGAGGAAGATGATGAAGAACACGACGATCATGGAAATCAAGTTAAGCGAAGTCGTGATGTTGAAGTTCGAAAAGATTGTCCTTATCTTGATACTGTAAACCGTCAGGTGCATTGCTTGTTTCTTATTTGTGTTTTTGTTCTGCATTTATGCATCTTACGGTTATGCCCGTTTGTTATTGCAATGAGTTTGTTATCTTCTGCTAACTATTTAGTAAGTTTTTTTACCTCTTGTTAATTTATATCTGCTCATACTTTGTAGGTTTTGGATTTTGATTTTGAGAAGTTTTGCTCTGTCTCTCTGTCAAATCTTAATGTTTATGCCTGCCTGGTATGTGGTAAATACTATCAAGGGAGGGGGAAGAAATCTCATGCTTACACTCATAGTCTTGAAGCTGGACATCATGTGTATATCAACCTTCGGACAGAGAAAGTTTACTGCCTTCCCGATGGATATGAGATTAATGACCCCTCGTTAGATGATATTCGATACGTTCTGAATCCAAGGTTGGTTTACACGTTATTAGAGCATGATACAATAATGTTACATCTGCGTGATGTTGAAGGGACTACTAGGCTTGTTTAAATGATACTAATTATCTTCAAACTTGAGCAGAATATGTAACGTTAAGCACTATAAATGAAAGAATATAATGAAATTATTGTGCTTGACTACTAGATATGACGTCGTCTTTAACGAAATTTGCTTTAACGATTGTTTTGGCATTTCTTGTAGGTTTGCCAAAGAGCAGGTGGAGCAGCTTGACAAGAACAAGCAGTGGTCTAGGGCACTCGATGGTTCTGATTACCTTCCTGGAATGGTAATTATATTTTTCATTGAATTTGGGTTGTCTTATTGATAGGATTTGTATTAGGGGTTATTAGGGTATGAAAGGCATATTAGCAATTAGTTGGAGAGTTTTATAGTGGTTGATTATAAATAGAGGGAGTGAGGAATGGAGGAGATAGGCAATATTGTAGTAAGTGAATTAGGGCTTGGGAGTAGTCTCAAGATCGGGAGGGGCCAAGTGTCTCGAATCACTTGGTTTATTTTTTATTTCTATTATCTTGGATACTACAATATATTCGGGTTCTATCATTTATTTGTTAGATTTGCAATTGCAACTAGGCCTAATTTCTGGATTTTTTTTTGTTGTGGAACCAGGTGGGCCTTAACAACATTAAAGAAACTGATTTTGTAAATGTAACAATTCAGTCCTTAATGAGAGTTACACCACTCAGGAACTTCTTCCTAATACCTGAGAACTATCAGCACTGCAGATCTCCACTTGTTCACCGGTTTGGTGAGCTCACACGTAAGATTTGGCATGCAAGAAACTTCAAAGGACAGGTTTGACTTTTTTACTGTTCACTGATATTCTTCTTGACTGGGTTAAGTTTTAGATTCAAAGATTTTGAATTTTTTAATAATTTTACAGGTAAGCCCGCATGAATTCCTGCAAGCCGTTATGAAGGCTAGTAAAAAACGTTTTCGAATAGGAGCACAGTCGGATCCTGTTGAGTTTATGTCATGGTTTCTTAACACACTTCATTCAGAACTGCGAATTACAAAGAAAAGTAGCAGTATAATCTACGAGTGTTTCCAGGTTTTCTTCAATTTCCTAAAGTAATATTGTGAATTATAGTCTGTTTGGTCTAGTAGTAAACTGGAACTTATATTTATATTTTGGATAGGGGGAATTGGAGGTTGTGAAAGAGATTCACTCCAAAGCTCTCATTGAGAAGAAAGAAAATGGTGATGAGCAGGATGCTGGAACTCAAGGTAGCAGTGTGGTAATGGAAACTTCAAGAATGCCATTCTTAATGCTTGGATTGGATCTACCGCCACCACCTCTTTTCAAAGATGTTATGGAGAAAAACATAATACCACAGGTAGGTGTAGTTTTGTTTCTAGTGCCTTCTGCGCAGAAAGATTCCATTCAACCAATAGTTTCCATTGTCTTTTAAAAGTTTTCATTTGGTGCATTATTCAATATTGGATAGTTATTTGATTTTGAGATTACTTAAGACAATGTATGCCATGACTTTTTCTCCTCTTTTCTACTCTCTACCACCAGACTTCCAAACCATAAAACCCTTATCCCCGTTGACCGTCCAGTCCTGTTCACCATGCGTTTGCTTTATCCAATCTGTTTGATTATCATTGAGGGGGAAAACCTTCTCTATCCCAGTTGACTCTAGATCTAGTGCTCCAGAGTCTGGATAACCGAAGCTGCTAGGGGTAAGTCCTTCTCCAGTTCATTCACAGAAGTTATCTATGATGGTTCATTAAAAGCCAGAAGTTGTTGAGTTTATCTCTGAACCTGAAGTTCTTTAAAGGTACAAGAGCTAGATAAATTCTTTGGTCGTTTGGTTAGAGAAACTTCCCACAGTTAAAAGGGCTACTCTATAGAGTTGGTTAAGCGTGGCTATAATGGAGGGAAAACACAGTACTCATTCCAATTTTAGGTCAAAGAATAGGATGGAATGATTTAGTAAATGTCATTACTATCTTCCACTCTTGTTACAAAAAGGTCGTAAATGACAACCACCTCCCTTGTTTCAAATGGAATTTTTTCTTTCCTGTGCTTGACTTAAAATGGTTGAGAATCTGTGGCTGGTATGGGTTTGAGAATCAAAGACCTTTCAGTGCCTTCTTTTTGGAGGCAATCGTTGTCAAAGGGATCCAAAATTGTAGGTTGTTTCAATAGCTGCTGCTAGTTGGGAGAATTGAAGAGGATGGCTTGATAACTTTTAAAATATGAGAAGTTGTATTCTTCTTTTCCTCCTAATAAATGTGTTGGATATTATCGATTTTGAAGCTTCTTCTAATCTTTGTATTTTCTAGTTTTGTAAACTTTTCTAAAAACGTTAATGAAAACTAGGCAGCTTTTTCTAATTTCCCTGGTCCTATGTAGGGGTTGCGGCCCCTATTGTTTCATATTTAAACTCTCTGTTAATAGGTTCCCTTAACTACGAATTGTGTTCGGTCAGAGAATATCTCTGACCTAATTTTCTGAATGTCTATTTATTTCTTTATTTTCTAGGTTCCACTCTTCAACATTTTGAAAAAATTTGATGGTGAAACTATCACAGAAGTTGTACGGCCACATATAGCAAGGATGCGTTACCGGGTTACTCGATTGCCTCAGTACTTAATTCTTCATATGCGGCGATTTACGAAGAACAACTTTTTTGTGGAAAAGAATCCCACATTAGGTAGTTACTTGCATTATATTTGTAGAAGTATTGCTACTGCGTAATGAAAAGCCTTCTTAATGTGCCATCTTTAGGTAATTTAATAATTTTGACATTTTGGTCTCAGTGAACTTTCCTGTCAAGAATCTAGAATTGAAGGATTACATCCCCTTGCCAACACCTAAAGATAACGATAAATTGCGCTCAAAGTATGATTTGATTGCGAATGTTGTTCATGATGGCAAACCTAATGAAGGGTGCTACAGGGTATTTGTACAGAGGAAGTCCGAAGAATTATGGTAATTTTCTTTCCTTTCAGTAAATGGTATCTTATGATCTATATATAATTTGTCTGATCCATTGCGAACCAACGTCCATGTAACAGGTACGAGATGCAGGATCTTCATGTCTCTGAAACACTTCCTCAGATGGTTGCTCTCTCTGAGGCTTATATGCAAATATATGAACGACAACAATAGATAGGGCGTGTAACTACCGAATTAGTTTTGTTAATTTCTCCTCTAGACAATATGTACCTGGACTTGAACAGGAAATGAGCATGAGAAGCTTTGAAATCCGCGTTATAAAGGAAGCTTCCTACTACTAATCTCTTTGTTTGATTTGTAGAATCAATTGTCACATTGAACATAGTTTGGAAACTTGGACGGGGACTATGCTGCTGCGCACTGCTTTCTGGTGAAATTTGTTGCCCAAACTATTTTTAGCTTCTGTAACGTAATGATAATATTTAGGGCTATAATTTTCATCACTCTAAATATCTCTGCAATCGGATAATTTTTCTTTGTTTAGAGGATTTGTGTATGCAGAGATTGTGATGTGAAGTCATAACTTCGATTCAGTAGTCTTGAGTTCATACCATTACGAGGGCTTTTTTACTATACAAGTGGGCAATTTGAAACTTGTTGAGTTGATGGTTCGCATAGTTTACCACTTCATTGTCATAGAAATATAAGTATAATCTTTCCCTATTAAACATTTTTTTATTATCTTTTTAAACTATTTAATTTCGTCTATGATTTGAACTTAATTTAAATTTGTTTTTTTTATTATTATTTTAAAAGTGTCATCTAGTTTTTATTGTTTAAACACTTTCAATTTGAATTCATCTTGAAATATTTTCGAACACAGTTTGATCATCGATGCACCATAAATTTGTCTTTTATTTCCCAAATTTGACATTTAAACTTCCCTACCTTTTTTTTTTTTTAATCTAAAGTAGGCTGGTAAGGCAACTTGGATTATACTTTCCTTGAGGCAACCCTAGCTATTGCTACTTGCTATTTAGTAGGGACGTAAATAAATTGGGTTGTGAGACATTCTCATCCCAACCAATATTTTTGGGTTAGTTGGGTTGTAACTCAAATTAAGTTTTCAATCCAACTCAATCCAATCCGTAAAATATGGGTTGGGTTGGGTGAGATTGTCGGGGTTATTATTATTATTAATTTTTGTTTATTGATTTTAATGTTTGTAAAGAGAAACCAACAAGTATAAATCAAATATGTTTGCAAAAGAGAAAGAAAAAGACTCTCGAAACTCATAATATTATTTAACTTTTATTAAATAAATAATATATATATATATATATTCAAAATTTTCAACCTAATTCAGCACACATTTTAAACTAACCAAACTCAATCTTTATAAGGTTGGGTAGTCTGAATTGTCGGGTTATTCTAGTTATCCTTACATTCCTACTATTCAGTATATTTAATATCTAATGTAAGTTGGTATCAAAGACTTTAGTCTCCGTCTTCAAATTAATATATCGAGAAAATGTTAGAAATATGATTTTGGTTACTATATTTGACTATTTGAGTATTATTTTATTTTAGCTAATTTAATTTCAATTATCTAAATTTAGTAGTTTGAATTTAGTTATTCAAAGTTGATTTCCTTTTTTTGAAATTTGTTTAAGGATAATAAGAATATGCATATGGTAAAAGACATTATGAGAGATATTTTCAAAATAAAAAAGAAAATGCTATTAAAGACTGATTTTTTGAAAAGAAAAATCAAACACTAGAGACTAAATTTAAGTTCTCTTAAATTTTTTTGAGGACTAAATTGAGAAAATTAAAAATAGAAACACGAAAATAAAATAAAATTCAATGCGTAGAAAAGAAATGAACTTTTAACAAAAAAAATTGCAAAATTAACTATACCTAGAATCTTTTTTTAGAACATGTGCCGTTAAAATGTCTATTTTAATCCACGCACATTCAACTTTTATTTATTTTAATTCATATATTTTGTAAAGGGATTTTTTAAAAAATAGAACAAAACCCTAAAATATTTACACTCTATATAACGATTTCGAAAATGGAAAAAGTTCATAGACCTACCGTGTAAAATACCAAAAATACCTCGTCAACAACGCGCGCGTAATACATTTGGTACATGATCGTTTAAATTTGGATAAACGATTTTTTTTTTATTCTTTTAGTATGCTATGGTTTAGATTTATCTACAGATGATTTTTTGTACACGATTGTTTACTTTTTTTACACGATCGTTTACATTTTGTTACTCAAATCTAAATAATTTTTTTCAAAATTCTTTATACACGATATATTAGATTTTTCTATTTTTTGTACGTGTCGTTTAGATTTAGTTACTCAAATTTAAACGACGTAAAAAAAAATGGAAAAGAAAAACGATGGAAGGAAATCGCAGAAAAAAAGAGAAAAAGAAGAAAGATGATAAAAAGATTAAATGACGTAAAAAAGAATTGAAAAAGAAGAAAGACGAGGAAAGAAATCACATCGAGGAGGAGATGATGAAATAAATTGCAGCGAGGAAGAGAAGAAAGACGGAAGGTCAAACTTGAAATATTTAAAAAATGACTAATTTTATGGATTTTGTTACATGGACCGTAAATAGTTTGGTATTTCGTTACATCCATGAAAATTACCCTTTGTAAATGACTATTTTTAAGAAAACAACTATTTTATTCCTATTTGCAAAAGTATAATACTGATTCATTACCTAAAAAAAGTCTTTAAGTTATTCTTACCTTTCAAAAGAGAGAGAAAAAAAAAAAAAAAAGAAAAGATAGCATTAAGCTAAAATCTGTGATAGGCAGGAAAAAAAAGTGATAGGACCAACACGAACACAATCTGTTTTCAACATTAAAGAGACCAAAAAAAAAAAAGAAAGAAAGAACATAGAACTAAAATAGACTAAGAAGTACAAAAGTTTTGACAGAGGCCCAAATGAATGAAGCTAAAAACAATTTTATTTTCTATTGAAGTTTTTATTGATTTCAGTGAGACATGTTAGGCTTTAGTCTAACTTGGTCATTCATATTGCTAGTTTGGGTTGGGACAAGTCCACTCAATCTCAAATTTGGCCCAAACCAATCTGTTATGATTTCTATGGGTATGAAAGATAACAGATCAGTGATTACAAAATGTTGATGCTCAACAGAAAAACCTGAAAATAATACCAAAATAGTAGTTATAAAGTAAACATGGACAACTTTTCTGCTTTAATAAGTATTTTTCTTACAATAATTAGAAGAGGAAAACGAGAAACCCAGTTCCTATAAATTAATTTCTTTCATAATATTAGCTTAGCAATTTGGCATGTCATCTCTTCATCAGCCACAGGTGGAAATTGGAGCTTTCCCTTAAGCTTCATAAAACCCTGAAAGCTTCTTAATCTCTTTACCTTATTCAACTCAAGCTCAGAAGCTTCCAAGAGAAACCATGGCGAGGTCGACCGATGGATCTCTCTTTTTGTCTTTTCATGTGTCTAACTTTTGGGAATATCTAGTTCTCTTTTCCTTTCCATTCATGGAGATATTCCAGGAAGAAGAGGATGGGTGGCTTTGGCTTCTTTGCTTTCTCTACAATTATGGCTTGAGTCGTTAAAACGATTCCAAAAAAACAAAGGCAAGGAGATCTAGCTACTACACCAGCATCGAAAAGATCTTCACATCTGTCTGCCAATCGGACGCTCGAGTTTTCTCCACAACAACTATTCCGTTATCCCCTGCATTACATGCCTTGCTAATTCCAAGAAAAATCGAAATATTGTGCCTGAACTTAAATTCACCATTCATCTTCTTCATTATTATAGAATTCTTGGATTATCTACCAAAAAACTGGTACCCAAATCAGAACTTCCATTTCACCATCAAAGAGGTACTAAAGAAATAGCAGTTCAGCTTCCACGAAAAAGTGAAGAGAGAAAGAAACCACGATAGAGAAAAGGGGCCTCAACAATAACTTGCCCACAATATCAGCACCAATCTGCTCGTCTTGATCATCCATTGATTGTTTTACGGTAAGAAGCAATTCATACAGATGACATAGGTAGCACCTCCACCAGGAACAATGCAAATACAGCATTCTTTGCATCCTCAATTCTAAGTTTTCTGTCTTCAAGTTCCACCTCTGCATATGCTCCCACCTAATTACTTCGACCACATTACCACATCCAATAAAAAGAAGTAGAAGAAAAGATTTTTATTCCTTGGATGTTTTACCATTCATAAAGAAATAAGACAAGATGTGACATATATAAGAAACAAAGAGAACAATAACATCAGTTAAGACAATTCAAAGCCCAATTCTGAAAAAATTAGACAGCAAAGAAGCCCTTTAAATGATACTGATGCTCATAGTAAAGTCAGAACGATGACGAATTTTCCACAACAATTTTCTTTTCATAAATGTCTTTCAGTCAAATAACAAATTCAGAACTTTCTAGTAACTATTTTTTGCTGTTTTGGTTCTTGGGTGGATTAAAAGATTATCCTCAATCTTCTTACACACTATAGGACAACAATGCAATGCAAGTCATAAATCGAGGACTTAGGTTAAGTTATGTTACGTTCTTTATGATAAATTTTATTTAGTTTCTTTTTAAAACAACTAATTTTTTAAAAATATCGATCCAAGTTTTTAGGGATTTTTGTTGATCCTAGTGGCTTTTTTTCCTCTTAGAGGAGCTTTTACTCTGTCTAAATATAAATAGGAGTTTTCACTCTCTTTCGAGATCATCGAAGTAGGACGCATCCAAGAAGAAACTGTAGTAGAATTTTGATTGGAAGGTAAGTGTTTACCTTCATTATCTAAATACTTTCACGAAGATTATATTGTTGCTGTAAAGATCGATCCAAGAACAATAAAGATAAGAGATTAAAGAAGACTTTAATAATTGAAAGCTTCAATTATCTAAATTGGGGAAAGCCTGATATCTTCAGAAGATTCAAATATAGAAGTCACTGGGAGCTTGACATTTAGTAATAACAAATATTACTAAAGAATGTGCCAATCTAGGGGAAGCGTCATATGGATATATAGATTAATAAAGTGCTATATAGTATTCTTACGATATTGTAGTAATTTAAATCTTAATAAAATCTCTTCATTTGAGTGTAAAAGCTCTTGAGAAGTAGGTGATACTTCACCACCCTTAGTTAATAAAGTTATCAAAGTTATAGTGTTTATTTCTCTCCATGTACCCTTAGTTAACAATCTACTACTCGACCACCTGTCCTTGATGGCACTAATTATGCTTGTTGGAAGGCTTGCATGATTGCATTTCTTAAATCATTTGATAGCAAAACTTGGAAAGTTGTTGTTACTGGATGAGAATCTCCAGTGTGATAACTTGTAGAAATACAAGTTATTGTAGCCTTTTAGGTAGAACAATGAAGCCTTAGTGCAAGAAAAAAGGAAGAAAATGCATAGTAAAATAGATAAAATAACTTAGTTACACTCTACAAACTACAAAAGAGCTTTATGCCTATTTGTCGTGTTTTTTATGTCCATATACAAGATTTTAGGCTAAAAAGAGAAGAGTAGCTAGGCGAAAAATGTCAGGCGAGGAGGCACGAGACTAGCAAGGCAATCAGAAGCATAAAGCTAGGCGTCGTATATTGCTAGCGGACAAAAAAAGTTGGTACGAATGTTAAAAAAGGACGAATTTGACGTCTACGACGTGAAGCAACCTTTTTAGAGAATTAATGAAGTTCAAATTATGACACGTCATGTTAATCCTTGCTTATAAATAGAAGGCTATTTCTTCAAGAATTGTGTGCGAAAATCTACCGGAGAGCAAGCTCCCTTCCATCCTCCATTTCCTTTTCTTTGTTTTAAGTGAGAACTTAGAACATAGATGAGAGAATTCCTCCTTCTGCTTCCCATCAGTGTATAAACAAAAAGCAGAGCCAATGAGTATGAGAAATCATACTTAGCAGCTTAACATGCAATTTTGTATTTCCAGTTGTAATTTGTAATTTGAACTCCATGGTCGAAAGGCCTAAAGCTTTATTTATAAATGTAATTTATTTCTACTTCTATTCTCCCATTTCTTTACTGTTCATAACTATCAAAGTTTGAGTAATTCGTGGGGGTAAATAATGTAAAGAATAGTTAATGTTGGAGAATTCGGATGTCTGCGTTAATTGTCTTGTTCAGTTAAATGCAACAATTAATGTCTTATTTTATTCGAAAGAAAGGATAAAGTATTAACAGCTGTCACCTGACGTGTGATGACCTAGATTTAGCTAAACATATGACGAAAGGATTGCACAATACAATCTTATTGCCAAACTTATCCTTAACATACATATAAAAAATGTGAGTGTGTGCGGCGAAGACATCAAAATAAAAATATATGTTCCAAACATTGTGAATGATATTTGAAAACTAAACTAAAAGGTTTAAAGTAGGAAATAAAAGTGTAATAGAACATTATCAAGAGATGAAAACTTTGATGAAAAAAGCTAAAATCCGAGAAGAAGAAGACACCATGTCTAGATTTCTTAGAGGTTCAAACCAAGAAATTGCTTATTCCATTGATAGAAGTTCACATCTTTACTTGGAAGATATGTAAATCATTATGCAATCAAAATTGAAGAACAATTGAGAGAAGAAAAGGAGCATTCCAAGAGGTATACTTCTAAGTCTAATGCCTTTTCAAATTCTAAAGTTTGGAACAAGGATGGTTTTGTAAAATATGAGTGAAGTAAAAGGGAAATTTGTGGTTGCCAAGAGAATGGAAGTTGAGAGCTCCAACACTAAAAAGAATGACACTTCAAGGGAGGTAAAGGAGAAGTCTAGTTCCATTCAATGTTAATGTTGGAAGTGCAAAGGGTTTGGACACATGAGCAAAGATTGTGTCAATAAAAAATTCATGGTGATAAGAAATGGGATAATTGATTCAAAAGACAAATGTGATGAGTATGATGCACCACTTGAGAAAGAATCCGATGCCCATGACAATGAATACATTAAAGGAGGTAGCTCCTTATTCTTAGTTGCAAGATGAGTACTTAACGTACAAATCAAGGAAGAAAGGTCAAAGATCAAAGGGAGAACTTGTTTCACACAAGACGCTTGATTAAAGAAACTTCACGTAGCTTGGAAATTGATAATGGAAGTGGTAAGTTTTTTTCTTGTAAAAAGACTCCAACTTACTACTCGTCCACATCCAAAACCATACAAGCTTCAATAGTTGAAAAACAAAGATGAACTTAAGGTAAACTCCCAAGTTCTTATTTCTTTTACTTTAGGAAGATATAAAGATGAAGTCTTTTGTGATGTATTACCAATGCTTGCAGGTGATATATTATTGGGGCGACCTTGGCAATATAATAGAGAGGTCATCTACAATGGGTTGTTGAATAAATACATATTTACTTTAATCTGGAAGAAGTTTACTTTGCTTCCATTGTCTCCATTTAACGTTTACTTTGCTTCTATTGTCCCAATTTGAAGTCCAATGTGATCAAATAAAATTAGAAAATAAAAGAAAAGAATTTGAAGATCAAGAGAGGAGAGAAGAAAGCAAGTTTAAAGAAAGAGAGAAAAACGAAAAAAAAGGTGAATGAAAATCAAAAGGGAAAAAATAGTGATTTTGAGGAAAAAAGAAAGAATGTGAGCTTGGTTATAAGAGAGGGGAAGTGACAAACTTGTTTCAAATTAAACACCAAATTTTATACTTGTGTGCAAAGGAATGCGTTTAGTGGCTAAACCTAACTCTAATGATATTTTACCTAGTGCTTTTAAGTCTCTTTTGCAGGAATTTAGTGACATGTTTCCACATGAAGATGCATCAACGGGTCTACCTTCTATACGAGGAATTAAACATCAAATTGACTTCATACTCGAGGCAACTCTTCCAAATATAGAGTCTATAGAACCAATCCAACCAAGGTCAAAGAGATTTAGAGGTAAGTAGAAGAACTCATGGACAAAGGTTATGTGAGGGAAAACATGAGTTCTTGTTCGGTGCCGGTGATTTTGGTACCCAAGAAAAATGAAGCATGGAGAATGTGTGTTTATTGTAGGGCCATCAACAAAAATAATAGTAAAGTATTGACATCCTATTCCTAGGTTAGATGACATGTTAGATGAATGACATGATACAAATTTGTTTTCAAAAATTGATCTTAAAAATGGTTATCATAAAATTTGAATGCATGCGGAAGATGAGTGAAAAACGACTTTCAAAACAAAACTTGGTCTTTATGAGTGGCTTGTTATGCCATTTGATCTTACTAATGCACCAATAACTTTTATGAGGCTAATGAATTGTGTTTTGAGAGAATACATTGGAAAGTTTGTTGTTATATACTTTGATATATTCTTGTTTTCTCAAAAAGTTTGGATGAATATATTTTGCATGTTAAGACAATTTTACATAAACTTGGAGAAGAAAAGCTTTATGCCAATTTCAAAAAGTGTAATTTTTGTCTGGAACAAACCAACTTCTTAGGGTTCATTGTTGGAAAGAATGAAGTTAAAGTTGATGAAGAAAATGTAAAAGCTATTCGAGAGTGGCCACACCAACCAATGCAACTGGGGTGAGATATTTTCATAGTTTGACTAGTTTTTATAAAAGGTTTATTAAAAATTTCAGTGGCATAGTCCCTCCTTTGAATGAACTCGTAAATTTGAATGGAAAGAAAAACAATAAAATGTATCCAATGAATTAAAAGAAAAAATGACTAATGCACCTTGTCTTGCTTTGCCTAACTTTGACAAATCTTTTGAGATTGAATATGATGCAAGTGGAATAAGGATTGAAGCTGTTTTAATGAAAGAAAAGAGGCCAATCATGTTTTCTAGTGAGAAGTTAAATGGAGCACAAATTAGCTATTCAACATATGACCACCTGTAAGAACTTTGCAAGTTTAGGAACATACTTGTGGCCGAAAGAGTTTATCATCCACACAGGTCATGAAAGCTTGAAGCACCTCAAAAGCAAAACCAAGTTAAACAAAAGTTATGCTAAATGGATAGAGTTCATTGAGACATTTTGATATGTCATTCACTACAAAAAAGGTAAGGACCATAGGTTGATGTATTGTCAAGAAGGTATGCATTGTTTTCTCCCCTTAGTGCAAAAGTTCTTGATTTAAACACATGATTGAGTTGTACAAAGTTAGAATTCTGAATTTCATGATATATATATATATACCATTCTTGTCTTTTAGTGAATCTCTTTGCATGATAATGTGGCTATCGACTAGTGAAGTTAATTGCCAGACAATCATCTATCACTTAAGTTTTCGAACGCGTTCTTCTTGTGATTCACTATATTTCTTCTTTTCTTCATTATCTTGCAATAAAATACTAACATGCATAGTAAATCAGACGTGGAGACTTATGTAAGTTGTATTCTTTTATCTTTATGAATTTTCAAAAAGCTACGCGTTTTGACACTTTATCTTGCATTTAGGCTCCATTGGTTTATCTAAAATGCCATAAAACTTGTATTTTTACGAATTATCACACCCCCAAAGAACAATGCTTGTCCTTAAGCATAGCTTCATATCAATGCTTGTCTCCAAACACAATTCCACACCTAAGACTTACCTTTCTCTTTGCATCCACTAAACTTCTCATAATGCATGTTAGCCTTATTCATCAGTAAGGTTCACTCTCGTTGCATAATCCCCACTATGAAAATATTTCTAGGTTTAGAGTGCGGCAAACTTAACTCTCAAAATACCCTTGTTCATTTTCTAGAAAATCTTATTTTCAATTTTTAGTAAATATACATCCTTTAGTGTTTATGCCACTACTTCCATGTGGAGTAAGTTCAAACGTCTAATGGTTCACTGCGTCGCAACTTTCCAATATACTTTCTTTATTCATAGCCTTCTCGCAACACACAAGTTACTTCTAAATGACAATTTCATCGCACATACTATTTCTTTTGTATGAATCTCATTGCATAGAGCAAAATGCGATCAGGGTCTCATAGTATTAGAAACCAACTAATTGGAGTCTGACTCAATTCATTGAAACAGTGAAAAACGATTATCAAGTTCAAACGATTATTGGACTATGCCGAGGAGCTGAAATTGTGGAATGAGGGCTCAACCATTAAAATAACTTGTGATAGGGTGCATGAGGATTCTCACCCCATATTCAAACAAATGTATATATGCTTTAAAGCATGGAAAGAAAGGTTTCTTAGAGGATATTACCCGTTTATAAGATTAGATGCATGTCATCTCAAGAGGCCATGCTAAGGGTATTTGATGGCCGCAGTTGGAATAGACGGTAATGATGGCATATACCCTATTAAATGGGTTGTGGTAGAGCTCGAGAGAAGAGATAGTTGGACATGGTTTCTTTCCCTCCTACAAGACAACCTAGGAAATTTCCACTCTAAGGGATTTACTTTCATCTTAGACCAACAAAAGGTAACTTTATTTATTTGATTGTTCCATTCCTGCAAGATGACTACTTTTAACCATTTACATGTTTTCTGTTTGATTGTTTTTGTTTAGGGTCTTTTTCGGCTATCGACAATGTGTTTCCAAACATTGATCATAAATTTTACGTGAGACATTTGTACAACAATTTTCAAAAGCAGTTTAAAGGTTTGACTTTGAAAAACATGTTTTGAGATGCTGTGAAGGCAACTACAAAACCAAAGTTTGACAATATTATGAAAGAAATTGGTAAGTTAGATGTGCGTGCTTGCCAATATTTGAATGGTATAACAATGAAGTATTG
This sequence comes from Cucumis melo, assembly GCF_025177605.1. Lineage (NCBI taxonomy): Eukaryota > Viridiplantae > Streptophyta > Magnoliopsida > Cucurbitales > Cucurbitaceae > Cucumis > Cucumis melo. The sequence continues at coordinate 14,138,856 of NC_066868.1, forward strand.
GTCTAGGCAATGATTTTCAATACGAGTTAAATGTGATCTTCTGTTGAACAACATTGGAATGCTTTAATGCTTATATTTCACAAGCAAGGGATGAACCAATAATCCAAATACTTGAGACTATTTGAAAACTTGTTATGTCTAGATTATTAAATGAGTTATACAGTGGTTTGGAAGGAGAGTTAGGACCTCAAGTGCACAAAAAATTTGACAAATGTAAGGTCCAATCTAAAAATTACACACAACATGGGCTGAGAACATGATGTTTGAGGTAGAAAGGGGAATTTCTCAATATAAGGTGGACTTGTGAATGAAAAAAATTGTAGTTGTAAATCATGGGATTTAACAGGCATACCTTGTGTTCTTTCTATACAAAGTATCTACATATATAAGAAAAAAAACCACGAGAGTTTGTGTGAGTCTTACCGTAAGAAAGACATTAATGAACATTTACTCCTACTTTGTTAAATCAGCCAACGATCCACCATTGTGGCTAAGAACCACATTGGAACCTTTTCTACCACCTAAATTTCAAAGGCCTCCTAGTAGACCAAAAAAACAAAGAAGAAGAGATGTTAACAAAGCCACATCGTCTCATAAGAAACAACACATTTAAGTCATTTCAAAGTGTAGTCAATGTAAAGGTACCGAACAAAATGCAAGATCATGTAAGGAGGCATTAGCACAAAAGTCAACAAGAAGAAAGAGAGGGAAAACCTTCATGGGATTGAACATTCCTATATTATTGTATGACTTCACTTAGCATTCATCCACGTCTTGTTTTTTATTCACTTTTTGTTCATTTGTCATTTTATTTGCAAGAGGTTGAAATTGAAGATGCATTGAAGGAATGAATCTTGAAGGTCGAAGGCTTCAACCTTCAATGACAGTGAAATACAAAGAGAAAAAGAATGTGCATTTTTTTTTTTTTTTTGTTAAGCTTTTAGTCTATTTTGTGCAGTTTCGGATTAGGACAAATATGGAGGCTTTTTTTTTCTTTCTTTTGTGCATATGAAGCTTTTTGGAAACTTTATTTTATATAGCAATTTGATGGGACCATGATGTATGGCCATCAATTTAATTGTAATGCACTTGCTCTATTGTGGTCCAATTGTCGTGTTTTATTAGAAATAATGAACAACTCGCATCTTTTTTTGGAAATTGTATTTCCTTGTTTATTGTATATATTCTTTATTATTTTCCATTGTAGTTTCTATAACTATACAAAGCAAATTTCAAAATTGAAGACTAAATTAACATCAGTGAAGGAAATAATAAATTACAAAATTAAGAAAATTGAAGAGAAGTGTAGTACAAGCTAATACCTACACAACAGGAAATTCATTCACTCTTTGATTACTATTCTACATTGTGGGGCACTGTATACTTCAAGCCACTATGATAAGCAAGTGAATGGGGTCGGTGTGTGGCAAACTGAAGGGTTCACTTTTATAAGGGAGATTGAAGCAAAACAAAATAGCTATGAAAGAATTGGTTGACTAGAGAGGTCTTCATTGATGGCTTAGCTTAGAATATGGAACAAAATCAATAAGGTGAGAATCTCCTCTTGTATAAGGATCATCTAGAAAGTGGGTCCTTTTTCATGCATTAAGATGAAAAGGCCGACATAGATGTTATGGATGGGTTTACATCTGACATTTAGGAGCCGAATTCAAGCAGTTTGGTTTTGAATTAGAGACATTCAGTTCAAAGAATCAACGTCGACTATAACCCCTAGCCTTCCAAGCTAAGGATGTGGGTTCGATTCCTTATTATGATTCTTTATTACTTGACTAGAATAAAAAACTTGTTTTTTAGTTAATGAAAATGAGTTCGGCTATTTTTTGGTCTCATTGATCTGAGAAAGTCATCCTATTCTTTTTATCGGATGCCTCAAATATGTCAATACTGGAATCTAAAATTGGAATGAAAAGCCTATCTAATGGATAGGACAGAGGTCTTCTAAACCTTTGATACAGATGGGTAAGCAAAAGTAAACCACAACTTATGTAACTCGAACTAACTACTGCCCTTGAACTTGAACATCTATCCTTTGCCTAGGCTTCGATCCTGGATCTTGGACTCATATTAAATTTGATATGAACAGTAACAAAAAAAAAAATACTAAAACTGGGGTTAATAATTTTCAACTAATTGAAAAAATAAATAACAAAGATTTGTTTTATCTAACAATTAATCAAGATAAAAAAATCAACCCATCCAACAATAAAAAACAAACTTTTTTTTTATTGGTTGAGAATGAATGAAGAAATACTAAGTGGTTCCATATCGAATTTGGAACTCTGGTTGTTCTTTCTAGAATTTTTGATACTTTATAATGGATATAAGATTACATGGATCATACCAATCAAATCACTTCTTTTTAATTTGAATGGAAATGCAATTTTTAGTAAAAAAAAACTATTTGAAAAGAAAAAAGGATCTCTTTTTATATCAGCGAAGGAAAAAACTCTTGAATAAGAAAATAGAAATAAAGTAGAAAAGGAATATGTGGCCAAAGAGGATATTGACTCAGTTCGCTCAAACCCCACAACAAATCTTCAAGAAGATTCTATGGGAGCATATGTGAAAAAACGTATAAATAAAAATCAATCTATGAAAAAGATGGTTGCGAAGATTGATTTCTTCCTAAAATGATATTTTCGTTTTCAATGGAGATGGAATGATTCATTATCCTTCAATAAAAATATTTTCAATAACATCAAGATATATTATCTCCTTCTTAGACTACTAGATCCTAGGGAAATTGCTATATTCTCTATTCAAAGTTGCGAACTGGGTTTGGATATTCTGCTATCTTCGAAGGATTTAACTCTTATAGAATTAATTAGAAATGGAATACTTATTATGGAACCCGTTCGGCTGTCTATAAAAAATGATGGAAACTTATTATGTCTCAAAGAATAGGTATTTCATTAGTTCATAAGAAGAAGTATCAATTTAATAGATATCAAGAAAAAGGCTATCCTTATAAAAGGAGTTTTGCAAAACTCATTACAATACCTAGAAAAACAATTGAAAATAAAACCAGCAATCATTATGATTTGCTTGTTCCGGAAAACATCTTATCCCCTAGAGGTCAGAGAGAGTTTAAAATTCTAATTTGTTTCAATATTGGGAATAAAAATGATATCCATAGAAATTCAGCATAAGCAAGAATTCTTTACTCATCTTTCGTAACATCAGTCGGCGATTCCATTCTTGCTCCTTTGAATGAGAAGAGGTCGTTGCTTTCTTTGTCTATATCACTTCTAAGAAAGAGAGGTGACTTGAGATTGCCAAAGAAATGCCAAAATAGAGAACTGTCTTTTAGTGGTCCGGAGTAGCTTAATTAGTGAATTTGAGGTTCATTAAGGTCCCTTTATTATTTGAAATCCATATAAATATGAACATTTGGACCTTTGTTTTTGCTTCGGAGTCTGAAATCTACCATATTCACTCATGAAATTCCACTAAAAGCCTAGAACTTCTTTAGCTAATGGAAGACAGCTCCCTGCTTCTTAATAGTCGCTCTACTTTGCGCTTTCTACGATGTAGTGCTTTCTTTACTCATTTTTCAGTGCTTTTTGAAGTTGATATTAGGCTAAGCATTGGAATAGGATAGAAGCCTTAACTAGAACCCAACCCTCCTCTTGACTCCTTCGTCTTTTCTTCCGATAGTTGATCTCGAAATTCAAGAAAACCACGTGGCATAATAATAGAATATGATATTTCCAAAACTACTAAAAATTTTAGAAAATCAATGAAGAAGTTGATGCCCACGTAGTGGGGGAAAGACAAAGAGCGAGGAGGACTTTCATTGACCTTTTGATTTCAAAGGAAAGAAGAAAGCCCAATCATAAGGGGTCCAGATGCTCATTTTCTTGCTCGAGCAAAGAATTTGAAAATCAACTCCTAGAAATCTAAAAGCGGATATCAAATCCACCTAAGCTGCGTAAAAAAGGCTTAAAGCATATCCCAAGGAATAGTGAAGCTTCATAGGATCTTTTTGTCCAGGTGCAGATAGTTTTCATCTTCACTGACATGTCTATTTCACCAAGCCTGATCTCTCTAAGATAGTGCCTAGATCGTTATGCCTTTCGTGCGAGTCAGAACTTACCCGAGAAGGAATTTTACTACCTTAGGACTGTCATAGTTACGACCACTGTTCATCGGAGCTTCGATTGCTGGCTACCTTGTCATCATTGACCTTCCAGCACTTGGTAAGTGTCAACCCGTATACATGGTCTTCCAACTTTGTGGAGACTTGTGTTTTTGGTAAATAGTCACTCGGGCTTGGTCATTGTGACCCCCTTTGTGCGGAGGCACCCTGTCTCTCAAAGTTATGGGGATATTTTGTTGAATTCCTTAGAGAGATTTGTCTCGCACCCCTAGGTATTCCTACCTACCCACCTATGTCGGTTTAGGGTAAAGGTACCCTTTTGTTGAAGGTCGTTCGAGCTTTTTTTTAGAGTATGGCCTGGGTTACTTCAGTGTCGTTGTACTTGGTACTCGAACATTGACTCGATGTATTTTCTCTATCCCTTCTTACCCTAAAAAATAGGGGCACCTTGCATTCTTGAACAGATAACCATTTTTGGCTAACCTAGCCTCCTCCGTCTCTTGGGACCAACAAGGGGTAGTACATAAATATTTACCTGTTGTCCATCGACTATGCCTTTCAGCTTGATCTTAGTTGCTGACTCACCCTCCGTAGACAAACCTTGCAAGAGAACCCTTAGGTTTTTTGGGGCATTGGATTCTCACCTATGTTTGCATTACTCAAGTCGACATTCTCGCTTTACCTTCGTCCATAACTACTCGCGCAGTTGCTTCCCTCTAAGATGGAGCTCCCCTACCGATACGTTTTGGCATCTCACAGCTTTGACAGATTGCTTAGCCTGTTCATCTTCGAGGTAAAAGCGCTCGATTAGAGAGCTATTATGTACTCTTTCAAGGGTGGTTGCTTCTAGGCAAACCTCCTAGTTGTCTCTGCACCTCTACCTCTTTTATCACTGAGCGGTCATTTAGAGGCCTTAGCTGAGGATTCAAGTTGTTTCCTTCTCGACAATGAAGCTTATCCTCCATCGTGTCATTGGCCGACCTTGACCCCTGTTATTTTGAGATCATATCTAGTATTAAGAGTTTACCTCGATTTGGTACAGTAAGCGGCCCACACCGAAACAGTGCTTTACCTTAGATGTCCAGTCAACTGCTGCGCCTCAATGCATTTCGGAGAGAACCAACTAGCACTGAGTTCGAGTGGCATTTCAACCCTAGCCACAACTCATCCGTTGATTCTTCAACATTAGTCGATTCAGACCTTTACTTAGTTTCACTTAAGATTCATCCTGGTCATGGATAGATCACCCAAGTTTGGGTCCATAGGCAATGACAATTGCCCCATCAAGACTTTCTTTCACTACTGCTTTATGGGTTCCCTTAACCAAGCTGCTGCCTATGAGTCGCCAACTCATTCTTCAACAGGCACGTGGTCAGAGTTCTGATCTCTTCCCACTATTTCACTATCAGTCACTCATGAGTATTTAACCTTGCAAAGTTGTGCTTGCTGATTCATATGGGATTCCATGTGCTCTATGCTACTCGGGTCAGAGTTTAAGGTAGTGATGCTTTCGTCTACTAGACTCTCGCCATCTAGGGTGCAACACTCGATTGCTTTGCCTAGCAGCACGACACTTGTATTGCTCTCCCATAACCCTATTTTCATGGTTTATTCTACTCCTATTTCGCTTGTCGCTATAACGGGAATCACTTTTGCTTTCTTTTCCTCTAGCTACTAAGATGTTTCAGTTCACCAGGTTTTCTCTTGCCTGCCCATGGATTCAGCAGCAGTTTGAAAGGTTAACCTATTCGCAAATCTTTGGATCTACGCTTATTTTCAACTCCCTAAAGCATTTCATTTCTTACTACGCCTTCCCTCGTCTCTGAGTGCCTAGGTATCCACCGTAAACCTTTCTTCGTTTGAACCCCACCCTTAACTTTAAGGCTACGCCATCCTAAGGTACTGCTAAATGAAAGGATCTTATCAATGTCCATGAATGATAAATCATAGATCGAATTGCCAAATCGAAAAAATGGAGTACTATCATATAGCTTTGTATTGGCTAAGCTCACGAGCTGGAGAAAAGTAGACTCGAACCACTAACATCCACCATAGGGTAAACCACCGCCTCTCAGGCCCCTGACTAATTCTACCATAAAGGCCAACGATAGACAATAACTCTCCTTCTGAACACAACTTACAACTTTCATCGTACTGTGCTCTCCAAAGAGCAACTCTTCTCAAATTCTCAAAGGATACTGAGTTGGAATCCTATTCTAATTAAGGATTCTTGTGGTTCTAGAGAATCGAGCTACAGGAGAACTAGGAACGGAGAGCTTTCCCCCATTTTTCACTAAGCTCTTTGGTCTTAAGAATGTTGGTTTAAAGAATGGGTGATTTCCCTTCTCTAACCCTTACTGCCTAACTGGAGAGCGGACAACTAACATGTTCCACTTATTGAATAGGGTTCTATGGTTGGTCTCCGACCCCTGGATATCGAAGGCATCCTTGGGGTGATGTCGTAGTTCCTACGAGGTGGAGACTATGGGGTCGGTCCATAAATTTTCCTTCCTTTTGTCGCATTTCGCTCAAGGGTTGAAGTGAGATATTGCATCAAGCTATTCGCAAGGGCCAACTGACTACTTGAAATAGTCTCGGTTAAGGAATCAACTATTTATAGAATTGATAAAGAAATCCCCTGTCATAGTTTCAAGGGTCAATCTAGATTCGATGTAGCTGACTCTAGAAGTCTTTCTCTTAAAGTTACTGATGGCGAAGCTCCAAATCCAACCCAGTCTCGATATTCATACCTCTCTAACTCGATATATTGAACAACCTATCCTTTCCTTTTCCTCAAAATAAAGAAAACGTAGTGGTCAACGCTGAAATCAGAGAAAGATATGAGGAATGCAAAGTGTGACCTATCCTTGAAAGTTGTTGATAATCGCGGAGTGGGCCACAGCAAGGGCTGGCCCTTAGCCCTATCTCTATCCTAATAAGAAGATAGATTCTACCTCCCATACTCATTTTGGATAGCTGGTTCTAGCTTCCCTGCAACTGATCTGGACTCCCTCTCTCTACAAGACTGTCCTCAATTTTTGAAACCCTTTTGACTACTAAGAAAAACTTCTCATTAACATAAAATGAAATTGCACGTCTTTCTCCTATTCTATTATCTATGATCTTTGGGATTTATATTTCTTCATGAAAGATATTCTATAATTAAGTGCAAGGGCTTATTCATATAAGGTGACTCTAACCTCTAGCTTTGTCTTGGGGATCTCTTTCCTATTTGCCTGACTCGTTCAACCTATTCCACTATGTCTAAAAAGAAGGGATCATACTAATTTTTCTCGATCCTGAACTCTTTATGATTTAACTAGGTCTGCTGGAGAAAGATATTCTTATCAATGGTGGAACTTCTCAAAGGAAATGTGGCACAATGAGAGTCAAAATAGACAGACCTAGAGAGAGGGATGAAATAGCTCGTTAGTGCAAATTCTTTTTATATAGAGTTTTTGGGGTATTATCTAAAACTTTAGACTCTTGCTAATAGTTTAGTTCACTCTTTCTAGTTAGAATAGTCGGATTGATTTATGGTATGGAACTGAATGGCATCAAAATCTCAATATTCTTTCATCCTCTAATAATATCGAGCAGTCTAGACTTTCTCCTTTTTTTTTTAGTAGAAGTAATGGGCCACATAAATGGCTCTAGCCTCTTCTTACGACTGCCACAGCTGGTCGAATTGTCTAATATGCCCCAACTGGTACTGACTTATGCCCCGCCTTGCCTGTTTCCCCTTTAAAAGACTGGTTTAGCCTTCCTGCCCACTAGTTTGCATATACCTTTACTGGGAACGAGAGTACTTCTATTTATAGAATTGATAAAGAAAAAAGATGTGGTCATAGAAAAGAGATGTGGTCATAGAATAAGAGATTTTAATGATAACAACTTAAACTGATCTGAGGGAGAAGAGGTGGCTCTATTAGAGAAGGAAAGAAAAAGAGGACCACCCAAATCCTTCTACCTACTTCTTGGTGCATTCACTGAAGTAGTAAAAAAAAGTGCATCCTTCGTAAAGACTTGGACTAGCCTTCTGCTATTACTCAGAAGAATGGAATCGTACGGTCTTTCTTTCAGCTGTAAGTTGACTCAGAGGTTAGAGAAGTATCCCCGAAGATGAAGAGTTGGGTGCCGGTTCTTATGGTATTGAATTGGATTCCCCAAATAAGAGATAAAGAAAGTTTATCCCTTCAAGGTGCTCATCACTCTCTTTTTCTAAAGAGAAAATGTGAAATTGACATTTTATCAAAAGGAAGAGGAAGAAGTACGTTGAATCAGAGAAATCTTTTCTTTGAGTATTTTCTCCGAAGCTAGACAAGATCCTAAATGGGTGAAGGTTCTCATATGCTCCTCAGAGGTTTGATGAGGGTATGAGATTGGCAGTTTCTAGAATAGAAGAACCTCATCGCTCTATGGGCAGATAGAACTAAGCAAGAACCAGAGGCAACTATCACTTAGAAGAAAGAGTAGGGAAAGAGCTGGTTGCATCGAAAGTGTGGGAAGTTGACTTATCTAATCGGATGTCTAGATGCACAAGAAGAGTTTTAGTTCCACAAACAATTCCAAGAAAAGGAATATTCCATAAATCAGTCCAACTATCGATAGTCTTGAGCTCCTTCCCTCTTGACTTTTAAATCTCTTTCCCCATAATAAGACACAGAAAAGTAGGGGATAAAGGGCTTACCTGAGTTGACAAGGTTAGAATATTATAGGCTCGAAGGTCGAGGCAGAGTAGAACAACTTTCCAAAGACTCCTAACATAGGGGTCGTATTCTCTCTTTCATGAGTAAGGAAAAGAGTAACTAACTCAAAGGATCAAAAAGTAGACCTAGCCTCAATAAAAGACAAGGCTCAAAGAAGATTGAGAAAGCCTAGGTTATGAAATAGGAATTGAATAAGGAAGACAAAGAAAGTACTATACGGATGGAAGTCAGACGTAGAAGGCTCCATAGGAGTAGTGTCAAGAATTCTATTCCATGCAAAGACCATAAAAAGATAGGGGAGGCTCGTGAATATGGATAAGGTTCACATGGGTTTCAGACGTAGAAGCAAAAACATGTTGGAATTTATATCCTAAAACTCGTAGTTTGTAGTTTAAAACTATATTCTACTCAATAAAGTGGTTATTGAGGACTTATTAGTGAAAATAAAATATTATAATCTTAAAGCCAATAAACTAAGGTCCATAGGTTATCTAGTGTAGACTTGAACTTTATGTAGAGACATAAACTTGGATCAAGTTCGATTATATAGCCCAAACGGTCTATAATGAATGAATAAGGTTGGGCGCCTTATTTTGGAAACACTATGGATGCAGGCCGCTTTGTAGTTAGTACAAACGAATTGATCCTAAATCGTTCATGTAGAGACATGGAAATGGGGGCATCCTATGTAAAGAGTTTACATAAGACTAAAACCAAGAAATAGTCACTTTTAAGTTATAACACCGTTGACTATATAAACTGACTATTTCGATTATGATGATCTCGATAACTTAAATCTTAATCCTGAGCTATCTATAAACTTCTGTTCAAACGGTATTATCCTTATATCTACATAGGTGAGGGTAGCTCAACGACGTTGGCCCAATAAGCCTCCATTTTAGGGGTAAGACCAGATAAATGGCTAGGGACATAGGGTGTAAGACATAATTCACTCTTACCTGCTTTAGGGTTAGTAGATAGGTTGTTCCCTTAAGAACTGAATCCAAGTCTTGAATAAGAGATCCCGCCCTCTCATTGGCCTAAGAGAGATTTAGTTTATAGGTTGGATCTAAAACCAATTGTTCAATAGTGGATTAGTGGGACTTAAGGAACAAGATGTAGTGCCGGAGGTAAAACAATATTTTGACCCAACCGAGATTACGAACAACCTGTGAAGGATTAACTTACTGATCATGGTTATATCAAATGGATACAAATATATCTATAGTGAGAGGAGTGCAACTATGGGACTTTAGTGGAATGACCCGTTAGTTAACGAATGTTCATTAGCTCGGTCTAAAAGGGTTTAGCCAGTTAATCTCGGATCATTGGAGTCAAGGATCTATAGGTCCATTAGTTCCCCTACTAGCTCATACGGAATTAACTTAGAACAATATGTTGGAATAATTCGAATTGTTCGAGTTAGGTAAAGAGAGAGAAACCAAGGAATATATGTGATATAGTTGTCAGTTATAGGGCTTTATGTTTAAATGTGATTTAAGTATTAAAAATATGAATAGGGACTCATATTTGGAAGCTCAAAATTGATGGAAATGGTCAAAGTTGTGAAAAGTCAAAAGTCAAATGTTGACTTTCGACGTTGAAAAGTCTAACTTTGACCGGCTTTATATTCAAATGTGATTTGAATTTCAAGAAAATGAATGCGGATTCATGCTTTGGAGGTCGAAATTAGTCAAGATGGACAAAATAGTAAAAAGTCAAAATGTTTAGTCTTGACTTTGACTAGAATGGTTAAATGACCATTTTGCCCCTTGATTACAGTTAGTGGGAAAATCCAACATTTTGTTGGATAATTTCACTAACTCTTAGTGGGCTATGTGGAAGCTTATGGCGATAACACCAAGACCACTAAGAGAAAATGGAATGGTGAATCAATTTACTAATGGATAGTGGATTGTGAGGTGTTGGGCTTTGGTGGTCCAATTACATGCAATTTTTGCATGTAATTAGTCTATTTAAGGGGCATTTTTCATTTTGAAAAAAGATTTTTTGCCATTTTTTATAGTTTTTGAATTACAAAAAAAAAAAAAAACCTTTTTCTCTCCCAAATCTCACACCAAAATCTACCTCCAAATTTGATCTCTTTCTCAGATTTCCTACTTTGAATGGGTCCCACAACCCTATTCTAAGTCTAGAGAATAGCGGGTTAATTCTAGTGGTGATTCTGTTCGAGTTCGAAAGAATATTTGGAGCTTCGGGAAGCTACAAAGGTAAGTGTTTCTTTTAACCCTAATTGAATGTAATTAGGGTTGTGTTTAGGATGCATGTTAATCACTAAATTATGTTTAGTTGCAATTAGGGTAAAAATCCGATCTTGTTTTTCGCTGCGTTCGTATGCTTTCCATCAAAACAAAGGTCCAATTGACTAGTCTTTTAGTGGAATGATTGAAGTAACTTTATTGTAGACCTCTTTAATCCACTAAGTCAAAGATGGAGCCCAAGGTTCGAAGGACTCATGAATTCTACTAAAAGGAGTGCAAGAGGCTCAAAGAATTTGACGCGTCCTAAGACTCCAAAGCAATTCAGAAGAGGGTCAAATCCCTTTCAATAAAGAAAGTCACAGGTCTGAAGGACTCATGAAATTCTTACGAACTTCTTTTATTTCCTTCTTTAGCTTTTTATAGGATTGCAAATGATTTTATTGTTTTTTGTCATTGGACTTCTTTGATCTGCAACGTTTCTTATTGGTGATTGAATGCATTTCAGACTGGTCAGCCACTGTTTGACTTTGTTTCCTTCGTGGAGACGAGTCTGATTGCTCCAATGATTGATTGTTCATTGCATGATCAGTAGTATTGGTATCACTGTTGTTAATATCTGGAATGGATTCATCGTCCTCCATTTCCATGTTATCATCCCCTCGAATTCGACTCTCCATGAAAGCTTTCTCTTGGGTTGATAGCTTCAGTTTAGGTTTAACAATAGTCTGCAATGTTACAATCAAAGAATTGTTAATATAAACAATCGTTTATAAAATAATATGATATTTACATATGGTATTCAATATAAACGATATTGCATTAAGCTAAACGATCGTATATGTTAAAATGTAAACGATCATGTAATTGTGTTAAACGATCGTGTAATTATGTTAAACGATCGTGTAATTGTGTTAAACGATCGCTGACAAGTTTTACTTACATTTTTGTTGTTGAATATGTTCTTCTGCAGCATTTGGTAAGATGGTGCTTGTGTACAATTCATTCTCAATATTCTAGAGATTGATTCCTTATTATTTTTTGTGGCCAGGTGCTCACTTACAGTTGAAAGTACTTCACAAGCCCACACCTAAAACATTTAAACAAATATGTTAAACTTTGATGTTTAATTTGCATTTAATTAAAGTGTATAAACAAATAAAAATAACCTGAAAAGCAAGCATGTAGCCTTTGATGTTGTAGTATGCCACTGTTTTGGTATTTTTTGTCTTCTTTAGCTCGTATGCTTCTTTTTCCCTTGTAGACTTGTCTTTAAACTGTTGAGCAGATGAGTGTAGAAGAAAGTTGACCAATCAAAGCTCTTAAATACTTCTTCATCATCAACTCTTCCCAAAATATCCATGTCAAACTGTGTTTTCTTATCCTTTCTGATCATCACAGTTTCTATAAAGATGGCCAAGGCGACCTTCACAGCATCGTGATCATTTGTTAACTCAAAATTCTTGAAAATTTCCTCAACTATCAAGCATGTTATTATTTTCTTATTTTTTTATCTGAATAGAAGGCTTTGTAGGCGCTTATTATCATAATCTTTCTCTAATGTTATATTTGTTGGCCACAATCCAGTTATGATGTTGAATTCCTTTTGGGTGAAACGAATGTTTTTCCCTAAAACTGAAAAACAAATTCCATCTGCGTTGGCTTCTTCAGGTATCTACCTCAGCAAGAAATGGTGGATCAACTGGCCATTGAAGACCATGTTGACATTCAGCAATTGACCAAAAATTGTTTTGTTGAACATCTGTAGTTGTTCCTTGGTCAGTATATCCTTAATAAGATTGTCAATCTTGTGCACTTGGCATGAGACAGTGGCAGGTAAGTACTTGTCGCTGGTACAACCATCTTGAAAATCATGATCATATTATACTTTCGTTACGTACACGATCGTTTATAAAACACCAAACCCTAAATCCTAAAATTAAATTATTGTTTACTTGATGTAACAGATCGTTCAATCCAAATAGAAAGACATTCGTAATATAATTAATTGGCAAGTAATGATAAATTGAAACATTTAACAATCTCTAGAATAGAAGTTTAAATGAATCCAAAAACCTAAACGCTTGAGAATAAGAATTTAAAAACAAAATGATAGTTTTCAAGACAGAAGTGGAAACGTTTGAAATATAAAGAAGACGAAGCATAACGTTATAGTATGAAAAGTTTAGCAAAATACCTTTTGACGTTGAAAAGAAAAATGAACTGAGAGAAAAATGGAATAAGAAATCTTTGAGATGAAATGCTGAGTGATCTGTGCGTTTGTGTATTACGAAGTGACGAAAAATGAAGAAGGCGGTACGTATATATTAGTTGTTTTTACCAAAGGGGCAATATTGTAAATTTGCATGCTTTTTTTAAAATGTTGAATCGCATTCCTTACTGTTTAATATATATATATATATATATATATATATATATATATATATATATATATATATATAAACGATCGTGTAATTAAGTAAAAAATGTAAGTGATCGCATTGTGTAATTAAGTAAAAAATGTAAGTGATCGCATTGTTAAACGAAGGGAAAAACATATAATGTTAAACGATGATGTTGTACAACTAAACGATCGTGTAGGATATCATTTATAAGATGTTATTAAACGATGATGTTGTATAATTTACACGCTCGTGGAGTATATTGTTTAAACGACTATGTATCTATACGATTAAACAATGGTGTTGTTGAATATAAACAATCGTGGTAATAAATGTAATTGATCCCTTTATACGTTTTACAAGATAGTGTAGAATATAAAGAGTGAAATGGAATACAGATTTCTCAAGTATAAAATAAAGAAATTTTCGAATGTTAAATTTAAAGATTTGAAGCTTTACAAACACTATAAATCATCTCTAAAATATTAAAAAATTTGTAGGTCGAAGGATGGAGTAGTATCAATGTATTCTTGAGTTGACATTCTTCTTTCGTTTCTCTGCTGCTTTCTTCTTGTGTTGAGACTTTTGTCTTTTTTTGCTGACTAACATTATTTTCCTTTTGCATTTCTTTAATTTCTCTCTTGTTTCCTTTTGTTTCAACTTCTTGTGCTTCTTAACTGCTATCAGTGTCAATTTCTTCTTGTGGTTCTTGACTACTATCAGTGTCAATTTCTTTTTCAGTTTCAGTTTCGTTATTATCAAACTCATCTTCTTCAATCAACTTTTGTTTTCCTTTTGTTGTATCTTTTGTATTTTCTTTCCCTTGTTTTTCTATTTTTTTCTTCGACAATTACAATATTTCTCAATTGAATCTGGTTTCGTTTTGTTTTGTCTTCATGGCTCCTATTTTCAACTTCTTCTTCTTTTTCTCCATCTTTAAATTCAATTATCTGAATGTAAAAAGAGAATGTGTTGTCAAAATAATTGTGCAACAAAATGTAGACAGTCATGCAATATAAAGATCGTTTAAATATATATATACGATCATGAAACCAGTTAATTAGCAAAGAATTAAAAAATATATAAATTAAAGAATTACAAACTAAACGAACAGTCGTGTGAAATATATAAACGATCGTTTAGTATATGTTAAGCGATCGTTTAGTATATGTTAAGCGATCGTTTAGTTATGTTAAACGATCGTTCAGTTATGTTAAACGATCGTTCAGTTATGTTAAACGATCGTTCAGTTATGTTAAACGATCGTTCAGTTATGTTAAACGATCGTTCAGTTATGTTAAACGATCGTTCAGTTATGTTAAACGATCGTTCAGTTATGTTAAACGATCGTTCAGTTATGTTAAACGATCGTTCAGTTATGTTAAACGATCGTTCAGTTATGTTAAACGATCGTTCAGTTATGTTAAACGATCGTTTAGTTATATTAACGATCATTTATTTTGTATATTCAACAAATTAAAACCTGTGTCAATACATGTGTTTTTGGTGTTCCTAAATGAATAAACCAGTTGTTCTTTTCATCTTCTTCATCTATCTGCAAGCACATAAAGTAAGAATGTTCAGAGACATCATGAAGAAAATACATCCAGACATATAAATTATATATGTCTATACGAGTTATATTTATTGTTTGGAAAAGAGTTAAACCTATGGCAATATTTGTATTTTGGGTGTTTCTAAATCTGTAGTTGCTATTGTTTTCAAACTACTTTGTGTTTCCAAAATAGTAATTTCCTGTAAAGAAAAAGAAACAACATAATCGTGTTTTATTTTATTTGGAATTGAGGAACATTAAACAAAATAAAGGAGTACATAATGAATAAGGCACTAATCGTAGGGCAATGTGTTGTTGCATACTTTACCATTGTATTAACTTGTTCATCATCATCAAGAAGATCAAGGCTACAAGTAGGTGGTTTATTTTTCTCCATGACTTTTGTATATGTAATTTCTTTCTCGTTCTGTTGTTGTTGAAGTTTAGTTGATGGTGGTGGAACATTCAAGCTTGTCATAACCATTATCAACATGTTTTTTATTTCTTTTATTCTTTGTCTTAATAATATTTGTCTGTTTCTATTTTTTTCTTATTTTTTCTGATTTCACTTATTTCATTTAAGATTTTATTTGTTTCATTGTTTTTTTCCATTTCTTTCTGTTTTTTTTTCCTGTTGCTCTGCTTTTTCTTTTCTTTCCTATTTCTCAATATTTTTGAAATATCTCAAAATTGTTTGAGACTCTTCTTCTGATGAGTCTAAAGGTGTCATGGAGAACTACAAATAAAATAATATTAGATTATTAGTGAAAAATTAGCAAAGGTATTGATAAAGAGTAATAGATTTATATTATCATCTATTCAAGATAGACATGGATAGAAAATCTTTCATTATCTATCTAGATAGATATATATAAAGCATACTCTAAGTTTACTTACATTCTCAGATTAAAAAATGTTGATGTTTAGAGTCCTCCAGTCACTTGTTTCCAAACATTCCCATGTTACAATTGGTGGCCCTTCCATTGCAAGCTTTCTTCCAAACCCAACATCTAAATTGGAAAGTCTTGGC
Source organism: Cucumis melo (assembly GCF_025177605.1). NCBI lineage: Eukaryota > Viridiplantae > Streptophyta > Magnoliopsida > Cucurbitales > Cucurbitaceae > Cucumis > Cucumis melo. The sequence continues at coordinate 14,154,891 of NC_066868.1, forward strand.
ATTTTCTCAAAGCCCAGTAGACTAAAGCTAGGAGAAACCCTTGAAGGTATACAGCATCCTTGTCACTGTAGGATGCTTTTTTCGAGAACTGATATGTTAGGATGTACGATAATCTTCCCCATGTAGCCTTTGAAGATTTCTTCATTATCCAATATGTCTAGATGTAGGAGATTTATGTGGTTGTGTTGCTGCTTGGGAATTAAAAATGCTTTTTAAGATATAGAGGTTAACTAGTTTTTCTTTCAATAAGTCTTACTCATTGCACAACGCTTTGAAAGTTCTTTCTATATCTCTTCTTGTTATAAAGTCATCATGATGGAAAATGGCATTTTTCAGACCATTTTCTTTTCTTTCTCCTAGATTTAACTTAGGGAATTTGTGACCTTTTAGTCCAGTCACAAAACAAAAGTCTTTCAGCCCAAATTCTGCTATATGTCCATTGAAGTTGAAAACAAGGACATTAGTTTTTTTTTTTATAGCATTGTTTTCTTAATAGAAAATTTAAGAATTGTGTTGGTATTTTGGCCATTTTAATGTTAAGGAACTGGCCAAAAGGATTGTTTGTCAAAACTCGAAAGAGAATTCTTTTGTCTATTTTTGACTTGATTTGATTCAATGTTTCTAAACTGTAGTATACAGTAATTATAAGGTTTTTGTGTTCATCTTCCATAATAATGTCATTTGGATAGTGTTTCACCTGTTGAATGGCATAATAAATAGTATGTTTCAAACAAGGGTAAGTTTAAACAAATTTACAAATGCAGATCGTTATAAAGAAAAAGATGCACAAATATCCAACGCTATACAAACAGATATTCACATTCTAGTTTGTTACCTTTATTCCTTTTTCTTTCTTTATTTTTCTTTCTTCTGTCTTTGCTTTACACCTTATTGATTTGATACACGATGCTTGTTGATTTTTGCTCACCATCTATTTGTAAAAAAGAAAACTAATATAAATTATATTCAATGAAATTATACAATTAGTATAGAAATAAACATGTTTGTATGTGGGATAGATCGTGATAGATATAGATTGATCAAAATGAATATAGATTAAGGCCTCTTTATATGTGATATAGATCGTGCTAAATATATGCGGATGATGGAGATAGATCGAAATGAATATAGACTCAAGACCTTTTTTATTCTTGCTCACCATCTATTTGTAAAAAAGAAGAATAGTATAAATTATATTCAATGAAATATATACAATCAATATAGAAAGAGACATGTTTCTATATGGGATAGATCGCGATAGGTATAGATTGATCGAAATAAATATAGATTAAGACCTCTTTGTATGCGATATAGATCGTGCTAGATATATGTAGATGATTGAGATAGATCAAAATGAATATAGATTCAAACCTTTTTGTATGCAAGTCAGATCGTCGATCGCGATAGTTCTGTTGAAGTAGTTATCATGATACAAATAATTGACGAGGAAGATGATGAAAGAAAAAGTCTGAGCAAGTTCCTTCACATTTTTATAGCCCCTTCATTTTCATGGCATTTTTGTAATTACGAGTTATTGGAGTTTTTGTAAATGTTCATTTATATAAACGATCGTTGAAATTTCTCTACACGATCGTGTATACTTAAACTTTTTCGTAATTTTTTTACTGTTTATTACCTTATCGTTTATATAATGTACAGAATCGTGTATGATTATTGTTTATATTTTCAAATATGATCAAACACACATATGAAATAATCGTTAAAGATAATTTACGCGATCGTTAAAGTATTTTGTTATCGTTTAGCGTTTATTGTTGATCGTTTATGTATTTGATAATTTACAAGATCGTGTATCAATTGAACATTATTCTACATGATGTCGTCTAATAATTGTTTATTAACATTAGTCGCGCGCGGACGATTAATCGTGTGTTTATTGGAGTATTTTTTGTATTTCGTATTATGGGCTTATAGGCTTTTAACGTTGTATTGTTAAATAACTTGCCGCTTTGTTATATTATTAAAAAGACCCCTTATAAGATATATATATTTTTTAAATATAATATATATAAGGGTAATTATAATATGTAGCAATTTTTTAGAATAATTATTAAGTATGTAGCAATATTTTAAAAAAATTGCAAATATAGCAAAGTCTATCAGTGATAGAGTCTATCGTTGATATACTCTTGTGGTTTATCAGTGATAGACCTACATTTACTACATGGTCTATCAGTGATAGACTCATATCATTGATAGATTTTGACAGATTTTGTTATATTTGTAATTTTTTTAAAATATTGTTATATACTCAATTATTTTGAATATAATTGATACATTTTACGACTATCCCTGTATATAATTCGAATGAATTCATAAAGAGTTACACTTTATTATTATTACTACATTTAAAATGGTCTTCTTTGTTTCTTCCATGAAAAAAAGGAAGCCCTAGGCCCAATAATTTGGTTCTTTTCCACCATTGTTTTCTCTGTTTCTCCCTGTGGCAGCCATACCCGAACTCCCTCGCCTATCATATTTCATTTCTTCTTCTCCTTCTCCTTCTCCATTGCTGCATATAGCTCCATCCCAAGGTCTGTTCTATTTTTCTTCGCTTTCTTACGTTATTATTATTATTTTCTTTTTATTCTTTACAATCCTCTTTCTTCATTATTCTTGCCCATTTTTCTTCCTTAGCTCCCTATCATTAATCTCATCTTCTTCCTCTTCTCTCTCTTTTCCATCTATAATTCAACAATCTTCCCCAATTTTATTTTCAAATCTTGCCAGATTAAGTTTCGTGTCTTGTGGGGTTCATACGTTCGCCAATCCTTAAGTATCCACAATTCTTTTTCTTTTTTCTAGGTTAGATATCCATATTGAATGATATTTCAATTTCTAATCCAAATATTTTATCTGAGATTTCAAACCCCAAATAAAACGAAATAACCCCTAAGATTCCTTGCATGGTTGATTAAATAGCTTCTCTGGTTGATTTTGCAGCTCTAGCGGCTTTAACGATTCTGGACGTGTTGTCAGGGCCAGCCACTTAATCATGGTATATCTCTTCTTTCTTTCTCTCCTCTCTTTTAACTTGATGGGGGATTGGTTACCAAGATAAGGAGAACTAAATATGGAATAAGGAGTATAAACTTAACATATTTTGTTAATCTTATCTGAATTATTATGTTTATGTCTCCTCCATTCAGTAATTTGTTTCCATATTGATTGTTATAATTCATACTTTCATTTCGTTCCTAAGTTTTCTCTGGCTGAAGTTTCGACTAGGGGAAAGACTACAGAGAGTGTTAAGTCTTGTGGAATTTTTCTCCATATTAAATCTTATTTTTCTTTTTTTCCCTCCTATGTATTTGTCTAGATATGTTGGGTTCTTTGTGAAATGATACGATTTTCTTGTCCTCTCCACTTTTTATAGTATCTAAAGTTAAGCATATTATCCTATTTATATATCACTTGTGTCATGTCATGTTATGTACTGTGTACTTCGCTATATATATATTTTATCTATTGAATTAGCACTTCCTAATTAGAACTGGTGCATTTACTTCTTTTGTGTTGGTGAATTAGAGGAGTGGATATGCATAATTTTTGAAGTTAGTCTTTTTCAGTTTGAGAACTTCCTATAAGAGAAGCTCTTTGCTTATATATTTTTGGACAGGCTGCAAAAATTCTTGCCAATTTAATTGTTATGGGCTCTGGGATACTTGCGAGGGCCTTTGTTCAAGCCTACCGTCAAGCCCTTGCAAGTAAGTATACTCTTTTTTATTCCACCATTTTTCCCCCTCCTATCACAAATTGGCCAATTTTTCCTCGATATCATTTTTATTGGTGTAAAATGTTTACGGCTGGCTTGATGGAAACTTGACTTATAGAACAAAAGAAACTTTCACCTTGTCCTTGAGCTATTAGAAGTTATAATTATAATGCAAATGCCAACTTGGGATGTTTAAGTGTTTTGGCAATACAAAGTTCTGTGTGCACATAGTTTAATTCTGCTTCAGGTGATAGAAATAGATATCAAAGTAATCTATTACATCCTTCTCATCTTCTTAACCTTGAATAGTGTCTTAGATCTTCGGCAAGTGGTCAAAAGAATTTGTTATTTTTCTATCCTGTGACATGAACTAGCGATTTGCAAACAAAAAAAAAAAAAGGATCTCTTGTCCGGTGTAAACAGCTTAACTTCAATACTAAACATGATTGAAATTTGGACATTTATTGAGTCATCTTTCCCTATTTTTCTATTTTTCACAGTTATTGAGGAACTCCATCTTCTCTCTATCTCTACTTTTCACATTTGTTAAATACTCTACATTCTCCTCCTTCTCCTATTAGAGCGTGATCCTTGATTCTTCTCTATTGTTAATGGAAATTCTCTTGTTACTAATTGTGGATTAGTGAGCATCTCTCTTAAATCCTTCTGCCTATATAATAAAAGAAAGTAGTGAGGAGAGTGCCAACTCCAACCCCGAGGGACATTGGAAGGATGGGATGGCACCCCATTTGTTGTAGATGTTTTTATCCATCTTCTCGACAGCATGTCCTAGACGTAGCTCCTTCGTACTGACCTTATCTCTGACAAGCAGAGCGGTATAATCATTAGTTCTTTTTTAACAAATAATCATTAAGTCTTTTTGTTGACAAATAGATATAAAAACTTTGACTGTTCATGGCCTGGATGATAGCATCCTGCAGTTCCATCCTTAGGGCACCCTTGGAGAAAATGCTTTGATTGAACACGTACTTTATTAGTTTGAACAAAGTTGGTTGTTTATACACATCTTTTACTCATTAATTAATTAATGGGAGAGAGTTTGCCACATGTAGTTGTAGTTGATTATGCTTAGTATCAAGTTTTCTTTTGTGTGCTGTAGATGCTTCAAAGTCCGGTGTTGCTCAAGAAACAATGCAAAACACTGTTCGTAGAGCAAGCAAAGTGATGACAGAGCAAGAAGCGAGGCAGATTCTTGGTGTCACCGAGGAAACACCTTGGGAAGAAGTTGTAAAGGTCAAATATCTATTGCTTTTCACTAAAATAGTTCCACCCATATATAGATTTTTGACAATCCTTCTCTCACCTATGTAGAAATATGACGCCTTGTTTGAAAGGAATGCTCAAACTGGGAGCTTTTATCTTCAGTCAAAAGTTCACAGAGCCAAGGAACGATTAGAAACTCTCTATCAGAACAAAGGTCAGGATGCCCCTAGCTGAGTGTTTTGAGGAATGTGCTAGTTTTGAACATTTTACTGATCTTGTATAATTTTTATTTTGATTATGGTTGGCAAGGCATGAATGATGAAATTGGTGCCGTCTTTGTTTTTTTTTTTATACATATCATTTCTTTTATAATTAAAGGTAGGTTCTTGGAGGTAATATGTAAAGTATCATTTGGAGAATTTGCATATATTGCAATATTAACACAAAATAATAGTAAATTTAGATCAATCTATAACTACTTGCAAATAACCAAATTTTAATTTCAATAATTGATGATAGGGATTTACTGCATATGAGTTCCAAATAGTGATAGATCAAATCATTGATTGTTTGCATATTTGATTGCTATTATTGTTGTTACTAGTATATCATATTAATATAATACAAATATAGCATATGAATTATATATCAATGATAAGAAACAGTTTGGTTTAAAAAAGGACATTACTAGTCCAATGACATCGTCAATAGAGTACGTTGTCATGTGGCTACGTTCCTAGACTAGTGAGAACTAAAAATGTCTTTCAAGTTCTCCCTCTGTTTCCATCTCTTTGGACGTGCACGTGCATCTTCATATCCATTGGATTATACATGTAAAAAATCTAAACTCTATCGATTTTCACGTATCTTAGATGTTGTGTTGTCAAAACTATATAGAGGGAGGAAAGGAGAGGATAGTTTTTTAATTTATAATTTCATGTGGCATACACATACATAAGGTTCCACATTAGTTTACATTAACTGTGGTTAAGGTAAACATATATTGTTCATGTATCATGTCCACAAATTTTGAAAAGGCCAAAAACAGCTTTGACACTTAGTACTGAAAAGGTCGTTAGTCGTAGTTGTATGGCGAGTGACAGCACCCATGATTCATGAATATAGGACCAAAATAAAACCAATCAAGAATCATGGAGATACCCCCAACTTCTAAAGATACTTCATCGACTCAATTGAGTATCTGTTGAGTTGAGTTTGATGTACCATGTTTAACTTTGAATCACAATTACATCAAACACTGCGTTCTCCAACAATCGGTATAAGCATTATTTATGTTATCGCTTTTTTAGTCCAAACATCATCCTCTCCTTGAACTTTTCAAAATCAGTCTACTTTTTATTGCTTTCTTGGGAATATTTTTAGTTACCATTAAATCATTTTTGTTACATCCCATCCTGTGGGTGGCATACTTAGTATGCTTCTGATAGTAACTTTGGTTCATAGGATGACACTTGATTGGAGCTTTTTGTTTTAGAAGTTTTCAAATTTAGACAACGCTTTTTACACAACTCAATCCTAAAAGAGATTGGCTTGAGCACTCAACCTTAACCATATAGATTGGATTGGTCTGATTGTGTTTTTTTGCATTCTCTCCTAAAATTGACAAATGCTTATAGAGCATGTATATTTCCTTTTATCTTTAAGAAAAGGAGAAACTATAACACATCCTTGCAAATAGTGGTAAATGGAGGAAATTTTGCTGACAAGGAACATTATAAGCAAGTAAAAATAATCTAAAAAATTGTGAGAAGTGGATCTATAGGGTATTAAATAACAATTTTATCACTATGCTAGTTATTAATATACCATTAATATCGGTATTGTTTTAGGTTTTCTATATATAATATATAATGAGCATAGAGTTAAGTTCCATTCGAGTTTCTTTTAGGCCTATACTAAATCCACTAGTAAAGAAGATGACACCATGAATATACTCAAAGTATAAATGAAAAAAAAGGGAAGTATAAATGAAAAAAAAGGGAAGGGGAAAATGGCACTGACCATGCTCCCTAAAAAACTGCTAGCCGTTGTTCTTAGTATTCCAAAGTTGTAGTCACAATTTTCCTAAGTTTGAACACTTTTGTATAATATACTAAGGATGGTAATGAGAAAAGTGTAATATTGTAGTCCATAGTGGTAATGGAATTTTCCAAAAAAACCCATTTGGATAGAATGATTTCATGTTCTCATGGATTAGTTTTACCCGTTGCCACAGTGGTTTTTTTTTTTTTTTTTCTTATTCTTAATTTGTTTACAAAGTTTGTAAAGAAATTTCATTATGCTTGACCTAAGTTTAAATAGGGTTTATTTTTTAAGGATCTAAATACTTGTGTTTCAAATTCATTGAGTTTAATAAATATGTATTTGATAAATAACTTGAATTTTGTTTCTGAAAATTATTTCTGACTTATATGATCTAAAACGTGCAACATCTAAAAGAAAAACTTTTTTAAGTTTTATTTGGATATAGATTTTGAATATTAAAATTTAAAATGCATAATTATATTACATAAAGATTAAAAAAGAACATCTAAAAATACAATAGGTAAGTTTTAAACACAATTCATTTTTCAAAAAGCACAAATAATATGATGTATTATAGTTTATATAGAATAACAAATGAATAAGTAAATAACTTTTTTAACCGAAATCATATTCATAAATTAATTAAGTAATAACCTAAATCATTTTTGGTACATTTCAGATTTCAATATCAAAAAGCATTATATAATAGGGGATATAATAGGGGTTGTAATAAAGGAGGTATGAGATTTTTGGCAACTTAATCTCCAAAGTTACTCTTTGTAGATTTTAGAAGCCACCAAAATCGAAAAGGTGTTTCCTTCAAATTATCTTATAATGAATTTTACCAAACGCTAAAAAAAAATTTTTAATTTCCAATTAATCACTTTTAAAATCCTGCCAAGTCAAACTCAAACACACAGACTAAATATGTACTAAATATATATCATAGTTCGCGTTGCCAAATGATTTTAATTTTTTTTTAATAAAAAGAAAATATTTTAGTGAAGAATTTGACAAAAAATAAAAAAGAACTCATTAGAATGAAACGTTTTTGGCTTCAGAAGAAGCAAGGCCTTGGTAACGAAGATATATATGTCAAGTGCAATGAACTAAGATATGAGAATTGAGAATCGACTATATTTTCCACTAAACATGAGTCTTCACTCTCAATCATGTGTTTCCTTGAAATGTAAATTTTTTTTAACTTTTCTAAATGAACAAATTATTTAAAGATATTGATGTATGTATTTATCCCAACAACTCAGTCAAACTCTCACAGCCTGAAAGGAAAAAAAGTGAACCTTAAGTAAAGTGAACTTTGAAACTATTGTCTGAAAAGAGAAAATGATGATTAGATCTAAACGTAACTTACAATAATTGCTTGGAGACTTGAGAAGTGAAATTGAGAGAGGCATAACTCAAAAATCTGTCTGGTAGTTTTCTGGCTTGTACCACAATGAGAACTCAATTCCTTTGCCTTTTAGTTTTTCTGTTGCAGGACCAATTTTCTCCAAAAGCTGCAATTCAGAACTTTAAACTAAATTATCTAATAGCATGCGGCAAGCAACTACACAACAACACATTGAAAGACCCTGGAGAAGGACTAGATCTTGTTATGTTGCACCTTAAATTTTTCTTATTATATTTATAGAAGAGAATAGAAGATGAATTTGTGTACTTGTGTAGAGGATTTCATGATTTGTTTCTAATCAAGATTTTATCAGAATATACCCTTATCCAAGACAGTCAAATGTTTGAATTCATCTCACCACGTGATGTTTTGAACTTTCAAGGAAAAAAAGGTCCATCACATATAATATGTTCTTGAAAGATTAAATATACAACAAGCAACTTATTAGCATGGCATCAAAACAAGAAATCATGTGTTTGAGTTATTTCCTTTCAATTTATCATATTATAGTTCACTTGTTGGGCTTTTGTGCTGATTTTATGCTCACAAGATCTATTAAGAATACGAATAATAATCCATCAACTCAAGTTTTTTTGGTCAAATGATGATTTAAGACTAATGTTGGTATTAAAGAAGGATATACAATTTCTAGCTGCAATTTGGAAAGCTACACAAACTGTGACAAAGACCAATATCAGACCGATGAGTTCGGGTTTGGATTGTAAACATTACCTTGTCATGTACAACACCATTAGAAACCAAAACAGATCTATCAAAGACACTGAACTTTCCACCATCCATGCGAGTCACTGCTCCACCCGCTTCTTCAACTATCTGAAAAATAGAAACAACCTGCTCATGAATATGATAAAAATCGTAGCATATTTCCAATTTCCTCAAGTTTCTTTAATCACCGCTGAAGTGATTGGACTTTGTTAGAATTATTAGATTTAGTGGGCTTAGCCCATTAGGAAGATTTACGCTAAATATTCTTTCCTTTTTTATCTCTTTGTACTTTTCTATTTATTCTCTCTTGTACCTATTGTATGAATATCAGAAAATAATAAAACTAAAAACATTGTGGTTTTTCTCCCAGTTCTCGGGTTTCCACGTAAGCCGGTTTCGTGTTTACTGCTTTCAATATGGTATCAGAGCGAAGCAACAACGAAACCCTAGAAAAAATTTTAAGAATCACCTGGATCAAAACCGCCGTCGTCGCCGCCGTGGACACCACCGTGGAAAAACTATTCCACCGTATTCACGCGTCGCCTCTGTCGGGCGCGTGGGCCCACGCGCTGCCATTTGTTAATCTCACCGCCCATCCCATCCGCTCCTACGCGTCGTCGCCTGTCCAACCGTCTCACCCTTCCAGTCATCCGCCGCCCATTGCCGCCGGACAGCAACCTTCAAAACTGTCAAATCTGTACAGCAGTGCAAATCTGTACAACAATACAAATCTGTTCGTCGACCCTTTATAGCAACCTTTCTGCTATAGGAACGGGGCTGACCAACACCATAATAGATCGTGGATTGAAGTGGGCTATGGACAGCCATAAGTTCATGGTCTCGGGATTAATCAAACCTATAGGAGAACTGTTTTTGAAGTTAGTACATCCTTGGCACAGACCGATCTACCGATGTATTCCAAGAACTCGGTAATTTCGCTTCCTAACGTGCCTTCAAATTATATAACTAACTCTGTTGCCTTTAGTGTTCAATCCTTGACCCATGATAATGAGAAACCAATTCTCGTTTGTGAGCACTGCAAGAAACAACGGCATACCAAAGATCGGTGTTGGAAACTCCACGGTCGGCCCCCAAGAGGTAACAAACGCTCCTCCAAGGAGCAACAGAACTTAGGGCGTACCGATGTTAGGGAGATTGCTAGCACCTCTCAGCCCATTGGCCCTATCGCTAGTCAGACCAGCTCTTCTACTTTAAGCGCCATTGCTCAATCAGGTATGTCTCAGTCCTTTGGCCTTATTGTTGATGAGACGAATCTCTGGATTTTGGACTCGAGGGCCACAGATCACTTGACAAGTTTCTCGGAGCACTTTGTCACTTATACCCCCTTGTGCCGGTAATGAGAAACTCCGGATAGCCGATGGCTCTTTAGCCCCGATTGCTGGAAAAGGACAAATAGTCCTCTTTGACGGTTGCTCCCTCCAGAATGTTTTGCATGTGCCTAAGCTTTCTTACAATCTGTTATCTATCAATAAGACCATCGTGAGCTACACTGTAAAGCTACTTTCTTACCTGAATTTGTTTGCTTTCAGGACTTGAATTCGGGGAGGACGATTGGCACTGCCCGTCATAGCAGGGGACTTTACATCCTTAATGATGATACCTACGGTAGTAGTATCTCTACGACTAGTTTACTATCTTCCTATTTTAGCACCTCTGAACATGACATTATGTTGTGGCATTTTCGGTTAGGTCACCTGAACTTTACGTATATGAAATATTTGTTTCCCCATCTCTTTCTTAAAATAGATGTCTCCTCGTTATCTTCTGATGTGTGCATTCGGGCAAAACAACATCGTGTTTCTTTTCCTTCACAACCATATAAACCCACACAACCGTTTATCCTTATCCATAATGACGTTTGGGGTCCCTCCAAGGTCACTACCTCATCTGGGAAAAGGTGGTTTCTAACCTTCATTGATGATCATACCCGTCTCACCTGGGTCTACCTTATCACCGATAAATCTGAGGTTTCCGCTATTTTCCAAAACTTCTATCACACCATTGAAACACAATTCCATAAAAAAATTGTTATTCTTCGGAGTGACAACGGTCGGGAATTCCAAAACCATAACCTTAGTGAATTTCTAGCCTCTAAGGGGATTGTTCACCAAAACTCGTGCGCCTACCCTCCTCGACAAAATGGAGTGGCCGAGCGAAAAAATCACCACCTTCTGGAAGTAGCCCATTCCCTTATGCTTTCCACTTCCCTTCTTTCATACCTGTGAGGAGATGCTATTCTTACAGCAACTCATTTAATCAATAGAATGCCTTCTCGTATCCTCCACCTTCAGACTCCCTTAGAATGTCTTAAGGAGTCCTACCCCTCTACTCGTCTCATTTCAGAGGTTCCTCTTCGTGTGTTTGGGTATACCGCTTATGTCAATTGTTTTGGCCCTAATCAGACCAAATTTACCCCTCAAGCTCAGACTTGTGTGTTTGTTGGGTATCCCCTCACCAGCGTGGTTATAAATGTTTTCACCCGCCGTCTAGAAAATACTTTGTCATTATGGATGTTACTTTCTGTGAGGACCAACCTTATTTTCCCGTTAGCCATCTCCAGGGGGAGAGTGTGAGTGAAGAGTCTAACAACACCTTTAAATTTATAGAACCTACCCCTAATACCATGTCTGACATTGATCCTCACCCTATAATCCTACCTACAAACCAAGTTCCTTGGAAAACATATTATAGGAGGAATCTCAGAAAGGAAGTTGGTCCCCTACCAGTCAGCCGCCGGCTCCAGTGCAAGACTCCAAACCTTCTCGAGATCAAGGTATGGAAAATCCTACTGAACCTTGCACTAATAATACAATGAATGAGAATGACAGGTCTGATGTTGCTGTTCTTGAAAATGTGGAAGAAATAAACAGTGGTGATGAGACTAAGGTCAGAACAGAAACCAATAACAATGAAGCTGAACAGGGTCATACAGGGAAACTTGATAAGTATGATCCTTCTCTTGATCTTCCTATTGCACTGAGAAAAGGTACTAGGTCTTGTACAAAGCACTCCATATCTAATTATGTGTCATACGAGAATCTCTCACCACAGTTCAGAGCTTTTACTGCCAGCCTTGACTCTACCACAATACCGAAAAATATTCATATTGCTTTAGAAGGCCCTGAATGGAAAAATGCTGTCATGGAAGAGATGAAAACTCTTGAAAAGAATAACACTTGGGAGATCTGTGCTTTACCCAAGGGACACAAGCCTGTGGGATGCAAATGGGTGTTCACTCTCAAATACAAAGCAGATGGAACACTTGACAGGCACAAGGCAAGGTTAGTTGCAAAAGGATTTACTCAGACCTATGGTGTTGATTATTCAGAAACTTTTTCTTCTGTTGCTAAGTTGAATACTGTCAGAGTCCTTTCTGTTGCTGTAAACAAAGATTGGCCTCTATATCAGCTGGATGTTAAAAATGCTTTTCTAAATGGAGATCTAGCAGAGGAGGTCTACATGAGCCCTCCGCCTGGCTTTGAAGCCCAGTTTGGTCAATAGGTTTGTAAACTCCAGAAATCCTTATATGGTCTGAAAGTCACCCAGAGCATGGTTTGACAGGTTCACTACTTTTGTCAAATCCCAAGGATACAGTCAGGGACACTCTGATCACACTATATTTACAAAAGTTTCCGAGACAGGGAAGATTGCAGTTCTGATAGTTTACGTGGATGACATCGTTTTATCTGGAGATGATAGGCAGAAATCAGTCAACTTAAGCAGAAAATGGGTAATGAATTTGAAATCAAGGATTTGGAAAATCTGAAATATTTCCTTGGAATGAAGTGGCCAAATCTAAAGAAGGCATCTCCGTGTCTCAGAAAAAATACACCCTTGATTTGCTAACCGAGACAGGTATGTTGGGATGTCGTCCCACTGACACTCCTATTGAATTCAACTGTAAACTAGGAAACTCTGATGATCAAGTTCCAGTTGATAAAGAACAATATCAGTGCCTCGTGGGTAAATTGATTTACTTATCTCATACTCATCTTGATATTTCCTTTGTTGTGAGTGCTGTCAGCCAGTTTATGTAGGCTCCCTACGAGGAACACATGGAAGCTGTCAAAAGAATCCTTAGATACTTAAAAACGACACCTGGTAAAGGCTTGATGTTTAGAAAGACAGACAAAAAGACCATTGAGGCATATACTGACTCAGATTGGGTAGGATCTGTTGTTGACAGAAAGTCTATGTCCGGTTATTGTACCTTTGTTTGGGGCAACTTTGTAACTTGGAGGAGTAAGAAGCAAAATGTTTTGGCCAGGAGCAGTGCTGAGGCCGAATATAGAGCTATGAGTTTGGGAATATGTGAGGAAATTTGGCTCCATAAAGTCCTATCTAATCTTCATCAGGAATGTGAGACTCCATTGAAGCTCTTTTGTGATAATAAAGCTGCTATTAGTATTGCTAACAACCCAGTTCAGCATGATAGAACTAAACATGTTGAGATTCATCGGCATTTCATCAAACAGACTTGACAGTGGAAGCATATGCACTCCGTACATCCCTTCGAGCCGACAGGTTGCTGATGTTCTTACCAAGGGGCTTCTCAAACCAAACTTCGACTTTTGCGTTAGCAAGTTGGGCCCCATTGATATTTACGTCCCAACTTGAGGGGGAGTGTTAGAATTATTAGATTTAGTGGGCTTACCCACTGGGAAGATTTACCCTAAATATACTTTCCTCTTTTATCTCTTTGTATTTTTCTATTTATTTCCTCTTGTACCTATTGTATGAATATCAGAAAATAATAAAACTAAAAACATCGTGGTTTTTCTTCCGATTCTCGAGTTTCCACGTAAGCCGGTTTCATGTTTATTGCTTTCAATAGACTTAAATAAGGAGTTTGAGAAACTAAACTGAAGTTCAAACATAGAAACAAAATGATGACAGTTACGGTTTACTATGGTCAAATAATTGCATACATCAAAGAAGATAACGAAAAAGAAAGCTATGAAGGATAGATACCCCAACCCATCAACCTGAAATTTCAAAACAAGGATTTCCAATTGAATAGAATAATAATAATAATAATAAATACTAGTTATGCACTCGTGCTTATTCTAGCTCATTCCTCCACAGTCTCTAACAATGGATGGCAGCGGGATTTAAACCTCTGGGGTCAAGGATGTATATCTTACACCAGTTAGTGGTGCAGTATCTAGCTCATTAACAAAATTTTCAACTTATCGCAATATCTATCATAAGGAACCTATGATATTCCTATTCCTCTATTTCCAATACCGCACAATGCTCCTTGGTTGTGCTTGTGCCTACCAAAATAAGGTTCATTTACCTATTCCTATGTTCAATTCAAAGGCTGAAAGCAGTGCACATTAAGAAGATCAGTGCAGTACCAAAACACCGGCAGCCATATCCCATGGCTTCAGGCGATACTCCCAATATGCTTCTACAATTCCTAGAGCTACATGGCTCATGTCGACTGCTGCTGCACCTAGCCTTCTCACTCCCTGCACATTGAAAAGTCCATAGAAAATTTAAAATAAAATAAAAGAAAGAAAGCCAGTAAATAGGTAGATAGAGTTATATCTCCTAGTTAGAAATTTATGCTTGTATGTCTATGAGGAGAGAGTAGGCAGGACCACTCAACATAGCAAACCAGAACAAGATAAAGGAATACCCTGCTAACATCTGTGAATTCTTTAAATAAATCCATATTTGTAGTCCATGGATCGTCATGTTCATATCCAAATCCTGTAACTAGAAGAGACCGTTCCACCTAAATAAGTAAAACATAATGTTAAGCCATCAAACAAAGCTATCCACACTATTAAATATAATATAACAGTTCTCTGATGTACTTAATAACCCTGCACGAGATATGAATACCAAGCCTTATTTAGTTTCTGCAAACGTGCAAGACCAGACAAATTTCATAAACATGGATGTCGAGTAGATGGGACATGGATCCCACCTCATTAGATGGGACAAGATGCTCAATTCACATGCCCAGGGTGCACTTGATTTACAAAGATTGCTTGATAAGTATCGTGCCCTCCTTGCAAAATGGGTTTGGAGATACTACCACGAAGGTGAGGCTTTATGGAAACAAGTGATTGATGCAAAACATGGGAAGTCTTCTCTTGGCTCTTGGCCCAACTCCTCCTTTCCTAACTATGTTAAGGGACCATGGGGAGACATTTTGAAATTCATAACCCACATCAAAGATAAAGTCAAAATTAATGAAAAACACCACATTTTGGAACAACAGATGGATTAAACCCTCCATCCTCAAGGTTTTCTACCCGACTTTACAATCTGTCCACACAAAAGGGGACTTCCATTCATGATATTTGAGACCATAGACATGATTGGTCTCTAAATTTTAGAAGAAATTTGAAGGATGATGAGACTAATGAGTGGCTTGACCTCACGAGCATCCTTCATACTAACACCTCTCGGCGTTCATAGATAAATGGATTTGGGATCTGGACAACAAAGGCTACTTCATCACAAAATCCCTTGCCTGTGATTTGGGTTCCAATGTGAACTCCCTTCAACATCCCTTCCATGCTGCCATTTGGAATGATCTCTATCCAAAAAAGATCAAAATTTTCCTTTCGGAAATTAGTCACGCTGCTATACACCGTCAGTTTGCTTAGGTTTTGGAAGGAAATCTTCCTTTCCTTTGGATGGTACACAGCCCTCCCAAACAACACCATTGCTGCCCACTCATATGCTCTCACCCGACACCCCTTCACTAAATAAAATCAACACATGTGGATGCATACGATTCAAACTTTCTTATGGACCACTTGGAAGGAGAGAAACAACCCCCTCTTCAACGATAAGGGAAGCTCTTTTGATAGATACTTTGATGTCATTATCTATCATGCTGAGTTGGTGTAACACCTCTTTCTTTAAATCATACACCCTTTCTTCCCTTTTAACCAATTGGAGAGCTATTATGTAACTCCATTGGCTCCGGCCTCAGCTGTTTGTTGTAAATTTCATACTTCAATGAAACTTGTTTCTTATAAAAAAGAGTAGTAACTCAAGTGTTTGGAAAAGAACAAAACTGCTTAAACAATATGAGTGTTACAATTTCCCTAGGCAGAAACAATTTGAATACTTTGGCACAATCTTTCAAGGGAAACGAGTAGTTAGAAGCTGCTAATGTGTGTGCTGTAATGGTAGGTCTTCTAAAAGTGTCAGTTCATTTTTGTTGGGAGAGGACTAGTATTGATGAGGTTTCTCCACAAATCCTAATAATTTTTTCAACAAGAAACCGATATAATAGAAAAGAAAGATCATTAAAGAAAGAATGGTTGTTGGAATATGAAAAGTTTGATAAGATTTCCTTCAACAAAAAACAAAATAAAATAGGTTCAGTTGTCGCCAAATTGTTTCTAGATAACAAACTCACCTGACTAGTTTGACTCACATTAATCTTTTGGCCATTACAGAATGCTCCCCCACCTAACATAACAAATGTGAAATAAAACGAATAAAATAAATAAATAAATAACTTACTAATTGTATGGAAACTCCAAAAAAACACGAGTAAAATATAGTTGTAGACCCTAAAATTTACTCCATTTCTAATTTGGTCGCTAAAGTATCGGTTCTTTTTGGTCCCTCAAGTTTGCAAATAATGAATTACATAACACTATAGATCATGAACTATTAACTAATAAAGACATGGAAGTAATAAAAAGCTTAGATGGAATGAGCTCAAGCCATAGTGGTCTTTTACCTAATATTTGACAGACTACGGGTTACCTTACCAACCAAATGTAGCAGTGTCTTATGAGAATAGTTGAGGGCAACCAAGTTGGTGCGGAAATTCATAGATACAAAATAAGAATAGAAAAATGTTGGAAATAAATGACATTGTTGATAGTTTATAGCCCCGAGGGTATTTTAGTATTTGACTTTACCCTAAGTTTATTTCCTTTTCTATATTAGGGTTTGCTAAAGCCTATAAATTTGTCTTTTTTTATAACTTTCATTATGTGTGAAATTAATAAAAAGTGACTCTATATCGTGGTTTTTCTCCTTGTTCTAGGGCTTTCCACATAAAACTAATGTTCTCTTTTTCATCATTTAACAAAAAATAACACAAACTATTAAATACACGTAGAAGATAGTCAACAACATTGTCAACCATTTGATCCTAGTCCTCTAGCATGGAAGGATTGAAATGATAGACATTTTTCTTTTCTAACCCCTAAATATTTTTTTAGAATTAGAAACATTCATTGATAGAATGAAAAACAGGCAGAGCCCAACACACCCAAAGGTGATATCCAACCTCTAAATATTTATTACTATTAGTTTGTGTCCAACCACACAATCCTTGGAAACTCAGATAGAAATACTATTAGAACAGAATTATGAATGTAATTAGGCAAAGAGAAGTTGGTGGTTGGTAAAGTTTGGTTGGAATGATTTGTTATATTAGAGGGAGTGGAAAAGGATGAAGGTTTGCAACAAGTGGCTTTAGGCTTGAGTAAGAATACTCCAGAGAAGGAGGTCCAAGTACCAAAAATTTCTTGGGAGTTATTTTGTTCTTTCATTCTTCATCTTTCAATATATTTACCTATTTGGGTTCAATCAAACTCAAACCTAATCACCTTGCTTTGGATGATAGAGACTTTACTCAATATCTTTACCCGACCAGAGTCTACTAATCTAATCCCAGCGATTATTAACAGGCTTGAGTTGGGTTAGATCTTGATTTACCTTTGTTATACGACACAGCAAATCATGTCACTCTTTTCATTAATTCCTTGATAAGATTTCAAGGATAAAGAGAGAATTAGGATCTTATTATAACTTGAGGAACCAATATAAAAGCAGGGACCGGATGGAACCATTTAAACTTTAGGGACCAAATAAAAATAGGGATAATCTTCAAGAACCAAAACTGTATTTTAAACAAAAATTTATAAAAGTAGTACCAGCCGTTGCAGTAAATATGCGAGTGTTCCAGCACATGGGACCTCCAACAAACTCTACCTGTAGAAGGATATTCATTATTGCAGCAAGACCTCACAATAATATCAGAAATTTGTAAAAATATATAAATAAAGCATGTCAAAGAAAACCAAATCAGCTGTCTAATCAAATCAATTCAGTAGGCTTATCATTTTGAATAAAAGAAAGCAAGAACCTCCATTGATCTTAATTTTCCACAGAATAATACAATGATTGATTATTGGTCTTAAAGCTGATAATCTGTTTAGTTTGATCTATTTAGTCCTCCAATAATCTTTTGCTTCCAACTCTAGAAAATATGATGACAGATTCTTTCCCATTTTCCACTAAACTGAGCATAATAAATTTGGAATCAGGATTTAAGAAAAAAAATTGATTATTTTTTAAATACTTATGAGCATCTAATGCAACTATTTTTGTTGCCCACGCAATTGTTCAACCACAATTTACTGCCTAGCAAACCCTTTTCTTATCATTCTTAAATTTTTATTGTTATTATTGTTGTTGTTGTGATTAGAGAGAGCTGCACAGAGATGGAATCAACAGCATGGAATCAAGAATTGCTCTTTCTTTATTTAAAATATATAAAAAATATTTCATTGATTAACAAAATGTTCAAAAATTACCCAAACAATCCAAATTCCAAAAGATAGAAAGGCCAGCATTGACCAAAACAATGAGCTTTCTTGTATAATGACAAAGGCTGAATATTTGAAACGGATATTGCCACACACTGACAAAGGCACGTTCAAGAAAGAGAAGCACCGTGTTCGTCACTTTTCCACTATGAAGCACCATAATTTACCATTATCATAGTTAGCCTTAAGACCAACTCTACCCCATATCACTCTTTTTTATTCTTTTTCTTTGTCGGAACTTTGGCAAGGTTCTCTCAACCTCAAATAGAGTTTCACCTTTTTTTTTTTGCACGACTTGTCTTGAACATTCACCAAAACTAGTCGCACACGAGAATCTCTTTGCTTGTCAACGACAACATTCTCTCAACTGAGTGTTCTCTACTCAATATTTGCAACTTGACTTGCTCTCGACAATGGTGTTGTCCTCTCGTGCATTAATCTTTCACAACTCTGGCATACTTGCCTTTACACTCTAGGCCAAGTTTCAGGATTCACCTGCCCCTATACTGGGGCAATGTCTTTTTAAACACATTGTTCCTCCATCTTGATTCTCATCCACCCAGCCATCCACCTTCTACCATGTATTAACCTTATCAAGATGAATTCTAACATTTAAGAAGGTCAAAACTAGTACAAGGCGCATCAAGTACAACTGACTTGTCACTTAACTATGTCATAACTAGCTTATCGAGGTCATCAAACACTTCCAAAGCCATTCCTTCCACATACGTAGGTCACAACTAGTATAACGAGTCAACCATTGTAAAATGATTCCTACCGCACTTCGAGGCAATGCTTGCTCTCTTGCCACCAGCATGATTTTTTCCACTAAATCGATCGAAAACCAACTTTATAGCCTAGTGAGGACCCATCGATAGAATGTCTTCCCAAACTTTACGATGTGTTGGATATTATCTTAAATTTGCCTTCACCTACAAGCTTAAACTTTTAGGTAAATTGGTGATTTAAGATGTTATCCTTCTTTTCAAACGGAGACAAGCTTCTTTATTAATATAAAAAACTCAAAGTACAAGAGAATTATACAAGGAGAATAATAAAGAAGATTAAAAACAGGAATCAGGAGACGTACTCGGACATCTCAATTAGGTTGACACCCCCTTAACGCCAACATTATACCCATAGAAACATCAAAAGAACATATAAGTACCAAATAAACCAGAAAGAAAACAGCCAAAAGGAAAGCAAATACAAAACACAAAGTAAAGAAAGAAACAGAGGAGAATAACACAGTTTCAAACCCCCAAATAATAAACTCCTACAGCTAACAAAACTGGATAGGAGGTCTTCTATTAGAAGAAAACAACAAAAATGCAAGTCTTGAGCTTTTGAGAAGTGCAGGAAGATCAGCTCCCATTAAAATGGATGAGAGATGAAAGCCGCCCAATTTGAACATAAGTATTGGATGGCATACTCCTTAAATTCCTTATTGAAAGAACACCAAGCTGCAGCATTTCTCTTTGCAGTGTCCATAGTATCAACCCAATAAGTTGAAGATGACAGTGTCAGTGACAAACTTCTGGTGATTTAAGATAGTATCAGAGCAGGTTGTCCAAGGAGAATATTCAAATCCCTACATTGTTGTTTCTTTCCCATTGAATAATGATTTTTACTAGGTCTTTCTTCATATTTCAAGTCTACAAGTGAGAAGTGTTAGATATTATATTAAATTTGTCTTTACCTACCACCAGCTTAAGCTTTTGGATCACTTGATGATTTAAGAGGATGCATCAAGCTTCATAATGAATTTGGATGTGCAACATGCTTAGTGAAAACTAAACCTAGAGTCCTTTTTACTTGTAAGGGCCTTTAGAATATCTATCCATCCACGCATTATCAAAGCATTATGACATTTGTAACTTATAAAGTACGAGTACTTCATTTGAGGCCAAGAATATATATCTTATATTAGTCCGTTCAATGCACTCTGGATACATGTCCAATACGTGAATTTGCATTTTTTTTTTTAGATATGCATGTCCTCTCCCAAATACGTGAAAGGGAAAAGGACAAGTTGGGTTCTTTTTTCCCTTTAAAGCTTGCAACCCAACTCATTTAAGAAGCCCATAACTATCATAACCCCAAGTCCAAGACTATCGCAAAACGATAAGCAGGTCTTCATATCCTAAAAAGAATTAATGCATGCTATTATTTTAGAAATTGGTGTATCCTCATGTCCTATGCACCCATATGTGTCAATGCTTCTTAGGTTTGCGATAGCATAAGGTGTCAAAGTCAAGGCCCATACTGCAACCTTCGACCTTGAGAACAGCCATAATGTCGGTACATACACACTAATGGCACCCAACCAAGTCCTACCGTATCCATGTCTATACTTCTTAGTTTGCAATCATAACATGTCAAATGAACATACGATGTAAGAGCCAAGCCATGTACTGCATCCTCCAACCCTAAAGAGAAGGCACAATGTTGTTTACCTGTGCCACCCGATCAAGTACTTTTTTTAAATAGAAATAACAACTTTCATTAAGAGAAAATGAAAGAAAACAAGGGCATACGAAAAACAAATCCCATGGAAACCCATCAAAGATGAGGGGTCCATTAGGTAAGGTGTTACCTAAAGAATAGCACAAAAGATCTTTAAATATGAAGCACAAAGGGAAACATAAGACTTAACTAGTGGTCAAATTTCACTAGGGTCCCTCTCTACCCCTCTAAACACTGTGCTATTTCTCTCTCCCCATAAAACCCATAACAAGGCGCACATTAAAAGTGGCAACAAGTCATTTACCAACATGTGTGTTTTGATTGACAAGAAACTAGGCGTACTTGCATCTTTCTCTCACATGCACCTAACTCCCAAAGTTGCTCATCCAAACTCATGATGGGACCCTAGCTTTTTGGGAAGGGCTTGAGGCCTCATCTAGTCCCCACCAAGTTCTTCACTGACACTACCAATGCCATTGTCACTTCTAAACTTGATTATGCCTTAGCTAGAATTTCTTAAGTACTTTCTTTAGTGCTTCAGACGATGCATCGATGACCATATCATACTCCTCGCTCGCTTCACAACATTCCTCTTCTCAACCCTTTTCGTGGCTTTTCAAATGGCACCTTTGTGTGTCATTGTGCTTGCTTGACGCGTCAACTTACTTGCTGAATGTCAACATACTTGTTTGCTCATTCTATGGGGTCTCAACCTACTACAGTTGAGAGTTGAGACACGCTGCACCAGCTCCTTGTTAGAGTTGCATAGTATATATGATTAGCTGAAGGCAAGAGCGTGATTATCGACTACATCCTAATCTCAAAGAAAATGGCACATTTTTCTGTATCATTACTTCATCTTTCTGTTGTCACACATCCAAATCAACCTCTTTGATAACCAACCACTTTGATGTTTCCCAAATGACCACTTCCTTGAATCCAACTTCTTGCTCAATCAAACATATTAAGGATGCTAAAAAATGATATTAGACCAGCTTATCCTATGGGAAGAAAGCGTACTCATTATTTGTTTGAATAATCAATGATGTAACCCAATTTTACAGGATAATTTAGTTTACTTTTCCATGAGTAGATCACAGCTTGAGACATGCAAATAAAGATTACAGTTTGAATACCACAGCTGCAGCAGCAGGATTTCCCCGATACAGAACTCCAACAGATACTGCAAAGGAAGGATAGCCGTGTGCAAAATTTGTTGTTCCATCTGCATTTATATCGAGATTAGACAACTTGTACTTATTGAATTATATATGTATATGCACATGGTATAGATAAAACAGAGGAATATGCTAAAACATTCAGTCAGGGGACATCTCTAAAAGTAAATGATGATAAAATACATCAAAACATTGTTAGATAGATCTAATCCTCCATTGATTATAAGAAGTTTAAAGATATACTTCCTGATTGACCAGAACTAGTAAGCAGATAAAAGACTAGGAGAGTACATCCCTGATTCAAAAAATAATGAAACGTACACTCTGACATCAAGTTGTCATCGGGAGAATATAGACATATTAGCATTAAGTGGGATTAATTAAAGTAATATAAAAATGTCACCAAATCTACATATGATTATGTCAAGAAAAACAACATTACTATCTCAAACCTAAAACCCCAATAGTCAATATGTCAAGAAAAAAGTTCTTTAAAAATCAGATTCCTCAAAATGCTAGAAAATTAACAATCTAAAACATAAAGGCCTTCATAGTTAAGAATTAAGATGTCAAAACAACAGAGGTTATTTATGTTGAAGTTAGAGGAAAATATGAAATAACACACTTAATTCCCTTAATTCATTCTATACAATAGAGTTCAATATACATAGGCATACATGGAAACCCTAACTAAAGACTAGTAAATTACAATAATGGACAAATGACTAATAAGCTCCTAGATACATATATATATATATATATATATATATATTATAACACTCCCCCTCAAGTTGGAGCATATATATTAATCATGCCCAGCTTGTTACATAGGTACTCTATTCGAACTCCATTCAAAGCTTTCGTAAAGATATTCACTACTTGTTCTCCAGTCTCCAGTCTTTACAGTGCCAAATCCAATAACAGAAGACTTTGATCCATCTGCTAGGGAAACACCGGTAGTGGATGTAGATGACAAAGTTGTAGAAAATAATTCGGGATTACCAGTCATATAATCAGTAGCACCGAAGTCTTTGACCCATTGTGTACAAGAGGAAAAGAGAATGATTCATGTTACCTGAATTAGCAATGGTTGTAATGAGGGCACATGCTAATGATGAAGGAGATGCTTTCAGCAATTTAGTTGACAAATCATGGGTAGATGGAGCCGGTAATTAAGCCAAATGAGACGTCATTGTGGAATCGAAAACCAAGATCTTGGAAGCTTCTAACTAACAACAGCCCAAATTAGAACAAAACAACAACAAATTAGAAGAACCAAAAGCGTATTCTTCCAAAGACCCTCACACTCGATTCGATTTAAAGGATCCAAATACATAGAACAACTGGAAAACACAAATGGAGATGAACCCAGCCGAGAGCACAAAACAAATCTCCCATGCACTCCCACACGCCGGCGCGTGGTCCTTGCAGCGGAGGAAGAGGTTGTGCGTGAGCCTCACGCGCTGGTCGGATGGCTTTGAAAATTTGGGGTTTGGTAGATCAGCAGTTGAGCTCCTTTTTTAGCTAGACAGTGTTGAAAAAGAACAAACTTCCACCAGTAGTTGATGGACTGCAAACAAACCGACGTCGGCAACAGTGGGCAAAACTATAAACTCACCCCTCTACAAAACCCTAGATGTTACAAAAAGGTTCTAAATTCTCAAACCCTAATTTTCTCTAACTTGGCTCTGATACCATGTTGAAGTTAGGGGAAAATATGAAATAACTCACTTAATTCTTTTAATTCATTCTATAAAATAGAGTTCAATATATATAGGCATACATGAAAACCCTAACTAAAGACTAGTAAATTACAATAGTGGACAAACGACAATAAGCTCCTATATATATATATATATATATATTATAACAATTTAAAGAGCATGACAAATCAAAAAGCTCACATTTATATGTAGATAAATGGAATTGAGCTTCAAGAAATAACTTTCTGAAGAAATTAATTACAAAATATACTTTTAAAATGTATAGAGATTGGTTGACCAAATGTTTTAAATCAATTGTTTTTCAATTATGTTCTAGACTAAAAAACTAAATTTCATTTTCTAACAAGTAAAGTCAACAGGCTGAATCACAGTCAAGTATTTAAGTTATTGGTTTTATTACCTGGATCATACTTTACGCAAGGATATCAAATTACCCAAAAAACAAGAACTATTTAAGTATAGAAAGATCAAACAAAATACATATGCAGTACATTGACTTTCTTTGTCACCAAAAACCACGATATGTGGGACCCTAAGTTCTTTTTAAAAAGAAAAAAGAAAAAAGAAAAAGAAAGAAGAAGAAGAAGCATGCTACTGAAAATAAATGTAAAAAGGTGAGTTCGGTATCGAATTATGATCAGAAGAAAAGTAAAGCAACCATTATTAAGATGTACACACTAATCTTAGGAGTAAAGCAGCAGATAATTGGTGGCCCTCATAGTGAAGGTGCATACTTGCAGGCATAAGAAGAGAGAAGGAAAGGAAGTTGTAAATGTGGGCCTGGGAATATTGTTAGTAAGGAGGGGGGCATGCGTTTGAGTTTAGATACTGCTTTGATTACGGGGGAAGGGTATCTTTTCAGCAATTATCTTATATTGGGTCTCTTAGGAGAACTGGGAGAGGTAGGGAAGCTCTTGAACTTTCCCCCGTTGTTGATAAATAAAATTGAGGCTAAAGTCTATCATAATATAAAGACATTATTGTTGATTCATCTACTAATACTGAAATAGAAGTTTATTGACTACTTTATATTTTCACACCAAAGACAAAGTTGTCAATACAAACCTAAAGGATCAATGCACCAAAGATAATCAGATGATGAATCTCCTATAACTCCTCCTTCTTCTCCAAGGATGAGGTGATCTTTAAAATTCTTTCTAACGACTTTCAGAATAGCAGCCTCACTCATTTTATCTGTTCTGAAAGTAAATCAAGAAACATGCTGAAAGCAGAATGTTGATACGAGACACAAAATTGTCAAAAAGATAGTGTGAGAATTATGAGTAAGCCAAAAATATGTTATCTTTCCTTTGCACGAACTGAGGAGATTTCTCAGTGAATAACGTTATACTCTGTACAGAGATTGAACAGCCCAATCAAGTGTTACAATTAATAGGGAAAGGACTTGTGATAATTTGTTTCGAAATTTCTAGAAAGTGAAGGAACAAATGGACCAATTGAATAAAGTCTAAACCAAAAGAACCCTCAGGCTGCAAAATATCTGGTCAAGTCTTTTTTTAAGAATGACTTACAGCAGCTATGAAACATCAACAGCTTTATGAACATGCATAGATTTCGTTCCACTCATTCAATATGTTAACTTCTCTTTTATCTGACAAAAATCATGTATATGTTTCATTCTATTTCTTTCTTATCCAAGAAAATTGCAAGCAAGGAAACTCCATCTTAACGTAATTGCATGAAACAATTTCATTTTACACCCCAAAACTAAATCCATATTGCAGAGTTATAGTTTGATATGACACAAAGCATGAAACTTATGGCACTGTAGTTGAATTTTCCTAGGGATCCTTACTCGGTTACTAAGTCTGTCAATCCTTTATATTCAACATTCCGAGGCTTATTAACTGCATCCATCACCACCTGGGAACATCAAGGTAAAGGTCTCAGAACCCACACAATGAAGCCAACAAGCAAATACTTTAATGATCATTTTATCAATAGGACGCAACCATCTTAATAACCTGTCCACAGTCAAGCAAACTTCAGAAGCTAGAACGCACACTGATATGAATTAAATTCCAAACTACCCTAAACAACCGCTTCTAATTTCCCAGCAGCAAACCCCCCATTGGTCCAAGTCATATTAATTATCAGTTCAGAAGCCAGATTTGCACGCCACATTTTTAGACCAAGATGAACACAGTTTTGATTGCACCACCTCAGAGTGATCTTATAATCAGCAAACTAAATAAAACAACCCCACTTGAATTTTGACTTCCAAAATAACACATCCCTTTACAAGTTTGGTTCTCATACGTCAGAAACTCCCTAGCGCAACAATAGAACAAATTCAAAGGGATAAAAGGGGGAAAAGGAAGAAGAAAGAAGAACATACTGGTGAACTAAAAGAAATTATTATGATAAAAATATCATCATCATATCACAAACCTCGGCTCCAGTATTGGCAGCATTCTCAACGACTTGAATTAGGTGGGATGGGGGAATGGGTCCAATAGACTTGGCACCCACTTTTGGGTACTGCTTGCGGTAAGAAATTTCAGACAATGCAGCTTTGGTTTTCGGCAATTTGGTGTCTAATGGTCCAATTGAGAGAAACCCACGATTGCAATCTCTCCTGGCGTTGAAAAGAACATTGGGAGACGGACTGAGGGAGGAAATTGATCTGCAAATTGTAGAAAATAGGAAGTGGGTGTTCGTCGAGAAGGCAATGGAGATGGCCATTTTTTTCTTCAAGTGATGAAAGTGGAAGAATCCAGCTCAGGGCTTTTGGAGCAAAGGATTTGGAAATGGTTATGTAGCTCTTAACCATCTGATTCTAATTGCCACGAAATACCGATAGGGGAATCATGCTCTTCTTATTGGGAATCTTCAGGGTTTTGTTTTCTGCATTGGACTTCACTTTGGATGCTTGGGCCACTCAAATGAGTCCTTGGAATGACAACGGATAAAGCATGCTTTGGAGGGATGATTTTGGAAAATGTCAAAACCACCGTTCCTTTTCAATTTTAGCAAATGACTCATATCATAACTTATTCCTAATATCTTGAGACTCAACTAATTGATTAACTTTTAATAATTTTATTCAATCTTATTAATTTCAAAATAACCAAATTATTAGTTTTCATTTTGGAGAATCTTATTTTATATTAAAATAACGTTAATTTGTTGAATCTCAAAATAACCAAATTATTATTTTGAATTTCAAAAATCTCAACTATTGATTTGTTTACCAATTAAGTTAGTTTAATTCAAAATAACAAAATTATTATTTTGAATTTAAGAGAATCTCAATCATTGATTTTATTTGAAAATATGCTTACTTGAATTTCAAAATAACCAAATTATTATTTCTTTTACAATTTTCAAATTTCAAAATAATCAAATTATTATTTTTTTATCAATTTTCTTTTTTCAAGCCCTTTTTGTTTAGGTGAATTCGATTATTTGTTTCTCAACGTTTCTTATTAAATTCAAATTAACTTATTCCAAAATAGCATTGTGTATATATATCATTAGTTCAATATCATTAATTCGTATAAGGGTGGAAATGAATTAAAACCAGAAAACTATTGCATTAATTGTGTTTAGAAAGATTTTTAAACCAAAACATATTCATTTAACTAAATAACATTAATTAAATTGTAATTTCTATCGATATTGGTTTGATGTCTATAATCGGATGTTCATGTGATCGAAGAAATAACATACCAACTAACATGATTTCAGAGTGCCACATGTTAATGGAATTTTATACAATACCAAAATATCTACATTCACAAACTGTAACTATTTCAATATATGTGTTCTTATCAAAAATCTCTCAAGTGTAATTAATTGGTGATATACATTTATGAGTCTGTAATTAATTTTGACATGTTAGTAAGGTATACAACCACCATCATAGCCTCTTAGCCTCTTTCTAATATCTCAGGATTTAACAGTTTTATTGAAGATTAAAACAACTTTATTCTTTTTTTTATTTCAAAATAACCGTATTATTTTTTTTATTGGCTAAACCTCAACTTTTTTTATTTCAAAATAACCTTAATCCTTCGAGCCTAGTTTGGAAATTAAAATTAGTTTTCTTATTAGATCTTAATTTTTTTTAAAAAAATTGAATATTTAATTTAGAAATTAAAATTAATTTTCAAAATTGAGACTCTCAAAAATAGATTTTATACCAAAATAACATTAATCGGGAATCTCAAAATAACAAAATTATTGTTTTGAATTGGGAGAATCTCAACCATTGATTTTATTTGAAAATATGCTTACTTGAATTTCAAAATAACCAAATTATTATTTCTTTTATCAATATTCTATTTTTCATACCCTTCTTGTTTGAGTGAGAATTCGCCTATTTGTTTCTCAAAATTTCTTATTAAATTCAAATTAGGGGTCTTTTCAAAAATATAAAAAAGTGACAAAATATTTATACTCTATGGAACAATTCCAAAAACGAAAAAAAACCCAGAGATCCACCGTGTAAAATACCAAAAATGTTCTATCAATCATGAAGTCAATAACGCACGCATAATATATTTGCGATTGTTTAGATTTGGTTATTGTCTGATAAGTGATCGTTTAGATATGACTACAATTTATACGCAATCGTTTATATATGGTTCAATATATACGCGATCGTTTAGATATGGCTATAATTTATACGCGATCGTTTAGATATGGCTACAATGTGATTGTTTAGATATGGCTACAACGCAATCGTTTAGATATGGCTCCAATTTATACGTGATCGTTAACATATGATTACAATTTGTTTAGATATGACTATAATTTATCTTTTTAATTCCATCGTTTAATTTTATTACACGATCGTTTAGATTTTGGAATCCAAATCTAAATGATTTTTTTAAAAAAATTGGTACACGATCTTTTTAATTCTTTTAGTATATGATCGTTTACTTTTTGCACGATTGTTTAGATTTGACTACTCTAATCTAAATAATTTTTTTCAAGATTTTTTATACCCAATCTTTTCTTTTTTTAGACGATCGTTTATATTTGGCTACTCCAATCTAAATGATTTTTTTTCAAGATTCTTTATACACGATCTTTTAGATTTTGCTATTTTGTTGTACACAATCTTTTAGATTTGGTTAGCCAAATGTAAACGCGTAAAAACAAACGATAGAAAGAAATCACAGCAGAAAAAGAAGAGAAAAAGTAAAAAGCCGATAGAAAGAAATTGAAGCAAAAAAAATGAGGAGGAAAAGAATAAAAACGATGGAAAGATTTCTACATTGAAAAATAAGAAAGATGATGGAAAGAAATCGCAGAAAAGAAAAAGCGAAAAGAAGAAAGACCAAATCGCAGGGGAACACGGGGAAGACAAACTTGGAATATTTTAAAAATAATTTTTTGGAATTTGTTACATGGGCCGTAAATAGTTTATAGTTTTGTTACATTTACGTAAGTTTCCCTTCAAATTAACTTATTATAAAATATAGCATTATATAATTAGTTTAGTACCATTAATTCGTACAAGGGTGAAAATGAATTAAAATCAGAAAACTATTGCATTAATCGTGTTTAGAAAGACTTTTAAACCAAAACATGTTTATTTGACTGAATAACATTAATTAAATTGTAATTTCTATCAATATTGTTTTGATATCTATAATTGGATGTTCATGTGATCGAAGAAATAACATAGCAACTAACATGATTTTAGAGTGCCACATTTTTATGGTATTTTATGCAATATCAAAATACTCACGTTTGCGAAGTGTAATTATTTCAATATATGTGGTCTTATCAAAAGTCTCCCAAGTGTAATTAATTGGTGATATACATTTATGAGTTTGTAATTAATTCCGACGTATTAATAAGTTATACAACCACTATTATGACATTTTCCTAATATATCGGGATTTAACAATTTTGTTGAAGATTAAAACAACTTTATTCATTTTTTTTATTTCAAAATAACCATATTAATTTTTTTATTAGCTAAATCTCATCCATTTTTTTATTTCAAAATAACCTTGAATCTTTCTACCTTAATAATTTGGAAATTAAAATTATTTTTCTTATTAGATCTTAATTTATTTTTTAAATTTGAATATTTAATTTTAGAAATTAAAATTAATTTTCATATTAAGGTCTTAATTTATTTTTTAAATTTTAATTTTATTCAAACAAAATACGCTAAGATATTTTGTTTTTAGATAAAATCTCCCAAATTCCGTCTACATTTTATTAATTAAATAATATAAATAATTTTTTTAAAAAAAAGCTAAATTTTCCCTAAGAGATGAAGAAGATGCAACCTTTGTATCTTTGTTCTTGGTTTTTGTTCTTCCACCCCAAGCGTGATTGCAGGTTGTATACTTGGAAATAAAAAAATGGAAGATGAAAAATGAAGGTAGTATTTGTGAGCTCCAAATGTTTATATTCTTCTTTTTGAAAATGCATGATCGATGAAGTTGAAGATGAAACTGAAACTTCAAATGGAATGGTAACTTGCAAAAAGGAAGGTGGAGATTGGGGTTTGCCCTCTTTAAGGTGGAAAGATTAGAGTTTATTCGCTTGAACAATATGGGAGACAAGGAAGATGGAGAATTAAAAAACAAAAATGGAAAATGCAGATCATTGCAACGGGTCTAAAAAATGGAGATGAAGGGTTCTAATTTTGATTAAATAAGTATGTAGCTGTAATTATATTTCAACATTTATTAAAGTGTATTTATTTTATTTTAGCTTAAGAAAGTAGCTTACACTCTATGTGTATAGGGGTATTTTGGGTTTTTGCAAATTCTTATTTATTGTATTTTTTTTCATTTTGCTATTTTTCAAATTGACAATTTTAAAATTGTTATTCTAGTTGACATGTACGAAAATTGTAGTTGACAAATGATTTTTCATTAATAGATTTTTGCATGAAAAGTTATCTTTAGTCCTATATTTCATAAATGTCTGCTGTTTTTGTATTTTATCTCTTTTTAAAAAATGCTTTTTTAATTGTAAATTTGGTATGATTATACACTTTTTCTATTTATTTATAATTATTTATTTAATATCTCTTTCGTATTTAAAAAATATATTTATCACAAAGAGAAAATATATTTAATAAGAGTTTCTCGAGGAGATAATATAATATATATATATATATATATATATATATATATATATATATATATATATATGTGCTTGTAATATTTCAGATGTTGTTACATGTATGACAATATATTCTATTGTTTTAAACTCAAAACTCAATATACATTGGAAGGTTGTCTTAAATGCTTGCAAATATTTCAACTAATACTGTTAAGATGGACTACACCTTCAACATAAATTACATTATATACCATAAATTCCATTAATGCTATTATACATCATAAATTCTGTTGAAGTAGCCAAAAATCCCAAAAAATTAAATCTTAACATAAGCTTCAACTTCAAATTCATTTCAAATCATATAATTTCCAAAGGCATCACTTATGGTTATAATATATTCCTCGATATTCTGATATGTATGTCAATTTGGAACATTGTCTTTGCAAATATTTTAACTAATATATGAAACATACCAATAAGATTGACTACAAACGGTCAACATAAATCACAATATATATCACAAAATTTATTTATATGTTAGTACATATCATAAATTCTATTTAAGTAGTTAGAAATCCCAATAAATAAAAATTAACATAAGCTTCATAACATAAGTTTTCTATTCCCAATTAATGTGACAACTTAAATTCATTTCAAACCTCATAAGTTTTCAAATAAGCTATACATGTCGATATATATCACATATGGACTCAATATTTAAAGTATGTATATATATACCTGTATGTATGTACTACACACACAAACGCACGCACGTATGCCACACACAAAGACGAGGTCTCTATGTGTAGAAAAATTATGTAAAGATTGAATCAAAACTTACATTTGCAACATTTTTATACCATGATTATGCTTATGAAGTTTATGCTTAAGTTTCAACTTGATGGAAACTAGAATATTGCTGGGCTTAGAAAGATTAAATCGAAACTTACATTTGCAACATTTGTATACTATGTGTATGCTTATGCTTAATGTCGTGTTTTTTTTATCTTTTGCGTTCCTTATGGGTCTTCTGTTAAAAACCTTGGTTGTATGAACCTTCGGGGGCTTATTTTGAAAAGTTCATGGTTTGCTTATTAAGAAGGAGATTTCTATTAGGCATAGGGTGTGTTTGGGCCTCGGGTTTAGGGGGAAAAGGAAAAAGAATTTGGGCCAAACCTTGTTTGTCCCAAGTATTTTGTTCAAAGGGGATTAGGGTTATCCTAATCCCCTTTTAACCTATCTTCTCTTACTGCCTTTCCCGTCGTACGCCTCTCTAACCCTACCATTTTCTGATCCGACATCGTAGTTCTTCTCACGATTTTCGTTACGTTTTTCCCTCATTATCTTCCCTTTTTTTCTCTGATTATCTCCCTTTTACCGATCTCTTCTCTCTTCATCTTGAAATTAATTTACATCTCCTTCGTCTTCTTTCGAAGGAGATTTCCGTGTTCTTCGTGCTCCATTTTTTGCCATACTCTTCCCAAAACCCTTCTTAATCTCTCTGTTTCGTTGATCGGTTGCCACCAACGTGCGTGACCTCCGAAACGTTTCTCATCCTCTCTCCATATTTCCATACCCTTCGTATGTCGAACAAACCCTTGCCGCTCCCCACTCTTGCCAGTCCTAGAACGAGTTTACTACACTTTTTTTATACCGAACAGCCATTTTATGGTAGATGCTACACTAAATCGGTGAAAGGAATTTGAGTACGGGCATGGTGGAGCACGGCAGGGGTTCTCGGTGTGCACCAAAGGTATGGTCAGCCTATGATGAGCATTGTGGTGGTCAATCTGATTGTTTTGTGCAATTTTTGTTCTTATTATCGGTCCAATATTCATTCCTGTTCACGGTGATGAGTTTAATTTAGGCCTTATGTTGAATTTTTGTTTAATGCCTCGTCTGTGAAGTTGATTAATCATCCGCGCTCTCTGTTTTTCACATGTATTCCGAATTTGTTCTATCATCCGCACTCTCTGTTATTCACATGTATTCTGAATTTGTTTACTCATCCCAACTCTCTGTTTTCACATGTATTCCTTTGTTTTCTGTCCATATGTGATCATAACTTGTTCTGCCCTTAATGTGCTAAATTTTGTTGGAATTCCGTATATTGAACATGTTTTGATTTGTTTTAGAACATCTTCCATTTCAATCTATAATTTATAATGGACGAACACGAGTTGGAGTCTATTGTAAATGCGTTCATAGCATCCCGACGACAGTTGTTACTAATGTTGGAGCTCTTGAAGAACGATACGAAGAGGATAACGCATATCCCGTATGAAACTAGGCATAGGATTAGACAGTTAGCTTACTTTCGCATGATTCATGGCTCAGACCTTGTCTGTCGCCAAAGTACGAGAATGTACCGAAGATGTTTCGCCATTCTGTATCACCTACTGAGGACCATTGCTGGACTAACGTCGACGGAAGTCGTCGATGTTGAGGAGATGGTAGCAATGTTCCTCCACATTCTTGCGCACGATGTGAAAAATCGTGTCATTCAACGAGAGTTCATGCGGTCGGGTGAGACAATTTCCCGCCATTTCAACATGGTCTTGTTGCCCGTCATTCGACTTCATGAGGAGCTTTTGAAAAAACCACAACCAGTGCCTAATGAATGCACAGATCAAAGATGGAGGTGGTTTGAGGTACACATTTATCTCGAACTACGTACTTCCAACACAACGACGTTAGTTCTTCTCAATAATTTGTAGTTATCCGTTGCAGAATTGCCTAGGTGCATTAGATGGAACGTACATAAAAGTCAACGTTCCAGCAAGTGACCGGGCTAGGTATAGAACACGCAAGGGGGAGGTGGCCATAAATGTACTTGGCATGTGTGACACGAAAGGAGATTTCGTTTACGTACTTGCCGGTTGGGAAGGATCAGCTGTGGACTCACGCATCCTCTGTGATGCCCTTTCAAGACCTAATGGGCTTAAGGTGCCCAAGGGTAAGTAACAATGACATTGTACCTATGAATGCAATTTTGCAAGTAACAGCTGCGACATTTTAATCGTGTATTGTGATCACAGGCTATTACTACCTGGTTGATGCCGGGTACTCAAATGCGGAGGGTTTCTTGGTACCATATAGAGGCCAACGCTATCACTTACAAGAATGACGTGGCCCTGAAAATGCACCTTCAACGTCGAAAGAGTTCTTCAATATGAAGCATTCGTCTGCTCGTAATGTAATCGAAAGAGCATTCGGTGTCTTGAAGGGTCGATGGGCGATACTGCGGGGAAAGTCATACTACCCTGTAGAAGTTCAATGTCGCACAATACTCGCATGTTGTCTCCTCCACAACCTTATCAATAGGGAGATGACAAACTTTGATATACAAGACAACATAGATGAGGTTGATTCCACCCACGCGACTACTGCCGCCGATGACATACATTACATAGAGATGTCGAATGAGTGGAGTCAATGGAGGGACGACCTTGCAGAAGAAATGTTTAGTGAATGGGAGTTGCGTAACCAATAGAAAAATTAAATGTTCCCCGTTCATTTTCATACTTAAGTAGTGATTGCAATAGGTCTTATTTTGTCATAGCTTTTGTAACATGATTATTTTGAATGTATTGGTTACGCAAGTAACTTACTGCCAAACTGTTTTTCAGTAGGAGTTTACTGTACTATGAAACTAATCATATGTATGTTATCTAATCATACGAAACTTAATGAAACTAATATGTTTGTGTTTTACTTCTAGCATGACAAGTTCATCGAGACTAACTAAACATACTGGGACTAAAGAGGAAGAGGCAGGCCTCGTGGAGTTGGTCAATGCTGGTGGGTGGAGGTCCAACAATGGGACCTTTCGCCCTGGGTACTTAAATCAGCTGGCGAGAATGATGGTCTTCAAGATCCCAGGTTGTAATATCCATGCTTCAACCATCGATAGCCGAATCAAATTGATGAAGAGAATGTTCCATGCACTTGCGGAGATGCGTGGCCCAAACTGTAGTGGTTTTGGGTGGAATGATGAAAAAAATGCATCGTCGCTAAAAAAGAAGTCTTTGACGATTGGGTAAAGGTGCGTTACTAGTCATTTGAACACTTGTACTATTATTTCAATACATGGACTAATAGTTTATTATTGCACTTATACAGAGTCATTCGGCGGCGAAAGGCCTCCTTAATAAGTCGTTTATCCACTATGACGAATTGTCGTACGTGTTTGGCAAAGATCATACAACAGGAGGCTGGACTAAGAGTTTTGCGGACATTGGGTCAAACCATCCTGCTGGGTATGACGCATTTCCTACTGACGCTACGCCAGATACGAACTTCTCGTCAATGTACAGTTCGGGATTGAACATGTCGCCTGATGATTTGATGGAAACAAGAACCGCTAGGGTCAGTGAACGTAGGAATGTTTCAAGCGGGTCTAAGCGGAAACGTCCAGGACATGCCACAGATAGTGGGGACATAGTTCGTACTGCCATTGAGTACGGAAATGAACAACTTCATCGCATTTCTGAATGGCCTATCCTACAACGTCAAGACGCTAGCCAAACACGTCAAGAGATTGTTCGACAGTTGGAGGCCATCCCTGAGCTCACATTGATGGATAGGTGTCGCTTAATGCATA
Source organism: Cucumis melo (assembly GCF_025177605.1). Lineage (NCBI taxonomy): Eukaryota > Viridiplantae > Streptophyta > Magnoliopsida > Cucurbitales > Cucurbitaceae > Cucumis > Cucumis melo. The sequence continues at coordinate 14,190,690 of NC_066868.1, forward strand.
TACTTATGCGTAACGTCGATGACATGAAAGCTTTCCTTGAAGTTCCGGACAATATGAAGTACCCGTACTGCAGCATCATTCTTCAAGAAAACCGATGACTAGTTTGTTTGTTGTATTTGTATTAATGAAACTTTTCTTACTTGGACTATATGTTCTTCTTCTAACTTGTTATGTCTTATTATATAACGAACTTGAAATTCTGTTGAAGTTAATTAGTTTGTATTTTCATTTCGCTTTAAAATGTAATGGTATGAATTGTTGTATTATCCTATTAATGTTGTGTTTTCGTTGAAGTTTCTTTTTACAATATTTATAAGTTGCGTATACGTGGAAATAATTTAGTTTAAATACGCTAATGAATTTACGGATTTACGAATTAATTTTGGACGACATAACATAAGAGAAGAAACAAAATTATTAAATGGGACTCAATATAATTATTTTATAAAACGCATATTTGTTACTCACATGGGTACGTAAATTTTTTTTTTCAAAACCTATTTACAGAATTATGTTTAGGTTATTCTAATTACATAATTGAATATTGATCATGAAAAAAAATAAATTATATATTTTTTATTCTTATATTAACATTCCTTATTTAAAAAAAATAACATAAATCTAATTAACGTAATCTTCACTCCAAACAAGTTTTAAGATAATACTACACTCATAACTCTTCCTCCAAACACATTTTATAATAATACTATAATAATAATCTTTCCTCTAAACACATATTATAATAATACTACAATAATAATTTTTCCCCCCAAACACATATTATAATAATACTACAATAATAATTCTTTCCCCAAACACATACTATTATAACACTACGTTTCATATTTCTTCCTCCAAACACATATTATAATAACACTACCAATAATAACTCTTCCCCCAAACACATATTATCATAACACTAGGATTATCATAATCCTAGAATTATCATAATCCTTTTCCCCCATAACTCTTTCTCTCCCCCAAACACACCCTTAATGTTTATGTTTATGTTTTTGCATGTTCTGTAATGAATGTTGGCTAAGGTTCATTTTTTTCCAAATTTGCAGGTAGTTGAAGAATCCATAGACCATGGTATCGATCAAGTTCATTTATGCGTCAGTTTATTTAGATTAGGTCACACATACATGTAATATTACAGTGAACTTATCTTTTGGATTACTGTAAAACCTTTACTGACAATGTATTTACATTTTTTATTATCAATATAAATATCTTTCTAAACATATGTGGGTAATATTGAAATTTAATATTTAATTTTTTTGAAGGAATAAATGAAGAATAGCGACATCAAACATGTGTCGACATAGAAGTCTTTATTAAACAGAAACAGTGTCGTCAAAGCACATTTCTTGATAAGAATTATGTGTAACAAAACATTTACAATGACAATATATTAGTGTCGAGTTATATTGAAAGGTGACACACTTAAAGCGTCGTTATAAGGGTATTAATGACGATATATTCATGTCAAGTGATAGATAATGGTGACACATTTAAAGCGTCAAAGTAAAGGTATTAATGACAATACAATGGTGTCAAGGTATAGCTAACAGTGACACATTTAAAAAGTAAATATAAAGTTATTAATGACAATATATTCGTGTTGAGTGATAGATAATGGTGACACATTTAAAGCGTCAATGTAAGGATATTAATGACAATATATTCGTTTCCAGGTATAGATAACGGTGATACATTTAAAGCGTCAATATAAGGTTATTAATGACAAATATTCGTGTCGAGTGATAGTTAACGATGACAAATTTAAAGCGTTAATATAAGAGTATTAATGACAATATATTCGTATCGAGCTATAGATAATGGTGACATATGTAAAGCGCCAATGTAAGGGTATTGATGGCAATATTTTGGTGTAGACATTAGTGACATATTTATTGCGTCAAGGTATATTAATGACGCAATTTTGGTGTCATTTAAACATATTTAATGACACATTTTCCAAAGTGTCATTAAATAGCCTTTCTGTGCAGTGGCTTGAATGACGCGAAAATTGTGTCATTGAATGTCTTAGGACGGAAATGTTGCGTCGTTAAAACCCAAATTAGTACTATTGTATTTTAACGATGCAAAATTTGCGTCGTAAAGAGTTTCAACGACACAATTTTTGTGTCATTGATGCCCTTGTCAAGAAATGATATTTAACGACATTTTGGAAAAAGTATCGTTAAATATGCTTAAATGACACCAAGATTGTGTCATTAATATCCTTACCTTGACGCAATAAATATGTCACCATTATCTATAGCTTGACACCAATATATTGTCATCAACACCTTTACATTGACGCTTTAAATGTGTCACCATTATCTATAACTCGACATCAATATATTGTCATTGATACCTTTATATTGACGATTTAAATGTGTCACATTTATCTATAACTCAACATAAAAAAAAATGTCATTTTTCACTATTGACGACATATAATTCTGGTCAAGAAATGTGCTATCACAACACTGTTCCTGTTTAATAAATGCTTATATGTCGAAACACTTGTTTAGTCCCATTATTTTTCAATCCACAACACATAGTCATTATTTTTCAATTCACAACACATACTTTTATGTCATATATTTACATAATTCAACATTTTACTGCTAAAAAATGAAATACATGATCAACATTACACATATATGTTTAGAAAGATCTTTATATTGATAATAGAAAATGTAAATTACATTTTCGATAGAGGTTTTACAATAATCGAAAAGATAAATTAACTGTAATACATGTATGGATGACCTAATCTAATCAAACTAACGAATAAATAGACTTGATTGATCTCATGGTTCATGGATTCTTCAAATACCTGCAAATTTACCGAAAATAGGAACCTTAATCAACATTCATTAGTTACATTCCAAGCAAATTTCACCTTCTTAATAAATACACAAATGAACTTTTCAAAAGAAGCCAAAGTAAAAATAAAAAACGAATAAGGGTCACAAAATTGAAATAGAAACACATACTACATGTTTAAGCTACAACAAAATTGAAATTTTAGTCTTATATGCTGCATGCAGCTCAATAAGTAAAACTTACTCTTGAGATATTTATCATATTTATTGGCTTCATAGACTTTGTTATTGATGTATTTAAGGGTCTGCGAAATCTCATTTGATAAGAAAAAGAAGCAGCAGAACAATGGAAAGTGAATTATGGATAGACAACTAGAAAAAGAACTATTTAAGGACGTCATGGCTAGACCTCATAGTTAATAAGAGAATCAAATGAGACAAGAAAAAATAAACACACTTAGAAGGAAACAATAAATCCAATTCATAATAAACGTAAAAATGAGATATGCTATCACCAAAGTGAAGTGTAAGTTTGCAAATAGATAAAACCATTGAAATGTGCAAAGAAAATTTCTTCATTTGACATATATTTACCTACACCATAGGGACGTCACTGCACCAGCCTTATGGCATTAAACCAACAAAGGAAAGCTCCTGCATATCATGTTATCTGCATTAGCACCACCTTTGTTAATTTGGAAAAATATGGAGGAAATGAGAAATCCTAAATATAGATTAGATGTGTTGGGGTTGATGCCCTAAATCTTGTGGTCTTGTAGTTTATAATTGTATATATTATAAAAACTTTTTATTTGTTTTATTTTATTTGACATTTAGTTGCATTAACTCACGAAACCAATAAACTAACATCCAAGGTTATATTATGTAACCTAAACATGTATGTGGAAACATACAAGTGGATCATGTTTAAGTGATAACCTAAATGGTCTGTAGTAAATGGATAAGGCTAAATACCTTATTCTGGTGACATTACGAATACGACATGCTTTGTAGTTGTTACAATTGTTCTAAAGTGTTATAAATGATTTGATCCTAATCATTCATGTTGAGACATTAGAGCAGGGTATTCTATACAAAGAGTTTGTATAAGACTGGACCATGAAATGAATAGTCTCTCTTATTAACACCGTTACTAGTTGAGACTACATTTCGCCTTGATGACCATAGGTGTCTTGACCTGAATCCTGAGTGAGTTGTGAACTCCTGCCTATGAAGGCAGTCCTTTAATTTGCATGGGTGAGAGTGACCTATGCCGCCAACCCAATATGCTTACCATTTTGGGGATTCGTCTGATTGGGGAGCTGGGAACACAGCTACACAAGAAAGAAATCACTCATTCTCTATAAATAGAGTAAGTAGAGAAATTGCTCTCTTAAGGGCTGATTCCAGGGCTTGAACAATGTGGCGCTACACCCTTTCTTAGCCTAAGAGGAGTTCAGTTATAGTAAAGACTATAATTATTATTCATTAAAGGAATCAGTGGTACTTAAGAAGTTAGATGTAATTACAGGGGTAAAACGGTAATTTTTGGCCTAGTTGTACTTATGAGCAATTTGTGAAGGGTCATTGCACTATTGATTGGTTATATCTAATGGACACAGAAATATATCTACAGTAAGAAGAGTGCAACTATTAGTCTTTAGTGGAATGACTAATAATTAAAGTATAGAGATTAATTTAATTAAAGAGTTTAATTAATTAATTAATCTCATTTCATTGGAGCTTCAATTGGTAGGTCCATAAGGTTCTCTTGTTAGCTCAATAAGGATAGAATCAAATTTATTTTGGTTTAATTTGAATTGTTCAAATTGATTAAAGGGAATAAATTGTATATAATACAATTAATATAATGTATTTGACACATTATAATATAAAATTTTGATGAGAGAAGTTAATATTTGAATATGATTCAAATAATAATAATAATATGAATAAGATTCATAAATAAACTATAGGTTAAATTAACACTACAAGAAAACGGAGCATTCCCGACGCCAAAAAAGACGTCGGCATAACGGACATCGGGAAAAAGGATATTCCCGACGCAGTCGAGACTGCGTCAGGAGAAGCGTCGGGAAAAACCTTTTTCTCGATGCATCAAACAGGCGTTGGCCACGTGACGTCGAAAAAATGCCAAATTAATTTTAAAAAACACATTATTCCCGACGCCATGCACAGTGCATCGAGAACGACGTCGGAAATAGGGGATTTTCCGACGCACTGTGCGGCATCGGAAAAACCGTTTAATGAGCGTCAGGAATAACCTTTTTTCCAACGCCATTTGGGGGATATCCCGACGCGTCGACACGGCGTCGGGAAATCTCTTTTTTATTCGTTTCAGTTCTGTAATTTACAAAACTGAAAGCCGAGAGAAAAAAAAGAGAGGAAGAGAGGGAAAAAGAGAGGTCGAAGCCGAGAGGAAGAAACCGTTCTGCCGCCGTCCCTCGCCGCCGTTCTACCGCCGTCTTCCACTTTAGGTAAGTGGAAAATTAAAATTTGTTTAGTTTAAAGTTATGTTTTAGGGTTTTTTTTAGGAAAATTGTTTTATGATTTTTTTTTGGAATAAATTTTTGTTTGTTAAATGTATTTCTGTATAGAATGTGTGTATCTTTGTACCCATTGAATACATTTTGAAATGATGTACCTATTAAATACATTTTGAAATTAATTAAACTTTATGCACACATGGTGAAAGTCATGTAAATTGTAAGGATTGTATAAGATTGTTTAGAGGGAGAGAGTACTTAATATGCCTTCCACTTTTGGGGTGTGTGTTTGATTATTAGTCAATTCTACACAATTGGAATGATGAAGAAAGCATCAAGATATTGAAGAAATGTAAAGAAGCAATTCCAAGTAGAGGTGAAAGAGGGAAAGTAATAATAATAGAGATGGTGTTGGAAAAAGAGTAGGAACAAATGAAGAAATCATCAGTTGAAACTCAACTTTGTTGTGATGTGCTAATGATGATAACTTTCAGTGGTAGAGAAAGGAATGAGAAAGAACGGAACACTCTTTTCTTAGCTGTTGGTTTTGGTCACTACACCATTATTCCTATATTGGGTTTAAGGTCTCTCGTTGTGGTCTACCCTAATTAACTACCATACCAACTTCTACCCTCTTTCCCAAAGCTATGTCTCATCCCATTTGCCTTACCTTGCAAATATCCAATATGTATAATGTCAAATCTCTATATTGTAACAAAAGATTGTGAAACAATAAGACAACTTTTTGTTTTGTTTTGTTGTTTTTTAATACTCTTTCCCCACTCCTTCTTCAATCATGTGGAATTAATATAACAATAGTTGAGGATATGTGTGTTGTTGTTAAAGAAGAAAGAGAATAACCCTTTTTTATATATAGATATAATAAGTGACTTCACTATCATCTAATCTAAAACTATAACTCCTAAATTTGTTCAATCCACTTCGACCCACCTTGTCTAATTGAGATAATTTTGAATGTTTTTAAAATCATTTTTTGAGTCTGAAATTGTTAAAATTCATTTTTAACATTTTTAAAAAAAACATGCCTTTATTCATTTGAAACTAATTTTAATCGTATAAAAATTGTACTATCCTATATATAAAACATAATGTAACACTCAAATGCACTATCGAAGTCTTTTACAATTCATTGTCATTACAAACAAACAATCTTATTGAATGTTTGTTTTCTATGTCCATAGCCATTATGAAAAAGATGATAGAATAATTAACTTGTGCACAACAGGGACCACCACATGATCCCTAGCTCTGCGGTATGTATATGTCTCTATTATTCTCAAGTTTTTGCAAATATATGATTATGTACTAAACTTAGTTATTTCTATATCATTTTTAGAACCGAAGGTGTAGAATGTCGCGCATATGCACCTCGTTGGGAGACTTTTTCTTATGTTTATGTTTTTTCTATTTTGAGAACTATATTTATTGTAGTGAACTTATTCGTATTATTAATTTCAATTCTATTTTTTTAATTTGTGTTTGTATATTTCTTAATTTATTTTAATTTATATTCAATTTGTTTTAATTTAATCCAAACGTCAGGAAATTTTTTTGAGCAATCATAACATCATTGTGAATGTTTGAGCAAAATATTATAAGGAAAAAAGTAGAAATAAAATATTAAAAAAATATATAAAAAGGAATTCCCGACGTAAAGAAACGTCGGAAAAGAGGATTTCCCGACGCTGGAAGGTGCGCCAGCATAGTCTGCGTCAAGAAAGAGGTATTCCCGATGCAGGCTATGTCGACGCGTAGTTCGACGTCGGAAGAGGCTTTCCCGACGTCGTATTGGTACGGCGTCGAGAAAGCCTCTCCCGACGTTCTTTCCGAGCCGTTTTGTACGTCGGGATAACCTTTTCCGACGTACTTTTCATTTTTGCCGACGTTTTTTGACGTCGGGAGTATCCCGTCTTTTGTAGTGTAATATGGATTTGATTCATATTAGTACTATAAATTATATGAGAGATTTAAACCATTGCTTATATTATATATGATATAATACAAAGTTTATATTATATGAGATATAATATGAATTAAATTTATATTAATTTTATTTTATTAATATATATTTAATTAATAAAATACGTGTAGAGAGAGTGAAGGAGTTATTTTGATAACTTTCCTTATCTTTCTTAAGTTGGTTGAAATATATGATATTTGTATTCTCATTCTGCTTTGCTCGATTCTCTGTGTTCTAAAAAGAAAAAAAAATTATCTCCCAAACTTTTCCCTCACCAAAATTGTAGAAGCTCCACATCTCTCTGTTAGATTATTTTCTTGAGAATAACGAGGAAGACTTCGTGGCGTTCTTGAAAGCTTGAAAGCAGAGTTGTTTAAGGTTCTACAAAGGTTAGTTTCTTTACCCTTTTTTCTCCATAGCATGCTTAGGTTTGAGTTTTTTTTTTTTTCTCTGAATAGTTGTTTTTGGGTTTTACAAATTGAATTTCATTTGCAGGACGTTCATACGCTTTCGCTTTGGGAATTCCATTCCTTCAAAATGGTCACCATCAACTTTTGTTTACATAGTATAAAAGACCAATACTATTCTCTTATGCCTATCGAAAAAGAGTAGCACCAAATTTGCTTACTCACCCTCAAATTTGCCTTCCATCATTGCTCAAAAGCCAAAAGATAGGGCTTCTGCCCCTTTCTCAAAATGATCAACCATATTCATGATACACAAAAAATACTTCGATATAATAGCTTTTAAATAATATAGCGTTACAGACTACAAAAATAAAACCATATATTCTGTTAATCATATGTTCGAAAGTTTAGAGAAAAACAATAAGGTGAATCCAAAATTTGAATTTTGAACTTTTTTCATACTCTTATATTTGATTGAATTAAATTTGATGACATAATACAAAACTTAAACAACATATCAAATAAAACCAACACATTTTTGTTTTAAAAAAATACATTGATTCATTGGTTATGCAAATGGAAAATCTAAATGAACGGAACTTTATATAGTGTCACGGACTACAAACATAAAACCATATGGATAGTGATGAAACCATACAATGCAGTTGCTTTAAAATTGTACCATACTACTTGGTTTTCCACTCCCAAACCTTCACGAAAATTTTGATGAAACTATTTAGTAAAATGGGTAGTGAGAACTAGCTTATCAATGAAACATTCAAAATTAAAACTAAAATAAGTAGAGGTTTACCTGGAGAAAATACTACATCAAGTTCTCTTAAAAGTAAACAAAACTTCCAAATTCTACTGTTTGAGTTAAACTACATACCAAAAAGAATTGGTATCTCAAATTTTCTCATGAAATAAAATTCAGCAGAGTTACAAAAGAACAACTCTGATTACCTAAGACATCCTTTGATCAGCTTCTTTGGCCAGTAATTTCTCCTTTGCCTTAGTTTTTGCCTGAGACTTGGATCTCATGATCATTCCACCGCCCCACTTCTTCTTTTATTCTTCGTACTTGTCGTTGAAATTAGCCTTAACATAAAACAAAAAAACAAATAAGTTGTTTAGATATGAGTCTAATACGGATGCTATAAAATAAACTTGGATCATATCTAGGTTTTATGTGTGTGTAAGTCACCTTAATGGCTTCCAGGATCCTGCTAAACTCCATCTTATCTTCATTCTTCACTATTGTTAAACACAAAATTGATGCAGTCTTTTTGTGGATAACCTGTTATTAAAAGAAAAAATTACAAAAATCCATGGCTTCAAAGGAGTGTGGCAAATAAAGAGACATGGTTACCAACTTCTACAAATATCAAGAACAACATAGCTGAAACTATATATAACATGGAGAAGTATTCCAAAGACTTGTTCTAAAATGACACGAAACGAGTAACGTAGAAAAATGGAAGAGATTGATAAAATCAAAATATCTGATTATTCGACTTATTAGCAATTTTAACACTCCAAATGGAATATAACTAGTCAAAAATGAAGAAATTAAATTAATAACAAGACACAATAAAAAGTAAATATAAAAAACCCTAATAAATCAATCGCGAGTTTTCCCATATCGCCGAATAGAAGCAAGCTTGTTAATTCCACAACTGACATAATTACCCCAATCCCATTACAGAGAAGCAAGATTTCGACGACGTTGTGACGTTCCAAAGTTCGATGGCAGTGGCTGGAGGATTGTCTCGATGACAACGGCTAGATTTTAACTTGGCTGGAGGATTGTTTCGATGACAACGTTTTATTCCTCGACAGCAAAACCCCAGATGGAGGAAGTTTTTCGTTTTTGCATGAGAGAGAGGAGGAATTAAAATCATATTATATTATTTTAATTGTGAGAGAAAGAAAATTTAACAATTTTATAGAATATAAGTATTTTTTTATTTAAAAAATATTTGTAATGACACAAAAAATATGTCGTTAATTAACGACGCGAAAATTATGTCAAGAAAAATTTTGCATTTTTTATTTTCAAATACATTTTACTCCATCCATCCATCCCTTTTATTATTTTTAACGATACAATGTCTTGATTAGTAGTATCATTAAAACCTATTTTTCTAGTGACGTTAAGAAAAAATATATTAAAAAGATAATAGTAAATATGATATTTCTTAAATGCTTCTAAACGGTTCCGAACTTAGCTTTAAGTTGATAGAATGCTAGCTTACTAAACAATCAAGTGGTGACGTGAATGTATGAGTTGTATTAGATATATAGTTGAAGAGTAAATTAAAATTTAAAATGAAATACATATCTGGCCTTAGGTGCAGTAGAACCTTGAAGCTGTGCGTTTTTGGTTGGTCAACCGGTGGTAGACATACATTGAAACCTTCTTCTACCTCCACCAGTCGTCGGTTGTTGTCTTCTTTAGGTCCCTGAAATTTTTTGTTGTTTTCTATATAGTATCCTCTTCCATGCATCTAATCCTTGAGGAAACTTCCCTTCCTTTTTTCTTCTTCTTCGTTCACTAGTTTTGGACTTTGAAAGCCTGGCTTTGGCTTTGTGGGATTTTTTCTTTTCTTATGCACTATTTCTTTTCTGCTCCATGAAAAATCAGTTATTGATCGTTAAAAAGGATTATTATATATTGGTAGAAATTTCAGAATTCTAATATTTGTGAGGATATCTGTCTATGCTTGATTGTACTATATATTTTTCAGTTTTTTGTTTGCATAAATGAGGATTGAGTGATTTGGAATAATATTAGTCTTAAAAACTGGAAATTTTCTTTCAGAACATTCACTATAAGTGCAAGAGCAAAAAAGAAAAATGGTTCGAACATTTTCATTAGTCATCTTCTTAGTTACTTATCCGGATGAGTTGAGACATACATACATCTACTTAACCACCAAAATTGCAATAAAGTATAAAATTTCAACATATTTGTATATTTTCTAAAGCTTTTAAATATTTTTATCTTTATATTTTACTTTAAACTTTAATTTAATTTCCAATTAATCTTCATGTTTATGTCAACACTTAACTCATTCCATTAACTGAAACCGTTTGTAAGCATTTAGCAAATTAAATACGAAGAATTTAAAACATTTATTTGTGAACAAATCAACTTAAACTTCACGTCAAAAGAAAAATGTACATGGTAGTGGTAGGTAATACACTAATTTTTTTAAAAATGATTTCATATGTGCTTTTGTACTCAATTTCTCGCTCATTCCACAAGTTAGTTAAATTTTAGTCTTTGATTTTAAAAGATATGCGTAATAAACGTGGGAATACAATAAATATTATTTATAAAATGGAAGATTCATGTTGTTAATTCTAGAACATTCTGCCAGCAGAGCACATGCATATGATATTATCCAATCTACCTAAAACTGTGGGCCTCACTCGGTCTGTTTTGTGGTGGGTCCAATTTTCACTTCTACTCACTCACCAACTTTACTCCACTACGCTTTTCCCACATTCCCACTCAAAATTATTAATATACAATATCTTTTCATTTCTTCTCAATCATATCAACGCACATACTTCCACTTCCACCTTACAACTTGTATTTTCTTTAACTAATCATATATATATAATATATAAAATTACTATCCATTTGACCATAGCTTAATTGTTTAAAGTACTGCAAAAGTGTTATATTGCATTCAATTATTTCTTATAGTCCCTCAATTATAATAGTGAATAATAATATATAATAATCTATATTTGAAGTATATGAATTATAATAATTTATGTTTAGGGTACATACTTCTTTAGTTTAAGATAAGAAAAGGTAAACATGGTAAAAAAAAAAAAAGAGGCGATGGGAAAAACAAAATGTAGTAAACACCATAACAAAGTAAGATTTAAGATAATAATATTGTTATAATAGTTAAAAATACTAATTATTATAATTATGTGTATGTGTGGTAATTGAAATACGTCAAATAAACATAACTCAATATGTATGAATATATGACACTACCAAAAATCTCAAAATTTTCCACCTTTATTGCACTCTAAAGAAGTTAGCAATGCAAAAATGAGTAATACGGAAAGAAATAAGGGAGAAAAGAATAAGGAAAAGGGAGATTATGAAAATGAAAAAATTATAATAATTCTTGTTTGGAGGAAAGAATAAGTGGAAGAATTATAAGTGATTATTTATGATCCTTATTTGGAGGAAAGAATAAGTGGGAGGATTATAGAAGATTATTTATAATTCATATTTGAGGAAGAAATAAGTGGGAATGATTATGGCAAGAAAAATTTATTATTATTTTTAATTCGTACAAATGTATTTTTTTTTTAAAAAAATTTGTATTGTAAATCCAATACACAAATATTCGTATTTTATTTAACAAAGTATGAAATTTTTATCGGAAAAATTAATGGACATTTTGTACGCAAGCTTTCCGTGCCAAAAAAATTAATGGATGCGTTACGTGTGAAAGAAATTATATGTATTTTCTTTAAATGATGTTGTAAGTGAAATATCGGGAAATTGCATATCGTTAACAATCGATTTTAAAAAAAATATATTATGATTTTTTAAAAATTTGTATAAATGTATTTTTTTTAAAAAAAATCGTATTGTAATTCAATACATAAATATTCATATTTTATTTAAAGAAAATTGGAATTTTTATCGAAAAAACATGTTTCATTAGCTTTCGTAAATACGATGTCAATTTTGAACGTTTTGTACGTAAGCTTTCTGTGCCAAAAAATTAATTGATGTGTTATGTGCAAAAACAATTACACGTATTTTCTTTAAATTGATGTTGTAAGTGCAATATCAAGAAATTACGTATTGTTAACAATCGATTTAAAAAAAAACGACGACCAACATAATAGCATTCAAACGAAATGAAATACGAAAAACAAATGTGTTTTTTCGAATGCAGTTAAACGATGAACGTCAATTATATCTAACAACTCTATTTTGAAATATAATATTAAAATAATAATAATAATAATAATAATAATAATAATAATAATAATAAATTTCTTAATTTAAAGTAACAATAATAACAATAATAATAATAATAATTTTCTTAATTTAAAATAATAATAATAACAATAACAATAATAATAATAATAATTTTCTTAATTTAAAATAATAATAATAATAAATCTCTTAATTTAAAATAATAATAATAAGGGATCTTTTCAAAAATATTAAAAAGCGGTAAAATATTTACACTCTATGGAACAATTCTAAAAACGGAAAAAGCCAGAAGCCCACCATGTAAAATACCAAAAATGCTCTGCCAACCACGTTGTCAATAACGCGCGCGTAATATATTTGTGATCGTTTAGATTTAGTTATTGGTTGATACACTATCGTTTAGATATGACTACAATTTATACGCGATCGTTTAGATATGTCTCTAAGTTATCTTTTCATTTCCATCATTTAATTTTGTTACACGATCATTTAATTTGGTTACGTTTAAATTTGGTTATACAATCGTTTATATTTGATTATTTTCAAAATTTGGTACACGATTTTTTAAATTCTTTTGGTACATGATCGTTTAGATTTTTTTACACAATCGTTTACTTTTTTTACACGATCGTTTATATTTGGCTACTCCAATCCAAATGGTTTTTTTTCCAAGATTCTTTATACACGATGTTTTTTTTTTTTTTTTTTTTTTTTTTTTTTTTTTTACATTTGGCTACTTCAATCTAAATGATTTTTTTCAAGATTCTTTATATACGATTTTTTTTTCAGGAGTTATTATTCTTTATACCATTTATAGATATTAAGATGCAAATTGTAAGAATTGTTTCAAAAGGTTTTGTAGCAGTTATTGTTGGAATTGATATTGGAAGTTACAATGAAGCAGGTACTAGAAGCATTAATAAGTCCTCTTAATGTTTGAACGTCTAGATGGGAAAAACGCCCAAAACTTGGTTGATCACTTGGATGGTGGATGCTTGGATTGAAATGCTTAACTGCAAAATAAAAACTTATCCGATAAAAAGTTGAGTCGCGAGTCACATTCTCTTTAAGACGTTTCCCAGCTCTGGTCGGAGTATAAACAATTTGGTATTGTCATATCATATTCAAGATAAAACAACTAGAAAACTCAATCGAAGCTGCATTGGAACGGATTGGAAAACCAACACTTTTGAATGACCTTGCTTGAAATCAAGAAAACTAAGAGGAGTTTTAAGAGAGTTTTGTAAGATATTAGTTTCTAGATGATTGAAATAAGAAGAGTGAAATGATTATATATAGTTATAGGTTTTGTAACGCCTCAACGTTTATAAGAGCATTAACGTTCGAGATTTATAACACCTCAAAGTCTTAATGCATTGCATCTCAACACGTTGCATTACAAAGTCTCAACGCATCAACCAGATGAACGACGACGGTGGCACGCGCATGATGAAATATTAACAAATCTACATTTCTCCAACTCTTCTATTTTTTCTTAAAGAAAATTTGATATACAAATTTTATGAATTTTTAAACCATCTCAAAATTTTGTGATATCTTTTTCATTTTTTTGTTTTTTTGCTACAATATATGTTTGTTTGTTCATATTTTTTTGGTATATTCGTTTGTATGTTTTATTTATTTATTTTTATATTTTTTGACTTTTTATTTTGTTTTTTTAGTTAATGCATCTATACAGTTATGAAAGATCTCACATTATTCAATCAACTTTTTCCATTGTTTTAGGACGAAACTCTTTTACGTTCTCTCTTTCTTATTTTAGTTGGTGATTCAGTTTTGTTAAATTTGTTTATTCGTTAATTATATTTTTCTCCTCTCATCATTTTAATAAATTTGTTTATTTTATATACCATGTACATTTAATATGTAAAAGATCACTCCCTAATCCGTTTTTCTCTTTTTGTTATTCAGATGATTGACACCATCACTTGTGCTAATCCGTTTACAAATTATATTATCTTTTGGTCACCAATGTTATTAATGTTTGTTCACATGAGATTTTCAGATAAATGTACTTTGTGGAATTAAACTTTGTGTATTGATTTATTTGGTATTGTGGATACAATTTCTAGTATTTACTTTTTTGATACTTTCTCTTGAATACAAATTAAACTTAGAACTTCTTAGTCTTCGATCTTTAGAAAGTTGTAGTTACAAGTCAACTTGGGCTTTAATCTTCTGAAATTCTAGGAAAGTTTGTTCTTCCAAGTCTTCAGTCTTTCAGAAGATGATGATCTCGAAGTTGATAAAAACTTGCACGCCTTAAAAGCTTCTTTGAAGTTTGTTTTCAATTCTTCACAGCGTTAATTCTTACTTCAACCAAAGATCCCCAAATGAATGGCAAAGGTCTCTATTTATAGAAAATTTTCATAGGCTTTAGTGGGATTGGACCTATTTGCTTGGTGGGCTTGGGCTCAGGCACACTTGTTTGTCGGGCCTGAACCAATTATTTCTTTGGCCCAATTTTCATCAAGGGCTTGAATTGAGTTGGATGTAAGAAAACTTGATTACCCTAATCCAATCAAAATATAATCACCACAATTTTGTTGCGATGACGTAATGCGATTTAATTGATCAAAATTTTTTGTTTAACAAATGCTCCCTTTTCGAGATTCGTGCACGTGTATGGATGGGTGAATCTCGAAAAATAATTTGTAGCTTTTGATTCTCTACTTTGATGGAATATAACCCAAGAAAATGTTTTGTTTGAAATTTTATTGGCTTGACAAATTTTACTCCAAGTATGCAAAGGATGAATTTTAATCTTTAGCTCTCTTGTTGGAGAGTGGACTTTAATTTGAACTAAAGTAGAATTTATGCTCCATTTTAATTGCACATTGAATTTTGAGTAGCATCCCAAATACCAACTTTTTTCAAAGTTAGAATATATTTTCGATTCTTGATGCAAATTTGAAGTATAATTTTGACCTCATTATTGTCTTTACTTCCACTTTGATTTGGAGTAGAAATTTGACCTCTCCAAGACTTCTCTTGCCTTCGATTTTTATTTGGTGAAGATGAGAGTATACCCTTAATTTGGCTTGAGGTAACACTTTAATAATGCGAAGGTTTTGTCTTTGGGCTAAAAAATTTTTGGTATTTGAAAACCTAACTTAAATTTGGAATATGGTTTTTGTTTCAATTCTCAAATTTGATTTAACATAGTATTTGAAGCATGCCAAAATTAACTTTATAGCTTTAAAATTAGTTATATTTCAATAGGTAAAGATTGAAATATAACCGAAATTTGATTTTTTTATAGGATAATTTAAAGTTACCATATTAGTAAAAAAGAAAATCTCCTTTAATTTTGCATAACCTCCAACTTAAATTTAGCAACAAAAATTTGTTAAAAAAGTTAACAAAAATTAAAAATTTTGTTGTGAAAATTTGGTTCAAGATGGTGTGATTTGATTCTTTTTTTAGTATAAATACAAGATAATACTTGGAAATTTCATATACATCTCAATTACAATGTCTCATTATTCTTATTCATCTGATTATCTTCAAACTTTTTTTTAATGCTTCCCGTCCCTCTTTTATTTATTTATTTTTTTTCAAGAGACCCTAAATCAATGAAGAAAATCGATTCGGTTGATTTTTGTTTCTTCTCATCTGAAAATTAAAATTTAGATTTTTGGGTTATGGATTCTGGAAGAGGGAGATAAGTTCAAGAGAAAATGATGCTTTGGATTGGGGTCGATGTCTTTGTCTACTGTGTGTGTGTGTTTTTTTTTTGTTTAAAAAGTTGCCAGAAAGATGGATGAGAAGGGATCAATGGTGAAATGGAGAAAGAGAAAGGAGAGTGGCGGTAGAGGCTGAAGAAGAGAAAAAAGGAAAAAAAAAAAGGAAAATTGTATTGGGTGACAATAAAAATCTAATTTAGCAATATTAGCACTAACCTTTTCAATTTTGCAAATATAGCAACTTTTTAATTTTGGTTGATATTTCTTATTTTATTATTTCATTATTCCAAAATTGCCCTTCTCTGTGTTTTCTCTTCCTCTTTCATTTTTGTTTATTGTTTTCCTTCATTTTTCGTTTTCTTCTTCTCTATCGTTCTTCTTCACCATTTCTCCTATTCACCTACTTCTCTTCAACTCGTCTTCTTCTGCCTCTTCTCCATCGTCCTTCTCATCTCTCTTCAGTTTCGTTCTTTTAGATTTCTCCCTCTTTGTCGACTTCTTTTTTTTTAATCATCTTCTCCCCGCCTTCTTCTCCTATTCTC
This sequence comes from Cucumis melo, assembly GCF_025177605.1. Taxonomy (NCBI): domain Eukaryota; kingdom Viridiplantae; phylum Streptophyta; class Magnoliopsida; order Cucurbitales; family Cucurbitaceae; genus Cucumis; species Cucumis melo. Next base: position 14,207,658 of record NC_066868.1, read on the forward strand.
CTCATTTTTTTTAGGAAAAACAAGAATTATGTATGTATTTCTTCCCATTTTTTGAAGCCCTAATATTATTTATGTGAATTCCTCATATATTATTTATTAAAATTAGGGCTACGATTTGTTTTTCCTCATATCTTTTATTTGTTCTTTTATTTGTTCCTAATATATTTTATCAAAAGAAACTTCATAGATCAGTTTGGTTTTATTTAGTTACGTTCGTTTTATTTTTCTTTAATTTGTATCAGTTTTTTATATCAACGGTATGATATACTTATATTATATGTATTAGTTAACTGATATACTTACTATGTTTTTTTTATTTTCCCAAAATTGTTGTAGTTTATTGTAGTTATGATTAAATTGGCAGTAAATGTTTTTCAGAGTGGTCAATGGGATGAACAACATTACTACGTGGATTACAAAACAAATTGTGTTTTGGTTGATGGAGTGATATCATCATTTGATTCTTTTGTGAACTTGATTCATACTGAAATTCAGGTTGAGTCATGTATTGAACTTTCAGTTTTAATTTGTTGACTATAGGCGATAATGGTATTCAACATGTTATTAAGATTGTAAACATACCATAACAACTGGATCGACAATACATAAAGTGTATCATGCCTAGTGCATCAGGTGTATTTAATTAATTGAGTGTATCAACAGTTTCGTTAGTGTATCAATAACATATCAAGTGTTTCAAACTAATAATATGTATCAATGAAGTTTAGCAAGTGATTAAGTGTATTACATCTATCAAATGTATTAGCAAACAAACAAGTGTATCAACGATATGTAGAGTGTATCATTCTTAGTGCATCAAGTATATTTAATTGATTGAGTGCATCAATAGTCGAGCAAATCAACAACATATCAAGTGATTCAAACTAATAATATGTATCAACGAAGTTTAGCAAGTGATTAAGTGTATTAAATCTATCAAGTGTATCAACAAACAATAACAAGTGTATCAACGATATATAACGTGTATCAACGATATATAGAGCGTATCATTCTTAGTGCATCAAAGTGTATTTAATTGATTGAGCATATCAACAGTTGAGCAACTGTGTCAACAACATATCAAGTGTATCAAACTAATAATATGCATCAATGAAGTTTAGCAAGTGATTAAGTGTATTAAATCTATCGAGTGTATTAGGAAACAATAACAAGTGTATTAACAATATATAAAGTGTATCATTCTTAGTGCTTCAAGTGTATTTAACTGATTGAGTGTATCAACAACATATCAAGTGTTTTAAACTAATAATGTGTATAAGTGAAGTATTAGAGAGTAAAAAAAAGTGTACGAGCAGTACATCAGCAAAACAAATCAAGTGTATCAACGGTATATATTGGTGTATCAACCGTATATACTGGGTTATCAACCGTATATATTGGTATCAGTAATGACTGAAGGATAGCTTTGTAATTTCATATTTTTAAAATGCGGGCTGAGTTTCAATTTTCTATTTTTGCAAATGTGAAAATGATGTGCTATTGGCCTAATTTATGATACTATAATTGTCATATTTGCAAGAGCCAAATATATATATATATATATATATATATATATATATATATATTTTTCTTAAATTTCTAAAAGAGTTCTTTTCTTTTTTTCTTTCCTTTTATTTTTCTTTTCTTCTTTTCATTTTTTTTGTTTGTTTGTTTTTCTTTTCTTTTTCGTTTTTTTTTCTCGATTACTTCTTTTTCTCTTTTTTATTTCATTTTTTCTTCTCATTTACACATTTTTTTAGTTTCCTTTTTTCAAAAAAAAAAAAAAAGTTTTCTTTTCTTTCATTTTCATTCTTTGTCTTTCTTTTTCTTTTTTAAACTATTCTATCCCACCTTTACTTTCAAGCTAATTTTTTTTCATTTTTTTTGCAATTCTTTCACCCCATTTTTTTTACTCTCCAATTTTTTTCTTTTCTTTTTTTTCCTAATAATAACTTATTCTAATTTTTTTTATAGGAGTGAAGCTATAATAGTATGCAGATGGAATGCTTGAACAAACTTGAAGATGGAGAAGCGAGACTACACCAATATATCGGCTGCAGCACATAAAAAAGGATGATCCTATCGACTTCAATCGCATTAAAGATGAAGATGATGATTCTATCAACTTTAACCGCATTGAAGATGAAGATGATGATCCTATCGGTTGCGACCGCATTAAAGATAAAGATGATGATCATCTATGCGATGATGATTGTCTCGGTTGCACCATATTGAAGATGAAGATGATGATGATTCTCTCGACTGTGGTCGCATTGAAGACGAAGATGAAGATGATGATCGTCTTGACTGAGCCACATTGAAGATGAAGATGATCCTCACAGCTGCAGTGACATTGAATACGAAGATGAAGATGATCCTTTCGGCTGCGGCAACATTGAAGATGAAGGTAAAGATGATACTCTCGACTTCCTCCGTATTGAAGATGAAGATGAAGATGATCCTCTTGGTTACGACATCATTGAAGACGGAAATGAAGATCATGATCCTTTCCGCTGTGGCAACATTGAAGACGAAGATAAAGATGATCCTCTCGACTGCGGTTATATTGAAGACGAAGATGAAGACGATCCTCTCGACTGCAACAGTATTGAAGACGAAGATGATGATCCTCTTAGCTGCAACACATTAAAGATGAAGATGATGATGATGATCCTCTTGGCTGCAACATATGGCAAAAGATGAAAATCCTCTCGACAACGACGCATTGAAGATCAATATGAAGATAATTAAAGATCCTATCGGCAACAATGCATCAAAGATAAGATGATGATCATTTGGGCTGCCACACATTGAAGATGATGATGATGGTCCTCTTAGTTGCAACACACTGAAGATGATGATAATGGTCCTCTCGGCTACAACACATTAAAGATGAAGATGATGGTCATCTCGGTTGCAACACATTAGAGATTAGGCAAAACTTGCTCCCTCAATGAAGCCTAAAGCCTTCGAACTTGAGTTTGAAGAAGTAAAGACACCTTTTGAGCTTAAGGAAGACGAAACCTTTTAGTATGAATATAAGGAAACATCGATGAAGCTTTGGAGTCTTGAGGAAGACGAAGCCTTTGACCTTGAATATCCCAAGACTTAGACTAGAATTAATAACGGTGCCTTTGGGAATTAGGAAGACTTGATCCCCTTGCAGAATATTTAAGTGTCCACCTTAAGAGGGTAGACAATTAAACACCCTTGCTATTGCCTGAAAAGCCACCAAAGCCCTAGCTATGGTTCATAAGAGTATGGAGGCTGCATGCGAAGAATTTAAGAACTTCAAGTGGAAGCTTTGACTTTGCCCCTTTTTGCCCCCTTTTTGCCCTCATTCTTTTTTTTTCTTTCATTGCAATTCTTGTAAATGCAAGATAATTTTTTTTTATTCTAGTGTGGCTACTCATGAATTTCGTTATGTATTGCTTACATTTTCTTTACTAAGAGATCACAATGAAGCATAATTTTTTTTCTTTTTTGCATTCGACTGAACTTAAAGTAAATTTTAAGCTGCCTACGTATCATTTTTATAACATAGGATTAAGTCATAATGTAGTTCAACTTTTTTTTTTTTTTTTTTTTTGCTATTCACCTTTTAAGCTCTTGTGGGCTAGGAGTACTATGCAGTTTAGGCTCTTGTGGTAATGAGCTTTACATATTTAGCAACTCTTTTTTCATCAAGGATTTGATCATCTCTTTTGTTTGTAAGATTGGTGAATATAATAAATCTTGGCTTCACGATCAAGGAGCCTTTTATATTTATGTCAACAAACAACTTCCTCTTCATGAGTAATAAGATATGACTGTGAATCTTATTGTCATTCTTTCTCATGAAATGATTTTTCCTTCAAAGTTTTCATCTCTCTTTGATGTTGGTTGTTTGTCATCTTTAGATGATCAAAAGTAGATGTTGAAGGTCGATCTTTCTTCGATGTGAAGATACTTAGCCTTTTGAAAGTTGAAGTTTAAGTGGAAGTGGAAGTAGACGTTGGACATTGGTTTCTTCTTCTTTCGTGGTCATACTCAATCTTTGAAAGACTGACGATCGAGTAGTAGAAGGTTTGATACAATCAAAGACAGATGTCCTTTGGTTAATTTCATTTGAATTATCGACTTCTTTAGAAGATGCATAATTGTTGTCGACTTCTACGATACTGGTAGCATGACATGTTGTGACTTCTAATACTTCTTCTAGATGATCATCAAAGAAGCTTCTTGGGAGAAATTTTGTCAAAGTTATCGACCGTCGAGCTCAAATGAAGTTCTTGTCTTTTCCTTTGATAGGCTTAGGCTTCCACATCTTCTTGTTCATTTTTCCCTTCTTTTTATGAGAGATGCTTTCTTTTGCATGCTTTTGATGGAATGACAACTCATTTTGAATGAAATTTTGTTGTCTCCCTTTTCGACAAGTCACGACCATCCATCATTTGCCATCATTCTTAACATACCTTTCTTTGTTTTGGGAGCCTATCATCACAATCCTTTATTATAATTAGATAACTATTGATTCGAAAGTCCCAAACTGAATTAAGCTTTTTCTTTAATCATAAAATTGTGTGTTGATGGTAGAACACTTAAAGTCATCTCGGCCACAACATGATTCGTCTGAGCTACTTCATCAATATCCAACTCGATCTTCTTTTCACGAGCCAACTTTAGAATCAACTCCTTCAACATGAAAACTTTTCAACAAGCTGGTGACTAATGACCCGATGGGTAGTATTTAGGATCATCTACTTTCACTGCTTGTTCCGATTGTTAACATTTTGGCAGATGACTAAGTTGGTTCTTAGTAGCTGCTTTAACATGTCTGCAACATCGGAGTCAGAAAATAAATATACTTTTTCCTGCCTTTCTTTAAGAGTTGGACGATGCTTCTCTTCGTTATCAAGCTTTCTTTCAATTTTTGTTTCTTTTCTTTTGGAGAAAGATTTCAATAGAGTCTCATGAACAATCATAGACTCATTTATGGTACTATTTGTGATAGAGTCTCATGAACAACCATAGACTCATTTATTGTTCTATTTGTGATCTTTTTAGTGTCATTGATTTCATTCTTGCCACTCCAAATTTTTGGAACCAAGAAATCTTTTGCTCATTTGTTGGCAATACTCAATTCTATATCATGGACACGAGTCACCAACTCTTCAAATGTGCGGGGTTTTATTCCCTACAGAATATAGAGAAGTTCCCAATGCATGCCTTGGGTGCACATCTCCACTATAGATAGTTCGATGAGTTGATCCTTACAGTCAAGACTCAAAGCTCTCTATTGATCGATGTAGTTGATGACTGGCTCTTCCTTTTGTTGTCTTGTGTTTGTAAGCTTCATCATGCTGACGATACGTCAAGTGCTGTAGAAGTGGTTAAGAAGTTCCTCTCAAGCTGCTCCTAACTATCAATGGATTCGAGTTCAAGATCGATGTACCAATGGAAGGCGTTTCCTTTGAGAGTTCGAACAAAATACTTGACCAACAAATCTCCTTACGTACCAGCAGTTTCACATGTTTCGATGAAGTGAGCAATGTTAGGTGGTTAATACCCATTCGAGATTCTCGTATTGTCGATCCTCTTCGTATATGACTTAGAATACAAAGTGAAAGTTTGGGTAGGTCCACCATATTGAGTTTTGATGGAATTTGCTATCATTTCCTACAACGATGTGATTGAGGTCGAATTTTGTGGTTGACTTTCTTGCATAATTGTCTTCCCTTTATTAGCATTCGTGATAGTATGTACATGACTTGATTCAGAAGCATCAAGACTCCTGATATGATTTTTAAGAGATGCAATCTTGTAATCCCTTTCTTAAACCATCTTCTTGACCATGATAACCTTCTTTTCGAGCTCTGCCATTTTGTCTTTGCTCGTATCCACGTCAATCATCATAACTGAACATTATATTTGGATGAGGTACCTCCTCATGAACATTTAGAGGACGAGTTGTATTTGTCAATCTCATGGTTTTCTTTTATTACAATTCCACCTTTTGGTGGCTTGGACATTTGTTTCCAAATATTTCGTGCGACCTCAAAGGGTGACATATCGTCAAATGATTGAGTTTCTCTTGAGCGGCTGCGAGTATTCGACTGCTTGTTGATGTCACTTAGAGTTTTGGAAGTGTAACCTTGAGATGTCATGATTTCTTTAGATGTTTTTCGAAAGAGAAAGAGATGAAAGGTAAAGACGGTCCCACTGGGTGTGCCAAACTGTTCACATGAGATTTTCGAAGAAATGTAATTCATGGAATTGAACCTTGTGTATTGATTTATCTGGTGTTGTGGATACAATCTCTAGTATTTACTTCTGTAATTCTTTCTCTCAAATACAAATTAAACTTAGAACTTCTTGGTCTTTGATCTTCAGGAAGTTGTAGTTGCAAGTTAACTTGAGCTTCAATCTTCTGGAATTCTAGGAAAGTTTGATCTTCCAAGTCTTCAATCTTTCAGAAGATGATGATCTCGAGGTTGATAAAAAACTTACGAGAACTTTTTTGAAGTTTGTCTTCAATTCTTTAGAGCTTCAGTTCTTCAGAGTTTCAGTTCTTCATAGCTTCAATTATTCCTTCAACCAAAGATCCCCAAATGAATGGCAAAGGTGTCTATTTATAGAGAAATTTAATGGGTTTTAGGTGAGCTTGGGCCCATTTGCTTGTTGGGTTTAGGTTTGGATATGAGAAAACTTGACTATCCAAATACAATCAAAATATAATTATCACAATTTTGCTATGATGATGTGGCGCGATTTAATTAGCCAAAATTTCTTGTTCAACAATGTTATATTATTGCATTTAATTTTAAATTTTGACTATTAATGTTGTGCAATTTCATTTTTAGAGCTTAGAACTTTTTTTTGTGGAAACAAAGAATAGGTTTTACAAATTTAATTTTAAATAGGTATTCTCCACGATTTTTTGAAAAACAATTTCAAAACTTTTTACAATTTTCTTTTAAATATTCATAAATGGCTTTTTCTCTGGATATATTTTTGTAGAGGTTTTCTGTAAAGTTAACATTTCACGACCTTAGTTTTTGAAAATATTTGTGAGATTCATTTAAATTTTTGGATAACTCTATGTTGCATTATCAAGAGAAATTTCAATGTAATTTAGATTAAGAACTTTTAAGTAATAACAAAACTATGTAAAATGAAATCATTTTAGAGCTTTAGTTGTAATTACATCATATACGGATGTTAATTCTATTCTCATTTTTCTTGTCTCTTTTGTTACTTAAAAATTTAATAGAGAATGAAAAGTCTATATTCATCTATACATTTTCAAGTAGTAACAACCATGTAAAACGAATGTGTAAACAATAATTCAAACTGATATTTAAATAGTTCAGATATTACTATTTAAAATGAATACACAATATTTACATCCAATAATATTGAAATTTCAACTTCCAAATTTTGATATCGATAGATTTTTAATGAAATGCATCGCATGTGTCTTCTACCTAGTTATTTGAATAAATATGTTATATTATGGGAAACTTTCCTAAATATAACTGAAATATTTACGGCCCGTGTAACAAATCCCATAAATTTAGCCATTTTTAAGTATTTCAGATTTGCCCTTCCATCTTTTTCTCTTTTCTCTATTTCTTTATGGTCTTCCTCTCTACTTTTGATGCGATTTCTTCCATCTTTTTTTTTTTTTTAGATTTGGGTAACCAAATCTATTTCTTTATATCGTATTTCTTGTTTTTCTCTCTTTTTTTAGCTACATGCATGTCTTTCTTCCTCTTTCTTCTTTTTCTTTTTTTTTTTCATTCACTGCATGCATCGTATCGTCTTTCTTCTTTTCTTTTTTAGCGTTTAGATTAGGTAATCAAATTAAAGAATCTTGAAAAAATTAGTTACACATTTAAATTAGGGTAACCAAAACTAAATAATTGTGTATAAAGAATATTGAAAAAAAAATCGTTTATACCAAATTTTGAAAAAAAAAATCGTTTAGATTTATGATAGCTAAATCTAAACAATCGTGTAGATAAATTTAAACGATCGTATACCAAATTTTGAAAAAAAATCAAATCTAAACGATCGTGTAACCTAATTAATTAAACAATCTTGTAACCAAATTAAATGATAGAATTGAAAAAATAAATCTAAACGATAGTGTACCAAATAATAGTCAAATCTACACGATCGTGTACCAAATCGCGTTACCAAATATATTACGCGCATTGTGACGGCGCATTTTTGGTATTTTACATAGTGGCCTATGAGGTTTTTCAATTTTCGAAATTATTCTATACAGTATAAATACTTTATCGCTTTTTTATATTTTTGAAAAGACCCCATATACGATTAAGTGTGAGTATCATATCTATGTTTCCCTTTCTTGCCATTCTCTCCTTATTTTTAAAATTCAACAACAAACGGAAGTGAATCGATGATGTGATGCATAATTTATGCTAAATGAGTTATGTTGGACTAATACTACCCTCCCATCCTAGATTTAATTTTGAGATTTAAATCTCATCATTTGATTTTTAAATTTAAATTTTATTTTAATTTTAAGTATATGACACCATTTTACTCCATTTTTTCCTCTCATCTTTTAAAATATCTATCTCAGACTTTTTTTTCTTTAATTTTCACCTCTTATATTAGAAATCTATATTCAAGGGAGAGTTATATTTTAAAATTCTACTAATTAAATAGAATATTTCGAAAAACAAAAATCGAACATCAATATGCCCGTTTGGTAATGTTCCCGTTCTCATTACCGTTCCATGTTTCTTGTTTCTTTTTTTTTTTCTTGTTCTCAAACAAGAAACAAGAAAAGGAATTACAGGAATGCGTTTAGTAACTATTTTTGTTTCTTGTTTTTTTCGAAAAAAGAAATAGAAAAAAAAACAGAAACAGAAAATATGGTTGAAACTGTTTCTTGTTTTTCTTCAAGATTTATTTTTTATTTTATTAATTTTATTTTATTCATATTGAATTCAATTAAACATTAAACAAAATACTTGTCTTGCATTAAATATAAAAATAATAACATAAATGTAAAATTGCATCTATCCTTCAAATGTTGCACACCAAAACAACATTCAATGGCATTTCACAATGAAGAATGTCGATAGTTAAACACTTCTTATCTACCTCGAGGGCGATGTTTCCTTTCTCTAAAATCTCGTAAATGATACCTTTGACTATGAAACAATGCTAAAAATTCTGGTATATTTGAATATCCTAAATTGATAAGATAGTATTGATCTCCATATAATAAAGCAAATAAAATAATTATCATAAAGTCATCCATTTCATTTAAAGTTCTAAAAACACATAATTATTTACCTTTCTTAGGTATAGGAAATTTATTCTCGGGATTCTTGATACATTCTAGAAGTATGCAAGAATCGTTGCCCGATCCTTCCTAACCATACATGACATATGTGAATAACATATCAAATGAACAGACACACATTATATTCCATTTTGTGTTAGTTTCTCTTCCAAGAAACAATATTTGTTCATTTTAGGAAATACTTGCAACAACGTGAGTGCCATCAATAGCACAAATACAATCCTAAAGGATAATTTTAAACACAAACACATTACCTTTAAAGAAAGTGTAATATTTTGAATTTGATACAATCTCCATAAGTACAGTGTTGATATTGGGTGGACTAATAATTTTCTAATCTAAGCTTGCAAAAACCTTCCTCAAAACAAGGTTTAGCTAGAGAAATAGTATGACCTGAATGTTGAAGTTTTTCTATTGCTATACAATTGCTTTCATTATGTGATATGACTAATAAGAACATAACAACTTTTTCTTGAACGGTGAGGTACCTAGATGCTTTCAAATTTGTCTTGGATTTTAAATCTTCACAAACCTTATAAATGTAACTATTTTCATCCTAAAACAATCAAAGTATCTACTATCGTTTTCATTTAACAACTGATCACATAATCATGTCCTCTAAGTGTAGAGGTTCTACATGGTTGTATAGAAGGTTGTATCTTGTGCAAGCTCATGTAGAATTAAATGAAAAAGGATGCAAATTGCACCGTCATTGTCGTCAGAATCAAAATCCTCAAAATGATTGGTTTGAATCAAGTCCATTTGAATTCACTAGTATATCCCTAAATTAAACACAAAAAACGTACAAATCCATTTCATCATAAAAAAAGTAACCATGTTAAAAAACAACACAAAACCATAAAGTCTAACATACAAAATCTATGTTCAAGTCTATTATTAAAAAGTAAATGACGTAATCGTAAAACATACCTAAGTGACATCTAGAGACTATTTATGAAATCTCTCTTCCTTGAATTGGACAAGTGAAAAAATAGTTTTCTCCAAGCAAGATCTCCATGCAAGAGTTTAAGTATTTTGGAATAAGCTTCTCCATCAACATCCTCCATTGTATTTAAAATGTTGAAATATTCCATCAACTCTTCATCGAAATTATCTTTTTTGCTTGATGTTTGGCTCTCATCAATTTGACTAGATTTACAATCAAAAGACCTTTTCTCAAGGATGTCATTTTTTCTCTTTGCGTTCTCAGCATATACATCTATGAATGTAGAAATTGTTTTTGGCAAATTTGCTTTTCTTTCTTTGAACTTATTTTTTGCCTTTTTCTTTATCATTTTCTTGAACACCAAAGTTTGTATTGCTGACAACATCATTTTTATTTTCATCTTCATAATTTAAAATAAGTCTTGTTAATGGGCAATCATTTACCCCTGTTGTAGTAGTATCTCCAAAAATCCTCACAACCTTTTCATAATGTGGGCAACCACTTTTCTTAAACTTTTTAGCTCTCTTATTCACCTATAGAAAATGAAATTTTTGAAGAGCTTTTAAAGACAATAGAATATCTTAAGAAAGAATTTGAGATAAAAGTTCTCAAAAAAATAAATTTTATCTTGGTTTGTGAATTGAGTATTTAGCAGACGAGATATTTGTTCATCAGTCAACTTAATACAGGAAAATGTTTGAAAATATTTTATATGGATAATGCACATCCATTGAACATTCGGACGCAAGTTTGTTCATTAGATGTGAAGAAATATATATTTCAACCTCGAGATGATAATGAAGAACTTCTTGGTTTAGAAGTACCATATTCTTAGTGCAATTGGTGCACTTATCTATCTTGCTAACAATACAATACCAGATATTACATTTTTAGTAAATTTATTAGCTAGATACAGTTCCTCTCCAACAAAAAGATATTTGAATGAAATTAAAAATGTACTTCTTTATCTTCGAGAAACAATTGATATTTGTTTGTTTTATTCAAATAAACCAAATTTAGACTTAGATATTTATCTAATTCACATAGATCTCAAACAAGTTATCTACTCACATGTGAAGGAACTCTTATATCATGGTAATCAATGAAATGGATAATAGCATATGCTTTCTCAAATCATGTTGAAATTCTTACAAGGCACAAAGCATGTCGAGAATGTGTATGGCTAAGATCAATGACTCAACATACATTCGTGAAACATGTAGTTTATCTTGTAGAAAAAATATTTTAAGGATACTATATGAAGACAACACGACATGTAAAAAGAGGTTATATTAAAGTAGATAGAACAAAGCATATTTCACCAAAGCTTTTCTACACTCATGATCTTGAAGAAAATGTCGACATCATAGTATAACAAATTTGTTCGAAGGATAACTTGGCAGACTTACTTACAAAATCATTACCTACAGCAGTCTTTGAAAAAATAATGCACAACATTGGAATGCAGCAACTCAGAGATCTCAAGTGATGTTTCCATTTGGAGAGTAAATTGTACTTTTGTAAGTGTATACATTATATGAAATATGTACTTTTTTCTTTCATTAGCTGGAATTTTTTTTTCCAGTGGGTTTTTTCTAGTAAGGTTTTAACAATGCATATTGCTTGCTGATTTGTATAATATGTTTTAGTTCTATCGTTAATGTAACAATTAGGCTCTAAGTTTGCGACTAAGGTAGGTGACAAGACTAAGGTCATGCAATAAAAGGGGCAAACTTAATCTTCTTTGTTGCTTAACTCTATGAATATGTCAATTGCGGATAAGTTTTCCTCTCTCCTACCCAAGTACTATAGGAGAAAAGAAAGGTTTTTTGGGTAAGACAGGGTCAAACACAGAGATTTCTAAATAACTTTAGATTAAAACGCCTATAAGGATCTTATGTGGTATCGAAAGTAAATTATATTTACCGTATCATCTATTTAATTCTATTGTTATGTACACTAAAGGTGTGTGATGAAAGGGGAGTGCACGTGAAAGTCATGCATAATATTAAACTCTATTCATCAAGGGCAAAAAATATGAAGGAAAGTTCTTTATATTACAATGCAATACATAGAACAATTGCAATTTCTTGAGGCAATATAAACTTCATAACTAATTCCAATTTAAGGCAGACAACCTATCAGTGCTTTTGGCGTACTTGTTCGTCTTTTAGGATGAAAATACTAAAATCATGACATTAATTCAGATCTAAACCTTTTAGGTCGTAAGATTTATGTTCCACCATTTTCTCAAGGCAAGCAGCCTCTCAGCGTCTTGTTGCCACATACACTCGCATTTCTGATAAGTATGTTAAGGAGGAATTTGTAGAATTGATTTTATACCTAAAATCCTTTCAACGCTTGTTTAGTGAGGTTTCAGTTACTTGCTCTCTCGAATAGTTAATTCTCAATACCTAATTCATTCTCTTGTATAGAATTAGGAGTTGAATGAAGCTAATAAATATTACAACCTTCCAAATTTCTCAAGAAATTAAGTACTTTTGTGCTTCATTCATAATATAGCGAACTAATGTATGCGACAAGTGAAGAGATGGTGAATGAACAGAAATAATATTGCATTCATCATAAAAGCTTTAGACTTCTTGGCCATGTAGTTTATATTATCAAAACAACAAAAATAAAGATTACAAATGATGGGGAAAAGAAATGTGTCAAGCCGTAGAACATAATCTCTTGTGTTCTTTGGCTCCATTTATGCCTATTACAAAATGAGAGAGAATGGAGCATGGTATTTACAACTCTCACTCTAAGCTCTTATTAAGTACAAATAAGAAAGGTTGGAAATGAAGTTGAAGCTCTTTCACGAGGGGAATCACACACACAAAATGAAGGAAATGTTGTCTTATTTATAGGCGTTCTTGTGATGAGATTGCACATGATGTGCCATTAATTCCTCTGACTTTTGAACACTGTCATGCAACATTGAAGATGTCATTTTGTGCCAGTCTCATCAACTCACTTGTCTTCTAGCGATTCATATCGCTAGATGTCTTTTTGTTATATCCCCTTGTTTGTTGATGTGAGCAATGCTAGCCTAAGATAGTTTCTTCATATCGAGTTTCACCTCTCTTTGCTATAATCTTGCATCAAAACATGAAAATCCGTGATAAATAGACGTTTTGTCTTTTGTAACTTGTAGATCGCATGACTCTTACTTTCACATACGTTATCATGCATTATTCTTCTTTATATTGCAAAATCACTATTCTACTTAAAAGTCTATAATAGCTTGAATTTCTACAAGTTATCACATATTTCATATATGTAATGAGCTTCTAAGTTTCTACAAGTTATCACATATTGCGTATATGTAATGAGTTTCTAAAGGGGAGTAGTATCAATATTACTAAAAATAGATGCCCCATTATGCTTAGTGTCCATTGTCATGTGTCACTCCCCTCCACATCGAACTATTTTGCATCGTGTCTTAAAAGGTACCAATCCTTAGTAGCTATGTCATAATCCACCTTATGCTTGCCAAATTATCTATAAGTAGTGACATTTGACGAATTTTGTAATAAATTTATATTGGTTTAAATTCCAAAGAAATTTAAGAGTGGAATTTTTGGAGGATTTTATATTTTCTTAATTTCTTAATTATTATTTATTTATTTTATTTATATATTATATATTTAGGGATATTTTTAAATATAGTAAAATAAAATAAAATATTTACAATTTTGGATTCTATTAATGATAGACACTAATAGACTTTTATTATTGTCTATTAATATGACTCATAGAAGCATATGAATTTTGCTATATTTTGTAAATATTTTGTCAAATTTACCATTTTTTAAAATTATTCTTTTATTTATTTTAATATTATTTTTTAACTATAACCATGTTTCCGTTCTGCCTAAGTTTTACCACAAGTTAATAGTTTATTTTTTACCACAACCGGTCTGCCTAAGTTAAACCCCAATTTTTAAAAATAAACTAAAAATTTTAATAGCTAAAACATCAAAATTATTATAAATATAATAATATATTGTAATAGTTGTAGTGTAGTGGCTGTGGTTTATTATATTATATGTATAAATTTTTTCTAGATCATCCACTTGACCAAACCCTAGGTAGTACCTAAATTTCAATAACTTCCTTATTGTAAATACATAAATTTCAAAATATGTGTCTACATGAATATCTCCGACATATTTTAAAATGTAGAGAAAATTTATAAATTTGGTGATTTATATATATTGATACTTTACCGATATATCCTTTGTATTTCAATCATCTGAGTTGGAAGTTTAGGAGAAAAACGAATTTGGATGGCAGGTAGACCATAAATGCATCCTAAGTTCAAAATCTAAGGGGGGAAAAAAGTGGTATTTTTTATTTGACGGGAAGTAAAAGGAGGGTTGTGAATAAATGGATTTGGATCAAAAATGAAGGGTAGGTAAGGAAAGGAAGAAAGTCGTTTTAATCCTGTGCGATAATTTTATAGTGCTCCCTCCGGTTTCCGCGTCCTTTAACAACCCCTATAAATTAACCCTTAAACCCATCCCCCCTAAGCCATTCCCATAAATCATTTCCCATTCCTTCCAACACTTTCGACAATAATGAATTCCCGCTCCGCTACCTTCCTCTTCCTCACCCTCCTCCTCACCCCCCTTCTCGCCGCTGCTTGGAAGCGCTCAGTGCCCGGCGGCTGGAGTAAGATCTCAGACGTCAAAGATCCGCACGTTGAAGAGATCGCAAAGTTCGCGGTCGCCCAGTACAACGAGCAATCCAAAGGCGTTGCAATCGAATTCAAACGCGTCGAGAGTGGCGAAACTCAGGTGGTTGCCGGAACCAATTACCGCCTCGTGATCGATGCCAAGAGAGGCGAATCGATTGGCAAATATGAGGCGTTGGTTTGGGAGAAGCCATGGGAGAATTTCAAGAAACTTCAATCCTTCAAGCCTGTTGCCTAATTAATCAGTAAAGCCCTAATTTCACGTCTATTTTGCTCTTAGTATTTGGTAATTAGGAAAAATAAAGTAATATTTCGTAGTAATTTCTGGGCAAATCGTTTCTCTTGTCGTTTGTGGATTGATCTGTCTTTGGTTACCAGATCTTTGTAATTTTATATTAAAAAGATTTGTTATAAATGTATTGAATTTCTAAATATTGGGATCTCTCATCTGCATAAAAAGGGAATGAATGAACAAATATAAAATTATAAGTTATAGATGCTTTTATGTATGGAAATGCTTTTGAATATGCATTAGTGAATTAAAAATAAATAAAATACTAAATTCGCTTGCAAATTGGGTTGGAAAAAGACAAAAAGCTATAAATGTTTATAGGATATGGATCGACCCATAACCTTAATTTAGCGAGGAGCGCGAAATTTCATCAATTGCTATATTAATAATTTCTCTTTGATCATTTTATATTTTTGGGATTTAGTAATGGAAGGAGTTTGCTAAGTGCCCTGCCACTCCCTATTACAATTGTTTTTTTTCGATTAGTTTTCGATTAGTTTCCGATTAGTTTTCATGTTTTGAAATCGATTCATTTAATTTATTCAATAATTTTTTCATAATATAAGTCGAGTCTTTCACAATATTTATAGCAGAAAATGTAAGAAACTCTCAGCACATATCAATAGTGGAATTTTGTAGTCTCTTAAATAAATAAGTTGATCTTCAAAGTCTACTAGATAAAATTAAGCAATATTGAGTACAACGGTTATGGTTCGGTACAACGGTTATGGTTCGGTACAACGGTTATGGTTCGGTACAACGGTTATGGTTCGATACAACGGTTATGGTTCGGTACAACGGTTATGGTTCGGTACAACGGTTATGGTTCGGTACAACGGTTATGGTTCGGTACAACGGTTATGGTTCGGTACAACGGTTATGGTTCGGTACAACGGTTATGGTTCGGTACAACGGTTATGGTTCGGTACAACGGTTATGGTTCGGTACAACGATTATAGTTCAGTACAACGGTTCTAGTTCAGTACAACGGTTATTGTTCATATTGAGTACAACGGTTATTGTTCATATTGAGTACAACGGTTATTGTTCTTATTGAATACAACAGTTATTGTTCTTATTGAGTACAACGGTTATTGTTCTTATTGAGTACAACGGTTATTGTTCTTCTTGAGTACAACGGTTATTGTTATTGTTATTGTTATTGTTATTGTTATTGTTATTGTTATTGTTATTGTGTTTGTGTTTGTGTTTGTGTTTGTGTTTGTGTTTGTGTTTGTGTTTGTGTTTGTGTTTGTGTTTATGTTTATGTTTATGTTTATGTTTATGTTAATTATTCTTTTTTTTTTTTTTTTATTATTATTATTATTATTATTATTATTATTATTATTATTATTATTAGTACATAAAGACTCAAATCTTATATGTTTATAAACTAGTAGAAAAATGACCTACGATGATAGTTAAATACTTTCATAGAAAGATTTCGTGACAATCATTTGCAGTCATTGATGCCGCAGTCATGGAAAGTATTTTATGACAGTTCTACAAAATTGGAATGAAATGTGTTTTTAATGACAAAGAATAAATGTCACAAATTACTTATTTTAGGATAAATTATAATTGCATGATAAAACTATGATAAACCTAGTTTTATCATAATTCTTGTTTGGGGGAAGGGTTTAGAAATGTAGTTTTATGATAAGAGGTGTTTGGGGGAAGAGTTATGACAGTGTTATGAATAAGATGTGTTTGGGGGAAAGGTTATATGAGATTGGGGGAAGGGTTATATGAGAAGGGTTATGGGGATTTTATGATAAGATATGTTTGGGGGAAGGGTTATGTGGGTAATTTTATGAGAATTTTATGATACGACGTGTTTGGGGGAAGACTTGATTAGGTCTGTGTGGAATTTATGATAAAATTTATTTGGAGAAAGTGTTATGTGGGTTGGGCTATTAATTTTTTTTAAATTTTATGTAGTATATATTTTTTTTAAATGACATTGTAAATATGAGGAAAAAATTATTATTGCATATTTTTTTACGAAAGCGTCGAACCCCTCTTATTGCAAATAATTTATTCTATGTGTAATGTTATTAAATTAGTAAAGACAGTTGTCCAATTTCAAATTAATTTCTTAATATATTGTGAAAAATTTATTCAAATTCATTTTTTTAGAAATACAAATTAATTATTGGCTATTTCTAATTAGCGATAGCAACGTCCCCCTCTTTTGAACATATATAATTACGTGGTCTAACGCCTAGGTCCATATTTATAATGATTCATTATATTACTTATTATGTAGCAGTTGAACGACATATTGGTGAGATTGTTACTATTTTTCTTAATTTTAAGGAAACATTATGAACGAAATTGAAGGGATGTAGAAGGGAGAAAAAAGTACATATACATAAACAACTCAAGTACATACGAAAAAAAACAGTTTTCTACAATAGCAAAAGAAATAACAGTCAATAACATAGTGAAAGTGAAGTAAGCAAATAAGAAGCAAGCCATGTCAGTACAAACATAAACTGTCTGGTCATGTCTCGTTGGAGGACTCTACAAAAGCCCTCCGTTTCATCCTCAGGCATGAGTACGAAATCCCGCATGTCGTTCATACGAGACAAAAGGTGGCTTTGCAACAACGGCCTATCCAAACTTGTTACATCTCACACAATATGCGGAAGAATTTCGTACGCACATGGTTGTCATTGACAAGGACGCGTGCAGGCCACTCCACAATCATCCTGAGTTGGTCGTTTGTACAGTCGAGGGCCAAATGTATGCCTTCAACATCCACCTCTTGCTGGCTTTCCCTCTTCCTCTTCTACTCGCTGGATTCAGCCTTACCCTCTGAAGCGCGAGAAGGTCGTGATGCACGTACATCCTCCTAAGACATGTCAATATCCTGGCTGTACATGGATGGGAACTCCTCGTTCCCATTCGACATGTCAAAACCCTCATACCCGCCAGACTTGTTAGACCCCACGTTGACGAATGTCTCAGCGAAGTGACTCGTCGCCCTATCGCGGCCGAACACATATTTAAGTTTGTTGTAATAGGAAAACAGTTTGTTAAAGAGCCTTTTCATTGCAGGATGCGACTGCAAAAAATTTAAAGAGAACCCCTATTAAGTAGGGATTGAAATTTTGTGAAGTAAATATACATTGCGCAAGTAGTGTGACGTGTATATTATTTTCCTTACCCTAACCTAGTTATCGAAGAGTTCCTTCTCCGCAATTATGCATTTTGTGTCGTCGTTCCAACTAAATCCACTGCACGTTGGCCCCTGCATTTCTGCATGGCCTGGAATGTTCACTTCAGTATCTTTATTCTGCAGTCGATTACAGTGGTTGCACGGACCTGACATCTTGGTAATTTCTCAGCCATCATGCATACCAGTTGTGCCAGGTAATCTTGTCGGAACGTACCATTGTCGGATTTTCATCCTCCATGACAACCAAATCCACTAAACACTCTACAAGAGTGTCCTCCTCCTTCTTAGTCCATACATGCCACGGGGCACGCGATGAGGTTGCCATATTGAGAATGAGAAACGACAAAAAATTCATGGAAGCCATTAGTAATTTTACATTTCCACATTTATGACACATAAATGAAGAGGAAACAATATTATGATATATACTATATGTAACAAATGCACGGTTACATTACATATAAAATAAGAACAAAGTAACAAAGTAATTTACATTGCCATACAATCGATGGACGCTAATCTTAAAAGCGTTTTAGTTAAGCGTTATACAACTGCCATTCGATGAACATTGCTTCAGCTAATTGATTGCGTTAGTTTGACCACTCAGTTGTCGTCTCAATGTACTGAATGTTTTCTGTAGCGGTCGTGGTGGCATATGCAGAGTCCCCCTCGTCGAGTTCATCCATGTTGTCACGATTAACCATTTTTTTGTTTATCAAATTATGGAGTGAGCAATATGCTAGGATTGTACGACACTGCACTTGGAGCGGATAGTAGGACTTCCTACGAAGTATTGCCCAATAACTCTTATGAACACCGAATGTGCGCTCAATCAGATTTCTTGTCGAAGAGTGCTTCATGTTGAAGTATTCCTTTGCAGTTGTTGGGGCATTTCCATCACCTCGCCACTCTTACAAGTGGTAGCGCTGACCTCTAAATGGAGCAAGGAATCCCTCAACATTTGAATAACCCGCATCATAGAGGTAATATTATCATGTACCAAAAACCAATACTCTATGGGCATTCCATATGTAACTTCGAAAATGACAATGAAAATGAAAATTGTAAATACCCTTTGGCACTTGCAGCCCGTTTTCTTGGGCAAGGGCATTTTGAAGAATTCGTGAGTTCTGGTGAAAATCCTTCCCAACCAGCGAGGACATATACGAAATCCCCTTTTGTGTTGAAGACGTGGAGTACATTCGTCGCAATTTCCTCCTTCCGCATTCTGAACGAAGGTCAATCTGCTGCGGACATGTTAACCTTTATGTACGTCCTGTCCAATGCACCAAGATAATTCTGCAGGTTTATAGAAAGAGGCTTACATTACTGTGCCGTTCTGATACATGACAAACTTACCACATAAATTACGCGCACCTCGAAACACTTCTAACGTTGATCAGTGCAGTTGTTTGATACCGGCACAGGTTTTTTATCAACTTGTCGTAGAGTTGTACTTCAGCCAAAAGGACGAGGTTAAAATGTCGCGAGATTGTCTCGCCTGATCATACAAATTCTTGTTGAATTATTCGGTTCTTCACATCATGCGTAAGGACGTGCAAGAACATCGCAACCATTTCTTCAACATCGACAATCTCTGTCGATGAAAGACGAGCTACAGTTCTAAGTAAGTGGCATAGAATTGCAAATGTGCGCTTGTCCATGCGAATGCTTTTGCAACACACAAGATTAGACTCGTGTTTCATCCGAAAGTACGCAACTGCCTAATTCTATGCCTTGTATCGAATGGTGTTTGTGGGAGACGCTTATTGTCGTACATTATGTCAATATAAACACAGTTATGACTCCAAGAAGTGTTTGTTGATCCATGTGAAATGTCCTTAACTGTCGTATAAAATATGTGCCTAAGTATGTTATTAGAATGCTCATATACAATGGACATAAGTATATGGAAATTAATAACAAGTATTCGAAGAGAAACAATGTGAAACCATGCGAGCAGAGGCTTGCATAATGTATCAAATAACTATTTCTTGTTTACTATATATAAAGTGGTTCATGTTTACGATAATTGAAAAAATCGTCCTCGAAAAGAAATACTTTTTTCCGTTAAAAGTTATTTTCAAAATTATATGAAAGGTTATAGTAAATTTATTTTCCAATTAAATTACGTACAAAAATAAGGGTTAGATTTGTAATAAAAAGTTATACCATTACGTTTGATAATGAATTCAATATTTTCTTCGTAATTGAAATTACAATTAAACGAACCGTGAATTTGAAAACCTTTTTTACGCATGTGATAATATGTTACTTTAGCTAGTCATGAAGTAACTGAAAACTATTAGAAAGACATTAACAAAAACTACACTAAAAACTTGTTTGAAACAAATTAAGGAAAAAAATTCGAGTTTAATTTGAAAACTTCAACATTCATTTGACATATTCTTTTCATGGTATTAACTAATTACGAACAACGAACATGTGTAAACTTTATGCAATTCCGTAACAACGAAATTGAAATTTTATTTTATTAACTTTGTAACATACTTGGACCCTTCATTTACATGTTTCAATTGATGGTGGTAAGAACTGATTTAAATTGGTATTTATTATGGAAAGTAGGATTTTACGTTAATTAATTTGAAAAATACATTACTCCATTACTGTGTTATATGTACTCTCATTCCCATTATACTAATTTAATTCCCCTATATAGTAGTTAATTGCATGATATGAAGATAGACGAATGTTGAAAAACATATATTGATTTTGCATATGTAAAGACTACGTAAAGAAGATTTTTAAAATAAACAATGCATACACCTTATAAACCAAATAATGTTTAACAAAATGTTCATAATAAATTTATACAAAACCCAAAAAAATAAATAACAAAAAAATATTGAAGTTTGTAACAATAGAAAAGAAATTACAAACGTTACTGTATGTGACCATAATATACGAAACTAAACAAAAGAATGCCTACAAACGACCATTACAATAGTACCTCTTAGAAGAGTATACTTGTGAATTGCGACGTCCTGCATAAGATAAACAACATTGTTAACATTTGTACATAAGACATGATATATAAGGAAAAAATGAAAGAATATTACGTATACATACCTTCTATGACGACTAATATGACCCGAAATCAACATTGAATGAGTAAAGACATTAATAATCACATTGAAAGGATAAGAAAATGCAAATTTTTTCTTTCTAAATTGGTAGCCTCAAAGTTTTGAAATCCATTCAACATAATGAATGGAATTTCATAGTAGTCGAAACATCAAAAGCGAATGGAAAAATACAAAGAAGATAGACGAAAAAACAGAACACGCATAAATAGAAAATAACAAAGAAGGGGATGGACAATGGTAATACATTAGGGCCCGTTTGGGAGAAGGAAAGGGAAAGGAAAGGAAAGGACTATATGTTTGGGACAAGGAATAAGGAGAGGGAAAGGAATATATTTAATCCTTCTATTTCTTCTTCTCAATCCCCTCTTATTCCTTCTCTTTCTTCCTCAAAAGGTGTGATATAATAATAATAATAATTATTAAAATAATAATAATAATTATTAAAATAATAATAAGGGAAACTCTTGTAAATGTAACAAAACATTTCGTCTTCCTCCTGCTATTTCTTTTATCGTATTCCTCGTGCAATTTTGTCTTTCTTATTTCCTCATTTTTTTATGCAATTTTTTCCATCATCTTTCTTATTTTTCAATTCTTTATTTACGTCGTTTAATCTTTCCATCCTTTTCTTCTTTTCCACTTTTTTTCCCTTTTCCATCGTCTTTCTACTTTTTCTCTTCTTTTTTTCGTTGTGATTTCTTTCATCGTCTTTCTTTCTTTCTTTTTTTTTTACGTCGTGTACAAAAAATAGCAAAATCTAAAAGATCGTGTATAAAGAATATTAAAAATAAATCATTTAAATTGGAGTAGCCAAATGTAAACTATCGTGTAAAAAAGTAAACAACCATGTAAAAAAAATAAAAGATCGTGTATAAAAAATCTTAAAAATAAATCATTTAGATTGGAGTAGCCAAATGTAAATGATTGTATAAAAAAGTAAACGATCGTGCAAAAAAAAAAAGATTGTGTATAAAAGAATCTTGAAAAAAGATCATTTAGATTGGAGTAGCCAATGTAAACGATCGTTTAAAAAAGTAAATGATCGTGCATAAAGAATCTTGAAAAAAAATCATTTGAATTGGAGTAGCCAAATGTAAACGATTGTGTAAAACAAAGTAAACGATCGTGTAAAATAAAGTAAACGATCATGTAAAAAAAAGTAAACAATCGTATAAAGAAATCTAAACGATTGTGTACCAAAAGAATTAAAAAATTGTGTACCAAATTTTAAAGAAAAAATCATATCTAAACGATCGCGTATAAATTGTAACCATATCTAAACGATCACGTATGAATTGTAGCCATATCTAAATGATCGAGTATCAAACAATAACCAAATCTAAACGATCGTAAATGTATTACGTGCGCGTTGTTGACGGGACATTTTTGTTATTTTACACGGTGGGCCTCTGGGTTTTTTCCGTTTTTGGGCAAGGAAAGAAGGGGGGGGGGGAATGGGTTGAAATTTTTTCCTCTATTTTCCTTCTCTTTCCTCATTAATTTCCTAATCCTTCTCTTTCCGCCGATTTCTCCATCTCTTTCTTGCATTACCGATTCACCTTCTTCTCCTCTCATCTCACCAATCCATACTTCTTTTCGTCTGTCTTCTCCAGTTCAATCGGTAAGGTTTCGATCTACTCCTTTCTGATATTTTTCCCATTTCGTCGACACCCATATCAACCCCATTCCGTCCGATCTGTTGGGCTGAGAATGGTTTTCGACGCTTTGCTTTTTTTTTTCTCGATCTATCCCCTTTCCTTTATTAAATCGATTCGGGCATGGCTTTTCTCTTCGATTTACCGCTCGGATCTGAAGGGGTTTCGATTTGTCTACGCCTTGTCACTCGAATTAGCCATTGACGCCGCGATTTCGATTGTTCGATCAGATGTTGATGCTACACGATCGTTGGCTGAGTTGAACCGAGAATGGTAGGGTTAAGGTATACATTCCGACCCATTTTTCTAATTGTCGATGATGAGGACGATCTTCCACATATTTCTTTGTTGTTTTTACTTGTGTGTTTTGTTTACATGTTACTGACAAAATTTATTTTATTTTCCTTATGTTTATTTGCCAAAAAAATATGTCATACCTCAATATCCATGCGTTTTCTATTGGGTTTTCGATTTTGGTATGGCTTTCGGTTTTCCCATGTGCTTTGTTTAAAACAAATTATTATTGCTTATTTCTGTCCTTTGATCTGGTTTTGTACTCCATTATGAGCATCATTTTGTGTTTGTAGCACGCATAGGTATTCGATTTTGTGAAATTTTTTTAGTACTATGTTCTGTTATACTTTTCCAATTTCATGGTGCTTTTTTCCATTTGTTTGTTGGCTCACGGTTTATTATGGATGTTTAGAGTTATTCTTTGTTTAATTATGTTGTTTCTGTGTATTGATTTACATATTGTTTTTGATGTCGTTACATATCTTTTGCTTCTTATTTTGTATGTCCTTCCATATTAAATTATGTTATTTCTGTGTATTGGTTTAGTAATTCTTCTGTATGTCCTTCCATATGTTTATCATGTTCTTCGTCTGTATTGGTTTCTTCGTTTCTGTGTGTGTCATGCTTTTCATATCACTGCATTTGATGACATTCTGTTTGAAGTTTAGTTTCCTAATATGAAACGTACTTCTTTCCTCTGAGGCAAAAAAAAAAAAAAAAAAAAAAACACAAATTTCCCTGTTTATGTTCGATTTTTTCTACATAAGTCATTGTTGCACGTGCGTTATAACATTTTCGTATGTCTTATGGTTACGTGCGTTATAACACAAATTCACCTACACATAAACTGCATTAACAATTTATAATCAATGTTTATTATTTTTATTGTAGTGTGTAGGAGTACGTAGCGAGACAGAAATTAATGTTCTACAGTCCCTACGGCCTCCCGCATAAAAAGAAGTCCTTACGTGTATTTATGTTGTTCCTTTGTTTTATTTTATATGTTAAGTGCATTGACACATTATAAAGACGTAGTCACGCTTCTGTAAAGTACAAGGGACATTGACTTAATTTTTTTTATATACATTATGGTTTTCGTTGATGTTTTATGAATGTGTTTTTGTTAATGCATGCATGTTCCATAAATCTTGATAATCACCTCGCATGGCATGTTCTGTTATTTACAGCAAACAACCGTCGAAAACATAGTTTATGGCCACTTCATAACACAATGTACGATCATACCAAAGTTTCACAAAATACGTAATTATGAACTTGCTTAATATTTTGACCTAAAACTAAGTAAACATAGAACCAAATTTTAAGTCAATACACAAAGAATTAAAAAATATTTCTAACATAGCGAGCATATTTGACATTATGAGAGAGAAAAAAATCGATTTACATAAGTGATGAAAATTTTCAATTGAATAAAGGACAATAAGTTTAAAACTATACTTTTGAATTGTTGTCCTAAATACAATAATGTAGATGGAAGTGAGTTCTTAAAAAAAGCGGTGAGGAAGTATGTAATTGGTCAATTAATAAGATTCAACACTTCTTTTTAATAAAAAATACAAAAAAAAAAAAAATGCATTTTAAGTGATAGTTTTCTTAAACATATGAAAATAAACCATTAAAAGGCAACAAATGCATTTTAAATGCAAAAATCGTACAATAAACTTACAAATGAATTGTATATAAGATGATTTCTAATGTAAGAAAATGCAAATGCTACTAGGTGGAACAAACTATCAGATGTCCCTTTCTTTAACGATTTCTGATAATTTCCTCCACCATTAGTAGGTTTCCCCTCTTATTTACGTACAAAATGGACCCACACGAAATCGTCGTTGTTGTATCTGCATTTATAATAGCGCAACGACAAATGCTCCTAATATTAGAGGCACTGTTGCATGATAATAAGCGCATAACTCACATCCCGGCCGATGCAAGACATAGGATTAGGCAACTAACGTACTTTTGCATGATACATGCGTCTGACCTAGTGTGTCGGGAGAGTACGTGAATGGACAGACGCTGCTTTGCAATTTTCTGCCATCTACTACAAACTAGGCCGATTTAGAATCTACTAAACACGTGGACGTTAAGAAGATGGTCGCCTTCTTCCTTCATGTGCTAGCAGACAATGTGAAGAACCAGTAGATCCAAAGGAGTTCGTTAGGTTGGGCGAGACAGTCTCCCAATATTTCAACATGGTGTTGATGTCGTTCTTCGACTGTATGACGAGTTATTGGCCATACCACAACCTATAACGAGGGGATGTACAGACATGAGGTGGCAGTGTTTCGAGGTTAGGTGTAAAGAACTTACTGTGTCATTGACAAACTTTTTAAAGTTGTACAAAATAAGAAACCGTGTTCTATATTTGTTGTAAAATTGCCTTTGGGCACTTGACGGCGAAGTGGCGACAAATGTCCTCGGCGTATGTGATATGAAGGGGGATTTTGTTTTCATTTTAGCCAGCTGGGAAGGATCGGCCGCTGACTCACGTATTTTAAGAGGTATGCTTTCCCGACCTAACGGTATAAAGGTTCCAAAGGGTAAGATATATTTTCGGTAAAATTGTATGTCATATGTTTCTTATGTATTCGTTTACCACCCTAACAAAATTGAAAAGCATACTCGTAGGGTATTACTACCTGTGTGACGCGGGTTACCCAAATGTAGAGGATTTTCTAGCGCCCTACAGGGGCCAACGTTATTATCTACAGGAGTAGTGAGGTGCCGGAAAAGCTCTTGTGACACCAAAAGAGTTCTTCAACATGAAACATTCTAGTGCGCGGAATGTCATTGAAAGAGCCTTCGATCTGTTGAAGGGACATTGGGCAATACTACGTGGAAAGTCATACATGTGTTTGATGAAATGTCTCAATGAAGCATTTGGTTGATTTTTAATTGATTTTTGTTTGTTTGAATTAGAAAATCAAGGCCTAGGGAGATTTCATGGCTATGGGAGGATGGTATGCTATTGTGGACTTTCTTTGATAATTAGGATCTCAATACAAAGTTGTGAATTTTTTTTGACATTTGTTGTATGCTATTATAGTTCAAAACTCTCTATTATGAATTAATAATTGGTTGAAGTAGATTCGAGGCCAAAATCATCTACTTTAATTAATGTTGCTAGGTGAACCCTTGTGGAATCCAAGTTTTTATTTGAAGCCGAGATCATCCAAGGTTATTAAGTTCCAAGTTTGATGTCTGGTTATTGCTTTAGTTTTGAGGACAGTCATTCCCTTGCCATGATTTTTAGTTTTTTCATCCTCTAATGCGTATAATTTTCATGGTATATCATATGTAGTTAAGGTAGAATTTCTGAACTTCTCTTGCTAAGGTAGAATTTGAATTTTTTATCAAAGAAGAAAAGATATATTTGGGTTTAATTGATTTCAAGTAGTTCTTAATATACGTATGATACTCTTAAAACTGCAAAGCTTAGAATAGTGTAACTAAAAACTCTAAAGGGGGACCTTTGTATGATTTTTAATCACAAAATAAAATTTGATGCTAATTAAGTAAAATTGATGTTGCTCGATCATTTTTACTAATTTCCATCTCTACTTGGCAGTGACATCGCCCATAAACACTACTCCCATTTCTGGAACAACCTCAGAGTTCAGACTTTCATTACATTTATCTATTTGTCTTTCAAAGACATTATCATGCTTCCATTGCATTCATCTTTTTGTTTTTCAAAGACATTATCATTCTTCCGTTGCATTTATCTATTAGTCTTTCAAAGACATTATCTTGAGAATCAATTGATAAAAGCAACTGATTTAAAGCCAAAATTATTAAATAACCAAAAGATGCATTGCTTCTTTGTTCTAAGGAGGTGGTACCCATCCATAGATGCAATTGAATTTGTTTCAAACACATATAAATTATTATAATGTTTTATGCACGTTTCTATTTATTTCAGGCTCAGAATTTCAGGACACAGAGAACTAAAGTGAGGAGGAAGATGTGGTTTCAGAATATGAAAATAAAATTGATCGGTCTCGATAGTGTTGTTGTCTTGATTCTCATCATTATTTTGTTCGTCTGGCACGACTTTAAATGTTAAAGTTCCATCTTCTTTAAATTGATTCTTTCATTGCCAATTATTTTTTTCCATTGATTTTGTTGAAGTAAGAAGGATAATCATTGGCAAATTATATTGCATATTACTTTGAAGTGGTTGGGACTAGGAAAAATTATAAATTATTAAAGAAATATATATTGAAACTGGAATTACAGTTTCATATACTGGTTAGAAGTGGTTAAACTTCTTGATATTAGTTTAAATGACTTCACAGTTATACTTTCGAGGAGGGGGGGGGGGTTATATTGAGATATATTATGAACTAATAATTGGGTGAAGTATATTCGATTTATCTCTCATTCTCTTTCACATTATGTCGATGATTATGATATTGTATTTAAAGTTAGTTTGAGTAGTGTGGAATCTATCATTATTGATAATACTTGTGCAAATAATTCTTTTAGTGATAGCGTTACTTCAAGAAAGTGATAAAAAGATTCCTCTTTCTCTTCTATTTAAATGGAGACTAAAGAATTTTGGTTCTGCTGTGTTGTGTATGTGTTGTGTTGGATGGTGAATGATATGTTGTCATCACATGTATCGAGTTTTTGTTGATTTGATTTACATTCATATGTGCAGTCCATTAAAGAAAAGTGTAACATATGAATGATTGAATGCATCAATAGAATATGAATATAGTGTGATATTAGGACATTTAGTGCAGTCTATCAAGTTTGATATTAGGACAACTCTTAGAGCATGAATATAGTGTGAAATGGGGTGACATAATGTTGCAATTGTCTGAATTTAATGTTGTTCTATTACAATAACATGTTGAATCATCATCAAATGTAAAGGCGTTTGAGTTCTTAAGGTCATCGAATATTTTCAATATATATCACGATATATTTAGTAGAAGCTTATATTGCAGTCCTACTACTTAAAGTTGTTATATTGCAATACAGTGGTCATATGCGATTTGATGCTCTCCCTATTTCCTCACCCTTTCTTCTTTCTAGTTATTTTTCTGTTACTTTTGTTGCAAATATAGGAACTGCATACTCAATCTATTGTTGTAAGCTTGTGAACTATCTTTAGTTCTAAAATGAGGTGTTGACACATATTGCTAATTAGTATATATATCACACAAATGCCCATTAATTGAAATACCTTTGTTTGAACTACTACAAAACCTTTGCTATAGATTTTCTCCTTCAATTAGCTTCTCAACATTGATATTAGAGAAATGATTGATTGCAGTCAGTTAGGTATATGTCATTCTTGTCATCCTGGTTGTTATTGGTTTATGAATAATTAGGACTAATGACTGTTGCTTTGTGGATATTTGTGCCATTTCATTTATCTTTATACTAAGCTTTGGTTGTTATTGGTTTTTGAATCACAAATTTTTGACTGTTGCTTTGTCCGTTGTGGGTGTTTGCACTATTTCATGTCTTTATAACAAGTCTTATTCTGGGTTACAATCATCATTTTTTTTTTCTTATTAGGTTTTGCAAGAATCCATTGGAGCAGTGAAGCCATATTTGCGGTAATTCATTGATTTATAGGCCTTTTTTTTTAGGTTTGGTAACAAAAATTTGGTTCAAATGTACTTAGATGTTCATTGCTTCATTGTACAAACACTTTACGAACAATTGTGCATATATTAAAGTATATATATTAAAGCATTCATCATTTCTTTCTATATGGGTGTGTTGTATAGTGCTTTGTGATTGTATTGGTCCGTGTAATGGTAGGGCACACTACAACAAATGTGGCTTTTAATAGCATCCAACCATAGCTTTTTTAATATTCAGTTATAGAAAATAAAAGAATAAAAGACGAAAAACAAAATATGGAAAGCGCGAAAAAAAAAACCCATTTTTTTTTTTAGGTTTTGCGTGTTACCCTTCCCTGCCCCAATGCCTCCTTTTCATTTTTTTCAGACTTCCACCGATTTTCCGATTCTCACAGACCCCTCCTTCAATTTTCCTATTCTCCCAGACACCTTCCACGACGCCACTACCATCCAACATTGCCGCTGACTCGCCCCACTCCTTGCCGAATGGCTCCCTGCTCGTAGAACTAGTCACCAGTTACTCACATTGGATGGGTAACCTTCTTTACGCTTTTTTTTTATTTTACCTTTCTTTTCTTTTTTTTCTTTTCCTTTCGGATGCATTGTCTGGTTTTCATGAAGCCGTGAGTGTCTTCCTTTTCTTTCTAATAGAAAATTCCTTCTCAATTCCTTGACCACAAAAGCCTCTCTTCACCATTTCATCGTTTGTTCACTACTCGTACGCCGCTCGTTAGTCGTCGTCCGTCGAACTGAAAGTTTCATATGCAAATCTCACCATTCGTCACCATTCTTCTATCGATTTGGACTTCAAGGTGTGAAGAGCGATCTTGTCAGATCTCATTTCGTTGAACCCCTTTATGAAATTGTAATTTTTCCCTCTCAATCTGTCTCAGGTTTTTTTCTTTTTAAGTTGCTCTATTCTTTTTCATATAGATCCATCTATTTTAGTAATTGCAAATAGAAATGATTGTTGTTGGGAATAGAATTTGGGTTTGATAAAGTAAATTTTACAAGAAATTTATAGCTTGATGTTTGAAAATTTATTGTGTTCTTGTGTTATAAATTATTGTGAAATGATGTGGGAATTTCATCTCTTGGTACTGAATATATGAATGATAGAGTGTTTTATTTTGTGTCGTATACGAAAAAATCTTCCAAGTAGCTTGTATTAACATTTTTTAGTGAAGAAAACTGGAGCAAATTGGTTTTGCTTTCAAATAGATTTGCAATGAAGGAAAAGACCAAGCTTATAGCATTCATAATATTAGTTTTTTGTGCAAACGAAGGTTGTTTGCTGTTACGCAGAGGTAAAAAGTATTTGGTTTTGCTTACAATTTTCTATATTATTGTCTATCTTATTATTGGTATCTATTGGTTTGTGCATATATTTGAGATAGAGATAATAAGTATTTTTGTTATCTTCTGTGTTTGTGTGCCATATTATTTGTTTATTGCCATAGAAAATGAAAAAGCGGTCTGGAGATTATAGTTATACTGTAAAAGTTATGAACTCAAACTAAGTGTGCTTGTGCAATCAACGTGTTATAGAATTAGCAAAAGTTTTTGCATCAATCTTTTTCTTTACCTTACATCTCTATTTTTTTGCTGATATCAAATATATGCTTGGTTTTATTTGTTATTGTTGTACTAGTATTTAGGTTTTCTATTGAGTCGTTGCTTCTTAATAAATCACTAATGTCTTCCCTTCTCTCAATCACAGAAAATCAAGAAGAAGATGTAATTTAGGACTAATACATTAGGCATAATTTATGCTTATTCAATTGGTATTATGCAATGTTTCAGTTCTAATACCATTTGTTTTATGTTTCCAGGTCTTAAGAATTGTTTCTGCCCTTGTGGGGCTTTATCAAGGATTGCTACAGTTGCAACTAGTACACATACATGTAAATTAGCTGTGTCTTTAGATTGTCATAACAAATTAGAATTAGAACACAAAATGTCCTACCCAAATTTAATTATATTCATAACTATACTTTTTGTCTTTGCCTTTTTCTGAAATAATCTATTTGAATTAACCATTAACACCAGCAGAAACATACAATGATTTGATGACATATACATTGATATTGTCTTGTTGTTGCACCAGCAGAAGTCTTACAACATGTTTTTGGCATCTATCTTTATGTTAGTTCATGTTTTGATGTGTGAGATTTGTGAGGTTTGAGGTGCAATTTGTGCAGTGGCTTATTATTCGTTCTATGTTAAATGATATGAAGACAAAGAAAAAGAAATGTCAGTGCTGCCCAAATGTAGTGGTCTGTAAAGTTGAATTTGTCTCTCTCTCTCTCTCTCTCTCTCTCTCTCTATTTGGCTTTTCTCATCTATTCTTTTTTTTCTCTCTAAATATCAACTTGTGTTTGATGTAAACTACGGTAATGTTTCATATTGTGTTGACATTCTGCAGTCAATATTTGCTTAAGAGTTATATCCTTTTTCCTTGATGCATTCTGATGGTCGTCATTTAACTTTTGTGAACTCTAATCGATCAATTTTTTTCTTATCTGGTTTATTCTATGTCAATTCTTGAAAATTTAGGTATCAGTTAGAAAATTCTTACCATTGTCTGAGTTTTAGAAGTGCGTTTTTTTTGTAAATTATCTGAGTTTACTTTTACATTCTGAAATCTGTTGAACACAATTGGGATACCTAATGTAAGATGGTTTGGAGTTGAGGGAGACTACAATCTTCTTATAATGGATTTGCTTAGTCCCAGCCTTAAAGATCTTTTTAACTTCCGTAGCAAAAAGCATTCTTTGAAGACAATTCCTATGCTTGCAGATCAAATGATAGATTTCTTGGTTTTTTCTCCTTTCATTTCTCTGTTCACTTCTCATTTTGTCCTTGTCCCTATCAAACAATTTGCCCTCACAACATCTTCTTCTTTGGCACACAGGTCGCCGATTACTCCACCAGAATCATAGGCTTTGTTGGATGATACTACACCAGAATCATAGACTAAGTTTCAAGATAAACATTCATAGGAGTTGTTGGGGGTATATTTTTAAGAACTATTTCATAAATTAACCTTTTAAAACTATTTTAAATTCTTTTTAATGTTAGTAGATGTATCGACTGGCTTATAGAAATGTTAAGGATGTAATCATCCCAATGCAATAGTTGTTTTAGTGCCCCCTTTTGGTACTTTGTGTAGGAAATTTTCTCCTCAGCAAGGAACCTCCTCCAATTTTGCTTGATTTTGGGCTTACTAAAAAGTTACCAACCACCATGAAACAAGCACTGGCAAAGATGTTTTTAGTCGTTGTAGAGGTTTGTATGGCATTATTGTTTTCTTCATATTTATCTTCTAACATTTGATATGTTCTTTTTAGTTTAAATATAATTGTCAATAAAAGTTCTTCATGTGTCACTCTCTTAAATGCAACATTGCAAGATTAGAGACTTACTGATGTTGACACTATGAATATGAAGTGTATTAATATTCAAAATACCATCATGATTAGTAAATTACATATTGTAAACAGCAAATTGTTTGCATTTTACTCTTCAAATGTTGACAGTTTTTTGGTTTTATAAGCTTATCTGAACAGTTTACTATCCGATTCATTAGTTTTTGTGTTGCCTTTAGAAATGTATAAGCTGTGTATTATTAACAAAGTTTACCGATACTAGTTATGATAATGTTTGTTGCTCTGCTAATGTTATGATAATAATTTCAGAGGGAAGCTGAAATGCAAGGAATGTATGCAAGGTAGTCGCAGGGAAGAGGTTAAGACGTTGACACCTTACTAGGGCATGCGTTGAGAACTGTGCTTCAGATGAATTTTAGATTTGTTGTGATATCTGTGAGAAATGGTTTCATGGGAAATTTGTTGTATGAAGAAATGCTTCAGTTTATCAGTTTTCTTGTGATGTATTGAATTTTATAGAGCAAGGTAGTTTTTTGTTTAGGTTTGTTCTCAAAGTACTTTTTTCCTTTATAAACAAAATTGTAATGCATAGAAGATAACGTATATTATTCAATGAGATATTATATGTATAGTTCTTTGTTATTTCTTCTATTAATAATGTGATTATGAAATGTTAATGAGCTCAAATGGTTTTAAAATAGCTAGTGAAATACTTTGATAACGCTTTTCGAACGAAAAAAACGCTATAAAATGTCTTTTATAGCATTTTTTTCAATGTTATTGAAAACGCTATTTAAACATTTTATAGCGCTTTTTGATAGTGTTTTTTCTCACGTTATAAAAAACATTTATAGCATCATATTTGTGCTATTGTAGGGGACATATTATAGCGTTTTGCATAGCGGCAAAAAAACGTTATGAAAAGTCAAACTTTCAATAACATCGGCTACGACAGCATTTCGAAAATGCTATCGAAAATCTATAGCAGCGTTTTTTTGATGCTATCGTAACTGATATTTCTTGTAGCGGCAGCAAGAAAAATAGTGATTCAATAAAAATTAGGGCAAGAAAAACAAAGACTAGAAATACAATTATGACATTTGAATCTAAAAAACTGTCGTCGAAAACGTTTTCTTGGCAGTTAATTAAAGTCATGGTAGGTGAAATAATGACAATTAATAAGTAAATGATAAATAATGACATTTAATATCTGTCAAATAAGATTAATAATGACACTTATTCTCTGTCATAAAATATAAACAATGACAGTTATTATCTATCATAAATATAAGTAATGACAGTTATTATCTGTCATAAAACCTAAGGGCCCGTTTGGGGTTAGGGTTAGCACTGTGGGCTTAGGTTAGCCCAACCCTAACACCCGTTTGGGCCCAAGATTAAGGAAACCTGGGTTTCCTTAATCTTGGTTTTACCCTCAAACACCTCCCCCTCAATTCGCCAATTTTCCTCCATTTGTGTCTTCAACCCGTGTTAACCCTTCACGCTCAATCCGTCTTCATCTCCTTCGATTTCTCCTTCTTTCGTTCTGTGTTCTCTCCCTCATCATATCCATTTGCATTTTCGGTTCTTCCCTTCGATGACTCCTTCTTTCCTTCTATGTTCTTTCCCTCATCTCCTCCATTACCATTTTTTATTCTCCCCTTCGATTCCTCCTTCTTTCGTTCTGTGTTGTCTCTCTCATCTCCTCCATTACCATTTTTCGATTCTCAAATGTGTTTCATAAACCCTCATTTGCCCATTTTTCCCCGATTCCCTGTTCAAACCATGACCATTTATTTCCCACATCTGTCGATTTTCGTAACACCCTAACCCACATTTTTTGTATATTTTGTTCCTTCTTTCGTCTGTTGTGTTTTGCCAATGAATCCCCATTTCGTGACGTCAAATCTCTATCTACATCTCTCTCATCCGTCTCTCTCAGTCCTTAAAGGTTTTCTTGTGTTTGTTGAAGTCGACCCTTCAATCATGTTGACTCCAAACACAATTTCCTTTTCGAATCTAGGGTTTTGCCTACAAACACATTTTGTTGAAGGCGACCCTCTAATTTTCTCCTTGTCGCTCGACGTTCCATTGTTGCAGTTGGGTGTTTTGCTTGTCATTTCGTCATTTTAGACAGACACTTCACATCGTTGTCTGTCAATGGTTGTCGATCGAGCTTGGTAGGGAGGTATTAGACTCTTTTGAATCCATTGTTTTAGCTGATAATGAGTTCTCATTCCTTTGAATACAAACTAATTTTGTTTTGGAGTATATGTATCTGTTTGCATTCCGTTCCCTGTTATAATAATTTACTTTCGGTATTGCCATGATTTCCCATTGTTTGTTATCATGTCTGACTTTTGTTTTCAATATATGTATGTAGACTGATTTGTCGATTCTGTTGTGCTTTAATTTGTGTATGGTGTACTTTATTTTAGCCTTCCATTCAGTCTTCTTGGTTTACTTCGTTTTGTTCATAAATGTATGTTGGCAATGACTTCTATGTTTCCTTACATTGACCCAACCCTTCATTTCCTATCAATTCTGTTGCCTGATTTGGGATTTACAAAATATGTTTCAAGTTTTTTACACACTTTTCTTGCATCACTGATCTCTTGGGTTAAAAATATGTGGTTGCATAGAATCACTGAGTTCAACATTGAATTGTCTCTTCCATCTGTTCAGATTGTATGTTTTTGGTATAGCTTCCAGTACATAGCCTTTGACTGCTTGAACTTTTCTATGCTTTTAGTCAGTTGTAGCAGAGATTCCCTGTCTTTTAGTTCTTAATTTTATTGATGGATACCTTGCAATGTACTTCCCTCTTTATTTTTTGGTTTCCCTTCATTAAAACCCTCCTAACTTTTCCCATCTTCCCCTATATAACACCTCATTTCCTCTTTTCATTTATCACTTTCATTTCTCTATCACTGCATTCTTCTCTCTATTTCTATCTTCTCCTTGGTAAGTTACTTTTATTTTTCTCATTCTCCTTTTAATCTACCTTATTTTTTATTTCATTCATTCTTCTATTGTATTCATGTTCTTCTACAATTAACTTTTGTCCTCCTTTCTCACCTAGGAACTCTTTTGTATGTACTTATATTCATCTATTGTATTGATGTTTACCTTATATGCTTCTGTCCTCCTTTTTCTCTATCGTTTCATGTTTTTAAGGGGCCGTTTGAGGGAAGAAAAGGAATAAGGAGAGGAGGATTATGAAAAAGAAAGGATTATTTATAATTGAATTTTATTTATAACTGATGGCGTGGTTGACGGGGCATTTTTTGAATTTTACACGGTGGGCCTCTGGGCTTTTTTCGTTTTTGCCGCTTTTTTATATTTTTGAAAAGACCCCTATTTTTAATTTCTATTTTTTTTAGAAATTGAATTTATGTTTGTTCAACATGCGACGTGATTTTTTTTTAAAACGTGTAATTGGTAGCGTAATGCACGTGCAATTACCATGATTCTCTAAGGACAACATTTTCAACCGTATATTGATGTGCGTTATGCGAAAATTTCATAAACTAATTATTTACGCACCATTGAATAACCTTAAATTAAGTGAAATAAATCTGTAACGTGAATTACAACAAAGAAAATGGCAAAGGCAATAAATATAAGTCTATGGTTCGGAAAAAAAATAAAGCATCATAAAAGTCCTCGACAGGAAAGATATCAACATAGTCATGGGTCACCGCTAAGGAGGACCCTACAGTAAAAGGCCTTCCTCGAATCGAACATCTTGATGAAGCTTCTCATGAGCGACATCTTCTCATTCACTATCATAACGCACATACTCTTCTCCGCCATAGTAAGGTTCGGGATGGCCTCCATAAGCTCAATCACCTACGCTGCCATCACGTCCTCTCAGCTCATAGCTTTCTTCGGGCATTTTGCAATGGTTCTCAGCTGATCAGTCGCAACCTCCATACATTCCTGAACCAGGTCATATGTCTCAAACTGCTGCATTTCCTTTTCAGTTCGCTAGAGCCCGTCCTACCATCACTCGACCGGCCTGATCTACTGCCCATCATGTCCTTAGGGGACATGTTCATCCTCGGGCTACACATAGCGGGAAACTCCATGTCGATGCCATCCTCTGTGGGGACACTGTCGTTATCAGCCGGCACGTTCGAATCAATGTCTGCAAAGGTCTCCGCACGGGCTCCCATGGCTCGATCTTTCTCGAACACGTACGAAAATGCATCGTAAAATGCGAAAATGGTTTGTTAGGAGTCCTTTTGCTGCAGGGTGCGTCTGGGAAAAAACACCAAAAAAATAAAAGAACAATTAGTATTCCATAAAATCCAATTAGTCATATAATTATGTTCATATTCTTACCCGGACCCAATGATCGAACATGTCTCTCTCAACGATGATGCACTTGACGTCATCGTTCCAGCCGAAGCCACTACCTGCTGGGCTTCTCATCTCCGCAATGGCCTGAAACGTCTTCTTCAACAACTTTATTCGGCTTTCAATGACGATCGTCATCAAACTCCAACCGACCATTCTCTCCCCTAACATCCTCACTAGCTGTGCTAAATAACCAGACTGAAAGGTCCCGTTGTCCGACCCCCACCCCTCCTCCCCCGTGTTAACCAAGTCTACGAGGCAGTCTACTAGGCACGCCTCTTATGCATGTGTCCAGGAATGCTTTAGGCCCCTAGAAGAACTTGTCATTCTGATACAAAAAAAATGAATCATTACATGTAGTATACGATACATTCAATGAGTAAATATATGTTAAGAACAGAAGACACCAAACATGTTATCCAATTAAACAGTAAGGTAAATAAACATATAGACATACATCTTTCTAAACCAAGTATTAATACATAAAATATGAGGGCAACAAACTGAAATGGAGAGTTGCATAATACAGAACGGTATACGAAGGGGACAATAACATAAATGACACGATACTACTGATTATGCAACTGTCATTCCATGAACATCGATGAAGCAAGCACATCACGCCATTCAGTCCATTCATTTTAGGGCTCAATGTATGTGATGTCGTCCCCACTAGTAGTTGCGTGTGTCGAGTCACCATCGTCTTAGTCATCCAATTCGTCAATGTAAGTCATCTCCCAATTTATTAAATTATGAAGGAGACAACAAGCCATGATAATCTGACATTGGACTTGTAAGCTACCAAAATGCTTCATCATATAGACAACAATATATTTCACAAAACCATCAATATACCTTTAAAGAATCACAAAATAGTTAAAATGCGTTTTTGAGTTACGATACCTTAGGGAATGGACAAAGAGAACTAAAAACCCAAGAACTAAAAATCCAACTCGAAAGTAGAAATAAGATTTGTGCATTTAGCGGCGTATCTGCTTCTTTTTTGAATATCAGTTCTAGGGCACTATCCTTCAATTGATCCATCGACCGCTGCAATCTCGTCTTCTATTCTCTCTACTCTGACACTCAACTCTGCCTTGAGCGTGCAGCAATGGAAGCTTGGGTGTGCACTTGAGAATCGTATTTGGAAATTTTGTGGGGAAGGAAAGAGGAAAGGGAAAAAATCGTGGGAATGAAGAGAGAAATGAAAGGAAACTTTCGAAGAGGGAAATATTTTTAAAGAGAATGGGAAAAAGAAGATTGGAATTTTCGTGGGTATTTGGAGAAAAAGAGGAAATTTGGGGAAAGTGTATGAGAGATGAAGGGAAATAAATGCTTATAATTTTATTATTTATATTCAATGACATTTAAAAATTGTCATAGATCTATGACACTTAAAAACTGTCGTAAATTATTCAAATCCGAAAAATTCCGTCTTTTCCCGCCAAAAATGCACTTTGTTTGCATTTATGACAGTTTTTTCACCCTCCAACCTCAATTTGGCTATACCCAACTGTCATAGAAACTCATATTTCTTGTAGTAACAATTTTTTTTTCAAAATTAATTATGCTTAGCAAATATTATATTAATATTTTTAATCGAAATTTTATATAATTTTGCTGTAATAGATGCATCGAGAGGTCCACAAATGATATGTTATAAATTTCAATTTGATTGAGAGAAATTGTTTGTGTACTAAAGATGCAAGTTATCAAGAGTTTTAATCTCAAATAAGTGTATGTTTTTTTCTTTTGAAACTCATATTATAATTATTAGGATCTAATTTCTTAGTAAAAAATTACCATACTTTTTAAAGAGTTAGACATTTATCTAATTAATTAACAAGGTCTTATATTTTGAAATTGAAATTAACAAGAATTCAAAATTAATTTACAAACTTTCAATTTTCTTCATCACCCTCTATGACATCATCGCCTTGCCGTCATCGTCTACGTTGCATGTGTCTACATCTATGTTCGCAACATTGAGTTGTCGGGTCTGTTGAATAATTTGTTCTACAACTCCTATGGGTTTGTCACACATGTCGCCTAAAGCTTCTATATTGTGTTCCACGAAAAAAGCGTGTACGTCGTCAACAAAATCATATTGAAAGATTGCAAATAATACAAACCAAATTAATGTTTTATTATTATTAAATGTATAAAATAAAGCATATTAAATCCTTACCATGCAATGATAGAAAACGCCCTCAGGGGTGATGAAGCGTCAGGTAATCGACTTGTACCAGGGAAAGTAGTTTGCTGATATCGTTAGTTGGTGTGTGGTGGGTGCTTCAACCAGAAATTTATATCGCGAATTCCACATCCTGGTATGTTTCGCATGAATCCGACACCAATCTTGATCATGCTTGTCCCTTAAATCTATTTGGTGTAGGCTCGGATCTGTGGAATTAATCGCTAGTGGCATTTGCAACATATTAAACTGTCCCAACACGCGATCTGGTTGATGCTTCTTGACCAGATGAAAACAAATCATTGGACCCAAGTAAGTCCACACTGTGTGACCACTACGACATCGAACAGGAAGCGATGCCATAATGTCGAGCATTTACGGTGTTCAATTAATCTGTTGAAAAAATAAATGTCAGTAGGCAACAAAACATGTGTGCAGACTGCACGTGAACAAAGTCGTATACTCGGTACAAGACTTTGCCGCTACGTGACAAAATTGGCAGTCAACAATACTATTAACTGCCATCTGGTACAACAGACTGCCATCTGTACCGAAGTCGTGTACCTGGTACACGACTCCTTCTCGAAGACGTAAACTCGGTCCACGATTTAGCGAAGTTGTGTACCTGGCATACGACTTCACTACTCTATTTATGAAAATTCTTTTAGTAGTACCCTATTTTTGACATCATTTTTACTAATTACATTATTTAAAAAAAATCAATAAATCGTAAAGAAGAATGAGAAAAAGAATTGAAAAATTGTATGCATTATTCAAAGGCAAACTTGAAATTTATGAAAATATCATGGATTTTTTGATTTTGTTATATCGACCGTAAATATTTTAAAGTTTTGTTATATTTATGAAAATTAAGCCTAAATTTAAATTTTTGTAGCTTTTATAAATTAAAATTATTTAAAAATAGAAATTTTCGATTGAAAATAGAGATGAAAGTAAAATGAAGTGGGAACATAAAAAACTTTAGAATTTTGTCAAAATTTGTATTGAAATTGGAAAAAGAAAAGGAAAATTGAAGGGAATTGATAGGAGGATTAGTAGGACCTTAGAACGGAAATTGAGATTTAATATTATAATGTGCTACTACTGCCTAGGGTTTGAGTGGTTTTGGCCTTTTGGGAAAAAGGAAAAGTTAATGTTCAAAAATAATAAATTTTACGAATACACTTTTTGGGAAAAATGGCGGTGTTAATGTGTGATTGGTGGCATTTTTTCTCAACAAAGTGTATGTATATATATAAAAGAGTAAGATAGGAAAATCTTCCTACCTGGAAGAATTAATTTGACGATTGAATTTAATGTTGGAAGAGGACAAAAGTTGATCCAAAAGACACAACTAGACGGCACTCCAACAAAGAAATTTATGTACATATAAATTTTTCTTCCAGAAAAAAAGGAATTTTCGTTTTTCTTTTTTATTTACTTGGGAACAGAGTCAATTTCTTTGTTGTTAAGAATAAAAGGGTCCGCACGTTTATGTTATGCAGCACAACAACTAGTACGTCTTCTCTACTCTACTATTCGGACGGTGAGACCCTTTTGGTTGTCAATGTCAAGGAAACCAAAAATATATTAGAGATGTAAAATATCCTTTTGACTTTTGAGAGCTCCAAAGAGCGAAAGACATTGATACTGTCATTTTCTCAAAACAATCCTCGCCCTCATTTACCGCACACCTCTCTACCATATCAATACCTTGCTAAACATGCTTTCTTGTATTCTGTGACATATTTTTTACGCATGGCTGTAAATGATCTTTTACCTACAAAAGTTACTTGTCCTCCTACTTAAACTTTGTCACTAAATATCGTTTTTTTTTTTTGT
Organism: Cucumis melo; assembly: GCF_025177605.1. NCBI lineage: Eukaryota > Viridiplantae > Streptophyta > Magnoliopsida > Cucurbitales > Cucurbitaceae > Cucumis > Cucumis melo. The sequence continues at coordinate 14,248,577 of NC_066868.1, forward strand.
AGTGAACCAATATTTTATTATGAATTTAATTCTAATTAATATTTGAGTATTATTTAAATATAATAAATCTCCTTTGTATTATGATTTAATTTTGAATCTCATTCAAAATTAGTATCATATATATGTGTCAAAACTATTGGTCCTTTGTTTACCAATTGTGAATTAGTAGGGAGACATCATGAACTTACAAATTAGAAGCTCTAATGATACGAGGTTAATTAATTAAATACTTTAATTAAATTAACCAATATCTATTAATAATGTGTCACTCCATTAAAAATATAGTTGCTTTTCTTAGAAAAACAACACATATGCTTTTCTTAAAGGTTGGAAGGAAGGAATTTGATCTTGTGTAGCTCCTTTATCCCTGACTTGAAATCAACACATAAAACAACACATCTACTTTTAAAAGGTGCGAAGGAGTGAATTCAATTTTATGTAGCTATATTAATAAGCTCATCGCTCGATCATATCTCCAAAATAGTAGGTTTTAGTGAGTAAGAAATGTTAGCCACTCTTACCCATCAAAGAATGGGCCTAGGATTGAGATCGAGTTAATATGATTACCCTATGATATATATTCATTGAATAAGATAGGGGAATCGTCCAAACCAACCTATTAAAATTTACATATTACCAAAATAGCACATTTTTTTGGAAAATCGTTGAACTAACTTTTCTTAGTGCTTCTCACTTGAGATCGAGGCCTGAGATGATCTTAAAAGCTTCACATTTTAAATGTTATTGACTATTTTGAGAAATTGCGAAAAAATCTCTAGTAGTATTAATCGATGTTTTATTAAAATAAGGGAAACTTACATAAATGTAACAAAATTGTAAATTATTTACGGCCCGTGTAACAAAGCTCATAAGATTAGCCATTTTTTAAATATTCTAGGTTTGCCCTTCTATCTTTCTTTTCTTCCTCGCGATTCGTCTTCCTCCTGTTATTTCGTCTTCCCCGTCTTCTCTTGGGATTTCGTCTTTCTTCTTTCTTTTATGTGATTTCTTTCTATCATCTTTCTTATTTTTCAATTCTTTATTTATACCGTTTAATCTTTCTATCGTTTTTCTTATTTTCCTTTTCGTTTTTCTTCGTTTTGATTTCTTTCCATAGTCTTTCTACTTTTCCTCTTCTTTTTTTCGCAGCGATTTCTTTCCATCGTCTTTCTTCTTTTCTTTTTTTCTTTTACGCGTTTGCATTTGAGTAATTAAATCTAAACAACTGTGTACAACAAAATAGCAAAATCTAAAAGATCGTGTATAAAGAATCTTGAAAAAAAATCATTTAGATTGGCATAGCCAAATGTAAACGATCGTGTAAAAAAAAAGATTGTGTAGAAAGAATCTTGAAAAAAAAATCATTTAGATTGGAGTAGCCAAATGTAAACGATCGTTTACAAAAGTAAACGATCGTGTATAAAAAATCTTGAAGAAAAATCATTTGGATTGAGCCAAATGTAAACGATTGTGTAAAAAAAGTAAGCGATCGTGTACCAAAAGAATTAAAAAAATTGTGTAGCAAATTTTTTTTTAAAAAAATCATTTAGATTTGGGTCTTCAAATCTAAACGATCGTGTAACAAAATTAAACGATGGAATTGAAAAGATAATTGTAGCCATATCTAAATGATCGCGTATAAATTATAGTTATATCTAAACGATCGTGTATAAATTGTAATCATATCTAAACGATCGTGTATAAATTGTAATCATATCTAAACGATCACGTATATATTGAACTATATCAAAACGATCGCGTATATATTGAACCACATCTAAACGATCGCGTATAAATTGTAGATATGTCTAAACGATCGCGTATCAAACAATAAGCAAATCTAAACGATCACAAATATATTACACGCGCGTTATTGACGGCGTGGTTGACGGGACATTTTTGGTATTTTACACGGTGGATCTCTAAGTTTTTTCAGTTTTAGTATTATTCTATAGAGTGTAAATATTTTAGTGTTTTTTTATATTTTTTGAAAAGGTTTTAAAAATTTATTAGTCAAAATAATGTATTAAAAAAATAATAATTAAACAGGTCGGAGAAATGGGCAGATTCGCTCTTCTCCTCCCAACCACCATTAAAGAAGGGGATCCAGGAATTAAATACATTACATATATTAAAAATTAAGAATACATTACATCAAAAAGTATAAATACATTAAATACATTAAATTAAAATGACAATTTATTATATTAAATTAAATACATTATAGTAAAAATGTGGTCTCATTAAATGCATTACATCTACATCAAATGATAATTTGTTATATTGGATCAAGTATTTTTATTCAGGAATTATATTAAAAATTAACTATTGGTTCAAACAATAATTTTTGAAGTAAAAATATTATTGCTAAATTTTTATTTGATTGAAATGCAACTCAAATTTTGATAAATATTGAAATGCTAAAACTTGCCCCTTTCTTTTCTCGTGGGAGTTTGACCTCTTGTTTCTTTTTTGTTGTGTTTGTTTTGTAGAAAAAGAATATGACACCCATTAAAATTTTATCTTTCAAAACTAATTCTTTTTATAGTAAATCATCCTATTACTTCACTTGTGTACAAAATTGATTTTTGTACTTAAAAAGAAACATACAACTTAACTGAATTTAAACACTTAATTTAAAATAGAATGACTATAATAGACTAAAAAATTGAACCGACCAAACCATAGGTAGATCGACAGTACATCCCATGCCTAAAATTTTAAAATATGAATAATAATAATTTCTTTTTTCGAAAGTGAGTTTAGCTAAGCATAATTGATATGACATTCCATCCTAGAGGTGAGAGATTGACTCTCCTTCCTCAACATCATTAAATAATAATAAGCAATAATTGCAAACATAGCAATTAGATTCAAAATAATTAAGTATATAACAACATTTTAAAATTTTACAAACATAGGAAAGCCTATCAATGATAAAAGTCAATCACTAATAGACAATATTGTAAATATTGATCTATCACTGATAAACCATAAGAGTCTATCACCGGTAGACTTTTCTATATTTGAATTTTTTTAAAAAAATGTTGTTGTATACTTAATTATTATTCTTTAAATTACTACTACTACTACTACTACTACTACTAATAATAATAATAATAATAATAATAATAATCCCCAATAGGGTCGAATCTAGTCCACTACACCGCAACATACTTCTATTGCTTTGTGCTTTGGAATTTTACGAGTTTGCCAGATTGGGATTCATTCAGTTAGATTGGTATCTCATCACTGCACTTGTTGAAAGATGGAGACCAGAGACAAGTACCTTCCACATGCCGACTGGAGAGTGCATAGTCACATTACAGGATGTGGAGCATGTTTGGCATGGTAGTATAAACAGTTATGCAAGACATCTAATCAAGGTATTTGGAAAATTGCTAGACCATTAATACTCTTACAAATATGGGCTTGGGAATGATCCCCGATAGTGGCTCCACAGCTCTTACATGTCAATGACCCAAGCAGGTCCTAGATATATGTAACGATAATAAGGTGTACATGGAGAACATACACTATATGAACGATGTACCTATTGTACTTGTACCGGTTCAAAGAAGACGTGCTCGAGTGCAAGAGCCTAATGAATTGGAAGAAGTGCCTTTTGTGACACAAACATAGAGCAAGTCTGGTTATATTAGTCCAATGATGATGTTGCCGACATTTGTCATGAGATATTTGATTTAGGAGACAATCAATTGTCAGGCTTCGGAACAAGATATTACAAATACTGAGGCATGTACGATTTAGGGATCGATCCATCATCTTCATAATAAATATTTGTACTATGAAGTGCCTGCAGCAGTACCCAAGCAACCAAATGAGTAACAACTGAAGGAAAAACAACAAGAGACATGCAACAACGGAATAAAAAGGGTCATGCTTTACTCTATATGCATCTAAACGATTTAGAAGTTAACATGCATGTGCTATGCGATGGACCTAAACGAAGAGTATAAAAGGTAAACGATGAACTTACCTTTTATAGTTCTGAACTTCTTCGATCCAAAGCTTCTTTTTTGCCTGAAAATCACGAGCAAGGACAACCACCAAGTTGACCTACTAATCTCATGACCAAGAACGGAGTTGTGGGACTCGGTTTTGTGAAGTAAAACTTAGAGAAAAAGGAAGGAATGAGGTGTATCGTTTAGGTGATTTTTTTAGCAAAAAACATCATCTTCTTCTCATTCTGTAATGAGAAGTATATATATGAACTTTACATGCAAATTGCATGCAAATTATTTCATATAATCTCAACACCTAATTAATCCATTAACTCTTAATAGAATTTGTGGCTTCAAATTCTCAATAATTTGTCATATTGCTAATTAACTTTTAATTAATAAAGTAATTAGTCAAAGGGGCATTTTGATTATTTGACCAATTAAGTCAAAGTCAAACATTGACTTTTCTTAGTCAAAAGTCAACTTTTTGGCTTTTTGCTATTTTACCCGTTTTGACTAATTCTAACCTCCTGATTATGAATCCACATTCATTTTTCTAAAATTCAAATCATATTCAAGTATAAATTCGGTCGAAGTTCAAAGTTGAAAATCAACATGTTGACTTTTACAACTTTGAATGTTTCTCTCTCTCTTTTCTTAATTTGAACAATTCGAGTTACTTCAACATATTTTTCTTAGTTGAATCCATATGAGCCAGTAGGGGAACCTAATGGACCTATAAATCATGGACTCCAACGATTCGAGATTAACTGGCTAAACTCTTTTAGACCAAGCTTAATCTGCTATAAACCTTCTCGGGCCAATGAGAAGGTGGGGCCCCTTGTTCAAGACTTGGATTCAGTCCTTAAGAGAACAACCTATCTGCTATCCTAGAAGTGGGTATGAGTGAATTCCGTCTTGCACCCTATGTCCCTAGCTATCCACTCAGTCTTATCCCTGAAATGGGAGGCTTATTGGGCCAGTGCTGATGAGCTACCCTCACCTATGCAAATCTAAGGATACTACCAAATAAACAGAAGTTCATAGTTAGCTCAGGAATAAGATCAAGTTATCTAACATCATAATTGAAATAGTCAGTTTATAGTTTACGGTGTTATAACTAAAAGTGACTATTTCATGGTTCCAGTCTTATGCAATCTATTTACATAGGACGCCCCCACTCTCATGTCACTACATGAACGATTCAGAATCACATCGTTTATACTAACTATGTAGCAGGCCGCATCCATATTGTTTTTTCTAGAATAAGGCGTCCAACCTTTTTCATACACTATAGACTATTTGAGCTATTAACTTGAACTTAAATCCATGTTTTTGTCTCTACATAAAGTTCAAGTGTGTTGACAAACTCAGTAGAATAGCCTCGGGACCTTAATTTATTGGTTTTAAGATTATAGCATTCAATTATAAATTTTATTTAATCAAATAACAAAGTACGAGTTTTAGGACACAAATTCCAACAACAACTACAAAATAACTAGGAGGGACTAGCAACAAAGAGTGTAGAGTCGACGACGACAACCAGCTAGAAATCGATGACGACCAAGTTGTGGAACACATCGATTTCTTTTCATTAAATGAAAATTCTTAAATTATTGTATTATACATTCTACTTTATATTTAATTATTTTTCAATCACAAGCAATTACTAAAAATTTACGATCTTAAATTAAGACAAACGAATGCATCACAGATAAATATCCATATAAATTAGAAAATTAACGTAAACATAAATAAAAAATAAAAAAATTAAAAGAAATTTCATCAATTAAAAATACAAAAGAACACACGATAGCAATAAAATTGAACCATTTTTTTTTTATTAAAATTAGGTTTTTTTTGTGAGAGAGGAAAATAAATTAGTATAAAATTAAAAAAAAAAGAATTAAAATAAAAAATTCAAATCGAATAAAGAAATAATTATGTGAAAAATGAAAAGAACCAAAGAAATGTGAGACTCATTCAGAGAGAGAAACAAAAAGGAAAAGATTCACTCAAGGAGAGAGACAACAAAACTACACCATTCTCCTAAAATAGTTTTGAAAATGCATTATTTTGATAAATAATTTTCCAAATAGCAATATTAATATAATTTTTGCAATATTAACACTCAAATTCTTCTAGTTTTTTGTCAAATATATTACAGAGACATTTTTATATATAGCAAAATAAACTAAAATTTTTATCACATATAGTAAAATTTCCCTAAATTTGATTATCTATGTCAACTTTTATATCAATTTCTCATACCTTTATCCTAATTTATGTGTTCCATAATTAGATAAAATTTTGAATGAAATTACAACAACATTTTTATATAAAACGTCGGAAGCTTACAATGAGAGTTAGTTTTTGGTAAAAGATTATTTTGATTTAGATTATCTAATGTCAAATTGAACTGAGAAATTCCAAAATTATCAATTTTTATAGGCTTTCTCGGTATAATTTTGGCCAAAATTAACCGAGTTCCATCTATTTTTTTTCTTCAAATATTGGTTATCTACGTACTTTACTAATTTTTTTTTAATATTTGATGATAAAATAAATTAGTTAGATTTGAAAAAAATGTGTGAATCTAAATACTCACGGTTGACAAGATTCACCAAGATAGCAAAAAAAGAATTGATAGTTTTAGATAAAGTTGAAAAGTTATTTTTTTATACAAAATCTTTGTCTCAATCTTAGGCGAGAAACACCGAGAAAAGCTAGTCGACGACTTTCCCAAAAAGAGTGTTATTTTGATAATGTGATAACTTAAAATAGGTTGGTTTGGATAATTTCCGGGTAAGATACCCCACTCTTATGTAACAGATGTAAACTTTAGTTTCATGATTATACAATAAACCCTAACATTGTATATAACGATAAATGTCAAAATCTTTGAACTAGATAACTTTATAAATTAAAATTAGTTAAAGAAAAACATAACTTGATCCATGAATAATCTTCTTGAGGAATTGTGTTTCTCTCACTTGCCTTCTTTTTAGACTTAATTTAAGTTTCTTGATGGGAAGAATAAACTGGTTAATGAGACAGTGAGATGACCAATCCCTAAGGTTCTATTTATAGACACCACCCATCATGGTGTTAAATTAGGGCATTATTTTTTAACCTAATGGGTCTAATAAAATAATAAACCCAAAAGGGATAAATAATAGATAATGCAATTGGGCCACATTAATGATAATATTTTATTTAAGAATAAATCTAACATTCTCCCACTTGGCCCATTGACATTATTTACCATATACGTTCATAGACATAATGTGCAAAATTAAACTTCATAACATATCGTGTCAAGTCAAAGAAACTACTAAAGGATCAAGACGGTCATATATCATTGCATTAACATACTCCCTTCCATGTATCACTGAAATAGTTCTTCTATTAACATGATCTATAAAATAAAGATAATCACTAATGGTCCAACAATAAGTGTCTTTATCAAAGACGATGTCCTATTTAGTTTACATAATTCTTTTATGTATATACTAATCAGAAGAACAAAATTAACCATCAGATAAAATCAGAAACAATAAATAAATGAGCTCAAAGTGTCAAATAACATAATCTTGATCTCAATAATGATATCTACTAATGCCCATACGTTCAACATGATCATTGAACGTCTTTGGTGGCAATTCTTTAGTCAGTGGATCCGAAATCATAAGTTTAGTGCTAATGTGTTCAATTGACACCCTCTATTTCTGAACTTCTTCTTTAGCGGCAAAGTATTTTAATTTGATATGTTTAGCACCTTTAGAATACTTGTCGTTTTTTGAGAAGAAAACTGCTGCAGAATTATTACAATAAATTCTCAGCGGCTTGGCAATACTATCGACAATTCCAAGTCCTGAGATAAAGTTTCGCAGCCGTAAACCATGAACTGTAGCCTCAAAGCATGCTACAAATTCAGCTTCCATAGTGGATATAGCGATAATAGACTACTTTGCACTTTTTTCATGAAATTGCTCCTTCAGCTAACAGGAACAAATAGCCAAAAGTGGATTTTCTTGTATCCACACATCCGGCAAAATCTGAATCTGAATATCCAATCACCTCAAGATGATCAGATCTCTTGTAAGTAAGCATATAATCCTTTGTTCCTTGCAGATACCTTAAAACTTTCTTTGCAACTTTCCAATGATCCATTCCTGAATTACTTTGATATCTGCCTAGCATACCCACAGCAAAACTGATATCTGGTCTAGTGCAAGTCTGTGCATACAATAAGCTTCCAACAATAGATGCATAAGGAATAGTTTCCATCTGATTTCGTTCCAATTCATTTTATTTTTTTTTTGACATTGCATGAGACTAAATTTATCTCACTTCTGAATTGGAACTACACTTGAAGAACATTTGTCCATCTTAAATTTCTCTAAAACTTTATTAATATAGGTCTTTTGAAACAATCCTAACAATCCATGTGTTCGGTCACAGAATATTTCAATTCCAATCACATAGGATGTCTCACCCATATCTTTCATTTCAAAGTTTTTAGAAAGAAATTCTTTGGTTTGACATAATAAACCAAAGTCATTTGTAGCAAGCAAGATGTCATCAACATATAGAACAAGAATTACAAACTTACTCCCACTCATCTTTAGGTATATACATCGATCAACGATGTTTTCTTTAAAACCAAAATATGTGATGGTATCATTAAACTTGAGATACCACTATCTGGAAGCTTGTTTAAGTCCATATATTGACCTCTTTAATTTACACACCATATGTTCCTTTCCTTCAACCATAAAACCTTCTGGTTGATCCATCAACACTTCTTCATCTAAATTTCCATTTAGAAAGGCAGTTTTCACATCTATTTGATGAAACTCTAAATCATAATGAGCTACCAAAGCCATAATAATTCTTAATGAGTCCTTTTTCGAGACAAGAGAAAAGTGCCATCTTACTGAGCATAACCATTGGCAACAAATCTAGCCTTGTGTCATTCGATATTGCCATTTGAGTCACATTTGGCCTTAAAGACCCATTTACACCCAACTCTTTTACTTTCTTTAGGCAATTCTACAAGATCCCATACTTCATTATCATTCATAGATTTTAACTCTTCTTTCATGGCATCTAACCATTTGGTAGAATTATCTCCTTTAATGGCTTGTGGAAATGAAACTGGATCATCATCAATGCTTAAGTCAAATTCTGACTCATGCAAATAAACCAAATAGTCATCAGAAATAGCTGATCTTCTTGATCTTACAGATCTTCTTAATTCTATTTCTTGTGGTCCCTCAGTTACAGGTTCATTTGTTACAACGTCATTATGTGGTGCTTAACCATTAATTTGTTGTTCTTATGGATTGTTAACAAAATCAACAACTACAGGAACAATAACTTGAGAAAAAGTTATAGATGAAGGAATTTCCATCCTAACTTCTTGAATTTCCACTTTTGTAGTTCCAAACTCCCACTAATTATGTCATTCTCAATGAACCTTGCATTTCCAGTTTCAACTATTATCGTACTGTGGTTAGGACAATAAAATCTATATCCTTTTGATTTTTCTGGATAACCAATGAAGAAACCACTGGTTGTTCTTGAGTCCAGCTTCTTTTCATGTGGATTATAAATTCTTACTTCCGCTTGACAACCCCAAACATGTAGGTGTCTTAAACTAGGTTTCCTTCCTGTCCATAGTTCAAAAGGTGTCTTTGGAACTGACTTACTAGGAACCCTGTTTAATAAATATTGAGCGGTTCTTAATGCATACATCCACACAGACACAGGTAAAGATGAATTAATTAACATGCTTCTAACCATATTCATTAATGTACGATTTCGCCTTTCTGCAACACCATTTTGTTGTGGTGTTCCTAGCATTGTGTATTAGCACGTATGTCATGGCTTTCTAGGAATTTAGCGAGTGGACTGGGGCATTGTCAATTCTCGTTATATTTTCCATAATACTCACCACCTCTATCAGATCTTAAGATTTTCACATTTCTATCTAATTTCCTTTCAACTTCATTTATAAATACCTTTAAGGCATCTATTGCTTGAGATTTTTCATGCAATAAATAGATATAACCATGACGTGAGAAATCATCCATAAAGGTGATAAAATACTTTTCTCCACCAAAAGATGGAACATCAAAAGGTCCACAAATATCAGTGTGTATAATTTCAAGAAGCTGTGAGCTTCTTGTGGCTTCTTTGTTAACTGTATGTTTTGTTTGTTTTTCTTTAATACAATCCACACAAATTCCAAGGTCAGTAAAATCCAAATCTGGAAGAATTTCATTCTTTATCAATATTTTAATTCTTTCTTTGGATATGTGACCTAAACGTTTATGCCACAAGTAAGCTGATGATTCATTAGTTTGACCACGTCTAGTACCAACATTATGATGCAAGGTTAACAAACTCTCAACAAAAAACATTATCAAGCTTTAATTTATATAAGCCATTACAAAGAATACCAGAACCAATAAAAAGGTTCTGTTTGAATAAATTAAAACACTCGTTCCCAAATTTAAAGTAATAACTTGAAGTATCAAGTTTTGACAAGGAAATCAAATTACGAGAAATAGAAGGAACATAAAAGGTATCAAAAAGGTCTAAATGATGTCCAGTATCTAAAGTTAAACGATAGGTTCCCACAGCCTCAACTGGAACTTTGGCTCTGTTTCCCATAAAAATGAATCTCTCATTTGGGTTTGTGGTTCAACTCGTAAGGAATCCCTGCATCGTATTGGAAACATGAACGGTACAACCAGAATCAATCCACCATGTATTATAAGGAACTTCAGTTAAGTTTGATTCGAAACATACTAAAGCATTATGCTTACCTTTATTCGATTGACAGAGTGAATTATTGGTTTCTTAAGCCTCGCTTCCTCTTGAACGAGCATACTTTATAATTCATACACATTCCATTTATCTTTCAGAGTGTTATAGTTCATGTGAAATGGATCATACTCTGAAGGTAAGGAATTAAGGATAAAGGTTACCAAAAAATTCTCATTAACTTCCATTACCATGGTCTTTAACCTTGTTGCAAGTTCGTCATTTCAAGGATATGCTCATGTATAGTACGAGAACCATCAAACTTGATGTTGGTTAAAGTACTCATAAGTGTTCCAGCAAGTGACTTGTCAGCCGACTCTGACTGAGAACATTTTTCCACAGATTTCATAAATTCCTTACCATCTTTAGTGTTCTTAATTGTGGACTTAATATTGTTTGCTACAGTCATTCACATAAACATTAAGCTCAATCTATTTGTTCTTTCCCGAGCTTTATAGAAAGATTTATCCTCATCACTGCTAGCAAAAGTAATTACAGCAGGTTTCTCACTTAAAAGTGCTAAATCAAGATCCAAAACTCCAAGATGGAATCGAATTTGTTCGCACCAATCAGAGAAATTGAGTCCATTAAACTTTATTATAGATGTAGCATGCGAATAAAGAGAACCAGGAGTAGATGCTACAGTTACAAAATAAATATGCTTATACATCATTGCTTTGAGAAATAAACTTAAAGATATTGACATATGTTCAGTAATATTACATAACCATTAATTTATACATTGAAGTTCTTCTTTGGAAGGCACAACAATATACAACATTTACACTTAACTGATGCTAGATTTAGTTTCATATAATTGGTAATTTAAATGCTCAAATTAGATACATTAGTTATCTTTGGATATACTAACAATATCTAACCAAACACCTCAATTAACCATAATAAGATTCAAAATTATAAAACTGCTAATTACCTTTTGGCAAATTAAATGTTCTATAATAATGAAAATCAATATACTCATGACAAATCATTAATGTTTCATAATATTATCTCATTCATTAGCATCAAATAGACATGAGTAATTGAATCAATCTTAATTTGATGTCTAAAGATCTAACAATTTGGTCACTTTGGTGACTAACAAATTGTTCCTAACATAGGCATCATGATAAAACAATTCCAATTAACCATAATAAGATTTAAAATTATAAAACTACTAATTACCTTTGGGCAATTTAAAAGTTTTAGAATAATAAAAATCAATATACTCATAATAACATATTTATTTTTCATAATATAAAATAATTCATCATCGTCACATAAATATGAGTAATTGAGTTTAACCTTAATTTGATATCTATTGAACTTACTAATTTGACCACTTTGGCGACTAACAAATTATTCATAATATAGATATCATATTAAAATAATCACAAATAATTATTTTCTTAATTTGCAAAAAACTATCAATAGAATATCTATAAAATTTACTAATTTGGTCACTTTGGTGACTAACAAATTATTCCTAATATTTAGATATTGAACAACATAATTCCAAGTGAATTACCTCATAATTTACAGTTAGATACAAGAATTTCTTCAAAACTTCATACATTCATACGTTATCCTCCAAAAATTTAATTGTATAATTTAAATTTTAGAGATAAATGGAAACTTTAAACATAACACATAAAATATAATTAACACGTGATCATCAATTTCAACATAAACTAAATATATGCAATATTTTGAAAATCATTAAAATCTAAAATTTAATTAGATTTATGATGAATTAGATTTTCGACAATATTGTAATCTTTATTAGATTTTAATTCCTTTTATCAAGGATTAGAATATTAATTTAATTTGTGGCCTTTCGAATAGATAATTGAAATTTATATCAAAATCAATATCTTAATTCTTTAAAAGAAAATATCAAATCTTCATAAAAATTGTCGGAGGTGGCCTTTCAATATCTTAATAATTGAAATGATCAAATTTCAAATCTTTAAAAATTAACTGAGAAACTTCAATCATTAATAGAGTGGCTCAATGAATTTTATTAAGGTCGCCCGCGGTGGGTGAATTAACTTCTCGAAGAAAAACAGTGAATTTAAAACTTTTATAATTTTCTTTTCTTCTGGCTTTCCATAAAACAAATTTTCAAAGTCATAATCTTTGATCAAAGAATCTTTAATTTAAATTTAAAATTAAAGAAAAAGCCATGCAGCGGAAACATTAAAACAAATCATTAATCATCCATGTAAAATTACAAGTTCTCAACCTGGCCTGATACCACATGTAAACTTTAGTTTCATGATTATACAATAAACCCTAACATTGTATATAACGATAAATGCCAAGATCTTTAAATTAGATAACTTTACAAATTAAAATTAGTTAAAGAACAACATACTTTGATCCATGAATAATATTCTTGAGGAATTGTGTTTCTCTCACTTGCATTCCTTTTAGACTTAATTTAAGTTTCTTGATGGGAAGAATAAACTAGTTAATGAGGTAGTGAGAGGACCAATCTCTAAGGATCTATTTATAGACACCATCCATCATGATGTTAAATTAGGGCTTTATCTTTTAACCTAATGGACCTAATAAAATAATAAGCCTAAAAGGGACAAATAATAGATAATGCAATTGGGTCACATTAATGATAATATTATATTTAAGAATAAATCTAACAACAGACGTAACACTAGTTTATTTGGTTTCGTTTTGGTTTTGGTTTCAGTTGACATTATTAATGACGGTTTTGCTATTTTTCAAAATGACTCCTAAAAGCTTGCTATAAACCTTTATCCCGATACAAAGCAATTCACAAGCCCATTACAAGGCAAGTAAGTAAATTTGGAGCATTTGGGTGTAAAACATATTCAAAATAAAAGGTTTTGTTGTGTTGACTCTTGCTCAAACTCGCACGCTAAAGTACTCAACTAAGACATGTTGCCACTAGAGGTAGAGCCACCTCTTACATTGTTTAAACAATTGACTTTTAATACATACATAGTTATTTGGTGGGCTCGATTACATCATTCTTATTCAATATCAAACCCAAAACCCTTTCGTTTTAATCAGTTTCTGAAATGTGAAAAATGAACATTTGAATCGAACGAGTAATAAATTGAGCCAATTAATGATTTCTGTCGATTTCATTGGGTTTTTGGTTTTTCCTCGAACCCCTAATGACAATTACCAGATTTGTAACAATTACAAAGTGGATCGTATTTTTATAATGATACGGATAAGACACACAATCTTAATCCGTATATTAAGTTAATACTTTAAACATTATCTACACGCGTGTCTACTACATACTAATTAAGTCTCATGAAATAACCAAAGATTTTTTCCATAATGGACAACTAATCATTGCATGTTTAAAATAACAGTCAATTAGTACATCAAATAATTAATTAATTATGAGGCATTATAGCATAAATTCTAACCATTACACATCACAATTTAATGAAAAATTAGTAAACAATATTAGAATGCGACGACATACAAATTGATATTTTGAAGAGGAAACAAATACATTGTATTATGTAAGAAACATTAGATTATATTAATATATACTTCTCTTTTCATTAAAATTTTTTTTTCTCATCAAGTCTTTTCTTAATAAAATTTTAACGGGACATATAAATATATGTATAATTGATATCAAAAGGGGAGTTATAAACGTTATAAAATAAGTATAATATATATGCGTATGTTTATTGCCCAAGACCAACTGTCATTCTCACATTACCCCATGTTTTGACTATCCATGCTTAGTGTAGGGATTGGATTGGCCACATCTAAGTTGCCATGATTCCTATAAATAGTGGTAATTTGTGAATTTCGGAGGTGTACATTGGTAAGAAAATCAAAAGAAAGTATTGAAGAATGTTTAATTATTATATTATAACTGATCGATTTTGTGTTGTTGTTGTCGTTCTACTCCTCAATTTTACCATACAAAAATAATTTCTTAACTCAAATCTAAATCAATTATGTGTTTTTTTATTTTGAATTTGTGGAAAAATATCAAATGATTAATTTGTTCTAAAAAATGAAATTATTTTTTATTTTCTCAATATATTTATTTATTTTGTTATTTTTCTTCTTTTATGTGATTGATATTGTATTATCAATAATTTAATAATCATATTCCAAATGAAAAAGTTTGCAATTTTTTTTTTCATTTTAGTTTTAACAATATATATAAAGCTAAAAACATTCATCAAAATTTATTTTGTTTTTTCTAAAAAAATGTAAAGCAAAAAGGCAATATGCTTATAGTTTTTCAATATTTACAAACTCCAAAAATAAAAGCACGGTAAATATATTTTAGGAGAAAGAACTTGCTTGCGAGCAAACAAATACTTGCATTGGTGTGGTGTAAACAACAACTTTGATACAAAGTCAAAAAGTTGGAAAAAAAAAGAGTATTTGATCATACTGGTTGAAGAAATTACCCCTTATACTTTCCTTTCCCTATTATTTGTAACATCTAGTCGTGATTCCCTTTTCAAATTATTTTCTGTTTCTTCCTATTCAAACTATAATTTCTCTCAGGTTGGTTCAGATTTGATGTGGATTGGTTGACATCAAGTAGTTCAATTCAATTTTCTAGCTTTATTTAAGCTATGTTAGTTGATTGAACCTGTAATGGCAAGCTTGAAATCAGGTGGGCCAATGTCGACCAAGTCTATCCACCTGTTTGACCCATTTTTGCATCTTCCTCTTGTTCTCTTTCTTTGCCATTCCATTTTTATCCTTGATTCAACATTAGCCCTCATTCCCCAGCTAAGGCCAGTGGTTTTTCCTAGCTTAATTGCACGTTTTAATCCATGAAAACTTATCATCTTGGAAGTACTACTCCCCTTTCAATTCCACGATACCATATCAAAAACTTTTGACCCAAATGTTTTAGTGCCGTTTTGGGCTTATTGAGCCAAATCTTTTTGAGATCCAACTGACATACCAACATTCTTCTCCATCGTTTCAAGCCCACACTTAGAATATGTCTGACAATGAGTTACTACTTTTTTGAGCCAATGTAGGCCCCGTCTCATAAGCGAATGTAGAATATTATCTAACATAACTCGTTAAGACATGACTAACTTCCTAATATCCATCCCCTCCTTTAGAGTAGAATTATGGTTACTTCACTTGATGGGTCGTTGCTTTGGTTAGTCTACCGTCCATGTTTTTCACGTAGCTTTGTACTTTTTTCTTTGTGGGCCTTCATCCATCTCACCTTCTCTAGTTGACCTTGAAACCAAGCTGACCACCTTTTTCTATTTTTCTTTTTATTTTTTTTATATACTTATTGACATCCTTTTGAAATTGATGTCCTAAATCTTGAGGTTTGTAGTTTATTAACACAAATTATTTATTTTATAAAATCGGAGGTATTTTATTTGACATTTAGACAATAATAATTCAATTCAATAAACTAAGATTCAAGATTATATGATGTTACTTGAACATAATGTCATTGACATACAAGTGATTCATGTCCAAATTATAACCTAAAAGGCATGTGGTAAATTGATAGAGATGGATGCCTTATCCTAGTAACACTTCATGTATGACCTACCTTGTAATTGTTACATGAGATGTAAATGTTACAAACAATATGAACCATATTGTTCATGTGAAGACATAGAGTAGGGATATCTGGTAGACATAGAGTAGGGATATTTGGTATAAAGGATTTTATACATAGACTAAACCGCAAAATAATTGGTTTTTCTTTACGACACCATTACTTTAAGGAACCAATATTTCATTAAGATGACCATAGGAAACTTGACCTTAATCTTGAGGTAAGTTATGAACTCTTATTTATAACGACGATCCTTTGATCTATATGGGTGAGAGTGACCTTGATAGTTGACTCAACAAACTCACCAATTTGGAGATTTGTTTGAATAAGGAGCTGGGAACAAATCTAAAACTATGTAAAGAAAGTCCTCTGGTGTGAACTAAAATTTCACACAATATGTCCTAGCAAGAATAGTAATAGTAAAAATAGTCAAACATAAACCAAAGAACACATAAAAGTTGGTAAACTAGTTCGGTGTAACAACACCTACGTTTTGGGGGCGAGTGCTTAGGAAACGTGATGTAGGCTCCCTCTAAGTTGATGAGAACTTCCTTCTCTAGAATTAGCCTTAGATCCCTCCTAAATTGCAACAACAATTTGATTTCGCGTAAGTCTTCAACAAATCATTCACACGAATGACAACTATATAGACCTCAGAGAATGAAAGTTTTTACAACCCTCTCTATTTTCTCAAAGATGAATAACATAAAGAAAAACATATTGTTGGGTTTTATGTCCTAAAACTCGTAGATAGTAAATGTAATCCCTTAATCGTTATTAATAAAGTTTTATTATTATAATTTCAATAAGCATTAGTGATTATCTTATTAGTTTTGTCTTAATAACCTAAATCCAATAAACTAACATCCTAAGTTATTTGATGAGTCTTGAACAATATGTAGACACATACATGAATCAATGTTTGAGATACAACTTAAAGGGTCTATAGTATTGGGGTAAGGCTAGGTACCTTATCTTGGTAACATTATGGATACAACTCACTTTGTGTTTGATACAAACCCAATGATCCAACATGTTCGTGTAGGTTACATGTAAGTGATGTTATCATATGCAATGAGTTTGCATAAGACCGGATTAAGAAATAGTAACTATTAGATGTAACTTCGTTAACTAGATATAACTTCATTAACTAGTTAGGTTTCTATTTTATTAGAATGACTTAGGTAACTTAGTCTTAATCATGAGTGTATTATGAACTTCTGTTGACAAGGAATTTTTCTTTGATTTGTACGAGTGAGAATGGCCGATTCTCTGATTCAATATGCTTATCATTTTGGAACAAGATCGAGTAAAAAGCTAGAAACATAATCACACAAGATGGAATTCACTCATTCTCGGCTTTAGGGTAAGTAGATGAGTGTTCCTTTAAATGGTGTCTCCAGGATTTGAGCAGATGACCCTACTGTCTCTATGACACGAGAGAGGTTTCTATTGGTTGGACCATAAACAGGTTGCTCATTAGAGAAGCACTAGTATTTCAGATTAGAAATAACCCAGGAATAAAACGGTAATTTGACCCAGCTGGTGTTATGAACACTTGTGAAGGACTAACTTATTGGTCTATATCCATGAATATAGAAATATATCTACAGTGAGAAAAATTTAACTGTGAGTTTTTAGTTAAGTGTACACACAGTTAACTTATATTGATTTATGTGGTTAATGAGTTTAGCCAAGTAATTTCACATCGTTGTAGCTTCTAATTTGTAATTTCATTAGGTCCCCTTACTGGCTCGTAAAGAGTAATGTGGTTTATTTATATTGGTTGTAATTTGAAATATTCAAATTTACTTTAGGAATTAATATAATGTATGGTGATACATTATAATATAAAGTTTATATTTTAATTAAAGTGGAATTGTAAAAGAAATGACAAATTTGACAAAATATTTACAAAATATAGCAAATTTTTAGATTATATTAATGATAGACACTGATATACTTCTATCAGTTAAAATGATAGACATTAATAGAAGTCTATCACTTTTTATCATTTATAGAATCCAAAATTTTGCTCTTTATTATATAAATTTAATTTTGGATATGATTCAAAATTAATTTATGAGAAAATAAAATATTTAAATGAGTTCAAATATTAATTTGATATGAATTAGATTCATGTTAAAACTAGAGGTTAAAATTTAATATATATACACATATTAAAGCTATAGGTTATGACAAAAATTTATATTTGAATATGATTCAAATTTGGATTAAATTAAATAAAGATATTTAATGTAGCAGTTAATTAATTGGAGCATTAATGAATAGTTTTGTTAATTTTATTTAATTAAACTAAATAAATTTAAAACTATATGTTATGTGAAAGATACTCATTTAAATATATGATTTAAATGAAATACTAATTAACACTACTACGAAAACTGACTCTCTTGACGGTTTTAAACTGTCAAGAATGATTATTCTTGACAGTTTTAAAACCGTCATCGAATCCAGTGTCAAGAAAGACAAAGTTCTTGACCAGTTGTAAAAAACGTAAAAAAAAAACATCAAGAATGGTGAACGTTGACAGTTTATAAACCGTCAAGTATTCAATTTTTCATGACAGTTTAGAACCGTCAAAAGTATAAGTTTTAATGACAGTTTAGAACCATCAAGAATGTGAGCATGAATGATAGAAACTGTCAAGAATACAAATATTTATGAGATTTTAAAACCGTCAAGAGTGCATTTTTTTCATGACATTTATTAACCGTCAAGAAAATGATTGTTTATGACATTTTGTAATCTTCAAGAGTATACTTTTTCAGGACATTTAGGAACCATCAAGAGTATGCTTTTTCATGACATTTAGGAACCGTCAAGAATGTCGTTGTTTATGACATTTGCAAACCATCAAGAAAGTTATTGTTCATGACATTTGAGAACCATCAAGAAATTTTTCATTTTTTTAATTGTAATTTATTTATATTATTGTTCTTGTATTATGCTCCCATTGGTCCAAGAATTCAACTACATATAAACGACAAATATTCATCAAATGGCAACTCAACATCCTCTATTCGTATCATTTCCAAAACTTTGCATCATATTTATATATCATTTACAAAACCAATATATAAACAATTTTAGTAGATTTCCAAGAATTGAACTAAACTTCTTCTAATTAAATAACTTAGCCCAAAAGTATATCATCCCCAATACATAAAGTTTCATAATGGCAACCCCCTACATATGAACAATTCACCTAAACCCTAAACCACAACAAAGTCTCAAAAGTATATCAATCAACCCCCCTCCATTTGAACATTTCAAAAAATCAGCCACAAAAAATAAAGTTTCTTGTTTCAGAATGACAAATAAGTCCTATATCATATGTACAAACCCAAAAACTCAACCAACTCAACCCACACCTTATCTAACTCGGCCTATGAGTATGGTTTTCGTGTATCAATTTGTAAACATGCAAAATAAATGAATTAGTATTCATGAAAATTATTATACCCACAAAAGAAGTAGTTTGATATATAACATACCGAATCCAAGATGATAATGCTTCCCCTATTTACAATTTCTCTCATATACTTCATGACATAGTATCCACACGCAGTGCTCTCGACTTGTAGTGGACACTATAAAACAACAATTTAGAATAACGGACTAATCCTAATTGTTAGTAATCTACAAAATACAATGAATCTAAATATTTATACTTGCCTTTACTGTTTGCCATAAAGTTTGTTTCCTGGTTTTATTAAAGTTCTTTTGCGAGTGAAATATCGCTATTGCTTTGTTTTTCCAAGATAAGATTGCACATATCTTAGAATATTGTACATGCATTAGAATTAATAGCATTACATGATATAGAAGATTAACTTACATGTCGGTTACATATCTTGTAGTTGCTTTGGATGTCGTCCTTAGCAAGTCAAGGTAAAATACTATATCCTCATACGCATTTATGGCAAGCAGTTCCCAATGACCTCTAATTATACAAAAATGTAAGTACTATTTTATTGTCAATGCAATCGATACCCTAACTGAACTTACTCGGGATTAAAAGGAGCAAGAACTACTTGGTTTTCTTTTGACACCATCAATCTACTACACAAGTTTCGAATTCGAGATTCTTGTGTGTTTCCAGAAGAGATGAGGGACGGATCTACAAAGACATATTGCACATTTTCTTTCAAACCAAGAACAGATGAATACAAGTACCTACAAAATATATAAACTCGTAAACGAGATACATAAATTTAGATGCAAAGAAATGAAATTGACTTACATTATATAGGCCACCAATGTAAACATTTTGACTTCGTTCATGTCACAAAGATCAATGATATCCTCTCGAAGCACAGAACTCTTTCGACTAATACCAAAAATGTTAGTGGGTAGTGGAAAAGTGATGCTGGAATCTTTCTCCATTACCTTCTCAGTATATCTGAGAATCGACTTCAACGCTAATGAAAAAGTTGATGTCGACTCACATACAACTTCTCTTTTTGTAGGCATTTTTATTAAGCCTCTCTCCTAATTCAAGAACATCCACATCCAGTAAGATGTACAATTTTAGACATTCCAGTTTAATAGTGGATTACATACCTTGAAGACGTCAAACTCTGGTTCATTCATCTTCACCACTTACTTCCCTTTCTTTTCATTCTCTTTTGGTTAGTCCATCGATTCCACTTCTATTCTCTTACCTTTCTCTTCAATCCCCTCTAACATTATTCGCCTTGAATAACTCCTGTGTGCAGACAATGATGTAGACAAGTTTGGGTAACTTTGTGCCTCTAATTCACTAACTCGCCTTCGGAGTTCTTCATTCTCAACTAGAATGTTCGCCTCATCTTTTGATGTTTTCTTAACTGAATGAAAGTATGTTGTTGGAGTAACGTATCCACTAACCCCATGCACACGATCATTGTTCTCTTTTGTATCCAATGCCTGGATTAACACATCATTCGGATAGTGTCTATTCACAGACGATGAATCCGTATTCATTGATATCTCATCCTAAAAAGATAGCAAAATTAATGTAAGTTATAGAAATACTTATGTAGTGGATAATTGAAATGTGTGATTTACAAGTAATGACTTACTATTTTATGGACGACTTGTTGAACGTCATCGTTGTCGTATTGTCCTTGTTTGTTAACTCGAGCTTTCTTCCACATTTTAGCTCGATCAAGATTAACTCATTTGAATCCTCCTTCTTCATTCGAAAACATGGAGTTCAAGTGGTAAACATATTAGCTTGTATTCCATTTTAGCTATATTGCTACTAATTCCAGAAAAAGAATCAAACAAGAAAAAGTAAAAAAAAAACAGTAACAGCAACTTGTTAAACAACAGCCCTTCTATGGAGACATGGTATGTTCAAAACTATTTTCAGAAACCAACCATGTATATCTATACAAAATTCACTCAAGTTCAGTATATCCTCCAAGTAACAGTCTAATTAATCAAAACAAACTAAATAGAACTCTAAAACTAGTGTAGAATGTGAGAAAGGATGAAGGGGAGAAGTAAAAAAGTCATCAGCTCATTGTCATTCAAAATCTAAAATGCCAACATAAGCCAACATAAGCAAACTTTTCCTTCATCTACCATATAAACCATATAAAACTACAGAATTCCAACACCTCAAATATTTCAAAAGAACGCCTGCCAAGAATTGCTCAATTGCATTACTTCTCTTGTCAGACAAGTAAAACTATATAACATCATATAATCTCACCCACATGCTCCCAATAAGCAGAACATTTGCATCAACCAAATGAACCAAATTATAGAGACAAACTATAGAAACAAGAATTCCACAGCTTTCTAATATTACAAACAAAAGAACATGATAATCAAGGGTTGTATTATACAACTATAGTTACCAACGCATCCACAAAAACAAATAAAGCAAACTTACAACTTATTATGCAACTCCACAAACTATACAAAATTTGAAATAAACCATCTAATGACAAAGCCTTACAAGAAACAAATATCCCCTCTTTTAACTAATAGACAATGAGAAAAGGACAACACCAACAAGAATAAATAAATAAATAAGTCTTTCCATTCTCCTCCACTCAAGCAAATAGGAGCATTACACTAGATATCAAACCAAACAAGAAGGAAATAATATTAAACAGACCTCCCAAAAATCTAATCCCTTAGGATATGGTCTAAAACAAATTCTATAAGGTTTCTTCGGCAACAAAAAAAAGAACAAATTACAAAAATGGGAGAGAGGAGTTCATAAACATAAACATAAACATCTAAACATATAAAGATCTAAACATCTAAACATCTTACCATTTCCTCTTTAAGATTGGCATACCCTTTCCTTGAGATTCTATGATTGTATTGTTCTTCGATCTTCTATCTTGTTGTAATTGTCTTTTTTCCTATATCCAAATGTATTTGTTAATGAGAAAGTAGAAAATATTCTTCGAAATGATTTTCAAGTATAAAAGTTATTCATGTAACGCCCCAAAAATTAAGATAATTTTTGGAGTTAATTATCTTAATTTTATTTAATTAGCTTTAATTTATTGGGCGTTATTTTGAATTCATTTAATAAGAATTATTTGATTTATGTGGGAATTGAAATTAATTAAATATTTCTTGGATGAATATTTAATTGATTAGAGGTTTTGGCATGTGGTGTTTGTTGAGTTTTTGATTAAATGGTAAGTTAAGAGAAATACTTATGTAATGGTAAGTTGTGGATTTTTAGTGTTGTTGGAGTTGAATTTAATTAAATAATTATGGACGTTATTTAATTAAATTGTGGGGTGGAAAGTTTGTTGGAGATTTAATAATTATATGTATATGTGGAAATATATATATAATTATTATGTTAAAGGAAAAGATAATTATATTTGTTGAAATATAATTATTTAAGGAAAAGATATTTAGCAAGGGAAAAAAGATAAAAATAATTATATTTTGGGAAAATATAATTATTTGTAAAAGGATAATTATTTTGGAAAAAGATAAATAATAATTAATTATTGTGAAAAATAATTAATTATTCTACAGAAAGATAAATATTGATTCTTGAGTGAAGTTGTTATGGTTGGGTTAAGATAATTCATGTTGGAAATTATAAGTGATTTATTGGAAAAGATTTGATTGATTAAAAGAATAGAGGATTTAAGTTTATTTGAGATTTTATTGGAGGGAAAAGTTGGTTTTGGTGGAATTGAAATTAATTGAGTATATATATATATATATATATATATATATATATATATATATATATATATATATAATTAATAATTTGAAAAAGTGAAGTTAATTATATGTTGAAATATAATCATATTTGTTTGGAAAAGAAGATAATCCATGAAGAGAGAGATGGTTGATTTGATTAGACGAAAAAAATATATATTTATTTATAAGAGAGATTAATGGTTTAAATAAATATATATGTTTATTGTAGATTTTGGTGAGAAAAAAATAATAATAATAAAGAAGTATTATTATTATTATTAATGGTTATAAATGCATAAGATTTTGTGCATTTAAAACATTTATTTAAAAAAGATAATGAAAATAAAGATATATGTATATTTTTTGGTATTATATATATATATATATATATATATATATATATATATATATATATATATATATATATATCCTAAAAGAAAAAGGAAATAATATTAATAAATATTATTGTTATTATTTGAATCTATAAATAACATTGGAATGCTTAAGTTAGAAAGTAAAAAAAAAAAAAAAAAAGTTCTTCATCTTCTTCTCTAAGATAACCCTCTGCTATCGTCGCCTCAGCAGTGGTAGTTAAGATGGGTCTCTTTGGAAAGTTTGAGAATTTATAGTGATGAATTTTTCAGAGAATTTTTCAACCTCCATTTGAGTAACCCTGTTAAGCTAATGAAATTAAATTAATATTTTATTAATTTAATTTTGGATCTATTTGAGGTTTCTTTAAAGGTTCAATTGGCTAAATTTTTTAGATTCAAATCTTGGATTTTTTCCAATCAAGGTTGAATTGGTTTCAACCCAATTTCATTAATTAAGATACTGAGTTTTCATTTTATGATTAGGATCAAGTTAATTGGAGAATTTTTACTGTCCGCTATAGAGTACTTTGTTTGGTTAAAATCTCCAGGTAAGAGATTCTCTTACTAGACCTTCGAACTTAATTTAAGAGACCACATGTAATTATGCTTATGCATTAATGGTAGCTAAAATACATAATTTGATGCTATTGATAATGACTATCATTGTATTGATGATTGATGTTGATGACTGATTAATGTTAATGACTGTTGATGTTGATGTTGATGCATGATATATTAATCACATGATTAAGGACGTTAAGATTAATATTCATGCTATGTTATGATATTATGTTATGATACATGTTATGGATAGGGTGTTCTGTTAACTTTATCTATTAGAGTTGTACATGCATAGGTTTCCTTCGGGATCCCCACCTTTTTAGGACTGCGTAGTCTGACGGGACTGCCAGTCTGGCATTGACATAGACATGATTCGAGTGATTCAACGGGATCGCTCGCAGCCCGATTGTCTTAGAGTTTCCTTCGGGTACATTACAGACCAGTTTGTCCTAGGTGTTCTTTTGGGATCACCGAATACCAATTATGTTCTTCCAGGATCACATGTTGTACGTGTTCGGGAACGTGCTAGTTCTTGGGTACCATTTTTCAGGACTCTAATGGGAAGTTAACAGACACCTAGCGGGACTAGTAGTAGGTCCCTTACTGAGTATATCTTTATACTCACTCTTTCTATGTTTAATATTTCAGGCGAAGGTAAAGGTAGAGGAAAGCTGTCGAGCGACAAAGAAGGATCTGTGACATGCCATATGGAGACTCAGTTTTGCTTTCGTATTTATGTATCAGTGTTTCAGCATTCTGTTTTTAATGAAAATGTAGTTTCCCTCCTTTCAAAAAAGTCTCTTGTTATTGTTTTTTTTTAGTATTGACTTCAGCTTTGTATAAAGAGTTGGGTCGTTACAATTCATACCTGAAAGAGCTCGGATAACTTTGACCTTGCAAACTCTTCCCATTGATTTTGCTCAATGAATGAATACTTTTCAGGTGGAACTTGAAGCAGTTGTGGTTCATTTTTATTCGACATGATGTATTTCGTTGTTAGCCAGTTCTTAAACTGACGAAACGAAATACCTGCAATTTGGAGAACGTTTTTCCTAGATCTTAGATGAATGACGAATGCAGCCTAAATAATTAAAAGTACTTAATCAAGTGTCCACAGCAAGAACATTATCAATATAAGCACATTAAAATTATAAATACCTTAAATGTAGTGAATATCTTATCTTTCAGTTCTAGATGCCCACTTTTCCAAGATGTATATGTGATAGGGACATGGTAATGGGTTGCAGACCCTACGAAAGACTTTAACTTGGCTCTATTCTCACCAATAAGTGCTCCGTCTTCATTGTACCTCACCACCTTGTTGTCTCCCAAACTTTTAATGCGAGTTACATCACACATAATAGTAGGTCATCATCGTCGCTTTAACTCTTTTGGGGTTTCATTTCTAGTACCAATCTCTTCAACTGTTGCATTCAACTCACCGACACCAAGTTCTTCATTGAAATCGTCCATATTATATTATGCAAAGGTTGTCAATCAAAATGAAGAAATAATTAGCATGATATACAAATTTTAAACAATAAATAATGAAATGAGATAAATGAACATATAAAACTTATGGTATAGTTGTCTGAAATTTTGAAAACACACCATTATAATATTATATAGGCATCCATGTGTCTTCACAATCTGAGCTTACGTACGTTGAGATATTGTCATCCAAGTCATTGTTTAAATCGCATCTGGCATATCATTGGGTATTCCTTCACACTATAGTATTGTATCACCAAGTTCGTTGTCATTATATCTATCTTTAAAGTCTCTTTGTGGTGGAGTGAGTACCACTGACCTTCTAACATCACTTGGATCCTCAACATAAAACACTTGCTTTGCTTGGCTTGCTAGTATAAATGAGTCTTACTTGTGTCCTACTTTATTTAAATCAACTAAAACATAACCAAGTTCATCGATCCAAACACCACCACTATTCTGAACCCAATTGCATTTAAACACAGGAACAGTAAATGTATTATAATTGAGTTCTCATATCTCTTGTATCACTCCATAGAATGACATATCTCCAATGAAAGGATTTTTATCTTTATAACTAGACACTTGCATTGTTTTTGCAACTAAGCTAACTCCACTGTTTTGTACGCTTCGATCCTTCTAAGAAGATTTTGTGTGATAGTGACATCCATTTATTGCATAACCATTATATATAATAACAAAAGGATGAGGGCCATGAGCAATCCACCTTAAGTTATCTGAAACTCCAGTATTTCCAACTTCAAGCTCAGTTGATACCTACCATGAGAATTCTTATTTCAAGTTCAACACATAACATGTATAATTAAATTATAAGGTTCATCACTATACCTCTTCTCGTAGCCAATGTATAAACGTTCGATTATGTTCCTCTTGAAGCCATTTTTTATTTTTAGACTTATTTTGATATTGTAGTTGCAAACCTTCATATGTTTTCTTTGTAGTCATCATTCAAACATTGTAATATAGTTAGATTAATTATATAAAAGTCAATGAAACAATGAAGAAGGCAATGGATAAACTTACTCCATCTATGGTTGGACATCAATTGTATTTTTCAAGATACATTGATGAGCTTGATGTAGAAGTTCCTGTTCAGGTTTGAATGGAACTCCCATGGACAACGGCCTACCAATGTTTGAAGTGTCTAAATGGTCTTATGACTTGCGAGTCCCAAGCCCAATGGGATCTACTCCAGATATGAAATTAGAACAAAATTCAATAGCTTCTTCTATTAAATAACTTTCAACAATACAACCTTCTAGACAATATCTATTCCTCATAGAGTTTTTGATAACTTTCATGAATCTTTCGAAGGGATACATCCATCGAAGATATATAGCGCCACAAAGTTTGACTTCCCTAACTATGTGTACTGTGAGATGAATCATGATTGTGAAGAATGAAGGGGAAAATACTTTTCAAATAAACACAATGTTACCACAATATCTTCTTCCAACTTGTCTAATTGTTATGCATCTAACACCTTGTTGCATACAGAATTGAAAAGGATGCACAACCTAGTTATAGCATAACGAACATGTTTCGGTAGCATCAATCTTATCGCAATGAGAAACAACTGTTGTATGAGCACATGACAATCATCAGTTTTTAAACTATTAAGTTTTAAATCTGTTATTGACACAAGGTTTCTAATATTGGAAGAGTAACCTTCAGGAACCTTTATTTTTGACAAAGTCTTCAAAACACATTGTTTTCCTTCCTTTGTAAGAGTATAACATATGCAAGAGAAATTAATATTTTCTTCTACTAATAGGGGCAAGCTCCGATCGAAGTTTTAGATCAACTAAATCGCATCTAGCGTTCAACCCATTCTTACTTTTACCAGGAATATCAAGAAGCATATATAAGATACTCATACAAATATTTTTTTTCGATGTGCATCATATCTAAACAATGTTTAACATGAAGATCTTTTCAGTATGGAAACTCAAAAAAGGAAGATAACCTATTCCAACAAATCTTTTTACTTCTGTTCATCGATAGGTTCTTATGGAACTTATTTCCTTTAGGAAATTCATGATACAATTTTAAGTACACATCCTTCCCAGAAAGTGGTTCTGGAATTGTACCAAGTTCTTTTTTATCGTTGAATGACTTTTTTGGTCGTTGGTACGGATGATCGCTTGCTAGAAATCTTTGATGTCCTAGGTATGCTATTTTATTCCCATGTTGTAACCTTATAGAATTTGTATTATCTCCACAAATTGGGCATGCCTTATACCCTTTAACACAACATCCATTGAGGTTAGCATATGCAGGAAAATTGTTGATTGTCCACAACAAAACCGACCTTAAGTTGAATACTTCTTCTTAATAAGCATCATAACATTCAACGCCATTTTTCCATAAAAGTTTTAAGTCTTCAATTAGTACTGCTAAGTATGTGTCTATATTATCCCCCAATTGTTTTGGTCCTGAAATTAGCTATAATAGCATCATGTACTTTTTTTTTCATACACAACCATGGTGGAAGATTATAAATAACCATCACTATCGGCCAACAACTGTATTTGGAACTCATGTCACCATGAGAATTTACTCCATCAGCTGACAATGCTAAACAAAGATTTCTAGGTTCAAAACCAAAGTCTAGCCTTTTAAAGTCTACTAACTTCCATGCTGGAGAGTCCATTAGATGTCGTAACTTACCATCCTCAATTCTTTCACTAGCATGCCAAGTCAGGTATTCAGCACATTCAATACTTCTAAATAGCCTTTTGAATCATGGAATAGGTGGAAAGTACCATATCACTTTTGAGGGAATTTGCTTTCTCTCTTCATTTCTATCCTTAACGTTTTTTTCACCTCAAGTGACCACATTCAAGACATTCAGTTGCATTAGCAAATTCTTTCCTATAGAGACAACAATTATTAGGGCATGCATGAATCTTTTCATATAACATTCCCAATGCACCTAATGTTTTCTTTGCTTCATACAATGACTTTGGGAGTTCATTGGTAGTTGGCAGAATTTCATTTAAAGTTTTAAGTAATTCTGAAAAACTGGTATCACTCCATCCATACCTAACTTTTAAATTATACAATTTAACTAGAGTAGACAACTTGGTGTACTTTTGCATCCTTCGTACAATGGATTTTCAGCATCCATAAGCAACTTCTCAAATCCATTTGGGTCTTTTGAATACTCCTTATGAGCAACTTAAATCATTTCTTTTACACTTCCAATATTATTCTCTTCACATATATGTGTGTCAAACTTTGAAGATTCTCCATAGAAAGATGAGTTAGGAAGTTCTTCACCATGCCAAAACCAAATTTTATAACTTTCATCAATACCATTAACATATAAATGATCTCTAACACCCCTTCTACTATGCTTTTCATAATTCCCACATTTCAAACAAGGACAACGAATGTAGGAGGTACTTGTATTCGAAAATTCAAATTTGATGAAATTTTTCAGACCCAACTCATATTCTTAGAATAATCTACTTTTGTGCATCCATGATTTATCCATAATTGTAAATCTATTGACAAATAAAGTAAATTAAATTAGTTGAAAAAGTTTTGTTGAGATAATTAAAAGAGAAAACAAATATGGAGATTGAACAACATTCGCTTAATAAGACTAAAACAAACGATAGTCCCTAAACTATCGTGACAATATATAAATTTTATTCTCTAACTATTACTTTGTAATTTGTTTTTTCTATGTGAATAATCTATATACATAACTGTGGTAACAAAAAAGGTTAATTAATAGGAATAATGGATACAAACACAACTAAATCATAAGGATGAACAAACTAATTCTACCATTTAAGTAGTTCCTTTCCTAACAGATACACCAATGATAATAATTCAAACACTTTACTCAGTAAAATACTTAAGTAAATCTAAGACACTTATCTAATGAAGAAATAAATCAAATTCATATTACGATTCTATCAAGTCTCAATTGGTATTGAACATCTGATAGGATCTAAGGAATGTTGCTTTGCTTAATTGCTGCAAATGGATAACTAACTCAGCTTTTCCCCTAAACCATCTCTTGTTGCATCTTTTCTATTTTTCTCCTCCAAACAAAAATATATCATTAAACTCCTCCAAAAATATCTTCATTCAGTTTTTTTTTTTCGAATCAAAGAAGATTAATATATTTAAAATGTCAAAAGTTATATCTTTAGATCTACCGTTTTTCAGTTGGATTTTACTTCTAAATTATGATTTATATTATAAAATGAATTAGTGTAGCAAATATAAGTTGACTGTGAAATAGTGAACCTAATAAAAAAAGGGAAAAATGTGAGAAAAATATGGTAAAGGAAGGTTGAATGGTTTTGGATTTAGATTTGGCATATGGAAGTTTGGTATAGAAAACTAATTGTTATTTAAGCTCACACTTAAATCTCTTCAACTCATCATCATCATCATCTTCCAAGATCAAATGGCCAATAAAAATTCAATACAACGGTCTTCTTCACTATTTGATCAGAATAAAACTAACCTTTTGAGCTTTCTGGATGGTTCCAAAGTCAAATCATGGGATGATGTTGAGAAAAAATTCCAAAACGTACATCATTCTTCTTAAGTAGGGTATAGATCAAATTAAAACTCAAATGCACAACCTATAATATGTATATGATAAATTACCAGAATCCGGCGATGTTGGGTAAGCTTTTCAGGTGGGACTGTGGCAACACATGCGGTCATCGGTTGTGAAGAATCAACGAATTCGACGGAGGGGTTCTTCCGCAGAGGCGTTCTTCAACGTTCTTCGGCATAGGGGTCGTGAGTCGACGGCGTTCTTCAAGTTCTTCAGCAGAGGGGTCGTGGTTCTTCGAGTTCTTCAGCATTCTTCGACAGAGGAGTCGTGGGTCGACAGCGTTCTTCGGCGGAGGGGTCCTTTGTCAGAGGGGTTCTTCGACGAAAGGAATAGTTTGGCAATTCAGCACAGGCGTTGGGTTGTCGGTCTTTACCAGGGAGATGAGAGTGTAGAGGTGTGCGAGCGAGGTTTTCGTTGGTTTAGGTTGGAAGAAAGGGAAATTGAGGGTTTATGTTTTTTTTTTAAATGAAATTAGTTTTTAATTTAAAAAGTTAAAAGAAATTAGGTTTTTTTAAAAAAAGAAATTATATTTTTTTTTTTTTTAATTATTTAGTAATTCTTGACATTTCTGAAACATCAAGGAAAATCCTCTTACTTGACGTTTTAAAAATGTCAAAAAATTTTAAAATTAATCATCTCCGCCTTTTCATTAAAATTCTTGACGTTTTAAAACGTCAAGAATTTAATTGATATTACTTGACGTTTTTAAAATCTCAAGGATAACTACATATTATTTGACATTACGTCAAGAATTTAGAAGATAATCTTTGATAATTTTTAACCGTCAAGAAAAGGTTCATATTTCTTGACGGTTTAAAACTGTCAAGAATTTTGAAAATTGTCTACCCTCCGCCTTTTCATAAAAAAATTTGACAGTTTTCCTATTAAACCACCCCTTTCTTGATGTTTTTTTCCCAAAAATTGTGAAGAAAAAAAATACAACCGTCAAGAAAGCCTCTTTTTCTAGTAGTGTAAATATGATTGAATTAATTATTAATTTAATTTAATTTTAATTAGTTAGTTATTTTAAAATTAATTTAACTTAATCTAAATTTGATTAACTTAATCTAAATTTGATTAAATTAAATTAATAGGAACGTGGGTGGTTCTCCCACGTATCCCAAAAACTCTCAAACTTCGGAGGTAAAGGCACGACAATAGACAGAAGCATGCTCTGCAATTCTCTCAAAAGAAAAAAAATTACTTCTATGCATTTTTCTCACTCCAACTTTGGTTCCCACAAACCAAAATCTCAAGCTCAGAGAATAGGGAGGTCTCCAAGCGGTGGTGTCTCAATTTGGTGTTTTAGCAGATACAAAATTGACAATGTACGTAAGTGTTCTTCTTTGTAATTTCTATTTTTTTCCTCGTAAAAGCATGTTTAGCCTTTAAGTTATAGAAATTTAGGGCCCGTTTGGTAACGTTCCTATTCTCTGTTTCTTGTATCTTGTCTTTGTTCCCTATTTCATGTTTCTTCTTTTATTTTTTTTTTAGAACAAGAAATAGGAATGTGTTTGATAACTGTTTCTGTTTCTTTTTTTTCAAGTGTTTCTGTTTCTTATTTCTTGAAAAAAAGAAACAGAAATAAAAAATGTGTTTGATAACTGTTCCTTATTTTCTGATTTTCTTCTAGATTTATTTTTTATTTTTTGCATCTACTTAAATTAAACATTAAACAAAAATATAGGTCATCCATCAAACATAAAAAATAAAATTATCAAAATTTTATTCATTTAATACGAAGAAGTACCGATGCATGAATAAAAATAATAACATAAACATAAAATTGTATCTATCCTTTAAATGTTGCCAAATTTGATTGGTAATATCATCTCTCACTCGGGCTATTTCTCTTAGATGATGTCGAGTCACTTCTTAATTCCTCAATTTCAACAACCTCGTCGATATTTTGTGACATCTAGAATGTAATATTAATTTTAAAGTAGGTTATTATGTCTTCAATATTTAGATTTGAAAGAAACAAAACAAAATTTAACATTTAACTCTGCTACCTATGATGCTTTAGAGATAAACCCACAACGAAAACCCAGATCCGCGCAAAGAGGAAGACGAAAACCATGGATCTGGCGAAGAGGAAGAGCCAGACGAAAACTATGGATCTGACGAAGAGGAACAGTCCAACGAAAAGGAAGAGTCAGGGTTGTAGAGGAAGACGCTGAGAGGCAAGAAGGAAGACAATAAGTGAAAGAGGGAGAGGATGATTATTTGGGAAAGACGATGGAGATAAGAGGAAAGGAAACCAATAAAAATAATTAAGAAAAAAGGAAAAGGAAAAGGAAACAAATAATAGTAATTAAGAAAAAGGAAAAGAAATCAATAAAAATAATTGAAAAAAGAAAAGGAACCAATAAAAATAATTGAAAAAAGGAAAAGGAAACCAATAAAAATAATTGAGAAACAAGAAAATGAAACCAATAAAAATAATTGAGAAAAAAAAGAAAACAAATAAAAATAATTGAGAAGAATGAAAAGGTAACCGATAAAAAAAGTGAGAAAAAGAAAAAGAAAACCAATAAAAATAATTGAGAAAAATGAAAAGGAAACAAATAAAAATAATTGAGAAAAAGAAAAAGGAAACAAATAGAAATAAATTGAGAAAAAGGAAACCAATAGAAATAATTGAGAAACGGAACGAAAGAAACTACTTTTTTTTGTTCCCAATAATTCCTTATAAAATTAGAAATGTTTCTACTTTTTTTAAGAATAAGAAACAAGAAAAGTTACCAAACACCACTGTTTCTTAAAAAAATGAAAACATAAACAAGAAACAGGAAATAAGAATGTTACCAAACAGGCCCTTAGTTTTTGTATTCCTTTTGCAATGTACTGATATTTTTAAGTTCCCAATTAAATTGAATTAAGGTTTTCATTTAAATTCTTCCACTGCTAGAGCTTTTATCCTTCAAATATACGGCAACCCTAGCACAAGGACTTCTGCTTGTTGTGAACTTTGCATTGTTATGTTTAGTTGTTATTGTTTTATTATGTAAAATTCATTCGTAAATTTATCATGCTAAGCTCTAATTATGCAACTAAGCAAGCAATTAGGTTAGGATTACATGATAAAAGATGTATGTCCTATCTATGCATTGCTTCATGCATGATTAATGTTTAGTACAAGTTTTCCTAACGATTGTCCAAGTATAAGCGAAGTGAGAGGTTTTTATGCTTTTCAAAGTTATTTTGCTTTATTATTATTGATTGACCCTCAATCATTGTTAGATTAAATGTTCAATTCGATGGATTGTATTATTGTATTTTTAATAAGATCTATTACATTAAATTGATATTAACCTTTCATGTGAATAGTTAGGAAAATAGTAAGAGTTGTTGATGACTAATCTTAATGCCATGTGTTTTAGTTTGATCTCAAGATATTAGTTATCTTTTAAGATTGTATGAGAAGAGATAGTTTGTGAAATTAAATAATTCAGACTTTAGTTTCAAGATTTAAGTATATTGTTTGTAAAAGAATCCACGAGTAACCTAGATATAATTTATCGAATTTTTTTAAGAAAATCACCACCCTATAATGGTTTTAATTATACTCGAAAATCCAAAACTTTTCCTTTCAAGTTTGTTTGTTCGCCGAAGTCGTTCAAGTTCAACTTCTTAGTTAAAATCAAGTACGATTCAAGAGTAGTTAAACGTAAGTGTTCATTTTTTTTTATCCCTAAGGACGATACTCCACCTTCTAAATTTTTTTACTATATTATAACTTAATTTTGTGCGCTTGCATGATTGTACGCATCTGAAAGTATTCTCACCTTTGTCTTGTAGATATGTCTTCTCATTCTAATTCGATGACCAAGATTCGATGCAAAAAAAATAGAAGAATTCTCGAAAAGAGTGATTCATCCTAGAGGCCACAAGGCGATGTTACAGACTATACGAATGACGAGCCTGTTGAACAATATTATGCTCTTCTTCCTCCTCATTTTATTCCTTCGATGACTCAACGATCTCCTCATTTTAACAATGAAATTTCCACCCTTTAAAACGAATCATCATCTGATAATACCTTTTTTAGCTTTTCTTACAAGTCTTGGGTTAAGAATGTGAAGCTGAGTTGCTTACTCAAAGTTTTTCTATATGGCAAGGTGTTGAATCCTGACATCCATCGCCTCCTTACGGGTATGATGATCCTGTAGAAGCCATTACCTGGACTTAAAATGATTTGTGTGATGTAGGTTTTCTAATTTCTTCTACATATTCTTCTCCTTTCTTTTTTTAGTATGGTTGACATTGGGTTTTATTTGCTTGGGGTCAGTCATCTTAGTTTGTTAACTTTGATTGGTTTTTATTTTTTGTTTCTCCTTCCTTAGTATTTCTCTCACATTGCCACTTCCACAATGAGCATCACTAGCAAAATCAATTATTTGACGAGGTCTCGTGTTCCTCGTGAAGAATTAACACTAGTTCAATCCAACATCCCACTTCTTTGTAATACATAAACTACGCTTCAATCTTCCAAAACCAATGTGTTGGTTCTCCCAGGCAAAACGTAAGAAAGTCAAGTCTCTTCTTTTGAACACAACTTATCTGAAACAAAAGTTTATTTGGAATTTAGCAAAGAGAGGAGCCTATTCCACCATACTA
This sequence comes from Cucumis melo, assembly GCF_025177605.1. NCBI lineage: Eukaryota > Viridiplantae > Streptophyta > Magnoliopsida > Cucurbitales > Cucurbitaceae > Cucumis > Cucumis melo. The sequence continues at coordinate 14,283,806 of NC_066868.1, forward strand.
ACATGAGTTTTGCTCCCCAAGATTAACACGACTTCCAACTCAAGCGTGCACTCGCTGGAGTAGGAATGGAATCAAAAGAAAAAACTTTTACTTAGAGAAAGAAAACTATATTTTTTCTTGGAAAGAAGAAAGAACTCCAGTTACTCCACCACGTTAAAAACCCTTATATATTCCAAAATCCTTTCTCTAATATATATATATATATATACAAAATATAATGAATTTAGAACAACAAAATAATAACAATTATTATTATTAGTTTTCAATTGAAACTTTAATTATAAATTAATAAAATGATAGTCATTCCCAACAATCCCTCACGAATGACTACCATTGCATTCTAGTTAAAATAGTAATAAAGCATTTTCTCTGAGCAAAGAAAGTAGTATAAACTTAAACATCAATATCTTTCGATTTGAATTGATGCGTAGTGTGGTGGGGTAACAATCTAATTAAAGAAAGTAAGTTACCTTTTGAACTTTCAATAACTACGGTTGAGATCCCTACAACATGTTTTACTTCTTAATTTTCCATCGATTCCGCAATAAAGTCTATCACAATAGACAACTCAAAATTGTGCTATTTAAGGCCATGCACATAGAACCTCGGTCAACGTGAAAGCTCTAGAAAAAGATTCTTAAACTTTTTCATAGAAGACGGCCCACCTTCACAATCATGTTTATTGCTTCATCAAGTCTATCACAGTAGACCACTCTGAAGTGAGCTATGAAGACTTTACATCTAGTCCATATCAAGACCAACTTCATCAAGCCTGTCAAAGACAAACCGCTCAAAACTGAGCTATGAAGATTTTACAGTCATCCATCAAGTCTATACCAGGACCACCCCAAAGAAGCTATGGAAATTTCTAAGGTTTTAGTATCATCCATCAAATCCATTAAAGAACTATCCACACGTGGCTATGAACCATCAAGTCTACCGCAGTAGACCACCTAGAAAAGGGGACTATCAAGTCTATCGCAATGGACCACTTAGAAAAGGGCTACGGACCATCAAGTCAATCGCAATAGACCACCCAAATAAAAGGCTATGGACCATCAAATGTTGGGAAAATTGCCAAAAATAGGTTAAAAAAGGATGGTTAAATGACTTTTGGGATAACTTTTCAAAATGATATTAAATATAGTTGGCATTTTGCTCCTTTTTCTTTGGATCCCTTCTTTAACTCTGAATTTGTTCCTTTTTGGTCAGGCTTCAATTATGACATCGACATCGACCGACGGACCCGTGTACAAGATTCATTCTTCCCATCATTTTTATGCCCTAGTAAGTTGTTTGTCTCATTTAGAAAACACAACACATAATATCAAGGTCAAACTCAAACCCGATCAATTAGCCTTATTTAGGGAAACAAAGTTTGGGCACTTTTTGGACCTAAATATTGTCTTTAATGGGTCACTCATCCACTACTTATTGTTAAGGGAGGTGGAAGATGAAGGAAAGGATTATATAAGTTTCTTACTAGGGGGCGTTGTTTGTACTTTTGGTAGGAGAGAGTTTAACATCATAACAGATCTATGGGATCCTAAAGAGGAGTCTATTCAGTTGGTTAGGAATAGTCGATTATTGGAGAAGTTTTTCAAAAACAAGGAGTTTATTTATGTAAGCGACTTAGAGGATATATTTTTGGAATACGAGGGTAATGACGATGATATTGTGAAATTAGCTTTAGTCTACTTTATAGAACTATCTTTGTTAGGAAATGATAGGCGAACTAAAGTCGACATTGGTTTTTTCAAGATTGCTGATGATTGGAATACATTTAATAATTATGATTGGGGCGGGATTGTTATTGGACGCACACTAAGTGCCTTGAAAAGAGCCTTGGACAAGCAATATGCCAAGGGAAAGAAGAAATCAACTCAGACAAAAAAATATACTATCAATGGATTTCCGATGCATTACAGGTATGCTACTTCTTACTTCTTACTTCAAAACTTATGCATACATTTAAAATTAAACGATGTTTAGTTTTTTTAAACAATCGTTTAGTTATATTTAAACCATCGTGAAACTACTTTTTTATATATCTATATATATCTTGTAGCACTTCCCAAAATTGTTTGTCAAATGTGGAATAGGTTTGGGCATATGAGTCTATACCAACCATCATTGGATGTGGTGTAGATAAAGTAAATGATGATGTCATACCACGAATGCTGAGGTGGGTGTGCTAACAATCACCAAAGTCCCAAACTATAAGCCATGTGTTTGACTCGCCAATGGTAAGTAGCAAGCAATAGTAACTAACTTAGGATTGCATGATTTTGTGCTTATTTCTTTGTCCTAAATACATTTGTCTTTTCTCTTTGTAGTTGATAATTAAGGCGGTCATTGAGATGACACCTGAAGAGGAGCAATTGAAAATTGCTTCAGGTGAACTTTTTGAAAACCTCTGCTCATCTACCATTGTTCAGTCGAAGAATGGTGGTTCAAAAAGAGGAAGAGAAGTTGTTAATGATGAAGGTGACTTCAAAAAGAGTAAGAAACAGAAGTCGAAGTCTAAGATGAAAAAGGCTATTCGAAATCTCCAAGATTGAGTAGCGGTTGTTGAAAGGCAACTTACTAATATAAAATCAGATATTGACGAATTGAAGGGCATGATGTCAACCATATTGAAACACATTGGACTTCAAAGAAAGGTTAGGAATCAAACTGTTAATTGTATTGAAGTTAGTTGTTCGATATTTGGTAATTACTCATATATTAAGTTGCATGTTCTCACTAATCTTGATGTTTACTTTCTATTGTTATCCACACTAATTCATTTTGAGGTTTCAAAGGGTGACGAAGAAGACCGCAAGGGGTTTGAAAGCTTAGTAGATCATACACTAGAAAGTGAAGAAGTGGATAATGCTAAGACCGAAGATGTTGACATAGGCGGTACCCCTAATTGGTTGAGGATGCCAAAAGAGAATGACACAAGTAATGGGGCGAAACACATTGAACTTAAAAAGAAGGTTTGGTTCCATGTTCTTGTTAATATTGATGTTTAATTTCTATCATTATCCACACTAATGCATTATGAGCTTCCATAGGGCGACGAAGATGTTCACACCGTCGGTACACCTCCTTGGTTGAGATTTAATATTGAGTTAGAGAAGCCAATCGACGTGTTGGAGAAGAAGGTTGAGATTGGTTTAGAGGAGCCAATAGATGTCGTTGACGATGAGGTTGAAATTGAGGAATGTGAGAAAAAAATTCGTACTCATTTTGATTCAGACGTCACAGAGATAGAACCATTTCTCACTCAATGACCACACGTTCGACCCGCCCATAGGAAGCGTGCAAGTGTTTACCTATCAACCCCATTCACAACTCTACCTAAACGGTCTATGACATCAACCACCACTACCTCTCAATGTGAACCAATTGTTTATGATCCCATGCACAAAATACTTGACGTCGATTTAGATAGACTTCGAGCTTGGATTACAGACAAGCGTACAGACGATGAGATGCATTAAACCTTTCATGGAAAAAAATCGAAGATATTTTTTAGAGACTTGTTTATGTGTCGCCGGTGGTTGGCGGATGAGGTAAGGGACTATCTTATTATTTATGCCATTATAATTTTTTTATTATTATGGTTCTATACATTTAGTGCTTACTTTTGTTTCTATTAGCATTTGGATGCACTTTTTCTTTTCATTCGCTTCAAGATTAAGGTAGTCGGGATACCTTCTGCTCAAAACTTCACAATTGCAGACACAATCTTTATGGTATGGAATCGTCACATTACTTTATGTATGTATTTGCATTTGATATTTGTCTTTCGGTCTGATGTTTGCGTTTGTATATTTTTCTTTGCAGCGCATTTTAGTTGCAAAGTGGCCCCAATACAAAGAATGTATTAAAGAGAATCGCCCGTTTGACTGGAAGGAAGAGTATAGGTTAGTTGACTATGTTGTCGAGTCAAAAAAGGACTTCCAAGATCCTTGGACAAGTGTTGATTATGTTTACTCTTCATTCAATGTCCATGCCAACCATTGGGTTCTATTATGCTTGGATTTGGTAAGTTGTCAAGTCAAGGTATGAGATTCGCTTCCGTCACTTACAACTGCCGAAGAGATGAGAAACATATTACTGTTGATTCGAGAGTTGGTGCCAAATTTGTTAGATAGTACTGGATTCTTTGTTATGAGAGGTGGATCATCGACATACAAGGAACCTTGGCCAGTTGTCATTCTCGACTTCATTCCATTACAACGAAATAATAGTGATTGTGGCGTATGCACCATTAAGTATTTTGAGTACATAGCTGTTGGTTTTGATTTAGATACATTACGTCAAGAAAACATGTCGTACTTCAAAAAACAATTGGCATTTCAATTATGGACCAACACTCCTATGTATTGAAATATGTACATAAATCACAAGTATCATGTATATCACAATTGGCATTTCAATTAGTAGTTGTATATCATGTGTGTTGCAAAATATGTACATAAATCACAAGTATCGATTATTCTCTATGTTGCAAAACTAAGTGTAGGTAAACGATCGCTTAATCTTTTTTATGATTTTAAGAAGATTATTTAGACTTTACTAAACGATCACTTAAAGATATGTGCACGATCTTTTACATTAGTGTGATACATATAAACGATCGCTTAATATTCTTCATCTGAACGTTTAGGAAATCGCTTTAATACTCTTTTAGATATTAGTGTGGTTTCTATAAACGATCGCTTAATAATTTTTATGTAAGAAGATTGTTTAGACTTTACTAAATGATCACTTAAAGATATGTATGCGATGAGTATTTCTCTACACGAATGTTTTGTGATATGTATCTAAACGAATATAAATATTAACTCAAAAGTACAAAAACCTAATATATATTTATTTACCAAAAGTATTTATTCACCCAAAGTTCCAGTACATATTGTTGTCTAAATAGTTTCATGTTTGGCACAGTTAGATAACCATAGTCAGCTTCAGTTACAAGACATTCAATAAATTTAGAACAAAAAATGCCACAATCCAGCGAACGCCCTTTCTGTAATGTGGTCTTCGATCTACGTACTGGCCAAGGGCTATATGTGAATCGTTTGGAATGGAGGTTCACTCCAATTGCAATTGCGAGTGAGGCGATGCATCGTGCAGGCATTTGAAGAGTTTGATCAACAAGTTTCTACTCAACATAATTTGGCATTAAGTTGAACAGTAGATCTTGCATTTTCTCAAACTGTGTTTTCTTATCCTTTCCGACCATCACAGTTTCTCTAAAGACAGCCAAGACGACCTTCACAGCATAGTCATCATTTGTAAACTCAAAATTCTTAAAAATTTCCTCAATTTCCAAGCATGTTATTAGTTTCTTATTTTCTGATCCAAATAGAAGGCTTTGTTATCAAAATCTTTTTCCACTATTGTGTTTGTTGGCCACAATCCAGTTATGATGTTGAATTCCTTTTGGGTGAAACGAACGTTCTTCCCTAAAACTGAAAAACAGATTCCATCTGCGTTACCGTCTTCAGGTATCTGCCTCAGCAAGAAATGATGGATCAACTGGCCGTTGAAGACAATGTCAGCAATGGACCAAAAATTGTTTTTTCAAACATTTGCAGCTGTTCCTTGGTCAGTTTATCCTTAATAAGACTGCCGATCTTGTGCACTTGGCATGAGACAGTGGCAAGGAAATACTTGTCGCTAGGTACAGCCATCCTCAAAATATAGTTAATCGGCAAGTAATAAATTTAACAATCTGGAGAATAGAAGTTTAAACGAATCGGAAACCCTAAACACTTGACAATAAGAATTTAAGAAAAAAATGATATTTTTTCAAGATAAAAGTCGAAACGTTTGAAATATAAAGAAACGAAAAGTGAAACGTTATAGTAGGAAAAGTTCAGGAAAATACCTTTTGACATTGAAAAAAAAATGGACTGAGACAAAAATGGTCTGAGAGAAAATGGACTGAGTGATCAGTGCGGTTGTGTAATGCGAAGTGACGAAAAACGAAGAAGGCGGAACGTATATATTGGTTGTTTTTACCAAAGGGGCAATACTGTAAATTCGCGTACTTTTTTTAAAATGTTAAATCGCATTCTTGGGTGTTTAATATATATATAAACGATCGTGTAATTATTTCAAAACAATCTTTTAAATATGTATATACTGTCACACCCCCTCCCGGACCACCTGCTGTCTTAACCCGAAAGACGGCGTGAAGCCAGCAAAACATCATCTCCTCTAACGATCCCTGTTGACCCTATTGAAACGTTAAACTTGATAAACATACCAATCTTAGATGTAGAATATTCAGCATGGAACACCACACAGCAGAATCCACGGAAACCTTTCCAACATACACGAGGTACAGTCCTGACATCACTTGGTTTGTAAAATAACTTGATATAAATATCACGACCAAAACCTATACAACTAGAGTTTTATGACCACGACCTCTAGGACGATATTATACAAACCTTACAAAACATTTCAACATGAACAGACTCAAAATACAACACTAACCACGTATTAGAGTTTGATCCGGAACTTTCAGCAGATGTTGGCATTATATCAGGCACCGGGAGCTCGATCTCTACCTAAAAAGTGAGAAACATTTTGAAAAGAATGAGCTACGAGGCCCAATGAGTGACTAAATTTAAAACTCTAAATACGGACGTCAAAACATGTGATAAATCTTTAGACATATAAATATGCTCAATCAAAGCATTTAACATAAACGTGTAATAAATAAGGCTTTCTAAAATATCTTCCAAGTTCGTCATAAAAAATTTAGCAAGGGATAACAAGTACACCAAACGTTTTAACTATCATAACCAATCTACGTGGTGTAGGACACGCCCAGTACAACCAACATTTACCAGTCCTACAATGTAGTGGGGCCTGCCTGGCACTCTCATCGTCTTTGTCGTAGTGGGGTCCGTCCAGCACTCACGACAGCATCGTTGTCACGGAGTACACTCAACGTCAACAACGGAAATATAACCTGTGTGCACACGATACCATATAGCCTCAGGCTCAATATCTCAGTTATGTAGTCAATGAAAATCTCCACGAAGTCACATGAAAACATTTAAACATGCCTGTTTATTGTTATCTTTTATAAAACTCAAGTTTATTCAGCTTGCTCGTGAAAAACTTTAAATCATTATACAATATTTGCTAACACATGCTTTACTTTAAAAGATATCGTTTCAACTACTTTTCATAAAGCCATTAGTCACGTGCTCGAATATAACCCTCATTAGAAAATCTAAGCTCAAAACTCATGTTTGAAACCGTTCACAAAAACCATGTATCATTCATAGAAAAACATGTAAAACATATAATTATGAACAACTATTTAATAACATTTTAGAAATTTGTTTTGTCACTCACAGTCTTATCTAGTTCTCCGGTTTGTAGACTCGGCCTATTTCCTCTTGGTCTGTCAACAACCAAAACCGAGCATTAGAACCATAGATAGCTTTGTCTTTCCATGCTCATGAATCTCTAAACAATTAGATTAAGAATCACATTACATCCCACTTTTCAGAATTTTCAAATTTGATATCCTAACATCCAATACCCATAACTTCCTCCAAACTTAACCAAAATTAATAAAATACATATAAAACTCTTCATTTTCGAATACTCTACAACTTACCTGAAGAAATAAAAACGAGATTCTCAACCAATTCATCCAGAATTGCCCCAAACACAGACAATATAGAATTTGAGGTTCTCTACCACTCTTTATCTATCTCCTGCAATTAACCCCACTTAAAGTCATTTTTTGCTCCAAAATCTTCATGAAAGTTGTAGGATATTGAATAAGCTTTCCAACCATATCAAATAGAGCCTCTGATTCGACTTGTGCACTTCCAGAATACTCAAAGCATTAGAGAACACCAGAAATCCTCCTGACTTGCTCGAAAACATTGTGCTCTATTTTCCATTTCAAAAACAATTAACTTCTCATACTATTCAGCTCAAGCTTCCTTCATAAACTTTATTGGCAAATGAACTAACTTTCAAGAAAATCAAACCTCACCTCTTAGTTCTTTCTGGATAGCTCAAACCGAACAAAACAAACCAGAGGTTGACACTTGAACCCAAATTCTGCAATGGCTGGCTTTGCATGAACTTTTTCCTATCTTCTTCAATCTCAAACCACGAAATTCTTCTTCTTCTTCTTCCTTCACTCTTTCCTCAAAGTGCTCTGAAAGTTTGGATGGAAAATGATGGAGGAACGAAATGAAATTGGGCTGAAAAATGAGCTTGTCAGTGGTGGGCTTTGTGCTGTCCAATTCCACTTCCTTTCTTTTCTTTTCTTTCTTCTTTTAACTTAGTAATCCCAACAATAGATGACAAGAGAAAATGATCCTAGGGAAATTTCGGGTTTACATATACGATCATGAAAGCAGCTGTGTAGTAAATAATTAAATAATATATAAATTAAAGAATTACAAACTAAATGAACAGTCGTGTGAAATATAAAAACGATCATTTAATAAAATTAAACGGTTGTTTCATTATTTTAAACGATTGTTTAGTTATTTTAAACGATCATTTAGTTAAGTTAAACGATCGTTTAGTTATTTTTAAATGATCATGAAACCAATTTTTTTGTTCCTAAATGAATAAGCCAGATGTTATTTTCGTCTTCTTCATCTATTTGGAAGCATATAAAGTAAGAATGTTGGGAGACATCATTAACAAACATTCATTAATTAGTGTAATAATTAGTACATTTCTAGAGAAATTTTTAATCTTGTATGCTCGATTTCTCAGTATATGAAATTGGATTCGTACACGTTAATCTGTTGTGACCTATTTGTTTACACCGACCACACTTATGCAATTTTGGATCTTCACAAACACTTGGAATCCTCTTTTTCTTCGGTCGACCAACTCTTTTGACTACTTTTGGAGGTAAAACAGTCATATGTACGTAGTCTTCGCTTGTCTTCCAATCTGACTGATTTCCTACTAGGTAGACGGCCTCCGCATATGCAGCCAACAAACATTATTCATTAGTGTAATAATTAGCACATAAACTATAAACATTTATATTGTGATCCCGTGTTGTAGCAATGGCATGTGAGCATGGTAGTTGCTCAACTTGAAACTCCTTGCAAGTGCATTCTTGAGTCTGAAGATTTACGACCTCCTCCTTATCTAAATCTTTGACATGAAATTGGTAACAGTCAATTGGGTTGACCTTTATTGTCAAAGCTCGTTCTTGTTTTTTTTGAATAACTAACTCTGCCCATTTGGTCAATGTAGACGTCACTTTAATGTCTTCTTCTCGACACTCCCAAAACCAACATTGTAGCAAAGCTCGAACATGTTCAAGGAATGAAGCAATAGGCAAATCTCTAGGTTCTTTCAGTATAGAATTCATGAACTCTGCTATATTTGTTGTGTTTATGTTATATCATCTTCCTGGGCAGTGAACACGAGACCACCGTGCTATTCCAACATCATTTAAATATTTCCTTAAACCATTAGGAAATGCAAGAAGATGTATCCATGCTTCTAGAAACGTTGATTCACGATATGTTCTTGATGCATTGTAAAACAAAGTAGCAACTGTGTCATTCTTATATTTATCATGAAAATTTTGAGTCAAATGTTGGACACAAAGGTCGTGGAATGCAGAGGGGAAAACTGATGAAATACCCTTAGAGAAGCATGTTTTCCGATCTGTCACGAAGCCTAGATGTAACGCCCCAAAAATTAAGATAATTTATTGGGCGTTATTTTGAATTCATTTATTGAGAATTATTGGATTTATGTGGAAATTGAAATTAATTAAATATTTTTTGGATGAATATTTAATTAATTAGAGGTTTTGGCATGTGGTGTTTGTTGAGTTTTTGATTAAATGGTAAGTTAAGAGAATTGAGTAAATTAATTTGGAAAGTTAATTAATTTGGGAGAATTTATGGAGGTTAGCCAATTGCTAATTTCATTAATTAAGATACTGAGTTTTCCTTTTATGATTATGATCAAGTTAATTGGAAAATTTTTACTGTCAGCTAAGGGGTACCTTGTTTGGCTAAAATCTCAAGGTAAGAGATTCTTCTACTAGACCTTCGAACTGAATTTAAGAGACTGCATGTAATTATGATTATGCATTGATGGTAGCTAAAATGCATAACTTTATGCTATTGATGATGATGACTGATGTCATGTTATGTGTGGTAGTATGTTGATGATGTTGACTGAGATTATTATGTTGATGATTGTTGATGTTGATGTTGATGCATGAGATATTAATCACATGATTAAGGACGTTAAGATTAATATTCGTGCCATGTTATGATGTTATGTTATGCTACATGCTATAGATAGGGTGTTCTGTTAACTTTGTCTATTAAAGTCGTACCTGCATGGGTGTCCTTCGGGATCACCACCTTTTTAGGACTGCATAGTCCGACGAGACCGCCAGTCTGGCATTGACATAGACATGATTCGAGTGATTCGACGGGATCACTCGCAGCTTGATTGTCGTAGTGTTTCCTTCGGGTACACTAAAGACCAGATTGTCTTAAGTGTTCCTTTTTGTTCACCGAAGACCAGATATGTTCCTACGGGATCACAGATTGCACGTGTTCGAGAACGTGTCAGTTCTTGGGTACAACTTTTTAGGACTCTAATGGGAAGTTAACAGACACCTAGCGGGACTAGTAGTAGGTCCCTTACTGAGTATATGTGTATATTCACTCTTTCTATGTTTAATATTTCAGGTAATGGTAAAGGTAGAGGTAAGTTGGCGAGCGACAGAGAAGAATCCGTAGCATGCCATATGGAGACTCAGTTTTGCTTCCGCGTCTATGTTTCAGTGTTTTAATATTTCGTTTTTAATGAAAAATTTAGTCTTCCCTCGTTTCAAAAAAAGTGTCTCTTGTCATTGTTTCTTTTTAGTAATGACCTCAATTTAGTATAAAAAGTTGGGTTGTTACACTAGATTAGGCACCTCTTCTATTGCACCTTTCAATTTTTCTAAGAACCACTGTATTAAGTCATCTGATTCTTTATCAACTACTCCAAAGGCTAGAGGATAAATCTGACTGTTACCATCTAAGCAGACGGCCACTGTCAACTAACCCCGATATTTGTTCTTAAGAAATGTTCCATCCATGACTATGACCGGTCTAATACAATTTAAGAATCCTCTGACACATGAACCAACAGCCATAAAAAGATTTTAAAGAAACAATCATCTTCAAGTTCCATGTGAAATATTGTACCTGGATTTGTAAGTTTGAGTGTTTCACCATATCTACACAAAAGATTATATGCCTCTACAAGAGACCTTCGCACTCGTTTATATGCATTTTCTCTGGCATGCCATGCTTTTTCATAACTCATATTTATGTCATAGTCTTGCCTAATGTCTTCTATGATATCACGTGGTTTGTATAGACAATCAGCTCCTTTGAATTTAGACTTTATTAACTCTCCAAGAACCCAAGATTTTGCTTGCCTATGGTCACGATTCAAAGACTCAAGAGAACATGAATGAACATTAACATACTTTTTAATCTTGAATATATTTGAATCCTTTAATCTCACCGATCGCAATCTTCAACCACACTTGTTGTCGATGCATTTAACAAAAAGAACCTCTTTTGTAGACTTTTTTACTACAAATTGAAAAAAAAAATCATTGCCAACACATTTAATCTCATTGACAAATCTCTCTTGCAAAAAAATATTTGTCCTACATCCAACTCCTCACTTGTAGAGCTTTCTCGAACCAACCACTTCCTTTTGTCTTCAACTTCCGACTAGAGGAGCTGTGGTCAACTTTACCTTTTCCTTTGCAATCTTTTGTAGGAGCATTTCTTTGTTGTGGGATGTCAAACAATTCATTGTTCATCTCAACTGACTCCCATGTAAAAGTATCATTTTTTGAATGATATGACTCATATGATTCCCATATAGCTGAATTGGTCCTTATCATGTTATCACACAAGTCAACCTAAACTTCACCAATATCAACTTCATTGTCATGTAATGTATCCATTCCAATTGGAGGATGAGGGTTTAAATTTTGAACTTGGTTGCTCCCAGATACTGAATTGTAATCTTTGTTTAACAATTTCTTGCTTTGATTGCTTGTAGGCTCAAATGATAGGTATAAGGGGACCTCCAATCGATTTTCACTAAGAATATAAAACTTTAAATTATGGTCATTGCTTAACTCAAATGGAGGAGCTTCCTTTTCCCCTTTTATCTCATATATACATCTTATCTTTATGTCGAATTTTGTAGGGTCAACTTCTGCAAGTTCATATAGTTCATCCTGTAAATCTTTGTGTGTTATTTTTTTACTGACAACAATACCTTTTAACACTCCTCCTTCATATTTTCTTCGTCCCTCATCCCATGCACCACCGTAACGCACTAAAATCCGAACATGTGCCATCCTTAAACTACCTTAAGTTTTTTAGTTTTTGCAAAAATTGATTTGAACTTAAGAACCTACGAGATGCGTGCAAGATGTTTGCGAGATGCAAAGAAATAACAAAAATAACTGCAAGACATGTGCTAGATACGTGCGAGATAAAGCATGAGGGCTTGAGAGACTTACTAAACATGCAAAGAATAGCTCTAAATGGATTAGGAGGTGTACCAATTTGATTTTGAAATAAATAGTGAAAGTTCGAAACGTGTGAGATGTGTGCGAGATACGTGCGAGATAAAGCATGATGGCCTAAGAGACTTATTAAACATGCAAAGAATAACTCTAACTGGATTAGAAGGTGTACCAATTTTATTTTGAAATAAATAGTGAAAGTTTGGAACGTGCGAGATGTGTGCGAGATAAAGCATGAGGACCTAAGAGACTTACTAAACATGTAAAGAATCAATGTAAATGGATTAGGAGGTGTACCAATTTGATTTTGAAATAAATAATGAAAGTTTGGAAGGTGCAAGATGGGTGCGAAATAAACCATCAGGGCCTAAGAGACTTACTAAACATGCATTGAACTTTCTAAGAACCTAAATCAAACTTTAACTAAACTAATTTACAGCAAATAAGTCCATTCCAAAAACCAGACATTTACGGATAAACTAGCAACAAATACCCCAACCAAACATTTATAGCAAATGAATTGAAAATGGGTTAGAGATGAAACTCACCAAAATAAGAGAAAACGCTCGAAGTTGATTGAATAGTTCGAAGAGGAGCGACAAAATGCACTAGACGATCGACAAACGATAAGCGACGAACGGCAAGCGACGAATGGCCGGAGTATCTTCAGGTGTTCTACACGAAAGAAAAGGGAAAGAGAACTCTACGCGAAAGAGAAGGGAAAGCGATTGTGGAGAGAAGGAAAGCAAACGTGGAAGAGGGAAAGGAAAAGAGAAAGAGAAATTTAATGAAAGGGCATTTTTGTCCATTCAGACCTAAATTGTCCTAAAACTCTTCATTTTGAAAAGTTATCCTAAAAGTTATTTAACCCTCCTTTTTAACCTATTTTTGGCAATTTCTCTCAAATGTTTGAGTCTCATACTTGTTAAAAAGCCTAGAATTACTCTCTCCTTGTTAGGCCAATGAAGAAATGATCTACAAATTTTCTCAGACCACACGTACTTCAAGAAGATAATTCTTTCATTCAACTATCATTTCACAACTCCATGTTTCAGACGAATATGTCTTCTTTTGCCATTACACACTATTCTTGACAATATCCTATGTATATGAATTTTAATATAGATATACTGGTATAGAGGTTCCCACAATGGTACATCTCCCATCAGGCTTATATGTCATTCATACTGTCCCTATACAATGGTACATTTTTTATTAAGAACACATATCCACTAGTAAAGCTTACTTTGTCATTCTAAGTTATCCAGTTTGCATACACTACCTATTTAGTATGGTAGACAATTATTACAATGCAAACCAAAATCTATTGTAACCTTAAGATATCTTAATAAATGACGAAGAGCAATAAAATAATCTTAATCAGAATTAGATGTGTATATATATATATATATATATATACTCAATCTTCTCACAACATATGCAACATGTCTTGTACGGTTTATCAAAAACGTAATAGTTCCTATAATCTTTGCATATTCAGATTGAGAAACACTATCTCATTTATTTTCCTTAAGGCTCATTACTAGCATCATAAGAGCACCATCAAACTATTAAAATCTCTTTAATAGTATTCAATGTGATAACTTTATAGCATTACTAACATTTATGTTTGTATCACATCAATCTTTCACATCGACATACAAGCATATAATCACACAATAAACTCCAAACAACTTTTAGTAAACACATATATCAACAATTCACTACTCGAGACATTGTTTAGAGTGTTGTTAAAAATTTTCCTCATCAAATTTTCAGGGACTAGTTTAAGACCATAAAGAAATTTGACTATACCAAGTTACCATTGAGGAATAGCATCTTTACATACACTTGATGTATTAGAAAACCACATACAGCTACAAAAGCTTTTAAGGCTCCTACAGTGGCTAATTTAGTCATACGAGAACAAGAATAAAAACATTATAAATTCCACGTTTGATTCAAAATAATTTTTTTTCATAAGCTGCACCTATGTACTTATGATCAATTTCCTTATTTAATGTGGGACTTTGTCGCATTCTCAACGATCCTCCCCTTGAATAAAGTTCCAACTGAACCTCCCCTAAAATAGACATCCATCCATTTAACTTTTATCTAGGCTAACTCCTGTCTAGAGCATACTGCCTATTCAATAGAGTTCAACCATGGATAATACTATGATTATTTTTAAGGTTCCACTACACCTTTGTTCGACCTAGGATTATATCAACAAGGCTAAATCAAGAACATGACTATGGTACCACTTTAATTTAGAGACACCTTAGGATATAAATCCCCATGCTTTATAAGATATCACATATTCAATAGTTTAGACAATATCTTAAACTTTCATAAAATCTTATGAGCTTTATAAATAATGAATTTGCATATTTTCATACTACTAGCAAACTTTAGTTATATGCAAATAATATTGTACGACCTAACTTAATTAAAAGTAATAGTAATACTTTCAACTTCTTGGAAATTAATAACAAAATTTCGCAACAATTCATGACATTGATCATGCATAACTTTGTCACATATGACATCCAATTCTACCCATGCTAACATGCTAATAGACATGCCAAGTAGATCACAATTGCGTCTCAATATTCACAAACTATTTTAAATATATAAATCTATATTCGACACTACAAAATATTTAGATGCATAACACATTCAAAGTTCAACAAAACCATTTTGTTGGGGGAAAACAAAAATTTCATGAACAAATCCATTTAGTTTACAAGACTCTATTATAAGGTATTTGTGATCAAAATTTCTGTCTTCTAGTTTTATGCACGATTCATGTCATAAATTATTTTCATCCTAGAATGAATTGACCAATTCAAATTAATCGTAATAGCATTCATTACTATGACATAAATTTGTCAAACTATACAAAATATTATAGTATATGCTCTTCAAATATATATATGGAATATCATCATCAAATGAAGCATAGAAAGAAACTAGCTAAATTCTTAGACCATATATACAAATTAAATTAGTAGAATACAAACCTATGTAAAGTTCATCCAAACTTAACCACAAAAAGCTCAATTGTATTAATTCATACTTGTAAAATAATTTATCAATCGAAATATTTTCACAAGAAAATTTCAATACCATTTTTATCCAAATTAAAAATATTTGAAAAAGTTATATATATGGTAAGCTGAAAATTTTCCATTACATAGTGAAAACTCAAATGCTAAATTGTTTACTAATTTATTTGCGTCATTAATTTTCTAATTTATTATGCTCAAATATTTGCCAATTAAAAATGCCACATAATGTTAATTAATCAAAACTTCACTCTAGAGATTTGTTAGGCAAAATATTTTCCAATTCTGTAATATGAATTAATGAATCGATCTAGTCAAATAAATAAGAGGGAAAACTTTTCCTAAATTTTGACCTAAGAATCGGTAACATTACGCAAATAACAAAAAAAATTATTCCTTCTATTGTTAAAAAATTGAATTAAAACTAATTTTACAATAAATAACAATATATATGTTGGAAGGTCTGATTAATATATATATATGTACGTTTTTTCATAATAATTTGAAAAATAAAAAAGTGCTAAAAATTAAGGAATTATCCATTGTATTTAGCATAATCTTATTAATGCAAGTTAATAATCTAAAATTAATGTATTTATGTATGCTTTTTCACAAATAATTTGGAAAATAAAAAATGTTATGTAACGCCCCAAATTTTCGAGGTAAACTTTTACCGCCTTATTTAATTTTTAGGGAATTTTAAATTTTGGATTAATTTCTGAAATTCTGGAAGTCTATAGTTGTAAATTTATATGATAATAATATAATAGTAACTATATTATTATTATTATTGTTATTATAATCTTTATATATATAAATTAATATTAATATTATCTTTTATTTATTTTATTAATCTTATTATTATTATTAATTAATTAGATAAAAGTTAATACATATATATATAATGTTTTATTTATTATTATTATTAATTAGAATTATTAAAAGTTAATATATATATATATTTAATAATATTTTATTTATTATTATTATTATTATTTTAAATGTTATTATTATTATTAAATTCTTAATTTAATATATATATATATATATATATTTTAAAAAAAAAAAAAAAGGAGAAGAGAAACCCTACCTCGCGCGCGCCTCATCTCCTTCCTCTCCCTCTCCGTCTTTCTCTTCCGCCGCGTCTCTCCGTTTTTTTTCTCTTCCGCACGAGTCTCCATCACCCATCCTCTTCGTCTCCGTCCTCTGTCCCTATCTCCATCTCCGTCGGCGTGCGTAGCTTCACCGGTCGTTCGCCGCAGCCACCATCCGCACGCCGCGGCCCCGTCCATTTCGGATCTCCCCTCGGCTTCAAATCATCCGACCGTATCTGTCGTTGAGCCGTCGTCCTCCGCCGCGTGAAAAACAGAACCGGTCGTCGAACGCCGAAATCCGTCGCTCGTGGTTGCTCCGGCTTCAATCGGACCCGACCCGAATCGCGAATCCCAGCCGACCCGAACCGGAGACAGAGCTGAGCTGGGCCACGAGCCGCGCCACGAGCCGCGCCACAAGCCGAGCCGCGAGCCGAGCCGCGAGCCGAGTCAAGCCGAAGACCTAGCCGAGCTGCCGAGCCGCGAGCCACAAGCCGAGCCGAGCCGAGCCGAGAACCAAGCCGAGCCGAGCCGAGCCGAGAACCAAGCCGAGCCGAGCCGAGTTGAGTCGAGCTGTGAGCCGAGGCCAAGCCGAGCCGAGCCGAGAGTGAGCCGAGCCGTGAGCCGAGGCCAAGCCGAGCCGAGCCGAGCCACCTAAGCCTTCCTTCCTCCACTTCGGGTCACGGTGAGTCTTCGGTAAGGATTTGTTTTGATGAATTCTCTAATGTTGCCATATCCGATTCGAGTTGAATATTGGAATAAACTTTGATCCTATCTTTCACCCC
Organism: Cucumis melo; assembly: GCF_025177605.1. Classification (NCBI taxonomy): domain Eukaryota; kingdom Viridiplantae; phylum Streptophyta; class Magnoliopsida; order Cucurbitales; family Cucurbitaceae; genus Cucumis; species Cucumis melo. The sequence goes on from NC_066868.1 coordinate 14,301,336, forward strand.
TTAAAGGTAGTAAGGGATTGACGTTTAAGCTCTCGGATTCTGCGGCAGGCTTGTTTGGAGATAGCTTTCCTTTCCTTGGGTAAGTCAACGGGTGTCGTTTCGGACCTTTTAAAACGACTCCTACTAGAGTCATCAACTAAAACCTTTTGTGTTTTCATTTAGGTTGATCCATTGAGGGTGGATTCGATCGAGGGGCATAACCGAGTATCAGGTAAGGGTTTTCCTGCTACTGGACCTCGGGTCGAGGCCGAAAACGTAGTAATCCACAGGGGATTACACGTTAGTGACTATACTGAATAAGTGTATCTGTGTTGACTGTTAAGCACTGTTATTATGTTTCTGTCTGATGTAACTGAACTGCAACCGCTAATTGTAGATTGAAATTTTAGATTGATGGACGTTGATCATGGGATTAGACGGGGAAGGACAGTGAGTTCAGTTGGTTATTTAGCTGTTTGAGTCTTGGGGCTCTTCCATAATGGTATACGAATAGTTGACGCGTATAGCAACTGAGGGTGTAATGGTTTAAGCTTATACTACCTGGCCAGTAAAGCCTTTAGGGAAATTGTAAAATGATTGATGATTGTGGTATGACTGTGGTAGACGATTTAGTATAGACCGAGGGGTAACGGTTAGCTTCATCTATGGGGTAGTGTGCCTTACGGATATGTGCATCCTTCGGGAGCACTAGACCGATGCGTGCATCCTTCGGGAGCACCAGACCGATGCGTGCATCCTTCGGGAGCACCAGACCGATGCGTGCATCCTTCGGGAGCACTAGACCGATGCGTGCACCCTTCGGGAGCACTAGACTGATATGTGCATCCTTCGGGAGCACTAGACTGATATGTGCGTTCTATGGGACCACTAGACTGTTATGTAGGGTACCCCCGAATAGGAAGTTAACTGTTGACCCCTAACGGGCCCAGTAGTGGGTCCCTTACTGGGTATGTTTATACTCACCCTTTTCTCTTCGTTAACTTTTTAGGTAAGGGCACAGCGAGGGGCAGACCGGCGAGAGGCAGGAAGGACGCATGAAGGCCATATGGACGCGTCTGGTTTTCTTATCGCTTCCGCTATGTATTTTGTCAGAATATTTGACTTGTGCTTTTGGAACTAATGACTTGAGTTTTTGTTGAGACTTTTTATGATTGATTTAAAATAGGGCCCGAAACTGTCTTTTTGTAATGTTTCTAATGCTTTTAATGAATCGTAACTGGTCCGTTTTAAATTTTATGTTGAATGGTCCAGTTTTGGTATTTGGTAGTGACCTCAGCTTAGTCCGGAAAGTTGGGTCGTTACATGTTAAAATTAAGGAATTATCCATTATATCTGACATAATTTTAGGAATTCAAATTAAGAATCTAAACTTAATGTATTACGTGTGTTTTTTTCGTAAATAATTTAAAAAATAAAAATGGTGAAATTAATGGATTATTCATAATCTTTGACGTGATTTTAGGAATTCAATTTTGAATCTAAAATTAGTTAATTTATGTATATTTTTTCGTAAATAATTTAAAAAATAAAAAATGGTGAAATTAATGAACTATCCATTATCTTGGCATAATTTTAGGAATTCAATTTAAGAATCTAAAATTAATGTATTTATGTATGTTTTTTCTTGGCATAATTTTAGGAATTCAATTTAATAATCTAAAACTAATATGTATAATTTGGATTTTAAAAGAGTGTTAAAATTTTGAATTAAAATTAAGGGTGGAAAATAATGTTAAAATTAATGTTAGAATATCAAATGTGTATTATGTATTTTTAGGTATATTTTTCATCAATAATTAGAAAAATAATAAATACAATTTTTGAAGTTATTTTAGGGAATTTGAATTCAAATTGATGATTTTAGGGGATGGTGTAGATTGAAATTGTTATTATTAATTTGTAATATGTATTATTTAATATATTTTTTATAAATAACATGAAATATATAATTTCGTTAATTACTTGATTTTGTATCCTAATAATTAGAGGATGTTGAAACTAATGCCATATCTTTAGGGATTGTTGGAACAATATAATATTTTTTTGATTTAGTTAAGAATTATCATATTGTATTCGTGATATGTGATATTTTGTTTGATTTTTTTTATCTCAACAAATACATTGTATTTGTCTATGGACAATTGTCATCCATGGAGGGGTAAATTCGGGCAAAAAAATGAAAAAATTATTCTGGCAGTTAGTTTTGCCATAAATCAAAATAATTTAGCAATTTGCTATTTTTATTTTTCTATCCATAAATTTGTTATTTCCACGATTTTCCCTTCATAAAATACCATGCACCTGCACAAAATATCATTTGCTAAAAATCAAAAGAAAAAGTGGTTTTGTCATTTTCCAAAATGATCTTTTCTTTCTTTCGTCGCTCTAAATTACAGTGGTGTAAATGGGCTGGGAGATTTTTTGGACTAACACAAATTTTCGAGTTGGTCAAATTGACAACCCAAATAAGATTTCCAACCCACCCTCAAAATTCGGGTTCGGTTAGGTTGTTAGATTATTTATTTATTTATTTTCTTTTTTTAAGTATATTATTTCAACCCAATTTAAAAAAGATTGTGCTTCCTCTTCATAGAAATCAAGGGGGAGATTTAAGTTCCGTATTTGAAGTGAGTGCACTTGAAATCCTCTTGGTTCATAGTCAACTTCTCTAGCAATGACTTTTCTTTCAAACCTCTCTTGGTCAGCCTCAATCCTTTAGTTGTTAGAGTTGACTTTGCTCTCTTGTATGTTGGATCTTTGACAAATTCTCCTAAGAATCCATTACAAGTCAGAGTTTGAATTTCATCCTTTAGTTGGATACAATATTTGGTTATATAGCCATGATCTTGATGAAAAAAGCAGTATCTTTGCTTACCTCAGTGGTGTGGTCCAGTTCTTATCGGTTTTAGTACCGAGAAGGTTCATATGCTTTACTTCCAATAGGATTTTCTCTATCGAACGTGTAGTTGGAGTGTACTTTTTGAACCTAGGTGCATAGCTAAATTGCATGGGATCCTCGTCCTTTAACCTATGCCTTTTGGCCTTCGGCCTTATTCCCTCTGTTAACCTATCTCTTTCCCAAGGTCGAGATTGAAGGGACCGTCTTCTGATTCATCTATTCTTATGCACTTTTGTGCCCGAGTAACTAACTTTTATACGTTTTTGCCTTCTTCATTCCTAAGGACCTCAATAACTTATCATCTTATAACTCATTGACAATGGCTAACAAAGTTACTGAGTCAACCACTACAAGAAAATGGAGGTCTCCCGACGCACAAAAGCGTCGGGTGATATATGAAAAGCGTCGAAAAATCCTTTTTCGACGCATTAATTCGCATCGAGAACGGTGTCGGGAGAGGCTCTCCCGACACACCAAAATATAGCGTTAGGAGAGCCCTTGACATCTTCCGACGCACAAATATAGCGTCAGAAGATGTCAAGGGATCTCCCAACGCTATATTTGTGCGTCGGGAGATCCACTTTTTTTGCATAATCGAGAATGAGATCTAAACAAAAGAATGAAAAATTTAGCAATCAACATTATTAATACATAGTTTAAACATAAAAAATAATAAAGAATAATAAAAATAATAACAAAATCAATAAAAATAATAAAAAATTTACACCGGAAGGGAGGATTGAGAACATAAAGAACAATAACAAAAAATCAACACAATAAGAACAAAATTTACACAATCTACAACAAAATGAACATAGTTTAAACATTATTGATACAAATCCACAAGATAATCACAAGTTTAATTATATTTCTAATACCTAAACCAAAATAAAGAAAAAAAAAGATTACCTTACCGACGGCGAGGGGCGGCAGGCAAATGTGAAAATCAGACGACGAACATTGACGGTGAAGACCGGATGGTGGATGGCTCTTCTTCCTCTTTTGGAACTTTGGAATCTCTCTCTCTCTCTCTCTCTCTCTCATTTTTCGGTTTTCTTTCAGATCTGTCAAACAGATCTGAAAAATGGGTTTTAAAGGGGAACTCCCAACGCCATTATGCATGGCGTCGGGAGAAATTAAATATATTTAAAAAATTCTAAACTTTTTCCGACGTCGTTATGATGGCATCAGGAGAAGTTAAATATATTGAAAAAATTATAAACTTCTCCCGACGCTGTTATGTATGGTGTTGGGAGAAATGAAATATATTTAAAAAGTTATAAACTTTTTCCGACGCCGTTATGTACGGCGTCGGGAAAAGTCAAATATATTTAAAAATTATAAACTTTTTCGACTGACAGTTCCTGACGCATGCAGGGACGTCGGAAAAAGTCTTTGCACTTTATTGCATCCCAAACATCATGAAGCTCTCCATCCATGCCTGGTTTGAATCTAAGTGCTTTTTGGGGTCCCTTTTTCCATCACAGGATTTGATCATCAAGATCATAGTTTTTGGTGGGTCTTCCTATTCCATAACTTCATTGGTAAACTGGTCAATTAGGGCTTCAAGGTCTACACCTTTCTTTTCAAGATATGTGGCATGCATCTCCTTTTAGATTTTATTTTTCATCTCTTTCTATAACTTCAACACATTATTTTTCCATAGCTCTCTTAAATAGTGACATCGAACTTGATTTTTAGTCCTTCCTTCCTTTTGCTATGTTTCTTTTCTAGCCAACTATGGAAATAAGTTTTGAGGCTATTTCTGATTGTTTTATGATTTGACGTAAGGCTTGGGGCTTGACCTCATTCTCATTCTTGACCATCATGGTTTTTTCCATGAATTACATGTATCACAGACCTAAACCCCTTGTTTCTGTTTACAATTTCCTATGCCTGGCCTATTTTCCCATGTCTGCCTACTTCAGACGAACTTTCTAGTCCATAGTTTTAGGGATTATCTTCTTTCACTATCGATCATTTTGTTGCTTCATATCATTTTGTATTTGTATAATAAGACTAAAACCTCTCTGTGCCTTCTATCATGGGTGCTTTTCCCTAAGCAAGATCTTGAGCAAGCTCATTCTCAATCTTTTTTCTCATCCAGTTGGCAAGTAGCTATTAACAATTGAATCACATCCTGAAATATCTCATCCATTTTTGCCTCCAAATAGTCATAATATCGATCTTTCTCGTGTTGCTTCTTGCTCTAAGGCCTAGGACATTCTTCCTTTTGAACCATTGGTGAAGACATTCTTGAGTAGAGTTCTCTCCACCTAAGTTCATGTTTTCAAATCGTTGACTCATTTTTTTGTACGATTTCTTAGACTTTTCTTTGATTCAAGCCAGTATTCTTCCCCACAAACGACACCAACTATTGATGCCAAATTTTGTCATGCAAGATGTACCTAATCTCTCTGGGGCAACAATGGTACATTTTTTATTTTAGTGGAAGAGGGCTCACTTGCAAGCAAAGAGAAACCTGGACACCATTGTGGTGTAATTCACAACCACTCGGATGCTTGAGTTAGAAGGTTGGAATGAGAACATAATATTAACAATGGTTGGAGAATTTACCTATTGTGCTTTCCTTTCTTTTTATTTATTGCTTCTGGTTGTATCCTATTCTCTTTTCGAACTCTTTTCTCATTATTCTTAATCAAACTAGAATTTCTCCCAGGTTAGTTCAGAGTTGGCTTGCCTCAAGCTAAGGTCAAGTAGTTTGATGCAGTTTATCCTAGCAGGATTTATTCGTCTTCAGGTTCTATTTGAGTCATATTAGTTGATATGGGCCACTAATGGCAGGCTCGACCTCAAATGGGTCGAGATTGACTAGGTTTATCAACATGCTTGATCCACTCTCGCGTCTTCCTCTTGTCTCTTTGTTTAACATTTCATTTTTATCGTTGATTTTTGAATCCACCACCAACAAATGACATTATTTTTTTTGGTAATATTACAAATATTATTTAACAAAAATATTCTTACACTTTTGATTTTACAAGTGATTAGTTCATATCTATTTGACCATAAAAGTTTAGAAGTAAAGATTTGAATGGTTGGAGATTTGAAAAAATGATTATAAATAGTAAGTGTGATTAGTTGATTAATCAAGGAGAAGGTTGTGTGGGTGTGGTCAATTTTAAGTTCATTGGAGTGTGTGGCCATCCCCTCTTCTTTTCCTTAGTTCATGGGCATGTAAAAGAATCCCTATTTACTTGGTAAGTATCCTCTTTCTCTCCAATCAAAGTTTCTTACTTGATGTTCATGATTACCACGTTTGTAATTATATTAACATTCCATACATTTACGCTGTGAAAGAGGTTAAATATATACACACTAAATCACTTTACTTGGATTGAAGTAGTCAAATCTAAATGATAGTGTAACCAAATTAAACGATAGAATTGAAAATAAATTGTTTAGATTTTGATCCAAATCTAAATGATCAAAGGTAAACGATGTGCACCAAACAATAGCCAAATCTAAATAATAGTGTGACAAATATATTACGTGTATACAAAACAATAGACAAATCTAAATGATTGTGTATCAAATATATTAACGATGTGGTTGACGAGACATTTTTTGGTATTTTCTAATGTGAGTTTGTGCACTATTTTCGAATAAATATTTTGATGCTTTATTATATTTTTGAAAAGACTATTTTTTTTATTAACTTATAAGACATAAATTTGTGTGTATATATATATATAATTAGAAATTTAGGTGGGTCGGTTAAAGTCAAGATTATAAAATTGTAGCTAAAATTCAAATCGGGGTCAAACAAACTCAACGAACAATTAAAATTAACCCAACTGAATCAAAGTTGAGTAGTTTAGATTGTGATCCAAATTGAAATCATGTGAAAGTAGAAATTATTGTGGTGGTCGCAAAAGAAATTAATAATAAAGATCAAATATAGGATTTATTAGAATAAATTGGGTAAAATTGAAGAGAAGAAATATAAAAATATAGATAACAAAATGTTATATAGCCTATGAAGGTTATAGAAACTCAGTTCCAATGAGACTCAAATTTAAGGCGGGTCAAAAAAAAAAAAAAAAAAATATTCCCATTATCTCATAAGAACATGAAAGATGAAAGAAATAAAAAGGAAAAGGAAAAAGAAAAAGAAAAAGAAAAGAAAGAGAAGGTTTAGATTAGAAGAAAGTGAGTGAAATTATGAACCTCTGATCTTGGGCACCATCTATGTAAATCCCAAAGATCTGATCCATACAAGGACGACAAAACACAGCACAAAACCCTTTGTTTTGGGCTTGCTTCGCATTTGTATTTCCCAAATCTTTACTCTCAAGTTTTTGATTCACGTAAATTAGCCAAAATAGGAAGCTGTGTTTCCAAGCCCGCTCCTTCACGGGGAGCCTCGTCGGTGGTGCAGAGGCTCTCTCAAAATCAACATCACTTACTCCAATCTCAATCTCAATCCCAACCCCAACCACCACCATCACAACCCCCCCTCGCCGCCGTATCCTTATTGGAGTCACAGAATTCCGTCAAGATGAAGAGCCTCTTCAAGCCCAAGCCAAGGACTCCTGTCGATGTTGTTCGTCAGACTCGTGATCTTCTTATCTATACAGACCGGAACCCTGATACGAAGGAGACCAAACGGGAGGAAAAGGTCTGATCCCTTTTTCCTTTTTTTTTTCCTTCTTTTTGTTACTTCTCACTTGGGATTTTTACTTTTGGGATCGTATTGATTTTTTGTGATTTGTTTGCCCTTTTTGGCTTCTGGATTTCTTTTTGATTTAGATGAGAGATTGGGATCATCTGTGAATTGTTGAATTTTTGTTTGTTTGTGGAGGGTCAAGGGGCAATCGACTTAATATTTGGTGTTCCTAGTGACAAATACACTTAGCGATGGTTTCATTTTGTTTTACTTTTAGTCTTTAGCCATTTTTTTATAAATGTATAAAATGATTGGGTCGTTTTGTTATAATGGAGTTTCTGGATTGAAGTTATCGATCGTTTTTTGTAGCTTGATTTCTTCCCTTCATTCAAGATTAAATTGTGGTTTACAGTAAAACGAAAGGTGTTTCTATTGGTGAAGCATTGTAATTACATTATTCTGGACGGATCTCATTTTGGGTTCATGGGGTGAGGAATTTTTTGGAAGTACTGCCTCGTGAAAGATAGCTTGATTTTCTGAGGGGGAAGGGTGAATGTTCTCTTGTTGTTTTCTTTTATTTTCCGAAGGTGGGTGTATCGGTTTTCATTTGTGGAAGCGGGTGGGACTGTTGGTGATTGTCTGTACGTTTCGATTGACTTTGTAAGTGATTAAGTAAGTGTTCATAAGTCCAAATAGGCCATTAGCCTTGGATTGGGGTTGGAGAATTTGATACTGCTACTAAGACTAATGACTATCCTGGGAATTCATCTCTCGTTACCTACGATTTTTCTTTTAGCAAAAAAAAAAAAAAAAAAAAAAAAAAAAAAAAATTCCGACCTTTACGTCTTTTCTTTGAACTATGGGGTCTGTATTTGATTTAGAAGGATGTATCTTTTCAAACTCTTCTCATTAAATCTCTCTTTCAGTTTGTTTGTGAATGCTTGGTTTATTGGAAATTTTATTTTTTTTGCTTCAGTTATTTTATGATATTTTTTATTCTTTCCTACTTTGACAGTTATTTAATCATCAGGATGCATCATAAATAGGAGTGTTGTCATTGAAACTTGATTCTACTTTAATGCTAAATGTCAAATTAAACTTTGTGGGATTGTTTTTCTCAATTAAAAGTTTTATGTATTAAATAAGATCAAATTTAAACTGAAGCATATTGTCACGTGGTTAGATCTGAAGCTAACCCAACGTGCGGCACTTGGCTAAATAATACGCCCACGTTAGCCAAGTAAGCCTTTTATGGGGGTTAGTGCACCAAGCACTGATGATGAATGTGCAGCGGAAGTATTTGAGATGCTTGATGGGCAAGAGAGGGTCTAGGCGGATGAGCGAGCTAGGCTTATCACTTCCTTGGAAATCCTTGGAATCCTTGGAATCCTTGGCAATACCTTGGCAAAGGATAACCCATTGTAACCCATTGTAACACGTGACAATATGCTGTCTGCTATCTAGCGTGCCATAGAACTTTGTTTTTTGTATATTTCTGGAATAGGTCTTTGTTAGTTCTAATGTATTCTGTTTGTGGTTCCTCTACAGTTCAATCACTTTGTATGTGTATAATATATTTCTTCGGAAAACAAAACATCATTTTGTTTATTTTATTCTTCAAATTTGATATTTTCTAACTGTGTCTGTCGACTCTGCATTTTTCAGCAGATGTTAGAGTTAAGTAAAAACGTTAGGGAGTTGAAATCAATACTTTATGGAAATAGTGAATCTGAACCAGTTGCAGAAGCATGTGCACAGCTGACCCAGGAGTTTTTCAGAGAGAATACGCTTCGGCTTCTCATTAAATGCCTTCCTAAATTGAACTTGGAGGTATGTGGTATGGAGACTTCTGTTTTTTTAGGCTTTCCATGCCGAAATTATCAGTTGAATTCTTTTTCTTGTTTTACTTTTGTGGTTTTTTTTTTTTATACTCTTTTGAGATTCCTCATTGATGTACTTGGAGGTGAGCTGGATGGGAGCCTAAAAGAAATAGCTTATTTAGGTTTCCATTTGAAATTACCATTTGAACATTTTGTATGTTTCATGATTGTAGTTCCTTGTTCTACCATTTTGAGTTTGCACTTGTTACTTGTTGTGACATGTGTAACATTTTGTAGACACGGAAAGATGCTACTCAAGTAGTTGCAAATCTACAGAGGCAACAGGTTCAGTCCAGATTGATTGCATCTGATTATTTGGAAGCAAACATTGATCTGATGGATACCTTAGTAGCAGGGTAACCAACTCATGATATATTTTTTTTCCTGTCATGATTCTTTATTATGGGGCGGAATGCTTGTTTTCCCTCTCTACTGCTTTTCTTGACTTATTTTTTTATCATGACTTATGCGAGAAATTTCAACTTGACAATGACTGCTGCAATTCCCGCCTATCTGCTTTTAGTTTGGTTTTATCCCAAACCCATGGCCATACCATGTAGAAAAGGCTCTCTCTCTCTCTCTCACTCTCACATGAAATGAGTTTACACAAAAGTTTATGTGAGAAGGGATTTGATCGGCTAGAATTGTATGAATATGGCAACCTTTGATTTACGCTGCCTTGCTCTATTGAGCAGAATGCCTTGGTTCAGGCGCACTCTGCAGCCCTTGTCAATATTTTGTCTTAAAACTTTGATTATTTTATTTGAATTTTTTAAATAAGAAAGCAAGTTACCTGAAAGACTATACCTTTTTAATTTTTTTTTGTCTCATCAGCCATTAAATCAGCCATTAAGTTACATGTTACAGCTTTGAGTTTTCACTGGTTTACCGGTTGTATTCAAAGAGATGCTCATAGATATGTTACAACTTGGAACTTGAAAGGGACCTTGACTTCCATTATTCTGGTGCCTAATTGAATTGGTGGATTGTTTTTTTTGTTTTTTATTTTTTGCTATACATTTATTATTCAAAAACCAAACGTGGGTACCTTGATTTTTTTTCTCCTTGCTCAGTTTGGTTTCTTCTCTTATTGTTGATGATTGTAGATATGTTTAGTTGTCTTCTCTTATGATATTCGCTCTGCAATCCAAGAAGTACATGACTATCAAGAACCCTTAAATACTTTTATTGTTTGAATGATTAGATAATTCTGTGAGAATGTTGAGATTTGTAAATATTACCTTCTCTTCCATGTTGAACAGAATCTTGAAAATATTTTTTCCCGCTCTGTCAAATAACAGCATGAATAGATGCCCTTTTTGCATCATTCATTACGAAACTTTTTGTGTATTTTCTGATGTTAGTTTACTTTTGCTCCTCTATTTTACTTTTACAGATTTCATGAAGTAATTTCTGTATTACGTATTATCTCATAGTGGTCTCTCCCTCTTTTTCTTTTTACTTTTTGTAGCTATGAAAATACAGAGATGGCTTTACACTATGGTGCCATGCTGCGGGAATGCATACGTCACCAAAGTGTTGCCAAGTAAGTTCACTTGTTACTATCGATCAATTTAAGTACTCTTCTGCCATGGCATTTTAACATTGACTTGTTTTACTATTTGTCTGTTATGGTTATGAACTGATAAATGGTCTTTGTTATCATAGAAATTGCATATGTGGGTGGTTCGTGTATAGAATTTAATATAATATCTAACACCCCCTTCACTTGTGGGCTTGAAATATCAAGAAAGACCCAACAAGTGGAAATCAAATATTAAATGGGGAGGAAATAACGTTGCAGAGGCTTGCACACATAACTTTCTTGGGCCACCTCTGATACCATCTTAAATTACCAATCAACCCAAAAGCTTAAGTTGATAGGTAAAGGCAAATTTACTATAATATCTAACAACTAATTAAAATGAAATGTGGGGTTTGTATCAGTTACCCCACGTCATAGATGATACTCGGTAGTGCAGTCTCAAATCCGCCTTTGCTCTCCAGAACCAACATGCTGTAGTTTATATAGCCTTTGGAAATTTGATCAGAAGTATGCAATATCATGATTGTTATATGTACTTGTGTACCGATCATCCTACAGTCTACTATCAATGATAATTTGTTAGAACTTAGAGGTTCTGTCATTTAAGACTTCAGAAGTACCTCTTCAAGTTTCTTCATTTTTTTGTTAATGTAATGTCAATTTATTTCTGGAAGTTTTTTTTGTTCTTTCATTTTCACATGAGCTATTAATTTGGATAGTCCATAAGTTATGACAGGTTTTCTGATTCATTGTAGGTATGTTTTGGAATCACAGCACATGAAGAAGTTTTTTGATTATATTCAACTACCAAATTTTGACATTGCTGCAGATGCTGCCGCAACCTTTAAGGTCAAAAGATTTCTCTTTTCACGCTTCCCCTTTCATCTCACTCTTGCTGCCCTTATGTCCTTTTTTCTTTTAATGTTTTTCTTATACAGAGTCCCTCCATGACAAAGATAAATAAATGGAATCGTATAATTATATATTATAAAATGAAATAAATGAATTAAAAAAGAGTAAGAGGGCAAGACTAGAGTGTGTACTCAATCGATACAAGTCAGTTGGCAATAAAAGAATTGATTCTTTATGTCAAGGAAACAGGTCATGATCAAGCTTTTCTTTTGTATTATTTATTTGTAATGCATTCTTAGGTGTGTTGCATCTCTGCGAGAAATGATGTAGTGATGCTATGTTATACTTCATTGCAGGAATTATTGACGAGGCATAAATCTACTGTAGCTGAATTTCTTTCCAAGAATTATGACTGGGTAATGTGTCTTCTTTTCGATTTTTTATTGAGACAACTGCTTTCATTGAATGTGTCTTTCTTCGTTAAAGCTTATCTGTTAGACCTCCTCCTATTAAGTTTGTATATAAAAGAAGAAATAAATCACACTCTTTACACATGTGAAATATCAGGTAGTTAGTCGGTTAGTAGTTATAACTGTAATTAGTTAGGGAGAAGCTGCTATAAATAAAGGAAGATAAACAGGAAAGGGTATGAGAAAATTCATGTAATAGTTGGCTGATGAATCTAGAGAGAAGATCAACAGAGGAAATATTGTAACCTGTACATTGAGAATATTAAAGTGAGGTTTAATACCAAAGGTGGAGTTTCATCCTTTTGGTATCAGAGCAACGATCACTGGACAAAAGATGGTACAAACGAGGAATGAAGAAAGACTCGAGCAGATTGACCAGGAGATCTCTGCAATGAAGGAGATAAGTAAAATGCCGGCGGTTGAATCAAGCTTAAACGAGATATCGAGGAACCTGGATTTGATGCGATTGCAATCGGAGAAGCAACAACAAATGCTTCTGTTAATGATGGAATCAATTACCGAGAAGACGACAAAATCCGCCACGCACAAGTCTGCGACGGCCAAAGGAAAAGAAAAGGAGACGTCTATGAGCAAATCGGCCGATACGATCCGAAACGCTAAGAAAGGCCAAATTGAGAAAAAAATCGATAACGATGAGCTTTCTACTGATCGGAGCAAGTTCAAGAAGGTAGAAATGCCGGTGTTTACTGGAGAAGACCCGGATTCATGGCTATTTCGAGCTGAAAGGTACTTCCAAATCCATAAACTTACTGAATCCGAAAAAATGTTAGTATCCACTATAAGCTTTGACGGTCCGGCGCTGAATTGGTATCGCTCACAAGAAGAAAAAGATAAATTTCTAAGCTGGGAAAATTTGAAAGAAAGGTTGTTAATCCGTTTCCGATCAAGTACAGACGAAACAATCCTGGGTAAATTCCTTCGGATCAAACAAGAGACATCTGTAGAAGAGTACCGTAATCTCTTCGATAAACTTGTCGCTCCGCTTTCAGACGTGCCAGAAAAAGTTGTCGAGAATACATTTATGAATGGGCTACTGCCTTGGGTAAGAGCGGAGGTTGCCTTTTGCCGACCTCAAGGGTTAGCCGAGATGATGCAAGTTGCGCAGTTGGTCGAGAATAGAGAGTTGATTGGAAACGATGCAAAATTGAATGGGTATTCTGACGGTAAATATAACCCTCAAGCTTCGACCACTAACAAGTCAACGACGGGGAATTCTTCCTCCGAAAACAAGGGGAACACCACATTTCCAATCCGCACGATAACCTTAAGGAATTCGAATGCTAATGAAGTTAGGAAGGAAGCAAGTTACCGACGATTACCGGATGCAGAATTTCAAGCATGGAAGGAAAAAGGACTCTGTTTTCGTTGCAATGAAAAATACTCAGCAGATCATAAGTGTAAAATGAAGGAGTTACGCGAGCTGAGGATGTTTGTCGTGGCTGGAGAAAATGAGGAGTATGAAATTGTGGAAGAAAAGGAACCAGCAGAGAAGCAATTGGCAACTTTAAGTGGTAAATGAAAACCAAAATTTTGCTGAGCTATCGATCAATTCGGTAGTGAAGGTAAGAGGGAAATTTGAATAAAGAGATAATTGTGATGATTGATTGTGGAGCAATACACAATTTTGTCTCTGAAAAGTTAGTAAAAACATTACGGTTGTCGACCAAAGAGACAGCCCACTATGGGGTTATTCTCGGGTCCGGAACAGCTATACAAGGAAAAGGAGTGTGTGAAGCAGTGAAGATCCAATTAGCCGATTGGAAGGTCAAAGAGGACTTCCTACCTTTGGAACTAGGAGGAGTGGATGTAATATTAGGGATGCAATGGCTACATTCGTTGGGGGTTACTGTTGTGGATCGGAAGAATCTTACTTTCACATTCACAAATAGCGGCAGACAGATCTGTATCAATGGTGACCCTAGTCTGACTAAAGCCCGAATTAGCCTAAAAAGTATGTACAAATCTTGGAGTGATAAGGATGAAGGCTACTTTATTGAATGTAGAGCAATAGAAGTGTTGTCCAGTGAGTTCGTTACAAGGTGAAGCAAAGTTTCCCATCGAGGAAACAGAACCGGTACAGAAAGTACTTCAACAGTATAAGGATGTGTTTGATTGGCCGGAAACGCTACCGCCGAAAAGAGAGATTGAGCATCAGATTTGTCCTAAAGAAAGGACTGACCCAATTAATGTGAGACCATATAGATACGGTTTCCATCAAAAGGCTGAAATGGAGAAATTAGTGGAAGAAATGCTAGCCTCGGGAGTAATACGACCAAGCAAAAGCCTTTATTCCAGCCCGATATCACTTGTCAAGAAAAAAGATGGAAGCTGGAGGTTTTGCGTGGACTACCGGGCAGTCAATAATGCAACTATTTCGGATAAGTTTCCAATTCCGGTGGTGGAAGAATTGTTTGATGAGCTGAATGGGGCCAACTTGTTCTCAAAAATTGATCTCAAATCCGGATATCATCAAATAAGGATGGAGGAGAAAGACATTCCGAAAACAACCTTCCGAATGCATGAAGGACATTACGAGTTTCTTGTCATGTCCTTTGGGTTGACTAATGCTCCGGCGACCTTTTAAGCCTTGATGAATAATATCTTCAAGCCGTATCTACGGAAGTTTGTTCTAGTATTCTTAGACGACATTTTGATCTATAGCAAGAATGAGGAAGAGCATAGGAGTCATTTGGGAATAGTTCTTTCGGCCTTGAGAGAACATTCGTTATATGCCAATAAAAAGAAGTGCTGTTTTGCCCAATCAAGAGTTGAATATTTGGGGCATATAGTATCAGGAAGAGGTGTCGAGGTGGACCCAGAGAAAATTCGTGCAATTGCTGACTGGCCGATACCGAAAACTGTTAGAGAAGTCCGCGGGTTTCTTGGCCTAATCGGGTATTATCGGCGATTTGTGCTGTGCAGCACTACGGGTCTATAGCCGCACCACTAACACAACTACTAAAGAGGGGGGGGGGGGTCATGTGGAACAAGGGAGCTGAAGAAGCTTTTGGAAAGCTAAAGGAGGCGATGATATCATTACCAGTATTAGCCCTTCCCAACTTTAATCAACCATTTGAGATCGAAACAGATGCTTCGGGTTTGGGAGTGGTTGCAGGGTTGACACAATTGAACCGACCGATTGCATTTTATAGCCATATGCTAGCCATGCGTGATAGGGCGAAACCGGTTTACGAAAGAGAATTGATGGCTGTGGTATTAGCGGTCCAACGTTGGCGACCATATTTGTTGAGAACCAAATTTATACTCAAAACTGACCAGAAGTCACTCAAATTCTTGTTAGAACAAAGAACCATTCAACCTCAATATCAGAAATGAGTGGCTAAACTCCTCGGGTATTTGTTTGAAGTCATCTATAAACCTGGTTTGGAGAACAAGGCAGCCGATGCCCTATCAAGAAAGCCAGCAGAGATATTGCATTTTAGCATATCAGCTCCCATTTTAGTAGATCTTAACACTATTAAAGGGGAGGTTGAAAAAGATGAGCTGCTGCAAAAGGTGCTCACTGACGAAAAGGCAGGAGACAGTCAGCAACAAGCTAAATTTTCGCAGAAAAATGGCTTGTGGCACTATAAGAACCGATTAGTTTTTTCTAAATCTTCAACATTAATTTCCGCCATGTTATCCACCTATCATGACTCAGTAGTGGGGGGACACTTAGGATTTTTGCGTACTTACAAAAGGTTAGCAAGCGAATTATATTGGCCGGGTATGAAGGCGGATGTCAAGAAACATTGCGAAGAATGTATAGTTTGTCAGCGAAATAAGACCTTGGCTTTGTCTCCGGCTGGACTATTAACTCCTTTAGAAATTCTGCAGCAAGTGTGGAGTGACATTTCGATGGATTTTATTGATGCGTTACCAAAGGCGAAAGGGTTTGAAGTGGTGTTCGTAGTGGTTGATCGACTGAGTAAGTATAGCCATTTTATACCCCACTTAAACATCCTTATACAGCCAAGTCAGTTGCGGATGTGTTTGTAAAAGAAGTAGTTCGACTACATGGATTTCCTTCGTCCATTGTATCTGATCGTGACAAGTTTTCCTTAGTAACTTTTGGAAGGAAATGTTCCGTTTAGCTGGCACGAAGTTGAATTGGAGTACAGCTTACCACCCACAGTCTGATGGACAAACCGAAGTAGTCAACCGAGGGCTGGAAACTTATCTCCGTTGTTTCTGTAATGAGCGACCAAAAGAGTGGGTGTCATGGCTACCATGGGCGGAATATTGGTACAACACCACTTTTAATCGGGCACTGGGTACTTCACCTTTCCATGTGTTATATGGCAGAAAACCCCCATCGTTGTTATCATATGGGGATGGCGCCACTACGAATTCAATGTTAGCTGACCAGTTAAGTGAAAGAGATACGGTTTTGAGGAGCAATTGTTATTGGCACAACAACAAATGAAGCAATATGCCGATAAGAAGCAAAGGCATGTGGAATTTAATGTGGGGGACTGGGTATTGTTAAAGATTAGGCCTTATCGACAACTTTCGTTACGAAAGAAACAAAATCAAAAATTATCCCCCAAGTATTTTGGGTCGTATGAGATTCAGAAGAAGGTGGGAACAGTAGCATATAAGTTAGATTTACTGGCGGCTTTTGTGATCCATCCAGTTTTTCATGTATCACAACTAAAGAAGTTTGTTGGGGATCGCACGGGTGTCCAACCGACTCTTTAGTTTATCAATGAGAATTTGGAATGACAAGCGCACCCAGAGAAAGCGTTACAGTATCAAAAGAATAGTGCTGGTGTTTGGGAGGTTCTAATCCGCTGGAAAAACTTACCTGAACATGAGGCTTCGTGGGAATTTTATGATGAAACACAGCGGCTGTACCCCACCTTTCACCTTGAGGACAAGGTGAATTTAGAAGGGGAGGGTAATGTTAGACCTCCTCCTCCTATTAAGTTTGTATATAAAAGAAGAAATAAATCACTCTTTACACACCTGAAATATCAGGTAGTTAGTCGGTTAGTAGTTATAACTGTAATTAGTTAGAGAGAAGCTGCTATAAATAAAGGAAGATAAACAGGAAAGGGTATGAGAAAATTCATGTAATATGAGAAAATTCATGTAATGGTTGGCTGTTGAATCTAGAGAGAAGATCAACAGAGGAAATATTGTAACCTGTACATTGAGAATATTAAAGTGAGGTTTAATACGAAAGGTGGAGTTTCATCATTATCATACATCACTCTTCTGCTCCGTCATACTTTTTCCATGTATGGTCGTTTACTGGGTTGAGGTTTGAAATCTATATAGTTTTTCTTCACTGCATTTTTTTGGTCATGGGTATCCATTGCTGTTTAATTCTTCTCTAGAATTTGGCCCTCGGTTATGTCATCTTTTGCTTTAGTATATTCTGGATGTTTGTGCTTTCTTTCTCTATAAGCAACAGTTCCCACATCCTATACATCGGATGCCACTGGTGTTTAATATTTTTCCGGCATGTTTTTTTCACTGGTTCAGTTTTTCGCGGAGTACAATTCCAAGTTACTGGAGTCAACTAATTACATTACAAGACGGCAGGCAGTGAAGGTATGGTTACTTTGAACTCTAAAATCCTTCCGACTGCAACACTGATATTGAAATGGGGATATTTATGAAAGAAATATATATATTTTTTATATATATATAAAATATACATATATATATGTATCTGTAAGCAAGCAATTAATTGAGTTTAATGCCACTCGTTATAATACTTCTTTCAATTTGTTAAAACTATTGCCTTTTTTCGTGCTCTCTCTTGCATATCTGCCCTATGCTTGATCATCCCGTCCCCAGCTCAACATGGTTTTCCCATTGGTGATGTGTATCATTTTGGATTTATTTTAGTCTATACTTTAGAAAACCTATATGTAAGTCCTTCGACGCAGTTATCATGTACGTAATAGACCGACCACAATTTTAATTTTGAAGCTACACATTTCATAATTTTCAGCATCTATCAACTTTCATGTGAAGGTTGTGTTTTACCATTTCTATCTTTGTTGAACTACGTGCAACCGTTATAACCCTAGTTTTTTCTCAATTAAATTTGTACATTTGTTCAGCTGTTGGGAGATATACTTCTGGATAGGTCAAATTCAGCTGTGATGACACGCTATGTGAGTTCTAGGGAAAATTTGAGAATCCTCATGAATCTTCTCAGGGTAAGATCTTAGTCATAGACTGTTCTAAAACGGATTTTTTAATGACACATTGGAAATGTGCTTATTATGTTCTTAAATTCCATGTTTGCAGGAATCGAGCAAGAGCATACAGCTAGAAGCATTTCATGTTTTTAAGGTAATGCTCTCATCTTGGTATCTGAAAATTAAGCATATGGTGATTTGGGGGGTCTTTTCATTTGAATCGTGTTTAAATCAACAGCTTTTCGTTGCAAATCAAAACAAGCCTGCCGACATAGTTGGCATTCTCGTCGCAAACCGAAGCAAGCTTCTAAGGCTGTTTGCTGATTTCAAAACTGATAAAGGTACAACAAAATCTTTGCATCAGTTCCATTAATTATCTTGGCTTTCTTCTTTCTTCTACATTTCTAGTTTGGTTTTATCACAGAGGATGAACAGTTCGAGGCTGACAAAGCTCATGTTGTTAGAGAAATTGCTGCCCTTGAACCCAAAGGACCATGAATTCTTATATGAATAGTGTTGTATTTTTTTGTATTCTCCACTTTATCTGTCCAATTTGGATGTCAATTATATAGCTCAGTCAGCTCTCCAGATAATGGCTTTGATTAAATGCTTTATAACGCTAATAATGGGCTTTTTTTTTTCAAATATATATATATATATTTGCCTTTTCCATGTATTCTAATGGTTTCAGCATGTATATTAAAGACACTTGGTTGTGCACGGTATATAAATAAAGTTTTATTGTTTTAGATGCCAACTTCGTTCGAGCATGCCATATGCTTTGCCGAAATTCGTACTTATGTTTCAAAATCAAATACTCTTCAATTAAACTTTCAAGACAAAATTACTCTTTTATTATTTTCTTTGTTTAAATTAAGTATGATATTTGGAAGATTCATCAATGTCTTTGATTTTTGTTTTACCTGTTACTAAGTTGGGAGAGTTTCCATTATTTAACATTAATTAATTAAATTTTTTAATTGAATTATTTAGGTCTCGTTTGGTAGTCATTTTGTTTTGTTTTGTTTTTTAAATTAAGTCTTTAAGGGTTACTTTTACTTCTAACTTACTTTTTTTTTGTTATCACATTCTACCTACGATTTTAAAAATAAAGTCAAAATTTGATAACCATAAAAAGTAACTTTCAAAAAGTTGTTCTTGTTTTTGAGATTTGGTTAAAGATTTATTCATTGTATATAACAAAAATGCAAGCTATTGTTAGACATAGAAAGGAAATTGACTTAATTTAAAAAAAAAAAATAAAAAAAATGTCTCTAAATGAAACCTAACTTTTTTTTTTTAATATTTATCTATGGCTACTCTACTAAAGACTACTAACTGTATTTTGATGAGTGGTAGAATATTTACGTATCCAACGGTTTAACTATTAAAAGTAAATCGACCTTTCATAGGTGTTTATAATTACATTGAGGTCAAATTACCATATTATTTTTATAATTAACTCCTATTAAGTACAATTGATTTTCTAATGAACTAAATTCCATTCGGGTCAATGAGAGGGAGGGTCAAGATCTAGAGTTAGCACTTAAGGGTGTCATCTACTTTTTCTAAAGGTGGGAAGAAGCGAATTTTATCTTATGTAGTTACGTTTTTAATTCTTTTTTGTCCTCAAAATAGTAGATATATTAAGAGGCAACTCGAGTTATCAAAGAACAATCCTTTATAGGTAGGAGTCTATAACTAATTCATAATGAGATTGAGTTATATATGAACATAATAAAAATCTTATAATCAATATTTTCGGTTAGCCTTTTTCCAAAGAGATTAAATATTTTAGTGGTCCAATCTTATACTAACCCATTATATAGGATACTCTCACTCATATGTTTTTACATTATCGATTTGGATCAAATTGTTAGTAATGTTTAAAAAGTGGGTAGCATCCATAATATTACTAGGATAAGGTACCAAACCTTATTCGTGTATAAGAAACTTTTAAGGTTATTACTTGAACAAGATTCACTCGTATGTCAATAAAATACAGTTACATTAAATAACCTTAGATTTTAGTTTATTAGATTGCATTGCACAAATCTAAGTTAGAAATAAATAACACCTTATTTATGTAAATAAATGAGTTCTTAATTGATTATTTGAGATATTTTTTTGCTACGTTAAGTTGAGGTCTCTTAAGCTCAAGGTTGGAGCTTTGCGTTGAGACTGTTAAAAGAACCTGTTCCGTTTACTAGGTGTTCAACGTCTATCACGCGGTGTTATACGCGTTGAGTGTCTTGGCAGCACACCTCCATTTAGTCGTATAAAGTAATTTTTGGGACGGGACGTGACATAAATAGTGAGACCTTAACCTCTACTACCTTGAAAGGGATTTTGTTTATAGTTAGATCATAAATAAATTACTTATTAGAGGATCAGTAATAGTTAAGAAGCAAGAGGTACTTATAGGGACAAAACTATAATTTGACTAAGATGTAACTATAAACAATCACTGAATGATTGAATTACATGACATGGTTAAATCAACAAATATATAAATATTCCACACTTCGATTAAAACTTAATTAATTAATTAATCTCGTATCATTAGAGCTTATATCGTAGGTCTATTAGTCCATTAGATCCCTTTGCTCACTCACAACGGTTTATAAACACAAATTTTTGAAAGAATTTGAAGTGTTTAGATTAATTAAGGAATTTTTTTGTAATTGTATATGACACAATTAGTATAATATATATCGATGCATTATAATATAAAGTTAGTTTTTGAATTAGATTCAAATATAAAATTTAGCAAAAATTGCAAAAACCATATTTAAAGTACTGATAGTTGCAATTATACCCTTAAACTTTCAAATTAAGAAAAAAATAAGTTTGAGAACTTATTTATGTGTTAAAATTGGATCAAGTCAGACTTTCAAACTTACATGAATTTATAAATTGTAACATTTAGATAAGTTTGAGGGTTCAATTTTATCATTTACGTATCGAATTTCTACGGTTATTGTAAGTTTGAGGGTCTAATTTTAACGCTTGTGGAAGTTTAGAAGTTCAATTTTTAGTCTTGAAAGTTGAAGGGTATGACCTACCCAAATTTTATAATATGAAAGTATTAATATTTAAATAAGATTTAAATATTAAATTAATATTAATAGATCAATTCATATTAGTACTATAAATTAAAATCAACGTGAATGGTCTTCATATTAAAACCATATATTATAAAAAATGTATATTAGAACATAATTTACATCCATACATTGCATTAAATAAGTTTTAATGTATGGTTTAGTTAAATTAGATTTAATTAAATATATATTAATTTTATTTAATTGGGGTGGAGGGGAGTGGGTAGTCGAGATGAGGGTAGTTAAACTCTGGTCACCCGCCTCTTAGAAAATCAGTTATGACCGGTAGAGAAGTCTTATCTCACTACCTATTGTTTTTTTACGTGAAACACAAGAGATTTTGAGCACTCCCTCTCTCCCAAAAACTCTCCAACAAATATCAACACAGAAGAGTTCTTTGTGAGTTATTCCTTTCTTCTCTTTCTTCTCTACTAAAAGGATCCTACTACCCTTCTTGGTTCCAAGAGAATAGCAAAGAAGACCAAGTGGTGATGTCTTAGTTCATTAATTTGCTCGTGTTGAGCATCTATGTCAACCCGGCTCGTTCCAGATTATCTCTCTAACTATATCCTCTTTGAAAATGTTTCTTTCAAAAGTAAGATTGGAAAAACATGTTTTTAGAAAATTTTGTAAAAATTTCGAGAGAATCTCTCCCAAAAAATTGACTAACTACTCCTAAAAAAAAAGGAGAAAATTACACACTTTTATGCTATACAAACTCAAAATAACACTGAGTGTGTCTCACTACACACTCATCAAGATAATCCCAAGTCTCAATCAAAGTCTCAATACAATTTTAGAAATAGTTATAAACAATTACACCCAACGATAGTTTCCTCAAAAGTACTTCTTAACATAACTATCATCACTTATAAACTATCCTCATGATGCCTACAAAACATATGTATATACATACAGAAGCTAAGGGGTTCACAATAAGTGATGAGACACTCAATGAGTGATTGAAACTTGATTGCTACTTCGGGGAAAAAAAACATTGAAAACATGAGTTAATACCCAGTAACTGGTAAGTTTAAATAAAAATATGAGATTTCACTCACACTTCCAATAAGAAATATGTAAACATGCTTTAATAGTAAAGACATGATTAAAGTTTCTTAAATGTATGAATGAAAAGTTACAAACCTATTTCAAATCTTCTCAAACCTGTCCATATCCAAAACGAAACAATAAATTATGGTGAATATATGGTCGAGAATAGCTCACACATGTTCAAGTAAACGATGAAACATATGGTCATATTGAACTCACATATATATTTATCATCCAGTCTGTACCACGCGCATATCAACCATAACAGAATGTACAAAATACAAGGCGGTTGAGAATAACTCTCACATGATCCATATTCTCAACGAACAATATACAGCCAAACTGAGCTAAAAAATATTCAATCATTGCCATAGTGGCAACTTGAACACCATATTCACGTCCTCAATACCCATGCTCCTATGTGCACATAGAGCCACCATTCATGGGTTAATTTAGCAATGAAGCCAAAATCACAATCTCCATCCATGTCGTCACCTAAGCTCATGTTCTCGAATCTTTGGTCACGACCTCGTTCAACCCCAAAATCCCTCGACAACTATAGGTGGTACTATAGAAACACATTCACTATTCTTTAGGGAAATTAACCTCTCGTTTCTCATAAACATCATATAGTCATGTCTTAAGACCAAGTAAAATAAGAAACACAAATTAAAAAAACTTGAACCATAGACATTCGAAAAAACATCAGATAGTCATGTCTTAAGACTAAATAAAATCAAAAACACATATTAAAAAATTTAAGCCATAGACATTTATAAAATCATAGAAAGTAAACGTATGGATCAAACGTAAATAAAAATATAGTCCTAAAGAAGTTTATTACAAAGTATTTACCAAGTCATATCGTATAGTAACATATGTATAGATTTTATATGAAAAACTTAAAAGCAAAACACTCATCGTTAATAGTTTGATCCCTCAAGATTATAAGCTTCCCAACTTCAATTTGACCTGAAAATAATGATTGGGGTTACTAAGTTATCTTCACTTGGAAAGATGACACAACAATCTCCGAAACACTTCATTATGTCAACTCAGACTATTTCACTACAAGAGAGGGGAAGATTCCTAAAGCAGCATTACGTCGGAAGAAGCTAAAACGACATCGGGATCCCTATTCCTGACGTCCTTCACTACATCGGGAAGCACGTCGGGAGATGAATTCCCGACGCCTGACCAACACGGCGTCGAGAATACCTCTCTCGACGTCGTTTATGTCGACACAAAAAGAGGTGTCAGGATTCTTTTTCGGCCGACGCAGTATACCACGTTGGGAATAACTTTTTGCCGATCCAGTGACAGCGTCGACAATAAACGGCGTTGGAAATACCAATAGACCTCTCCCGACGTGTCTCGTCCTATTCCCGACGTTGCACTGCGTCGGGAATACCTTTTTTATATGTATATATATAATTTAAATTTTTTCTAAAATATTTTTGCTTAATGTGTTCTCTATTTGTATGAAATAATGACACTCGTTTTAGATTAATTAAAGCAAATTCAATATAAATTAATAAATTACGGAATATTCATAATTCAGAAAACATAATAGCATAATAATAAAAAAAAATTTAGTATTTATAATACAAAAAAACGCAAACAGTCATACGTCTCCTAATAAGGGTAGTACGCGCCATTTTACATCGCATGTCCTACAATGATACAAAAGTAACTAAGTTTAGTATACATATCCATATCATAACTTACATACTATCATTGCAAAAACTTAAGAATAATGGGAACAAACATACGTACCACAAAGCTAAGGATCATGTGGTGGCCCTTGTTGTGCCCGAGTCATGTCCTATATCAGCTTTCGCATTTGTTCCATTTCTGAAGCTAACACCTGGTAATTTTTATCTTGCAATCAATTTGTTCCAAAGCTTGATCAAGTTTAGCTTGTATTTGAATCTCTCTTTCTGTGGCCGATTGAGAACATGACGTCGTGGAACTGCTCGCACTCATCGTCTTGTGGGCCTTCGACTTGGGTCCCCAACCAAGACCTTTTGAGTAGCCTGATCGTCTACCCAATACCTGATCGCATATCTCATCCTCAGAGAGTGGTTAACTACTCTCTGCGGTAGGTTGGGACTGGAGTTCCAACATTTGGTTCTACAACAAATTTTAAAACTAAGTTAGGTAACACAAAAATATATAATGAAAAAGGATAATTAATAAGGGCATAAGAGTTCGTTCGATAATTTAGATGCGTAAGCTGTGCGGCCTGTGATACGAATGTCCCAGCTTGAACGTGTGTTTCCCGAAATAACTCCACACGGTCGACTGAATCTCCTTTTTTCTCAACGAGCTCGTGCTGTCGTTGTAGAAACGACTTTGACCTACTACTATGATTGTAAGAATGCTTTTGTCTAGCAGCCTTGTTCGTCCGTGATTGCTCCTGCATGAAAAAAAATATTATTATTTATTTTTTATACATATTAAAAGTTGAAATCATAATTAAGCATGAAAAATTAAATACTTGGAATGCACGGCTCATGTAGTGGTCGCAGAAGAAGTGCCAATCCTCATGACGTCTAACTAATACGTTTGGTGGGTTGGCACGAGCCTCCTCAGAGTCGCTGTACTTTTTGAAGTGTTTATTACAGTCGCCCTGAAACTTCTTAAAGGTGGTGAGCATCTGATGCTCAACAAACCTATTCATTGCTTGATCATTGAAATCAAGCACAAAAAACCGCTACACGTTACAAAAACAACACATTAGATTGGTTAACTTAGATATATTTTAATTGAAATCATAAATATGTAGTTGACTTAATTACCTGGAGGTTGTCCTTGACGATCTCAATATATTATCTGCCAACGTCCGCCCACTTAAGGTAGCGGACGAAAAATATCTTTTGCACGCATACGCCTATTGCCTGGCTGAAGTGAACGATGTGTGGGGAAATAGGCTTCTCCACTCCGGGGGCAATCGTCATCAGAATGCACCCATTGACAGCAACGTCGTGCTCCAACTTTAAGAGTCAAAACTGCGCATGTCTCCTAGGAGTCGGAGTCGCAGGTGGTTGAGAAGACGACCCTACTCAATAAATTATGTTAGAGAAAAAAAATATGAAATAATCCTAAGTTAAAATGAAAGAAATTCTTAGACCCACCCACATTGTCACCCACGAACGACGACCCTCCCGTAAGATTATCTAAATCGTCCTCAAACTCGAGGAACATATAGCGTCCGTCTCCAGAAAATTATTACGTCCGTATGACATAATGCCTGTGAACACAGAAAACAAACATTAGATAAGCAAATATG
Organism: Cucumis melo; assembly: GCF_025177605.1. Classification (NCBI taxonomy): domain Eukaryota; kingdom Viridiplantae; phylum Streptophyta; class Magnoliopsida; order Cucurbitales; family Cucurbitaceae; genus Cucumis; species Cucumis melo. The sequence continues at coordinate 14,327,241 of NC_066868.1, forward strand.
AACACATAGCTACAATCAAATATATAAAATACATAAATATGTGGGTACGTGGGTTGTCACTATAATTCGTCGCCGTCACTTGCATGTGACAAATGTTCATCCACATCGTTGATGAAGTTGTCAGTGACATGACGTACAACCGATCTTTCAATGATTGTGGGATCAACGTTAGTCCTGATAGAGTGTCGTCCTCGATGTGGTCATCCACTCGGTGGCTTATAACGATTTCTAGTACATTAATGTGGTCGTTCTCAACATCCTCTACTTCTGGCACGTCCCATACACGCTTATTTTGGACGACTTGCACAACTTTCCAATAGCTACCATTTTTTGAGTTATCTACGTAAAAACCTTGATGTGCTTGAGTCACAAAAATTACAGATTCCTCCGCATACAAAAAATGGGACGTGTTAACAGATTTGTATCCTAGTTCAACGTGTGTTCTTTCACTTTTGTTTAGGTCGGTGTCATACCACCGATACTTAAATAGCCATATATTTCTTTCCAAAGGATATTGTACGTGCAACACTTCTTCCGGAACACAATAGAAATTATTGTCGCCACTTCCACTTGCATCACTTTCACCAATGACCATTACTATATTATTTTGAGTAGTACGTCGGGAATCAAGCTCAGACGTGTGAAATCTCAGATCACCCACAATGCATCCATTGTAACAACAAATGTCAAATGATGGTCCCATCGCAAGTGAGAAAAAATCGTCAGATAGATTTGAAGACTCACGCAATTCTAACACTTGAAATGAATGTCACAACGATTATAGACATCTCAAATGTTTCCTAATGGGGATGAAGATGCGTTTAATTTCTGTAAGAACAATGTATAACAAATATTTAATATTTACAAAGATGAGGCATGCTTACTTGCGATATTTCGATATTTCGTCTACATTGTTCAGTATATACCAATGGAAGAGCCGTTTCTCTTCTTGTGATATAGCACGAACACTTGACGCACCTAAGGGTCGTACTTTCTGCTTGAAAATTTCAAAGTCACCAATTACTTCATCCTCTACAATAATATCATCATTTCGCTCATCTCTTGTGGATCGAGTTTCTATACCACTTAGGTAACGTGAACAAAATGTGCTTGATTCATTCAAGACATACACTTCTGCATTTGACCCCTTAGGACGCGCTTTGTTCTTAACATATTGTTTTATCATGCATAGACTTCTTTCAATCGGATACATCCAATTGTAAGAAACCGGACCAGTAATCTTCGTTTCATATGGTAAGTGAACGACAAGGTGTACCATAATGCTGAAGAAGGTAGGTGGAAATATTCTTTCCAACTTACAAAGTATAATTATGATGTCTGCTTGTAATCTGTCCAAATCACTTACTCTTATCATTCTGGCGCACAAGTCACGAAAAAAATTACATAATCCAGTAATAGCAGTGTATACGTTTTTTGG